>NW_027332239.1:2400000-4800000 GCF_041222505.1 Epargyreus clarus | reverse complement strand
AGCAATCTTCTTTTACAGTCTTCAAGTAGTATAACTTAGTGGTTTGAACTTCGGGCTCATGTATCAAGTGTCTTGGAAATTTGAGCGTAACCGTTAACTCATCTAGTGACAGTTAAGGAAAACCTATATACCTGAGAGAAATTTAAAATTATGCTATAAATATGTGAAGTCTTCTAATCCGTACCTGGCTAGTATGTTGGACTAATACCTAATCTATCCCAATCTGATAATATTATCTGATATCTTGAGAATAGACCCATGTCCAGCCGTGACATTGCATAAATGGAATATTATTGTATAAGAATCGTCGTATTATTAATTAAAATTTCCGAGTATCTTATTAATTCTGTCTGTAGTGATTGTATTCTTAATACAAAATGTGATAGTATTCTTAATACAAAATTTGATATGTAGATGTTTATTTTCATGTAAGTACATATAACTTTTGTAAGAAAAGGCGATTTAAAATGATAATCCATTCATTTTAAATCGAAGTCTCTTTTGCTGTTTCTTCTCCATTGTAAAGAATTTTAAAAACTATGGTAATACTACAATACGAAATTTCTATCGTGAATGCGCACCGCATGTTAAAAAGATTTGTAATTGAACTATATTAATTTTATTAGTACGTAGTATCGCGATATAAATACCATCAATTCATTTTTGTCGCCTCTAAACATTTTATTATGTACTATTTTGTCATATCAAGAGATTTTATCTACTTATTGGTGGTCTATTAATTCAAGATACATTTTAATTTGCTACGGTCGATCAAAAATCACTTTCAATTCTGACCACACTATTAACATACTTTACAATCTGAACACGTCATAGTATATAAATAGTATATACCGACAATCACACACATCGTGCACCGCATCCTGTATTTATCGATTAGTTCACGTTATGTTAAATTTATGTTAATACACAAATACCGATACTTTATATCTAAATATATACTTAACATTTTATATACCTAAAATATCTGTTCTTGTAATAATTAAAAATAGGAGTAACAAATGAGTAGGTATCTATACGATTATTTTTATTTTCAAACGCCATTATCCCATTAGAGTCCGTCTTGATGTCAAATAAGATACATGTACACTTTAATATTTGATATAAGAATATATAATTTTGAATACTGATAAGAGCAAACGAAAGCGCTTGATGATATAATTGGCACTCAAATATCAATAGTGCCATTTTTGCACTTCACACATTTCTCGTCTAGATCAACACGACAATTGCTTATTTATAGTTCGATATGCTAAATAGTAGATAATAGACGGGGAAAAAACCCTGGATAAATAACTTAGCAATAATTTCATAGCTGTATCTTGTTTGTGAGGTCATAAGGTAATCGATCGATAACAATATTATTTATACATATCGGTATCTTACTAAACAGAAATGTTATCAAATTGTGCAGAAAATACTCTTATTACAAATTAATGTAAACTGTCATTTTCATATTAAATATAGAATTTTCCTACAAGCGTACTCGTGTACAATTAAATATCTGCGCCTACAGCAGAGGGTTTGAGAAATTTTAACAAAAATATCAGAAGTCATTGGATTTTTCTAAATTTCGGGAGTGCTGTACGATATATTTTATTACTGCTTTTTTATTTTTATCCTTACTTGTAATCTTAAAAAAACTTAATTACCAATCAAAATTAGAATTTTCTGTCTCTCAAAACGTGGCAACCATTATCTAATATCACGTCGTAACAACTACAGTTATAATTATAAAACTTATTGTGTCTTATATTAATAACTCCCCCGGAATCCAATCATAAAGGGTTGTACCACTTTTAAAACCTACCTATTGCATTTGATGTTACAGAATCAACGTGCAGAGATATAGTAAAAACATAAAAAAATAAATTTATGAATAAGCAAACAATTGATGTTATTTAATTTCGTGTATCTATATTTGCTAAAACAAAGAATCAGTTAGGTGTGAAACAACCAGAATTTTGCAAATATATGTTCAATTTGCGTGAATCGTTTGCAATGTAATATCTCTAAAGGTCGAACCACAACGGGGTCGCCGGAGTCGAACCCGTTGTGGTTCGACTCCGGCGGCACCACCGCCACACCTATTTCTACCTAATAACAGCAGTGTGAGGCGTTTCCATTTTGAAGGGTGTGGTAAGGGAGACATACTTTTCAGAGGCGTTCCAGCTTAGTCCTCAGGCGGCGCATCAGTGGCCGACTTCAGTTTTTCGAGCTTAAATATGTACGTTTACATGCAAAATGCGAAGCAAACGGCATGACGAATTGAAAGTGATGAGGTGTCGTTGGATTCGTTTAAATTCTACGGCTAAATTTTTAAACAGTTGGGTTTTTGTTTTTAGAATATTTCGAATGAACGAAAAAACATTGAAAATTTAAAATAACATAACAAATCATGGCAATAAACCGGTACAACGGAATTATAAGTATTTATCATAAATACGCTTCTACAGTAGCTTCTTATAATACTTGTATGACAGCTGTTTATTCAAACAAAATTAAAACGTTTCGATGTATGAATAAATAATCATTATTTTACGAACTAATATTGGCTCAAAATCTTGAAATTGATTATGTTTGCACACGTATACAATATTCATCGATACTATGTGATAAACAATAAAAAATGTTCCTAAAATAGCATCGTTTTGATCAAATACGTATCATCAAATTTAGTAGTCAATATTTGAGTTTTATTTCTAGTTTACTTGCTAGTTGTAAGTTATAAATTAATTATCACTTGCTGAATAATGGTGAAGGAAAACAGCAAGAGGAAAACACGCCTGAGACAAAAAAATATGTCTCAAAGGTGTGTGAAATCTACGAGGAAAACACGGCTCAGAGTTGCTTAAAAATAGTTCTCAAAGGTGTGTGAAGTCTACCAATTTGCACTTGGCTAGCACGATGGACTATAACCTTAACCCCACTCATTCCGACAAGTGATCCGTGCCCTACAGTGGGACATTAATGAGTTGATAAAATAACAGGACGAATAGATGTCCACTGTCCATCAGGTGGACTGCATGCTCGTCTGCTACTCCTATATTATAAAAAAAAATGTATCACAAGGTGTTTAGCGAACGCAATTGATAAATTATAATCACAAGCAGGGCCGGATTTAGGAGTGTGGAGGTTCCAGTGTAGGAGTTACTTTCCGGATTAAAAATAATTATTTTCCCATCAAATCCAAAAGAAAATTATTTCGACACTATTTGGAAAAACTAACAGTCAATACTATTTGCAAAAAAAAACATAAGTGCCTTAAAAATCGTTATTCAGATTTTTCTCTATTCCCGAAGTCCCGAGTCCCGCTTGCCCTCCCCGATATCTGGCTCTGAGAACAAGTGCTACATTTTAAAAACATCAATCAAAAGTCACTGATAAGTTTGCACTCTATATTTCGGACTGATAACAATAATGGCAACGAGGAAGAATTAAGCATCAACGATCATGATTTAAGCATTAACCTTTAGAAAGTCAAGAGTGCATTTCGCGTGAAGGGTTTGGCCATCTGGTTACAAGCATTTATTTTCAAGTAGATTTTTTCTGAATGAAACTGATATCACAATTGCTAATGATATTAAAAGTGTATACCGATTACAACCATTAAATTCTTGTGTATGAATAAAAAACGGCCAAGTGCCAGCCGGGAATGGAGCATTCTGTAGCTCAGCAAAATGTTTCGGTGTAACAGATTTATCAAAACATATGTTGCATATTCATGAAAATTTAGTATACTAAAAAGCTTTTAAGAAAAATATAAACATATAAATAAAACAGAGTGCATATAAATAAGTTTAAAGATACAGGCTTTTGACTATAGAACAGACCAATGGGCAGACAAATAGTGTATGCATAGAAATAGGGTTATTTTTTAATGTAACCCAAAAACGAGTCCATAAAGGATCCACTAGTGAAACCCTCTGAAGCAGCAAGTTATAAGTAGTGTTTGAAATATTTTGAAAATTCCATGCATGTAGCGTCGCACTGCAAAACTTGAAGCGTAGCATACTTCAGTGAAGTTAGCGCCAAAAACTTGCGTTACGTGTTGTGTTTCGAAATAAGGCAAGGTTTCCCTTTGGCACATTACGAATCAAGAATCTCTGGATTTACATGTGTGAAATTTTAACTATTATAAATGCAAATATGAGGTTCTTTGGTATTCTGTCAGATCTCAGATGGGAATGAAATCTTATAGGGGGTTGATTACAGATATCCATCCATAATTTGAACGTGGTAGAACCCTTGTGGTTCGATGGCACCACCGCCACACCTTTTTCTGTCGTATAACAGAAATTTTAAGCGCTGCTGTGTTCTGGTTTGAAGCCGAAGTTCCGAAGCGTTCCAGCTTAGTCTTCAGGAGTAGCGGCGCATCTGTTGCCGACCTTAGGTATCCAATCCTATCTGGGGTTGATTACAGATGTCCATGGGCCGCAGTAGCCACTTACCATCAGGTGGACTATATCAGACGAGCGACTGCTACTCCTATATAATAAAACAATGATGGACTGCCTGCTTGTGTGCTACTGTTATATTATAAAAATTCTTCTATAAAACAGCATCTACCTGTACCAGCATCAAAATGTTTGATTGGACTTTTAATTATTTTATTGTAATCAAAAACAAACATATTTTAATAGAAACACAAGCACAATGCAAACGATATCAAATCGTACAATAATATAATTAATTTCATTCATAGACAACAATGGCAACATTCAGTGAAAACTCAATTTAATACATTTAGGTACTGTATAATTAATTGTATTTGCATTATTTGAAATTTCATGATAATTATTGAAGTTCATGTACGATTTGGATATAATTTTATAGTAAATTGCTTTCTTTTTCAAGCTAGTAAAATGTGGTATTTTAGGGAATGCAATGTTCATTATTATAGTCAATGAAAAGATCTAGGTTCAGTTCGCGTATCAAGACTGCTATCCACGTAAGATGAATTCGCGGTGAAATATCAAGTTAGTATTATTCGAAGGTGTCACCGATACCGGTGCCATATTATGATCGAGTGTGGAGATGAGCAACGAAACAATTAAAGATTTTATTGATCAAATCATTTAACATTACATATTATCACAAAATAAAAAATATGTTAGCAGAGATGATTTTTGCTCTGTACTGAATCTGAGTTATTTACTTAACATTATTATTTTTATAATGTACATTTTATATATATTATGTATGTACTATGTATATTATGTGTAGTCCATCACAGGTAAGCAGCTACTATCATCCATATACATTTGTAATCAACTGATAAGATTTCTAACTGAGGTCGACCACACATGCCACCTCTTATCACACTGTCCAGACTGGAACACAGCAGCGCTTAACACTGCTGTTATTAGACAGAACAAACAACAACTCTCTAATAACAGTTATATCTGTTATTAGACAGATATAGCTGTTGTTAGACAGGTATAGACGGTGGTAGTGCCTCCGGAGTTTAACCTCATGTGGGTGGATGGGATGAGAATAAGAACAATTATTCAAAAAAACTCGAAACGATCGTAAGCATTCGATCTACATAGCTTATGTTTCCTACTATTAACAACTCATGAACAATCTTTTTAAAATTGAAAACAAACACTAAACCAGAACACACTACCACACTAGTTAATAAAACATACCATAAAGTAGGTCACAAAGAATAAGACCACCTTGATAATAAATATACAATGAGCAAGATATTGTAAACATTCATAGATACAAACGTACCGATAAAAGGTTAATCGATGCAGTAAACTATCGTAGATAACAATGGGTTAGATAAACTTGTGTACAAATAAACGGATTATTATTGTGTAATTGCCTTATTATAATGTATGCAACTTTGTTTAAAAGTGGTACAACCCTTTGATGATGTCCCGCGTGGTGAAGCAGCCATCTGACCGGTCGGATGCGAGGAGTTCCGGATTCGGTCTCCGGCCTGACAGATGATCATTCAGATGATGAATTTAGATACCTGTTCTGGCTCTGGGTGTTTGTGTACTCGTCTTTGTGTGCGTCCATGGCAACCAGGACACAGGACACAAGTGAATGTACAAAGCGTATTTTTGGTTCAAGCCCAAGGCGCCACCGCACTACCTAAGCCCAATAACAGCAGTGTTAAACGCATGAAAGGACACCCCTCTCGGAATGAGAAGATTTAGTCCATACTGGGCAAGTGCCGATTGGTAAACTTCAAACGTACATGTACTCTCGAGATGTTTTACTTTATAGATCTTTGTACTATGAACGTTTCTCCATGACGTATGCCTTTACCGTTAAAGCATGTGTTAATTAGTCTCTAAATGATACGCATGTATGTACCTACCGTCTAAAACTCTGTGATGCGTGCCGGGGCTTTGAACCATGGACTTTCGGCGTGAGATACCAAAGTTCAACTGCTTAGTTATGATTGATATGGTAACAATTATGCAAGAAGGTCGTCGACATATGTGACATGATAATTATAAGTATACTTCCTTCTTCAAACAACAATGAGCATTCCTGCTATACCAAGGTAGATATAAGACAGCAATATTATGAGTTCTATCAAAAGTTAAATAAGTGTAAATAAGTTTCTAATAGTGTATAATTCCATTTTTACCGCTTTTATTAGCTTGGGTTGGGTTGAACTCGATTTTTACGCACCTTGAACGGTCCGATAAATTTAAAATTTTGAACAATTATCAAGAACTGATGACAATACACGATTTTAATAACATTATCCCATTCTCCTCATCAGGATTGTCAGGAGTCAGGATTAACGAATTTTCTTATACGATTTAGTTTTTAAACTATAATTATTTTCTAGTTTTATTAATTAGTATCTTGTTATAATCCTATTATTATTTGACTGTAAGGAAAATATTATTGACAAACTTTGATGTTCTATCACCTTTGGGACTTTATTCATATTAGCTTCGTTTCGAAGGTCTAGTTCATACACTTCGTACCTACCAACTATATTGTTGTGTCTACTACGCTTACGATACGATAAGACGACGACAGATGACTGTGCCAGGAATATACCTACAAAGTACAAATGAATTTATGATTATGGTAACATAGTTGCAAAGTATGGAAAGGAAATCTGACCCTCTCCGCCAGTCCCCCCACTTTAGCATAGGCGGAAGGAAAAAAAATATTTTGTCGAATTTTTGGAAACTATTTTTTTATAATATAGGAGTAATAGACGAGCATGCAGTCCACCTGATGGTAAGTAGCTACTGCTGCCCATAGATAGCTGAAAATCAATCCCAGATAGAATTAGATATTCCTAACTTAGGTCGGCCACAGATGTACCGTTATACTTTTCCGAGGCGTTCCAGCCAGCCCGAGGTTATTTCAAAACAGCCTTAATGATAGGCGTGAGGAACAGAATTTTTTGCCGATCCTTCGTCATACCTTGGGCGCGTGAAGCGCCACTGTTTGGTACCTGTCCCTTAACAAAGTTTACTTACAGCTGTGCTACATCAGAATATAGGATTTCTGTTAAAAGTTGCTTACAGATGGTTGTTTTTCGTATACCTATTGGTCTCATATACATGCTCTATATAAATGTATGTGCCTTACGACATCTTTAAAAACAGATTTTACCCTGCTACCGTAGACAGAAATAAGATTTGCACTATTGCTTCACTAAAGCATTGTATACTACGAAACCACGATCAATCACCGTCAAAATATTATATTTTGTTTGAATGCAAACTACCAAAGCTTACAATTGAAGTATGGTTTTAAGAAATAGATGTGGCAATGGTTATTTTACCGACCGTATGAGGACCATTCCTTTGATTTTGCAAGCCTTATATGTACAGAATCAAATTGATTTCCATTTTATCATAGATTAGTTTACATTTTATCTCGATAACCATAAACAATTAGTTATTTATATTTTACAAGTTTAGAATATGTTTGATCTTGCCGCCTCTTTGATGTTCGGTAGTTCAACCGGTTTTTGGTTTACTTCGACAGTACTTTCCCTTCCTTAACTAGTTTAGGGCCAGGTGTGGCGTTTGACGGGTATTTGTCATTTCAATGTTCATGTGTAAACAACCTTAATTAGTTTTTGACAGTAGTCGACAGTAGAGATAAAGCTGTATTATTATAAGCCTATGCCTATTACTTTGGGTATAGGATTTCTCTTAAAACATCAACAGTCAGACAAGTGTTTAAAGGTGGTAGAACCCTTTGTGGTTCGACTCCGGCGGCACCACCGCCACACCTATTTCTACCTAATAACAGCAGTGTTAGGCGCTGCTGTGTTCCGGTTTGAAGGGTGTGGTAAGGGAGACAGACTTTTCCGAGGCGTTCCAGCTTAGTCCTCAGGGGTAGCGGCGCATCTGTGGCCGACCTCAGGTAAGAATATCTAATCCTATCTGGGGTTGATTACAGATGTCCATGGGCGGCAGTAGCCACATCAGGTGGACTGCATGCTCGTCTGCTATTCTTATATTATAAAAAAAAAAAAAAAAAAAAAAGTGTGACTTACACTTAGGGTTTCGTACCAAAATACAACTTTCCTGCCTTATAACAGCAGTATTCAGCGCTGCTGTATTCTGGTTTAAAGGGTGTGGTAATGGAGACATACTTTTCCGACGCTTTCCAGCTTAGTCCTCAGAGTTACGGCGCACCTATGTTTTATATTCAACATTTTTTTAAGCTTACGATGTATACCGAGCCTCACTCACACATTTCCTTTAATATTTATTATATGACATTATAATCACATCATGTTGGACGATTGTATGTTTTATCATTTTAACGATAGATCAAATATAAATTTAATAAGTTATATTATAAGGGAACCCTATTTCATCAGGATTCCGCCCTAATGACACAATATTTTATATTCAACGAAAAAATCAACCGGACATTTGATAAGTTTTAAGAGACGTATTCCCTTAAAGGCAAGGCGGATAGGTAGACGCTTAATACTACTAATTTCTGCACGGAACCCTTTTGAAGGGTTAGGTCACAATCGCATACACTTGCTATGTGCAGTGTGGTACACTTCACACACTTCAGAACATTAACAACTCTCATAGAGATTAGGTTTCCTCGCGAATGTTTTCTTTCACTGTCGAGATACTAATTTAATACAGTGGGTAATAACTTACTATTCTTTAATAAGCATGTAAGAATATTATTAGTATTACTAGCTGACCCGGCAAACGTTGTGTTGCCATATAAATAAAAAAATTATAAGGGTGAACAACCCTTACCACTTAGGGGTATGAAAAATAGGGGTTTGAAAAATAGATAGTAGCCGATGCTCAGACCTACTAAATATGCATATAAAATTCGGTGAAAATCGGTAAAGCCGTTTCGGAGGAGTACGGTAACTAACATTGTGACACGAGAATTTTATATATAAGATTTAATATTGTAAAGCAAACACAACCTAATGATATGAATTTTCTCTCACACTCTTTGATTAAAACCTCGGATTTACAAAATGATGTGCGTTTTAGAAATTAATCACATATTTTAACGGTCAAATAATTGAAGTAAAATAACGCGAGGTAACCTTAATGGTAAAAAAAATGTGAATGAAAATTTTGCGATTAAATGAAAAAAAATTCAAAACTTTATGAAGTCTGCCATGGGTAGCGTGACAGATTATTGTTGTGAACAGTTTTCATTCGAAGGTATCCGTAGCCAGATAATGATAATGCATACATTGTAATATGGTTACAGACACTTATTCATTTTGTTTATAAAATGCGTATAGAAATGTGTCATTATATCAAAAGTAGTATTCCATAAAATATGTTGTTATGAACAAAATTTGCCGTTCCGGCGTCAATATGTCTGTTGCATTTCTTGTTTTGTGACTTCATGAATATGCAATTAGTACACAATAGCCAGTTTTGGCTTTACTTATGCATAATAATTCCAATGCATTCGATAGACTCCGTTATAACTAGACAATAACTTAATAATACATGATTTTAATATTTTCGAGTCACCGGTTTCATTTTAATGTGGACTTAGCTTATGTTATTTTTGTAAATCGTCTAGATACAGATGTTTCATCAATTTTGGTAGCATAGCTCATAACACCAGCTTTTAAATAAAAGCAGGTAAAACAAAAAAATATGAAATTGACTTCAAATATGTAAGTACCCGTCGTACATTTCGATTATTTTAATTCTAACTGTCAAATTTTCAAACATAAAAATAAAGTATGTAAAGTATTCAATTAAACTACACATAATCACCAAATATTTCAGTATTCAACTTTTCCGGAAAATAAAAAATCGTAAAATCCGGAAAACATATTTTTAAATACCCAAAAAAAAGCATTACTTACAAAAATCCCTTCATTTTGCTTTCCGAATTCGAACCTAAACCCGATCACACTCACACTCACATGTTTGCGGAACGTATCGTTTTGTACGCGTGCGCGCGCGGCGATGCGCGGTAGCTTAATGCGCTGATAGCACACCGTTGCGAAGTCTGAAGTTGCGATTCGAGTTTAGACATAAGTTCGGGGAAACGCTTTTAGAAGCTTCTGTTACGAAGATTAATTGTTTTTACTATACTGACAAAATTTCTCTGACGTTCGCTATTTATTTGTCAAGTTTTATGAAATACATGAAAATATTGAAATTTTCACGAATAAAAATATCTATGTTCACAAAAAAGACACTAAAGTTTCCGTTAGATTATTGTTTGTTAGCATATACGTCAGAATATGTACAAAATGTATGTCAGAACGTATATGCCGTGGTAATAATATAGTAGATAATAAGCGGACAATCGGATTAATTTTAGTATCTATTAAAGTACTTTTGTATACCTAAAATCACATTTACAGCTTGTAGTTTTGACATTAGATTTACCTATTTGATCAACTAATTTAAACAGAAACGTAGGTATTAGTAAGTTTTTCTCTGTGAAACGGATATACTGATATCTGGAAAAATAGCGTCTGTTTATTTATCAATCAGTCATAAAATCTAACGTTTGATTGCCAAGATAAATATTGCATAGGCAAAATAATATTTACTCTGTATTTTTCAATCTAGACCGTCAGATAATCTAATTTTGTAGCACGTTACCTACGTCTGTATATAAAATACGTCTTGAGCTTTACGAAAAACATAATTTATCTTAGTCTGATGACAACACTGAGAATAAATGAATGAAATGTATTATAAGTACAAAAAATGTTATATACTCATATAGCTGAATTTGCATGGATATAAGCAGTTTGTATTTGTAAAAAAATCTGTACTTTTGCCAATTCAATAATACTTTGTGGTAGGTTATAAGCATTTGGTTTTAGCGTTCTGTACCCATGACATAAAAACGGAACATTATTACATACCTCCGCTAATTGTCCGTCTGTCACACATTTCTTCACCCATAATAGCCTCCTGGGATCTTTCGTCATATATATATATTACATAGAAAAGAAAAAAATGTAACAGCACCATCTGTCAATATTTACGAGATCTTTTAGTTTTATTCAATAGATAACATGTTGGTCCACCATTTAAAACTGTGATTAGCTGATAGGATGATACTTTTTTATTGCATTGTGAACCAAACGATGGCGTCACGGTCGGAAACAAGTAGTAAGTGAATTTGAGATTTTTGTTCAAATATCGATGTTTTTATAAAAAATATGTATTTTTATCGTTTATAATAAATCATTTTTACTAAATATGAGTCTGCAATGCTTGTAGGTTACATTAAAAATTATGAAATATCGGATGAAAGTTTTATGTCATACTGGTACCACATGAGTTCCCAATTACTACTGTGAATGGAAGAGTCCCAGTGTAATACTCGTATGACATAAACATTTTTCTTTCTCGAACTTCATATTTTAATGTTATTCTTGTTTGTTATTACGAGCTTACGCAATTACGAAATATCCGCTATGCTAGACGACTCAAAGCTAGACTTAACTGATGAGGATGACCTAGAAGACGTAACATTACAATGTCATGATGGCAACAATGACTCGTATTCTGGTTTCTCGAATTAGAATTTGAATTCGGTTTATTGAAGTAGAAAGTTGTGCAGGTTTTGATATTTTTATCGGGTCCTCAATTATAATTAATGGAAGGGGCCATCCTAGAGCCTTAAGGATTTACTTTGGGTGAATCGGCAGTCCGCAAAATTTGCGAAATACTTATATCAGATTAACATTTTTATTGTGTTCATTATTTCACTAATACAAAATTGGAAGACTTTTTGAAAGGAGGTTTTCATATAACGATAACTATTCAACTAAAACAGATTTGCAAAGACCTGCGAGTTTTCTAATGAAAAAAGCGACGGGAATATCGAAATCATTAGCTAGGATAAATAGTTCTCACATGGTGGTTGGACAACAAACACACTGGACTGTGTCATTACACTGAATCTGACAGTAATTCGAGTTCGATTGGCAGTTCGAAGACGAAGACATATTAATAGAAGGCTAAAATAAAACCCATGTCAACCGAAAGTTTCCGTTATCATAAAGTACATAATTTAGTCCATTACTCCAACGTTCCAAATAAATGCAGAAAACCGAAATACAGCAACTACAAGAGCATATTGTATTAAATGCAATCTATATTTCAATAAAACATAATTGTTTCTTATAATTCAACAAAAAAAATAATTTTTAATCACCAATTTATACTTTTTGTAACCATATTTTGTGTTATCAATTGTGTCAGTTATCAATTGTGTCATAATAAGAACGTACCGCAAATTTATTAAATAGTATTATTTTTACTTTAAAAAAATATTTATATAATCTGTGTACTGTGACTTTATAACGGAACATATTTTAAGTTTATTTGATGACTGTGATATATGTTAGAAAAAAATATACAAGACAACAGACAGTTAAGTTTACTGCTGAATGTGATTGTGAGAATCATTTTTTTAAATTGAGTGTGACTGTTTAAAATTATAGATTAAGATATAATTGTACACAACACAGACAGTATTTTTTTACAATACATTTCTCATATTACCAAAATTTTACATTAATATATATGATTAATGTTCTATGTCATATATATATGACACAAATAATAGTTGTAATTGGGAACTCACGTGTTATATATATGACATTGAGAAAATCCATATTTTCCGACTTACATTTTTTGTTATATTTTTTCCTGTAATTCTGTTACCTATTGTATTGGTCAAGATAAATTTAATTCAAATTCCTAACAACTTTTTTTCCTGGGTCCCAGGAGGATAGGTAAACATAATTTTAACGATTGACTATTTTTAATAGACTTCAAAAAAGAAGGAGGTTTTCAATTCGACCATATAAACGTCTTTTTACATTTATTTTTTGAGTATATTATGGTCGCTGCAACAAGAAATTATCAAACTGAAAGAGTTAAAACTAAGTCCTAAATTGAAACACTTCATGCAAATGTACATACCCCTCCCCAACCATTTCCTCTTCCATAAGGTAAAATAAATGTGTGGATTTGATGGTGAAAAAACCCTTTGTGGTTCAACTCTGGCGGCACCACCGCCATACCTATTTCTGCCTAACAACAGCAGTGTTAAGCGCTGCTGTGTTCTGCCTTGAAGAGTGTGGTAAGGGAGACTTACTTTTCCTAGGCATTCCAGCTTAGTCATCAGGGGTAGCAGCGCATCTGTGGCCGACCTCAGGTAGAAAACTAATCTTATATGTGTGGTGGATTACGGATGTCCATGGGCGGCAGTAGCCACTTAACATCAGGTGGACTGCATGCTCGTCTGCTACTTGTGTATTATAAAAAAAATGCCACATCGAACCATGATAAGTTCTACCACCATCATGTGCATATGATAAAGCATAAAGTATAATGTTTGTGAACAAAACGATCAAATAAACTCTACATTTAAACTTCCGTCAGGAATCTTTAAATATACCGCAGTTTTATTTTCTAGGCGACATCACATGAGGCCAAGGTTATAAATATAGACGGCCGATTATATCTTGATAGTGAAATGCAACACGTATAGGAGAAGTTAATTGGTAGTATAAACTTTGAGAAGGTCAGGGCTATGCCCGGGTTACTCGAGTGTCTTGTGGGCTACTTTAATACTTTACTAGGGTAGTTTTTTTTGTAACATTCATAGATTAGTAAAGATTACTCACTCTTAACAAGAAAATGTACCCAGTTTTGACAATTGAAATTCTGTCATCTATTTTCGTCTTTGAAAAATATTTAAAAATGCAGTTTTTAGATCATTTACGAATGAAACCATATTTATCCCCACTTTTTCTTCGATTTCGTATTTTTGCACCACTTTACTGCGCATTCGGCATTGTTCCGCGTATATTACACCATGACAACCATTAAATGGCTAACAGAATTGTCAGCCGTTTAAGCCATTTAATGGTTTCCTTTAATTACAAGGCGGTGAGATATCTATACTTATCTATGGTAACATTGAAGTAACAAGCATGCAGGCCCTGATGGTAAGTGGCTACTACCGCCTTTGGGCTGTAGACATGGTCTGTAATCGACTCCAGATCAGTTTAGAGTCTTATACATATAAGATTGGCCATAGAAGCGTTTCTACATCGAGGATAGTTAGAATGATAGTTAGCTCAAATCCTATTTCCCTCAATTCCGAAAAACAATTTAACATGCAGAGCTGGCTTGAAAAAACTATGACTTAATATTGGCTGAATAAATCGTCATAATAGTCAAACTGTCGTGCCCGGATATATTGTGTGAGCTGCGCCAATAAAGAACGGATTTGAATATTATCTACAAAAATTCGGAAGGGTTTTATTTCTCATTTTTTTACCGTATTTCATTTTTAACCGACTTCATTTCTTTTTAAACGGTTGTTTAAATATTTTTATTGCTATTATATTTTTGATGGAACACAATTTTTGATGCGTTTTTTTAATAACATTTGTACAAACGCTCTAAGTATGTCAACGATTAGGAAATACTAATACATAAATAATTGCACCATTTAGGAATCAAAATAAGAATTTGTGATCTAAATAAAAAAAAGCACAATACCTAAAAACAGATAGGATTAAATGTTCCTGAGAGAACTGAGCTTGGTCACAGATGCGCCGCTGCTCCCGAGGAATAAGCTGGAACGCCTTGGAAAAGTATTTTTCCCTTACCACACCCTTCAAAACCAGAACATAGCAGCGTTTAACACTGCTGTTATGAGGCAGAATTAGGTGTGGTGGTGGTGTCGCCGGAGTTAACCTAAATTTATCAAAATGGTCAAGCCAGGACTGTAGAACATGCCAAGGAATGAGACATACCTACATAGACCTACATACGCACGAAAACCATTACCCTCTGCAAACGGGGAAAAGAAATAGTATTTAAAGTTCATCCTTTATTAACACAAGTAGCACAGTGATATTTTAATTTTAGCACGGGGAACGCCAAGAGAACGGATTTATGTTGGGAATTATTCAGTTAACTGAAACGGCGCGACACGTGATAATTTTATTTAAAACATTAATTAAGTAGCCATTGTTCAGTTGCCATGTGTTTATTAAATTTAGAATTATTCCCTGTTTTATATTAGAGAACCTGCTAACGTGGATGTAGTCCACAAAAGCGCGCATACAACATAGGATTAGAGTTTTAATTAGTGATGCAACGGATATCCAGCAACAATCCGGTATCCGGCCTATCCGGCGACCTAAACACTATCCGACCGGATACCGGATAATAGCACCTATTTCCTACAAGGTATTTCAGGTGGTGGTAGTTTAAAGCTTTGTGAGATACAGCTGTCTTGCTCTCTTCTCCTCTGATTTTGGTAAACTTCCGCCGAATATCCGGCTATCCGGCCACATGGTTGGCCGGATACCGGATATCCGTTGCTATCCGTTGCAACACTAGTTCTAATCCTTAATTAGGGTTCTGTACACATAGGGTAAAAACAGAATCCTATTACTAAGCCTCCGCTTTCCGTCTGTCACAGTCTCCTGAAACGTAATAGATAGACACTTGAAAATTTTCCAAGCATGAACAATAAACAACAACGGCCGCTATAATAACAAATAGTAATAAAAAAATAGCTTGAAAATAAATTCCGAACGCCATACAAGAAATTGATATTCTTTACCGATTTTTCACTATTTCTATTTATTTCCAAATTTTACACCACTTTTATTTCTATGGCCGACATAATATGAAATACTAAAAATAAAGTCAGAATATTTAGTAGTACAGAACCCTCCGTATTCGACTCGTACTTGGCCAATTTTGTTCCATTAATTTTACCGTCAAACGCTAAAAGTTATTAGCATTCACAATCACAGCATAATAACAATATTGCATCGTGTCTGCGTGGGTCGACATGCAATAAGCTTAATACCAGTTGTCAGTGTATCCTGTGCGAATTAATTTAGCGATTACATGCGTTAATAATGACTATATTTGGCATCTGACACTGTTAATCTGTTAGTAATAGAGCTTGTAACACCAGCTACTGTATTATCAAGGAAATCGTGATTAGGTATGAGCTGAATACCTCAAAAGGTAATAATAGCCTAGTGATTTTAAATTCGGCCTTTCATGCTGGCCTGCAGTGGTCGTATGATTATATTAGCCAGAATTGCACACCTTAATAATATCTGAAAACTGGTAGAACCATTCGTGGAGTTCGTAGCTCGACTTCAGCGGCATCATCGTCACAGACATCGACAGCAATGTTTCTTACTCGCTGTTGTTTTTGATTTGATAGGTGTTTAAAAGGTGAAACACTTGTACATATAAGGTACGCCGATGATTCTTGGGGGAACGCAACTGCAACGCGATTGGAGCCGACTTTAGGTAGAACTTCCATCCTATCTGGCATTGATTGCCGATGTCTATAGGTAACAGTGACCACTTAAGGTAAACGGCATATTTGCTTGCTACTGTGCATCATAAATGAAATAATTACGACTTAAATTACGACACCAGACATATTGAAATCCGTCAAGTATTTTGGACTGCAAGGCTTACCGAAAAAATACATACATGTGTACATACGGTTGAAAATCATTACCTTTTGCGGTGAGATAAAAGCATTGAAACATAAGTACGGCTCAAAGTCAGTTATATTGTACCGTAAAATTCCATTCAAACCGTAATAATTAATTGGCTACAATACCTCCATACATGCTATGCACGTAAGCTCATTGTATTCAAATGTCACAATTATGATCTTATCAATCAATCGTCAAAATCACCTACTACAATTAACTATGACCTTTGGCAGACCTTTTGAAGAAATACAAACGGCATTGCTGAGCCTTGCATGAGACTAAATTGTATGAAATAGATAATATGTTTGATACAAAGGTTGTATTCGTTTTTCGACCTATCACCGCAACACCTATTTCTTATTCTTAGTATTCATCATCCCATTACTGTCGCACTGCTGGGTATGGGTCTCCTCTCAGAATGAGAAGAATTAGGCCATAGTCCACTGCGCTGGCCAAGTGCGTATTGGTAGACTTCACTTACCATTGAAAAGCTTTTTTCTCAGGTATGCAGGTTTCACGATGTTTTTCTTCACCGTTTTAAGCAAGTGATTATCGATTTCTAATACGCACGTAATTTAATCTATTACTGATTTTTAGTATTAAGACTTACTAAGTCCTAGTTTAAATGTCTGATAAATAAAAATCACAGCCAACGACATAGATCTTACATAGGACTCCAGAATTTGGAATTTATGATAGATGTGTATTGACACGACTTTCCACTTATTATTCCGCTTATACAAAATAAATTATTTACTTATTTAAGATCCTTAGCTATATATGGCTAATGGTGGATTAAATGTTTAAAATATTCCCTGCGAGTCAATCTTGGCAGAATAAATATTAAGGAAAATGCAACAATTGATGCTTAAACAAAAAACCAAAATGTTTAAAGTATTCTCTGCGAGTCAATCTTGGTGGAATAAATATACTCAGGAAAATGCAACAGATGATGTTTAAATAAAACAATATTTTATACAAATTGATAAAATTTCTGCTAATGCTGAACAGCATTTCACTAAAGTCCCATGAAATTATATTTGTTATTTAAAACAAAAACAAAAAACACTTATAACATTGTTTATAGGTTTGTCTATCTATTTGTTCCAGGTAATCTTTGAAACGGCTGAACAGATTTTGACGGAGCTTTCACCCGCAGTTAGCTGAAGTTTTAAGAAATCACATAGGCTACTTTAAACAGATTTAAAGTTCCACGAAAAACAATTAAAACCTATTTAATCTCCTGAGTATTTATGCTTTGAACCGCGAGGTATATCGCGTTAGTAATAAAATCAATCAGAGCGAGCATAGTAAATTATCCATGCAGAAAGTACCAAAACAATGATGTTTCGGAAACAAAAGGTTATTATTTAAGTTTTTAATGAAGAGAGCAATGACGCGTATGTCCCGTCATTATCAAGTTCAAAGAATGTGAATTATATATAAATAAATTTGTTATAGTGTCTGTCTATATGTAATCGTGGTAGCTATCAAAATAATTGGAACAGGATTAATTAGCTTTTCAATGCTAAACAATTAATATTATTATTTTGCATTGTATTCCAAAAGTACCAAGATTGTAGCAAATCAATAAAACATACATAAAGACACACATACAAATATACAGAAATGCACTTGGAAGCATCAGAAGATTCCATTCAATTCGTCCTGCCATCTTTATATTTGCGTGTGCTTTCATTGAGAAATGCACGTACAAAATTACTTTCAATTTTCCATTTAGGAGCTCCAAATGAGGTTTATGGTTGCTTTTATTTAATAAAACAGTTTCAGACGACTTTAATTAACAGCGACAATTAAACAATTCTGTCGAATGTAACTCCGTGTGTTTATCGGTCGGCAAACTAAAGCCTTTGTAAAAATAGTATAAAAGCAAATAAAAATTAAGCACTTAAGAAAGTGGCGCAAAACGAACTAATTTCCTACGATATTAAATTAGCCTTGGCCCGATTTTATCATGAAAAAAGTAATCAAGCGACGAACTAATTGTTGCTGTAATCAAAGTGCTGAATGTGGGCCAGTGGGCGCCTGAAATGACACGTTGTAAGGGATTCTTCATATACAATCGCTAGAAATCGATCTAAAACAAATAAGATCCTAATAAGTTGTTTGTTTGTTACACTTTGAGGCCTTAACTACATATGCAATTATCATGAATTTTTGAACGCACATTATCAAGGATTCAGAAAAGAATATAAGGCCCTTACCACCTGATATTGACATCAAATGTTGCTGTTACCCTAAGGAATATGTTGGGATTTTAATTGTAATTAGAGTTGGAACAGCAGTTAAGTTTGATTAATTTAACTGGTGTTGTGTTTTAGAGCATTCCAACTCAGTGCAACTATGGAAGAACTGAAATAATAAAATCCTCTCTGGGATTGATTACAGATCTCCATGGCCGGCACTTCTATATTGTAAATAAATAATAGTTTAAAAAACTAAAAAAATACACTTTTTATAGAAAATCGAACTAAAAAATAGAAAATATTTTTTTTAATTTGAATTAAGAATAGTGTAAATAAGATAAAAATATTTTTTATTGTAAAAAAGCGTGGGGTGCATGGTGTCAATAGTTATAAATATTTTATTGATAGATATTGAGTAGAAGGATTATCATTTTGATAATATCTTAAAAAGCACCCCACCCACCCCTAAGTGAACTCGTCAGCTTGTTATCCGTACATTACAATGACAAATTTTAATTCTTAAATGACCACCAGTGCGCTGTGTGTTTTTTTGTATGGGCAATCGAACTATTAAGCTCTGGATTCGACTGATCATTTAAAAAAATGTACTAAGGGTGGGTACAGTACTGATTAATATCGAAACTCCCCAAACGACATGTCTCTATTAACCTTTGATCACGATACGACGAAACTACGTTTGAGCATTTTTTTCAGGGTTCTATGTTGTCATTTCCTGACAGGTTTGATGACAATTCACCGAACTTTGGATTTCTATTTATCTTAATATTAGTTGGAAGACTTTTTATATTTCTCAAAACAACACATTTAAAAGGCGGTTGAAGGAATATGGTTCGGCTGGGAAGGTACCACCGACACACAATTTTTAGCAAAAAGCAGTTCATGCGATTCCATGGAGGAATGCGGATGCTTCTCAACTTATAGATAAGGCAACGACCTTTTTTTTGTTATCGAGGGGGAAACCTTTAAAAGGTACCGGTGCTGTGGGAGCGACACAGAGTTATGTGGGATTCTTACCGCACTAACAACTGCGGACACTGGGTAAAGGACTCCGGGATCTCCAAAGGAACGCAACCGGAGTCCTCTTAGCGCGTTGTCCCGTCGGGCTCCGCCCAAGTGAGCATGACGCTCACCACACCGTCTGGTCCGTACGGCGGTATGCAACCACACACATACCGCGGTCCTTCCCGGGGTCACTGGCCGGGCGGTCCGAGCTCGCACTCTTGCCACCCGCAACCCCGGAAACCTTTAGTCGCCTCTTACGACAGACAGGGGACACCGTAGCCCTATTCTGGTCCCGAAAATACAGGGACAATAAGGCGACTACTTTAGATCTTAGGATCAACGCATCTGTGATCACCTTTAATTAGGTTTAGTTGTTCTATATGGAGTTATATGTCCACAGGTGATAGTGACAGATGCGGTGGACTGATTGCTCGTTGGCTACTTCAAAATAAAAAAAAAAATACACTGTTCCGACGAAATGTTAATGGATAGTAGAAATCAATAACCAACGTATATTGGATATTTTGAAATCATAAATAATTAGAACACTTAACGTCTTCTATGCAACCCTCCGTGCCCTCCGTGACATTAAAACCCGAGTGGTCATCCACCCGACCCACTATTACTTCACTTTAAAAATCGATTACAATTTCCTATACCATTCTAAAGCTTAAACTTAAAAACCATATTATATTATGCACACATAATGATGTCCGCATTGTGTTCGTTATTTGTATATAACGAATGCAAAAATCAACGTAGCAAAACATGGGCAGACCTAATGTGACCATGATAAATGATCAATTGACCATCCTAGATTACGATCTAGGCACGATTTTGATAATGTAAAATGTTTAACCGTAACATAGCGCAAAAAAAAAGTTGAATAAATTATTGTTTTCGGGTACCGTACCCCAAGGGTAAAAACAAAAGACTAGTACTTAAGTACTAAGACTTAGTAAGCCTCCGCTGTCTGCCCGTTTGCCCTTCTGTCCCTCTGTCTGTCAGTCCGTCGTTCTGTCGGTCTGTTTGTTCGGTCTGTCAATCACAGGGTTCTTTCCAAGTGTTACGTTTATTTTTTGTAACGAGGTTATTTTGAGAAGAACCAGTGATTTATTAAATACTTTGACTAATTAACAGGTACAAATTTAAATGATATTAAATGAATAAAAAATCATTTTCCTTAAATTAATTCGGTTTCCGCATAAAATTAACCATACGTAAATTCCTGATCATACAAAAACAAATATATTAATTTTCCTGGTAACCTTACAAGGTCGGTGAATTGAAAGAGTAATACAGGTTTATCAATACTAAATTTAGTCCTCAATTGGCGCACCGTCACAAAAGCATTAGCGGTGCTCCCTTCGGCGACCGATCGACCGTGATGCACACACACTCGCGACTCCCAAATAGGTCCCCAGGACCCCCGTAATAAATATAAATTATATTATATGTCCCGTGACGAAATCCGAATACCGACTGTCCGTACAATGTGTGTTATGACAGAAACGTCAACCTTTTAAATTTTGAATTTACTCCTTTTATTTATAATCAGTATTTCGACCAGTTCTAAATACTGAACAAACAGGTTCAAATTTAAATGATATTAAATGAATAAAAAATCATTTTCCTTAAATTAATTCAGTTTCCGCATAAAATTAACCATACGTAAATTCCTGATCATACAAAAACAAATATATTAATTTTCCTGGTAACCTTACAAGGTCGGTGAATTTAAAGAGTAATACAGGTTTATCAATACTAAATTTAGTCCTCAAATGGCGACCCGTCCCTGCTACCTGCTGGAAAATATTCTTCGCCGCCTATAGACATTTGCAACACCAGAGGAGTCACCAATGCCTCGTTGGTTTTGGATGAGAGTTTTTTTTGCACCTTTTTTTAAAGAGCCACATGTCATAGCGCTCCGGGAACACCTTAGAAGGAAGTTCATTCTACATCATGCACCGTGGAAAGAACGCTTTTCATGATGGGGAAAAATAATATTTAGACGAGATGTCACGGATTCATAGTTTGCCTTGCTAATTTTTTTGCGAGATTTCGTAACCGCGCATGAAAATTAGCTACAGATACTCCGAGCCGGCCGATACTCCTGACTGTATCCGACGTGTATACACCAAACATAGAAACATGACAGCTTGAATATGCGTCAAGTATTTACTTGACAGAAACTGACATCAAATCTAATTGCACTGAAATGCGGATATGCATGCGGATAAGCGGACATATGAAGATGCAGTATATTCTTGATTGATACGGATAGTCTTGCATATTTTTGAAGCTTTCGTACGTCGAATGTTAAAACATTTTCACTTACATTATTTACTTACTTTCAACCTTAAATGGACTATCATCATCATAAACCCATTATTGTTCCACTTCTGGGCATGGGTCTTCTCTCAGAATGAGAAGGATTAGGCCATAGTACACCACGCTGGCCTAGTACGTATTAGTAGATTTCACATACCATTGAGATATTTTTAAAATATCTCAGGTGTGCAGGTTTCCTCACGATGTTCTCCTTCACCGTTTAAGCAAGTGATAATTAATTTCAAATACGCACATAACTTTGAAAAATTAGATTTGATGAGATTTGAACTATTTTGAACCTCGTATCCCTCGATTGAGAGGTTGAGTTTCTTAAGCACTAGTTACTGCTTTTACATGGACTATACTATTAAGTTACTTTGTAAATTAATAAAAGAACGTTAATAATTACTGCATTTGCAAACCTCTCAACAACAAATCTCTAACCGCAAAGGACTTTTATAGTGTGAATCATGTGCTTTGTCCTTTCGCACATTCGCGACAATTGAGTAGGTAATAATCATAATAGGTTGTAAAAGATGTGTGACCTCATGACCATGTTATTTTACACTAAATTACGTCAGCTACTGATTAATTAAGCGGTAAAATTAATTGTGATGTTCCTTGGACAATAGTATTTTATTACTTCAAGCGAAAACATCTGACATAATCTTATATATAAAATTCTCGTGTCACAGTGTTAGTTGCCGTGCTCCTCCGAAACGGCTTTACCGTTTTTCACCAAATTTTATATGCATATTCATTAGGTCTGAGAATCGACTACTATCTATTTTTCATACCCCTAAGTGATAAGGGTTGTTCACACTTAACATTTTTTATTTATATGGCAACACAACGTTTGGCGGGTCAGCTAGTTTTATTATATTTTTATCCCATTTATATCTATAGTTAAACCAATATTCTGTGTTTCTTACACTGTGAAAGTTATTAAAACATTATCATAGCAGTGCTGTGCATAGCAGTGGGACATTAATGAGTTGATGATGAAGGATTCCTAAATCCTAGTAGCGAGAAATCTATTTACTAATTTAAAACTTATTGAAGGTAGTCAAATAGGTAGTAAAAGTGCCTATGAAATAATAATACCATTTATAAATAATTAATACCAATTTAATAATATTGAAAGGCAAATCATTTAAGATATCTATAATTGTTTGTGTGTTAAAGTTATTATTTTTCTATACACACCTACTCTTAGGTATGTATAGAAAAACACAGCAATTGTTTTATATATATATCTATATATATATAAATCAATTGCTGTTCGTTAGTCTCGCTAAAACTCCAGACCTGCTGGACCGATATGGCTAATTTTAGTTTAAAATAATTTGTTGAAGTCCAAGGTGGTCCAAGGTTGGTTTAAAAGTTGAGTAAATATGAAATATATTTCATAAATAGATTGTGAGGCGGTACAACCTTCGCTGGGTCTGCTAGTTTACAAATATACTTTTACAATAGCTTTCAATATAATTTTATGTAATCCTAGAAAAATACAGGTAAAAGCGTTTTATAGCATAGTAATGATTTCGAGACACATTCAATTGCATAAAAAAAGATATAAACAAGGATTATTGTAGGACAAACTAGATGCCTATATAATAATTGATTCTTTAATCACTTCACTAGGTAATGATTATAACCACTGACCTACGATAAATAGACCCGTTTCTTTCTGTATAAGGTGTGGAAATCTATTAGTACTTACTAATTAGTTAATCTGGTTTCAGGTTACCAATTAATTACTTCCGCTGTGTGGTAATATTGAGTAGGGATGACGATCTGAGATCGATTAATCATAGAATCGATCTTTTGGGCCAAAAAAATCCAATATATTAATCGATCTCCAGTAATGGGTCGATTCAGTGAATCGATCTTCCAACCTAGAAAATCGAAAGTTGATCTTTTCGAAATCGGTTGAATATGTTAGCGACATATTTTTTGACGGATACGGTGACCTTTTTTTTCGTTTTCTTCGCTCTTCTCAGCTGAAAAGATCGAAGATCGATTTTTGGAGAATCGATTCTTTGGGCCTCTCTTTCGTGAATAGCTTTACTTGACTTCAATTCGAATCGATTCAATAATCGATCTTTTTCGGAAAGAATCGCCATCCTTAATATTGAGAAACCAATATTGGATTACAGTGATTAGTTTGGTAATCGTGACCCCATTTTTTGTGATCAATCAGTAGTTGTAGATAATATGAGTGGACTTCTTTGTTATGATTCCCGCTAGTTAAACCGGTATCAACAATGTGTAACGTAATTATGTAACCACATGTATGTATCTTTGTCCGAGGTTCTAATCCCCGGCAGCTCTGATTTTTTAAAGTTACGTGCGTATTTAACTTTATTAGTGCGTGCTTTTATGGAGAAAATCATATTGAGGTAAGCTGTATGAGACCTGAGATATCTTTAAAAACATTCTTAAAGGCAGCAAGCATGGTTGTTTATAGCCTTATCCTTCTCATTTTCAAGGAAGATCCGTAACCAGTGGTGGGAGAGTAAAGAGTTAGTTGATTTTTTTTAATTTTGATTGTTACTTATTATTTCTGTCCCGCTTCACACTGAGACCAATTAAGAATGGTTGGCGTTTAACAGTTTACGTTTCAGAAAAAATAGATGTTACCAATTGGTTAGTTTTGTAGATATTTTAGCCAATTTGTTACTAACGTACTTTTAATATCTTCATACTTCATCAAAAAGCCTATATCGCCCAAACCTCTTCTGTGTCAATTTCTATTAAGCTAGGATTTATCTGATGTACCTGACGTAACCCAAATTTAAACCTTGTTTGTTTGATAAAATATGTATTATGCAGTTACTCTATTGTTTAAAAGTCATGGCCTTTGATGTTATCGTTATAACATTCATAACTTCAATTATAATGACATGCATCTTGAAACAAATATTTAAAGTTGTTAACTAATATGACGTTATATGGACTAACGAGGCGTAGCAAGAAATGTATGAAATAAAATCAAATGGTTTGAAGAAGTTTTTCTCATATTAAGTGCCTCCAGCCATGGAATTCTGTAATCAACCCTAGATAGAATTAGATATGCCTGAAGTCGGCCACAAATGCGCTACTACTCCTAAGGACTAAGCTGGAACGCCTGGGAAAAGTACGTCTCCCTTACCACACCATTCAAACCAGAACACATCAGCGCATAACACTGCTGTGTTCTGGTTGTGTACATAGGTTTGGTGATGGTGCCACCGGAGGCGAACCACAAAGAGTTCTACCACTTAAAGGTAGAACCTATTCAGATTCCTGCCTGAGGTTGGCCAAAGGTGCATTGTTAGTCCTAGGGACTATAATAAATCATCTCGGATTCGGATAAGTATGTCTCTCTTACCACATCCTTACAAAATGAAAATAAAACGCAAGAGACGCAAAATTGATCACTATTAGCCACCTGAAACCCTGAAAAGCATGTATCTAACAATGAAATCTATCAGAAGATTTTTATAAAGCAACACAAACTCCAAGCATTGAATAATTTATCCTCAAAGAATCACTGAGAATGCCCCATGTAACCTGTGAAATGTCACACATTACACTTGTAGCGGTAGATTAACATGTTATAGTTATGAATACATTTTATCTTGCGTATTACTCGTATAATAATTATAGGCAAACTACGTAGAATAAACAACGTATGTTTTATAAAACGCGGAATTCAATTTTATAAGAATTATTTAATTGGAACTAGTTGCCTTTTTATTGGAGCTATTTTAATGAGTAGATTGTGTTCAATAATAAAATTGTGCGCGTGTACGAGTTTTAAACCCACTAAAGGCCTTTATCTTGTCACGCGGGATTAAGTCTGCGTGCGTGACTCAGCCATATGCGCCGCCTTTAATTTTTCTGCATATCCCTAAGTTTGACTGAGAGAAAATGCTATTTAGCATTAAGTCCGCCTTTTGCATCACATTGTTTTTAAGATGGTCAATAAAGAGTAAATAAAATAAAAAATAAAAAATGCGTGTTTTAATCTGCTAATGTTTCCCCGAGGCCTTTGAAGGTGGAAGAACCCTTTGTGGTTCGACTTCGGCGGTGCCACCGCACCTATTTCTACCTCATAAGAGCAGTGTTAAGCGCTGCTGTGTTCCGGTTTGAAGGACGTGGTAAGGGAGACCTTTTCCGAGGCGTTCCAGCTTAGTCTTCAAGGGTAGCAACGCATCTATGACCGACCTCAGGTAGGAATATCTAATCCCATCTGCGGTTGATTACAAATGTCCTTGGGAGGCAGTAGCCACTTACCATCAATGTACTGTATGCTCGTCTGCTACTCCTATATTAAAAAAAAAAACCTGCGTTTTTGACGCTTATATTCAGGACGCTTTTCTTAACACGCGTTAGAACTTAAACATGCTTGACAATTATAATTGTCATTTTTTTATTATTATTGATATCGGATATGACATCGGTGAAGCGAATATGCTTGCAGTAGACGAGATGGCGAGTGGACATTCATGGACATCCGTGACCAACTTCGTACATTTCTACATGAAGTCGAACAAAAATGCATTGTTACTCGTAAGGACTAAGATGATGGCTTATATGCAAGTTTGTCTTCCACCGAACAAAACTGCTTCACACTAAAAAAAGGCGTGTAGCAAAGTATGTTATAAAAACGACTGCATGTTACATATACCAGATTTTAAATATAGTATGTTTTATTTTCTTCCTACAAAAATGCTTATAGACCTGACATCGTTGCGTGACCTCACGAAGGGTAAGCAAAGGTTATCAAAGAAAATCACGTGTGCTTTAATCGACTTTTTTCGCAAATCGCTCGCAATAAACCGCAAGAATATCGGATAAACTGCTCCATTACGAAGCTACTCGGAGGTAAGTGCTTTTTAGACCTAAAAATCTAGCAGTAGATATGGTAATGACATTATGCACAGTTTTTTCAATAAATATGCAGATTTTAGCTTGTTTTACGCCTTTAATAGACTTCTGTCCAGTAGATTTAGGACCACTGCTGGTAAGCTTCTACTAGACAAAGTGCATATACATATTTTATCACAGTCACCGCGTTAGCTAAATTTAATATTTTTTAAAAGTTTAACTAACATAATCTACTTCAAAATATGGAATCAATAAGAATAATTTATTTAATTTAATGAATATATTAGAAAAAAGTTTTTCAGTTAATAACATTTATGCTACATTAAGACGTATCTATTTAATAAAAAAAAATAGCACTGTTTGTGTGAAAGAGAAAGAGAGCACATTCATGTGTGCATGCGATCGTGCATACGTGCTTATGAATGACTGCAGAAAAAAATACCTTCTATCCCCAACTCTAGGCATTATTCCTTTAGGGCTCGTACAAAAAATAAGGTTATAATGCTAATCTGAGACTCCATTGCATTACAAATAAGTTAATAATACATACCAGTGCATTTCCGCTCATTCGACATGTTTTATTTATAATAATGAGGTGAACTCATTGTAATGACTGCAATATTATTTCGGAGCAATTTATAAAACGTTACCGTGTATTATTTACCGAAATAACAAAAACAAACAATATTAATATAATTATATTTACCTTCAACTGCGGTAAATCATGTGTTTTAAGACTGTTCATTATGTACCTAATGTACCTATAGGATTTTGTACTGAAAAGGAATTTCCGCTTCGTGTATGCCGTGATACGTGTCCTTCAAATTAACATTTAGTAGTGATTAAAACTGCTGTTATATGTAGCGTAACCATAAATCCCATTTGGAAAGGGACTGTCCCATTTACCGCTACTCTGTCCCGGTATCCCCAAGTACGACTCAGGGATAGAAAATTTCACCATTTCGAAAAGAAACGTAAGTAGCGACAGAGGAAAAAAAACAAATTGAAATCTTAACATACAGTCAATGTTAATTTATTGAAATTAATATTTAACAAATCATGCCAAGAATTCAACAGATTAAAATAGTCACCTGATATGCTCATCTGATAAATATAAAAAAAAAATGAAATTTTCTATATAATCTCACTAACTACGTAAATTACACTCTTTGTCTAAAATCGCCTACGTACAAAGGTATCCCGTTTTAAAGTAAAAAAATATGGGTAGTTTAGTAATAAGGCAGAAATAGTTTAGTTATAAGGCAGAAAATGGTCTAGCCGAAGTCGAATAACGAAATGGTCTACCACCTTTAGAATATTAATAAGCTGCCTGCACCATCTATCACTACAGTAATGTTCATATAATTTGCTTTATGAAACGACTTTTTGTTAAATTCTAATATCATTGTTATTAATTTATAATGAGACTTATGTTGTGTACTATAATAACGAGAAAATAATATTACAATATAATACACATTAATAAATAATCTTTTAACGTACCCTGTCCCGAATATCAATGTAAAACAGTAATATATTCTAAACAGAAATAATTTCCAAAATTTTGACTTGCTAACAAATTGATATTAATCATATAATGTACACATAAGGTGCTGGACTTACTGCAATCGAGCGACGAACAGCGAGCAAACGAGAAATATATATCTAGTGACGCGTGACTATTTACTTTATGGTTGTGTTTCAGGACCAGACAGACATTTTTTGCTGCTGTTAATTTCCTCAAAAGGGAACATTTGACAAAATAACAATAATTTTTCCGAACGTTTTCCATTTTTCTTCCGACTGGTAAAATCTGACCCGATCATAATATTTTCCGATCGAATCTACGAATGTATATCTTATTATTGGCATTTAATATAGGTAGGGTCGTTAGATCCTTTATAATTATGAGTGTCAAAATATCTGATTTCTGAATTTGATGAAATTTAAATAATATTTACTCGTTTCATTTTATAAAGCGTATTAGCGTAAAAAGCGCTATAAAAAATAATTATTATTAAGAGAAAAACTAGTTTATTGCTAAACGCTTACATGGAGACGTATTATTACAAGCCTACAAAATAAACGACACACATCTGATGTAATCTATTACAACGCCTGGCGCCAATGATTCATTATAAATGCCAGTCTTCTATATTATATATGTAATATATGTCACGCCATAATCCTCTACGTGATTAACATATATAGTATTTTGCGTGTGGCTTGTATTACACTCGTTTTGAAATATTTTTATATGTTAATACATTCTTAAATACCAGAGTCAGATAATTCTTGTCTTCTATTTATGAACTAGCTTTTCATGTGGTTTCTCTTGTTTTTAAAATGTAAAAATAAAAAAAATGATTATATTTTTTTACACAGACTACAATCGTTTTACTATAAGTAATATAATAAAATAAATTAAACTATAGTCGTCACAATTTAATAGGCCCATTTTGACACATGTCATCGCTAGGCTCTAAGCATGTGACATACAAATCGATAACCAAAGAAACCGATTTTTACGACAAATCGACTTAAACCACACATCATATTGTATAAATTACTTAATATATTGTAAACAGAATATTTATTATATATTTTTCTAAATCATCTAAATATTCAATAAAAAGGAGAAAAGAAAATAAAAACTAGTCTAATTTAAAAATTTAATCATTTTTAGAAGATTAAATAAAGCATCGGTCATAACTTGTATTTTTTTTTCGTTTTCTCATTCACTAAGAAACAAAGTCTTGATTATTTTATTGTTGTTATGATGAAAAAAGGATAAATAATTAGTTATTGCTAATTCTAAGTTTGGATTATTTGAAAGTTAATCGATTATGGTTTCTTCCGAATGCTTTGAAGCCTCAAGCTCTAGCCGTTACGTGGTCGTAATCTGCCTACTAAAAGCCATTAATGACATTTGAATGGCATGTATCAAAATGGTCCTATTAAATTGTGACGCCTATATATATATATATATATATATATATATATATTGTAGATTTTAGGATTATTTTATGTTATCAAGGGCTCTACCGGACAGCACTGCACCTACCATATTTTTTTTGTAATATCGAAGTAGCAAAAGAGCATGCTCCACTTTGTAGCTCCACTATATAGCTGCTGCCATAGACATCTGTAATCAATCCCAGATAAGATTGGGTTCCTACCTGAGGTTGGCCATAGATGCGTCGCTACCATTGAGGACTAAGTTGGAACGCTTCGCATAAATGTCTCCTTTACAATCCTTAAAACCAAAACGCAGGAGCGTTGAACACTGATATTATTAGGCTGAAGGTCTAGAGGGTACGTCCGGACTCTGGACTCAAACCTTGAAGTATACATTTAAAGAAGTTATATAAGAAAAAAATATCATGAGTATCCCTTACATAGTAAAATCCTCAGAGGTTTCTAACACCTTTAGGATGTTAGGAACTCTAACAGCACACAGTGTACCATTGTATGGTGTACCACACCAAAGATAAACAAAGTAACATAATTAGTAACATTAGTAACATAATAACAGTTACAAAAAATACATACATATAAGCTCGTTTGAAATAAGATGTTGAATAATTGATCACTTGTCTTATTATCATAATCGATTCCGTGTTTCCGCAGACAATTTAAATTGTATCTGAGTTCTCATCTGCGATGGTTATTTAATATTGAGTTTCCATAAAAAAAATATATTCCAGAGTTCCCTACTTGAATGATAAAAACTGTTTTTTTTATAATATAGGAGTAGCAGACGAGCATGCAGTCCACCTGATGGTAAGTGGCTACTGCCGCCCATGCACATCTGTAATCAAACCCAGAAAGGATTAGATATTCCTACCTGAGGTCGGCCACAGATGCGCCGCTACCCTTGAGGATTAAGCTGGAACGTCTCGGAAAAGTCTGTCTCCCTTACCACACCCTTCAAAACGGAACACAGCAGCGCCTAACACCGCTGTTATTAGGTAGAAATAGGTGTGGCGGTGGTGCCGCCGGAGTCGAACCACAAAGGGTTCTACCACCTTCAAGGTGGTAAGCTTCCGCTGTGTGTGTTTGTATGTCAGTCAGTTACAAGGATTTATATTATGAACCATAATAGGTAGAAAATTAAAAATTATAGAGCGTATATCTATTACTATATATGATAATATGTAGTAAACGTATTAAAAATGTGGTACGGAACCCGTTATTTGCGAAGTTGACTTGCATTTGACTATTTGTTTTAATTACTTGTCTTATAAGTACCTACATCAATAGACTCCATTGTAACAAGTCATGATAGATGAATAAACAAACAATTCGCAAGAATTTATATTAAATGTTTACATTCTTAGATCAACACAAAATACTTCTGAGAAACGTCAAATTTTGTTTATACTAAGTCACCATCGTTTATAATATCTCATAATGTTTCAAAACAAGATTGTTTAAATTGTTGCGCTGTACCCGTTGCTTCCCCACTTTCTAGTGCTCGTAGAGTTACAAACTACGTCCTTGGGATTCAAAGTGATTTTATAGGTGGTAGAACACTTTGTGGTTCGACTCCGACGGCACAACCGCCACACCTATTTCTACCTCATAACAGCAGTGTTAAACGCTGCTATGTTCTGGTTTGATGGGTGTGGTAAGGAAGAAAAAAATTCCTGCGTTCCAGGTCCTCAGGAGCGCATCTTTGGCCGACTTCAGGTAGGATATCTAATCCTATCTGGGGTTGATTACAGATGTCCATGGGTGGCAGTATTACATATTAATAAATAGTTACTATGTGCAGTAGCCACTTAATATCAGGTTGACTGCATGCTCATCTGCTACTCTTATATTAAAAAAAAAGCAAATGATAACTTACATATGTCGAAGGTGGTAGAACCACATTTATTTCTGCCTTGTAACAGTAATGTTCAGCACTGTGTTTGATTGCTGTTGTGTTCTGGTTTGAAGGATGTGGTAAGGGAGACATACTTTTCCGAGACATTCCAGCTTAATCCTGGCAGCAGCGTATCCGTGGCCGACCTCAGGTAAAAATCTAATCATATCTGAGGTTGATTACAGACGTCCACAGGAAAGTAGTAACATGGGCCCGCCTGCTCTTCTGCTGCTTTTAAATTATAAAGAAACTGATTGTTAAAATATTTAACTTGGGTTGAACCCATATCTTTATATAAACCCCGTTTGACTTTGTCTGAGGTTAAATTTATTTCTAGCCACAAACTAATTCGTAAGCATTTGCAACAATGTTTTCTAATGATGCGTGCGTGTGTTTTACAATACGTAAATCCTTCGAAGCCCGATCCCGTCAATTTCCGTGTCACGAATCTTAATAAGACGGTGTCTTTGATTTGCAAAAAATATTGGCGTATCAGGGTCAGGCCACACTAAGCCCTGTTTATGTATACAGACTTTTAAGATTCGTGTCGTCAAAATCTTATCTTTCTATATATTTTGACAGGCATGGCCCTTGACTGTACGATTGCGTTACGGAAGAGTCCTGTTCGATAAGATCTTATCCTTCTATAGATTTTGAAAGATACAGCCCATGCCTGCGTGGTCGCGCCGGAAGATATAAATAGGTATAGTTCGCGTAAAACTGCTGGTCCGCTCTGAATATAGAAATGAATCGCGTCACCATAGCAAATTGTATGACTACACCTGCTCGGAACAACTTCAAAGCGGACTAGCAGTTTGGCGATAACTATACGTTTATATAAATTGTTTAGCAGGATATAGTTTTTATTTATAGTACGAGAGTAGCAGACGAGCATGCAGTCCCCCTGATGCTAAGTGACTACTGTCGCCCATGGATGTTTGTAACCAACCTCAGATAAGATTAGATTCCTATCTGAGATCGTTCAATGCGCCGCTACTCCTGAGGACTAGTCGGAATACCTCGGATAAGTATAATGATTTACAATTTACATGCACACGTCTTGATGCCCCCATTGCGTCAAAGAAAATATTTTGTAATTCCACACCAATACAGTACATTCAATGAAAAAGTTTGATATATTTTTGACAAACAGGCAATAGGCGGTGAGAATAGACCTTTTAAAATACTCAAGGAATATATTCAACAATAACTACTTAATAGCCTATTGTCTACTAATATTAGAAGTCACTTGACATATTTCGAAAATTCCAAAAATAACTACACGTCTCGTATTATAATATTAGGATATGACACTACACAAAACACACAAATTAAAAAATATTTAAAAAATACTAAAAAACTGTTTATCCAAATTTAAGGGTGGAAATTTTCAAATTTCTGGCAGGTCTACTGCTTTTTATGTCATCCGTTTTTTAATAAATCAGTAATTTTTAGGTACATGAAGATTGTCAAATGCCAACCTTTAGGCAGAACATTGGATAGATTGATTTTTAATAAATGACGTATGACCACTATACAACTATTTCGAGTTCCCAAACACTACATGTTTGCAACCTGTGACTAATTTCGAAAAATTCTAACCCATTTAGTCACTTAGATGGGCGGCAGTGATCTCGTAACATAATGTGGGTTGAACGCTCATTTGCTGAGTCTGTTACGGAAAAGTCCTAAATAGGTACTAGGTATCTACCATAAAATCTAAAAAGATCTACATAATTGTCTTTATTGCTTAAATGTTTTGTTAACCTAGCTACACTTAAACATTTAAATATCATTACTTGTCCTACTGCAAGCGGAATGTGACAAGCTTTATACTATTTTCTTCTAACAATATTTATGTATCTATCTATCTATCTGTATCTATCTAAGGTAAGGAAGAAAAAAATAAGCGATACGAATTTATAGCTTAACGAGTTTCAATTTCCATTTAATATACTTACTGCGTTTACGAATAAAAGTAAGAGTATTTTCAACTACTTTGGCCCTGTTGTTTTTTAAGAGGACGGTAGGACAGACATATGGGTGAACCTATAAGGGTTCGGTTTTTTGTTTTTTTTCATACAGAACCCTAAGAATAATGTTAAAATATATAGGAATCAGACGTCAAATTTATCGCCATATCATTGTCATTCATACTTTTTGTACTCATATTTATTCGTACCTTGCTCTTTAATCGCAGGCGATTTAACAATAACCTCACAAAAGTGGTTAATTCAAACATCAAAATGTGCATTAGATGCATTAAGTAAGAAATCGCAAATGGCGACCATAAAAGTGGACATAAATCATGATGTTCATAACGATTGCCCCTATTCTTAGTAATTATAGAATCTCATTACATTCGAGCATAAATAGTATCCAGGTAACTCGCCCACGTGGTTTCGTAAATCCGTTTAAAGCTAGTTCTAATGCATTTGTAAATTCGTTTGTAGGGTACCATGAGTCTACTTTATAAACATTATTTTGTGTATCCATGTGGTTACATACAATAACGCACAAGTGACTTTTATTTACTTAATTAAAATTATGGTTAATTTCGTAGAGGGCTGGCAGCTATTTCGCACAAAAAATTTGCCTCGCTATACAGCGAGGTAACGCTGCCAGTGTTCTGGGCACTATGTCACAAGAAAGGGTTTTGGATGACGTTTTTATTACATAAGTTTAATTTTGTTATTATTTATATTTTAATTTAAAATTGTAGGTTATGTTTAGGTAATTTAATTATTTGTATATAGTTTACTTAATAGCCTATTGTCTACTAATATTAGAAGTCACTTGACATATTTCGAAAATGGTAGTACAATTAGTTTACATTGTATTTAATTACGTCAACAATTAGAAAAAAATATTAAATGATAGGTATATTTTTTTCTGTATTCAGTTTATCGAAAGTACGAAACTCCCACTTATGGGAAGAGACCACGCCTAGCAGAGGCACATCAGGAGGTTTTATAAATAGAGTATAAATTTGATACGAACAATATTGAACACTTATTAACAGCAGAGGACAAAGAAAGGCGAATTTTTTAAGAGTAATAAAGTTGGAATACACTACCACATAAACAACATTTATATTCAAAGCTCCCTCCAAAAGCTACTCGAATTTTATTTATCATAAAATAAAACAGTATAATAAGCTTAATCAAAACTCTACCTACTTGTGTATGCTAAGTACCTACCTGCCTCGAACTAAACGAAGCACTTCAATTTGGCCCGATACCTTCAAGATTTCCGTCCTATAGGCCGTTTTCACAATATCCGATTCCGATAATTTAGGGATTTTTTATAAGACTGATGTAGCAAAGACGCATGCAGTACGGTTAATTGTCATGCCACCCATGAATAAATGCAACCAGCTCCATATAGAAAAAGGGTTCCACCTGAACTGTACCCTTACCACGAGTTTTTACGTTTTACGTTACAAATATTACTGTTTTGGTATTTGTTTACGTATTTTTCCAAACAATTTCCAACCAGCGCCCCTAGCGGATTGTGTCAGAACTATAGTTTTTTTTTTTTTTTTTTTATAATATGAGAGTAGCAGACGAACATGCAGTCCACCTGATGGTAAGTGGCTACTGCCGCCCATGGACATCTGTAATCAACCCCAGATAGGATTAGATATTCCTACCTGAGGTCGGCCACAGATGCGCCGCTACCCCTGAGGACTAAGCTGGAACGCCTCGGAAAAGTCTATCTCCCTTACCACACCCTTCAAACCGGAACACAGCAGCGCCTAACACTGCTGTTATTAGGTAGAAATAGGTGTGGCGGTATAGGTGTAGTGTCAGGAACATAACATTTAGATGTCTAAATTGACAAAATGGCGCTTCATGTTTTGTCTCTCTTTTTTGTGAACATGTGAGAGAAAAGTTAATCGTCACTTGAGCACTTACATGTTGTTACATTTACTCAGTCTACTGAAGAAAATGGAACAGAATTATGGATTGAGTAAACGTAATGTAAAATTGTAGGATGTTTTGAAAACTTTGAAACTCCTGAAGACTAAGACGGACGCCTCACATGTAAGTCAACCGATATAACCGAAAGATAAGAACTATGTACCTACTTCACGCTAGAAACAGGTATGACAGTAGTATCTCTCTGGTCGAATCGACCGCTTTCTACTCTGTTTACTATTTTCCTATCGGTAGCATTACCATGAGTTGGCATAGAAACGCCACTATAGAAATGGTAAATAGAAAACTATTGTCATTTTGCTAGTGAATAACATAACTACTATCGTTACGGTATTTCTTGACAACGTCTGTCAAATTAATGACTCATGGGACCGAATTTGTATGGCAATAGATCATAATGACATTCGCTAGCGATTTAATTTCGATAGGTTTTTTACGTATCGAGTTACGTCACTACGGATTTTAGTTCTACGAGTAACCACCAGAGGCGCTGTACAATTTTTCATACATTTATTTTACGCAGTCGCTAGCGAGTAATACTTTTGTAAACTCATGGTAGTCCTACGGTTTGTCGGTAGTAAAGAATGTCACTTGTTTATAATTATACCAGTTACGAATAACAATCATTAGTCAATAATTTTTATAGGCAGAAATTGACTAATTTAGATAGACATAGATTATTAATAACAGGCGTTAATTAATTACAGAAGTTGACGATGTACGAAATATCTTTTGATCATGCATATGTTTGTAGAGCAAATAAAACTGAATAACATCTGGCAACAAAATGTCATGTCGTTTCAAATAATTTATGGTCCTGTCAAAAAATTAATTTTTGCTTCTAAGAAAATGAAGTACATCAATAGTAGATTTAGTTTTAGAAGAATAAGTCGTATCGTAGCCCTAATCGGATAGTGTATAGACGGACTTACTCAACTTGTGTTGCTTCTAAGAAAATAAAGTACAGAAATCGTAAGATTAGTTTTAGAAGTAAATATCGTATCGTACGCCGGATCGGATAGTGTAAAGCGGCCTTACTAAAGGTGAACTCTTTCGGCACGTTCCAGCAATAACGTTTATCGGTCCGTCTATGCACAGTTCGAGATATTGTGCAAATTTCCGAAACAGAATCGTTTCGTTGTCGGTCCGTTTTCGCCACGTGCTGCCGTTAAAGTATCGTTGGTATGGTACACTTTTATAATAGCAGACTTTCGAAGTTAGTCTTCAATTGAACGGTTCATCTGTTCTGCTTACTTTTTTGATATCATTGTAACAAAATTTATTAATAGAACATTCAAAATAGCTTGTTATTTAAACAACGGTTGATGACAATAGGGATAACTTCGTGACACTGTCACCACAATTTTAGCCAACGTTGATAGAATGTACGGAAGTTGACAAAAATAATATTTTAACCGACCGAAATAGACCGGTTAAGTGTTAGTTAAAATGTCTGGCTTCGTAAGTTTTTAGGCTTTTATTAACGTTAAAAATACATTCAACCTTCTTTACTGTCGAATATTTATTTAGTGTTAGAACTACGGTATCTTACGTTACAGTCCGCGATTCAATCATAGCTCTGAATTATTTAAATTATGTGCGATTTGATGATTAAATATCCCATGTTTAAATGTTTAAAAAAAACAGTTAAAAGTTAAACAGTAGCGGCGCATTTATAACCGACCTCAGGCAGGAATCTAATATTATCTGGGATTGATTACAGATGTCCATGGGTAGCAGTAGCTACTTACCATCAGGTGGACTGCATGTTCGTCTGCTATTCCTATATTATAAAAAAATAATCCTAGAAAAAAAATCGAAGAGACCCGTACTCATCGGGTTGATGGCGCAACGATATATTTACAAAGTCACACAGATTGTCACATAAAGTTGCGCAAACAATTATAGAAACTATCTTCATTGCTATAAGTACACTGGAAGTTTCAAAATTGAAGACGTCCGTCTTAATTTAACACTCGTGTCGAAATAATTGTTTGATATTTGATCATCGTTACCAACAGCACAAGAAGCTTGTCATGTTCGTATTTCATAGATCTCTATTTCCGCAAGTGGATCAAGGACATGATGATTTAGGGTAACCATCTTGTTAAAAAAAATCAGGATCTGTCCTTTTGGATAATATATTTTTTTTATAATAAAGGAGTAGCAGACGACCATGCAGTCCACCTGATGGTAAACGGCTACTGCCGCCCATGGTCATCTGTAATCCACCCCAGATAGGATTAAATATTCCTACCTGAGGTCGGCCACAGATGCGCCGCCGCTCAGAACTAAGCTGGAACGTGTCGGACGCAAAACGCTTAACAGCGTGTTATGTGGCAGAAATAGGTGTGGCGGTGGTGCCGCTGGAGTCGAACTGATGATACTGGCATTTTGAAGTAAATAAATACTTGAATGACAATAAACTAGTAGGACATGTTCCAAAATTAATTATTATTGCTTACTAGCTGACCCGGCAAATGTGTTGCCATATAAACAAAAAAATGTTAAGGGCGAACAACCCTTATCACTTAGGGGTTTGAAAAATAGATAGTAGGCGATTCTCAGACCTACTGAATATGCATATAAAATTTGGTGAAAATCTGTAAAGCCGTTTCGGAGGAGTACAGTAACTAAAATTGTGACACGAGAATTTTGTATATAAGACAATGTTGAAGAAGAATATCGTGGGGAAACCTTAAGACTTCTTAAAAAAATCTTAAGGCATGTAGAGTCTCGGCCAGCGCAATGGACTATGGCCTAAATCTCACGTACTCTGAGGGGAGGCCCGTGCCCTGTGTGATAGTAATCAAATGGACTCCATGTTCGTCTACTACTTTGAAATCATAAAAAAAATAGATAATTCATCGATTTATGATAATATACATACCTTTTTAGCGTTTCATTTTATTGGGATTATCGTATTCATATTTTCGGGATTAAGGCAAATCCTTAACCCAATATAACAATACAAAGTTATTACTAACAAAACTTACTATAGTTATGTTAACATCGCCCCGGTAGATTAAACTTAAGACTTGAACTAGTTAATAGTAAATACAAGAGCTTTAGTTTCCAAACACACTAAAGCTTAATTGTTCTAAGAGTGAACTATATGTTTTCCCAACCGCTTTTAAAATGTATTTGCTAAGTCAAAACTTGCGACTTGAGCTGAATTGCAAGTATCTTTACATTTAAGACTTGTAGAGGACAAATAAATGACTCCTGTTTACTTTTCTGAGAGGCCTTATAATGGATCGTATGACCTCGAGAACTTGATGAAGCAAGTGCAGTTTAACTAATCTTATAATAAAGAATATTAATCTTAATGTAATATTAATAATCTTTATAATAATCTTATAATAAAAAGTAGCAAAGGAGCATGTAATCCACCGGATGGTGAGTGGCCACTGCCGCCGATGGATGTCTGTAATCAACGCATAACATGGGATTCTTTCCACAATAGCCCAAGGCCGTCATTAGCACCGCGTTGAGGACTTTGGGATGTCCACAAGAACGCATCGGGCTCCGCCCAGGTTTATAAAGCCTGGTGTTTAAGACAGTATGCTACCACACATCCCGCCGTCCTTCCCGGGGTAGCTGGCTGGCTGTACGAGCTTCCACTTACCGCCAGTAGCCCAAAAACCCCCATTTTAGCCGCCACTCACGACACTGATACTGAAGACCTATTTTGGTCCCGGAATTACAGGAACACGCTAAGACGCTCACTTAACCTTAAGGAGAATGGACAAGTTATGACGAGTGCCGTGTATTACGCAAATGAGTTATTTACAAACTTATTACATCTTTACTTGGCGAGTGTGTACACATGGTATTAAATATCCAGATTCGAAAAGTGTAGCTACCAGAGACGTAATTATTTTTCACTACTAGTGTCTAATGTCAGTCAAATCTCATGTTCAGCAGCAATCTACTGTACAGCAATTTTTCAGTACAGTAATTCAATTCCTGGCACTAGATTTTAGATAAATAAAGAATTAGCTGATGATATTTTTATTAATTAGAAGTATTTCTTAGCGCAAGTTAAGCCGTTAATTCGACTTACATTGAGGTCTATATACGAACATAATTTTCATGGCGTGGTTAATGGACGCCAATTGTACGATCTTACCTCTAATATTGTACCGGCTAACCTTTAACTATAATATTGAGAAATTAAAGTAGGTATAGATATTTGGTCACTTTTTCCTTCGTCTGTCATTACATCAAGTGCATAGATCACTAGAAATTTACCATGAAAGGTACCATGAAAAGTGGGTTCAGTCAGGCAAATAACAGCTTTACTTAAATGGCTAATAAATAATAATATATAAGAATTAAGATAGATATCCACACACGAAATGTCCTGAGATACATAATATAATTTAAAATGAAAATATATGTATTACCAATAAAACATGAACGTTACCTATTTGTTATTGTTAAATCAATCTTAGCTAATTGACAGCTCGTTTTATATTAATTTACATAAAAGACAGATTAGTGGTAGTAATATAAATACTTTTATATACGCTCTATCTAATTTATGACTCATCAAGCCATTTTTGACTTGAACATAAAAAGATCAATTCCGGGAGGATAACCGCTACTTTTCAAATACAAAAAAAAAAAATTACAAAAAAATAAAACCGACTTCTATGTCACTACAAAGTAAAAAATAAATTAAATAAGTGTTGGTTTAGTACATAGTCCTGGAGTCACAATTTGCATATGCGAAATGTTTCACAATAACGTCGGAAACTTTGAACAACCTACTATGAAAAAATATATTCTCTTAAATATAAGCCTTTACCATGAGCTTCTCATTTATTATTACTTCCCAGAATTTGATCCATAGTCAACTCTATCCGATGGCGTCATAATACAAAGGGTGTCCCTATTTTTTTTTAAATAAACTATTTTGATTCCCGGCTAGGGATTTTTTTTAATCTAACATTTTAAAACTACATAATTAGTTTTAGTTTATATAAATTGGCCTCGTAACTCCTTTCAGCATTTTTCGCTAATCGTTTTACTTTCACCATAAATTTCACCATCCACGCATGTTTGAAAAATCACCTGTATATAAACATCAATTTTTATATCAAGATTTCACAAAGCGATTTGCGCGCTTATTGTCTTCCGTATCAAAAGATATCAAGTCTTACAATGTAAATATTTTATTTACAACTCTCCCAAGTATTTGATCTTGTATCTGAGGAATTTCTATTTACGCTCCTTACTTTGATGTTCTCAAATGGTATTAATTGGCGATGTACGTGACTAATGATTATGAATTTATACTCTCTGAATACACTCAATTAATATGTTAAGATAATGCATGTGGGAGTTTGAAATATGTAATGTTGCCATTTTCTCATACTCACAACCTCACGCTAAGATTCCCTGTATCGTGGTTACACATACGCATATAATGTTTGTATGCGTATGAGTAATTGTGTATATAGTCTGTGTAGACAAACAAAGAGACAGAAACTAAAGTCGTCATTTAGATATCTGTCTGGTTGGGCATCGAGCCCGGAACCCTCTTCGTCTCGGACTAGTATGGCAACTACTCCACCACGCATATCGTCGGCTTCTTAAAACCTATCCTGAAGTAACAAGAGCTTTGCTGCTTCAAAGTAATTCACCTACTTTTTTATTCTTTCTTTTATTCTTTACGAAGCAAATGACAGTGCATGTCGCTTGAAGACGAAAGATATAAATTATCAAGGTGATGTCTCACGGATCAAGGGATTCCTTCAGATCGCTTTGGGATCGCATCCTCGTACGCTGTTGTGTTGAAATACTCAACATTGTATCAATTTATCTTCCTGTCTTTTTACTGCTTTACATATTGTTCTTTCCCTACTTTGCATTTCGAAATTTTCTGTCGAGAATTGAAAATCTTGTGAATTTGAGATACGAACTATTTAATTTAAATTTATTGCATTCCTTCAAATGAAGTAGGAAACGCCTGTAGGTAAGTGGTGACAAAAACATTTTAATCAATTTCATTTTTAATCATCTTTATAACAATCATATTTATCTAACTGGTCGCGGATCGACCCTTGAACCTGCACGTCAAATCGGTATTACTTGGTCTGCTAAGCGAAAGATTGCTATTGAAATTACAAAGGTGACAGACTTAAAGCGCCTGCTAATTACCAAAAGCAATTGCAACATAGGCATAATAGTGAATTTGCTATTAACAAAATATTTTATAAACGCACATAAATTATTGAGACTTTTTAACACGTACTAAATTTTTAAGGGCAAATTTGCGTTAAAATTATAATCAAGTATATATAAATAATCAAGCCGCTGCGAGCGTACACAAAGTAGTAAAAGCTACACACAAATACACGCCATTTTGGTCTTAATTATCCGAACAATTCGCAGAAACCTATTGAAAATGTAGAGTAAGTGCGAAATTAGCAACATTTTTCGCTCGACAACCTACAAAAACCGATGCTTTGCGTTTTAATTGGCACAACAAATTGCCATACTAAAAGAGAAAACGTGGCGAACGGAAATGTATTTTCCTGGCATGCATTGCCTTTGTGACAAAACGTGACGCTAAGGCGCTATTGCTTTGAAAAAAGTATCTTTAAAAGACAGTTTTTTAGGGTTCCGTAATAGTAAAAACGGAACCCTATTATATTGTAGCTTCTGCTGTGAGTTCGTACATTCGTAACCACGTCTGTCCGCCTGTCACAGGGTTTAGTCGACTGGATCCTAATAGACAGACATTTAAAATTTTTAGGAGTATGTATGTCTATGGCCAGCAGTGATGATTAATTTATAATACCCAAATTTTACTTTAAAAAATCGGAGGTGGGATTGGATGCCTGAGATTTGAACCTCAGACTCTTCGACTGAAATGCCGTACTTCAACAACTAAGTTCCTACTGTCATAACCATTATAATATTTCTGATATACCTAGAACCGCGAATGAAACAAAGATTTAATTCTGTAATGGTATAAATGACTAAGTCTCCGAATATATTATTAACAAACCTTAAACTTTACAAAACAGGAAAAATTAAAAGCAGTATGAATTAAACCACACACAATTGTCCGAAATTAAAAATGATATTATATTAATATGTGTCATAATAACCAAAAGAATTTATGAGAATACCTAAATAGTAGTCATGAATACATAAATATAACCCATACAATAAAACGCACATCTCATAATTATAAATAGCCCTGGTAACTACTGAAGATATAGGTGTGAAATTTAACAATACGTTCCTTTTCTGACGTAATCCACTGAGGATAGATTTTTGATATTCCACGCCTTAGTGTTTGTTTTGTTTGATAAATCCGCCGAAAATTTAAAAGAAACCACTACGAAAAATAATAAGTTACGCATATGAAGTATGAAGTCGCTGGCAAAAGCTAGTGTAAACATTTAATATATTATTATTCAAAAAATATATATTTTAGATATACCTTACAATATTTTTGTAACGGTCTTTAAAGTGGAAAATCATTTTAACAAAAATCTAAGGCACATTCGTCAGATAATATTGATCTATTCATCCATAAAATATTTTACACTATTAAGTAAATGCATGCGAAGATGTGTTTACAGCATTGACAAGCTGTTCTTTCTGTTTTTAACACGTTTTTATTAGCTTGGGTTGTATGTATGTATGTATATATGTAACAGTAACGGAATCTTTGAACCCGATTTCTATCCACTTTGAACGTTCAGTTTATTTCAAAAATTTGAAGAATTATCAAAAACCGATGACAATTTACTGTACTGTACACGATTTTAATAATTTTGTACCATTGTCCTTCTCAACATCCTCAGGATTAACGATTTTCGAGGCGAGAGAAAGCGCCTTAGAGAAAGTTCATGCAAAGTTACTAGATTGATTTTTAGTTTTGAAAATAATACTGTTATTTCCCAATAACTCAAATGTACTGAAACATATCTATAATGCCATCTTGCAGAATGATTTTTAGGATTCGGTATTCAAAGGGTAAAACGAAACCCTCCGCTGTCTGTTCGTGAGTCACAGGGCTTTATCTCTTAAACCGTAATAGATAGATACTTAATTTTTTTACAGACGATGCACGATGATGGTCACTATAACAACAAATACTGAAAATTAATAAAATAAATATAGTTCAAAAAACTAAAAAACACGCTTTTATGATAAAATCAACTAAAAAGTAGAAAATAATTTTCAATCTAGGAATCAATTAAAGAACAGTAAATAGTACAATTGTGGAAAAAATGTGGGGTGCTTTTCGAAAATCTTATCATAAAAGCGTGTTTTTTAGTTTTTTTGAACTATATTTATTTTAAACATTATTTTACATGTTTTAGACGAATAAACAATCCAGGAAATTAGAAGTAATTAGGTCGCTCTATGTTACGTCATATTTTATCCGTTAAGATAAGAATAAGGAAGTTTAATCGACATAATTATTTACACAACTATTTTAATATATTTTAAACAAAACTTATCGCTTGTATAGGTTATAACCATGATTGTAACTATGAAACAAAAAATAGCGCACGTCATAATTATACTAGGCTGATAAAAGTCTGATCTGGGTTCAATTTGGCCAAGAAATATCCATACAGATATTTGTCCTTGATGTGTATGTGTGTACAAAACATCCACATTATAACAAATCTTAATAGGCTTAAAAACGTTGAAAGCGTAAAAATAGTAGAATCAGGCAATAATAAGGCACCTACTCGAATAGTTTGCCACATCATTGTGCTCGTACACAAAACTGCGATGCGACGTCGCATCGTAAAAATCTGCGAGCTCCCTCGACGCATCGCAAGAACTTGCGAATTAATTCGCATCGCACATTCCTGCGATGTTTGGTCACACTTGTTGACGCCATTTTTAGTTCGTTTTAGGACAGCGTGTGGGGAAGACGTACACTTTAATGTAAAAAAATGACAAAGTACGTCGTTGACTTTTTTATATTACTGATTGAGGAGCGCCCTGTTCTTTGGGAAACTAAATATAAAATAAATTATATATGAATTAGATAAATGGATGAACCCAAAATTTTCTTTGTTACTCTTTCCTATATTTATTAAGTAATAACAAAAGTGCACACTTCTTTTTACGATCCACGTCACGACCTAATTTTCAAAATACGTCCGGTTGACGGTTGTCGAAAGAATGGTCACCCTGGGAGACGCTATGCCGCACGATATCGCATCGCAGCAATTCGTGTCGCAATTTTCTACGTTGCGAATTCGCATCGCGTCGCATCGCAGTTTTGTGTACGAGCCCATTGGCCACAAAGTATTTGAAAACTTTATTCAATTGCTTACACATGTAAAAAAGAAAAAAAAATAGTATATCGGCCTCTCAATCTAGCGGTCCGAGGTTCAAATCTAAGGCACACCTCTGATTTTTCAAAGTTATGTGCGTATTAGAAATTAAATATCACTTCCTAAATGGTGAAGGAAACATCGTGAGGAAACCTGCATACTTGAGAGATGTATATAAAAAAATCTATGTGAAGTTTACCAATACGCACTTGGCCAGCGCGGTGGACTATGTCCTAATCCTTCTCATCAGAGGAGACCCGTGCCCAGCAGTAGGACAGTAATGGGTTGATGATGATGATAAGTGAGTATATACCTTCGTGTTGTCGTTTAACAAACTCAGTTTCACAAACTTTGGCTATCCGTACACTATGTCCGGAACTCGGAAACTTACACATATATCCGGAACTACGCTTGGACTCGGTAATTAGTGGATTAGAGAATAAACTTGTACTGTGAAATCACGTACTAATTACCTAAAACAGCCATTGTAAAATAATTGTTTCTTATTTTAACCTACATTAATAATCATGCAGCTATTTTTATGAAAATGCTGTAATAATTTAGTTCTGAGATAGTATTTTATTTTATATGTTTTTTTATATAGCTTACACAGTTATAAAATACATTTTGAAGTCGAAAATAACATCATTATGTTATAATAATAATTATAATGTTTTGTGTGCACTTGTGTGTGTTTCATAACAAAAATACTTCAAGTTGTCCTTTAACAAACTCGGTCCTTTACAAAGTTTGCGACACTGGCCGCACTCGCGTCCGGAACTCCGGAACTTACGTGTATCCGGAAAGCTGGGTCTCGGGTAATTAGTGGATTAATGGGAATTATACAAAATACAAAAAACAACTTTACTTGTAGAATCAGGTGTATACATTGGTGTTATAGTCGAGAATTTTCGCTCATTCTGCTATAAATGGCGTACAAATATAATTTTGAGTCATCATTTTATAAATTCAAATTATTAAATTGTAGATACTAATTTCCAATATTATTAAAACTGTAATAAGATAAAATGTCAATAACAATAAAATGTCAAATAGAAATAAAAATAAAAAAATGTCAGTGGTATCTCAATAGAAATGTAAAAAAGAGCATCAGTGGACAATAGTAGATTAATATAATATTTACCATTATATGTTAAGACCAAAATATTTGTGTAAATGTGTATTGATTGCTAGTATATATTTAAATCTAATTTTACAAATGAATGGCTGTAAACCGTACCCGACCGTAGTAGGGTAATATTTCGTAAAATCGAAAAATATAATATTTCGTTAAGAAGTTTCGTAAAATCGTCTAAGTTGTGGTAATGGCATGGGCTACTAATCGAGTTGTCTACATTAACATAACTCTCTAATTATGTCTTAGTATACACTCTACTCACAACTCATAATTCATCACACTGCTCACACATGGTCCAATGCGGATTGGAGCGTAACTCTTGATAAATATTTTCCAGCGAGCCTAGCAACAAGATTTAATGACCGCTATCCAATTATAACAACCGGGAACGACATCCAAAAATGTTCTCTGAAATATGGTAATGTGTATGTAATTTAGATCATCTAACACCCGATTGCACGCTTACTCAAGTTTATAAATAAGATAGTTATGTTTCTTCATATTATGTAGGTTCATCTTTATAAATTTACGAAATACCCGTGGGTCCGCGTGCCTCTTACGAAAAAATATTGATTTATTAGGCTTCTTATTAGAATTTATATTTTTCGTATTTACTTTTATAAAAATACATATTTACAGTAAAATATGCTTAGCTACTGCAATTTCACGAAAAACTATTAGAGTAACTCATAGATTAGTAAAGATTACTCACTCCTAACAAGAAAATGTACCCAGTTTTGAGAATTGAAATAGTTGCGTAAAAAAGTTTTGCCACGTCTCCGTGCTAAAATGTCCCTAAAATATTTGAAAAAAATATTTATTTATTACGTAAATTACGCAATATTAGTTATTTATTCGTAAATTTTCTCTAAAAATGTTTTTATTTGTCAAGAATTCAAAAAAAGAACTTACTAAAATAAGCTGTTTGTGGCTTCATTCAATTTCAAGGCGGCGAAGTATCTTTACTAATCTATGGAGTAACTACTCTATGTAGTAAATTAGAAACTTATTAGTATTAATATTTTTCATATTCACTTTTATACAAAATACATATTTATAGTGAAATGTGCTTAGCTACTGCAATTTCATGAAAATAGCATTTCTTACTACATAGAGTAACTACATAGAGTAACTAGACTTACTACATACAGTTACTACATAGAGTAACTAGACTTAGTTACTCTATGTAGTAAATTGGGCACTAAACTTAAGACGACTACATGAATTCGTTGTTTATATTCGCGTGAGGGCCACAGGGTTTATCCATTGGGTAGTGTGTGCCTGGTTTGAGCTGACGTTACATGCGCGTGCGCACTCCTAACATGCGTAGTATTATTGTTTATTAATAAATTGTTAATCACAATGTATCTTAAAGTGTTAGTGGTGTGTTTTGAATTTCGGTTTTGAATTTTTTTGTAAAAAACAAGATGAAAAATATTATGTAAGTTTTTTGTAATTATTATGTAAGTGTAGATATTTTTTTTAATATAGGAGGCAGAGTTTGTGTTATCGCATCTATTCGTAAGATTGAATATGGAATTCGGTCTGTGCCCTTGAGAGGAATAAGATTTAGAAACCGTCTCGATAAATGTTAAAGTCTCCCGTGTTTTAAAGTTGGGCCGGTTTCTATAACCCTTTTTGACCCTAAGCCTTATAAGCCTCTTCTTTTGAACAGTGCAAGAGTAAGATACAAAATAACCTCTGGCATAAAACTTGATAAATTAAAAGTAATACTAAAATTCGTAGCATAACCTTTTCACAAAAAAACTTTTATTTAAATACGATAAAATGAGAAAAAACATGTTCCATCGAATAAAATTGAGTGAAATTTTACTATATCATCTGATTTAAAAGTTTGATAAGCTGTGCTGTTTGTTTCTTGTTAACCACGACACAAGTCACAAATCCAGTATGAATGTAGAAAGTTTTATTTATTATCCGACTTTGATAGTAATGTTTTTCGAGTGTACGTTTGTATGTAGGTACTATGTGTGATAATTAATTTCTAATACGCACATTTTTTTTTTTAAATCAGAGGCGTGCCTGGGATTCTTTACCAAGAGGCAGTAATTGCTTTATGCTAGAAATTAATTAACACTTATTTAAACAGTGAAGGAAAACATCGTAAAGAAACCTGCATACCGTATAGATTTAAAAAAAAACTCCAAGGTATGTGAAGTCTACCAATACGCAATTGGCCAGCGCGGTAGACTATGGCCTAATGCTTCTTATTCTGAGAGGAGATCCGTGCCCAGCAGTGAGACAATAATGGGTTGATGATGATGACTATCTGTGAATGTCCAATTCCTCAATACTCTCTACAACCCAAATGATTTTAACATACTTATACTGTGTCGATAGATTCGTCTTAGTAGCACAATACTAGAAGCAGAAATTTGAATAGTGCAAAATGAGATTTTTGATTTCATGTTTTAGGGACACGGCATGTACAATATATTTTATTTATTATAGGTTTCGCGTTTTTTAAAACGCGACGACTAGTATAATTTATATTGCCATCGAATCAGAAGGTGTTTTGTAATGGACCTCTTTGAAATGAAATGGAATATATTTATTTTGTATAGGCCAAGGGCGGCACTTACAAATTGTCTGTTACAATATTTTCTTAAACTACTACCGGACCGGATCTAAGAGACAATGCCATCTTAAATAAATTATAATCAGAGTCTCTTAAAGAACAATTAATAGACTCATCTTAATCGGTTGCCTAAGTGATAAGGGTATCGTACGCGGAAGGGGAAGTTCTTATCAGCAGTCAAAATTTCGCACAAGCAAGACGACTCGTGGCTTGATAGTTTACATTGACATAGTTTTAGAATCACTGACCTCAATTGTAAACCTAAAATCATTGCATTATTAATCTCTTTATGGTCTCTATTTTTCCAATTTCTTACATCTCGATTTTTTTTATAATATAGGAGTAGCAGACGAGGATGCAGTCCACCTGACGTTAAGTGGCTACTGCCGCCCATGGACGTCTGTAATCAACCCCAGATAGGATTAGATATTCCTACCTGAGGTCGGCCACAGATGCGCCGCCTCCCCCTGAGGATTAAGCTGGAACGCCTCGGAAAAGTCTGTCTCCCTTACCACACCTTTCAAATCGGAACACAGCAGCGCCTAACACTGATGTTATTAGGTAAAAATAGATGTGGTAGTAGTGCCGCCGGAGTCGAACCAAAAAGGGTTCACCCACCTTCAAAAATCGATAAGGGCACAACACGCATAAGGAATCATACTATGAACGACATTCCTTCGACTTGCAATTCGTCGAAGAGATAGAAATTCTGAATCACGATATCGAAGTTTTCTCAATACGTTACAATTATACAAGCTCTTCAATGAGACTGTCGGAGTATGACGGCAGGGAAATCTTTTTTTGCCAATACGATATCGTTTTATAAGCTTCTAATGCATCTGTTCATTAGACTTTCATATGAGGCGATCATAATATAAGTACGCAGGTGCGGCCGACATTTGTGATCAGCTTCAGGTAGAACCACCTGAATGCAATGTAATATGTTACAAATATGCATGGGTGACCTGACGACCTTCTGTAACGTGGAATATTCGGTCATTTCCTTTAGACTTTACATTATTTTAATAAAACACGACTGCATCAAAATAATTGGATAATAAAATAATTATATAAATATGTACAGCCTATGTCACTCCAATAATTCTGACGAATCCTATACAATACATACAAACGCACGATGAACATTACTCTCCACAGTGGATTAAAAACAGCTCAATCATTATTTGTATTAGACCTTTTATAATATTTGGAATCACTTCTTCTATTACAAAGAATGATACAACCAAAATGAAAACCAAATCATTGTACTCATGTTTTAAGAATTGTCGACCAAAAGGTAAATAATAAAATTAATGTGTAATTGTATTAGAGTCAGACCTATTGGTCAAGCGAAATCATAAAGGACAAAAGGACAAAGTAGGACAAGCCTTGAGTCGAATGAAAGTAAACCCACTTCTGGTTGGGAGAATGTAATAAATAATATATTGCTAATATCAGCTGGATACTGTAATGAAAATACACGAGAAAGCCTGTCTTCTACCAACCGCGAAGCGACCAGCGATATGCGATAAAAATTTTGTTCGTAATTTAATTTAATTTTTAAAAATAAACAATTTGAGTACTTAAGACTCAATAATTAAATTCGATTCGATTCGAGTCGATTTTATAACTAGGTGTTTAACGAATTGTTACTAATATTTACTAACACAAAATATCTTACTAAGCCCACATCCTTTGCTTATATAACTATGTATTACTAATAATAATACGGTGATATAACTTTAGCCTACTCACTATACTATGGGTCCGTCATTAAAACTTCAGATTTTCGTATTGTTTAGTGTTAGTATTAAACAAAATAATTAAGATCAATTATATTTTTTAAAAATAGCCATGCATATCAATCTCCAGCAAAAACGTTCGCTTTAGCTAATAATTTACACGATCTCACCATTTTTTTTTATTTAAAGTATTAATTTTAGAATTAGAGGTGAGAATTTAAAATAGAATAGAAAGAGATTTTAAAATACCTCGTTTATTAAAACCAGGTATTTTAAAATCTCTTAGACAAGCCTATGATTCATCGGTTGACATTTCTCGTTGCTCGTTAATGATAAAACACGTACCTAATGGGTATATAGCATAAGCGGATTGTTAATAAAATGGTCCGGAGAATTTTGCTTCTGACATTTTCTTCTAATAACAGTTATCTTGCATCGTATCTCTGTAAATATAAATGCAGCATCTATTAGTTCTTTAAGCTTGCCCACATTTTTATCATATAAGTTGTGCCCCTATTTTACTCGTGTTTTAAAATACGTTTCGCGCGAAACCATAATTATTTTAATAAAACATTACTAGCCTAAATAAATCCTTATAACATCGATATACTACTAACGTCTTTATTAGTAGTATAACTATGTCTTATAACATTAGCTAACTACTAGTGAAAATCCTGTCGAGATCAATGCAGCCAATGTAAAGATTAACCGAAACAAACAAACAGACAGACACACAGACAAAAAACATCGTAGACTACTTAATAAGTAAACATCGTAGACTACTTAGATTCCTACTCTGAGTCTCGGTATTTTACTATTCGCCTTCGTATGTATGCAAGACACCCAAGATACAGCCTAGCTAGCAATCGACCTCAAGTAGAATTGAATCCTATCTGGGATTGATTACAACAACCATTCACAGCAATAGCCACTTTATGTAATATGGACATTTAGCTTGTTCTTAATTTCTATGATTAAAATAACTTTTTTGTTTCAGATATATTGTTCTGGCTTTTATTGGCGCAAGAAGGAGTGAAACAATAGGTATAGATGCATTTATTCTTAATTTAAATAATCGTAACCTATTGAAATTGTCCAGTGAATATTTATTTTGACTAGTATCTAGTCTGGGGTTGATTACGAATGTCCATGGGCGGCTGTTGTCACTAACCATTAGGCGGATTTCATGCTCGTCTGCTACTAGATTGAGAAACTCAGATCTGAACAGGGTTAATTTGAACTGACTTGTAAACCGGTTCATAACTCCGGTTCAACCTTACGACTCGCAACCTGATCTGCGGTTCGCGCGATCTGTTTCGAGTTACCCATGTATATCTGCTACTCCTATATTATAAAAAAACACATATTAAAGCTAAAGGCATTCTAGCAGCTGCGATTCTAGATTATAAATTAACACAATTAACTCTTTCTTGTAAAATAAATTCTAATTCATTTTATCATTCATCAAACAAATTAAGCCCAAAGTACAATAAAGCTATACTTTCGAAAATATTACACCACCCGTGAAGTTGATCGTTAAAACAAAACTAACCTAAGTCATGCGAAAGAAACCCATTCCTTGTATTTATACTCAGACAAAATAAAAATATAACTTTTCCACAGTCGCACAGGTAAGCCGATGGCGAGGCGATGGCAACTTAAATCCGTTATTCATAGTCAATCTATCCTTGTCTGTTTTGCCTACCAAAAAGCGAAATTTGACAATTTACAGAAATTGTCAAATGTACTTACATATTTGTTTTGGCTTTGGCAAAAGTTGGATGGATTGCGTTTTAATAAGAGGCGATAGTAATAACAGACTCTTATAAACATGTTACGTTTCTACTAGCTGTGCCCAGCGGTTTTGCACCAACTTTATCATATAGAAATATTAGATTACAAATCATAATACTTTTCTTTTGATATACACTTATAGAAACGTCATATTCAAATAAAAACAGTTCAGTACCTTCTTATGTGTTTATTTTCTTCTTCTTCTATTATTTTCTTCTTACGTGACAAATCACGATCCTTAATAAGAAATTGGATTATTTATGAATATACTAAATGTTTATCATAAACTAAGTATAAGGCGAACAAAATATAATATATTATGCAATATAATAAACACGTTTACTTTCCTTAAATACTACGTTGGTATCTTTAACGTCATAACTATTTAAACGACCTTAACAATCTACAATGTAACAAATAATCTACAATCATTCTATTTTGCGAAATAACACCTTGCAACCCTCCAACTTCATCGAGTAGTGCTACCGTGACCGATGTCGTTACGATTTGATCAAGATTACACGAAACAGCAACACTAATGTAAAGGTGCTTCTTGTAAGTCCGTTTACAATGTTCGAGAATTTAAGTGCTAGTTAAGTGGTTAGTTAAAACGAAGTCTAGCACAATAACATGAATTGAGCTGTTGTACTATTAAGAAATAAATAGTGTCTAAAAAATAAAGAAATGTAAAAAAAGGTTCAACCGTTTTCAAGATTAAACAAACTGACACATAGACTAAGTATTTTATAATATTACTAGCTGACCCGGCCAACGCTGTGTTGCCATATAAATAAAAAAAAATTAAGGATGAACAACCCTTATCACTTACGGGTTTGAAAAATAGAAAGAATATTTGAAACTGCGATGGTAGCGAAGTCTGTCGAATCCAATGTAAAACATTCCAAAATCAACAACTACTTACGAATTAAAAATTAATTAAAAACACCTTTTCCCACGGACTAAATTGTGAATCTAAACCATTCTCAAGTCCCCTTGAACACACACAACAAATTTCATCAAAATCAGTCCAGTCGTTTAGGAGGAGTTCAGTGACATACACACGTATATAAGAAATATATATATATATAAATATTATAATTATGTTTTCATAACATCATATGGTTAAAAAATATTTAGATATGATACGATATTGTTCATTTTTACTAAAACGACTTGACCTAATTATATTTTTATCTACATCCACAAACATAACTACGTTATGAGATTAGAATTTGTATGTCTGTGTGTATCTATCTACACGTGTGTAGTACCTACTTCAATGTCAGATGACGCACGGCGTTGGGCTTAGAAGCATGTTTACATATTGTCGCTGAGGCCCCTTACTGTAAAGAGGCGCCTTTGCGTGTTAGACTTTTAGCCTTTCCAGTGACGATATGATGGCACGTCCATACGCTTAGCAAACCTCAACAAACGGTTACAAATGCAAACGTGTGGATAGAGCGTTAATCTTGGTTTGTGTAAGTTTGCAAGGGCTTGTACGAGTAGTACGTACAATAAAGTGTAAGTTTTTTTAGAAAATCAAATTTAATTTACGACGCGTCCTCACGTTTATGCGTTTGTAGTGGCTCGGAGTTGCGGCAAATGCCAATTGTATGGATGCAGCATAAGATAAGAAATAGCCTTCTAGTTTTATTAAGAGTAAGGAGGAGTAGAAGTATATAGCTACAGCCATTCGACGTGTCGTGTCGGCACGGCACACGTCTGCGCGGTCGTGATACGGAATATATAAATACGTTTATAAGGTTCGATTCCCTGCCAGACATCTAGGACTAGGTGTTTTATATCGTCTTTATGTGTGTTCACGTCAAAAAATACCATATTGTAGATTTATGAAGACAGAAAGCGTAAAAAATTAAAGGCAAGTCATTCTAGCAATAGTGAATGAAAACAATCGTGTCAATTTGCAATTTGTTGCCATCAGACGTTTCTAACCAGAAATATCGTATTGATGTAGTCATTACAAAAATTAACTAACAACTTACCTCTAAAACATACTTGATTAACATACATATACTCGTATGTACTTGTTAAACACCTTACAACATGCTAGTAGTGATAAGTACATGCTTCTTAGATGATTTTGATGAAGCATTATACTATTTATTAGTATGGCCCAGTAACAAGATTGTAAATTTAGTTTATTTAATTTAAAATATGAAGAATAAATTAATTATTTCTTTTCGACTGATGAAACTAATCGTACATGAAATATGTTCGAGAAGCTCTGCCATAGGCAATAGTTATTTACTTATGACTGCATTTTGAATGATAGCAGCAGAACAGCAGTGATAGCCTAGTAGTTAACAAATGCGATTTCTTGATCGAGGGGTCCGAGGATCAAATCCCAGTCGCACCTCTGACTTTTCAAAGTTATGTCCGTATTAGAAGTTAATTATCTATCTTGCTTAAACGGTGAAAAAAAACGTGAAGAAACCTGCATACCTGAAAATTCTTAAAAAAGAAAGTTAAAAGTATGTGAAGTCTACCAATTCGCACTTGGCCAGCACGGACTATGGCCTAATTCTTCACTTTCTGAGAGGAGATCCGTTCCCAACAGTGGGACAGTAATGGGTTGATGATGATGATTTGGAATGCGACAAAAATTTAATTATGTAATGTAAGACCAGCTAATTTAATTTTTTTTTATTTAATTTAAATTCCATATCTTATTACATATTTTGTTGCAGATTTAAGCCCACGTACAGGAACAGATGCTTTTAAGGCTGGACCATACGATCTTCTAACGGATACAGTGAATAGCATACAAAATGACTTACAAATCACAGCTGACGGGGGGTTTAGCCTTCGTGCATCAAAAGTGCCTATACCCACATCAAATATATCACTCAGCGATAAAATTATTTCTACACCATTCATTATAGATATCCTTGTTTTGCTGCGAAGCGGCGCCTCCTGCCTATTCACTATAGTCGATGCAAATAAGCAAGTTGAATTTCAACTGTGTTTCCTACCAATATCCGCGGATTCTATGAATCTGGTAATATCAAGCAATCATGTAGAGGGAGGTAAGATAATCATCGAGCTCCCACGTTCGAGTCTTTGGACGAGTTATTTAATATTGATAGAAGGTACATCAGCTACTGTTTACATAAACTGCGCTGTATATGATACTGTTGATTTGAAACAAACAAAGGAGCTGTATATTTCACCAGGCTCTGTTATGTACTTTGGAAATACTGGTATTGGAAGTGATAACATTTTTAAGGTAAGTATTTTTTATTATTTTCTGAGAAATTATAGTAACGCATCTATAGTGCTTTATGTTGGACTTAAATCTATAATTATTTATATGGGCCGCAGTGACCATGTTTATACATCTTGCATCAAGTGAATGCATAAATGTGCACTACGAGTATGTTTAAGAAATACTTATATTCGTTACATTTTACTTTGTATTATTATAGCACCATTTTAAGATTCCGTACTCAAATGTATTATATTAGTAAGCCTCCGTGTTATGGACGTCTGTAGCAAAGCCCTCATGAACCGTAATAGATAGACACTCGGATTTACATAAAGTGTATAATATTACTATGGCCGTTGTAACAACAAACAATAAAAAAGAGAACCACAGAAAACTGAATATTTCGGCATTTTTCCGTTTATTTATTAATTCATATAATTTTTTCATAGTGTATGAAAATTTTAAGGAAAGTATAAAGTGAACGAAATCCTTAAAAAAGTAATTTTCGAATCACTGTAGCACTTTACTAATTTTATTATTATCATCCAATCCAGCAATTATTCTTTTAAAATAGAAATACGTGTCAAGACGTAAGTAATATAAAAAGTGTAAAAGTTCGTCACCAAACAGCTTCCCCAGCTGTTATAAGTGTTAAATTAAAAATGATTCAAAGTGAAGTGGTCTCGTTTTTTACGGGAATTTTTCCCAAGTTTCATTCACGAATTTCAAAGGGATAATACCAACAAATGAATGAAACGAACTAGATGAGGTAAAGTAATTTAATTTAAATGTGTCCCGGATATTCAAAAGGTTTATGAAATTTCTGCTTAATCATTTCTTTAAATATTATTTTCGTTAAACCTGTTTTTTATTTATATTTTACCGGAAAAAGATGCGAGCGAAATTTTAATGCTCAAGCGGACGTCACACAAGAACGACAGGATCTAAAGTTAAATGTATGTTAATATATCGTACGTGTATAGCTGGAGGCTTCGTATAAGGGTTCCGCTTTTATACTTTGGGTACAAAACCCTAAAATTACGGGACAATTAAAAGTATAAATTAATGCCGTCGAACTACGAAGTTCACTACTTTATTTCACATAAAAGTTACTGATCAATACAAACCTTACACAGAGATAACCAATAAATTGCTTTATCAATCATTGAATGGAGAAGCTTGTAAACGATACCAGTAACCTTTGTAATGTCAGGAGAGGAATTGAAAAATGAAAGGTTCGACACATAACATATCGAAAGGTCGGGCCATACATCTGTCCCAATCGTACAATTCTCGAATTGCAGAGCAATTGTTAGACCTTTAGAAGTGACTCGTTCATGTTCCAAAGGCGGACTGATGAGCTGAACGTCCTTTTAACTGCCCACGGAATAAGAGGGGTTACAAGTTTGAAGCCTTTTTCTGTATGTCAATTTTAGTTATAGCAAAGGATGAGCAACATCATCATAGGATACTTTATGAATGCCGCTGTCTCTCGGATCTAGAATATTACTGCGGTGTCCTGCCTGTGGTAAGAGGCGCCCAAAAACGGCCTCTGGGTTTGCGGGCGGCAAGAATGAGAGCTCAAACCGCCAGAATACCCCGGGAAGGACGATGGCATGCATACCGTCATGAGTACACAAAAAAGGTGTGGGATGAGCATAAAGGTTAGAGGACTCCGTTGCCTCGTGATAGAGAGCCTGGGTTCCGTTACTATGGCCACCGAGGAGGGTTTTTGCGGGTAAAATCCACATGACGCTCTCACAGCAGCAGGAAGTACAATACCTTTTGAAGGTTTCCTCCGTAAACAAAAACAAGAATACGTTATAAAGGGTTTTAATTATTATTACATCTATTATCAGAGGAATACACAATACCTGCTGAATTAAATCTTGAGTATTGATACCATATAAGGCTTAGCATTATTCAGAAACTAGCAGAACCCGCGGCTTCGCCCGCGTTAAAATATATGATATGACATACAAATAACTGTAATCGTAAATTTGTACTTTAACAATTTTAACGCTATACTTTATCGTTAAAATTGTTAAAGGGTTCATTAATATTTCATTAATGAAAGCTTCTTTTTCGTCACTGTGTACCTAAATTGGTCAAGCTTTCTTCAGAAACATACACTAAAACTCTAATTAGTGGACTGTAATGAAACTTTCTTTAAAACATAAGTTTCATGTAGGATACAATAATTACTATTTGCACTATTCCATAGGAACCGTTCATGTTTTATGGGACCTTTCATACAGTGGTTCTATCCAGGGTCTCTGGCTGGGCGGTTAGAGTTCCCTTTCTTGCCGCCCGCAACTCCAGAAGTCCCCCTTTAGTCTCGTACGACAGGTCACCTGCCAGTAGTACTGTAGCCCTGTTCTAGCCCAAAATTTTAATCCAAGGTCTATGTGTCTACCACATCACCATCACTAATCCACGTATAACCACAACCATACCCCACGGCAGGACAAAATGTTGGCACGCAGTGTGTCCAAAGTAGTTGCGATGTACCTAATTGGTATACCAAAATGTAGGCCCATTTGAATAAACTTATGCATTATCATACATGAAAATTGCACCCGTCCACGTTGTCGTGTATTTGTCTGAATATAGGTTATCTGAAATTTCTGAAAAAAGATTCCCGTATACATACATATAACACTTCTTTTACCTCCTTAGTAGAATTTCAAAAACATTCCTATGTACATATGCATCAATAAATACTTTATCAGCAAATTTCTGAAAGCTAATATTCAACACCAGCGGTCGGCAACCCGACACTCACGGGTGGTGTGTGGCCCGCGACTTTCCCTTGTGGCCCGCGGGTCTGCGCGTTACTAATAATTGGGCAAATGCAAGTCAAACCCGCACCTGGAGGGTTCCGTACAACCAAAATATTCATTTTTTTATTTCTAGTGTTTAATATTGCAGCAGCCATTAAAGTAAACACATTGTGAAACTTTAATCTGTCTACCTCTAACGGTTCAAAAGTTAGTTAGATAAATATCGAATAGCAGTTTGTTGTATGGGGACTCCTTTTTGTTTTCAACTTTTTTTATTTGAAGTATTTGTTGTTATAGCGGCTACCGTTAAGCATCCTCTGTAAGAATTTCAAATGTCTACCTATTACGGTTCCAGAGATAGAGCTCTGTGACACACGGACAGACGGACAGACAGCGAAGTCTTAGTAATAGGGTTCCGTTTTTATCCTTTTGGTACCGAACCCTAAATTACAGCTGTTCTGCACTTCAACGCGCAATACATTCCCGTGTTAAAAATATGTGTTACGACGGCCCGTGGACCCGTGGCCCGTGGCCCGTGTTCGCCCTACACTAAACCTCTCTGCACTCTGTTCTATTTCCAGACATGCCAAAGGAAGTGACTTTAATAACGGTTTTTAAAGAAACTTTCTTTACTTATAGTACCCTAATGGGGTTGATTGTTGAGATGCTAAAAATGATGAAACAGATGTGTAAACAGAAAGGCATAATGCATACACCCTTTTATAGCCGTCTTAAGGGTTGATCTAAAAAAAAACAGTGACTCAGATGCTTCATTGAGTCTAATGATAATTTTTCATAGTGTTTGCTTTCAAATTAACGGGTTATAAAATAAAGTTCCAACCCCTATTTAACGACCTTAAGGGTTGATTTAAAAAAAATGGAAAAATAATTGATATATTATTTACAACCAGAAAGCAAGATACCAATTTTCATAGACTTTGCTTCATAATTGGCTTACATCTAAACAAACTTTCAACCTCTATATTACCTACTTAGAGGTAGTTTTTCCATAAATGGTGTTAAAAAAAGTTCTATCATTCCCAACCACGAAGCCAATTGCCATTTTTTACAGTCCTTACTTCTAAATTAACGGTTTTTAAAATAAAGTTCCATCCCCTATTAAACGTCCTTAAGGGTTAATTTTACAAAAACGGTGTAATAGATGTTCTATTAGTTTCAATCAGAAAGCAGGATACTAAATTACATAGACTTTGCTCTAAAATCTGCGAACTTCTAAACAAAGTTTTTACCATCAGGTGGACTGCATGCTCGTCTGCTACTCTTATATTATAAAAAAAAAAGTCTATTATTTCGTACCAGAAAGATAAATCCTATATTTACAGTCCTTGTTTCCAAATAAACGGATTTTAAAATAAAATTCCATCCCCTATCAAACTACCTTAAGGGTAGATTTTCCAAAAACTGTGAAATAGGTGTCGTTTTATTTTCATTCACAAAGCCAAATAACAATTTTCATAGACATTGCGTAAAATATTGTGGACTTCTAAACGAAGTTGCCACCCCTATTTTACCTTCTTAAGGGTAGATTTTCCATAAACGGTGTTAAAGAAGCTCTATTATTTCGAACCAGAAAGCTAAATGCTTATTTTACAATCCTTGTTTCCAAATTAACGAATTATAAAATAAAATTCTATCCCCTATTAATCGAACATAAGGGTTGATTTTCCAGAAACGGTAAAATAGGTGTTCGATTATTTTCATTCAGAAAGCTGAATATCAATTTTCATAGACTTTGTTTCAAAATCTGCGGAATTTCCAACAAACTTTCCACCCCTATTTTACCCTCTTAAGGGTAGATTTTCCATAAATCGTGTTAAAAAAAGTTCTATTATTTCCAACAGGAAAGCTAAATCCAAGATTTTTTAGTTTTTGCTTCCGAATTAGCGGAGTTTGAAATAAAATGCCAACCCCCATTTAACGACCTTAAGGGATGATTTTCAAAAAACAATGAAATAGGTGTTTAATTATTTTCTATCAAAAACCCAAATACCGATTTTCGTAAAGTTTAATACAAACTTACAACCCTTATTTAACCCAAATAAGGGTTGATTTTCCAAAAACGGTAGAATTAAAGTTTTACTATATCTAACCAGTAAGGCAATGGCTAACTTTCATAGTGCTGGCTTTCAAATTGGCAAATTTTAAAATACGCTGTCAACCTCTTTATTACCAACTTAAGGGTTGATTTTCCAAAAATGGTGAAATAGGTGTTTAATTATTTTCTACCAAAAAGCTAAATACAGATTTTCATATAGATAAGATCAAAACTGAGGGATTTTCATACAAACTTACAACCCTTATTTAACCCACATAAGGGTTGATTTTCCATAAACAGTAAAATTAAAGTTCCACTATATCTAACCAGTAGAGCAATAGCTAACTTTCATAGTGCTGGCTTTCAAATTGGCAAATTTTAAAATAAGCTGTCAACCCTTATTTTACCAACTTAAGGGTTGATTTTCCAAAAATGGTGAAACAGGTATTTTATTATTTTAACCGAAAACCCAAATACCGATTTTCATAGACTTTACATCAAAACTGGGGGAATTCCATACAAACTTACAACCCTTATTTAACCCTCATAGGGGTTGATTTTCCAAAAACGGTAGAACTAAAGTTCTATAACATCTAACCAGTAAAGCAATGGTTAACTTTCATAGTGCTGGCTTCCAAAATGGCAAAATTTAAAATAAGCTGTCAACCCCTATTTAACCACCTTTAGGGTTGATTTTGGAAAAACCCTCAGATTAGATTTTTATTACTTTAAATTAGAAACCTAAATACCAATTTTCATCCAGTTTGCTTTAAAACTGACGGACTTTCATACTAACTTTCAACCCCCATTTAACCCCCTTAACGGTGGAATATCAAAAAATCCGTTCTTAGTGCGCATCTACATTATAAAATGAAGCTATATTTCAAATTTCATGATTGTAGCTTCAGTAGTTTAGTCAAAACCTTGATTAATACGTTTTGAACGTGAGTATCTTTTCGCTTTTATACAGGGTGTCCCGTAAGTACCACGACAAACTTGGGGAGAACATAGGTGAGGGTCTGACCTCTCTGGGAAAAAAAAATTACCTTAGTAAAAGTGTCACCGTTTTTGCACTATCAATTGTTTTAGATTTTTTGAGAAATTCAGCCCTCTTCATCTTCTTTCGTTAACTGCGTGTACAAATTTGGTGATGCAGTGTTTATTTTTCCTGTTAAATACTATCAGATAGTTGGTCTATCATATTGAAATGTAAATTGGTTAAAATATGTACAGGAACCATGAAAAAAATAGGGATATTTTTAGATTTTAATTTTTTTACTATTTTTCCCTCAACTTTGACTCGTCGCGGTGAAAAAAAAATGTACTGGACTAAAAGTGTACATTGCACATAAAAATATGTCCAGTTAATAGAAATTTCGAAAAGGTACCACACTTACTATTTAAAGTTGAAGAAAAAAAGTTAAGGCCGTTTTTGCATCATAGGGACTGAAACCAATTAAAACGTAATAATCGAGTTTTTATTTAAATTACGGTTTCTACCGACTCACAACGCGTCAGGCAGTACTAAATCATATTATTACCTGGTTACACACTTAAAAATATCATTCTTCATTTATAAAAACACAATTTAGTAACTAACTAGCAAACAAAGTAATACAATTTATTAAGTCAATTTTTACCTACTTTGATCTGTCGTCTCGAAGTGAAACTTCGTACATGTATGTAATTTGAATGACAAAACTATAATTTTACATTTTAGAACTGATCTGATGATGGAGCCAGGATATGGATGGTAGATCTCTTACTAATTTAGCCCAAAATCGAGGGATTTACTAAGAAATGAACCATGCCCCTGCTGGCTCCATCATCAGATCAGTGCCAAAATGTCAAATTATAGTTTTGTCATTCAAATTTCATACATGTACGAAGTTTCACTTAGAGACGACAGTTAAAAGTAGGTAAAATTGACTTAATAAATTGTATTACTTTGTTTGCTAGTTAGTTACTAAATTGTGTTTTTACAAATGAAGAATGATATTTTTAAGTGTGTAACTAGGTAATAATGTGATTTAGTACTGCCTGACGCGTTGTGAGTCGGTAGAAACCGTAATTTAAATAAAAACTCGATTATTACGTTTTAGTTGGTTTCAGTCCCTTTCATGCAAAAACGGCCTTGACTTTTTTTCTTCAACTTTAAATAGTAAGTGTGGTACCTTTTCGAAATCTCTATTAACTGGACATATTTTTTGCGCAATGTACATTTTTAGTCCAGTACATTTTATTTTCACCGCGACGAGTCAAAGTTGAGAGAAAAATAGTAAAAAAATTAAAATCTAAAAATATCCCTATTTTTTTCATGGTTCCTTTACATCTTATAACCAATTTACATTTCAATATGATAGACCAACTATCTGATAGTATTTAACAGAAAAAATAAACACTGCATCACCAAATTTGTACACGCAGTTAACGAATGAAGATGAAGAGGGCTGAATTTCTCAAAAAATCTTAAACAATTGATAGTGCAAAAACGGTGACACTTTTACTAAGGTAATTTTTTTTTTCCAGAGAGGTCAAACCCTCACCTATGTTCTCCCCAAGTTTGTCGTGGTACTTACGGGACACCCTGTACATATATATAGATAAATTCTTGAAAACTTAAAATTTATAGGTATCATTAAATTATTGGTTTAAACGTTTTTTATGTTGCAGGGATTGATAAAGAAAGTAAAGATTTTTTCGAAAGATGATTGTGACAAAGTAAGTAATAACATACGAGTATAAACATTTTTTTGAATGTTGAACTTTTGAATAAATACTTAAGTCGACCCAAATTATTTGTGACGTTAAATAAATAATTTTAAAAATGATTCTTCTAAAATCGCAAGTGGATCTTAGTGGATATCTGTATAAAATATTAATCCTAATTTGAAATTTATTACTAAGTAATTAAGGAGTAATTCGGAGCACCACATATCTCCACCTTACTCGTCTAATATCGAGCATTACTGTTTTAGACAGAAAGAAATGTGAAGGTGGTGCCGCCGCAGTTAACTTGACTGTTCAACCATTTTCTAACTCTAATATAATACCTATTCTTTGTTATTTCTGCCTCAGATATGAAGTTGTATTTTGGCCATTTCTATATGAAAGTTTCCAACTAGACCTCAAAGAGCAACAGATTTATAGATTATCATTAGTACAACGAATTTTGTTTAGATAACATGAAAAGGATCTACAGTGATCAAATACCCTAAAGGAGTTCAATGCTAATTTACTATAATTTTCTATAAACAAAATAATAATATTTCTTCATTTTTGTTTTAGTGGTGTCAATGCATACAACCAGACAAAGACATCATATTAATGAAAATGAAGGGAGACCCAGGGCCGCCAGGGGAGCGAGGTCCCCCTGGAGAAAAGGGCGAGCCAGGGATACCAGGTGTAGAGGTAAATTAGTGGTTTATCAGCCATATGTAATTTTTTTAACCTGTCATATGATTTTAACACACTTCAGATCGTCGTCATCAAGCCATTTCTCATGGCCACTGGCTACTGGCCAATACATAATTGAATTTATGAAACCTTTAAGGGACCAAAAGGAAAAACAGGTGAGAAAGGACTGCCGGGTGAGGTTGGACAGAGAGGTGCTCCCGGAGAAAGAGGTATTCCAGGCATTAAAGGGGATCCAGGACCAGTTGGACCCAAGGGTTCTTTGGGACCCCCTGGATCTTCCGGAACTCCCGGAAAAGTTTCAAAGGTAAATTATTTATGCAAAGAAATGTAAAAAATAAAATAGTTTTGTCTGTTGTGTATTCATGGCATTTATAAAAAAATATAAGAACTTTCAAAATATGCTGACATTCTACATGCATTCACACGTGTATTTAGATTTTATATACTCCACTATCTCAACTGCTTGGCTTTCTAGTTCTAAAATATATCATAACTTGTCAGGGAACAGGGTTAAAGGATATATTTGGCTATGAAGAGCAAAGTATCAGATATGAAATAATGTCCTTTTAGCCTTTAAACTAATATTTCTGTTTCGGTATCCATTGGTAGATAGAGATACCGATTCAATAAAGAAATATTCGTTTAAAAGCTTAAACGTTCATTAGAGCAAACATCACGTCAAACATTCCAATTAAGTCCTCGAGATCTTCAGCATAATAATTATTATCATCAACATTTTTGGGTACCAACCATGGTTTTGAAATATTTTCAATATCAATATGCCAATATAATAGATAAAACAGTAATCGCATCGCAATTTAAATTAATTTATTCGTCTTTTATTAATTGATCAATGAACATACAAAGCTTTTCTAATTCATTTTAGGGTCCTATTGGCCCAGCAGGTCCTAAAGGAGAAAAGGGAGCACCAGGTGTACCAGGAAAGCAAGGTAATAAATCAAAATCAGAAACGTACAACAAAGAGTAAAAATAAAAAAGTGGAATATAAAGAGGAGGGAGACAAGAAACTGTTATTTTTTAACATTTTTCGATTTACGAGTATGTGTTAGACCGTAAGGTACAAATTTTCACAATGCTTTTATTTTACTTTTATGGCTGATATAATATCAAAATCGCAAATTTTGGTGGTTAATTATTAGTTATTTTATCATATAGGAAAAGCAGGCGAGCATTACCATCTGATGGTAAGGGGCTATTGTCGTCCATGGTCATCTGTCATCAACCCCGGATAAGATTAGCTTCTTACCGGAGGTCGGCCACAGATGTATCAGATGTACCTGAGGACTAAGTTGAAACGCCTCGGATAACTATGTCTCCCTTACCACACCCTTCAAACCGGAACACAGCAGCGCTCAACACTGCTGTTATTAGGCAAAATAGGTGTGGAGTGCCGCCGGAGTCGAACTACAAAGGATTCTAACACCTTAAAACTCAAACTGTTTAAATGACTTAAGTATGTATGTAGATGAAACAATGTACATGAAAATATGATAAACTTTACGTTAATAGGCAAGCAGTAAGGAGAGTGGATTTTTGTTTAAAATTCCAGTCATTGTGCGCAATAAATGTTCCGTTTTTACCATAAAGATTTGTACGTGCTTCCATTTTTGGGAATTCTAACATCACGAAGTTTATCTCATTTTTTTTAGCGGGACTTTTATGTTAATTTGTGTTCGGTATTGACAACCTACGTGGCATTATGGTTAAAGTTATATTGTAAACGAGACTCCAGGATAAACCTGATTAATTAATTATCGATTTTTGGAATTAAATTTAATAGTGGTCGGCGAATACAAGACTGACAATAGACGCCGAAGCTAATGGCGAAAAAAAAATGGGCTTGTTTTAAATCGATTAATGTTCTTTAAAAAATCAATTCACAAAAACACAAACATATAAGTAACACACACACAAATAAATAAAACACAGAATATAATAAAAATAATAAATAAATGAAAATTTGGTGGTACGGAACTCTCGAGTCGCAGTTTGCCAATTATTTATTTTTAGTATTTATAATGGACCAAATGTATACTTTGGAAAATATTTAACGGATCAAGAGGAAGAGCCTTTTAACAGACTGACAGAGAGCAGAGGCCTAGTAACTATTACTAGGGTCCCGTTTTTAGCTTGTGGGTACGGAACCCTAAAAAGGACTAAGCTTTGATTGCACGTCGATCAAAATAAGAAATATGTTCTATGCATATATTTTTCTATCTTTATTTTCTATCTATCTTATTTATCTGTCTTTATTGTTTACAGGTGACAAAGGTGATCGCGGACCCCCGGGCTCAAGCGTGGACATTTCCAGTATTTTAAAAAGTGAGTTATTTCAATGAAAAAAGTCAGGTTTCTTGGGTTTTAGGTTACTTAGATCTACAAATTATACTATTAATATATTATGTTGTATGCTCACTAGAAAAATCCTAATGTAGTACATATACAAAAACCTTGTAAAATAAAAGCATATTTTAATTAAATAACAAAAACCACATCCAAATCGGGTCAGTAGAGTTCTATTTGAAAAATTCGCGGAGATACAAACTTACATGTATCCTTCCATCCATCCGTTAACTACTTACAACGCCGAATAGAGAACCTCCCTTTTTAGAAGTCGGTGAAATAAGTGTTAATATAGTTGAAATAGCTATACCCAATACATTTTCTTAAAACCAAAAAGTTTCGACAACATTCAGTACTTTAAACGGCTGAAACTATCGAAAATCGTAAAATATGTCGTTAGGACTAAACAATCGAATTTGGTTGTAAAGTGCCCGTTTTCTTTATCAAGACTACCCCGGGCTTAGTTTAATTATATGAACGGATTCTTTAAAAGCATTACTTTTATGATTTCAGATGATACGATAAAAGAAATACTAAAGGGCGATAAAGGGGATAAGGGAGCGGACGGGACTAAGGTATAGTTTTAGTTATATAATCAAGTTCGACTCCAGAAACAACACAGCAACACCTATTTTTTTAATACGCTTTTATTAGCTTGAGACGTATGTATGTTGGTATGTTTGTATGTTAGTATGTAACGGAATCTTTGAACATGATTTTAACCCCCTTCAAAAAGTCGGATTAACTCGAAATTTGGCATACTTATTAAGGACCGATGACAATTCAATATTTTAAACATTCTGACCCGTTATCCTTACTAGGATAATCAGGATCAGCGATTTTTGTTTTCTTGAGACCCGGAAGGTCTGCGTTAAGACCAATAAAGGAATCTACCAGGCGCGCCGATCACCTAACCTAACCTAACCTGACTTGACCTGACCTAACCTGGCCTGGCCTGGCCTGGCCTGGCCTGGCCTTACCTGGCCTGGCCTGGCCTTACCTGGCCTGACCTGACCTGACCTGACCTGACCTCCGTGATTACTTTTATCCAAGATAGAGGACCTGGGATATGGTATAAATTATGAAAGAAAGCAGTTAGCATTGGCAATTCGGATGTCATTCAACAACTCCTCTGGGATTTTCACGTTAACAATAAAAATAAACACCAATGTAAAACACCACTTCATACAGCTGTGTTAAACAATGACCCAATATTCATTTTTGCACTGCTAAGCAAAGGTATTGATGCTGATTCGAAAGATAAACTTGATAATACGCTAAGTAATAATCGTTAAAATAATCGCTAAAATAATCACTAAAAATGAAAAATAAATAATAGTTAAAAAAACTAAAAAATACGCTTTTATAAAATAATCGACCAAAAAATGAAAAATAAATAATAGTTAAAAAAAAACTAAAAAAATACACTTTTTATAGAAAATCCAACTAAAAAATAGAAAATATTTTTTTTTAAATTTGAATTAAGAATAGTGTAAATAAGATAAAAATATTTTTTATTGTAAAAAAGTGTGATTTTCTATAAAAAGTGTATTTTTTTTAGTTTTTTTAAACTATTATTTATTTTTCATTTTTTGGTCGATTTTTTTATAAAAGCGTATTTTTTAGTTTTTTTTAACTATTATTTATTATCTAGTAAAAGCAGTATTAAGCGCTGCTGTATTCCGATTTGAAAACTGTGGTAAGAAACATTTATCCGAGGCGTTCCAACTTAGACCGCAGCTGTGGCTATCCATCTGTGATCTTACTCAGTATCTGGGGTTGTTTACTGATATGGAGATCTACCTAATTTGCATAATATACTATGGTAATCGACAAAAATTGATATACCTACTTCAATTTTATTTGAAATTGCAAGTCTTTCTTTTTTAGTCTTTGATTATTATGTTTACAGGGAGCGGAAAAGCAACAAGATAAACCTGGACCTAAGGGTGAAGCGGGGCAAAAAGGGCAGAAGGGAGAGAAAGGATCAAGAGGAGGACAAGGATCTCGGGTATGAAATCAATTGTCAATTTATACAACAGCTTTGATAAATGCTAATTTAAATAATTCAGGAAATATTTATTTGAGTCTAGAATAATTGTACTTCATAATGGATACGACGTTGCTTTTTAAGGCAGTAGCTATAAAAATTATAAAAAATGAAGAGAATAAATTAATATAATCTAATAAAAAAACGGAGATATTTATTTTATATATAATTATTATATATTTATATTTAACGGAGATATTTTAACTCATATTTTAGGGTGCTGTAGGCCCACGAGGTCCTATAGGATACTCAGGAAAAGTTGGCCCACCAGGACAAATTGGTTTAACAGGAAAGCAGGGAAAAGATGGGACACCAGGACAAAAAGGTATTATTTTATATGATTGGAAAGCCTTATATTAGTGGAAAGTTCATACGCTGCTAGGTTCAGGTACGTTGTCCCTGTAGTACCGGGACCAGAATAGGGCTACGGTATCCCCTGCCCCTGCCTGTCGTAAGAGGCGACTAAAAGGGGCTTCCCGGGTTGCGGACGGCAAGACTCGGAGCTCAACTTTCCAGCAAGCGACCCCGAGAAGGACAGCGGTTTGTGTGGTGGCATATTGCTATGATCACCAGGGGATGTGAGAGGAGCGTAAATTTCTCCCCCCAGGGCAGAGCCCGATAGAAGGGCATCACATTAGGAGGACTCCGGTTGTGTTCCGTTGGAGATCCCGGAGTTCTCCACCAAACGCTGAGGACGGCCACCAGGGGGGTTTTAGTGTGGTAAAAATCCCACATAACCCGGCGTCACTCCTATGGCGTCGGGTACATTTTGAAGGTTTCCCCTTCGTCAAGGTTCACCTTTCAGCATGCCGTCCACCTGATGATAGTCGGCTACTGCCGCCCATAGACATCTGTTATCAACTCCAGATAAATAGTAAATTGCATCAGGGTTACTTTGCAGAAATCCATGCTATTAAGTTTTGACTTCAGTTCTTGCGCTGCACGCAATCTTTGTGGTATGGAGGGTGGTATACTGCATGGTTAAAAATATATACCATCATACATATTGGTAATGGATTGTTGCGAAGTAGTTTTAATGATAACTTAACTCCAGATAAAATGGAATTCCTACCTGAGGACTGCCACAGATGCACTGTTACCCCTAAAGACTAAGCTATAGCCGGACAAGTATGTATCCTTAACACTGCTATTATTACATAGGAATAGGAGTGGTGATGCCGTCGGAGTCGAACCACAAAAAGTTCTACCACCTTTACCATTTATATTATTTTTTTTTATATAATGTTTTCAGGTGATAAAGGTGATATTGGTCCGCCGGGAAATACAACGCAACAAGGTAACATTCAAAATTAAATTAAATAAAATTCTACCATATCGTTTATAAAACATTAAGTGAAACTCAGCCTCATAATACCTCCAAAGACTTTGTAAGGTTCGAATTAAAGATTAATAGGCCTCAGATTTTTCAAAGTTATGTTCGTACGAGAAATGATTTATCACCTAATCTTTATGTTAAAAACATAACAAATCAAATCCTGTTAGTTAGTCTCGATAAAACTCGAGAATTGCTGGACCGATTTGGCTAATTTTGGTTTTAAATTATTTGTGGAAGTCCAGGGAAAGTTTAAAAGTTGAGTAAATATGAAATATATTTCATAAATAGATTCTGAGGCGGTACGAAGTTGCCCGAGCCAGCTAGTAATTAAATAAATACATAGGTTTGGTTTGTTACATAACAAAAATGTTCCTACCACTGTTAGATTAAGAGTATACGGTTTTCGTTTGACTTTTCATTCCCATGTCTCCTCTCCCTGATAAGACTACCCAAGGATTGCAGTAAGTATTACACTACGTTGCGCTATAATTCTAGTATTACCAAGCTATACCGAAATTAACGCAGGTTTAGTAAACAAAGTAAAACTACACTTCCTCTGGAATATATTGAGCTTGCGGCTTCACAATGTAATACAACAAACTGCAATAGCTCTGAAATCTACTAAGATTGCGGTAATTATTGCTCTACGATACGCAATACCTGCAATATCTCCAGACTATATACCTAGTGAGATTACACAACGTTGTGCAATATAAAAAGTAACTCGAAGACTGTATTTGCACCAGTCGACAAATTAACCTATTTACAGGCATTTTCATATATATGCCCGTGAGTATGCTTTATTATTTTCAGGTCCTGATATATCAAAATTACTTATGGGCCCTAAAGGGGATAAGGGGTCCAACGGAGAAAAGGTAAAGAATATCATAAACTATTGCCAAATTATTTTAACTTGCTACTTAATATGCTCTAACTACCAAAGATAACATTTCTCGTAAGTTGATAAAGAAGTTTCTCAGTCTGTCTATCTATCTCTATGTCTCTCTCATTAAATAAAAAGTCATGAAAAAAACAAAAAGGAGTAAAAATACATTATTTTGCAGGGAATCAAAGGTGACAGAGGGTTAGTTGGTCCATCGGGTCCGTCAGGTCCAACGGGACCAGCGGGACCTAAAGGTGATCAAGGACCTCAAGGTCCAACAGGAGCCACTGGACCCCCGGGTTTGCCCGGCCTGGATAGGAAACCAGAAGACCAATTACATAGATCTCTTTGTAAGCATTTAATAGATATATACTCGTACACATCATATACCACACAATTCGTATCGACTGTGTTTGGTATGATTCTATTTTGATAGAGAATCCTAGTCTATTTTTTGGTCTGAGGTATCAAAATGTTACAGGTACTTTGATTGTCAATACTACTGCTGATTTATTTAAGGTAATTATTATTTTTTACTTCATACATTTTAAATATATACTAAGTTTCTTATTAGGCCTCTATAACAGAGGTGTTAAATCACAGACCTGTATCTAAATATGTTATATGCTAATGTGGTCTGGTTTGAAGATTGTGCGGTAAAGGTAATACGAAAGATCTCAACTTAAACCTGACATTATATCCATATCAATAATCAATCCTATTCGTAATGCCTGAAATGGAAACCTAAGAAATTCTGCCCACAATAAATTGTCTTTCGATCTTTGGTAGGCAAAAATTGGATAGGTTGATTACAATAACTGCAATAGTTCACGGGAAAGTAACGCATCTGTTTTATAATCTCAGATAACACTTGAATTCCATTTTTGGGTGATTACAGATCGGCCATTTACCATTACATGGAAGAATGTACTCAGAAATTTCTGGTTGTATTCTGGTAAAAAAAAAATTATCAGGAGGGGATGGGTATGGTATGGGGGATGGGTAACTCAATTTACTAAAAAATTACAAAATTACTATTCCGTTGGAAAATAATTTCGAATGTTAAATTCGATGTTAGTGAACTTAATAGCATGATTCCGATTAAAAGTGGCGGCATCTATTGAAGAGTTGTGAAAAGTGACCACATCACTGCATAATTAGGAGTAATACCTTTTTTTTTTTTTGTTATCGAGGGGGAACCCCTGCCGTGGGAGCGACACAGGGTTATGTGGGATTCTTACCGCACTAAAACCTCCCCGGTGACCGACCTCGGCGTTGCCAAGAGGACTCCGGGATCTCCAACGGAACGCAACCGGAGTCCTCTGAACGCGTTGCCCCTTCGGGCTCCGCGCAGGTGAACTTCACGACTCGCCACACCGTCCGGTATCCACGGCGGCATGCGACCACACACACAGCCGTCCTTCCCGGAGTTGCTTGCCGGACGGCTCGACCTCCCAATCTGCCGCCCGCAACCCCGGTAGCCCCCTTTTAGTCGCCTCTTACGACAGAATTAGGAGTAATACCTACTATAATTATAGTACTTATATTACGACTTGCGTGTGGCACTCCACACTTAACACGACTTCGATATTGTAGATTTTGTTTTACATATTATTTATTAATTTTCCAGGAAATCGAACCAGTACCGGTAGGAAAACTAGCCTTCATATTAGATCAGCACTTATTGGTAGTAAAATTAGAACAAGGATGGCAGCCTATAAGTGTAAGTGCAGAATATATATTCCCATACATAAGAATACCAAAAACCATTTTAATTGACCCACGTATAAGTCGACTCTTATTACGCAGAGGTCAAGTTCTCCTTTGTACTGAGTTCATACTATTGATGATTGGATAAATTCCATCGTAAGATGATTTTATAACTGTGGCATTAATTCGCGATGTTTCTTATTTGCAGATGACACCTATACGGAATGTACCTTCTGGGCCTTCTTGGCCTTCTGGAGACGTGCCAGAAACTACTACTTCAAGAACATCATCCACCACCATGAGTGTCAGTACTTCCACGATAAGCGACACTACTCCCAAAGCTCCTATGACATTAGGTCCCATCGACGTAAGTTTATCCAAGAATGCCCTAGATGAGGGAATCATTGCCCTGAAAATTTTGGCCCTCCATAGTCTATTTTTGTAAATATTGAACCGCGTAGAAAAAGCTACCCGTTCCTAGACTAAGTGAATTCAGTGGTAAGATGATTCTATAACTAGGAGCAGCAGACGAACATAAAGTCCATCTGAAGCTAAGTGGCTACTACCGCCCAAGGACATCTGTAATCAACCCCAGAGGGGATTAGATATTCCTACCTGATGTCGGACACAGATCCGCTGCTACCCCTGAGGACTAAGCTGGAACACCTCGAAAAAGTGTCTCCCTTACCATACCCTTCAAACTAGAAGACAACATTGCTTATCACTGTTGTTGTTGGCAGAAATAGGTGTGGAGGTAGTGCCGCCGGAGTCGAACCACAATGGATTCTACCACCATTAAATTCGCGATATTTGTTATTTTCAGATGACATCTCCGTGGGATGTAGATTATGAACCCACGACACCTGAACCTACTACTTCAAGTACATCATCCACCACCATGAGTGTCACCACTTCCACGATAAGCGCCACTACTCCCAAAACTTCTGTGACATTAGGTCCCATTGACGTAAGTTCACCCAAGAATAAAGATGACGGAATCATTAAAGCAAAAGAATCATTAAAATAAAGTTTATTTTTTCTTTAATTTTATCATTATCTTGAACGTTAACCCAGCCATTAAAAAACCAGATCACTAAGTGAACTTTGTGGAAAAAAGCTTATGGGAATTTTTATTTAAGTTTAACTTATGAAACTAAAAAGCGATTATACTAATGAATAAAATAGTGTCTAGTGCTGAATTCTAAACAGTTAAAATATCTTCATTTCATCTTTATTTTTTGCAGACCACGACTTTAAGGGAAGTGCAGAAGCAAGGGTGCTTACCGTATAAAACATATCGTGAAGTAAGTTTTTATTTTTGTATAAAAGTAGCAAATGCGGTACCAACTGATGGGAAGCGGCTACTGTCGCTCATGAATATCTGTAATCGATCCCTGATAATATGAGTCTTACTTGAGGTTGGCCACAGATAGGTTGCTATGCCTAAGGACTAAGTTGAAACGAAACGGATAAGTATTTCTCTCTTACTTTCAAACCAGAACACAGCGACGCTGTTATAAGGCAGAAATACATGCGGCAGTGGTGCCTCCAAAGTGGCTTAATGACTTTACCGCTTTCATTGTTATAGAAACTTTCCAATATTTAAGCGGCCGCTCAGTCACTACCCCAATATAAGCCTTGTAAAAACTTGTAGGCTCACGAGACCTTAGTTTTTTTTACAAGAGTGTAGTAGCAAAGTAATTGAAGCTGTGTCCATGGCCATCTGTAACTAACTTCATATTTTATAAGAAAAAGGGTTTCCATTGTCGAGGGTTAAGGCAACCGAATTGCTTCACGATAGAAAGAGGTGTAGCATTGGTACCTCTCATTGGCGACCCATGGGTCCCAATATTCAATTCCTCATCGCGCTTGACGTCGCTTACGTTTTAATTTCTGATCTTATTGGTTGCTACATAATAAAATTATTTGCATTCCAGTCACTCATATATGCTCTAAACGACTTGCATTCTGGTGATGTTCTGAACGAACTTAAAAATATGGATCATATGTGTAAGATACAAGCGAAGAGTCAGAGGATCTATGGACATGAAAATTATTTTGTTTTAAATTCCAGAACGTACAAGTAAGTGCATTATTGTTTAATTTTTTTTGCTGCCAAGTTTTATTTGAATTTAAGCACATACAGTTAATATTACATAACATGTACTTATAATTAAAAAAAAATTAAAAAAAGGCTTCAAGTACACAATAAGTAATATATAAAAATGCCACTAGCGGTCACCCATTGACGTGCCGATCGTACCCGATGTAGCTTAACTTTCTTGATGTGTTAAGATGTTCATAGAAATCTATTTTCCAGCTTTGCAGATCTGAAATCCAAATTAAAAATTGCCTTTTGCCATAATCGCATCCATAGTTTTAATGGGCAGAACATGTTGGCTAATATGTGAGTACGACATTTTCATGTGTCCTAGCTTTAAATTAAAGTCACATACAATTTATAAAGCAGTGATAACCTAATGGTTAAGAAACTCAGCCTCTCGAACAAGGAGTCCACCTTGGTTGATGAAGACGACGACTATGACAACAACAATTTACTAATATTATCAAACCCAGAATCAAAAATTTACAGAGGTCCAATGATTGAATCCAAAATGTCGATCTTTCGAAGGTATATGCTGCTTAAAATTATTTATCACACATCGTAAGGAAACCGACATACCTGAGTAAATACCCAAACTTATGTTCAGAATAGACACTTTAATCTGAATAGACACTTTACTCTTAGCTACAGAAATTAAGATTCATACTATTGTATATACTACATGTTTAGCTCAACTGATTCCATTTTTCAGGGACATCGAAGCCATATGGTATGGGAGTGAAGGGTTTTGCAATCCATCGTTTCAATACGGCGAAGCACTAGTAAATAATTACGAACATTTGGTGAAGTAAGTAGGTCATGTGAAACTCGGACTTTCTTGAATTTTAGGCAAGATTTCTGTTAAAGGCTTCCTCCGAATATTTCAAACTTTAAATCATATAGAAATCAATTCGTTTTAGAATATGATTATGTAAGTCTATTAACTACAAATGAGCAAATAAACTGTTGGTTAGGAAAGTTGCATTCTATTAGCAGTTTTTTATAAAGAAACTCAAGATTTTATATATATATAATCCTGAACTTACCACTGACTGACTGACATGCCGTTCTCCATGATGCCGTCTAGGAGCGACTTTGTTGTCTATGGCGGGTTTTCTCCTCTCCCCCCCGAGGCAAAGGGAAAAATATGAGATGCCATAGATTCAAGATGGCGGCCGATTTAAAAATTTTAACTTTTTTATTTATTGACTTTATGCTGATGTTTGTTTCTTTTTCGAATAATATTCGGGTGGGTATTACGATGAAATTGGAAAAAAATGAAAAACCAAGATGGCCGCCGAGATATTTGAGTTTGAAATTTTTCAATTTTCGAGGTGTTTTTGGGAGGTCGTATCTCTTGGGATTTTTAATATTTTGTTGCCATTTTTTTAAATTTTCTCGGATATATCCTCAATTTTGCCAAATCGAATTTTTTTTTTTTTTCAACAAGATGGCGGGTCGTCTGTTAGGTTATTTGTAAAATGTATGATTAACGGATTTTTTTGAAGTGAAATATTCGGAGGTTGGCAACGTTTGAGCGATTTGCTTTGTTCGGGGCGGTCATGGGGCTCGGTCCGAGGTGTTGCCAGGTTTGAGTTTTTTTCTCCCCACTCTTACATTTTTTCAAACTTTTCATTCAAAAATATGAAAAGTAGAAGGAGAAATATTTTTGATGAACATTTTTCACAGGAATATTTTTTTTGGCTGTCGTAATGACATTTGACCATTTTCGTCGATGTCGACTGGCAACACTGGCCGCAGGAATTTTTTTTCAGTTTTACGAAAAATCGACTTCATCGACCTGAAGGAGTGGTGGGGGGTGGGTTTGATGTATGAGTGGAATTTTTTGTTTGCCTCCGTGTCTATGGGAAAAATCTGAAACTTTCAAAATTCAAGATGGCGGCCGAGCTGGATTGGGCAACTTTTTTTTTTATTTTGCACCTATCCAAGATCGGTATCGTTACCGGCTAATTTGAGGGCGACTGATACGATGAAATTAGCTAAAGTTGAAAAAACAAGATGGCCGCCGAGATACTTGAGTTTGAAATTTTTCATTTTTCGAGGTGTGTTCGCGGGGTGGCGCTGATGTGTTTTTTTAAATATTTTTTTGATTTTTTTCGTTTTTTTTCTCGGATATATGCTCAATTTTATCAAATTGGATTTATTTAATTTTTTAACCAGATGGCGGATCGTTCGTCAGGCAATTTGTAAAATGTATGAAAAATCGCATTTTTTTAAGTGAAATATTTTGAGGTTGGCAACATTTCAGCGAATCGCCTTGTATGGGGCGGTTGTGGAGCGTGACTTGAAGTATTGCCAGGTTTAGGATTTTTTTTCTTCGTTCATACTTTTTTTGGAACTTTCCATTCAAAAATGTAAAAAGTAGAAGGAGAAACATTTTTAATGAAAATATTTTACATGGGTATTTGTCAGGGGGGTCGTAATGACATTTGACCATTTTCATCCAAATTAACTGGCAACACTGGGAGCTAGATTTTTTTGTTCACTTTTTTGACATTTCGAGTAGCCCAGCCTAAACTATTGGTGGGGGGTAGTAATAATGTATGAAATATTTTTTCGGTATATTATGGTGGTTATAGGAAAAATGGGAAACATACAAAATTCAAAATGGCGGCCCTCCTGCGATTTTCAACTTTTTTTTTATTCTGCGCGCCTATCTGAGATTGGTGTCATTTTCGGCTAATTGTAGGACGACTGTTACGATAAAATTAGAAAAAATTGGAAAAACAACATGGCCGCCGAGATATTTGGGTTTGAAATCTTTCATTTTTCGAGGTGTGTTTGTGGGGTCGTAGCGCGGTGGTTTTATTAATATTTTTTCGATATTTTTGATTTATTGGCCGGATTGTATCCTCAATTTTATCATATGGCAATATTTTTTTTTTTAATCAGATGGCGCACCTTGTGTCAGCCATTTTGTAAAATGTACGAATAAATGCATTTTTCGACGTGAAATATTTTGAGGTTGGCAATATTTGAGCGAGTCGCTTTGTATCGGGCGGTCATGGAGCTCGGCTCGAAGTGTTGCCAGGTAAAGTTTTTTTTTTCATCGTTCATACATTTTTTGGAACTTTTCATTCAAAAATATAAAAAGTAGAAGGAGAAATATTTTTAATGAAATTTCTTCACAGGACAATTTTTTTTGGGCGCCGTAATGACATTTGACCATTTTCATCTTAATTAACTGGCAACACTGGGATACAGAATTTTTTTTCGCGATTTTCACTTTTTGAGTACTTGGGCGGAAACCGTAGACAGAGCATATAAGTAATGTATGGGAGATATTTTTTATTTCAAATGGACCCTATGTAAAAATTCGAAAATCCAATGTTGCCATATACAAAAAAAAAGTTTTCATACAAATGCATTTTCTACAGGATTATCGAAGATTTCAGGCTGTTACCAACATTTGAGGTCATTTTTTTGTATGAGGCGCTTAATGGCAGTTATAAACTGTACCAATGTGTAACAAAATATTTCAGTGTTGCCATACAAAAAATAATAATTTTCAAACATGTGCATTTTTGTATGTCACATTTCAAGCTGTTGTAAATTTTTGACAACGTTATAATGTATGACGCGTTTGTATGTACTAATAGACTGCACATTTTGGTAAAAAAATATTTTAGTGTTGCCATACAAAAAATATTAATTTTCATACATATGTATTTTTGTATGTAATATTTCAAGCTGTTGTCGTGTATTGGTAACATTAGAATGTATGAGGCGTTTGTACGTACTAATATTGTGCACATTTTGATTAAAAAATATTTTAGTGTTGCCATACAAAAAATAATAATTTTCATACATTTGTATTTTTGTATATGGTGTTTCGGGCTGTTGTCTCCCTTTAAAGACCACCACCACCATGCCCAGCATCACTAAACGTCAGTTTTCTGTATGAGGCGTTTAATGGTACTCATAGACTGTACAGATTTTTGGAAAAATATTTCAGTGTTGCCATATAAAAAATAATAATTTTCATACAAGTGCATTTTTGTATGTCATATTTCAAGCTGTTGTTTCCTTTTGATGTCATTCCAATGTAAGAGGCGTTTGTAGATACTAGCAGTTTTAACATTTGGGTAAAAGAATATTTCAGTGTTCCCATACAAAAAATAATAATTTTCATACATATGCATTTTTGTATGTCACATTTCAAGCTGTTGTATATTTTTGACAACCCTATAATATATGACGTGTTTGTATGTACTAATAAACTGCACATTTTGGTAAAAAAATATTTTAATGTTGCAATACAAAAAATAATAATTTTCATATATATGTATTTTTGTATGCAATATTTCAAGCTGTTGCCTTCTATTGATATCATTAGAATGTATGAGGCGTTTGTAGGTACTAATATTCTGCACATTTTTATAAAATAATATTTTAGTGTTGTCATACAAGAAATAACAATTTTTATAAATAGTTATTTTTGTATGTAATATTTCAAGCTTATGTCTCCTTATTATGTCTTTAAAATGTATGGCTTATAGACAAAAAAATCACGACCCAAATTCTTGGTATTTTGCAAATATTAACTCATATCTTTTCCAAACAGCCCCAATCAGAATTAATAAAACTTCAATATAGGGGAAAAAATGTAAAAAAATTTTGCACGCAAAACTAAAGAAGACAACCGTTCCGCGAGCTGCTTTAGCAGCGAGCGCACACAAGCGATACCTAGTTTTTATATATAAAATCGAAGTAGCAGACATCCACTCCATGTAACGGTAACTAGCTACTGACGCCCATGAACATCTGTAATCGGCCCCTTCATGTAAATAAGATTGGAGTAATGCCTGAGGTCAGCACTGTTGCTACCCTTGAGGTAATCTCGGATTACCACATCCCTCAAACCAGAATACAGCAGCGATTTTCACTGCTGCCAGTAAGATAGTTAGGTAGTTAGTTGTGACAATAGTGCTTCCGGAAGCTAATATCAATGGGTTGTACCACCTTGAAAATTAACTTAAGAATGTTTGTAGAATATTAAGTCATTAATATCTACATGGTGTTACTTTTAACCAAAACTATGTTTTCTCTTGCAGGTTCCCATGTCATAATAGATTCATAATTCTCTGCGGGCGGAATATAGAAACTGAAGAGGATCCCCAGAATATAGAGTATTATTACGATACATAAATAAATAAGAAGCGCATTCATATAAAAATACAACCACATAGGCACACGAAAGATATATAGATATGATCATTTCTATGAGTTACGGATCTACTTTGTAACAAAATCCGAAGTTTCGTGCGAAGTTTAGGATATCTGTTCTGGTACACTAACAGTTTCGGACGGATTGACGTAGAATGACCGATATTTCTTATTTTATTTTACGGACAAGACTTAGACTCTGTTAATATCTTCATTGAACGTGCCAAACGAGGCTTGGAGATAACATCGTATTTTTCTACATAATATTTGAGAGGCCCCGACCCGTGTACGCGGCAATTTTACGATAAATATAAATAAGTTAATACACATTGTACATGAGATTACTATTTTGTCTGCCGCGCATACGTCTGTTGCTGTACATGCACGGCATGTTCTCATAAGCCAGTAAATAAATGTTTGAACTTGCTTCATCGGAACGTCAATTTAATTTGGGACTGATTTGAAACTTTATTGATCTATACAGGGTAACCCAAGAACCATGTGCTAAAATTCAGTAAGGCGAAAGTGGTAGAACTCTTTGTGGTTCGACTCCGGCGGCACCACCACCACACCTATTTCTACCTAATAACACCAGTGTTAGGCGCTGCTGTGTTCCGTTTTGAAGGGAGTACAGGTAACAGGAGGAGTACAGGTGTAGTAAGGGAGACATAGTGTGACGGACCTGAGGTAGGAATATCTAATCCTATCTGGGGTTGATTACAGATGTCCATGGGCGGCAGTAGCCACTTACCATCTGGTGGACTGCATGCTCGTCTGCTACTCCTATATTATAAGAAAAGGTTCCGAGAAGTCTGTGAAGTTTGAAGTTTGATTCCGCTTTCGACTTAACTCTGCTTATAACGACTTGTATTAATAATCAATCTATCCAGTACTTTACCTACCAAAGATGGAAATTAAAATATTTCTGGCATTCTCATTTTTGATCTTTTGCAGGAGAAAATTGCATAGATTGATTACATATGCTATTCAGAATCAATATATTTAATGCTATGTCTACAAAAGATCAAAATTTAAATATTTTTTACAACTAGAAATTGGCAAATTTTCATTTCTCGTGGGTAAAAATTTCATTGATCGATTTATTAATAATGGCGCAAGTAATCTTTGTCGCATAGCAATAACCAAAAATATGTGCCGTCGATCCCCGACCATGCAGAACTAAAAAATAAATCACATTTTTGTTCTGGTTATGATTATGTACTTCACTAAATAAGCATTTATTACATTAAGCTTACAAATGTAAATAAATAAATATATTTAACGATGTCATATTTTATTTTAATATCAACATTTGTAATCAAGCACAAAAAGTATTATCAAATCAAATCTTTTTTTTGTTTTTTCAAAATAGATTCTTTACAGAGCACTTTTTGAATATCAATACAACTACCACCACTTTACCTACCACTTACTACCTACACATTTTTACAATGTCAAATTTGTCAGTCAGTTTTGTCAGTCAAATAGTCACTTAGTTTATAGTACGCTTTTTTACATAGAGTTAGTTTATCGTCATGTTTGAACTTTTTTCTGTGAGATTCAAAATGTTCAAATGTGGTATTTTATTGTAGTAGCGAATACAGTTACCCTTGAAACATCCAGCCACCTTACATAATCTATGTTTAAAAATTGCTAATTTATTTCTACTTCTAGTATTAAAGTTATGGTGGTTACTATTTTTTTCAAACATATCAGTGTGTTTTCTTATATCTATACTAATATTATAAAGAGGAAAACTTTGTTTGTTTGTTTGATTGTAATGAATAGGCTCAAAAACTACTGGACCGATTTTAAAAAATATTTCACCATTCGAAAGCTACATTATCCACGAGTAACATAGGCTATATTTTATATGAATTATATTTGATTTATTTTGAGGCGGTACAAAGTTTGCCGGGTCAGCTAGTACATAATATTTTCATAGATGTATTGACTATGTTATTGTTAGTTGACTATATTAAAGTTAGGTCACAGTTTGCGCGATAACCACGTGTAGACAAAAGAAGAAGCAAGTGGACAAATGACCCGAAGAAGACAGCGGAATACCGTTGAACACCGAATATTAAGATTTAAGGTGGTAGAATTCTCTGTAACTTCTGAAACTGTATTCTGAAACTTCGGTGGTTCTGCCTATTTTTTATATATAACATAGAAGTAGCAGACGAGCTTGCAGTCCACCTGATGGTAAGTGGCTACTGCCGCCCATGGACATCTGTAATCAACCCCAGATAGGATTAGGTATTCCTACCTAAGGTCGGCCATAGATGCGCCGCTACTCCTGACTAAGCTGGAACGCCTTGAAAAAGTATGTCTCCCTTACCTCACCCTTAAAACCAGAAAACAGTAGTGCTTAACACTGATGTTATGAAACAGAAATATTTGTGGCGGTGGTGCCGCCGGAGTCGAACCACAAAGGGTTCTACCACCTTGAAACAGGCACTACCTTACAGGCAGTAGTTACTTACCATCAGGTGGTGCATGATGATTTGCTACAGTCTTATATAAGAAATAGAATTTGCAAAAGGTTCCTAATGTGTCGTTATTATAACCGTGCAATAGAAATGAACGGCTTTGAGCCGCCGGAAAGTTTTTTAATATAACCAACCGCGACATAATTCCGGCTAAATTCTACTGGGGTTTTTGAAAAAACTTCCTGTAGGATTATACGCCATGTGCGACTAAACGTTTTGTTCAAGTCTTCTAAAATAAATTGAAATAATAATTGTCATGAACATACAAAAGAAAAATGCATTATTGTCACTTTTTATATATTTTTTTTCTTTTCTAAAACCTTAGCGAAAGGTAGCTGTAGTATTTAAAGATATTGCAACAATGTAGGTATGTTTCAGCTTTGTCGATATTTTATCGATACATTTAAATGCCACTACTTCGCTTATTCACATTTGTGTTTGTAAATGTGTACTGTTACTTTGATTTGAAGGATGCGAAAATGCATACATACATGAGTATAGTACCCTTACCATGAGTTTTTACGTTTAGACAAATATGACTGTTTTGGTATTTGTTTACGTATTTGCCCATACAATTTCCAATCAGAGCCCCTAGCGGATTGTATCAGAACTATAGTGTCAGTAACGTAACATTAAATGTTTAAATTGACAAATGGCGCTTTATGTTTTGTCTCTCTTTTTTGCGAACATGTGAGGCAGACAGAAAGACTTGAGCACTTACTTATTGTTACGTTTACTCAGTCTACTAAGCAAACGGAACAGAATAATGGATTGAGTAAACGTAACGTAAAATTGTGGGATGTTTTGAAAACTCATGGTAGGGTACTGAGTATAGAAACTTTCCAACTTAGTCCTTAGGGTACGAACGCATTTGTGATCATCTAAATCATAATTAAACTAATACTTCCGGCACTAACGTAATCACAAGGTGCCATTAGCAACTTTACGGACGAGAAAAGTTACGGCGCATAAAACCATTTTAAACACATCCGCATAGCAATCTATTACATCGCTTAAAAGCAGCATGTTGCCCCAATTGTCACTATTTAGGCAACATTTCTTTGGAAGGGATTCACGCTGCGCCACAATAAATACGGTGGGTCTACGGACAATGGATATAGCTTGTTACCTGGATTTACTGACGCGAGCTAATCACGGCAGTGTAAACAAAATAGGTTTTGTGGGGCGCGTTAACAGAGTTGGAGCGACGCCAATTAGCGTATACAAAGTCTACGTTAAAGTGAATCGCTATTTTTAACAGAAGTTGGATTTATTCGAACCTAGACAATGATAATCCTTGATAATGTAAATATGTGTCTATATCACTAAATGTATTTCGTTTCTCTTATTGTATATCGGTGGTCTATTTAGAATAAAATGTAAACAAAAATTTGAAGTTATGCACATTTTTGTTACTTTTGGTTAAGTAATATACTGTAATATTTTGAAATAGGCCAAATGAGTTTCGCCAGCAATGACCGTGATACGAGTACGTTTCACTGATTTGAAAAAATGATAGCATTTTTTGCTAATGGGTATTTATTTAAAATCATTATAACGTTCTTGAAAGTTCACGAATAGTGTTTTAAGTAATGACGCTTATTTCACCAGTTTTGTATAGTGTAAGTTTTATGAAAATTGGTAAAAAGTATGGGGGTTGATCAAAAACATATAAATAAAGTTATTGATCCTTATAAATAAAATTACCGTTTCTAGCTATACACACCGCAGGTCTTATTATTGAGATTATATATTTCTTAAGAAACTTCTCTACTAAAGTAAATAGGTGAATGGCACTTATAAACAAAAAAATGTAATCGTATAGTGCGTTAACTGAAGTGAAGCAATGTTAATTACTGTATAATTTACGCAGATATGACAATACTATCATACCACCGGTGGTATACGAAGAATTCAAATTCCTTGAGAATTGACAAACTTATCTCGTTATTAATATTTACTCACATAAGTTAATTAAGCTTAAATTTATAAGAGTTTTGTATTATACAAACATTTATGTGATGCATTAACCGAGCTGGAGTAATGCCAACTGCTGCGGATTTCAAGAGAATATGACAGAACTTTGGTAACAATAAATGAAGTAGCATTCTGTTGAAGTAAATACTGCTGCCGATATAGAAAATAGACATTACTTGTTACCGAGAATTCTGACATACACTAATAACGTGTAATTGGAGAAGATTTTGCGGGATGCGTTAACCGAATTGGAGCAAAGCCAATTATTGCAGATTCCGAAAATATGACAAAACTATAAGAACAATAAAGAAACTAGCATTGTGCTGAATAAACAAAGCCGTTGAAACAATGGATATTGCTTGTTACCTGGATATACTGACGCGCTAATCACGCTAGTGCAAGCGAAAAAGAGTTTTGTGGGACGAGTTAACCGAGTTGGAGTAAGCACAGTTGGAGCAACGCCAACTGCAGATTTCACAAGGATATAACTGTACACAATGGTAAATCAAGAAATTTATGAAGTAGTAGGTATATGAAAAGAAAGTATACTTCATAATTTGCTATATATTATGTATTGGCTAAACAGCAAATCTTCACTATGGTTCAGTCTAATATTCCAGTTGGATTTAATATTACACTAAATTTCAGTGGGAACTTTAAGATAAAAAGTATATCAATATAATGTAGAAATGCATCATTTTAAAAAATAACAAAAAATAAAACTGACTTCTATGTTACTACAAAGTAAAAAATAATTCAAATAAATGTTGGTTTAGTACATAGTTCTGAAGTCGGCGCTCAATATATTTCATTGTATGACGGTCCAATATGTCCACAAACTTAGGAAGATGAACTTTATATACGAAGGTGATAATTGATAGATATTTTAAATATATCTAATAAATTATTTAGCAAAAATAATAAGTGTCCCATCTATAGCCGATTAGAGTTACTGTCAGTTTAAACTAGCCTCAAACTTCTTATAACGTCTTTAAGCTACACTAAACCCTATAAACTAGTACAAGACGTTGCTGAAGGGCTTGTGGTGTTGAAAAGAATTTACTGACTTAAAAACTATTTGCTCACTTACTCTTAGCTTAAAATTTGTTTAACGCCTTATACTTTTTACACTAGTCACTAATACTCATAAAAAAGAAAATCTAAAGAAGATATTTATCTTGAAACAAATCCAAAAATCCACATGTTATACACACATTTTACTTCTCCATAAGACAAAATCATATTTTTCTTTACAATATATTGATAGGGACGGCCCATGTCTGCACGGTCGTGTTGCAGAAATTTGGCTACAGATACAAACCGAAATTGTCACCTCGAAGAATGACAAGTCGAAATCATAGACATTACAAATCTTTAATATCATTTAAATCTCTTAAATATGCAGGTTTCACGATGTTTTCCTTCACCACTTTACCTTGCACTACAATAAATATCCCGGTAAAATGAACACAGCCGCACGTTACCAGATACCACAGTGGCGAGCTAATCACGCCAATGTAAACAAAAACCATTAAGTTTTTGTGGAGCAAGTTAACGAAGTTGGAGCAACGCCAAGTATCGCAAGTTGCACGCTTATTACTTAACAAACTGGCTATTAACACTGTAATCAGTATTATTAAACAAATAGTTAACAGTTGTACCTAATAAATAGTTCTTTTTAAGTCTTGTTTCTCATTTTCGGCAAACAAGTACCTCTGAAAGAAATCTGGTTTACAGTCGTTACTATTATGTTAGTTTAAAAAATTCTAATGTACACAAAAAAATCTTCATATTAAAATTAGAATGATCGTTAACTAAGAATGCCATATTTTAAAGTATTTAAGCAATTAATATCAGTAATGAGTAGTAATGACTATGTTGATAGACAACAATATCCTGTGATGTGATGTGATTAATAATTTTAACATATTAATCTGTTCCGAAGAATTATCAGCAATATATTAAAATACTTGTAACATATAGAAATATATTTTATACAAAAAAACAACTCATAAATGATGTATGAAGGCACCTTAATCGAAAGAAACAATATATCTTCCAATTATAATATTATTATTAAGTGATATTATATCTTAAATTGCTTATCTTTTGCCATTTCGCAACAGATTATTCTGTCATTGAAACGTTATTCAATTATTCTATAATAACTTTGTATTATTCCTATTCATAGCGATAAAAGCTATTTCCCAGCACAAAGACTCTGAGAATAGAAAAATCTTGCGATACAAGGAACCGAGGATGCGTTGTTTTGATGTGAAACGTTCTGCATTTATTCAAATTGCATTGTCTATTGCACAAAGTTCTTCATACGGCGAAGCAGAGAAGCAAAGCAACTAATGGTGCATACAAAATAAAATATTCTATTGTAATGGAACAGCACTGTGCAGTTTCACTACAGTTTGACTTCATAAATAAATAAAATAAATCTCGAATAAATTTTAAGTAAAGAAGAGCTTATTTAAATCATTAGTGTGTAATGATTAAATAAATTATTGTTTATTTGAAATAAGTTAAAAACGTTGAGAGTGGATTGAAAATATTAGAATTTTGATTTTACTCTTGTATCAATTATTATCTAGAATAAGCAATTATCTAGATTTGTCAGGATTTGAGACCTATGACGCTCTAATCTAGACGATAACCTTAATAAAACTATCCCAGCAACAAAAAAAAGACCAAAATGGAGAACCAATTTCTACAGAAAAATCATCCTATTACTTAAAATTAGATGGATCTAATACGCAATTGCTATCTACAAAGTAAAATTATTCGCAGATTTCTTTGAAACAGCTCTTTTTAGGTCAGGCCGAAGATTTCCAGCGATCCGTAGTATCTCTTTCAGTACATTTGATTATCATATTTTTGTACCCCTCTTCATTGTTCCCTCGCGGTTCCGTATGGCTATTTGCATATTGAATTCGGATATAGTGCTCAAATTTATTACGCCCTTCGAATATATTGTGGTGTTATGGTTTGAGCACACTACCTAGAAGACTTTTTTGAGTAAGCTTTATTTAAATTCTATCATTTTAGGCGTACGCCAACTATTTTTAAGACCTTGCCTAAGCTGCTTTTTATTTTTGAGTAAAAGTCTCAACCACATCGTTCCAAGAGCTTCAATAATTTATTCGTGCAGCAGAATAATTGTTTGAAGGCGGTTTTATGCCTTAGTAAATAATCTTTATATTAGTATGATATAGCTTACTATACTACTTACTTCTACTTACTTCTAATACTACAGGTACTGCATAACCGCAACGGCTACATAATCGCGCAAAACTGCGGTTTCGTGAGTTTTTGAGTTTGAAGGTGATAGAACCCATTGTGGTACGACTCCGGTTGCACCACCGCCTCACCTATTTCTGCCTATTAATAGTAGTGTCAAGCGCTGTTGTGTTCTGGTTTGTAGGGTATGGTAAGGGAGACATACTTTTTCGAGGTGTTCCAGCTTAGTCCTCAGGGGTAGCGGCGCATCTGTGGTCGACCTCAGGTAGGAATATCTAATCCTATCTGGGGTTGATTAGATATGTCCATGGGCGACAATAGCCACTTACCATCAGGAGGACTGCGTGCTCGTCTGCTCCCATATTATAGAAGAAGAAAAAAACAAAATAGTTAACGCTGCGGCAGCGGAAGAAAAACGATGGTTTTCACGTTAAGACAGTACCTGGATGACCAAGCTTCGCTCGTATTTTTTTAAAAGGACGTTTTCTAAATGACACCTAGCTAGTTCGATTTATCGCCCCCGAAACCCCTAAATACAAAATTTCAAGAAAATCGTTGGAGCCGTTTCCGAGGTCGTTGATATACGAGTATATATACTGGAATTGTTCGTTTAAAGGTATTAGATACACTGTATATTCCATCTAAAGTATTGAAAAACCGCACTCTAATGTGCTCACGCCCTAAACATACGCTGCACGCAATTTATTTGTTTTACGGCGTATGTTACACAGAGGAATTGGCAAGAATTGTTTTTTCTATATGTAAAACTGAAATAACGATTATGGGCGGGTATCAATTTTTATTTTCATTTCCGTCGAGTGGAATTGTAGCAACGGCAGTAGTTGTATATTTTTTCAAGTACTGTCAATATTGCATATTTCGTGTATTTGTATATGAAGTTCGTGGTTCCACCGCAAAGCGCCATTCGTACGCGTACTTCTGCTTCATAACAGCAGTCTTAAGGGTTGCTATCTGGTTCGTAGTGTTGTGGTCCTCAACCCATTATATTTCCACTACTGGGCACGAGTGTTACCAACTATTCCATAGACCTACAACGAATATGACCTATTATAGTTGATCTTTACATTATAATTACATATTTACATTGTGATTATTACTATAATTATTAATTAGCATGTTATTTTTTTACTGATTTAGTAATTTTAAATGTAATTAGTCGATATTTTACTTTCAGTGATAAAACTATATTAAAACGGTAGAAGATTATTAAAGGCTATTCGAGATACGACCATGATGTAGGTGTAGAATAAACAATGTGTGTAAAAATCATCTCGGTGTTTAATTGTGCACAACTCACGACTGTAACAGTTAACAGGAGTCTTCTCTTAGAATAAGAGCGGTTATGCCATAGTCCATGTGCGATTTCAGAGATTTAACACACCTTTGTGCCTTTGAGAACTTTTTTAAAGAGCCCTCAGACTTGTTAATCTTCATGATGTTTTACTTTACTTTTACAACCGTTGGTTATTTATTTCTTATACACACTTAACTTAAAACAATGATGGTATCTGGGACTCCATCCTTGGAACTCCCGACTGAGAGATCGAGTTCAACTCCTAGGCTACCTTGATGCCTGGATTCAACAGGATAACAAAGGCATTCGGACTTAGACCAGTACCCTTAGTATGAGTTTATACGTTTTTACAAAAATGACTGTTTTTGTATTTTTTTTTCGTATTTCTTATACATTTCCAATCAGTTTTGATCAGTTCGCTAGGGGCGCTCATTGGAAATGCATGGGCAAATACGTAAACAAATACTAAAACAGTCATTTTTGTAAAAACATAATAATTCATACTAAGGGTACAGAAGATAGTAACGCATCTGTCAAGACGCGAAACATTTCAACTCATCTTCGGTTGCAGTTAGGAATCTATAATATAAATCTATTAAAGTAAGACTTTAATCGTGATTAAAGTCAGCAGTCAAAAGGTAGCAGTGATCACTTACCACTAGGTGAATAGCAAACCTCCAAGCAAAAAAAAATGTATCGATGGTGCTACGTTTAATGACCAGGAAATAAAATGGTCACATTAGTTCAGAAAATGCCATAATATTATCTTTTTACGAGCGAAATTTTACGACCAGATAGACGTAATAAATATTCACTTACAAGTTTTTATGATGAGCGTTACCTACGAGCATGTAATACTTAAATACCTTAGTTATATATAAGAAAAAGAGAAAATAGGTACTCGGAGATTTATGGGCTTTAATGTTTTTGCGCAGAACCTTAATTTTTTTCTAAAATAAAAGTAGCCAAAGTTATTCCTTATAATATAAGCTAACCGCAAGTGTCATTTGCGTCAAAATCGGTCTAGCCGTTTCGAATATTATTTTATGTTTTTGTAAGAAAATATTGACAAAATCTGTAACTTAATCTTTACAGGTTCTATATTTATATAATCGCTTTGATTAATAATTAGGTACAAATCGAAGAATACCTACGTAATCCAGGGATACGTATTTAAGATTCTGCCATTTCCTGTACTTACTTCTAAAATTCGCTTACAGTAATGGATGACATTCGAACGTTGTGTGCAATCGTATATCACAGTATAGAGCGTTGAGAGATGCTGTAATATCCGCTATAGAATGGTATCTGCTGAGAAATGCGCCGGCTTCTGTGAATTCATCGAGATGCAAGACGCGGAGATAGCGTAGCTGGGAATTTATGACGGGATGTCCTGTGATTGACTATTCCAGTTCTAATGTATGTGCGATTCGGAATTTAAATCTTGGGAATTTGGGCTGAAGTTTACTGATCTAATGGGAATATGCAAATGTGGTCAGACGGACAATTTCCTCGAATCGAATGATGGTTCACAAATCTTTGGTTGGTGCATAACTTTGGTGCAGTGATCATACCGGTCTAATACGTGTAGGATTAAGAGTTAGGTTAGGTTAGGTTAGGTTGCAGATATTTAAATTATGAGCGTAGTTTTTTATTCCAGGCCTGAGTATTTACGCATGTCCAAGGTATCCGTGACATAGACCCACTTATTTTTTTAAGGTTCCGTACCGAAAGGATAAAAACCGAATCGTATTACTAAGCCTTTGTTGTCCCTACATCTGCCCGTCTGTCGCAGGGCTTTATCTTTTGAACTGTAAGCACTTCAAATTATTATAAAGAGTGTGTACTCTCTAGAAAAATGACATAGCCGCTATTACAATAAATACTAAAATAAAATTCGATGGTACAAAACACTCGATGTGCGAGTTAAACTCGTACTTAGCCAATTATTATAGATTTTTATTGAAATTAAGGCAGTAAATTCTAGTACAATGGGCTCACTGCATAAAGATAACTATGATTTCCTCAGAAATCTCGCTATGCTATGTAAACCAATCTCAAACAGGGTAAGAGTGTTATCCGAAGACGACAGTAGAATTTCGATTTCTATTCTCATATATTCATTTGTGTCTTTTCATATTTATGACGTCTACGACACAAGGAATCTTAGTAAAAGTAGATTGTAGAATGTCTTAGAGACCTGTATAACAGAAGACGGAATGCAGGGGTTCTCAAACTTTTCTAGCATATCGATCACCTTTAGAATCAATTATCTTCTAGCTCCAAGTGTCCGTAACGTACCTACCGTACCGAACGTCAGCAAAAAATCCTATAACAATAATCCGTTTTTCCTGGGAAATATGTCTCGAAAAATTTCATGTAACTCACGTCGAATTTGTTAAACGTAAATGAAACAACGTCCCATTATAGTTGGGCCTCTCATCACCTGGCTTCCAGTACAACCAATTGTCCACTTTGAGAAACACTGTAATAAAGTAACAACATATTGCAACAGTGCAGGCTTATTTCTAACAAACAATTTCCTCAACGCTGGCTTTTGACGCTTCCGCCCTTTGAAGCCAGGTGAACCCTTGGGTTTTTGCACAAAGACCCTTGGACAGTGATTGATGGGCGCGATCACGTGCAAGGAGTGTGTTTGGGCGATTAAATTAAACTTTAGCATCAAAGGTCCTTAGGGTGGTGGAAATGTTTATTGGTGAATAACATTACATGTAACTTCCTTGCATGATCTTGAAACAATTATTACGCTTCATTAATTTCAGGCGGAGAGCTACTGAATAACACTAGCAAAATGAAAGCCCTAGTAGTAGTCCTCAGCAAAGCAAAAGCGACTTGTACTGGTTACAAAAAAATATGGTTTTATTGTTGTTTCTCTTTCTCCCATCATCGTAAAGTAAACACATCATCAATCATCATCATCAAGTCATCGTAAAGTAAACACATCATCAATCATCATCATCAAGTCATCTTAAAGTAAACACATCATCAATCCTCATCATCATCAAGTCATCGTAAAGTAAACACATCATCCATCATCATAATCAAGTCATCGTAAAGTAAACACATCATCAATCATCATCATCAAGTCATCGTAAAGTAAACACATCATCAATCATCATCATCAAGTCATCGTAAAGTAAACACATCATCAATCATCATCATCAAGTCATCGTAAAGTAAACACATCATCAATCATCATCATCAAGTCATCGTAAAGTTAAAACAGTTTTTATAACTGCAAGGTGTATTTAATTCTTTCGTACATTTGTTTTAAAATATGAGCTGTTTAAATACTTAAAAAAAAAAATTTAAATGCTAAAAGTTTCATTAAATTGTTGCAACACGTGTTATAATAATTATAAAAGAAAATAAAAGCAAAAACTATTCATACAAAATATTACGCAAATTTCATTATCCTAATAGGTTCAACCGATACCAATTTTCCAAATGAGTACCTCGAATTTTCTTTAGACGCTCCAAAGCAGCACTCAAACGGGAAAGCGCCGACGGAAATAGGAAAACGATTCGTAAAATATTTCCATGGAAATATAAGAAAGGGTTCTTGTTCCACAGCTTTTTGGCTAATAAGTCGTTTGTTTCTGGGTTGCCAATTCTTGTGAATGGAATTTCCATCGAATTACCCGAAATAACACCCAAATCGAGCAAAACCGACCAGCAGTATTAATTTTTCGCCTTTGATGTTTTAAAGGTCCTTTCCACGGTTATTGTTTGTCGTGAAAATATTTGTGCTTTTGTTGCAAATGGTCGAAATTATTTTGAATTTGTGGGTTTGTAAGCGTTTGTGGATTGATCATTGAATAAATTATTTATAATACGTTTTAAACTTCTAACGAGAGTTACGTTATGATTTCGATAGAACTTATGAATAAATAACGCACAGACAGAATGCAGTATAATCTGTGAGGGGGATATCAAGAGGTACAAGAGTTACTCTATAGTTCACCTGCAATGCCACCTTTTTAAAACGCTTTTTAGGCTTAAATAATAGCCCTATTTCACTAGCTTTCCAAAATGGTATAAAACTTTTATCTGCATTGACAATCACTACAATAACACAGTTTAAAGAGTTAACTAAGATAATGTGCTTTACCTGTGGCGAACAGTAAGACTCTAGTGCACTTTGCGAATCCAAAAATTACTGATGTTCTGAATATTTGTTTTTAGCTAATAACTTATTTATTTAAAAAAAATACCGTTATATTTGGTAGCACTTTGGATAGCTAGTGAAATAGGGCTATTATTGTAATAATTTGTACGACACATTCTATACATCTTTTGTATCCAAATTCACTCTGAAGTGGAAATAAAAAGGGTTTTTATCGAACTCTAGCAAAATGACCTCCATAACGTAAACAGCGTATTGACATTTTAAGGAAATGTTGCGATGTTAGGTATAAGATTATGCACAAAAATAGGATCAAAATAGGACAGTCACTTAGGAGCGTTTTATTTTATGCCTCAAATCGGTATTTGAAAAACTAGAATACAAAAAACAACTAGAATACAAAAACTAGAATATCTCAAAAACTAATCACTTTCGGCAAGGGTACTAAATGACAAAACCTATTTCAAATGAGCTCTACTTTTACCCCTCCAATGGGAATGGGAATGTATAGAATTTTCAGTAACCCTGTATAAGATATTATTTATTCTGCCTTAAAAGAGCATGTCTTATATGAATCTGGTGCAGTTTAAGTTGAAAGGTGTAATATAGAAAAGATACAAGACCTTCCATATTAATCTTATTAAGTAGCAATAATCAATGTAAACCAAAATTGTCTTCGAAATTTGTCAATTTTTGCTTACCTACATTTGCAAATTTGAAACGCTGGTAGGCGAAAGTTGGTAAGAATATTTTTTACTAACGGGCTTAACTCAAAGGGGATGGCAGGATCAGGAATGTTTTAAATCCTATTTATGTTCGAATAGACATATTCATGGACAGCAACTTGCCGTAACTAACCACCAAATAGATTGCACGATGGTGCATTTCCATTTCATAAACACAATTTTACGTTATTAACAAAAATCACATATCGTGTTACACGAGCAGAGATGCTCATCCTTTCCAGGTGATTAATTCTATAAACGGATTAACAGCTCGACACTCCACCTCGTTACGACGCTATCCCGTGGGATGTAAAAAGCGTTGATATATCCACGTCACCTCTAAAGGCTAATCCGATTATACACCCGTCCACTATATTAGTTACTCTTTGATGTTAACACGCCGGTAAATTACCTTATTTCTTAACAGTATCTAGTACAAGGAAATGTTGATATATAATCTAAAACACAGAGTATGACATACTACGGGAATTTGTTCTGGTTATTTTACCCGCCTACCAGTTAACTTAGATGGTAGAAGCCTTTGTGGTTCGACTCCTGCGCCACCACTGCCACTCTTATTACGGCCTAATAAAAGCAGTGTTAAGCACTGCTGTGTTCCGGTCTGAAGGGTGTGGTAAGCTGTACTTATTGAAAGCGTTCCAACTTAGTCCTCAAGAGTAGCAATTGTGGTCAACCACAGATAAGGACCTTATCTGGGCCTGATTACGATTTGTTAATAAGTGTAGACCGCGCCAAACTTCTAGTCCGCTCTGAAGTTGTTGCGCGCAGGTATAGTCAGAGTACCAATGCGGTGGATTTTTTTTTTCTGCGAAAGATTCAAAGTGTCGTACATAAATGTAGCTCTGGCTATTTTTACAAGGTTTCAAACAATTGAAAATAACTCATACATAAAACTATTAGGTATCTAGTAAATTTCACAAAACATTTAACAAAGACTTCCGCGTCTATCCAGCAGCAGATGCTGCGTATAATTAATTGGCCGGAGGGACCGCTTACCTACCGCCTTAATTACCTGCAGTAAATAGAGTGCACTTGAAAATGCTGCAGTTTTAAAATATAGAGGCAACAGCAGCTTTAAAATAACGACTTGCTGCAACTTGATTGACTGAATTTCAATATGATTAATAGCTCCTAATGAAATAAACATATTGTGTATCTCATCTGTTATTAAAGTATGTTATATAAGCATTGGGTAAACAATAAAGAAGCAATCGAATTAATATTATTTAAGAAAGGTCTGCATTTTAAAGTGATATCAAAAATTTAGTAGCAAGCTTATGCTCGGTTTTGGTATGATGGTTGGACTGATACATCTCTGTCTAGTATATAGTATGTATGTAAATCTTCGTAATATATCCAACGTCCATGTATTTAAATATAAGCATATAAATACGAAATAATTAAAATTTCATTTTATAATAAGATATTAACGCATAAGTATACTTTAATTTTACTTTTTCTTTAAAAAATAAAAGAATTTTCGCTTCAAAAAATATCTCAACGTCATATTTTTCTGTCGCGAGATTCAAGTCAAAAGATTAAACTTTAATATTATTTCCTTGATATTCTTTCATATTTTAGCATAACGCCGCGATATGCTATACTATCTAGATTAAAAACTCAAGAACTTTCCAAGAATCGCGTGGATATTTACTTAAAAGCTTGACCCCTTGAGCTTTCTTTATAGGTCAGTTTCCAGAAGATTTCTAGGACAGATGCTTGAGAAAAGTCCTTTCACAAGATTTTTGTTTCACGAAAACGTATAACCAACAAAAGATAATATTTTTATGGATTGTATCATGATGCAAAAGCATCTGGAAAGCTGCAAGGAGATTTTTATAACATTACTAGCTGACCTGGCAAACGTTTTGTTACCATATAAATAAAAAAATGTGAAGGGTGAACAACCCTTATCACTTACGGATATGAAAAATAGATAATAGCCGATTCTCAGACCTACTAAATATGCATGTAAAATTTGGTGAAAATCGGTAAACCCGTTTCGGAGGAGTACAGTAACTAACATTGTGACACGACAATTTTATATATAAGATGGAGTGAATGATCATGCAAACCACCTGATGATAAATAGCTACTGCCACCTGTGGACATCTGTAATCAGCCTCAGATAAGATAAGAGTCCTTCCTATGATCGGCCACAGATGCTTTGCTACCACTGAGGACAAGTTGGAACATCAAGGATAACTTGATATCTTGATAAATGTCTCCCTTACCACATCCTTCAAATCAAAACCAGAAAAGAAAGTGGTTATGCTTCTGGAATCGAACCACTAAAGGTTCTGCCACCTTCAAAATTAAAAAATTAAAAAACGACTAAATAGAATTGAAGTGATATCAATTACGAGAGAATGTTGTAGTTCATCCACTTTCTGTGATATGTTTTCATATTTCCTGCTTCTTCTCCACGTTAGACCTTCAGTTAATGACGTCACGACAGAGAGGTCTTTTTAAAATACCTTTTTTTTTTTTTTTTTTTTTTTTATATGTTTGAGCCTAACGATAAAGCAGACGTGCTACCTGATGGAAAGTAGTCAACGTCGCCTATGAACATTTGCAACACCAGAGGAGTCGCCAATGCATCGCCGGCTTTGAAGGAGAGCTCTTTTTGCACCTTTTTTGAAGAGCCCCATGTCATGGCGCTCTGGGAATACCTCAGGAGGAAGTTCATTCCTCATCTTGCACGTTCGTGGCAAGAATGTCCGTGCAAACCGAACTGTGGAGGACCGCCACGGGTCCAGTTGGTGTGGATGGAGACTGTCAGGAGACTCATATCCAGCAGTGAACAAATGAGTTGACGACTAGATATAAAATGTTTACCGCAAAACAAATGTCTTAATGCCACAGACAAAGGAAATCAAGATAAAACATCACCGCATTGTAAGAAGATTGGAGTTAATTATAGATGTAAATCTCCGTGAGATTTGTGAGCTCATTTGGCTTGTTAATTGAAAAAAGTCGAGTCCGGTAATCCGTCCTGTTGCAATGCGGTGTCTGCAGAAACTTGTCTGTATTCGGAGTTTCGATAATAAAACGATATTTGAAACGATATATGAAACGATATTTGATACGATATAGGTAAAGCATTCTCAAGTTGTTTTAACTAGATTTACTAATGCATATAAAATGTACTTTGGTATAACTTGCATTAACTTATAGTTAATTAAAGCAGAAATTGAATTCTGCTATGTATATACGTAGAATTCGATAAAAAAAATTACAGGGCTGTTTATATAAGGTTATATACATTTAATAAAATAACTGTGGATTTCGTTAATGACAGGAATAATCTTTAACCAAGATTTTTGTGTAATTAATAACCATTGGTAGAATAGTTGTAAGCGTGAAATTTCTATTTAAAAATATCTTATTTATAATTACTTCATCTTATAAAAAGTTCAAGTCACTTTAAGCCTGGATCTAGATTTGTATTTTTGAAGTAAAATTTGTAAGACACCATCACTTTAATCTCGGTTAAATTTTAATATCGTTATTTTATCGATCGCGCTGATAACCCGCTCACAGCTGCAGTGAGTAGGATTTGTGAATAAGCCTTCGTTCACCTAGTTCTGTTCGCCGCCAGATATCGCGCGCTTAGACCAAAAACTGCTTATGTTCAATATAGCTAATGTTAAATATATCAAAATGGTGGCACTCTGAATACATTAAATGAAAATTAAGAACATTTTTTATAATATAGGAGTAGCAGAGGAGTAAGTGGCTAAAGCCTCCAGATCGGCCATATATGCGCTGCTTTCCCTGAGGACTAAGCTGGAACGCCTCGGAAAAATGTCTCCCTTACTACACTCTTCAAACCAGAACACAGCACCACTTAACACTGCTGTTATTAAGTAGAAATAGGTGTGGCAGTGGTGCCGCCGGAGTTGAACCACAAAGGTTTCGACCACCATCAAATTCAGAACACAGTATTATGAAAATCAATTCTCCGTAGTGCAATCAGTAGTGAAGCCTAATTAGTACTAAAATTTAGTAATATGAACATTTTTAGGTTTGAATATAAGCCGTCATGCAGTAAATTAGGTTTACACAAAAGCTCACGTAGATATTTTAAAGGCTGCATTTCATGTAAAGCCTACAAAGTGCTTTATCCGTTATTAGTTGGGCTAATATACTATAATGCGATGCGAATTTTATACATAATAAATATCACATATTACTAACTAAAGTTATAGTCGTAGTAGTAATAGTCTACTACTATTAGAAGTCCAAGCCTTCCAAAGTGAGGTTGACCCACCACTGAACTTCTTTAATACATTTAATAATTTCTTAAATATATATTTTTTGGCACATATTTCTCTTTCTTTCTCTTTATTAATTAGTAAAACGACTGAAATGATATTTTGTTTCCGTAATAAGAAGCTGAATAGAGATCAAATCTAGTTTATTATTTGATCTAAATTATGATAAGAGCAGCAACCCAAGTGATTAAAAATAGAGCCTTTGATAAATCCCACAATTTAGGCGAAACCAACGACCCCTTATATATTATCTCATTTTAAGCCCCTTAGGCTCTTATAAGTCATACGAAAGAATAAGACGTATATAATACACTAGCTGACTCGGCAAACTTTGTACCGCCTCAAAATCTATTTATCAGATATTTTCATATAAAATTTAGCCTATGTTACTCGTGGATAATGTAGCTTTCGAATGGTGAAAGAATTTTTAAAATCGGTCCAGTAGTTTTTGAGCCTATTCATTACAATCAAACAAACAAACAAAATTTTCCTCTTTATAATACTAGTATAGACTAGTATAGATATGTTCATACCCTCCGCAGTCTGCAAACTGAAATACAAATCCCCAAAAACGAAATTTAAAAATTCTAAACATTTAACATGCCCAAACATTACACCAGCAACAAATTGACTGTACGGAATTGCTCGCTAAAAGATATTTAATTATCGACCCCGTTTAATCGGTCGGCTTAATTAGAACACATCAACCGGCGGATCCATTTGTAGAGCGAATCATTTAGTGGGTTCCACCATCTTTTCGGCCTGTAATTTTGTTTCGGTATTACAAGCATCGCAATGAAATATATAAATTTGATGAATTCGTTTTTGATAGCAATGAGCTATATAGCTGATATGGTATAGTCTAATTTGCAATAATTTATACACTATCAACTCAATAACAATTTTTTGTATTTTGATTTTTGGTCCATGGTAAATAGACGCTTTGTATTATCATATGCCTACGCTAGATCCACTGTGTCGTGGCTACCATGGACACACAAAGACGGATATCCAAACATACCGGCCCAGAAAGAGATCCAAATTCATATCTGCCCGGACTGGGATGTAACTTCAAAGTGCTTCATTCTCTACGATGTGCGATTGAGATCATGAACAAAAGCTGCCATATTGCAATACAATCTTTATTAAAACGAGTAATACATATGCATTATCCATGCTGTTATGATTTTTAAGTTGTGTTGATTTTTAATTTGATTGTCAATACATTTTATTATTTGTTTCACTTAATTCACATTTTATAGCATTAGAATTTTAACTTACATATATTGAAAATTCGACATAAGTGATGCACGAAAAATATTTCCTTAGCAGTTTATATAAATCTTCATCATTTTACTATTAGAAGTAGAAGCTGGAAATTGAAATACGTATAATTTATAACCCTCAAGTTGAATTAGTTCACTGGTATGGCTCCCTTGCGCTTGATATATGATATTTCCAATTGGCATTTACTATTTCGATGCAGTCATTTTATCAAAAAATGAACAGAACTCAATACTTACCACTTTGTAAAAAATAATATGAAGTCTCCTAACTTAGTCTTTATCAGCATTGCCTCTAATATCACCAATGCGATGTTGTGTCTAATGACCAAGGAAGGTTACAGTACCCTTACCAGGAGTTTTTACGTTTCGACAAATATGACTGTTTTGGTATTTGTTTACGTATTGGCACATACGATTTCCTAGTTCTGACATAATCCACTAGGGGCGCTGTTTGGAATTTGTATGGGCAAATACGTAAACAAATACCAAAACAGTCATATTTGTCGAAACGTAAAAACTCCTGGTAAGGGTACAGGTAACAGTCGCCAACAATCGGCGACAGACAACTAAAGAAGAAACAGATGCGACTTGCCCTTTGCCGTTAATTAAAGACGAACTATGATACTTTTACAACATTTATATTATTTTTATATAAAAATATTAGTTATATATTTATAAACGATAAATCGCACCGCATAAGTTAAAACATACAAAAGTACTCAATTACTGTTTCCAAGAAAGATTTCGACTCTTCACCCAATACCATATATCGACATATATGTGTCTACAAACCAAACCAAATCAAGAAAACAAAACCAAAGTAGACTAATTAGTCAATCTGGCTTGATGGAGTGGGACACAATAATGTTGCTACGTTGAAAAAGTTTCCCAATTCCCGCTCGGTAATAAGAACAAGGCTAACTAGAATAGGTATGTTACTTGGATATTTATGTAGTTGTATTTTATTTAGTTATTTGTGTAGTTAATCCAGAAGAAGGTGTGATGTGATGTGAGATGAAGAAAATTGTGTCGTTTTTTGTTGATGAAACATCATCATCATCATCATCAACCCATTACTTTCACACTGCTGGGCACGGGTTTCCTCTCATAATGAGAAGGATAAGGCCATAGTCCACCGCGCTGGCCAAGTGCGTATTGGTAGACTTCACATATCTTTGAGATTTTTGTATTATAAATCTGTCAGTTATGCAGGTTTCTTCACGATGTTTTCCTTCACCGCTTAGCAAGTGATAATTAATTTCTAATACGCACATATCTTTGAAAAATCAGAGGTGCGTTGCCTAGGATTTAAACCTCGGACCCCTCGATCGAGAGGCTAGCCTATCCCTGCTGTTGATGAAACGCGTAACCGTAACCATAATAACGCCCGAAACATAATAATTTTATTAGTCCGTGGTAAAAAAATATTCATAATGATTTTTTAAAAGCTTGCTTACTAGTTACAGAAGTTGCCGTCATTATATAGGTATTTAGTTAGAAAGAAATTAGTGTAAATATAAGTAAAAAATATGTAATATGTATTTAATAAGTTATATCAGGAAAGCATTTCTAAACATATTTGAAATGGTGATTGACATGATAATAATATTGTACACTTTTCTGATCCAAAAAATATTTTAACTTGACAAAATTATTACTCTCGTAGAATTAAATCAGGATCCAAAGATGAATATCAGCTGCTTCAAAGCTTTTTTAAAATGGCTGAGCTTATAAGAATATTCAATGAAATTGCTCTAGTAATTTAAAATTCAAGTGTGGATTGCATTACCAAGGACAAGGAGTAAACACTGAAAAACCAGTTTTTATTTTTAGGATTTCCTTCAGGATATGATCCCAGTAACTTGGGATATAAAATGCTTCATCATGCTTCACGGATACGTGTATATAAGTTAATAGCGGGTCAAGTCTTTATTAGTTTTCAGGATTTTTTGAGCTTAATGTTCTTGATTTACTTATATTGTTTTAACAACCACAAAAAATATGTCTTGAAGATTTAACCGTACATACATCATCCTTCTATCTGTACATACTAATCAAGTACTTTAGAATACCGTAAAGATTTCTTACCGTTTTTTTTTTATGAAATTTAAGAAGCAAACGAGCACGTGTGCTTATGACCATTATTCCGCTCATCTTAGTCGACGTTCATCTACCAAAGTTAACAATAATTCCCTACAAAAATTGACAGATTTTTATCTTTTGTTTGCAAAAACTGATTAGGATAAATTATTACTAACAGGCGTTGATGATAAATCCACTTATTTTAAAGTGATTATTGCCGATAATATGATGATATTATGATTGAAGTTTTACTCGCTGACGAGCATGTGTTCACCTATTGGTAAGTAGCTACCGCCCATGGACATCTGTAATCAACCCCAGATAGGATTAGATATTCCTACCTGAGGTCGGCCACAGATGCGCCGCTACCCCTGAGGACTAAGCTGGAACGCCTCGGAAAAGTATGTCTCCCTTATCACACCCTTCAAAATGGAACACTGCAGCGCCTAACACTGATGTTATTAGATAGAAATAGGTGTGGCGGTGGTGCCACCGGAGTCGAACCACAAAGGGCTCTACCACCTCCAAAACCTGCCTGTAACATGACTGAATTGGATGGACTTCATCTACTTCAATTTTCAAAAAAACATAAATAGCCTGAGAATTTTGTCGTACAACGAAGAAATTTCATTCACTTTGAAAAATCTTGAAAACCTGAAAGAGGTTAACTCAGCGCTTGTATTACAGGTTTCAGGCTGCCTTTGAGGTGCAAATTCCAGTACACGTCCCTGCCACTAATGATACAGGGCGAATTTTGGACGCATTCTAGTTGCCTGAATTTTTAGAAGTAAATCACTTAGCTATCTTTTGAGCAGTTTTGGAATTTGCCTAAATGACGCGTGGGACTAACTACACGAAAAAATAAAATTGAAGTGTTTGCCTGTGCTCATAACATTACAGAATTTTAAGGATGATAGGCAGCAATGATTAGTAACTCTTAGAAGTACTGCACTGGTTGGTAATTAGGTATGCTATGCATTCGATAACTCGGAAAATTAAAGTATTAAAGTATTGATTGACTTTGCCAAAATTCTCATTACATTTTCTTTATAAATGCAGCGATTTCATGAACTAAATGCAGTAATTCGGAACTTCGATGCTATAATTTAAATATCTCCGTTGAAAGCTAATCGGCTTACGGCTATAATTCTGTAATGTCTCCGCTATCGCGCTAAGCCGTGTAATCCCAGATCGGGGAGTTCGGCTTTAATCCCGTTAAAGTCACTCCACTATTAATTGAAGCGTTTGTATTGGAATCCAATGTTTGTGGCACGAATCAAATGTAGCCTTTGTGAAGCTATTAGTGTGATTATTATCGGGATTGTACAGTGTTAAGATATTAGTCATCTTACACAGTTAAATTTTAATTGATGTTTGCATGTAGTGTTCGAGGGAAGATTAATGGGTCGCTTGTTTGTAAATCATTTGATATATTAATATCATCGAGGCTATGCGCTTTTAAAATGTTTTAAAACAGATTATGATTTTATTTAAACATGAAAACTAAACTACGTACTAAAAACATATTTTCAATGACACAGAGTATACTGCAATTAAAGTATTAAAAAATAAATTACGAAAATAATTGAGGTATTCTATTTTTAAATTATATTCTATTAGTAATAATTTATTAAGTGATTTAAATATGAGCATAAAGATTGTTGACCATGTAGCACGAACTTTACATATTATTTATGTTTCAATTAAGTGAAACTATAATTGCGATCGTAATTTAATTTCTGCAAAAGATCTCAAAGCCAACAAATTTCAGAATGGAATAATATATTTTAAATACGTATCTCCGTTGAAAGCTAATCGGCTTACGGCTATAATTCTGTAATGTCTCCGCTATCGCGCTAAGCCGTGTAATCCCAGATCGGGGAGTTCGGCTTTAATCCCGTTAAAGTCACTCCACTATTAATTGAAGCGTTTGTATTGGGATCCGATGTTTGTGGGACGAATCAAATGTAGCCTTTGTGAATCTATTAGAGTGAATATGATTTGGTTTACGCGGTGAGACTATCGTCTTAACGCCTGTCTAATATACATATTCATTAGGTAGCTGCATTTAAATTTCGAAATTAATTATTACTTAAGTACGTAAATACACTCGATTTCTTGCAAGTTTCCAATAAAAATACTTATGTATACGTTTAAAGACATTTATTTCTCATAAGATTTTACAAAAAAAAAATCACTTACAGAGAAATTACAAAATACAAACAAATTTAAATGGGTTAGCGTAGTGTTATTGTGGGTAGATTTAAAGTTGACAATCATATCTGTAGAAAAAATGCGAATGCAATGATAGTTGTTGTTTAAGGGTCATGACACAGTGTTGGATAATAATTATTTGAGTAACTTAAGGTAGCGTTTTATTATATTTTTTAGATTATTATTAAAGAATTTATATTAATATGGTTAAGAAAAATTATTTGTATGAATGTATGTTTGTATGTATGTATATATGTGATGAGTATTTTAAGTAATTATTTGTGTTTTAAACTGTATTCTAATGGCTTGGTACCGAATAAAGTTGTATACAATTGTATAATATTTAATTTGCTTATTTAATATATTACATTTTTATCTCAATACTGTTCTCGTAATATATGATTTTTTAATAACTTTTTAAAAATCAGGAACGTTTTCGCACTTTTTATATTTGAAGGCAGTTTATTATAATATTGCGCTCCTTCAAACAAAATACTTTTTTTCCCGTAATTGGTTCTTGAAAGTTGTAATGCTATGTTATTGGCGTGTCTGGTGACTCGCTTTTGGAATTGAAAGTTTTTTGTGAATGTTATTTTTGTATGAACTTCTTTTGTCAAAATTTTTCTTACCAGAATACATATATTATATTTGTGTGTTTGAGAAATATGTCTATGGGTAATTTGAATATTTTTTACATTAATTTGAATAATTTTGTTTTATACCAATTGTATGTTAAGGAAGTAGCAAAAATATATGTTGTTAATATTTACTTAAATATTATTTGAAATTGGTGACAGGCAACAGTTTGTAAATTTCTTGAAATCTTTATGAACTTTAAAATACATAAATTTTAAAAGCAGGAAAATGAAATAATACTATTAGTGTAAAAACACCGCCAAATCTCAATAAAATAACAAGTTATGTATAGCTAACGAGAGCATAAGACTTTAAGTTTATTAGGCAATACAAGTAAGCAAACTTCCCGTATCGCAGCCGAAATTGTAAGTTCGAATCCCGGCCGGGATAGACTCCAATCACGGGCGGGTTTCGGCACGTGCTTTGTTCCCCGTCCTCCCTCAGGACAAAAGGTTAGTAACTGGCTTCCAATTCTGTCCGCTAGCCTTTGTAGATACAGATTTGAATTCCTGGACCTGAATACTTAATATATTGGATGGAACATTGATCTAAATTTAGTGTTTCTGTGTTACGGAACTCCGTAATTTAATGAATACCGGATAAGAACATACTTACGTTTGATTTACTTTTTGAAAATAAAAAAAATATTATTAAAGAATAGTCTACATGGGGGATGCACGTAGATGACGTACGTAAAATATACATTTATTTTTTAACGTTAAACGTTTATTTATTTGACATAATCGCTGTAATCCGTCAAAGAGTCATAGGGTAAAATTCCGTTATACCAAAATATATTTTATGCCTGAATAGGTATTCATTAAATTGTGCGTTATGATTTCTATGTGGCCATCGATAAATTACTAATTGCTAAATATAGAAGGAATATCTGTCCTACCCGAAATCGTAAGTTGGAATCCCGGGCGGATTGCCGATTCCAATCACTGTCCAGATTTGTTCGGCTAGCACGTGCTTTGTTCGACATCCCCCGAGGACCACGTGTAGGTTCGTTCTGCTCACCTGGTTTTATATAGAGATTTGGGTAACAAGCGGGAAAGTAATGAATTGAGGACAATTCATTACTTTCCCACTTCTGGGCACAGTTCTCTTACAAGCCATTATATACCCGATCGAGCAGATGCCGATTTTATTGTATTTATTTATTTCATTAAGTTCACCAACGGTTGTAACATTATACTTACTAAGAATTGAATTCTAGCAACACTGTAAACAATATATGTAAGACCGCTTAGAGATAAAAAAACACAGGCAATAAAAATGTAAACGTAAGCATATGAGAATAAAATATAACAATTTGTATATAATATATCTATCTATTTACAAATTTAAAATCTATATACAATATACACAAAAAATATAATTTAAACAAAAAAGAAAGATTAAAACTTAAATAATTAAATATAAAACAATGAGTCCAAATCACTGCCTCCCGGTAGAGTCCCAAGAATGCTGGCTGCGTTGCCGCGTTGTATAGCCAAACTTATTCTTTGGCCAAAGTACGCACCAGCTCTTGGGTCTCCAGAAACGTCAACCAGACGCGACGACATTTCTTTGAAGAAATTTTCTTGTCCAACAATTTGTTGACATTCACATACCCTTCCTAACTTTTTTTTGAACTCTTACGTGTAAAGGTTTGTTCACTATGTTTTCCCTCGTCGTTTAAGTAATTGCAAAGCACACAACTTTGAAAAACTATTAGTGCCTGTGATCAAACCTGGAACCCCGATTGAGAGGCCTCTAGTTTGCCGCTGGAAAGTATTACAGAAGCTTCTAGTTCTAGTTTTTACAGTGTAATTTTTTTTAATGGCATATTTATTAAAAATATGACCCTGTTTACACTTTCATCAAGGAATAAAGTGAATGAACTAAGCCACCCTGTTAAATCCACTCAAATAAATGAATGCCCTACCTCTAGAGTACATTTCAAGTTCATAGACAGTACGAACTTTCCTCCGTGTTATTCCATATTAACGTTTCTTGGTATGATAATACTTGCCAGTTATTCCTTACATTTCTTGATATTAACTGGAATGGCGAAACTATTTGCCTGGCCACCATCTCTCAAGGGATTTGTTTAATTAAGCAAACATTACTGGAGAAAATTATATGATCTTAGTTTCTAGTTTCGGTATAATCTGGATTTTAGTACAATAATGTAGTTAGGCGCTATTTTAGCGGATAAACAATGGAAAATTCCTTTTAACTAATATTATCAGATAGTAGCAGACGAGCATGCAGTCCACCTGATGGTAAGTGGCTTGCGCCGCCCATGGACATCTGTAATCAACCCCAGATAGGATTAGATATTCCCACCTGAGGTCGGCCACAGATGCGCCGCCACCCCTAAGGACTAAGCTGGAACGTCTCGGAATAGTCTGTCTCCCTTACCACACCCTTCAAAACGGAACACAACAGTGCCTAACACTGCTGTTATTGGGTAGAAATAGGTGTGGCGGTGGTGCCGCCGGAGTCGAAACACAAAGGGTTCTACCACCTTTAAAAGGTTCATCAGGTGCACTGCAAACTCGTTTTCTACCTTAGTCTTATAATAAATGTACTATTTATGTACTGTGCTGTTGTACCCGTATAAGAATACTTCACTTTTCCAACATTCTTTAAAATAACGCAATACTCTTATGCTATATACAGGGTGAATTTTTAAAACGGGCCTTCAGGGCCAAATCCGAAACTATAAGGATTAGCGAAAAATGCTGAAAGGAGTTACGAGGCCGATTTTGATAAAAACTAAAACTGCATCATTAGTTTTTTAAAATATTTTTTGCATTAGCCGGGAATCGAACGAGTTCATTTTGAAAAAAATGACACCTCTATATTATTCCACTATCTGATAGTGTCGCTTATAAGAATCAAATTCTGGGAAATAATGTTATGTGACAAATTAAAGGAAAAGGAAAATTTTGAAGAAAATACGTATTTTTCCAAACATTGGCATACTAATCCTTAAGGATTATACATAACAAATGATTTATGTATAATTCTTAAGAAACAGACATAAGTCATACCATTGAAGAATTCATTGGTTAATCAACTAATTATTCGATGTTATGACTATGACATACGGCTTAGTATGAGAAAGAAATAGTTTGGCAAATAAGTTACCGCCGTTTTTAGGATTTATTTTTAATGAAAATAGATAACTGAATAAATAGTAAATTCTTATTGTTTGTTGTTTACAACTTCGTTTCAACGTTAAATATGATTTTTTATATCTTTTTTTTTTTAGTAATCACTCGGATTTGACTCTAAAAAGTAATTCTCAAATTGTCAACTTTACATCTGTACTAAACGAAACTCCGCCTTATAGCAAGTAAATCTATTTTAATGGTCCTAAAAATAACCTTAGCTAAGTCGGACATAAAAATATAAATTATTGGGAAACAAAACGTCCATTTCGAATGATTAGAAACATTGAGCCAAAAAAAATGTTAATACACGAAATGTTTACATTAATGAATGGCGGGAACTTAACTGCCAAATTAATATGAAAAATATATATTTTCTTAAAATTGAGGCTTTTCCTTTAGTTTGTCATTTATTATTACTTTCCAGATTTTGATCCTTATAAGCAACACTATCAGATAGTGGAATAATATAGAGGGTGTATTTTTTTTCAAAATGAACTCGTTCGATTCCCGGCTAGGAAAAAAGTTATTTTAAAAAAGTAATGATGCAGTTTTAGTTTTTGTCAAAATCGGCCTCGTAACTCCTTTCAGCATTTTTCGCTAATCCTTATAGTTTCGGATTTGTCCCTGAAGGCCTGTTTGAAAAATTTACCCTGTATATGTATGTACTTGTACCGATATTGAACTGTTCGCGTACAAATATTTTAAACGTTTCCAAAATAAAGCCGACAAAAGCGGTACAAAAAGACGTGATAAAGTGCTTCCATCGGCGTAGATGCCACAAAAATTTAATTTTCGGATATTCGACGGCACGCCGTACTGCGACTGGGCTCATAGAATTGACAGGCTTTTAACGGCAGTAAATTGAGATTTTCATTACATTACCAAAATAAAATGGTGTTGCTAGTTCCATTGAAACTAGAACGTGTTAGCGATAAATGGAACAAAATTAACTGCCATTAATCCTGTATTATTGAACTGTTGAGCTGTCAGAATGAATTTTTAAGGACACTATCTACACACTGCGAGTTAGAACCAAATGTGTTTCGACTCCAGAAGTACCACCACCATATCTAAATCTTCATAATAACAGAAGAGCGCTGCTGTACTTTGGGAAGACTTACTTATCCGAGGCGTTCCAGTTTAGTTCACAAGTGTAGATAGTAGCAACACTTCGCGGGAAACTTCAGGTATGATGTCAGGATCCTAGGATAAGATCAGTCATAACTAGTGATTATTGCCCATTTCCATGAACAATGGTAGTCACTTACTATCAAGTGGCCTACATGGTCGATTAAGTAGTTTTTTACTTCTATTTCATATAAGAAAAAGTACAATCATAATACAAAAACGTACTTTACGGTACCAACAGTATACGTTGCTTTCACTGCACCTCTACAAACCGCAGCTCGGCTCAGTACAAGTTACCTCAACTTAGCTCAGTTACCGCAGCTCAGCTTAAAGTTACCGGAGCTGAAGCCAGAAATGCAAACTAGCGCTGCGGTCACCCAGTGTCAAGTGGCTAGACAACGTATTATCTCTCAGTTCTACTATTCCTTAACCGCCAGGTCTTTGAGCTCTTAAAGTTTGTAGTAGTTCACCTCAGGAAGCATCACCGCTACACAATTTACTTCTAATACTCGTAATGAATACCTATATTCCGATTCATAATTAGGTGTCCAAAATGTAAACAAAGGTGTTGACCTATCAAGAAAATATGTTTCAAATGGTTTCTTATTTTTGACAATATTAAATTAATACAACGATAATAAAATAATAATGTAAATAAATTAAAATTAATTCACATTTTCCAATATTTATATTAACTCAATTTCATTTCATACAGTAGGTAAGAATAACAAAAAACAAGATTTATAAAAGAAAATTAAATTGTGATAACGGTAACACAATCGGGATCCAAAACATTTTTTGTGCCGCTAGTTTTAAGTTTCGTAGTTGATATTATTCATTTTCGTTATCGTGGTCGAACTCGAATGTTTTCTAATTTTCATAGCGCGTTTTTTTAAATTGTGTGCAGTTATTAAGTTTTTACTTTTTGTTGAGTTTGTGAAAGTTTCAGTTTCTTGTTATTTTGTTAGGGTTTGCAATACCTGTAATAGTATTTTTACAATGACATTTCTTAGTTTACATTTTGGACACCTAATTTTGAATGTGACTATAATAACAGTGTTAAGCGCTGATGAGTTCCGGTTTGAAAGGTATAATACGAGAGACACAGGTACTTATCCCGCGTTCCATCTTAGTCCTTGGAGGCAGCAACACTTTATGACAGACTTCAGGTACCCTGATCTTATTTGGGGCTAAAATCAAATGTCCATGAGCGGCAGTAACCTCTTACTATCACATGGAGAACAGGTTTATACCTTTAAGCTGTTCATAATCATCATTATCAACTCATTACTGTCCCACTGCTAGGCATGGGTCTCCTCGCAGATTGAGAAGGATTAGGCCATAGTCCACCGCGCTGGCCAAATGCGTATTGGTAAACTTCATATACTCGTACCTTTGAGATTTTTTTTTATAAATCTCTTAGGTATGCAGGTTTCCTCACGATGTTTTCCTTCACCGGTTAAGCAAATGATAATTAATTTCTAATACGTACATAATTTTAAAAAATCAGAGGTCCCTGGGATTTGAACCTCGACCCCTCAATCGAGAGGCCGAGTTTCTTAACCACTAGGTTATCACTGCTTTTTACCTTTTGCTGGAGGCATCATCACCACAAAAATATCTCCCTAATGCCTAATACTCGTACCTAATGCCTAATAACAATGGTCTTAGGAGGTGCCAAGTTCTGTTTGAAAGGTGTGGTAAGGAAAACATACACATACCGTTCCAACGTAGTGATAGCAATGCATCTGTGGCAGACCTCTAGTAGGATATTTATCTTACCTGTAATTGATTACAGATGTACATGGGGGACAGTAGCCATATACAAATGATAGTAGTCCTTATAGACCAGTAGTGAAAGTATTCTAGTCTTTTATAAATAAAACACTCTTTTTTATAAATAAAAGAGTCTTTTATAAATAAAAAACTTTCGGTGGTATCCTAAAAGAAACTTCTGCAAAGTAATTATTCAATTCAAAGCTTTCAAATAAGGTAACTATCTATTTGACGAATTGCAACATTCCGTAAAAAGTATTCCGAATTCCGTAAAAAGGAGCATAATACTCGTACCTTTTATTATTAAATTTGCATTATTTAAACATCATTAGCTACCTTTTCTGATATCTTTGGAACTACCAAAGTAATTGCGGGTACTGTGCAAACTTTCAACTTAAAGATAACACTCGTTGTAATTTTAATGCAAATTAATTCTACGATTCTAACAAACTTCGCCTTTTAAGATAGCAAACCGTGACGTCATAAATGTATGAATAATTATTGCCAGTAACAAATGGGCGTTCTAAATTTGAATATTGAAAGTTGTAAAATTTTATTAAAATTTCATTTCTTATTTAATTATTCACTTTGTGGATATTGAAGTGTGCAGTTTTCACCATCAAGACGTCTTTAACATTTTAGTATTATGTCATTTTTATCCATATCTCTAAGAACCAGACTTAAAAAGGCTTCAAGATTACTCATTACAGATACAGATATGAAAATATGTAGTAATACATGGTGAAGATATTTCATTGATCCTTTTTTATCTTTGTTATTTAAACAAAGATAAAAAATCTATATTAACATTTAATAAACTTCTTACAGCAAAGTCTATAATAGCACGTAAATGAATAAAAGGATTAATCAACATTGTTACGAATAGACAGCTGACAAAGTAATTGTTTGTTTATCCGAAGTTAATGGACCGCTGGCCAGCCTCCCTGGTGGCTAGTTGAGCTTACATAAATTGTATCAAGCGGTTCTCACCGTAAAACTATTGTAAACATCGACAACATGTTCGGGTTAAAATTGTTTTGAACATTTTTCACTCAATTTTTCGTGATGTTACCACAAATATGAGTTTAGGAATGAATTTCGTGGCGTGGTATTTGAGGGCGTAGTAACTCAGGTTCGAATCAATTGCGAATTAAGATTACTTGACGTCCAAAGCAATCTGGACACCTCTGAAAACGCGTATTTTCAATAATTCACTTATCATTCGTGTGTGAGCAATTTTTTTGCTGTTAATGGTGACGCGATGCGCTTATTGCTTAATTGTCTTATGAGCTAACCTAGTACTGGTTCGGCTACAAGGCTTCAGATTTCCGAAAATATTAAGAAGCATGCTTTACTAACCTTTATTCAAAATCACAGGTCAGCTTCTCTATCAGAAGGTCGAGTTCTAGGCAGTCCTCCTACCCTGACTTTTCATAGTTATGTACGTAACTGTGAATTAAAAAAAAATGTCGCTTGTTATAACGGCAGAGGAAAAGCATCCCAAGGAAATCTATACGCCTGAGAGTTCTTACAAAAAGATCTGAAAGTTGGGTGAAGTCGACCAAAACGCTTGGCTAGCGCAGTGGACTATTATATGGCCTAAACCCCTCTTATTCAGAAGTTATATCTAGCAGTGAGACAGGAATGGGTTGACTACATTAAAAAATCTAAAATATATTGTAACTATTTGTAATTGTACTAAATACAGAGAAGTAATTTGTCACACAGGAATAAACATAGGTTCTTGCTTCTGAATAAAAATATTTATAACTTAATAGAGATATCACATTTAATGATATAACACGAAAAATGTTAAGTATCAAAGTATGAGTTTGAGTGTCTTTGGCTTATACGTAATCTGCATAATGTAATTTCAGCTCTTACAATGCAGAAGCATGCAAACCTTACTATAGGCAGAACGCTGGTCGCCCCACTTCCCTTATCTCGCACAAAAACATTAACCTGAGAAAATTACTTCGTTGTTCTAATTTAGTGTCTGCACAAATATAGCCGAGCACTGGCTCTCAAAGAACGTTTGTGAAGCCAAAAATAATTAAAAACGAAAACTGTTGCGCAATCTCCACACGAAATAATTGCAGCGGAGAAAACTGCGAGTGCGAAATTAAATGTAGTCGTGTCAAAGACGGGAAGATAAATTCGTTATTTTTAAATGGCGGCCGGTACATTTTTAATTGCTGGCCATTTGTTATTATTAAAATTCGAATAAAGAGAAAGGTGTTTATGTTTAAAAGACAATCAGAAGAAATGTTTGCTCAGCAATTTTTTTTATATTATGTTAGAGTAACAGACGAGCATGCAACCCACTTGATGGTAAGTGCCCGCCCATGGACATGTGATCTAGTCCAGATGAGATGAAATTCCTATCTGGGGTCGGTCACAGATGCGCCGCTACCCCTGAGAACTAAGACGGAATGCCTCGGAAAAGTATGTCTTCCTTACCACACCAAACAAAAACACGAAATAGGTTTAAAAAGTACTCCTATTTGGCAGTATACCACTCCACTAAGAATATAAAAACACTTACATTTATTTTAAAAGTTGTTGAACATATCGGCATCGTGTGACGACATAGGTACATTGATTCATTCATTCATCATAATTTCATGAGATTGTAGTTTGTTTCATTATTTCTAAGGCATTTTCTTTTTCTTCTTAGCAATTATCAAATTAATATAGCAGATAATATTAGTGCATTTCTCATTAGTGCCGTGTTTGGGCAAACGTTCTTTAATATAGCGAGAACGCCATCTGGTAATGACTGTAGGACAATGGAAGGTTGGTATTTGGGATATGTTAAGAAATAATAAAGAGACCTCGTTAAGGACAGAGATCGTGGAGATATTAAGAATCTAATTTTAGTATGTTATTTACATAGGAATTCTTAGTTTTTAATTATGTATACAAAGATCGGTTTTATACCCACTTCTTTTAATATTTATCCCACGGAATTCGAAGAAAAGGGAAGATCGAAGCCATATTCACGAAAATTCAAACGTGTTTTTAACTGTTGAAAGTGTAAAGGGATTTTCATTTAAAGGAGATGTTTCAAAATGTATGGGCTCCCGGCCACCTTTTGTACACTATACTATAAACTAAGAAAACATGCAAAGAACAATTCGTAGGGGTTCATTTTCTTCAAATCATGTTCGTTTAATTGTTTAAAAACATTAATTTACACTTTAACTTGCAACACAACAGTGGAAAAACATCATGGCGGTAGTGATTACCGTAATAATGTCATCTGTCATTCTATTTTAACTTACTATATACATTATATATTTTTACGCGAATGGGCGTAGATATATAAATATTGTATTGTATGTATTGAGAAACAATACCTATATTTGATAAACATTAATTATATTTACTTTCATAAATCTTGATTTAAAACAAAAATACCAAAATATGTACTTCTATACCAATTTATTTTAGTTAAAACATTTAAGTGTGTAAATAAAACAACTTTAAGTACACATTTAGATAATATTTTATTTATTCTTCACTTAGATACATTATTTATTCATTTTCAATATCTCCCCTTATGAATATTTTCATCCAATCATGTAGCAGGTTCTGTAATATCCTGTGACGAGCTCAGCCCAAACATCAAACAATGGGCATAATGTGAGCGCAGCTACCTACGAGTACGGTTGGTTGCCCAGCGATGCAGTTGCAATAATAACTGATTATTTTGTCATCCCAAGAATGTCCTTGTCTTGCTATTGTAATTATCTAAAAAAAGAGAAATGTAAAAAGATTAGCTTCTCTAGTTTCAAATTATTAACGATTATTTCACGATTAATACAACTAACTGATGTATATTTTACCTGATGATATTGAATCCTTGTCAACACAATCCACAGCGATCGCACTAAAATCACAAGAGTCCATAAAACATAAGCTGGGTAAACAAGTAAAGTAGAATCAGTCCAAAATCGTAAGCAGCACAGAGCGGAAACATATTCAGGATTAAAATGGAATCTTCTCATAAGTACATATTTATTCAACGTTTACATTGGATTCCACTATTATATTAAATGTATATATCCACTTTTACACATATCAAAATTGACAGAAGTTGTCAATTTGACATGTCACTTACATCTATAAAACCAGATACTATTTAAAAGGTGGTTTTGTTATAATTATTATAAATAATTAATTAAATTCAGAAATAATGACTGGATACCCAAAACAAAAACCAGGTTGTAAAGTACTAAGGTAACAATAACTTTACGACAAAAACAGCGAAATACAGAATTACCGACATCCAAAGAGTATAGTAACCTATGTGTGGGGTGCACATAGGTTCCCTGACCGACATCGACACTTTTGAAAACTTGACATTGACAGTATTCCGCCATATTTAATATTTCAATGAGGAATGCTTATTTTAAATATTTTTAAACAGGAATACTTTAGGTTATCAAAATATATGTGTATTTTTCTTAAATTATACAAATTATTCGTGTTTTTAACACGCTTTTATTAGCTTCAGACGTATGTATGTTGGTATGTTGGTATGTTAGTATGTAACGGAATCTTTGAACATGATTTTAACCCCCTTCAAAACGTCGGATTAACTCGAAATTTGGCATACTTATTAAGGACCGATGACAATTCAATATTTTAAACATTAATAGTTTTGTACCATTGTCCTTATCAACATCCTCTGGATTAAAGATTTTCGAGGCGAGATTTTTCAAACACAAAGTCCGTCGCAACTTTAGATTGCAAATAATTATTGCTATTTAGTTTCAATAGGCGTAACTTTTATATCGTGATTTTTAGTTTAGAAAATAATAATGTTATTTCCCTATAACTCAAATGTTCTGAAACATATCTATAATGCGCTCTTGTAGAATGATTTTTAGGATTCCGTACTCAAAGGTTAAAACGAAACCCTCTGCGGTCTGTTCGTCTGTCGTTGGGCTTTATCTCTTAAATCGTAATAGATAGACACTTGATTTTTTTACAAACGATGAATAATGGTGGTCGCTATAACGAGAAATACTAAAAAATAATAAATAATTATAGTTCAAAAAACTAAAAAACACGCTTTTATGATAAAATCAACTAAAAAGTAGAAAATAATTTTCAATCTAAGAATCAATTAAGGAACAGTAAATAGTATAATTGTGGAAAAAGTGTGGGGTGCTCCATTTATCAGGTTCGAAAAGCACCCCACACTTTTTCCACAATTATACTATTTACTGTTCCTTAATTGATTCTTAGATTGAAAATTATTTTCTACTTTTTAGTTGATTTTATCATAAAAGCGTGTTTTTTAGTTTTTTGAACTATAATTATTTAGATATAGTGTACATGAGATGGCCGAAAATGAAACATCTCCTTTCTATATCTCACTCATAATAATTACACAAAACAAATGCAATAATAAGACAGATCTGTACGTCAGTCTCCTTCGAAAGTTGTCATTAAACTGAAAAGTTAGCGCTACCCACCTTTATTCAATTATATCGAATAAAAATAAAACAATAAACGCTACTTTAAATGATCAAACATAAGCGTATGAACTGAATTTGAAATAGTTCGAAAATTTCAAAATATATATATGAGCGTAATTTGGTAATACCATTATTAAAGATACTTCAATGTTATGCACTTTCATACATTATTAAGACAACTTATTACTGTGAAATATTAAGTCTAAAATAAAAAGACAGGTGATCATTAATTCATTTATTTCCTTGTATTCTCAACTAATAATTAACAAATACAATAACTTTAAAAGGCGAAAACTTTCCATCTAAACTACTTTTAGCATTTCTTAAGTACAATACAAATACATACAATAAATACATCCGAATAATGTAGATACATTGATTTTCTTATAAATAATTTTAACACAATTTCCCTTAAGACTAGTCAGGAAGTTAATTTAATTTTATTATGTTCGTTTAATAAAAATTTTACATAATTACAGTTTTTGAACAAAGCGCGGGTTCTCGATAAAGTCAGGATATCACAGCTATTAAAATTAATATGTACAAATAACAAATCTTCATAAACATTAAGCCGTCTACACGTTACTGCTAGTTCGCTAAATAACGTATGAAATCTGTTAAAGTACAGTTTAAAATACAGGGCACGAGTGTTACTGATAACAATATTTTGGTGTAAAGCTAAATTAATCTAGTGGCAAAATATTTATTTATGTACATTTAATTTTAACAGAACACAATAATAACGCAAAATATTTAAAAAGTATGAAATTAAAGTTACTCTTATTAATCGTAAAAGGAATTATTACGAATGTATACGCTGATTAAACATAAATCCACGGTTCATATTGGATTCATTTGTATCCTTTATACAATTTTACATGAAAGAGAAACTAGAAAGTAAAACAAGAGCTGTTATTAAACAATAATGGATTCGTTACGTTAAAATATACTTTAAAAGCGTATTCATAAGATACAAATATTTAATTAACATTTTATTATCGTGGCACGTACTACATATCCCAAAGGCCCATTGAATATAGCAAACAAAAATCCTGACTATTTTATATATAAGTAAAAACTAAAAACGAAATAATACGAAGGTAAGATCTGTTCAAAGTTTGACAGCGATGCAAAAAAACAATTAAAATCTAAGACATAGTAATCGTGATATTTAATATAGCTTTAAAATTCACATATAGTAACATTGTGAACGACATCGATGTAATAAAACGATTACAGAATCGTAATATTTTTAATTTCTTTATACATATTATAGATGGCTACCCAATATAAGAACCTGAACCATTAGAATAAACAATAAAAATACTAGAATTATTATTTTATTTTCTATGGCAATTTGATAGGTTCTATATATAAATATAGTCTAATGATAAGAAATACAAAATATTTTTAACAAGATAATTATTTTTCTATTGTTAATACACCGATCCGATGAGATCTTTCGATCTATTCCCGTTCGTATTAAAAGCCTTTTGCACCTTGTATACGAATTAAATCGATTCTAATTATCGATATAAATCGATATTGTTCGAATGGAGTCAATTTGATAACTAATGCACCGCTGGGAAGAAGATTGAACGGACCTTTAGAAGTACAAATCAAGACAAGAGAAGAACTGAGGCTATCCTTTCGCTAATAAGGTACTACCCGACTCCCCTCCCTAATAATCCCCACCCCTTTAACATGTTAACTGCGATAAAAATATAACTTTCATCTAGTTTGCCATGATCATCCACCAAAATAGGCCTGCCGTCCGTGTACTGGTGGCATAAAAGGTCTGATGCGACTTTATACTACATATTAAAATTTTCAAAGAGAAAAATAAAAAAGAATAAGTATTCCTAAACGTGTCTAAGGAACATTCTGCACGAACAAGAAAATAAGATTACATAGCGTAAATACCACATCGACTTTTTGCGTGTACACATTGAACATAGAGTCTATTTTGGGTAATATCAGGCCTATTTTGGGTGATGCGCAGAATGCTGACAGAGAAAAGGTTAAGAATATAGGTGGTTTATCAATTCCTAGTTAGCATCGGGTTTATCATGATGTTCGCCAAGGCGTTCCGCCGCTTGCGCCAGGTGCCGGCGCCTTGCGCGTGGTATTGCAGCTGACGGTACCATGTGCGCGTGCGAGAGTTCTCTTCCGCCTGTAACAATAATTATAGTCTAAGAGCAGATTGGGTGATTTACATAATCTAAGGTTAGTGTTTGGGATAAATAGTTATTAAATTTAAATATTTTTTTAGATAAATTTTAGAAGTTAGATTGAGTTGCTTATCATGTGGTAAATCTTTATATAAAAAATAATTATAGTTCAAAAAACTAAAAAACACGCTTTTATGATAAAATCAACTAAAAAGTAGAAAATAATTTTCAATCTAAGAATCAATTAAGGAACAGTAAATAGTATAATTGTGGAAAAAGTGTTGGGTGCTTTTCGAACCTGATAAATGGAGCACCCCACACTTTTACTACTATTTACTGTTCCTTAATTGATTCTTAAATTGAAAATTATTTTCTACTTTTTAGTTGATTTTATCATAAAAGCGTGTTTTTTAGTTTTTTGAACTATAATTATTTATTAATTTTTAGTATTTCTCGTTATAGCGACCACCATTATTCATCATTTGTAAAAAAATCTAGTGTCTATCTATTACGATTTAAGAGATAAAGCCCAACGACAGACGAACAGACCGCAGAGGGTTTCGTTTTAACCTTTGAGTACGGAATCCTTAAAATCATTCTACAAGAGGGCATTATAGATATGTTTCAGAACATTTGAGTTATAGGGAAATAACATTATTATTTTCTAAACTAAAAATCACGATATAAAAGTTACGCCTATTGAAACTAAATAGCAATAATTATTTGCAATCTAAAGTTGCGATGAACTTTGCTGAAGGTGTTTGAAAAATCTCGCCTCGAAAATCGTTAATCCAGAGGATGTTGATAAGGACAATGGTACAAAACTATTAATGTTTAAAATATTGAATTGTCATCGGTCCTTAATAAGTATGCCAAATTTCGAGTTAATCCGACGTTTTGAAGGGGGTTAAAATCATGTCGAAAGATTCCGTTACATACTAACATACCAACATACCAACATACCAACATGCATACGTCTGAAGCTAATAAAAGCGTGTTAAAAATAGAGACATCATTATTTTTTCTACTTTTATCATAAAGTGTCTTCACATTTACACAATTTCAGTACAATAAATAAACATCAATGGTTTGACGAAAAATTGTTTATTAATATATAATTACTTGTCATGTCATAAAAAGTAACTTCGCAACATAGCCACTATTGCCAAATAAATTGTTTATTAACACTAAGTTGGCAAATGAGCACAATATTCAATGCCAAATTCCTCTTGCCAACTGTTTAGTTAATGCCTAGTAAAACCCGAATAACCAAGAGACTCAACTTGGCTTAACAGAGAAGCAAAAATACTTAAACAGCTTTAACTCGGCAAGTTTTGCGTATAATTAGCCGTAAAGACAATTATACGTTGCCAAATGGAAAATTCGAACATCGAATTAAAAAACTGGGTTTTATAAAAAAAATATTATTCAACACAATAATATTGCTAGTTATGTTTTCATTAAAAACCGGAAAGTCGAATTGCCGGAACGATTTTGGTCCATAATCAAATGTTCTTATGTGGCTCGAATACTAGTAGCTAGCTACAATACTAGTAAATTATAGAAGTAGTTCTCCAGAAAAATGCTAAAGGAGCAAGGAACAAAAAAGATTCAAAGAAAACATATTATATATATCAGAATTGCTAAAATCGCCTTCGTACATTTAAAAACAAATTTAGAGGAAGCCCTTATTTTACGGAAAATCCTATTTTGTCAAAAGTATTGAAAGAAAAAATCAATATGAAGAGAATACAACAAAACAAAAACAGAACATTAAACCTTAAAGATAATTCCTTCAAACGTTATAGAACTTACAAAAAAGTTACCATCCGCAGAACACAATAATATCGTGTTAAATAAAGAAACATCGAGAAACATGAACCACAAATATGGGAAATGGTATATCGTATCCGGAACATAAACTGCTTTCTTTTTGCCAAGACTCGTAGGTTTGGCTACACAAGAGGCAAAATATCGCCCGCTGCATAGCAAATAACCTAAAGCGACTGAACCGCTCCGTAAATACGGAGCAATTGTTCGTTTGGAACGACACGATCCTTCTGGCTTTGCGACCTAGTATTGAGACTTAGTGGGAATTCCGGCTATCTATAAACTAAGGACATTAAATTGAAATGGAAAAATGAAACATACAGAATTTTGTACGGATTGGATTTTGTTTCTTGAAAATACATTTTGTCCTTAAGAAGATAAAAGAGATGATGATGATGATGATTAAATAAATAAGAAGACGAGAGGAGACTTTGTGAATTACCCTCGACGGGGCGACGCAGAGATAACACAGATCCTCATCCATCGCACGACCGTCAATGACTCTATCATAGTTTTCTACACACTTTGCATTACACAATTACATTAATATGAAGTAAAAACTAAACTAAACTCCGAACTAAAACTTTCAAGCGATTTCCATTGCAACTAATCCGTTGCAATTCCAATTTCCATTGCAACTAATCAGTTACAATGGAAGAACACACTTGCCAAAGACCTTATAAACATGTATCTATCCGTTTGAGCGTTAGCTCTATACATATTTTTATTATAAGAAACGATTGTCCAGTAATATGGCTTAAGATAACAAGGCATAATATCGCTCGCTGCATCGCAAATAACCCAAAGCGACTGAACCGCTTCGTAAATATACAGCAATTGTTCGTTTCGAATAACGACGACGATCCTTCTGGCTTTGCGACCGATTATTGGAACTCAACGGGCATTGCTTATTGTGTTCGCATTCACGTAAACGTTGGAGCTGGATAAATTACTAGGAAAAGCGTCTGTGTAGCAATTTAAATTCTCATTAGCGCTAACATCATATTCTTATGTGAATCTGAAAGCGATTTTATTATCGATGCAAGCAATTTGCTATCTACTTTGATGATTTTACTACTGGTTATTTTATTTTCATTTATATGGCATATACATAAAATTATATAGATTTGTGTAAATATGTATAGGTTTCCTTCGTTAGATGATGCTATAAAAATATGAAATAGAAAATCAGATGTAATAGAAGATGAAATCTCATCCACAGATGGCATTGTTAGCGCATGTGCAATAGAAGAACAAAAATTGAAATAGGTAAATCTTAGTAACGATACATATAGTATCTAAATATGTATTATTAGGAATTGGGAAGAAAATACTCAGATGCTAACTACTAAGAAATACATAAAAATACAAGTGAATTAAATCCAGAAAGATTTTTTGAGATCCATAATCTAAATCTGAAATAACATACCTTAAAAATATACGAATCCTTGGTAGTGATCTCGTGTACTTCGAAGAAGTGCTCGGGCTCGTGATCAGCGGCGACCACGCAGCGGTCCAAGAACAGGGGCTCCCGTTGCAGAGTGTATCTTCCAGCCTTCTCCCGGACGAGGAGTAACGCGGCTTCACGCACTCCACTCCGTGCGAATAGCGCATCACCCTCACGTTCCCGAGCTTCACGGTCTCGCGCTTCCCTCGTCTCTCGGATCTCGTTCGTTTTGTGGGCGATCGTTGGCTGTGAATCGAAATGATCGATGACTCCAGAAATAGTGGGTAGTAAATTTCGTTCTATTGAATTTATACATACAATTATGTTGTTTTGAACAGAAGCATTTACAATTGATATCCCTTATGTTACCACGTTTTCACGATTGCTTTCAAGTCAAGGTATGAAATTCAATTTCACGCAATGTAAAAATCCGTATTATTGTCACAATTTCCGTGCATACAAGCAAAAATAAAACGAAAGATTATTTTATCAGTTTTTACAAATAAACATATTTTACAATTATTGTGTACTTAATGGTGGTGATTTTAAAATGAAAAATAAAATTACAATTTACAGACACAACCGGTTATAGTAAGGATGAGGTAGACGTAAATGTTACTATTTACTATGGGTACTTGTATTCATAACAGATATACACACTCACCTTTCCATTAGTAACCAAAAGGGCGTTGATCGGCATCAGCTTGATGGTGCGTCCCTTCCGCCAGTTGTTGTCGTTTGGCTGCGTGAAGAGCAACTTGCCCTCCATTGCGAACCTTAGATAGGTAAATGTGTTTGTTATTATCTTGGTATATCACTATCAGGTTATAAATAACAATCCTAAAGAAAGATAAACAGGTCCTAAGTAATATCATAAAAATAACACCCACAGCCCCACACTAGGATTCCATGTGACGTGGGTGCCATGGACACACATATAGACAAATACACAAGTAGTCATCCGTCTGGCCGGGGATCGAACCTGGCACCCTTTGCACGTCAGACCGGTATAGTGGCCGCTCCGTCACGCGAGTCGTTCATAAATGTGAAAGTGTGTTTGTTTGTTTGCTTGCTACGTTTTCTCACCTTAACTACCAAATATATTGTTATGAAGCTCTGTACACACGTTGTCAAGGACCTAGTAAGGAAGATATGGCAAGATTTGTCCGGAGAAAATATTGTCATTGACCTTTGATCACGAGGGATGCCGCGGGTAAAAGTTAGTTAGGATATAACTTACAGATGAATATAAGAGTATTAGAGAGAGAGAGAGTAGGAGAGAGAGTTCATTGTAAAAGTACTTTGGATTTCGCTACACTTATTAATCTTGTTTAACTAGCAATCAACGGTTACAAAGCACTTGAAGAAAACTTAAAACAAACCCTTTAAAGCTCTATTGAAATTCATTTTTTTTTTTACATGTATATTTATTTCATTTTGCATGGCTTTCTAGTAATAAACAGCTCTTGTGAATAGCACTCGCTGCCATTAAAGCCACTAAAGCGACGATTATCAGCCTTATGGTTCGAGTAATGGGATGCTTGTGGTTTTGAAAATATAATTACTTATATAAAAATTTTAAAACCTACGGCTGTGTTTTAAAAAAATCACAATATTATGTCCATCCAATCTACCATGCATTAATACATACATGGTCTCTACATATTTTTGTATGAAAGTCGATGACAGGCGACACATTTATTTTCGACATTCGATAGAGTTTATGAGTACATTATGAATATTTTAAATTTTTGAGTCATTCTGAAAAAATATTATTTTTCTTAAGTAAACCTTTTATGTACTCTCTTACATTCTAAACTTCTGACAAAACTGGTCTAACTGCACAAAGTATTGGATAAACAGTGTATGCTTGTAACTTGGACCAAACGTGAGCTGCGAACCCCAATGATTCTAGTAATGGGGTAATTTGTCCCATCCACCAATGACACAGAGACATACCAGTTGCCAAATTATCACATGCTTTTCAAAGGACCAAAGTTACATTTTAGATATACTTATTTCAAATGAATGTATTATATCTATTATTTATTTGTTTTACGTTTATTGTGAAGTATTGCGAAAGATAACAAGGTAAATAAGAATAATTTTGAAATAACCAACCTTAACAATGAAACGAGATTAAACACCACAAACAAGTAAAGCGATAAGGCTTAAACAACTAAGCGAACATATTTGCTACGATATCTTTATTCTAAATTGGTATCTGATAGGTCGTAAAATTTTTGTTGTTGTGCTACTGCAATTATAATGAAAATTATGTGCAAAGTTTATGAAAATCCACGTTGTAATTTACTGATAACGAGTATACAAAGGGTAGCAAAAGTTTGGTAATTAGGCATTTCATTACCAGAATGTTTTGTGGGGAACTTTTACAAGAGATTTAATGTTTAAGTTGAAGGGAGCCCACCTGGCGTCATCGTGATTCCAATCTAAGACGTCGACGGCCATTTTCCGTAATCGTATATCAGCAACATGAAGATCGTGGGCCGTTCTCCGCGCTGCCGCAAGTCTTCGCCACAGAGGCACATCCCTGGCCGCCGCCGCCGCTGCTGCAGCCGCAGCATTGATTTCCTCGAGCCTGGACTCCACACATCGCTGTGCTCCTTTAACATCTTCTCTCTCGGTCGCACACGAAGCCGTCGCTCGATATAGACGAGAAAGAAGAAGCGGATATTTCGTCACACGTTGGACGGGTACCTGAAGTCATTACAATTTAAGTTTAATGTAATTCCTGAAATACAAAGGTGGTAGAACCCTTTGTGGTTCGACTCCGGCGGCACCACCGCCACACCTATTTCTACCCAATAACAGCAGTGTTAAGCGCTGCTGTGTTCCGGTTTGAAGGGTGTGGTAAGGGAGACAGACTTTTCCGAGGCGTTCCAGGTTAGTCCTCAGGGGTAGCGGCGCATCTGTGGCCGACCTCAGGTAGGAATATCTAATCCTATATAGGGTTGATTACAGATGTCCATGGGCGGCAGTAGCCACTTACCATCAGGTGGACTGCATGCTCGTCTGCTACTCTTATATTATATAAAAAAAAATCCATAGATAATAATTGAAGAGTTGATAGAGTTAACTCTCAGAATGAGGGAACATGATTGTAATTCTCGGCAGTTCGGCGGGTTATAGTATATAACTTATTTCATTATATTTTTCTACTACTTTTACGTTTGCACTAACTAATTTTAAGTTTGCACCTGGATTATCAACAGTTACACATTTAACAATCTTATCATTGCTAAAATTATTGTTTTTTATGTATAAATGTTTATAGATAATTCCAAATTAACTTACCATTAGGAATGAATTTAGATTCATCCGTCTCAAAACGGTATTTTCCATTTGGGACACACGTAAGAATATTCTGAGCAATTCCTTCTCCTTCTCAAGACCCGCTAGAAGAAGTGCAGCACCAGCTTGCTTGACACAGTACGATTGGAACGCTGTCAGCATACCTGAACACTCCAAAAGGATCTTGCCAACGTTGACCGTTAGTAAGTCCTGAAAAATATGAATTTTGTGAAAAAGTAATACTTTAATACATACAGTCAAAACTTTAGTTATAAACAGAAATGAAGTAATGTAACTTAACGAGGCTAAAGCAAAGGTTAAAGAACGTTCATTACAACACGTGTTCGAACATCGAACAGGTACCACTGCCACACCTCTTTCTAGCATAAAGTAGCGTTCTGCATTTAGGTGTGCATGACAGTTGTCTTACATACGAGGCAACCATCTTAATTCTCGGGAAAGGCTGTAACTGTGATCTGTCTCGGGCAAAACCTCTGTATTACATGGATTTGGTTACGGCTTTCCACGAGCAGCAGTGAATACTTACCGTCAGGATATTACCTAGTTAATAATAAAAAAAAATACCACTTGGTATATTTACCTCATCTCCTTGTTCTACAGCAATTTCAAGTGCATCCCTCAATTTTTCAGACAGAACTTGATTGTTGTCTATCAGCTCTTCAACATTCAGAAATATAGCACTAAGTTGTTCTTGAGTTAGAAGACCAGCTACTAACATTGGTTTATAGAATTCTTCAAGAATAATTTGCAGGTCACGCCCATATTTTTCTTCAGTTTCCACAATTTCAGTGATTATTTCCTTTCGTTCAGCCCTCTTCTTGGCACATTTGCGACATACAAGCGGGGCGTAAATAGAACCTGTGAAAATTAATAATGTTTAACGACAATTAATACAATTGCCCAAGTTGCAATAATCAATATTGTTGTAATTCCTTACCTTGTTCTGTCACTTGTGTTTCGACTGCAGAATCACAATCTTCACAAAGATGAATTGGAGTATTATCAATGATTGTACTGCACGGTGATATTTTTCCTTGAAGCCTACTCCTTGACGACTTGCTTGTTTCTGATCCTACACCTGAGTCATTTCTTTCTATTTCTGCTGATGACTTTTTACTTAAAACGGTTTTTTCTATACTATCGTTATTTATTATCAAGGAGTTGTCTTCGCTGGAATCAGATGCGTGAGATAATTGGCTGGTGTTACTACTTAGATGAGTTTTAGCACTTTCAGTATTATTTTTTTCTTTGGACTCATCTAACATAGCCGATGACTCGTTATCGTTGGCGTAGTTAGTAATGTACGTTTCTTCATCATCTATACCTCGTTCTTTTGCATCGACTAAGTACGATAGAATATCGTACTTTGATGCACCTTCAAATATTGAACGAGACCCACTTCGTTTTTCATCATCAAGTAACAGGAGAGAGTTGGGTGGTGGATTGACTGGTAAAGGCGGTGGCATGTCTCCTATTTCTTCATATATAGGATCACTGTTAAGTCGAATCGATTCATAATGATGATCGTCGTCTGTATTGTTTGCTGTTTCAATGTCACAAATGGCAGCATCCACCAGCATTTGGTAAAATTTCGACCTTGTTGAGTTTGTATCATCTTCTGTAGATAATTCACTTGCTGATGCATTATAACAATCGGACATTGGTTCCAGGTCTGAAAACACACCTGTTGCACCGCTCTCGTACTCCATACTTTCATAGGGAGCAGAGCAGCCATTGTCGTCATTTTCTGGACAAGCAGTCACGTTGACAACAGCTTCTTTATTACTCTCATTATTTTGAATTCCATTCATATTATTCACATTTTTAGAAACTCCATCTTTCATGCTCTTCAATGAACTTTCTATAAGTTTTTCTATTGTTAATTTACTGTTTTCGGCACCTTCCTGATTTTTCGTCTCTTGCAGTTTAATCAGAGAATTTTCTATTAGTTTCTTGACAAGATCTGAGTCAAGGCCTTCCGCTAAATGACCAAAGAAAGGATCATTAAAAAGTTTAGTCACAAAATTTCCATCTGTATCTTCCTTATGGTGTTCTGATGAATTACTATTTTCTGTTCCCGTACTATTTTCTATTAGTACTTTATCGTCCTTTTTACCACAAACATGTGGAATCAAATTCCTTTTCACGGCTTCCACTGGATCACCTAATATAGCAGACATATCTGCCGAGATTTTATCCTTAAATGAGTTTGTAAATGTAGTACCATCACTGTAATAATCTTCATAAGTGTTTGCATCTTCTTTTCTATTTGATACGTCCGGAAAAGTGGCACCTATGTAGATTTGACTTTTCGATTTTTTTATCTCATTTTGTGGATTTCCCACACTAATAGTAACTGTTGTTCCAGTTTGATACGTATTACAAGTGTTCCCAAAATCGTCGTTAACTACGACTGAAGACAAATATATAGGCATGTCACTGCTTACATTCATTGTGGAATAGCAATCATTACCGTTTATTTGTATTGAAGTTTTTCTAGGCTCATTTTCCACGCTCTTTAACATATTATGTCTAATCTTGGGCTCATCTGTGTCATCAGAATCAAATTGTTTAACACGCAAAACGGTTTTTTGTTCTCCATCGTTTGCATCCGACCATTCATCACTTGTTGAACTTGAAGAATTGTTACGTACAAATCGAGTTTTAACATAATTGTGCTTTTTAGATTTCGTACGGTCCTTTGTTTTATGTCTTGGTGGTGGTTCAGGTGATTCTATAATACCACATCGTAAGTTTTTCAATACTGTCCTGGTTATTTCACTGCTATCACTAAGGTTCCCAGAATCAATATCATTGTTATATATTGCCGCTCGAATTTCCTGAGATTTTTCATATTTTTGTTGATTTTCCATTTTGTTCTGATTAGTCAAATCCGTTTCAGTAACAGATTCCAGAAATACTTGACTCGTATGGCCATGTTTGCTTTTAGATCGCAACGCCATGGTATCTAAGAATTTTGGAGGGGAAATAGATATTGTTGAAGTTAGTCGCTCAGATTCAGATCTTCGAAGAATCGGTATTTTTGGTATACTATTATCTGCAAATAAGGAAAAAATATATTAATTTCACTAAATATAAACTTAGATAGACTTAGATTACAAAGAATTTCAGGTTAATAGAAAATGAAAAATATTACCTTCAACGGTACTTTGTTTACATTCCACTTTAAGTTCGTTGGTGTGGTTGAAATTTGTAGGACTCTCTTGCGGAACAAACTCAATTCGAGCTTCTTCTTGTAATTGAATATTTTCTTCAAATTCAGGAACATCTGGAACCTCTTCAACATCCGGCGTATTTATTTCCGACGATTCATTCAAACTGTTACTTACAATATCGCCTTCAGCAATTACGTCTTCTTCGACATCTGCATTCGTAATATGAGACGGTTCTCTAATAATTGTATCTTGGAGATTGAGCTCAGCTGTATAAATTTCTGTTGTTTCTTCCTCTTTTTCCACAAGAAACTGTACACGTTTCCTATGTAAGATATTTTGGGACGAAGTAATTCCTTTATCTTTTGGCTTAGGAAGATAAAACTGCGATGAATTAAGTCGCTTCCTTTCGGAGGAATCTTCTGGGCTTTCAACTTTAACATCTACTTCGCTCGAATTATAGGTTCTAGGCTTCTTCAAAATTGATTTGATCGTATCTGTGTTTTGATTTTTGTATTTGGAGCGCGAAGTTTCATTTATAGTTTTTCTGTTAAATGTTCTATCAGAAAATCGTTGATTATCACTTTCACTGTCATCATCTGTCTTCATATTTCTCATTCTTCTCGGTGGCCGTTTTGGTGAAACGCTCTTTTGTTTTGTACGATTTGAGGTGGATACGTTAATTATTTTTTTATTATTATTCTTACTTAATGATACTATCTTTTTACTTTCATTTTTAATGTTTGGTAGAGACAAAGCGGAAGACATATCATGAGATTTAAAATCATAATTCTTGAGATCATAGTTTACAGGATCGTAAGCCGAAGCCTCTTCTCCACTACATTTATTAGATTCATTTGATACTCTTATTCTTTGACCACCTATTGCTTTTACATTACAATCAGGCGAAGCTTTACTTTTCTGTCTACTATTATTTTTTAGAGATTCTTGCAATACATCACCATAGTCATCATCAAATTCAATTTCCACCATCGATTTCGAGCTACCACTTGATTTTACTAAATCGTATGGGTTAATATCGCAGGAAAGTATAGACTTTTTAGAATCTGTTGGAGTAGTTGGTGATGTCTCTTCATCTACCCATAGTTCATTAACACGACTTACTGACTTACTGCGATTTTTACGAAGAGTTTCCGGACTCGCTTTTTTAGTTTTCACCCTACAAGGACTGATACTTTTAGCGCGAGACCTTGTTGTTGAGAATTGGCTTCCAATACGAGTTTCGTGTGGGGGAGCTAATCTACTCCTGCGCATCAAGTCGTACGGGTCTGCTTCTCCGTTTGGCTTGAGTATTGTTGGTCTCGCCTTAGAACTTTGGACACGGACAGTACCAGCTCTTAATAAACCAGCATCACGACTAACTTGTGGACCTCTGACCGTACCACCAACTAGCAGTCGTGGACTTTCAGCTATTGTTAACGGTAATCGAGATCCTTTACATTTCTTACATATACTGACTTTGGTAGAGCTGGTTTTCTTTGTACCGTTTAGATACTCAGGACAGGAACATAGTATAACAGCGTAGTTGTGTGGAGTTGGTTTTTGAGGAGTGCTTATAAGAACAGGCCCAGGTACTTCAGGATACGCTGAGAATACACTGGGCCTGATGGGTGGTGTTTGGGTCCGCACCGACCCGTAAAGCCAAGTCTCAGCATACTTCATTGATTTAGACAAAGCTGATCCCCCAGGGCCAATAGTGCCATACATGTATGGACTCTCTGGTGATTTCTCTGAAGATTTCGTGCTTCCCGAGGTGTTCAGCTTTAGTTTCGATGACCATTTCTTCGGACGCGTTGTCTCTGGCGTTTCGTATATCTGAAAAGATATAAAAAAATATTAATAAACCAAATTCATTTATTAATTTGAAAGATCGTATTCGTATATTGAATGGATTATTCAATGAATGATCCAAAATGCGTGCAAAGGAAAGGCTTTAAGAAATAACTATCGGCTTATTTCTTTCCAAGTTTAGTATTTGAACAGGTGTCCCAATCGTTGCTGCCAATGCTAGCACGTTTGTTCGAAGATGCACCAATTAAAACGTGAACCATTGTGGCCATTAACGCTCCTCGTACCTGATCTGATTAACAATACCTTCTAAATTTCGAAACTCGATTGAATGGCACAAGTTTCGCCTTTGGATACAAAGAGCCGTTGTTCCACTTGCTACTCTTAATTGGACTTCCTAAATAGTTGTACCAGATTTAAAATAGACAATACTGTTTAAGTTAACCGCATTTAAAAGTGTAAGATTCGTGAGACGAATCTATGAAGATTTTTTTTAGCTTTTAATTTATATAGAAGCTTTGTCACGTAATTAATAAATACTTTGTGTTTTTTAGTTGTTTATTCTAAGGTAGACATAATTACAAGAACTCTGTTATTATGGCTACTTAAAACTACTCAGTAAATTCTTATGCCTGTTATCGTCGTTAATAAGAAGCTTGGATATTAACGATATCACATTTTTATAACGTTACATTAAAGTAATAAGTGACGCATTTGATACTACAGTTTAAAAACAGATGCGGGTAGGTGAAGTGGGGACGACACCTTAAAGGCGCTCGAATTAACAGAGAGCGACATTCTGGTCGGAGACTTCAGCAAGAACAGGCGAATAACGGAGATACTTGTGTAGTTATAATACTTCTAATCACTAGTGTGAACTTACTTACGTATAGTTATTATATCGTTACTCTGTACCTTTTATGTGACTATAAGATTACACGCCTTCAAGACCTTCAAGATGACTATTATTTAATATCAGAAGTGCTCGTGAAGAATCCAGCTCGCAATCATGAACGGCGATTCGTAAGTACGAACATCCTTGACACAGGACTAAAAACCGTGAGTTAAAACATTATTTTGTCATATGTGAGTTCAATCTCGGTAATAAGTAAAAATGAAGGTAGATAAATGTCTTCGATGTAAGGGCAAAGTATTTGAATGGATAGATTGAGACTAGTATGTTGAAAACAAGATATAATTGATTAATATAATTATTGTTGCTATTATAATTGGAGGCTCAATTTAAAAATATATATATAGTACAATTGTGCATACCGATAATTCTTAATACTGGAACGAATTGTCCTAATTGTTACATAAATTAACTAATAATTAAATGATATGTTAATACCCTCTGAAAACAATACAAACTTTAATCTTCTCAAATTACTTGTTAACATTATAAACTGAAGAGTTTACTTCAAAATAAGTTCATTTTCTGTGAGTGTCTAGAAAAAAAAATTTTTGCAAAGCAGTTCTTGTGGTAACTCTGATCATTTGGCTATAGTCTGTGGTGTGAAAAGTAAATCCTAATTGGTCTAAAGGTACACCTACTTATGAAATATATATAAATACACCAACTTATGAAAATATTTTAAGGGTCTTTATTCTTAAATGTCAGGCTGTATAGATAATAGAGAGGCATATATGGGAACCTAATGGTTGTTAATATAGGCTAATGTACGCCATAAATTGCATACAGATTAGACTTGTATTTATTTTTGATAACTTTTAATGTTGAATCAACTAGATTTACGTATATGCGTTTGTTATTATTGTATGGAAGGGACTATGCGGTAACAACAAGTGCAGTTACAGAGTACAGTATACCTACTTGATATAACTGACACGTTTATTAGGTTGCAAAATTTTGACTATTCATAATTGTACAGAAATATATAATATCTACGTGGTAAATATTTAACTGGCTGCAAATAAGTATCACGACCACCGTATTGAGTGGCTGATTGTACCCACGAGGGAAATGGTCATTGAGTTTAAGGTTTTATGTTTATATGGATATAAATTGGCTTTATTTAAAAATAAACTGGCATTCACATCTACATTGTTCACATTTTCATTTTATAGATCAATGAAAGTTTCCTTTTGATTTCATATACTTGATACGTATTTGTTATGAAAGAAGCAAGGAGTACGTCGCCAAATTTGAGCTTTCCATCAATTCTAGGCGATCTCGCGCAGTACTGTGTACTACTGTGTTTTGACACCCATAAAGTATAAATGCACATCAGTTAATGATCTATAAGAAAACTGAGAAACTTATACGCTGCGGTCTTTGGAATATAATATTTAAAAAAAAAAAGTCTCCCATTCTACTTCTGACTGACTCACTTGTACAGAATATTAGATGTCTATTTTAAATTATGCAACGCTTCGTTTTGTATTAATATTTCATTACATCTCTTAATTTGAAAACTTTAAATTTGAATTTGAAACATTACACGTCCTTTTTGTTTGAAAATTGGGCACTATCAAATACTGGTAAATGAAGTTTTGTACCTTAAACGTTGAGACGCTTAGACGATCGATATTATCAATTATGTGAGCCACTTACGAAATGATAAACGGGATCCACTTTGTATGGGATTCAGAATAAATAATTTTAAATAAAATAATAATAATAAATTGATGCTTTTATAACTTGCGCTTAGTTCTATTTACAAGTAACAGAAATTAAGTTATTATACGTATTAAGTGAGAAACGGTCACTGAAGCCTACATAAATTTAGATAGTCTCTTGTATACCATATTTAAAATGAGTCTTGCCTGCGACTTTGTTCATGTGGATTCAGGATATAATTTGAATTGCATTTTTAAAACTAGTCTTGCCTGCGACTTTGTTCATGTGGATTCAAAATATAATGTGAATTATACAATGCCGTCTGTCAAGATCACAGAGTACGTTGGTAATTTGGAATACTCCATTACCTGGTCATATAATGTTTAGAAAAATGTATACTTTTGATATCAACTTCGTAGTTTCGGTTTTAATGCATTTTCAAACATACAAACCGACAGAAAAAATTCTTTTTCAAATATATTCGATGTAAACACGTGAAGATTTCATTCTTTTTATAGGTATATCATAGCCAAATGAATAATAATGTTGTTTAATAATATAATCAAATAAAAGCATAGGTACATTTCGATGGGATTTTCTTATACAATAATTTACTTTTCATATAAATTTCATACGGTTCACAATTGCGTCATGTCTAGGTTTTCTCTATAGAAACATCGAGCGTCTCCTTGAGAGTGTTGGTTGTAAATGATACATATTATATTAATATAATATATACAGATATTACGAACTAATATAATTTTTATTACAAACTATATAAAAGTCAGGTGAAGCCGAGGCGTTTGAAATATATATAATAAGTATGAATTGTTCGGTAATAAGGTGCATCATAAGATAGTTTGACTAACTGTTTGTTTGGCTGGCTGGTATAAAATCATGATCAACTTTAAAATACCTTTTTCAGGTCATAGAAATTTTAGGTTGTGATTGATAAGGAGCCACATGTTATGTAAAACAGTTATAGTTTTAAATCTGACGATCCTGATGAGACATAATTAGAATTGGACAAGATTATTAAAATCATGTCATGACATAAGTATTCAAAAATTTTAAATTAATCAGACCGTTCAAAGTAGGTAAAAATCGGATTCAAATATTCCGTTACATACATACAGGTCAAGTTAATAAAAGCGTGGCAAAAATAAAAGCGTGTTTAAAAAAATATTTTATCAGTTGTAGACACAAATAAGTATAGTTAAATAATGGCCGGTTTCTGAAGTCATTTTTCTTGGTAGGTAGTTTACGAGTATGTATTCAATAACACTATCCGTTTGATAACTACGGAAAAAAAATCCGCTTCAGAGGAACTCAATGTAAGACAAGCTCGGTTTAAACTCCGTTTAGATTAACGAACCATTTTAATGTGTTTATTCTTTCCATAACATTATTTGATATTTAAAAAAAAAAAAAAAAAAAAAACTACGTTTACGTAAAGTCTAGCAAATCTTTCTTAGTATAATGCATAACTTTTACAATAAAATAGCCCCCAAACCATAATTTCCTTATGGGAATATTAATTTAAAACTTTTGGTGAAATAAAAAAAAAAGTTGAGTAGTTAAGATTATTGCACAATTGACAAGTATGTCGCTGACGTGAACGCATGGGTCCGTTAAGCTTTGTTAATTAAATTTTGAAATTCATGTAATAGTATGTATTATTATAACCGAATATAAATTCAATTTAATGTATTGAATTTTCTTTCTGACTTTCAAGTGGGTTATGTAGCCCTACTTTGAAAGAAATAATTTGAATTTGTGATAAATAACGTAAAAAAAATGGGTTCATACAACTTATTACGTGTTATATTGTGTGAAATTCATGGTTTACCATTATTTAGTCTTTAACTTTAATATAATTCATTTCAAATATAAACGATATATTATTATTTTGATACTGCTTCATCAGTTGATAAAAGACGTACGTTGGAAAGGCAACTATTTGTATAAAATAACATTGTAATAATTAAAAGAAGTACTAAGTAGTAATATAATAATGTTATAATAGTATTTTGAGTCGCACAGATTCATTTAGTGGCCAACTATATATCTATCTATCTATCAGTATAACAGTTATTGAACAGGTTGTTGAGCATTCCGAAATGCACTAATAAGATAAACGTCGTTATTCTGATGCGTAACTTTATCGAATCAATAGTTGTTAGAGATTTAACTATTGGACTTAGAATCCAGGCATAAATAAAGTGGGCAGCTAGATGTTGTCATTACTGTAGGTGTAGGAAACTTTGTGGTTTGATTTTTATTTATCTGGAGTTAAGATGGATTAGTGCAGATGCCTCGAGCAGTGTGATGTTCACGGGTGTCTCTTGGTGATGCATATGGTTGGGTTGACCCAAGGCATCGAGTACCTTGAAGACACTAAGTGAATATTGCATTTTTTGGAGTAAATTTGAGTTGAGCACTGGCCGAATGTTATCGTAAACAAGGTACAAAAACTGCGGTGATACATGACTAGAGTGATCCTATATGAACATCACCTAGTTATAACCGTGTTTTTTATTATTTAACAATGGTCTAATGCATTCGCTTCAATACCTGTCGCGCATATGACATTCATGTAAAGAGTCCTTATGAACTATGCCTGCAACAGAAATCCGTGGTGAACACTGTTGGGGCAGATTTATAACCTAGGTAATATACAACTAGTGTGATTCTATATGAACATCACCTAGTTTAAGCCTTGGTTCGGATCAACAGTTCGGGCCTTTTACATGCGAGTCGGTATTGCAAGAGAATGCGTATAGTTTAAGCCATGTTTTTGATAAACAGTTCGGGCCTCTTACGTGCGAGTCGGTATTACAAGAAAATGTGTAACTCTTCTGGACTTAGGCATTAAACAACTGGTTTTCTTTTGCAGCTCTTGCATCAGACCATACACGATCGAGGACGAACGTGTGAGCAGGACGGCCGAATGTTATCGTCGTTAATAAGAAGCTTGGATATTAACGATATCACATTTTTATAACGTTACATTAAAGTAATAAGTGACGCATTTGATACTACAGTTTAAAAACAGATGCGGGTAGGTGAAGTGGGGACGACACCTTAAAGGCGCTCGAATTAACAGAGAGCGACATTCTGGTCGGAGACTTCAGCAAGAACAGGCGAATAACGGAGATACTTGTGTAGTTATAATACTTCTAATCACTAGTGTGAACTTACTTACGTATAGTTATTATATCGTTACTCTGTACCTTTTATGTGACTATAAGATTACACGCCTTCAAGACCTTCAAGATGACTATTATTTAATATGCCTATAATCATTATCAATTATCTTAACATGACCTTTAAACCCACCTACATATTATAAGTTACTTTAAAAAAGGTCAAAGGCTGTTTTAATATCAAATGAAGTTCGCAATTATTTCTACGACTCTGGATCGAATTTCCATGTAAATGGAGTTGGAAAACAAAAACTAATTTCGAGTAAAGAGAATATTGAAAATAATACAATTAAATGGTTGTTTTGCTTCTGTGTCAGTGTAACAAAAATAAAATAACTAGAAGTAGCGGGCAATATTATCGTAATTTAAAAATGTCTGTAAAATTAAAATTGCTTTGGAATACTGGAGAAACGGTATAACCATTTTAATTGATCTCTGTATTGTATGATAGCACGTGTATTCTTCTATCTCATGAAGTCCGTACGAGACCCACGCGTGACGGGATTATAATATTTTTTTTTTAATATAGGAGTAGCAGATGAGCATGCAGTTTTAATGGTAAGTGGCTACTGCCGCCCATGGAATCCGTAATGAACTCCAGAAAGGATAAGGTATTCCTACTTGAGGTCACCCACAGATGCGCCGCTACCCTTGAGGACTAAGCTGGAATGCCTCGGATAAGTATGGCGCCAACCCGAACAGACTTCGTGTAATAGAAGAACTATGGTAAGGCCAATCCATTCTATCTAGTATACTCTGTATATTGATTATAGATGGCTGACACAATCATATATCAGATTTATGGACATGAGTTATTATTCATAACTGGAAAAAGCTTCTCTACAACGCTAATCGCATGTAGAACTGCCGAAGTCAATGCGGGTTTGGCCTAAGACCAACCCCTGACAGGTGGTTTCTAATTACTTATAGACCAGGGTTGATAATTTTTGAAACCAAAAAAAATTACAATAGAATGAAACCCATTGGAAAAGGAGGGAAATATGATCAAAATGAAAGGAAAAATAAATTACGGTCGATCCGAGTTCGGGAAGTGGGAGGTGGTGAGTTTTTAAGGGTAAAAAATGGTTTATCTTGATTTCCGGCTAAACTACACGTCCTATGCGAAAAAGTTCAATCGCAAAGTTGTAGGTAATAAAAAGATCTACAACTTTTGTATTTGCAATTTTTTCACATAACCTCAAAATTTGGGTGAAAAATTCAAAAAAACAAGTTTTTGGTTTTTTATTTATACCTTCTTCAAAAAAAATTGTTTTTTTACGAAATTTGGTGAAAACTTACCTTATTATGTCCCAAATATACTGTAATTTATTTGATTAAAAATATTTATTTTTTCGCCTTTATTTCACTTAATATGAAAAAAGCACCCTAATTTTCAATCGAAAATTCTGACGTCAAAATATCAGCTTTTTTCAAAAAGTTTGGGGGCTTTTTGTTCGTTGAAATATCTACTTTCTGATGGTGTAAAAAAAATATACATTACTATAGGAAATGTTCTCAGAAAATGCAAAAAATTGAAAAAAACCCAATTGTATTTATTGTCGATTCTCTTCTTGCTAGACTCCACTATAACGATTCAAAGCTGATTTTTTTATTTCATACACTTGCTTGTCATCTGACTTATTGCAGATTATACAAACAGATCCATCCATACTGATAATCTGAAAAGACAAAATTAAATTAATAATGCCTTCAAAGTTTTATCATGAGTATAACTAAATTTGTTTGTATAAAATAAACGAAATTACTATTTTCTATTCTTGTACTAAAATATCATTCAATTTTAATTTTTTAGGTTATGTTATGTTAAACATACTATTTGTGAAAGAAAATATTACTATTTTTATTTTAATGTTGATTAATATAGATTAAAATACAGATTGTATTTACCTTGCTATGTATATTCCAAACGATTTTTTGAATAAAGTAAATTTCTCACAATTCACTTAGAGTAACTGAGCCTGCACGTGTATTTTTAAAAACGATGTTGTACACTACTCTGTATCTCGAATACTGGCTAACGGTTTTTACAGCTGCTACGAAATAGCAGGTATGTAGTAAGGCCCAGACCCTCCTAGGTCCGTCCCCACTTCTCTATGAAATAACTTACAATGGGCTAAAATTTACCGAAGGTCACTCAGGTATATAAATTATCTTAAAACAGCAGTAAATAGACATCTACAAATATTATTTAAATAAGATTCTACAACTTTTTCAAAATATTGTAGATGTCTTATTAAATATTAACTTTATTAACTTATTTGTTTGTTAATTATTGAAGTATATTTTAATTTGCAACTTTTTCATTTATCAATAAAACATGAAATCTTACGTTTTTTGAGTAATTAAAGTGTAAATTTTAATAAATACCTCAAAATTGTACATAATGATATACATTTTTTTTTTGAATTTGGGTTTTTTTCAATTTTTTGCATTTTCTGAGAACATTTCCTATAGTTATGTATATTTTTTTTTACACCATCAGAAAGTAGATATTTCAACGAACAAAAAGCCCCTAAACTTTTTGAAAAAAGATTATATTTTGACGTCAGAATTTTCGATTGAAAATTAGGATGCTTTTTTGATATTAAGTGAAAATAAGGCGAAAAAATAAATATTTTTAATCAAATAAATTACAGTGTATTTGGGACATAATAAGGTAAGTTTTCACCAAATTTCGTATAAAAAAATTTTTTTTTGAAAAAGTTATAAATAAAAAACCAAAAACTTGGTTTTTTGAATTTTTCACCCAAATTTTGAGGTTATGTGAAAAAATTGCAAATACAAAAGTTGTAGATATTTTTATTACCTACAACTTTGCCATTTAACTTTTTCGCATAGGACGTGTAGATTAGCCGGAAATCAAGATAAACCATTTTTTACCCTTAAAAGCTCACCCCCTCCCACTTCCCGAACTCGGATCGACCGTAATTTATTTTTCCTTTCATTTTGATCATATTCCCCTCCTTTTCCAATGGGTTTCATTCTATTGTAATTTTTTTTCATTTTTTACCATTTTTAAAGGCTTCGGCACTGGTCTATTATGGCCATATAAAGTTACGACTGCTAATCAATTAAAACAATAAGGAACGACGGCTTAACATGCCCTCCGAAGTACAGAAGTTCGTGATAATTAATAAACCTCATAGGAATGATTGTTTATTCAATGATGAATCATTGAATTTATTTAACGATTTTTTGCCTAGCATCTGTCAAATGTCGATCTCTGGCAGGCAAAACATTGGATAGATTGGTTATAAATAACGTACCTATACCACAGACTAAAGCGTACTGGTCTACAACAGTGAATTCGTTCGCCAAAAATGAAAAATCCATGCCGTTTCGTCCATTTGAGAAATTGAAAAACCATTCTTTAGGAAATATTCGGCGCAACGGTACAATAGGTGTATTATATAATACATGTACTTCCATCCTCTTGAAAATATGATAATAAAATAAAAAGGATTAACTTTTCGGTAAGTATTTACGTATAACCATAGATTAGTAAATATTACTCACTCCTAACAAGAAAATGTAACCAGTTTTGAGAATTGAAATAGTTGCGTAAAAATGTTTTGCCACGTCTTCGTGATAAAATGTCCCTAAAATGTTTGAATTACTTATTTATTTATTATGTTCATTACGCAGTTTTAGTTATTTATTCGTTAATATTCTCTACAAGTATTTTTTATTTGTAAAGAATTAAAAAAAAAATAAGTCACAAATGAACCGTTTGTGGTTTCATTTAATTTCAAGGCGGCGAAGTATCTTTACTAATTTATGCGTATAGCTTAAAAAAAAAACGCTGTCTGCACTCACCGCCGTAGACTAGGACTTCCTGAGACGTGGGCGCCATGGACACACACAACGATAGATACATAAACACCCAGACCCAGAAGAGATATACGAATTAATCATTCTGATATCTGTAAGCTGAGAAACGAACCCGGAATTCTTTGCACGTCAAACCGATTAGGTGACCACTTCGCTACGCGGGTCGTCATAAAATATGTTTGAAGATGTTAATTACATCAGTAACTAGAGCTTATGGCTCTACTTGCGCTGTAAACGTACACACAAACTCGTTTATACTTTGGATATTATAGTCTGATCAGAAATCGAACCCGGCACTTTTTGCCCTTCAAGCCGATATAGCCGTCACACAGTCTTGAAATATATAATTTGTTTCATGTGACGAATACCATTAAATTTACTACTACCATGATTAAAACCATTATACTGTATTACTTAACATAAACCTTTACTGAGAAATTCACATAGATTGGAAGCTTTAAACTTGCATACAAGCATTGTAAAGGTATAGAGCGCTATACAGCTATTCAAAACAACGTTTCGTATATTGAGTAGTTTTCAATTTACTGAAACAAAGGCAGCGGCAGTAATCCCCCTTACCATATCTGATCGAGTAAGTTACGCTCAGCTATAATATATTCATATAGTTTACTGTAGGTAAGTTGTTTGTGTATACAAAGTAGTCGTGCAAACTACATGATTGCATAGATATATTACGTAGTTCGATTATGGTATAACACAATTTTAATTTTGATTGAAAGCTGCTGTGTCTACAACACAGTGGTTAAAACTCAACCTCTCGATCGGACGGTCCGAGGTTCGAAAATGAAAGATGAAAGCGTGACTGTATTAAAGATAGCAGAGTCTTATATAGTAGACGCTTAAACGAAGCATTATAGTTTAGTCTTCAAGAATAGTATGGAAATATCAAGTAGAACTTCAATCCGATTTGAGTGTAGCTGTTTGACAATGTCGTACTCAAAATCAATATAACACGAAGCGTTACAACTTAGTCTTCAATAGCAACATCCCTAACATTGAACCGCCGTATGTTATTAGGGTTCCGTACCCAAAAAGTAAAAACAGAACCCTATTTCTAAGACTCCGCTAACTGTCCGTCTGTGACAGGGCTCTTTTTCCTGAACCTTAATGCATAGACACTTGATTTTCTTACAGAGTATGTATACCCGACTGCCAAGGAAGGGTTATGTTTTTCGCGCGTATCTTGTATGTTTGTCTTTCTTTATTTGATCCGATCTAACAAACGGGTGGATGAATTTCAACAGTTAAGGTGTCATTATAATTGTTTCAATGACCCGAGTGTCCTTAGATAGGTGTTGGTACAAAAATCATCACAACGGCGGATTTTTGGCGCGAAATAGTAACACATTTAAAAAAAAAGTTAACCGAACCTATCGAGTAGGGTATCAAATGAAAGGAAATTAAACGGAGATTATAAAAACATATTTGTATATATATAAAACAGCAAGGTGACTGACTGACTGACTAACTAAATGACTTTTTCATTTTTCAGAAATCAACGTACAGCCTAAACCAAGGATCTTACAGTTCTGAAATTTTGCACATAGGTTCTCTATATAGCGTGAATAAGTACTAAGAAAGGCCTTTTGGAAATTCTACCCTTAAGAGGGTAAAATAGGGCAAAACAGTTTTTTTGAAATTCTTTAATTTTGAAGCAAGTACTATAAAATTTTATATTTGGCTTTCTGTATAGGAACAAGGACGCACTAATTTATCCCCCTCCGAAAAATCAACCCTGTAGTGAGTAAAATAAGGGTTAAAAGTTAATTTGAACAATCGTCAATTTTGAAGCAAACACTGAAATTTTGTATCAGGCTTGTTAGATAAAAATAATGAAATTCTACCTCTAAGGAGGTAAAATAATGACCGAAACTTTGATTCAATGAAGTTATATATTTTATAGACCGTAAATGGAAGATTTTTTCACGAAATAGTAACACGTTTTAAAAAAAGTTAACCAAACCTATCGAGTAGGGTGTCAAAATAAAGGAAATTAAGAGGAGATTACACATACATTATATATCTTATATATAAAATTCTCGTGTTAGTTACCGTACTCCTCCGAAACGACTTCACCGATTTTTACCTAATTTTATTTACATATTCAGTAGATCTGAGAATCGGCCACTATCTATTTTTTTTACCCCTAAGTGATAAGGGTTGTTCACCCTTAACATTTTTTAATTTTTATGGTAACACAACGTTTGCCGGGTCAGCTAGTACATGCTCGTATATACACATCGAGATGACTGTCTGACTAAATAAGTGAGTTGCTGTGCCAGAGATCAACGCAAAGGGAAACCGCTGAACTTAAGCGTGCTGGAATTTTATACATAGGTTCTTTATATAGCGTAAATGAGCACGACGAGGTTAAAATAGTATAATATTGTTTGAACATCTTTTGTATTTGAAGCAGAAACCTACTATGAAATTTTGTATTTGGCTTTCTGGATAAAAATAATGAAATGCCTATTTCACTGCTTTTGGAAATTCTACTTCAACCTGTTTGGTACAGTCGGGTTTTTGATTTTTTAAATTAATTACTTGTTTTACATTATGACATTGCCCGGGTTTGATACGAAACACTTTGGAATCTGATTTCATTAAAGGAAAGGATATATAAAATCTCTATTATACGAGAAACGTTTAGAATAAAAAGGGAATGAGGAAAGAAATCGTGCTTGAAGGTGTTGCAACTACAAATTGGTGGCAGCTAAAATGTTGCTACAAGCATATGCAATTGAATAAAGATCAAGCAAGATCGCTTAATGATATTTTCAACTTCATTGATTTTTTTTGATAATTAAATTTGATAACCAGTAACCAGTCTGGATGAGACTTCTTATATAGTATGCCTATAGGGAGACATAATACGCATAACAAGCCCAAATAGGTACATGCATATTAAAATTAAATTAAAATGCCTTAAATTATTTTTTATAAGATTGAAATGACAAAGAGCTCGCAGTCCCTCTGACAGTAAATGTCACCACCGCACATGGACATTTGTAAACTACTGTATTTTTTCTCTTATCTTATTCGTACTGGTTTTATCAGCTTTCAGGTTTGGAGCTATAAAATATTAATAGGTGTGACGGTGATGCCATTGCAGTCGAACTACAATAATACCTTCCACTTATCCTCCACGTTGAATTACTTTACTAACATGTGAATGTTCTAACAATATAATTTCGAAAATTATCGACTGATGCAATACAAATAGGTACTAAAATCTTGTTTAAAACCAGGTAATAGTTATAATCCAATTTAACGAGTATGTTAATGTGGAATGTCATAAAAGTTATAAACATTGGATTATTATTGGCTTATGAATATGCAATCATATAATTATGACATTGTGTTTTAATACGCATTTGGTACTAATTAAGGTTGAGGGTTATTGAAATGTTTGATTTTGATTCAAAATTATTGTTCAATATTATTCACAGGATTTGACTAAATACCCTATGTATTTGTGGAAAAAAAATCTCTTTTAAATATATTATTGTTCATAAGGGGAGATCCACAAATTACGTGAGGTGTTTTTTTGAATTTCCTGTCCCTCCCTCCCCCCCTGGTGAGATGTCGTGAGATTTTATTCAACCCCCTCCCCCATCTCCCAATCTCACGTGAGGTTTTTCAAAATGTGCGTTTCTTAAATATGCAAACGTTAAACGTCGAAGTATGAATGGATATTATTTTCTTTCGAACGAATTAGTGAATGATCTTAATCGTATTACAGTTATGCTTAAATCTTAAGCATATAGAATCTGGATAATGGGTCAAAATAGTATAGTTTTTTTTTGTTTCAGTAAGAAAAAAAATTGCGTGATATTTGCCGAGACCCCCCCTCTCTCCAACGTAAGATTAGATGAGATTTGACTCGACCCCCCCTCCCCCTTAAACATCTCACGTAATTTGTGGATCTCCCCTAATAACCGTGGAATAAATGATATATCTATTTGTTTTTGTATACTTTTGTAGGAAAAAAATAATATATAATGTTATACGATCATTTAATATATCTTATATATAAAATTCTCGTGTCACAATGTTAGTTACTGTTCTCCTCCGAAACGGGTTTACCGATTTTCACCAAATTTTATATGAATATTCAGTAGATCTCAGAATCGACTACTGTCTATTTTTCATTCCCCTTAGTGATAAGGGTTGTTCACCCTTAACATTTTTTTTATTTATATGGCAACACTACGTTTGCCGGGTTAGCTAGTAATATTGAAAGTAAATATACATACATCCTTAAGTCACAAAAAACTGATACCGAGACTAACTGACTAGGAAAAGGTAATATTTTTCAAAAATATATTTATCTCGATGTCAGCTACATTCTAGGTGCCTTTAGATATCATGTTCTACGCTTAAGCAAGACCTAGTCACGACATAGTATTATTTGAACAATAAAATACAGTACAACAATTAATACAACTTTCTACTCTATGATTTCCACAGGCAGATATATATTTTTATAGAATGTTTGGTATGGTCATGCTGAAACGCCAACGTTCAACAGTAATGGTCCTAGCAATCTTGCATTTGAAGGTGGTTGCACCCTATGTGGTTCAACGAGGGCACCACCGACACACCCTTTTCTGCCTAATAACAACAGTGTTAACCGTGGCTGTTTTCTGGTTTGAAGGTTGTGGTAACGGACACATATTTATCTGAGGGATCACATATATTGATGGGTGGGAGTAGCCACTTACCATGTGATGGGCTGAAAGCTCATTTGCTATTTATATGAGACCATTTACTTAATCCTTAGTAGAAGCGAGGAATCTGTTTGAGATCTTAAATAAGATTTCCATCCTATTTGGAGTTGATTACAGATGCACATAAGTGGCAGCGACCACGTATTCACTTAATTCTCGAATGCGTGCACGTTCGCGATTTCGAATTAACTTGGTTAAGATTAGTCTTTTGCCAATTGTTAATCTTCAATACTTTTAACTTCATTTAAACATTTTATTATGCAAACATAAATGACCTTCCGGAAATTGCAGTTTTTTTATACTATAGGATTAGCGGACGAGCATGCAGAATGCAGGTCACCTTATGGTAATTATCTACCGTCGCCCATGAACACCTGAAACCAACTCCAGATAGGATTACATTCTTACCTAAGATCGAACACAGATGCACCGCCACCACTGAGGGTAAGCTGACACACACACACTAACTTTACATCATAAATATATCAAGTAAATTTAGTTAATTAGCACGAAGATGATCTCGATAAACGTACTTATTTTATAAATAGTTTAACCCTGATGTGGTTTGCATCTCATATCTCGAATCTCATGTAACATGAAATAGATCACCTTACTCATCTTTACAATTATATCATATAACAAAGCACCTTTAATTAAACTTCAAAGATTTCTACTATCATAGTTTTCCTTAGTTATGCATCTATAATTTCTATGTGAAGAGTTACAATATGTAAGAACTGGTATTTGTAGAAATAAAGACAATTATCTACACACTTCCTAGAAACCGAAATATTGAGATATGCCTGACTGGTATGGATCAATAAACCTTCTGAATAGTCCATCAGTATGTCGACCTTTCCATCACGCGGTTCATTAAAATTTAAAATTTAAGTTAATTATATTTTTTTGCACTACTTAGTATTTTTACAAGAAACAAACTTTTACCAAAGTAGCACTCAATCAATGTTAACTAAAACACTGAAATAATACAAATTCTCAATCAAAAACTTTTCCTCTAAGTTATAAGTTCCGATTTAAGTTTTCCTTAAGTCCACAAACATCTGGAAAACAGTACCAATAAATTATTAAATTTCAAAAACTGAAGCTCAGCCCTTCCGAAACGGGGACAGATTAAACGAAATTGATTCCTTTAATGAATAAGTTGCTTAGACTTTAACCACAACACGCTATTAAGCGATATGCGATTAACAATTTTATCGCTGCGAATAAGGTCCCGTTTATATCTACAGGCATTGAAGGTGTTGTGTCAGACAAAAGCATATTATATTTATAGGTACAATATTTTGACAGTAAGGTCCAAGGCGGCCATGTTACGGAAAATATAAATAAGACCATACATTTTGTATAGGATGATCATTATTATTTTGCATTGCCACGAATCGCTTCTGGCGCGTACGACGTCTATAAGTATAAATTCACCAATAAACAATCAGTATTAGACGAAATTGAAATAAACAAATATGCTTTTATTTTTCTTACGCAAAATATGCTTTTTCTGATTTTATTGTCACATTTTCGCAATTGAACATTCTCAGTAACACGTTATGAAAAATATTTCACAACAAATTTATATATTAAGCGCCGCTGATTTTTAATTGCAAATAGAATGTAACAAAAATTGTTCACACGTAATATTTTGAATATTGCAACGACATAGTCTATTTGGAAACATTTATTTTTACACGCAGAATTATAATTACGTATTCCTCGATTATTTTATCGTTGTCCGTTGGAAGTGTGAGAAGAGTCTTAGTCAAAATCCTTCGCTTACAACTCCCAATAAAATTAATTGCACAGAAACTTGGCCCAATTCACTGTCGAGCCCTTAATGATAATTAAACGAACTGGTATTGTAAATAGATTTGTTTATTTATTTATTACCCGGATAAAATCTGTGTTGTTGGATGTCTTTGATTCATACAACGAAGAGAGAATACAAGAAATATCCTCACGCAGTACAGAAACTAATGTGAACATATAAATAATTAAAATACTTTAGAAGACTCATGTCGCGTAAAGGATTTCGAGTTCGATCCTCAGCCATCTGCATGACAAACGATGCAAACGATGAATTTGCGTTTTTTGTTATTGGTTCTGGTGTGTCAGTATTCGTCTTTATGTGTGTCCATGGTACCCATGACGCAGGGAATCATAGTGTTGAATTGTGAATGTAGAAAACGACTTTTCCGTATTTCGACTGGCACGTCTGTACCGGTTATTTTTCTTCAACTCCATTTTAGATACAAAATAGAATATATGTATAAAAATTGCATGTACATACGAAAGCGCACGCGATTGGAATCGAAGCGATGATCGTTATAAATAAAAAATCCTTTCAATAAACTCCAGGACGCTTGTAAAAATGAGGTTAAGAGGATCGCTTGTTACCAACGGAATCGATCATGCAGCAGTTTTTAATTGTTCAACACCATACATTCCCATCGCACTTCCAATGAATTTTCACTATAATTCAGTTTATAATTCCAACATTATTCTTTTTTTTAGATGTAGGTAATAAAAGTTCCAGGAAATAGATAGAAATTTTGTATTATCTTCTTGTATGCTATTAATAGCTTCAGTCAGATATTTATTACAGTAAGCTCTCTTCTGACAGAGGCCCATTCCATGCCCAATGGACTTCTAAGAATTTTATGTATGGAATGTTTTCATCGGCCATCGTAAAAAATGAAAACCAATTTCAGAACTACACACAATATTAAATAATATTATTCTAAATATCTCAATATACGTCTGTACAACAAATAATGAAATATGTCAAAAAATATACTAATATAATAGAAATATCAAGTTTTATTCGCTTTTCATCGTACGATATAGAAAACGAAAAACGTATAGAATAGCCATGTATTGAAATACGTTGTAAAAAAATAAAACAGGCCAAACGTATGGCCTCCTTTTGAAGTTAAAAATATACGGTTTAAGGTTGTGCTATTTGTTATTTGCGTCTAATTTTCGTATTTTTACTCTACCAAATCCTATCAAGTCGTTTTAGCTACAGTGGGCAGGTTAGCAGAATAGTTTTTTATTCCCTTACTTAAAAGATAACAAAATCCTATTTGAAAAAACAGATGAATAGAATCGCATAAATATTTCTAAAATTTGTACGATAAATCAAAATTAAATTTCATCTTTTCTTCCTTAAAAAGTAGTTAAAATAATATACTCGAATAAGAATTACTAACTACTAACATTATTTCTTTTATACTTACGGTATATCCGAAATAGTAAGGATCTTAGTAAGGAGGAAAATACGGAAAGGAGGAAAATTAATTACAAAATATTCAACGGGAATGACTTACTTAGTTACATACAATCTTCAAACAAAACGCACACAAAATATTCGTACATATGTGGCAACGGGAACTACTGCAATGGATGAGCGAATGCCATTTCAGACTTTCCCAGAATTTGTTCCTAACGTTTTGCAACCAGCTCGGTTACATCAAAATAAAAGTCACACTCTGTTCAACAGGCAAAGGTGAGTTCTGAGAATTCAATGTTACTAATGGACGCATGGAGCTTTGACGGCTTTACTCAACATCGAGACAGGACTATAATTTCCAAAGTAGACCCGAACTTCAAAAATATAGTTATGAAATGGACGTGTCTCGCTGTGATATGAAAATATCATTATTTAATTGCAACACTTTTATCTGACCGTGAAATTATTAGTTACAATTTTCTGACCGTCTGTCACGCAAGTTAAATCTGAAAATTGTTTATGTAATACTGAAACTGATTTAAACAGGACTTCTACATAATAGTAAAGAGATTTTTTTACCTCAGTATTTTACTTACATTTTAATTTATTATTGAAGCTTAGGTTAGGTTAGGTTAGCACTTGAACTTTAAAGGTGGTAGAACCCTTTGTGGTTCGACTCCGGCGGCACCACCGCCACACCTATTTCTACCTAATAACAGCAGTGTTAGGCGCTACTGTGTTTCGGTTTGAAGGGAAGGGAGACAGACTTTTCCGAGGCGTTCCAGCTTAGTCCTCAGGGGTAGCGGCGCATCTGTGGCCGATCTCAGGTAGGAATATCTAATCCTATCTGGGGTTGATTACAGATGTCCATGGGCGGCAGTAGCCACTTACCATCAGGTGGACTTATATTATAAAAAAAAAAAAAAAAGTGTGTGTGTGTCAGCTACGACGCACGATTGGAGTTTACTCCTTACGAACGATAATTATGATATATATCGAATAGAAAAAAAGGGTAAATGAAAGCATCTGCTAAAATGATAAGAGAAACAAACATATATCTGTAATTATTCGGATTATTTATATTACTTCAATAATGCGTATTACATAAAGTATGTTACAAAATAATATAAATAATAATAATAATAATAATAATTGTGTTCAATTTATACTAATCCAATTTTAGGATGATTGATTTCTTTCACTTTGAATTATAATATTATTCTTAAACTTAAATTCAAAAATAGAAATGGGTCGTAATAATTTAATATAAGTATTGCAAAATATTATATAAATATAAAATATATTTAATCAATTGATTAAAAATAATAATAATAAAAACACTAAATAAAAGATCTAGCTGTTCGTATTTAAAATGTATATTATTTATAAATGTAAACGATAAGCTTACCAATTAACCGCATCCATGTGTTTTTTGGATTCTTCTTCATTATCATCTAAATCAATTTCTTGCATATTTTCAAATATTTTTTCAACTTTAATCACTTGATGATTTGTTATTAAACAAATACATAAAAATACACGTATCAATGCATAGAAGTACAAGAAAACTTTAAAATCAAAACATTAAAACTTGATGGTTAGGTTGCTGTTTATGTACGTTGTATATAGATGTATATATGGGCGCATGGGTATAATAGCGCCATCTAGTGGCAAGTTTTATAAATTGTAAGTTTGCAAGTTTATCAATCTATGTATTTTGGTTCCAAATATAGGTTTAAAGATCTTTATTATAATGGTAACTTAATATAATTGTTTATATTAAAGTAAATTTTAATATAATATAATTATTTATATTTAAAACAATGTTAAACGTTTTATAACTTAAAACTTAATAATTATAATTTCTTTGCCATCTATAAAATATCCTTGTTGCAATTTACGGATGCAATTTATATGAGACTCAATAAACATGTTATTATATGTAATTTGGATTGTTTCTGAATGTTTTATAATTCTAGAATTCATTTAAAACGTATTGCTAATTTTATATAACTTATTTTGAACATAATTCATTAGCAATAATTCTGTAATAAATATTAAATAATACTGTTTTGATTTTGCCCGTTTATCGTTGATAGATGGTGCTGATCAATAATGCATCCATTTTTATAAGTTAAATTAATATATCAGTAACTTACAAAAGCCTCTTTATGTTAAAAACATATTTTGCTAATATTATATCTTATTCAATTGCTTACTGATTTTATATGTTACTCTTCTTTAAAAACGTTCATAAAAGATTGTTAATCATATTATGGCGCCAATGTTCATATTTTTCACAGTGTTTATAAATGGTCAAACCTATAACTTAATTTATGCAAAAATGTAAACAAATTAGTTAATGACGTTTTAATGTTTTATATATTGCTAATTATTTTTATTGTAATAATTACTTTCATATGGGATCTGAACTTACTGTATTTTAAATTAATAAAAGCACTCTTGATTCATATTTTGGTTAAAAACGCTACTTCCTTTTTGAGAGGATATGATGATTTTAATAAAAAGGAGGGATTGTAATGGATATATATGTTTGTCTCTTTCTACGTTACGCCTCAACTTTTCATGTTACACTTGATTTTACTCCTCATAAAATTTCCGTACCGGGCCTTATAACTCAAATCGTTTCTTAAGGAGTAAACTCCAAAAAGTTATACGACGCTCTTCTGTACATCAGAGGGTAGCTTATGTAATTTCCGGTCTTATCAGGTATATTTATAATATAGACGGAATTTTAGGTGACTTAAAAAACGTACGACATGGTCACTAATATCCATACCGTGCCCCAACCCTGCTTGAGGACCAAGTTCAAATCAAAAGTGGGGCATAAAAAAAGTTGCCACTACTAGATAGAGATGGAAAAACCTTGCACAGATAACTCGTATTGAATATGCTCATTACTCGAACCGCATATCCGACGCCCCGGGGGATATAGAAGCAGGCATATTCAATCCAACGCGTAGGTTACACCGCCGGGGATCGGAAAGAGAATATTGTAATGGTCGCGAAACATCGCTGGCTTACAGTTACTGTTATCATGATACTAGTTCATGTATATATCTAAGAAATAACTAATGTATCTTGTTCGTTTGTTTGTCTATTTCACCTATATACATATATTTGTATTTTTATTTTACCAATAAACTTTGTTGACGTATTTGCCCGTGCAATGTGGTTTTATGTTAATACAACTATGTGGCCAAACTCTGATAGGAATCTAATATTATCAGTTAATGAATACACAGTCCACCTAATCGTAAGTGGCTACTACTGCCCATGGACATCTGTAACCAACCGCAGATAAAACAAATTTGTACTTGATGTCAGCCACATTCTTTGCCACTTCTGAAGACTAAGTTGCATAAGCATGGTCCTTCAAACCCAAATACAGCAACGCTTAACACTATAATTAAGCACAATAATAGCGGCAATGCCTCCGGAGTCGAACCACAAAGTCATGCTTAAAAACAGATATTATATTGAGAGTTTATTTTAAGAGGGATATTATCACAGGTATATCCAATATAACACGAACGTTTCCCCGCTGCGGGTCAGAAAGGGAATATCTTAATAGACGCGAAACGTTGGTGGTTTAGTGAACCGCATTAATAGGAATTGGTTTTCATAACTAGTATTGGTAGAAGCAAATTATTAGCGAATTTACCACATAAATTAAGAATAGTATCGTCAGATATCTGTACTTCCATTATACCTCAAAAAAACTAAAAATCTATAAGTTTTTTATAATTAAACATGTCGAAATGCAAAATACTCCTACTTGTGAATCCATCTAACCTAATAATTATTAGAATTAATTTAAAACCTGAATTAAATTTCTAACAAACTAATAAAACAAATCAAATAGTTTCATACGCGGACGACACATGTACCTACTTATACATAACTAGCTGACCCGGCAAACGTTGTGTTGCCATATAAATAAAAAAATGTTAAGGGTGAACAACCCTTATCACTTAGGGGTATGAAAAATAGATAATAGCCGATTCTCAGATATACTGAATATGCATATAAAATTTGGTGAAAATCGGTAAAGCCGTTTCGGAGGAGTACGGTAACTAACATTGTGACACGAGAATTTTATATATAAGATATTGCCTTCTAATTGAACAACTTTTTGTTATTATAAATTTATAAATCGAGTAAGTCCGCGAGCAAAAATCTAGTCACCAACTACAATTATTTGCAAACACAAAAATGTATCCACACATTGAAAAAGAAACGGGAGCTTCACCAAATGTATTACAGAACTAAGTCATCCATCAGAGCGCGTACGTAGATAAAAGCGGGGAGAAAAAGGAAAAATTACATCTTCCAATTGAACGGACATAATCCCGTATTTACCGAGGGAACACAATAAAGATAACAAACGAGCTAATGTTATTAACGTATCCATTCGATAAAATCAATCGTACCGTACGAATGGGAGGAAATGTGTAATTTCACGTGGCTTTCTATTTTTTTAGTCGTATTCTCGTGTAGATAAGACGGGCTTGCGATGGCAGTTTTTGTATTATGATGGTTTAGTTTTCGGTGGAGATTGTGTTTTAACTGACTGCCGAGGGTAATGTTTTACGAGCGTATGTATGTATGTTTGTCTGTATGTCACTCTTTGGCTCGCCCTACAACCCACGCTTAGCGGGTTTTATCAATTAACTTTTGATCACTCAATTTTTTTGTTTTTATAATAATGCTCTATTTTTTATTAACTCATTCGCAAGGAAATGCAATAGTATCTTTTGTTTAGTGATAATAGCAGCCCATTGTCTACCACTATATCCAAAAAGCACTCGTAAATACTTAGGATATATCTGAACGCATTATTTAAGTAAAACTAGTTCCCACATCCTTCAAAGCAGAATGACTTCAAATTAATTATATCTTACAAATGGGAGGAAACGCGTAATTTTACGTGGCATTCTTTTTGAGTCAAGGTAGTCGTATAAACTATTTTACTACTTTCGATATATTTTTGGTGATGATGAAGTTTATTTTCGTATTCCTAATGTCTATCTAAGGACTTACAATACTTATAAAATAGTTATACTTTCAATTACCATAGTCAAATTGTGCTGAACACCATTAGTATCATTTAGAAGCAATTTTCGTTCGTATTGACGGTTGATTTTCAATGAAAATGAAATTCATGATTATATTTTATCTAACATCGTTTGTATGTTTTAGCCGCATCAATTTTTTTGGAACTCCGTAACAGCTCCGATTTTTATGATTTGTACTATTGTCAAGCTATCTTCCAAATCGGTATCTATTGGAAACAATTCACTTAGTTTCAGTCAGATGTTTGAATTTCAGTGGAGATGAAATTCGTGTTACTGAAACCTCTGATTCCGGAAACAAGTATTAATTATGATTATGTACTGAAAAACCACATGTTAATCTATTTTTGCACGTATAGGTGTTAGAGTACTTTTGAAGCGCTAGTGTATACCTACTTTTAACACTTTGGGATGTTACTCTAATTATGACGCTATGGGTGTTAACCGACTTATGAACGCCTGCGTGTATACCTACTTTTGAAATCTTAATCTGTTAACCTACTATTTAAGCTGACTGTACATACACTACACATACTCGTACTAAAAGCTTTATACACATTACAAGTGTATATCATACATTAAATAAAAAAAATTATCTATCTTGAATTTTCATCATAAATTCTGACATTTTTCCACATCATGAGATTATTTTCCTAAAGCCTAGCTAGCCAAGCCTAGCCAAGCTACTAGATGACAACATGGTAGATTAACAATGATAATACTTTAGTGTAGTTCGGTTTTTCACTTATGTGTAAGCCAATTTATTTATCCTTTACATCAGCATACAGATGAAAAACATTTTCAACACATAACGGGCTTTCCAGTTCATTTTCATCTTCGTCGAAGTTTAAAATGTTGCTGTTATTTTTCAGGCTATTTTATAGAGGTTAGTAACATTCGCACCCACGCATAAGATGTTTACGAAGCTTCGGCCCACAGAGAACATGATAAATGCACTCTGATAATATTTTAGCGCCCCTGTACCTACAACGTATTTTCATTACGTTATTTCATACAACTTTGTATGAGCTTTTATCATTTTTCTAGTTTTCATTATTCATGTTTATTACTCGCGTTAAAGTCAATTTGTGTGTTTATTTTACATATTTATTCATACATGTTGACGTTTATTAGATTATCAATCTCAAATAGAATAAAAGAATAAAACATTTGTTACATTTTTTTTCAAAAATTTATTAATACCCCAGCGAAACTTTGCGTTCTATATTATTATAACTCCACAACTTTATAACCATTGCCCGGAATTAAGAGTATCGAAGAACTCTTACGGTTTTATGGCACAATGTCTGCTTAATAAAATTTTAGAGTGCGCAATAAAAAATACGAAAGCTGTTTTGTTTGGACGGCCGTCAAAGATCAATTCGCATTAAATTCACTTTCCCTTACCATGAAGTCCTTGGAACAATTAAAATGTTTTACAAAATTTAAATTAAATATATGTGACTGTGATTATATTATTATTATTTACGAGCCATGCCCCGCGGTTTCGCCTGCGATTAAAATATTTACATGAATAGTGTATGTGGACACACGCGATATTTTTTTGCGCGAAGCGTTTATCCCTAAACTAATAAGTCCAAGTACTTAAGCTAACTGCCAACGAAAGTTCTATCAAAATTAGTCCAACCGTTATTTGAGATAAGCTGCTAAAATCAGACAGGCAAAAAAATTAACACTTAATTGTTTCTTTGTTATATATATCGATATATACTTTTATTTGCATAAATTAATAGTTTGTTATTTTGACATTACAAACAGATACTTCAATTTTATTTATTTCTATAGATCTCTATTATCACATAGCGCGGTTTTATATCGTAACAAATTCATAAAGTTAAGCAATACCGAGCGCGGTTAAGAGTTGAATGGGTGCCCATTAGTGCGTAAACATCCGTTCTTCGAAGGTCACGTAAACCGCCGGTTCCAGGTCTTATAATTGGGTACTTAGCAGTCCTTACAGCTTACCGAATCCTAGCATGGGTAGTAGATTTTTCCGATGGATAGATTTGTTTTATTTTATAAGAGTAGCAAACAATCATTTTTTTTTATATAATATGGGAGTAGCAGACGAGCATGCAGTCCACCTGATGGTAAGTGGCTACTGCCGCCCATGGACATTTGTAATCAACCGCAGATAGGATTAGGTACTCCTACTTGAGGTTGGCCACAGATGCGCCGCAACCCCTGAGGACTAAGCTGGAACGCCTCAGAAAAGTCTGTCTCCCTTACCACACCCTTCAAACCGGAACACAGCAGCGCCTAACACTTCTGTTATTAGGTAGAAATAGGTGTGGCGGTGGTGCCGCCGGAGTCGAACCACAAAGGGTTCTACCACCTTCAAATACATGCAGACAAACATCCCACAATTGTTTCATTTTTTTACTTTATGGTACTCAATGAACTCGTATACCACTATTATACAAAACATTTTCATATCGACCACTAAACAGAGATAATCCCAAAATGTACTTGAAACTACACATTGGCTATGTGACAATTATCCATATTCAGCGTGTGTCTTACCGCATGTATTATATTATTGATGTAGGTTAGTGCATGCGGTGTTCTATTATTAAGTCCGATAATAATACTTGGGCTAACATGTTCATTGAATGAAACGAAACGAATTATCTCATCGACTTTGAGTTCAGATCTAAAAGGTGACGCTCGGTTTCATTGTGGGTCTTGTGACGTGCAAAGGAAATCTTCTGATGATTTGGTTTGATTTTGTTGACGCGACAGATGTGTTAATATAGTTATAGTTGTATTTATGTTCTCCGTTTAGGTAAAACGGACACATCTATAAGGAATATTTGCATTTTTTAATCTCACACGCAGAAGACCAAAACCTCAAATAAACTAAATCGAAAGCATAATCTTGTACAAAATATTTACCACTTTCGAACTTAATTAAGTACAAAAACAAAACAAAAAACTGCTCACTTCAAATCTAACCATACATTAATATTATAAAGCGAATTATCGTTACGTTATCGAAACCGTTATCGTTTCTATACACTCCGTTCGTATCCCTATTTAATTGTTTTGCAACACGGCAGAGTTGCCGGATAATTCCGTAACAATTTGGTCTTAACTATCGACATAGTGCAGTCTGTCGACTAGTTAATAGTTTCAGCACTAGACGTCTAACATTTGAAGTAGTATTGTTTACAAGTCATGATATGCTAACAATATTACTCGTAGTTTCTGAGGGCTCTTTCGGAGGCTGCGAGAAATCAAACTTAATTGTATTATGTATATTACGGACGACAACGGCCTAAGAATTTAAATGTAAATGTTGATTAATGTAACTTGTGTATGTAATTAAGACTATGTAAATAAGACATTTTATTGCAATAGATATAAGTCCTACGAAATAAGAATAGATATGTAAGAGTAGGATAGCAATAGAGTGTAAGCATAGAATTGTAAGAGTAAGACAGGCTATGTTAGAAAGGGACGGCAATAGGACGCGGTTGCTGACTGAGCCTGCGCCTGTTGCGGTACCCAAAATAAGTACTTAAGCTCGCCTTTTTGTATGGGAAAGTGTGTACGCCTCGGAATAAAAACAAGAAGAAAAGAACTGAAGATTCAAGTTGGAGTTTTATTTGAAAACCCATAATCTACATTGGTCCTTCGAGAAGCCGGATTTAAAGAAGACTCAAGATGAATACGCCGATCGCAATGAACACAAGGGGTCGTGTTCGCTCCGAATCGGGGTACAGCGAGTCAGAAGCAGCCCCGGGCGCTAAGGGTGCGCCAGGGCCATCGCTACACCGAATTTATGAAGATTCTCCGCAGTCGCCGTCGACGGTCGCAGGAAATTCCCAAGAAAAAAGGATGGAGCACTCTCCGCCAGAAGGGGCGAGAGAGACAGCACCAGCGACGTCAACGCGGACGCCCGTCATGGGGCCACCTGCACGACCAGCTAGCACGCCACCAAGGCGTGAAACTTCATCGCCGGTGCGGAGACCTACATCGCCGGTGCGGAGACCTACGTCGCCGGCACACACCGCTCGCAGTAACACTTCAAAGCGAAGCATCGACGCACGTATGAAGATGGCACAATACGAAGCGGAGAAAGAACTCGCGGCTATAGAAGAGAAGCGGCTACTTATGAAAGAAAAGCTAATCAAATCGAGATTAGCCGCCGAAATGACTGCAATCGAAGCCGAATCTGAATATGCGGCGAGCTCATGCAACGAAAGGGTACAAGACTGGGTGGATAGAAGCATGGAACAACCAACGGCGACGAAATACAGGGAAGAACCGGAAGAGGTTCGCCCTCCCGTTAGTAAGCAACGGGGGGAGAACGCGAAATTCCAAGGCATTCAACGGCTAGCCGACACCTTAGAAAAACTAGTCGCCTCAAGACCGTTGCCTCGCCAAACAGCGGAACTACCTATATTCACGGGAGCCGTCGCCGAGTGGCTACCGTATAAGGCCGCCATGGAAGATTCTACAAGACTCTTTAAGTTCTCTCCAACGGAAAATCTTCTTCGACTGCGAAACAGCCTGCGAGGGGAAGCGAGAGAAACCGTGCTGTCACAGCTATTCACCGCATCTAACCCAGATATCATCATGCGCACATTAGAGATGAAATATGGAAGACCGGAATTCATAATAGATCGGGCCATGGAAGAGCTCAAAAAGATCCCGAAATTAGGGAGCGCGAGCACCGATCTGTATGAGTTCGCGGTGAAGATTCAAAATATTGTCTATACGATAAAAAGTATAGATAGAAGAGGCTACCTACGAAACCCGCTACTCGTTCGAGACGTAATGGACAAACTGAGTCCTCATCTCATAAGCAAATGGGCGGAGTACGCAGCCAATAACGAAGCACGCATCATGGAAGATAATGAAATGATAGTACTCTCCGAGTTTTTAATGGCCGAAGCGGACCTTATGATAAGGTACACCCACACAACGAAGCGAAGCGTTCCGGTACCCGTCAGAAGAGAAGTAGCACCAAAGCGGGTTGCTACCAAGGGCGTATACACTGCGGGGGAAAGTCAACCGGAAGAAAGAAAATGCTTCATGTGTCCAACTGGGGGACACTACACTACTGAGTGCGATAAACTCAAAGCACTCGACGTCAACGAGCGATGGAAGTGGGCAAAGGACAACAAGATGTGCTTCAAATGCATGAAAAGGAAGCACAGCAGGTTCACATGCAAAGCCAAGGCCTGCGGAGTCCACGGATGTACCTACCAACATCACGCGCTACTACATAAAGAAAAAGTAACGGAGTCTACGACTACAGTGAGCACTCCGGACGACGGCAGGGAAGACGAAGCAGCCGCGCTAGTAATGAGCGTCACGACAAGGAGGTCGCCTATTACATCAGTACTGCTCAAAACCTGCGAGGTGAAACTCAGCGGTCCACGGGGGGAGGTAAATACGTACGCCCTCCTAGACGAAGGGTCTACTGTGACGCTAATAGACGAAGAATTAGCGAAGCAACTCACTAACGGCGGACCGAATCGACCTCTGAACATAAGGGGTATTAACGATCAGAGAAGGATCGACAGCGAAGCGGTCAAGGTTCGTGTCAAAGGGGTACACGAACAAGAAGCCTACTTAGTGACAGCCCGCACAGTAAAAGGACTACAGCTACATCACCAACGCGTACCGCACAACTTAGAACGGTACAAGCACCTGCGAGTTGTACAAGATAGCATCAGTAAGGGAGAAGCTCGACCTCGCATATTGATAGGTGCCGACAACTGGCATCTAATAATATCGCGACAGCTGCGCGCCGGCAAGAGAAATGAACCCGCCGCGTCGAGAACGAAGTTGGGATGGGTACTGCACGGGTCGGTACCCAGGAAATCGATTTATCAAGACCAGGCGGCCGTACTTCACATCTGCGCGAGCGACGTCCAACTACAGAAGCTCGTCGAGTCACATTTCGACGTGGACTCGCTTGGCGTATCGACTAAAGAAAAAATTAATAAGCATGAGAAGAGAGCCAACGACATTTTCGAAGCGACCGCCACAAGAAAGGACGGCCACTTCGAAGTGGGTCTGCCCTGGAAGATAGATAACCCCACGTTCCCAGATAGCTACGAGTCTGCCCTTAAGAGACTACACACGCTCGAGAAGAGGATGACTAAGGAGCCGGCGTTTAAAAAGGAATACGCGGCTCAGATCGCTAACCTTATACAAAAGGGTTACGCGGTGCAATGCGACGGCAGCGAAAGGGATAGCAACGTAAAATGGTTCCTGCCGCACTTCGCCGTCACCAATCACAACAAGCCGGGAAAAGTTAGAATGGTCTTCGACGCGGCGGCTAAGGTGAAGGGAGTCTGTCTCAATGACTTCCTACTAGAAGGACCCGACCTACTAGCTTCACTCACAAGAATATTGTTCGGGTTCAGAGAAAAGAGAATCGCCGTCACAGCGGACATCGAAGAAATGTTCCTTAGGGTTAAAATCAGACCCGAGGACCAACCGGCACAGATGTTTTTATGGAGGGACAAGCCTACGGACCCTCCGAGAAGATTTAAAATGGTCTCCATGATATTCGGAGCCAGCAGTTCGCCATACCTCGCTCACAGCGTAAGAAACCGCAACGCCGTCGACTATGAAAGTAAATACCCAGAGGCGGCCACGGCGGTCAAGGAGCGACACTACATGGACGATTACCTAGACAGTTTCCCATCTGAAGAGGAGGCTATTAAAATGGTGAACGAAGTTACCTACATCCATCAACAAGCGGACTTCAACTTAAGAAGATGGAACTCAAATAGCAAGAGAGTTTTAGCTAGCATACCCGAAGATAAGAAGTCTGAAAGCGCGAATGTAAAGTTAGCAGCACACCAGAAGGAAAAGATATTGGGGCTGCGCTGGGACCCGAGCTCCGACACCCTCACCTTCAACACTGACATCAAGAGGGTTCCCGATGAGGTCAGACTGCGGTTGAGAGCACCGACTAAACGCGAAACCCTAAGCGCGGTTATGTCGGTGTACGACCCACTGGGGCTTATCAGTCAATATACGATCGTCGGCAAGATGATATTACAACGCTTGTGGCTCAAGAAGGTTGATTGGGACCAGGAATTGCCATCTGAAGACGCTAACCTATTCGACGAGTGGATAAGGCGACTCCCAGATGTCTCAGCACTAGCAATACCGCGGTGCTATAGCTACAACGTAACGCCGGAAACTCACATCGAGTTACACGTGTTTGTCGACGCAAGCGAGCAAGCCTACGCTACGGTGGCCTACTGGAGGATCGCACACGGCGATCACATAGAAACAATACAAGTAATGGCCAAGGCGAAGGTGGCTCCACTGAAGTTACTAACCATTCCGAGACTGGAGCTCCAAGCTGCGTTAATCGGGGCACGAATGGCTAACACTATAGTCAGGGAGCACAGCTGTTGGAAACCCAAACGAGTCATATACTGGAGTGACTCCCGCACCGTCCTTCAGTGGATAAGAAACGAGACGAAAAAATACACGCCGTTCGTCTCACATCGCCTAGCTGAGATCGCCGAGCTCACACATACAGAGGATTGGCGATGGGTGCCTACAACACTCAACGTAGCCGACGATGCGACCAGGCTTCAAACCGACGGGATCGACAGCCGGGACCGGTGGTTCACGGGACCGCAATTCCTACAAGCCACAGAAGAGCACTGGCCTACGGAGAACGGGGAAGGTGAAGAGACCGGGGAGACGTGTTACACCGTCTCAGAAGAGGACTCGGACCGCAACGACTCATTACCCGACATTAGAAGGTTCTCCAGTTACCTGAAGCTTATAAGGGCGACGGCACTTACTCAGCTATTCGTCGAGAAGCTTCGATCTAGAGACAAGACTCTACACTTAGAAGTGTCACACTTAGAAGCGGCCGAACGACGGTGGTTTCAACGCGCGCAGCGGGACTCCTTCAGCGAAGACTTAGCGCGGTTAAGTCACAACCAGCCGCTACAACGACACAGCAAATTTAAAAGGCTCGACGCAGTATTGAACGACGGGCTAATAACCGCAAGAGGCCGTATAGGTGCGCTCTATTCTACAACGCACTCTAATGAGCCGGTAATACTCGACGGGCAGCATCCCTTTACTCACCTGCTTGTCGAGCATTATCATCGCCGGGCGGGACACGCGAATAACGAACGAGTCGTCAACGAGCTCCGTCAACGATTCATCATACTGCGCTTGAGGCCTACAGTCAAGAAAGTAGCACGAGCGTGTCAATACTGTCGCGTGTACAAGGCGACTCCGACGACACCACCGAAAGGAGACCTACCTAAAGTGAGGTTGGACTCGGGGCACCGCGCCTTCACCTATTGTGGCGTGGACTATTTCGGGCCCCTAACGGTGACTATCGGACGAAGACACGAAAAGAGGTGGTGTGCACTATTTACCTGTCTCACCACAAGGGCCATTCATTTAGAGATCGTCCAGTCGCTCTCTACGGACTCAGCTGTTATGGCGCTGCGAAGGATGGCCGCCAGAAGGGGTTGGCCGCGCGTCATATACTCCGACAACGCCACTAACTTTAGAGGGGCCGACGTCGAACTGAGAAATACATACGGAGCATGGATCGCAGCACTACGGGACTACGGTCTGCAGTACAACACCGACTGGCGTTTCATACCGCCGGGGGCGCCACACATGGGAGGAGCCTGGGAGCGCTTAGTGCGTTCAGTAAAAACCGCACTAAGCACCACGCTCAAAGAAAAGTCGCCAAAGGAAGAGGTACTGCAGACGTTAATCACCGAGGCCGAGTACAGCGTGAACGCGCGACCGCTCACGCACGTCTCCGTGGACCCCGAGGACGAGGAAGCACTAACGCCGAATCACTTCCTCATCGGCTCATCGACGGGGCTACCGCGGACGGGGCCATGCACCGAGGCGGACCGCAGCACGTGGAGAAGGGCGCAGGCACTGGCGGACCAGTTCTGGCAGCGATGGCTGCGAGAGTACCTGCCTACGCTCATTCCGCGGGGGCCGTCCAACGCACAGGCGTCACAACTGCGGGAAGGCGATCTCGTAATTGTGGTCGACTACGCCTTACCCCGCAATACCTGGCCGAGAGGAGTCGTCGAGCGAGTTCACCCGGGACCTGATGGCATCGTCCGGTCTGCAGACGTCCGCACAAAGGGAGGTGTGTTCCAGAGGCCAGCGACGAAGCTTGCCGTCCTTCAGATGGAGGAGGCTTCGAAGAATCTACGCCGGGGGGAGAATATTACGGACGACAACGGCCTAAGAATTTAAATGTAAATGTTGATTAATGTAACTTGTGTATGTAATTAAGACTATGTAAATAAGACATTTTATTGCAATAGATATAAGTCCTACGAAATAAGAATAGATATGTAAGAGTAGGATAGCAATAGAGTGTAAGCATAGAATTGTAAGAGTAAGACAGGCTATGTTAGAAAGGGACGGCAATAGGACGCGGTTGCTGACTGAGCCTGCGCCTGTTGCGGTACCCAAAATAAGTACTTAAGCTCGCCTTTTTGTATGGGAAAGTGTGTACGCCTCGGAATAAAAACAAGAAGAAAAGAACTGAAGATTCAAGTTGGAGTTTTATTTGAAAACCCATAATCTACAATGTATTTGTGTGTAATGGGAATTATATTAATTTTATTTACTCGTAGACTGTGAGAGTCGGAGGGTTGGGATTTTTCGAATATAGGTTATGTAAGGTTGTTTATTTGAGAAGGGCAGGATGAAAGGACTTCATTAATTTTAACATTCATGCCATTAAATTCGTCTTCGTAGTTGTAGAGTAAAATTGAGTGCATAAAATGTAATTTAAAATGACGCCTTTAATTTGTGTTTGTGCCGATGCGAATTTATGTGTTCTGATTCGTCGTTTATAAAAACAGATGATTGTTATGAATTATTTCTAAATAGGACTAGTCTTAACAATCACGATGACAATGACGTTCCAATGAATGAATTGAAAAAGATTAAATTAAATAATACTTCATTGTAAATGAATACAATTTTTGCACAAGAAATACAATTCGATCCACTCGACTTCCGACTTCCGATCGCAAAACTTGTAAACATGAACCTAAACAACATTGGGTCTAACATAAAAAGGAATTCGTTACGTTCAATACAGTGCAAATTTTATTCCGAGCGTAAAGGAAAAACGCCTCTGAAAAAGTGCCAAAAAATACAGTTTCCGAACTGTCATACGAATAAAAAAATCCACTCAAAAGTTACGACTTTCGCGGACATAAAAATAGACCGATTTTACACCTCCAAAGAACCTATATTCGATTTTATTTGGTCGCGTAAAAGCGCTGTTCAATAAAATTTAACATTCCACGGAAAACGGCCTAATACGGCTGTCTAAGCTGCAATTGACACATCCCGTATGTTTATATCTATTTTACCACTAAATATATGTTATTATTTACAAATAAATGATTTGTTTTTTACGCACGCATTTGACTTTTATCGCACGTCATTATGTAGAGTGCTAATATACCTAGCAAATAACAGCAATTTCATTTTTTGCTTTATGTCATACTACTATGATTCGAAAATATACAAAAAATATGAAATAGGTACACCTACCTTTGACGCTAAGAACACAAAGTAAATAATTCTCAAAATTATTATTTTATCGATATTGCGATACGTTGCATGCCTAAATGCAACAATAAAGAACAAAATCTTATTCTGAGAAAATTAAAATGATATTAAAATAGCACTAGGACTCTCTTTTCCACTCAACGTTTATGGAATTTTAATTAACAAAGCATCGTAGCAGACACACTTTTTCTGCGAGGCGAATGTATTTATTTTTTTATTCTAAGTAATAAAATGTTACACTCCGGCGACACCATTGCCACTCCCGTTTCTGTCTAACATAATAACAGCTGTGTTAAGCGCTAGTGAGCACATACTTGCCCCGTACCATCTCACTCTTCAGGGGTAACAACGCACACGTGGCCGACTTCAAGTAGGCTTTTTTGCTTGGTTCATAGTATAAAAAGAAACATCCTAACTATAACATTATAAATGCAAATGGGAGTTTCCTTTTTTTTATAATATACCTAGGAGTAGCAAACGAGCATGCAGTCCACCTGATGGTAAGTGGCTACTGCCGCCCATGGACATCTGTAATCAACCCTATATAGGATTAGATATTCCTACCTGAGGTCGGCCACAGATGCACCGCTACCCTTGAGGACTAAGCTGGAACGCCTCGGAAAAGTATGTTTCCCTTACCACACCCTTCAAACCGGAACACAGCAGCGCCTAACACTGCTGTTATTAGGTAGAAATAGGTGTGGCGGTGGTGCCGCCGGAGTCGAACCACAAAGGGTTCTACCACCTTAGTTTGTTTCTTACACGTTTCGCTACAGTTTCACGCCTTAACTACGTAACCGATTGTCATGAAATTTTGTTCATACGTTGTTAAGGGTTTAGAAAAGCATATAGGGTACTTTTTATCCCAAAAAAGTATCCCAAAGGTAGATAAAAAACCTCTGATTGCGAGTAAAGCCGGTAAAACCTAGTAATATATAATTTATATACTAGACAAATACATACGAACAGGACGTCTATCGGACTTCGTACGGTATGTAAGTTATTTTTGTTATTAAATTCCTGAAATACCTAAAGCCAAACGACTCGAAGGAATTATTCCGCTCCAAAAGTTTATAGAAAAATGAATCCTCTATTTTTTTACTGAAGTGATTTTCAGATTTATCTCTACTATTATTTAAGAACCGTGAATAATGATCGGACCCATTGGACACGCGCGATTAATTTTCTTGTATCTGTCGTTCTATCAAATCTCGTCGATTTTTCTTACGAGATTTTCCAATCTCTCCGTTAGTTCAGTTGATTATTCATATAAAATAAGATTGACGTTCTTATTATTATCACTTCAATTTTAATACCGATCTAAAAGAATAAAGTTTAGGCCAGCTATTGTCATTCGCCAAAATTATTTTTGTTATTAGAGAGTAACATGAATTACAGACCAATTAACATTTTCAGGAATTTCACTTCAGCTTACCTGTAACAAAAATAAAAATACAATTAAAATTCGAAAAGTAACAGTATAACAATTCTGAAATAAAATAGAACAGGTAGTAAAAAAACCGAAATTTGGAAATCATTATGTTGTTGCTACAGTTTAACTAATTATTAATAATAATAGGGAATATGCACATTTTTCTTTTATTATTTTAAACCACTTATCACATCGTTTTAACATAGTAAAAAATATAAACAATTTTATTAGTGATTGAAATATTTTTTTAAAAATTATTTAAAGTATCAATAAAATTTGACACATTTGAACGCCACCATTTTACGCGCTCTTTGAATGACGTCACGTAGCGTGATTTGTATTAATATTGATGATAACTGTATGCACATTTCAGGTTTCATCGCTATTTACATCATGGGAAAGGCTAAATAACCACTTTTTAAATATTTCCAAGAGTTATTGTGCAAAACCACTACTATAAATACATTATATAGTGTTTTTTCTTTTGCAAAAGATGCGAAAATACGAAAAATGTGGTGCAAGATTTTAGGAAACAGATATAGTATCTCCAAAATCGCATTAACATTTGTATTTACTGTAACAAACAATAATTTTAGGTAAATGATTTTAAAATATTGCATTGATCATCTACTTCGTTAGGTACTTATCGACTTCTACAACAAATACTATCATTTGAAACACACAAAATGCATTATAATCTATTATAATATTATAAAGATAGGTGAAGATAGGTGATTGGTTGAAGGTGGTAGAACCCTTTGTGGTTCGACTCCGGAGGTACTACCGCCACACCTATTTCTACCTAATAACAGCAGTGTTAGGTGATGCTGTGTTCCGGTTTGAAGGGTGTGGTAGGAGACAGACTTTTCCGAGGCGTTCCAGCTTAGTTCTCAGGGGTAGCGACGCATCTGTGGCCGACCTTAGGTGGGAATATCTAATCCTATCTGGGGTTGATTACATATGTCCATGGGCGGACTGTATGCTCGTCTGCTACTCCTATATTATAAAAAAAAGAATATTAACATAATAAGTTATGATCAGTTAAATATTTCCGAATTGACCTATGCATAAAAACCAGTTTATTCATTTTGCATATTTTAGGTAAATAGTCCGATTGTGCTTTGACAAAACTACTTTCAATCATTGTTCTTGATTATTCCTAATAATACTTTGTAGAAAAATCGCACTAGGTAATAAATAACACTGTAGGAATATAGACAAAAACAATTTTTCTCTCAAACAGTTTGAATATCGACGCCGATAAACATCGTAACACGCTATGTGACGTCATTTTTCGATTCGACCAATGGAAATGCGTTTTGCAAATTTGAATTTCGCGCGCATAATTTACGATTTTTGATTAAAGTTTTAAACAATTTAACACGAAATAAAGAAAAAATAATGGTTTAGATGTAATTTCAGGACCGTAATGTACCGAGGAAAAAAATAACAAGCAAATCTAAATCACATGCATATTCCCTATTATTTAGTAGTAAATCAGATACTTCGAAATTTGAAAATCATTATGTCGTCAATCATTCATTAATATCTCCTGCGTTTAGAACTTCTATAATCGAACAATTTAGAAGTTAACCCTACTCGGTGTAGTCGACAATTTTACACGTCAAACCTTCAAACCGAGTCAAAAATGATGCGTTTATAAAAATAATTTATCGCCCTAATAAAACAAATTGACGGTAGCCGCGAAACAAAGTTACGAGCCGTTGGATATGAAGACATTAATCGTTCTTCCCTTTTGGACTTTATTTTTCCCATAGCTTCCGGTAAAATGATGGACGTATTTTCGCCACGAATGAGGCTATTTCATAAATGTTCCTAAACTTAACGTTTTAACAAATGTATTTGTTATTTAGGGTAAACGTATATTTTTTTTGAAATATCTACGTATTTATGTACTTAATTAAATCAAATTTGTATTATGATAACACGAATAAATTTAACAAATATATTGTAGTTATTATTTCACGTCCTATAACTTAGATCATTTTTGTCAACTTGTGAACTAAACTGTTACAAAATAGCATATTATTGTATAAACTTTAAAGGTGACTTATAGTATGATCTAATATCTTATTCAATCACTTGAAAGTGACGTCAGCAATGATTACTTAAAATTGTCTATGAAATTAATTCTGCCATGACTCTATCAGTGATGTAATTTGGGTCACAATTTTAAGTATCGGTAAGCCCGCTAAATAAACATTATTTTATATTTTATGTTATTATACATTGTTACTGTTAATTGTATTTTTATGAGTCGAAAAAGCAAGTAAATATGTAGTCCATCTGATGGTAAACGATAATTAGGTACTTAGGTTCGGCATGTTTGGCTACGGTATCCCCTGCCTGTCGTTCCGGGGTTGCTGGCCGCAAGAGTGGGAGCTCGAACCGTCCAGCAAGCAACCCCGGGAAGGACGGCGGCATGTGTGGTCGCATGCCGTCGTAAACACCAGGTGCGCGGGAGGAGCGTAAACTGCTCCAACCAGGGCAGAGCCCGACCGGGGCCCGACCGGGCGAGCGCGACGTCGCGTGGGGCGACGTCGCGCTCGGAGGACTCCGGTTGTGTTCCATCGGAGATCCCGGAGTTCTCCACCAAGCGCTGAGGACGGCCACCTGGGGGGTTTAATGCGGTAAACATCACATAACCCGGGGTCGCTCCCATGTTGTCGGGTACCTTTGAAGGTTTCCCCCTCGAAAACAAAAAAAAAAGGTTCGGCATATTTATTTGCTAGTACTACCTACATTATAAATAACCAAAAGTGGTTTTAGAGAATATCACGGAACCTCATTTTTTGTAGTCGGTTAAAAAATAGAATACGTTCGATTAAATAGTATAATAAGAGTTAACTTTAGATAAAAGGTACAGATAAAATTTAATTCAAGAAAATTATATAAAATTATTAAAAATACCTCTGCCTACAGAAATTCTAGCTCTGTCATGTTTACACACAATTAAAGACGTTTTATTAAAACTAAGAGAGAAACTCGGAATTTTCTACAACTTAAATAATTGCAAGTTCGCAAGTTAAATCCAGTTAATGCATCTCGTTACTCTTGAATGAACCTCATTTACTTAGGAAACATCTGAAGTGTGTATTTAAAGAAAGGAGTGTTATATTTATTACAATGTTATTAAACTAGGGAATTGTTATAAAAATGGATTCCTTAAAAATTACTTAGGAAACATTTGAAGTCTGTATTTAATGAAAGTGTCTGTTAAGAAAGGACTTCGTATTTTTATTAATACCAATGTTATTAAACAAGGGAATTGTTATAACAGTAAAAATTGATTCCTTAAAATTACTTAGGACATCTGAAGTATATATTTAATGAAAGTGTCTGTAAATAAAGGAATTCATATTTTTCTTAATAACAATTTTATTAAACTAGGGAATTGTTATAACAATAAATTTGATTCCGTAAAATTACTTAGGACATCTGAAGTACGTATTTAATGAAAGTGTCTGTAAAGAAAGGAGTTCATAGTTTTTATTAATAACAATGTTATTAAACTAAGGATTTATTATAACAATAAAAATTGATTCCTTAAAAAATAATTAGGAAACATCTAAAATGGGGGAAACTTAGGAAACATAAAAGTGTCTGTAAAGGAGTTCATATTTTTTATTAATAACAATGTTATTAAATAACTTGAAAGATGAGTAAATAGCCTATTTCACTCCCACGATTTAGACAAATCTAACGACACATCACATGGTAAAATTCGTTCAATTGTTTGAATTGTAAGGCGTGTCAAAGAATATGACATACATATGCTCAAAAACCACTACCCTCCGGAGTCGGGTTAAAAAAGGCCAAGTCCGAGTGTGGACACATATTATATTTGCCAAACATAGTGCTTTTCGACACAAAATAGAAAATCTAGTGTTACTTCTTTATAAGCTAGAACTATAGGTAGTAAACCTTATTAATTAACGCCTAGGGTAATTTTACACGATATCACTATCATCATGTTTTCAAATATTTTAATTCCGAGGACGTGATAATTTTGCACCAACATGCATTTCGTATTTTATCATGCATGCACGTTTGCACGTCCTACACCCTATTCGCGTCACGTTCGTCGTACGTCACACCGCATGCAATTAGGGTTGCCATACGGTCGAGTTTAACACAAAATATTCGGTTTGTCAGTCCTTTGGGCTCTTTGAAATGGATGTAGCAAACGGGAATTCAGTTCATATGTTGGTTCAATTTACTGCCTTTTTTGTTTTTTTTTGTTTACGAGGCGGAAACCTTTAAAAGGTACCCGGTACCGTGGGAGCGACGCAGGGTTATGTGGGATTCTTACCGCACTAAAACCCGTCCGATGGCCGTCCTCGGCGCTCGGTAGAGGACTCCGAGATCTCCAAAGGAACGCAACCGGAGTCCTTTTTTAGTTCTAGTTAACCGACTTCCCACAGGAAAGAGGTTAGGTTTTAAATCGTTATTCATCTAATTCAAAATCAAAATCGGCCAATCGGTACATAAAACCTTGTAGTTAATAAACATTCATATGTTCTATCTTTTTACACATGGTATGTTCAATTAAAAATTATTTTAAATAGCGGAGTCCAGCATTAAGTATCAAATTTCAAGGCTATATAATATTATTTGTCTGGTTTCTCTTCACGTGGCAACCCTACATCCAATAACCAGCATTTCATGTACAATGCAAGCAATATCGTCATTTTCTATTAAACGCGTACATTTCACAGTAGCGTAGAAAACTCATAAGTTTACTCCACAATATCGTTGTATTCAAGAACATCTGCGCTCGTTGTTTTTCATCTGAACACGAACAGCGAACTGTAGAAACAAAATGGAATAAGTATTTATGGACACAGTTTCTTGCGTAACATTTAGTGTAAGGCTTCGTCCATACGAATGTATGTATGAAATGTAGCGTTATATTGAGTGTTTCCTGTTCTTTCTTAATGGTTTTTTTTAATTCAATTTTTTTTCTTTTGTATTTGTAGGGTCAACTGAATAGTACTTATCTATCTAGTCGGAACTCGTAGAAGGCACTATTCCGTCAAGATCGTTATTTTTTAATTGTCAAAATTTTTTTTATTTTTATTTCTCACGTTACAATATCATTCTAAATTTTTAAGAGTCTGACGAGTAGTAGATAATTATAAAAAAGTGTACGTATGTAGTTTTAAAATAGAATCCCTATTATTATGTCCTATTGGCTTAGGTAGGCACAGATCCGGTTATAGTGGCGGTAACTAGGGGAGGCCTATGTCCAGCGGTAGACATCAAAAAGCTGATGAATAGATTAATGCACAAAGTTAAGAATATATTTATTTTAAGTTGGCACTAGTGTTGGCACTAACTACACAAATTAATCTACTAAGATAACCATCGTACTGCGAATTTATGGATTTGATATTTATGTAAATGCATGCAGTATATTACAACACGCTGAAATCACGACATTATTTCTGATTTATCGGTGGCTGTAAAGTTAAGAGTATGAAAATATACTCTCTAACAATAAATACCTATACAAATATTTTCCTTTTGCTTAACTCGATCTTTATATGACTGACTTATAAGTTAATGCAGTTGGCTAGCTTATATTTATTTATTTATACTTTATTGACCAAAACAAAGTTGTGGTACAAAGGGCGGACTTAATGCTAAATAGCATTTTCTCCCAGTCAACCTTGAGGAAGTGCAGAAATAAATAAAAGGCGGTTCAATAACATAGAAGGAGCTAAATAAATGTCAATAAGATGAAATAAAGAAACATGATAAAAATAAACTTTAAAGGGGAAAGAAAAGAGGAAAAAAAGGAGAAACAGGAACGAATTATATAAAATACGTGTATACATGAAAAATGAATCAGAGAAAAGTTATAAAATAGTAATAGATATTATAGTGTCAAATTATCAATTTGTTTAAAATAGTGAGCATTTTTTTCTACTAACTAATTTCAAACTTGAAGAAATTAAACGCATTAAATTACTTATTAATCAGTAAAAGTCATTAATAAAATGTTTACTATGTTATGAAAGTAAAACCGTCTTAAACATATCCACACTAAATCCACAAAATAGCAAATCTGTATACCAGTAGGTACTGTACTAGAATTAAAACGGGATTTTAGAATGATAAAAATCTCATCACCATACTTTGTACTGTACTAAATCAAAACCAGTTTTTTCAGTCCGTACGTAATTGTAGGTCTTTTACTGTATCTGAGAAGCCATTGCTACTCCTTTACTGCTACTGGGAAACTGGGCTCTAACGTTTGTACTTAGCTATGAGATAAACAATCAAATGTTAGAGATAAGAAACAAAATAGCATAGATATAATTATAATATGTTGTAAAATAATTATAGTTTAAAATCTAAAAACCACGCTATAATCGCACAAGGAAACTCATTAATCCTGATTCCTGATGATCCTAATGAGGTGAATGGCATAAAATTATTAAAATCATGTATTGTCATCGGTTCTTCATAAGTGTTCAAAATTTTAAATTAATCGGACCGTTCAAATTGAGTAAAAATTTAGTTCAAAGATTCCATTACATATCTACATACAGGTAAAGCTAATAAAAGCGTTGTAAAAAAAGGTAATAATCTTACAAGGTTTGAGGTTGGATACAGCACCTCTACCCCTAAGGACTAAGCTGAAATGCTTCGGAAAAGTACATCTCGCTTACCACACCCCTTAAACCAGAACACAGTCGAAGTCGAACCACAGAGAGGTTACCACCTTCATGATGTGGCACAGCCAGTATAGTTAGCTATCAGTTGCTTCTGTGGAAAGATGTGGATGCCGGCGACAGACTAAATCTAACAGGAGGAAGCAAGAGCAAGATCTAACACCAATAAGCATCACAACATATAAATATTTTTAATACAGATAGAACGTATCTAGTAGCTACCCGTTACGCACAAATAAACACATACATTTAATAGGAAGTAGCCACTGATCCGTAACGGTAATTATAAAGGGCTATGCCAATAAAAACAAGGGTTAGGGATGTCCCTATGAGAATAATTGTAAGCCCAGATAACCTTTCCAGTCGAAATGACCTTTTCAACGTAAATGGAATTGCCTTTGTGGTCCGTTACTTATGACACGTATCTGTAACATTACACAAATTTTATGCCAATGATGTAACATTACAGGTTTTTAATGTTACCTGTACCCTTACCATGAGTTTTTACGTTTGGACAAATATTACTGTTTTGGCATTTGTTTACGTATTTGAACATACAATTTCCAATCAGCGCCTCTAGCGGATTGTATCAGAACTATAGTGTCGGTAACGTATCATTATTAAATTAAATGTCTAAATTGACAAAATGGCGCTTTATGTTTTGTCTCTCTTTTTTGCGTACATGTGAGGCAGACAAAAAGACTTGTTACGTTAACTCATTCTACTAAGCAAACAGAACAGAATAATGGATTGAGTAAACGTAACGTAAAATTGTGGGATGTTTTGAAAACTCATGGTAAGGGTACTGAGCGTAACTTTGTTGCGTGGCGATAAACGCGCAATTGAGCTTTAAATATTTTTGGTTCTTTATAATTCCGGATTAATTTTTAAATTTGAATGTTGAACTTTTTAAGGATTATGTTTTTCAAATAAATGAAATTGATATTTTGTTTGTTTGTTACTAAACGAACTCTTACTAACGGTTGTTATATTTTGACAGGACTTTTACAATAAGACAACTTTTTGACAAAGGCTACATTTGACATGGTTTAAGAGTATGCAAATAATAATTAAATTAAAACAATGTATCACAAGTACATAATTAGGAAAAAATAATAAGGGCTACACTCCAAAAACCTCGGTCAAATCTCTTTACCTTTTGGAAATCGAAAATCATTTAGGCGATTGGCCTCCCCGATCGCTCAATAAAAGAGCGTTGACATTACCAAAAATATTCGAGCTAATTATAATTATCCACAAATAGATTCCGTAGTTTCCTCTCCAAAATAACCCATTATATATTAGAAAATAAATCACGGTGGCATTTCTCTAAACACGTCTAAATAACGTTGTAATAAATACTTGGAATTCTTCACCCGCGCCTGGAATCTTTCCTTCGGAGTACTAAGCGTTCGTACAGGAATGTTTGGAACGCTGACATAAATAAATACCTATGTGCTAGCGCCATAAAATACCACTTAGCGAATATTCGCCATATTTGGCCCAAATGCACTTTCGCGTAGTTTTGCGACAATGTGTTGAGTAGCGTGGCCACATGCAAATTGTTTAACAGGACATTGAAGTATTGTGGACAGCGCCATCTCTTATCACATTGAAGAAACATAATTAACATTACATACCATTTTTATATGTAGCCATTCCTATTATAAAAAATCTATGAAATATCATGAAAATGGGAATTTAATTCAACTGAATATAAAACTTTTCTCATGGCAAAACTTTTTCTATTGGCCATAGCGAAGTAGTTTTATGCCTGTAACTTCGAATAGTTGGAGCGAATGATTGCAATCAAATAAGACACAATACAATGGAAATCTTCAGTAACTAATCAAAAGGTCGTTTGATGTAATATTTGATGTCAAAATATCATCTTTATGTCCATCCGTTTCATCAACGTTAGTTACAATTAGTTTTTTGTTACCATTCTTGTTTAATTTAAAATATGTAATCCTTCATCTAATCAATGGTCTGGTAGAAATCACAGCTGTAGTAACAACTTCATTTTTTTGTCGACGTCATTATCTTTTGTTTCTTTTTTGACCAACACCATATTATTTAACTATTTGTACGTCGCCAGCTTGTATATTAACTTACTTTTCTTATAGTTTTCCTTTGTTGCCATAATAACATATTGTATTGTATGATCCCACAAAAAACGTGAAAAGGGTACAAACGACGTTCAGGCTTGTCAACATTATCGATGAAAAAAATATTTTTTATGGGTGCCAACTTCTGCCAGCTGTTTGCTAACATTTACGCCAAATTCCATAAAAATGCCTTAGATCATGGTTAAAGAAATAAATATTTTTCTTAAGTGATTTCTTATTAAGAACGTAACAAGCTTTTTTAAATTAAATCACGTTTTTCTTCCTAAATTTATTTTCATGCTTTCATGTCTGTATTGTTAAAAACAAAATCCGGTACAGACAATCTCGTGGTCACCCGAACTGCAGTTGCAGTGAGAGTGCAACTTTCTATATCAGATACAGTTGGACTGGTTCGGAAACACCGGGTGTCCGATGTCGCCTCATTGTTTAGAGAGCGATTTCTTTATCTCCAGACCGGGCTGGTACTAATGAGAAAGTTAAGACTTATTCTATACAGGCATTGTCTACTAAACTTGTTTTATTATTAACATTTAACAATTTCGTTTCTTATTTCAATACAAACTTCCGCATGTGTAGTTGACTTTAAGATTTTTAAGCCTAAAGACCTTCCCTAAATATTTTTGAAGTAAACATAGTTTAGTCTTTACCTATACATGTTTTTATTTATTTGGATTATAAACATTTCGACAAATCGATTTATTTAAATTTCAATAACAATCATTTTTAACATATTCCGTAATAAGCCTACGACAACCATCCGACGAAAACTGTAAAATTTCAAATTTATTAAATTTTTCATAATTCGCAAGCACAGAACTAATATGATTTTAAAACATACACAACCATACATTGAAAATTAGTTCTCAGAGTGGAACTGACGCAAGCAAATACAGAATTCTGCTTCATAAACTACTCGCACAAAGTAAGTATTCATACGGTTCATACAAGTCATACAACTATCGGATCTCAAAGTTTGTGTTCGCACTCGTTTACTTTCAGTTCAAGCTTCCAGTGCTCCCCAACATTAAATATTCAACTTATTCTTTCACACAATAATAAAAGTGTAGAGTAACTACAAACTTTGCTGCTGAATAAGTTATTTATTATGTTTGCGTCTTAATACATTGATATCCCAGGGGTTGTGCGCTAAAGGTTTGGGATTCAAATCTAAGACATGCACTTATATATTGGAATATATAGTACTTTATTGGTAAATAAAATATGTAATTCCCCCAAAGTTCTTCAAAGTATATGAAAGTTACTAATCGGCGTACGACGTACATATTTTTTGCCTGTAGCTCTTTTTCTCACTTTGAGACAAGTAATTGTAATGTAATTTATTCAAAATGGTTCCTGTACAACTTTTATTGAACGACAATTATCTACCTCCGATAATAGAGATTATATGCTGATTAAAAAAACTGCAGTAGTAAGTCAACTTGGAATAAGCCGTGATGAAAAAGGAAAGATGAATATCTTTTGCTTCTATAACTAGCTGAAAACGCTTGCAAATTGGGCTCGTTAGATAGAACTCAACTAGTTTCGTGAACTCGACATACGAGTAGATGCTTGTAATCAATTCAGTTGTTAACGAGGGAACCGAGATACTGCTGAGGCTTGCTTGATAACCTCGCGAGACTGGAAACTTACCGGAAGAAATCTTCAAAACGCCCCCAATGGAATGCGAGGGCAATTTATTTCGATATTTGACTAATTATATGAATATGGAAGACTTTTTAAACTTGAACATTTGTAATCAACATCCGTAGCACCAAAGGGGGGTTCGGACCTCCATACATCGTCAAATAGTAAACCCTATATTGTATTTCGCCGACAAACAGGCACTTTTTTTCTATGAAATCCTCCAAGCGTAGTTCAGACATTTTTGATCGCCCTGAACCCATAGTACGCCTACTACTACTATTACTTTGGGCCACTCCTCTTAAGACCATGGCTAAAGATACAGTGCAAGGATATCTTTTCACAAGTGGGAAAGACCTGGAGCCTTCATTACGCTACCCATACGTGGTCTTATAGTGGAAGTTACCACTTAGTGGTTACTCTGTAGAGTATAGAATACAGAGACAAAGTAATTTATATGTATAGATATTCTTTGGATGAACTTAAACTGAAAAGTGAAAGAGACAGTTGTTATAAATTCAGCTGTTAACTAGCGAAATCGAGATAGCGCCGAGGCTTTGAGACCTTTAAATTTAACTTTTCCTATCGGAAACTCAGACCAAAAAAGATAGACTCCACCTGACAAAAAAAGATTAAAGTGTGCAAGATTCTGTTATTACGTATTGCAAAGAATAATATAAATAATCATAATATTACAAATAATGCTAATTTCGTTCAGTTCAAAGAAGAATGACGGATAAGTCTTTTCGTTGTTTTACTATTTCAAACAGAAAAAAAATAAAGTACGTAAATATAAATTGATATGACATAAATAATTCCCAAGACAAATAAAAACAATCAGACGCTCAAAGTCACTTAAATAAGCGCTACTTATATGAATTGAATGTTATATAAAGATTTGTCTCTTTTTTTGATCTGAGATCAGAAAGTATATCGGAGCGTGACTCGACGCCGCAATGCAATTTATATTCAATAGATGCACTTTATCTGAAGGAAAAGACTGCGCTAATTGTGAATTTCTAATCTATAGAACTATAGATAAGGACTTATTGGCATAGATAACAAATTCATGATAGAGATAAAGTAAAAACTTAGAGAAAAGAAAATTATTAGACCTTAGATTGAAACATTTATAGAAAATTAGTTTCTTATTAAACTATTAAACGTGAGAAACGTATGCGTTCATAAACCAACATGTTAGGAAAATCGTTCTTAACACCAATATATTCACGTATACACAAAATGCACTGTCTGTCACCGCACTTAGCCAAACTGTTTAAGCAGTTTGAACCGGTTAAGAAAATATAAATGTAGGAAGACCCTCAATCTGATAGTAAGCGTGTCGTCTCAGCTTATAAAAGCATTAATAGACAATGTTCCGATGTACCGAGACACGTGACTGCGTTGGTAATTCCACGTTCTCTGCAAACAACAATGTAATTCACGAAACAACATCCTAAATCAGTGTTACGATATTGACACTTTTGTGTCATACACAATGTATTCCCGACCAGTTCAAGCCGGATAAACGTTAAAAACTTTAGTAAACGTGTTTTATGAGCTTATAAAGGCACTATTAGATAATATTGCGATGCATCCGAGACACGTGATCGAGTTACTAATTCCCCACAATTAATGATGCGGATGATATTGAGAGTTTCATGAAAATGATCTATTTGCGACCGGTTTAAGCCGCTTAAATATCGATAAGTGTAGGAATACCCTAAATCTGATACACGAGTGTATTTTCAGCTTATAAAGGCACTATGAGACAATGTTCCGATGTATCCGAGACACGTGATCGCGTTGCTAATTCCGCGCTATCTGCAGATAACATTGTAATCGAAGGAACACCATCTTAGATCAGTGTTACGATATTGACATTTTTATGTCATAAACAACCTATTTGTTTTAAGCCGGTTTAAGCCAGTTATACATCCATAATTGGAGGGACACCCCGAGTCGGATACACGAGTGTCTTCTCAGCTTATAAAGGCACTATTAGACAATGTTCCGATGTATCTGAGACACGTGATCGCATTGCTAATTCCCCGCTATCTGCAGACAACATTGTACTCGGAGGAACAACATTTCAGATCAGTGTCACGACGAGCTTCGCTCTTGTTCTATTGACTGATGCGTGTGATATTGATGTTTTTACTTAATTACCAATATTTTTTCTGGTCTATTTAAAACTATTTAGTATCAATAAGTGTCAGTAAGCTCTGATTCTGATAGTACTTGCGTCTTTTCAGCTTATAAAGGCACTATTAGACAATGTTCCGATGTATCCGAGACACGTGATCGTGTTGCTAATTCCCTGCTATCTACAGACAACATTGTACTCGGAGGAACAACATCTTAGATCAGTGTCACGACTAGCTTCGCTCTTGTTCTGATTTAAAAGCGCTCTCGACATGCTTTATTGTGTCTTTGTTGATATATTCATGACAGGATTTGAGCCTTTTTGATATAACTTTGATAGAAATAATGTAAATTGTTTTAAACTGTTTTTTTTCGTGGATGGATGTGATTGAAGGATCGTACAGAGGCGACCATCCTAGATCTTTGGACTGCAAACGGATTCATGATCGGCTTAAGGTAGAACCCCTGTACAATATGGAGTTTCTTCCAGGTTTCGCACGATAATGACTGCTAACCTCAGGTGAACTATATATATGCTTTTTTGCTCAATATAAAGAGCATATATAACACACCTACGCCTTTACCGTTCTTAACTAACTTAAATAACAGGAAATTGAGTGACCTTATAAATTGTTCATTAACTATTTAACCCACATCAGACAATCTCTAGTTAGCTAAAAGTGCTTACTTAAGTTGTATCCTATACGGGATACACTAGTTCGGGTTCAAAGTTAACTTTAACTAAGACCTGTGTATAGTTTAAGTTTATCGCATGTTCGTTAACTAAAGTTAGGTACAGACTACAGCGCAAACAGCACCAACAATAGTTCATGATCATACAAGCTCGGTATTTGTGTAAGAGTTAAAACTTAGTTAATGTTTAATTTATACTCTGTTACTTTTAGGTGATAATTATAAAACTCTATAGTTCGATTGGCCGCTACAACTTTAACAGTGTTAAATGCTACTATGTTCACCCTTAAAATGGGATAAGGTATTTACATACAGCATTATATCTTAGTCGTCAAACTGCAAGTGCAATTATGCATATAGCCAACACTAAAATAAAATCTGACAGACTGTCTCAGTCATCTCGTCTAAAGAGCATCTAAATATCCCTTATATTAGTGATCCGCAACCCCGGCCCGCGGACCGCTTTTGGCCCGCGACACTTTACTTGCGGACCGCGGTCTCCGACCTGAAATTTAGTTCACATTACTGCGAATCATAAAATAATTTATCCTTATAATAGTTTTTATCGCTGTAAAATTTCAGAGACGCGGCTCTCCATTACCTCGTGTAGCTGCTATGTGGCCCGTGTTATAAGTGTAAAAAGATTGTCGACCGCAGCCCAAAAAAATCCATGCCGTTTCTCGAGTTATTGTTATAGAATATGCATATTGATAGCATTATATTGAACTGAACTACTGCTTTTAAAACCATCCAGTATGTTCGTGATAACGGCAAGCACATCACTTATTAAATTTCCTTCGCCAGAGCTCAACTTAAACTGGTTATTGTGTCGGAACTATGACGTTCCGATACATAAGTGAATTACCGACTTGATTGGATAGCAAATTGCATTAAGGATTTCTCGTTTAAAGGCTAATAGCCATTGTGCTATGGATAAATGATTTAGCATCGAGTCTTTTGTAGTCTATTTACTTAGCTTGTTATCCGCTAAGAAACTTGACGCTAATTATAAATTGAATGAGCATCCGCACTCATTGTTAAGTATACTTCGGATCTTACGTATTGTCGGGACAGCTTTGAATAGTGAAATGTTTACATAAATACACTTATTTCAAGTTTCAATAAGAAGCTTTTTAGTAATTTAATTTGTTTTATTTTTCTCAGTAAACTCTTTCATTTGATATCACTATCATGGAGATTGGAGGTGCATATAATACAATTAGTAGTCAAAGTTCACAATGTTTGATTAAGAATGACAGGTAACGATGACAATATATATCGAAAATTATATATACATAGTGTAATATTTTAGTCAATAGGTTTTACTTTAAATTAGCTAACTTTTAAACTCGATTAGATTTAAAGTTAATTAGTTACTCTTGAGCATTAATTAATGCTTAATAATAAAACTTCAAGTTTTTAGTTAAATATTAAGGTGTAAGATTGTGTTTACCGCCCCCCCCATCACCACGTGTAACCTATTATAAATATAAGTCGAATTAGAAGTCGGTTACAAAAAACTCTCTTAAAGAAGTGTATTTAAACAGCAAAAATTATTAAGCCCCTAAGAAGAACAGCAAATCATTTTCATAAATTAATTGTACAATTATATCAAATCAGAACGAAACTACAGTGTGTTTTCCGTTTACTAATAGATAATAAATAAAACGTTTCAATTTACATTAAAACAGCCTGAAATTGGGGTCGTTTCGGCTTTTCCGGCGGGACGTCATCAAATATACCATCGAAGCGCTTCCCTACGTTATTTTTGTAAAGACTTGTTCAAAGCAAAGCGATTAATAAAACGCTACTCGATGTCGAAAAGAAAAAGTTTATCGATACAAAATGAAATAAAAAATATTTTTATTCACCAATGCTAGATCGAAATGACGCAAAAATTACATTTATATTTTTTTGCTAGTAAGTTATTATTATTTTGCCTATATAATTGCTCATGTAAACTCCATTGAACTACAAATAATATCTGTGTTAAGAATATTTTTTCTTTTGCTAGCGATATGATACAATAATGTTTACCTACTTATGAAAATCTTCATACAGTGTTCTTACATAAGTACCATAATTAATGTTACAGAAAGAGTAAGGGCAATCAATTTACGTTAAAAAAAGATTTAAAAACAGGGTCTTGAAAGTACCAAAATTATGTTACATTTTATTTTTTGATTTATTCTCTAAAAACCCTTTAAATTTACACCCATGTTATAAAAATAATTGATCCGTCATATTGAATTTAGAAAAAAAAAACTCTATTTTGAACAAAATTTGTCATCCAAAAAAAATTGAGCACAGTGTGACGATGGACAAGCATTCGGACACAGCTTTAAGTTTTCCTGCTCCGCTCTATCTTTGGGTACGTGTTGGTTCAGACGGAGCTTACACTGCAGCCAACACAGTAATTTCAGCTCATACTGTTTGCAGACTCAGCGCCCGATTGTTTTCATTTCGGATCTGAAGTTATATTGAATAAAAGTCAATAGAGCATTTCGATTGTGAAATTCTTTATCGACTTGTAAGGTTAATTTGGACGGGGGTTTATTTTTATTAGCTGTTTTTGTAGCGACATAAATGAATGTTAATTATTTTGTTGGCATACAAGTATGGTGGAATGTTTTGGGAAATTAATTGCATGTCTATAAACTCTGATGTATCGAATGTAGAACAATTGGTTCTTGCTTCAATTTATAATTCATACTATTTTATGGCTTTAAAAACATTATTACAAGTATTGTAGCACGGACATGTTCTAATTGGAAAAATGTTAATAAGCATATGAAGAGATAGGCGGATAGACGCCCAAGAAAATCGCATATTTCTTTTAAAATGCTTTAATTTCAAATATACATTTTACTTTAATATTTAGTAAACTATGCATAATGCATATAATTGTAATACATTGAATAGAACTATATTTGTAGGTTGAACATTATATTTGCCAGGGATTAGATCACCGGAATTAGCCTGGTTGTTAAGAAACTCGGCCTTTCGATCGAGGGGTCCGGGGTTCAAATCCCAGGCACGCACCTCTGATTTTTAAGTATGTGCGTATTAAAAATTAATTATCACTTGCTAAACGATGAAGGAAAACATCGTGAGGCAACCTGAGATACCTGAGAGATTGATAAAAAAAATCTCAAAGGTATGTGAACTCTACCAATACGCACTTGGCCATCGCGGTGGACTATGGCCTAATCCTTCTCATTATGAGACCCGTGCCCAGCAGTGGGACAGTAATGGGTTGTTGATGAGATCACCAGAATAGATATAAGTAGGAGTTTCGAAAAAAATACAAACAGATGGGCAATTACAGTTCTGCTTAGACACAATGAGTTACGATGACAGCCGATTGGCAGAATTATCGCCTGAGCGATTATTTTTTTAAACGATCCGTCAATAGCCGACCATCTACGCGTCTGTATAGATACTCGTACATACTGTACTAAATTGTCGCCGATCAACTTTTAGTCAGTAGTATTAACCACTAGATAATCGGTAAATCTACTCGTTGTAAGCGACAGTCTTACGACTTACATTTAACGGATGTATCAAATCCTAAAATGTAGGTAGCATTGCTACACAATCTCTAAAGAAACTACACTATACAACCGAGATCTACTACCACTGGGGCAAAAAGTCGTCACATAGTTATGAACTTGATCCTAGTAAATGGTCTTGGTATTCGATTCAAAGCAATATAATAGCGAAACGAGACCGATAACTCCCTCCTATATATAGAATGCATTTCTATCCACGCCCTTCAAACATGTTGACAAGCCCTGTTAAGACGGTTACGCACTATCCGTTCCGGTAATAGAGCAGACGGTAAAACTGATAAAGATGGAACGCAAAAATCTTATTTTACGTTTCGTTATTATCGTTATGTCGTTCAATTATTTATTGCACAATATTATTTTACTACTATTATGTTTTGAAACTCTCTGTTACTCTGTTGTTGAATTCATTTTGTAAAGATTAAATAAAATATATTTAAATTTTAAAACTTAACTTCAAAAGTGATAGTTTATCTGATCGAGATGAGATTTACATCAGAAAATCAGTAATAAACAATGTACGTTTCTTTCAAAAACCGTGTCCACTTATCACAATTATTACACAGACACGTATTAATGTGCATTCTAATTTCAAATTATAGCACATAGCATTTAACATCAAAACTTAAAGTTGCATACCGGATGACATAACGGTAAATGCATACAGTCCCTACTTTACCAGTTATGATAATAAACAACATGTGATTGAAGTAACTGTCACGTGATATTTCCACGCATTTCATTACAGAATACAAAGAATGTTCGCACAATGGAACAAATGCTCTTCTTTCTTTACATCCCGGGTCCCTTGTGGTTTTCATTGTTCCCTTGTTCTATTTGTAATTTAAACTGTATTATATCACAGTGCAAAGGTGAAACTGAATTTCCTTTTTTTGTTTGTTAAAACTGAAGCACGCATGTTTTAAATGAGTTTTTTGTATGGGGTTAATTGTTAATCTTTTGAATGTTTCAGTCTTGTATGCTCAACCTTTGTTTGTTTGTTTTCATAACTTGGATTACACGTTGAAACATTGAATAATCGGTATGTTTGGCATCTTTAACGTCCATTATTCAATGCAAATTATGCCAAATTATCCCAACGACCGAAATTTGTATTTGTATATTTGGTAAGAAAAATATTTCACGGTTCCAATATGAAAGGCTAAGATTTAAGTTAAATATTAATGTTTAATGTAACGTTAGAGGATACTTATATCTACTGTTACCAAATTGCTAGTAATACTCGTATTTACGTGACAATTTATAAACAAGTAAATAACTATGTTTTATAAGACTAAACATAACAACGAAGTTTTATTATATACTAAAACTTGTCATAGATCCTAAGTTTCTACGAAACTGAGCTACAACCAATAAAAATAGTTCACAAAAATGGCGAACAAAACAAATGGACACTAAAAATTGACAAGCAACATCCCATTCCGGAGTGCAAACGCAATAACAGTTCGAAAGTCATATTATGGGCTCACTCCGACCGATACAGAACGAATGGGAAGCGACCGAATGAATACAAAACCGGTACAATTGAACGACGACCGCAAAAAAGTATTTTTGTATCGCAAAACAATTTAGCGTACCGATCCGATGTTCGGGTGGTGTAAATGTACTCGTACAATATTTGATGTGGTTTTTGTATTCAGGTTAAGTTAGCTTATTAAAATTAATTATCTGATAAGTCATAGTCAAGTGGTGGGTAAAATACATCAAGGAAGATCACCATCCAAATGGTCTGAACAAATCAAAACCGTCACCAAGATATCTGTGACAGAGTCCCTCAGAAACACAGATGACCTAACGCATTGGTGAAAAATGTAACACACCTGCATTTCCTACATTATAGTCGACCAATGTGGATATCAGCTATATCGTAATGACTAAGGAGAAGATCATCGTCGCGTATAAAGATGTATAAAACTAGACTCCTTTAGACTTTTTTACAGACCCCATATAATTACGCATATATTATGACAGAATGGCTTTTTGATAAATTGTACTTGTTATAACAATATAATTAAGTAAAAAAAGGTTTTTAATACTCACTCATATACATATTTCTATTTCTTTGATTATAAATATTGAAATTTAATCTACATAATTAATATATCACTTCAGTTATCTGGGACATATTAAGTAGTGGTATAATCGATCACATGTGAGAATATTAACATATCAATAGAAAGTTTCAGCTTACATTTATTATTAAAGTCACGTATAATTCAATTCAAGCAATGAAGCAATTTAAGTTAAAAAGATCGATCATAATGTCGGTAATTGGTCACTTTGGTCGTGGACGATCTTACGAAATAGTTGGCGACTCGACGTAATAGATAATTATTATGATTGAATGTTTTTTCCATTACATTATTGATTATACAATGTTAAGTGTTGGTCAATTGTTTGTTTAGATGTTGCAATTTGTAAAAGTTGTTTGAGACTATTCTGTTTCTGTATTATTTGTGGTAGGTCGTTTGTGTGGCTAAATTGTGCTTGTTTGGAATGTATTCTACGAATATTATGACGTATTTATTACATTTTCCTATTTCCTTCGATAAGGTTTTACGAGTGCTATCCGATAGCTAAAACTAGGCCCGATAGTTTCTTTCCGAGGTTTCCTTCTCATCTTGGAGGAAAACTCGTATGAAGTTTACCTACTAGCGGCCACCCATCCAACCTCCGACCGCGTCTGAAGTTGTTTTACTTTGTATATGTTACAATCTCATGTCGCGAAACAACACTCTTCATCGTCATTCTACGTCTCAAACATTTCACAAATTTTCCTCCGTTTTACACCCGGTTTTGACGACAGACGTTGCAAATTTCACACCGTTGCTCCACAATGTTCGCGGATTTATGCAATTACCCCACAAACAATACAAGATGCCCCGATAACACCAACGTCTCCATTGCGGGTAAAATATATCTAATGTTGAAATTTTAGTGCCTCTTGCCGCGCGAAAGAACGGCCGATAAATCCTCGGGAAAGACTAATTTTAAGTCCGCTTTATAACAGAACAATACAAGAAAATGCTGTTATGTTTACTGCCGAGTAATCGGCAACACTGTAGTATGTATAATGGCAATTTTACTACTTTAGATGCTTTTTTTTTTTTTTGTTGACGAGGGGGAAACCTTCAAAAGGTACCCTATGCCGTGGGAGCGACACGGGGTTATGTGGGATTCTTACCGCACTAAAACCCCCCCGGTGGCCGTCCTCGGCGCTGCGTAGAGGACTCCGGGATCTCCAACGGAACGCAACCGGAGTCCACTTGGCGCGTTGCCCCGTCGGGCTCCGCCCAGGTGAGCTTGAATCTCACCACACCATCTGGTGTTCACGACGGTATGCGACCACACATACCGCCGTCCATCCCGGGGTTGCTGGCCGGGCGGTTCGAGCTCCCACTCTTGCCGTCCGCAACCCCGGAAGCCCCCTTTTAGTCGCCTCTTACGACAGGCAGGGGATACCGTAGCCCTATTCTGGTCCCGGAACTACAGGGACAACTACTTTAGATGCTGGTATACAAATAAGTATTAAATTGTAATTTTAGTGTGTTTGCCACGCGAAATAATGACATGCAAATCCTCGGGAAAAACTTATTGAAGTGCGCTTTATAACCGACCAATTCCAGAAAATGCTGTTATATTAATTATACTGTAATATGTATAATGGCAATGGCATTACTGTGGTAATGCTAATAAATATAAGTTTGTAATTTTAGTACTTTTGCCGCGGCAAAGAACAGCTAATACTTCCACAAAAAAAAAATTTCAAATATTATAATTAAATAATAAAAATCCTCTTAACTATACTTCAAGATGTTAACTGAAATTTCAGTATAATTGTTACGCAAAAGAGGCTCTTATAAATTCGGGGAAACTTAAGTTAGATTACCCACATCTAAACTATGAATATTATATTTGTTTTTTTTTTTTGTAGTTTTCTCCCTCTACTGCTATCCTGCTTTAAGTGTAGAAATACTTATATACAGGTTATTTATAATCATTTATCTTGAACAAAAATAGAATTGTGGTTATTATTCAATGACAATGGATCGAGGTCTAGAACTCTATTACGAGTGATATATATCGAATGTTGAAATTCTAGCGCCGTTCGCCGCACGACAACAACCAATAAATTTGGGCGAAAGACTAATTTTAGGCCCGATTTATAAAATGGTTAACAGAAAAATACAAATACAGTTAAATTAAAATGAATAAATACTATCTATTTTGGACGTACGAAGATATTCAAAAATTTAAATACCCAGATTAAATAGATTACATTACATCTAAATCAATCATTACATATTTGCCTCACTGGAATCGAATCTGAGCCAATTGTATGACAACAATTCCATGTTTCCACCAATCTTTATGAGTTCATAGATAGGCATAATTATGCCTCTAGAAAGGATTAGGAGTAAACTGGCTAATAACCGCTGTTAGCAATTGAATAACATTGTATAAAGACGCTGCTCCCTATACGTTGAACTGAACCTACATCCACGGGAACAGAAGAAGTAATTGTCCACACTACGGCACGCATAAAACATTCAAACCCACTTTCCAACCTAACAAAGGTATAACCGAATTACTACAAGATTTAGCGCCAACAATCGCAGCTTACGGCACAAAACCGTCGAACGAGCGAACTACGTAATACTACAAACAATAAAGAGAAATAAGGCGGAACCTTCCATGGGATGGAGTACAAAAATCCGTGGGCAATCTCCACTGCTATAGCGAACGTAAAATTTATGGCAACAATAAAATGTGGGATGCTTCCGCCGTTGCGGACTAAAAGCGCCAAGGAGTCGGATTGTTCGGTGTTGCTAGTCACAATTGTTTTATTACGATTTACCGATACTTCACGTGTAATTGAATTTTATATCGAAATTTGAAATTTATGTGAAGGACAACCTTACCAACCTTGTGCTTTAGAAAATAGAAGGGCATAAAACCTTTTTATTTTTATTTTGTTGTAGTAGTTCTACTCAAAACTAATATCAAATATCTCTGAGTTTTACGGATAACTTCGTATGATACACTAATATATCAGAAGTAAGGACAGCGATAGTACTAAACTCGAACTCTATAGTTGTACCACCTTGAAAGTATTTCAAACTTATTCCTTTTATTATTTTTACCCTAAATTTGGAAAATTCAGCTATAGGAGCTGGCAACCCAAATCAAGAACATTTCTTACAAAGTACAGAATGTAACAGCAGTTCCGTTGTTTCGACTTGTAAAATGTTCGGAATTACTATTTTATACTAAGACGGGTTTCCGCGTTCGGCTACGGCGAAGGAAAATTTAATTTTTACATAGAAACTTACACAGGGTTAGAGACTAATATATAGAAAAGGGCTAGGCTAAAATATAGGCTTTTTATTTAGGCTGATTTTAAGGGCACTAGAGATAGGGCCAGCCTTGGTTATAATGGAGATATTTACAAATACTTGGCAAGCATAACCCTGGAGCTCACACCGCCTTTTAAGCGCCGTCCAGTGGGACATGAAAATGCATACATTGAATGATATGGGATTTTACCCATAATTAATACTTTTAATTCCACTAAATGGTTTTACAAAAAAAAAACTAACAAAAGTTCTACGAAACTTAGCCGTGATTTTAATATGTAGTAATAACTAGTTACTTAGAGTTAACCAGAGTTTTATCAAACTGGAGAAAAGATCGAAAAATTCCAATGCGGTTTTGTAAATTGGATAGGAGAATTAGTCTTACGAAATATTTGCACCAAGGAATTGTAAAGTCAAGTTTGGCTTTATGGTTGCTTATTCGGATTTTATAACTTCCAAAATACTGAACTAAGACCGAACAAGTACCGTAGAAATTTAGGACAGCTTTAAAACGCAACATAAATTTCGATTTTACACCCAAAGCAACAACATTGTAGGATTTGTTGTTGTTGAAACATTAAATTTCATGTCTGGGTCCAACTTTCGGTTTATCCCTGTAGTTCCCGGACAAGAATAGGGCTACGGTATCCCCTGCTTGTCGTAAGAGGCGACTAAAAGGGGGCTTCTGGGGTCGTGGGTGGCAAGAGTGGGAGCTCGAACCACCAGGCCAGCGGCTCCGTGAGGGACGGCGGTGTGTGTGTGGTCGCATACCGTCGTACGCACCAGACGGGTCGGCCGCTCCCACGGCATCAGGTACCTTTTGAGGTTTCCCCCTCGTGAACAATAAAAGAAAAAAAGGTCCAACTTTTGGTTACAAGGAATCGTGTTTTGTTTATGGGATATCTTCTAAGTTATGTATCTTTAGAAGTATTATGAAGAAATCTCTTTCCCTAAAGTGAGACAACATCTTTTAGAAAAAGACACACACTCCCTAAAATCTCACATTATCAGAACACAAATAATTGTAATTACCAAAATGTTAGTTATGATTACATTATTTTAATTTTTTTCTTTCAACCTAGATCCTATTTTATTCAGTTTACATCAGTTATCGTATATACCGTTATATCGTGTTATAGAGATTAGCTATTCTACAGCTAAGTATAAGTAAACTAAGCTAATACTAAAGTAAGCTTGGAAAATGAAATATCTAAGCACCGTCTACGATCTCAAAGCTAGGATTAATCTCAATCCGACTAGGTACCATTCGCTTTCGAAATCGGTTTCACTCTCAGTAGATCTACAACGCAACCGTTACTGTTTATCCACTATTACAACAACAAAACTGTGGTTACACCTGAATAAACTTAAGAAATTCCATACTTAGACCATTTTACTTAGACCAAAAAACAAGACAAACCCACTGAGTTTCTTACCTGTAGCACTACCATGAGTTGGCATAGAAACGCCACTATAGAAATTGTAAATAGAAAACTATTGTCATTTTGCTAGTGAATAACATAACTACTATCGTTACGGTATTTCTTGACAACGTCTGTCAAATTAATGACTCATGGGACCGAATTTGTATGGCAATAGATCATAATGACATTCGCTAGCGATTTGATTTCGATAGGTTTTTTACGTTACGAGTGGCTCACATTACGGAATTTAGTTCTACGAGTAACCACCAGAGGCGTTGTACAATTTTTCATACATTTATTTTACGCAGTCGCTAGCGAGTAATACTTTTGTGAACTCATGGTAGTGCTACGGATCTTCTCAGTTACGGTCGCGTAGTATCCGGTATCCGTATCCGGTAGTAGTTTAAGAAAAATATTGTAACTGACAATTTGTAAGTACCACCGTCGGACTATATAAAAAATATTTCATTTCATTTCATTTTAGTAAATATATATAGTTATAGACTATGCTATGACTACGCTATGACATGGGGCTCTTCAAAAAGGTTTAAAAAGAGCTCTCCTCCAAAGCCGGCGATGCATTGGCGACTCCTCTGGTGTTGCAAATGTCCGTAGGCGACGGTGACTGCTTTCTATCAGGTAGCCCGTCTACCTCATCGTTTTGGTAAATTTATAAAAAAGGACTAAGTAGTAATAGCCTAGTGCGTAAGAAACTCGGACTCTTGACCGAGGAGTTCTTGGTTTATCAAAGTTATGTGCGCTTTACAAATTAATTATCACTTGCTTAAACGGTGAAGGAAAACATCGTAAGGAAACCTGCATACCAGAGAAATCTAAAAAAATGTTTTCAAAGGTATATGAAATCGACCAATACGCACTAGGCTTGCGTGGTGGACGAAGGCCTAATCCTTCTCATTCTGAGAGGAGACCCGTGCTCAGCAGTGGGATAGTAACGGGTTGATGGTAGTCAAGCCGTCCACATAAAGCAGTATTAAAGTCTAAAGTCGAATAGACTGTTACGATGTACGATAAGGAGATTCAAATAGTATAAATTCAGCTTAGACTGTATTGTGAGATGTTCTTATTTTATCACAACGATATGGTACACAGAGGGGTATTTGTTTAACAGCTGATAGTATTGTCAGTAACGTGAAAATAAGAGAACTTTCAAATACTCGCAACACTTAGCTACTCTAGGAACTTATTAGAGAGTTTAGAAGAATCAAACATTATTATCTGTATAGCGTGGTTAAGACGTAGCTTTAATGTCTGTACAATTTTTCATAAAACATAGCTTGAAACTATATTGATTAACTCAAGCTTCAAATTAAATTAAACTTTAGTTAAAACCTCTCATCCACTACAGAGCGACGATGCCATTGAGACACAAATGTTTAAAATTTAACATTTAAATATTGAGGTTGAATAAAATAACACACAATAAAAAAAAAAGAATAGCAAAAGATAGATTCGCTTACTTCACGTTTGGTAGAAATAAAATGTAAAATTCAATGTGTCTGTTCGTCTGTCAATCTGTCACAAGTTGGACTGCTTTAATCTCGAGATTAACTTAGGGTTTGAATACTTTGAACGCGGTTTTCACAATAGAAAATAACTTGCAGGGAGATTTTTAAATGCATGTATATGTAATGTGAACATGTTTTGTAAATTGAAGTAATTTTTATTACTTATCTTGTACTTATCGGTACTTATAGAAAATAATACAAGTGTCAATACGACGAGGATTTCCTGTTTAGGCGAGACGTTGTTATGGCCAGCATCCGGAACCATCCTCCTATCTTCTAAAGTAGTGTCTTATTAAATTTTCACCGAAATAACATTAATATTCTTAATTTCTTATATATTTCAACACATTCAATATTTAAAAATGTAGATGCAATATTTGACCCGTGCAAGCGTGCATACCTAACATAGCTTGTTATTAAAGGCCTTGCAAAATCATCGATATCTAAAATAATTATTTTAGATATTTCAAATTACTTATATTATAAATATTCATAATAACGTATTAAATAAATATTTTACACCTGCATAGGCGCAATTAATATGAAATTAAGATTAATTTAAAAATAATATCCAATAAGTATTACAGGTATTAGCCAATCGTCCTTTGAGTAGCGCCATCTTGACCTGAGGTCATAGTTTTTGTCAGTAAATTCCTTACGGACTTCGCCTTGGCCAAGTTTGCTTCTATTATTAGCAACAATTTGTATAACACTTTAATATTCACATAAACTGAATGCACGGTAGTGCGGTAGCCAAGTTCTCAAAAAGAATTGGCGATCTGGCTTATATCCAGTGAAAGGAACTGATGGATGTATTCATATTCAAGGTGATCGAACTTGCGTTAGTATTTTTACTAACGCCTCAATTAACAGTAACTTTTTTTAAATCCCAGAGGGCAAGGGTCTCTTTCCAAAACTGAAAGACCTGTGAAGCAAACTCCACATAGCTGTTTTAATGTGGATTGGAGGACGAAAGTACTGTTGCGAACTAACGTCGAAAAATTTAAAGCCTGCGAAAAATTAAAACCTTGCTATTATTTAATAATGACCAGAAAACACGTACCCAGACGCGCGAATGAAAATTACCATCGCGGTTACCCATCCTATTCTTGATCGCTCTTGATTGCCTAACATAGTAACAGCAGGGCTATGCATGCTAGTATAAAGTAAATTAATTCAACTCCGAGAACAAAATCCACTCAGTACTCTATAAACAACATCAACATTAAAACGCTAAAAGCCATTAGAGTGAAACCGCAGATTCATTTCAACTTGCTTTTCGTTGAAATGAAACCAAAATCCTTATGCACTTTATATTTGTGTGTTGCTTGAAAACTACTGGTTTTATTAAGAGTCTTATATCCACGGTAATAATGAGATCATAAGTAGTTCGTTATAATTATGTATGTTAAGTCCTAATAAAGATACATTGACCGCATTGATCGAATTCGAGGAACTCCTGATCTATTTGGACTCAATTGTCAAGTCGTATCCAAATGCAGTGGCTATTTAACATCAGGTAGCATAATCCTTTCCAACTTTCATAACAAATAAAAATAATCTAACACTTATTAGCAATATAAACTTCCCATTATCAGTCAGAATCTTTGAGTTAGTTAAGCTGCATACATCATCTACGGAGTTTGACGTAGAAGACTTGATCCGTTAAGGAGAAAATATATTTTTACTTAAAATAATTTGAATAATATTCTCCCATGTTAACACGGCCCTTCGTATTTATATGATGTACGATACACATTGTACAGGATAATATTTTTGTCTGCCTAGTGGTTAAGAAAATCGGCCTCTTGATCGAAGAGTCCGAGGATCAAATCCCAGGGACCTCTGATTTTTAAAAGTTATGTGCGTTTTAGAAATTAATTATCACTTGCTTAAACCGTAAAGGAAAACCTCGTGAGGAAACTTGCATACTTCAGAAATCTTTAAAAAAAAGTTTTCAAAGGCATGTGAAGTCCCTACTAATTCGCACTTGGCCAGCGCGGTGGACAATGGCTTTATCCTTCTCATTCTGAGACTCCTCACCGTGCCCAGACCCGTGCCCAGCAGTGGGACAATAATCGGTTGATGATGATGATGACGGGACGCTTCTGACACACTCTTTGTATGTAGATGTTCAATTATCCTTAAACAAATATAATTTGCAGATACAGTGCGGAATCGCCATAAAACATTTTATCACTTATAACTAGCAGCTTTAACTTCTTATAATCAGCTAATCATTTAATAGCTAGTTTGCAAGCCCAAGCTCCTATAAATATTTTCATATCATAGAGCAGCATTCCTTCTTTTAATATTAACTTCATATTTTTATATTTATGACGCCTAGGCATCAGTGTCAACAGGATTAGCAGAAAATAAATTCCTAACAAGTAAGTAACTTACCACCGGCCACCATACCGGTCTGACGCGCAAAGGGTCCCGGGTTCGATCCCCGGCCGGACAGATTTCTAAATGATGAATTTAGATTTCTGTTTCTGAGTCTGGGTGTTTTTGTATTTGTCTTTGTGCTAGTGTGGGGCTGTGAGTGTCGAAAGCGTTTATTTATATTTATTATTATTAGATACATAATTTAGAAGGTGGTAGAACCCTTTGTGGTTCGACTCCGGCGGCACTACCACCACATCTATTTCTGCCTAATAACAGTAGTGTTAGGCGCTGCTGTGTTCCGTTTTGAAGGGTGTGGTAAGGGAAATATACTTTTCCGAGGCGTTCCAGCTTAGTCCTCATCATGAGTATTTTAATTTTCATACGGTCTGCCATTTCATCTTCTATATCCCATAATATTACTAGTTTCATAACAATAAATATGTAATAAACTAATAAATTAATGATTTTATATCAAACGCTCTTAAAAGAAATAAAAATGAAGAAACAACAATAGCAGTATTTATAAGGACTCTAACAAGCATTCAGTTCCTCATACTAATTAAAAAATGGTTTCACTCTTTCATAATGACTTATATATTTCCACCAACCTTTGTCTTTGTCAACTGAGGTATCTTTTCTTAAGGAATCCTTAAGCGATCTCTTAACCTAGATAGATTCTAAGAACAAAAGTCCCCGAGTTTCTGATGAGCTAGAATAAATAGGGGACTAAGCTATTGTTCGATGTAGATTAGAAGGGGCGGCAACAAAACCGTCTATGCTCGCAATAAATCTGAACAATTGTCCCAACAAATACCAACTCCCCGCTTGACCTTTCCATTTGTTTTTTCCTCCCGTCCCGAAGCAATTGCAGTGGCTCGTTTCATCGACTTGTCTGACAGATAACTATAAAATAGACTTTAATTCACTTAACAAATACTTAGACTCATTTTGAATTTGTCGTGAGGCTCCTGTACAAAACATCTTGTTAATATTTTCAAAGACTTATAATTTACGCTAGTTGGCCTTTATAACTTTAGCTTAGTTGGCCATTTATAAAATACGATAAAGGAGTCATGTCATGGTAACGAAATTGTGCTTAGGTATTTACTATAATTTTCTTTTTAACCGACTTTTTTTATAACGTCAGCTCTAATTGGCGCACACTTCGATATCATTTGTGCGAACTTGGGTCCTGTTCCACAGATGTAGGAATAACCCCGTTCCCAGCGTCTAACAGTATTACCATATTAACTTCGAGATTTTGCCAACAGTCAATATTATCACATAGTTAGAGGTTTCGCTGCAAGATCGTACATCGCCGTCATTGCAACAGCTGCCCAATTCTGGCAACGAGCGAAATGAGCGTTGAAGCGTTTTTAAACAACCAGTTTCTTTCTCCGTTGCGAACATCGCTTAGTTTGAATGCCTAGGAAAGACAGCTGCAAGATTTTTCTTTGCCGACTTAAATGTTTATGCCTGTTATAGAGGTTTTATCTTTCACGCCGTGTTTAACTTGGACACTTTTAAACGGATTACCGCTTTTTCAGGTATCTGCTGGGATTTTTCATGGATTTCAAGACAGACTTTTTGTTGGGTTGGTAGAGTTGGTGCTAATGGATTGTTTTTGGTGTTAATTACGTCAACACTACATTTTTCACTTATATCTCTTTAACTTATTGTCATTTTGACGATATACAAAAGTAGCCATCAAAGATATTGATTGTGTGCTCTATGTTTATTTAGAGCCTGCTAAGGATGAATTTAAAAAATACTTATACCATAGATATTTTACTATTTCCTACTACTTAATATTATATTATTTTTCTAGTTCTAGGTCAATATGTTTAAGCTGTCATAGAAATTTAAAGGAAATAATTAGGTATGCGATATACCAAGTTTTATTCTAGTAAACTTAAATCCTTATTAAGATACGAACTTTATCTCTCAAGCAATCAAACGCCTACAAACCTTGATACGTATAAGCCTATTTACCCACTAAATGGCCAAGTAATTTATCTTCGAAGTGCCAAAAAACATATCATTAGCGGATCAATTAAGCTATTCGCACTACGATCATTAGGCCGGTACCAAACTGACCGGTACTACAGTTATCAAGACCTGTCCGTAGAAATTAACTTGTCGTACAAAAACTCTCATTCCGTATACCTGTTAAAGAGCGAACATTAACACACATCTCGTTTTATTGCTGCGTGTGTTTACCGCGGGTGTAGTACAGGGGGATCAGTAAGTCCTCAACTCTTCATATAGTATTTCAATTCATGAAAATGGTATAGAAATTGATTAATTAAACTCTTTATACACTAACAGTTCCATAAACACATACCAAGACAAAGATACAAACATCTATATTCAGAACAGATATCTAAATTCCTCACTCAGGTCTCCATATCGATCTGACACGGAAAGGGTTCCGGGTTCGATCTCCGGGCAGCCTGATGTCTAAATGATGAATTTAGGTATCTGTTCTGGGTCTGGGTGTTTGTGTAATCGTCTTTGTGCGTGTCCATGGCACACGATACAGGGAAACTTAATGTGGGGATGTGAGTGTACAAAACAGTTATTTATATCATTTATTTATTAATTTGTTTTTGTTATAAAAAATCTGGACCAATAGGTGTCTCTGAGCTTTAATGTAATGTAATGCCTACAGGGTACTTACTCATTCGGGTATATTCATACTGTTTTATCTGTGCTACACCACAACGTTATATAGAATCAGTGGTTTTCAAGCACCTCTTGCCATCAATCGGTAAACACGGTGTTTAGCGTACATAATGTGTGGCGAAGAAATTGTGTGTATATCGTATCGCTTCACGCCTAACGATGTGATTATGTGCTTCGGTATTGTTGTTAGACGTTTATACTTTTTGTCCATTTTTTGTAGAGGAGTAACAATCTGAATAGTAAGTAATTATGTATTTTATTTGATTTTCCGCGTGACGGAATGGTATGCCGGTCTCACGCATAGTGGTTGCCGGGTTCGATCCCCGGCCAGACAAGTATCTGAATGTTGAATTTAAGATTCCTATTTCTGGGTCTGGGTGTTATGTACTCGTATGTATTTGTCTATGCGTGTGTCCATGGCATCAGCGATACAAGGAATCCTAGTGTGACTGTGAGTGTAGAAAGCGTCAGCGCCAAGCGATAACGTATGTGCCATCCGATACATTACTCGACCACCATGCGCGTGACATGCTGCAGGTTCAGGATCCGATCCTTGCCTAGTTTTCTTTTTTTATATTATAGGAGTAGCAGACGAGCATACAGTCCACCTGATGGTAAGTGGCTACTGCCGCCCATGGACATCTGTAATCAACTCCAGATAGGATTAGATATTCCTACCTGAGGTCAGTCACAGATGCGCTGCTACCCCTGAGGACTAAGCTGGAAAGCCTCGGAAAAGTCTGTCTCCCTTACCACACCCTTCAAACCGGAACACAGCAGCGCCTAACACTGCTGTTATTAGGTAGAAATAGATGTGTTATCTAGTTATCTAAATGATGAATTTAGTGCTCTGTATGAGTGCACGTGTGTGCAAAGGAGCTATTAATTAATTAAGAGTAGTGGAACTCTTCATGTTTTAATAGAGACAGCACCACCATACTTCGGAATTGCCAACGCATTACTATTCTATTGCTAGGCATGCAGAGTGAGAGGGTATTTCGCCATAATCCACATATATACATACACACCCACACACACACAAATTAATTTTCTGGAAATGCAGGCGTGGAGGTTTTTTGACGATGTTTTCCTTCACCCTTTAAACAAACTATAATTAATTTCTAATACGCACTTTACTTACATCAGATGCCTGCCTGGGATTTGAACCTCGAACCCCTCGATTGAAGTATTTTAAAATTAAGGTATTAATCAACAGAGATAGCAATCGTTGTGATCGAGTTTGGGTATGACTCAGGCGGCCTTCTACTTCGTACCAGATGACCATAGACGGCAGTGACCTCTGCGTCATATGGACTGCATACCAATGAGCTACTTCTGTTACTTAAATATTTTAAATGTTAAAAAAACACTCGGTTCCTAAGTTATAGAAGTGCGTAAGAGATGACCGCATGTGTCGATGACTGGTGATACATGGACTGCATAGCAATTAGATCTGTACTTAAACTGTAGTGTACTATCTATTAGTTCAAAGATCTTAAATATATACAACTATTAGATCTTTGGATACTCATTGGTTAGTAAGCTGTGTCATTATTCGGCGCAGTTCTTTTGTCAGGATGTGAGGAGTTAGGCTTAACTCGCTGGTCTAAACCCGCTGGTCAAGAGCGAATTGGTAGATTTCACAAGTCTTTTGAGTTTTTTTTTAAAGGAGTCTCAGATGTGTAGGTATCCCTACAACAGTTTCCTTTACCGTTAAATGATATCTAATAAGCACATTACTTCGAAAAATCAGAAGTGCTTGGGAGTCAAACCTCGAAACAAGAGATTGAGAGAATAAATTTCAAAGCACTAGACTGTCAATGTTTACCCGACTGAGGAGTATGTATTTAAGTAAAGATTCAACTAAATTTTGGTAGGACAAAAGCTACAATATTTGCCTTTTCAGTTACTTATTTTAACCAGTACTTTACTCATGTCGGAAATTACTTCCCAACTTACAACTTAGTCAACGGAACCATATCGTGCCCGAAGACATTTATTTGATCGCTTTGATTACTCAAAACTCTCCCCGACTTTCATTTTTCACTGCAAACATGATCGTTGATAATTTTCCACAAACTGATAGCACTTTCGTCGGCTCCTACAGCGTCATCAACGTATTACAATCTATCACAAAACCGGTTTTCTCACGGCAAATGTTTCCATCATTACCCATGAGAACCGGATAGTTTACAATGAAATCGCAGTTTTGTCAATACTTTTGTAAACAACTGAATTTTAAATTGCACTGTTATGGTACTTGCGCAAAAAATATAAACACAAATAAAGTGGTGTATTTCTGTCGTTTCAAAATACACGCGTTTTAAGATTTTATAAACTCATATTTTTACTCGACAGCGGAGGGTAATGTTTTCCGCGCGTATGTATGTATGTTTCATTCTTCAGCATGCTCTGCAGTCCAAAGGGCTTGCCGGATTTTAACATTTGAGGTGTCGTTAGATTCGTTTTTATTGTAGGAATAGCAAGCTATATTTTTAGCAATAAAGTTATTTGTTTTAAAATAACTCCTCGTTTTAGTCTAGGGTAGCCCTGGGTCTTATCACACAGTAACAGATGGCACTACAATCCTTAATCCAACTGCGTTCTACTTTACAGCCGTAATAAAAAGCGGTTACAGTTTGCGTTCAATACACCCAATTAAACACAACAATAGTGGCTATAGTCTAAATTGGAAAGCGCTGGTGGGCGTCCGCCGGAATCTGCTCCGGCGCACCTGTCTCGCCTTTCCCTGTCTCAATACACGGTCTTAGGGTAGTTACACATGTAGCGTTTATTGTTAATGTTATTTTGACTTTTGGCACGATATCCCAGTAATACAAATTTCGGCCTTATTGATAGCAATAGACAATAATTGCAATGTTTTTTTTATAGAATATAGGAGTAGCAGACGAGCATGAAATCCTGATGGTAAGTGACTACTGCCGCCCATTGACAGAAAATATTGTAGATCATTTTAAAATAGATACCTTGCTGGGCCGAATTTAATACAGCGTCAAAAGCAACTCTAAGCGTTTTATTTATTCTATAGATTTCAAATTTAATATAGATGTAAAACAAAACGTTACACGATTGCACAAAAACGTTTATCGAATCTTAATATTACATACACTTCAAATTTAACACGTATATCATTAACCATATAAATCATTATATTCTAGTATTTAAACAAAACAAGACGTTTACCATCATAAGTGTATCATTCTGGTAGAGATGAGCAAAGTAGCTAAACTAAGAATATTTGACAAATCCACAAATAGAATTGGATAGGGGAAAGACTTACAGGCGTCAAAAACGTAGCGACCTAACAATTCGTCTGTTACTAACCTAAGACTTACGCAACGTATTGTATTCTTTGGTGTTTACATCTTAGCGCTCTCTGTAAATTGAATGGCTAACGGTTAGAGCCCGGTTTTTATCTCGTTGCACTAACTGGCAAGATTGACTTGTCTGTCGAAATCACGGACAAAAACTTCACTTAACGTCTACTGCTACTGTAACTGACTTCGTAGAAACTAAATAAAGACCACGTCGTTATGATAAAATAAAAGTAATGTGCTCGTAGTTGCCGTGCTTTTGTAAGCACTCTGACTTTTTGTTTGACGTAGAATTACGCAGATACAAGGTAGCTTACAGAGATAAAAGAAAAAATTAGGACTTTCTAAATTGATGGATTTACACTAGGATTTATTGCGTCACGTATAAATCGAAAATCCTATCAAGAATAATATTTTGATAATAAGTTACAGAAATTTTATTGGAACGTCTCGGATAAGTAGGTATGCCTCCCTTACCACAACTAAAACTAGAACACAGCAACGCTAAACACTGCTGTTATGAGGCAGAAAGAAGTGTGGCGGTGGTGCTGCGGAGTCGAACCACAAAGGATTCTAACACCTACAAGCAAATGTTTTGAATATGATACTCTGTGTATGAACTGGAAGAATCTTAGTCAATATTCTGCTCCCAAGATTTCCTCTTCCTTAACATAAAATTTTACTCATAGTTCAATTCACCAAATAATGAAGGTCAAGTTTATCAAAACACCCTCGCAGACCTTCGACTCATACCGGCTACGCGTGTCCAACATGACCTTATTCCGTCGTGATGACAAGATCAGCTTTTCTATGCATTCCAGACCGCAACAATTGATCGAGTTCGCTATTTGAAAGGGAGGTCAGATGTTTCACCTATTTATGTTTTTTAGACGAGTCATATTGTGTGTTACCAATCATGCTATTATTGTCTAGAAACATAGGTGCTGATTTATATAAAGACAATATGAATTTTTGCTTGCTTAATAACTTGAAATAATCTTGATAACTTGAAAGAATCCTGAATAAATCTGCATGGTGGTGCAATACATGGTGGTGTATAATTTTATTTCTTGTATCAGCACGCATCCTTTGTGAGAGAGAGGGTGGTATATGCTGCTGTGTTTAAAATATATACCATCATACATATTGGTAGCGGATTGTTGCAAAGCAGTTTTAATCCTAATTTAATCGCATGGATTTTCGGAAAGTAACGCCTGATACAATTAACTTTCTAAATCTACAATCTACATGTCATTGAGTTCTTCACAAAGCTTAAAAGTATTGTTTGGCTTTTGGTGCCAAAATTTGAGCATTAGTGTTTAGAAAATTATGTTTAGCAAATAATGTAATGTATCAATGGGCAATGTATTTATTTTTACGTGCTGATATGTAGATCTGTAATCGACCCCAGATAGAATTGGAGTCAATTTGTATCGCCAGCAAATGCGTTGCTACATCTATGGACAAAGCTGCACCTTGATAAAATATGTCTCGCTTATCGCACGCTTCAAGCCGACATACACTGCTTAACCACACAATAATAAGGGTACCTTAAACCACCAATAGGTACCTTTTATTTTGTGGGTTAACAGTGCTTTTATTAGATACAAATAGGTGGTGTATCTGGAGTCTAACCAGAAATAGTTCTATTACTTCTATAACTTAAAATGTAATGTAGTATAATCCAAAGTAGGTAGGAAAATGTTGATCCAGGAAGCATTAATCCGTCCCGTGCCAGATATATTTGTTAGAACCGGATATTAGTTCTAACTTCCACCGCATATTCGTGTGGCACTACTCAGCACTTGCAAACTCTATTTCCTTGTTTTGCGTATCCAACCCCTTTATGCGGTACCTATTATATATTACCCTGATGGTGTGATTTACGGACTTTACGGAATTCCGGTTCGAATACGAATTCATTTCGAAATCTTTGTCGTGTGCATATTAGAAATTAGCTTCTTTTTTAACCGATTTCGAAAATGAGAAGGTTCTATACTCAGCTGTGTGTATATTTTTAGACTTTATAAACGCAAAAACTTAAAAAAAAAACTTTAATATACAATTGATAGAATATTTATTAGATTCCTGAAAATGGTATTATTATCCTTTATTAAACGATTTCCCAAAGAGAACATGAGGACATTCAGATAACCTGCATAGCGCGGTCGCTATGCTGGTCTCCCTACACAAGGTTCCAGGTTCGATCCCTAGCCCTACAAACTTCTACTGATGAACTAAGATTATTTTCTAGTACCGGGTCTCAATACAGTTGTCTCGGTATCCACAGAACGCACAATATTGTAAATTCTAGCCAAAATCTTGTCGTAATAGCTTTAAGGGATTGATTTGAATCCTCAACAAAATTCGCTCAGAATAAGTTTAAACCAAAAAAAATTGTGAATAATTTACAAGCCACAAAATCATCTGGTCTTGATCCCTAATAAATCCAACTTTGAGATAATAACTCGGCAATCATAAAACGAAGGCTGTTAATCGCGGGCTCAGCAATAAATTTCAATAAAGATCACCTATTAAACAGAACCAAAACCGCTGTCTTAATGGCGTGATTAATAACGCTTGTAAGAGCTTCGTTGGCTAGTCACGCGCCGCGGGTTCGGTCGCGTTTTATTAATCAATGATAATTGTGGATCGACTGCGGCGGCACCACCGCCACACCTATTTCTACCTCATAACAGCAGTGTTAAACGCTGCTATTATGAGGTAGAAATAGGATGAAGGATTTGGTAAGGGAGACATATTTTCTGAGGCGTTCCAGCTTAGTCCTCAGATGTAGCGGTGTGTCTGTAGCCGACCTCAGGTAGGAATATCTAATCCTATCTGGGGTTGATGACAAATGTCCATGGGCGGCAGTAGCCACATACCATCTGCTGCATGCTCGTCTGCTACTAAAAATCAAACAAATCTTAAAACACAAAAATAAATAGTTGTGATACAAAATAAGCTGAAGTATTGCGTGGTGGTTGAAACTCGCCCTTTTGATCCCAGGGTCCCATTGAAGGGTCCCAGGTTCAAAGCAGAGACACGTCATGGTTTATGTCAGATTTTATTTATCACTTGCTTAGTCTGTAAAATTGAAAAACCCTTTGATTTACGTCTAAATCAACCCTTAACTCTACGAAAAGAGACCCACCCGTGGAACGCTAAGTGTTTAACAAGTAAACGTTTTGTGAAATAAACCTTAAACCCGACTACTTAAAAATAAACTGAAAAGGAGAGGCCACGTAAATCCAATAATTAAGGCGAATCCTCATATTTTAAAATCTATAAAACCATTTAGGCTATAGGGCGAAACATATTGCTCCAAAAACGTTATCCTCTGCCTCTGTCTTTGAAACTGTGACTATTCATATCAGAATAATTACACGTAGCAACACCATTCAGTATTCAGCACACGATAATATGGACTGATGGATTCATTTAACAGTCAATATTATTAAGCAATTAGTTGGAATATTCTCATTTGGCCACGAATTGGAGTACGCGGGCTGGCGGTTACGTACAGTTCAATTTACGATCATAATTGAAATGTGGGGCTGTTATTGTTGAAGGAAATTCTCTGGTGATTTTTATTGTCGTTGTCATAAGGGCGGTAGCACACGTCCGAATGTAGTAATGAATGTCCGAATGTAAGTTGATGTACGTTAATCGTCTTTTACTGTCGTTGTAGGTAATAAGGGCGGTGGCACACGTGCGACAATAGGGTAATACATATGCGACAGTGAGGTAATACATAGTTGATGTCGACAACTGTCGCCGAGGGTCACGGTTTCCACAGAATGTCGCTGACAGACGCCTATTCTCGCCGTTTGTTGTCAACATACTTCGCCGACTGTCGTTAACGACTGTTGGTGTCAATGACGACAGACAGCGACAAACGGTGTCGTCGTCGACATAAACTGTAGCGCGTGTATTATCTTCCTAACATTTTCTGTTGTAGTGTTTCTGTCGATTGTCGTGACCTTAGCACATGCTCTGATGGTAATCCAGATTAACTGAATCCATAACTGTCTTCACTGGTAATTGTTGCGGGTCTCCTCTCGAAATGGAAGGGGTTAGGAAATAACCCACCACGCTAGCCAAGTACGGAATAGCAGATTACACAAAGCTTTGAGAACTATTTCGTTAATAACTCTTAGTTGTGGTGTTCTAACAATATTTTTCTTTACCTTTAAAGCAAGTGATAATTAACATCTAATCCTTATCCTTACTAATATTATAAATCTTAAAGTAACTCTGTCTGTCTGTCTGTCAGTCTGCCTGTTTGTCTCTTCTTCACGCCGAAACCACTGAACAGATTTTAATGAAAATTTGTACACATTTACACACACATGAAAATTTGTACACATTTCAAAGACATTTTTGTTAAATCTGGAAGACGCAACCTTCAAAATCTGTCTGACCTTACTTGACGAAAAATGTTATATATCAAAGTATTCACACAAAAACTAATAATGTATTCGTACGCACAAGCACTTTTATATTACGAAAACATAAAATACACTATGAAAACGAATTTTTATTTTACGATTAACTACGTATCTATACAAATAAATAAAATTGAAGTGAAGTGTCTGTTTGTAAACATAACAGTTTTTTAATAAATCTATATGCAACTTTATTTTTTTTTTGTCTGACTGCCTGTCTATCTGTGCGTTTGTTCCGGTTAATCTCTGAAATAATTCGTCCAATCTTGACGAGACTTTCATTGACTTGGCTGATAGAAAAAGTAAGTTAGGCTATTCCAATTTTAGAAAAAATAATTAGTGTTCCGTGCTTAAAACTTAAAACGCATAAAATCTTCCGATTATTTAAACGTGGGCGAAACCGCGTGGCATAGCTTGTATTATTACAAATTCGGCTTTTATTAAAAGTTCTATCACATAACATAACACTTTTATGTTACAAAAACATAACATAACACTTTTATGTTATGTTATGTTTCTGTAGATAACCTAAAGGTGATTTTAAATTGAAATTTCTCATAAATGGTGTATTACTCGTATACTGAAAGGACATAGTAAAAGGCGCAAATGGTTTTATTGTGCTGTTGAGGAATAAAGGCTTTACCGTGAAAATTCAATATTGAGTGTACTGGACCGCAAACAGTGCAACAGGGTTGTGCACAAAGCGAAATACCGCAAATTAAAATTCTATCGTTGGTCAGATTCCTTGCAAACCGAACCCAAAAACATCTATATTGCAGGGTTGCTAGATTCAATAAAATAGATTATAGATTTTAGGAAAAGCGAGCAAATTAAAATTCTCTTAAATAAAATTTTGTTCCATTCCACTAAGTATTTGTGCGATTCCACTAATCAAATATTTTGGGAAAAATAAGGTAAGTAAAGTTCTAACTAACTCAACTTAACGTTGTTTACGTCAATACCCTTTCAATTTGAATAATAAACGATTATCTGCATTGCAGAATTGCCAATTACTAAATACGTTACGCTTCAAGGCCTGTGTGTGTAAAGTATCCTTGGTACCCACGTCACAGGGAATTTTAGTAGAGTCCTTGAGTGCGGAAATGATATTTTTATATAACACAAGTCCGTGTCATCTTATTCAGACGAAAAAAAATTGTATTCCCCTGCAGTCAGAAAAAAAGACATACCATACATGATATTATAATAAAAATAACTAAAATGTACGGAAACAAAGTTTTTAATTGAGACTAATGGGTATTTTAATTAAAGCAACATTTTAGGTAATTCCTAACTTGCCATGCACTGCGTCTCACTAAACTTGTAAGCTTACAACATATACATAATAATATTAGTAATGTCCTCGTACCTATAAATTATATTCTGAAATCAGCCGTCTGCCCAGTTTCCGTGCATTTACTTATTTATATTCCATTTTTGCATGCAGCCCAGAAAAGTTAAGAACTTTTACTGAGAACGAACGTCTATAGATTACCAAATAGGTTTGTCCCTGTAGTTCCGGGACTAGAATAGGGTTACGGTATCCCTTGCCTGTCGTAAGAGGCGATTAAAAGGGACCTTCCGGGGTTGCGGGCTCAAAAGTGGGTGCTCGAATCGTCCAGTAAGCTACCCTGGGAAGGACGGCGGTATGTGTGGTCGCATACCGTCGTAATCACCAAATGTTGTGAGAGGAGCGAACGCTCCCCAGGGCAGAGCCGGATCGAGGCATCCCGCTTGGAGGTCTCCGGTTGTGTTCCATCGGAGATCCCGGAGTTTTCCAACAAGCGCTGAGGACGTCCACCGGAGGGGTTTTAGTACGGTGAAAATGCCACATAACTCGGCGTCGCTTCTTCGTTGTCGGGTACCTTTCGAAGGTTTTCCCCTCGAAAAAAAAGGCTACCAAATAGGTTTTTTTAAGGCGATAGTCTTAATGGTTCCATTCCGAAGAGACCACCGCCGCGCCGATTTCAGCCTAATAACAACATGAGGCGTTCAAACAAAGTCGTCAGGGGTTGCAAATTGGTTGTCCCGGTGCGCACGAAATCCGTTATTTCGACTGAAATTTCAGGCTTACACAGAGCTTTCTCCCAAACAAGTCATGAAGAATGAAACATTGGTAAATTGACAGCAAATTTCCACTCTGCACAAGTTTATACCAATCCAAAAATAATAATTGACAGTTGTATATAAAATATCCTTATCATAAAAAATGTTATTTTATTAAAATCACATTACACACCTTATGAAATGAAGTAGACAACCCTAATATCCGGTTTATACCGATCCAGGGCTAATTAACCAGAATTATCCGGTACAAATTCGCATCATAATTGAAAGCAAAATGTTATTCGAATTTAGCATCGTTGAAATGTTTCGAGTGCGGTCCAGTTGATCTGTAAGAGCTCTTTATGTTCGAGATTTGTATTAAACCTTTAATTGGAGTTAACGGTTGTAAAGTAGCTGCTGTTATGTTACGGAAATAACCGGTTCAATTTTGATAACGCTTTCCTATTTCTGCCTAATTACTGCAGTGTTGAGCGCCACTGTGTTCTGCATATATATGCAATAATATGCATATATACTTATTATACTGTTATACTGTTATATATGTACATTTACTTTACTATAGGTACTATAGGTACTTTGTGGCAATTATACACTTGTATATGGGTTGGTAGAACTACTGGTTGAATTAGTTCCTACAATGTTTTTTTTTTTCAATCCAATTCTGATTGATTTTGCCTACGGTCCCTGAGATTAAATTTAAAGTAATCATATGTGCCTTTATCAAACCAAAGGCTTCAATTCAGAATAGTAGCACCCAACCATAATATTAAGATAGAAATAAGCTTTGGCATTGCAGTCGAATTAAAAACCATTTAAACACGTTTCAAGTTACCATTTTTATCGCAAAACATCTCATTCGTTACTGCGACAAAGTCTATTCCTATGAGAAAAGCAACACCACAAGTGTCAGACAATTTCAAACAGGAAAATAGCTATTAATGAACAGTAAGAAATCATCATTCTTTGCAGAAAGATGCGTTCACAGTTACTTAGAGGTAGGAAGGGACTTATTAGAGCCAATTAAGACGTCATGTGGAGTCATTTTTATTACACTCTCTATGTTAGAACTTATAGTTAGCGGCTTGCTATGCTATGCTGGTCTCCCATCGAATCTGAGACTGGCACTTGATTTCTTTAAACTATGTGCCTACTTAAAAGGAACGTTGTAAGTCCCACCTGAGGTCGGGCACATGCGTTCCTATATGTGGAGACTAAAGACTACGATAAAATCAATGTAATTCCACTACGAAGAAATTATCAAAATACGATCGTTGGTAGATAGATCATTGAATATATAGTTTATTCGCGTAAATTGATCCCATGTATAAATCTCTGGGTCACCATGATCTTCAAACAACTAATATGCATTCCATCTGATTGTAAGTGGCCGCAGCCGCCCAGTAATTTCTTCATCAACCCCAAATAAGAGTCCCACCAGAAAGCGGCCAAATAAGCGTTTCTACACTTAACGACTAAGTTGGAACCCCAGGTTTATGTATGTCTCCCCGGTAAATAAGAACATGGAAGGACTTAACACTGCTGTTATTAGGCAGAGATACTAGTAGGTGTAGCGCTGATATCGCCGTAGTCAAACCATTAAGAGTTATACCACCACAAACGGCCTGCCTTTAAAAAACTTCAAGTTTAATCACCCATACAAACAGCATACCTAGTAGACGGCCGTACGCTACGCCTACCCAGCAATTATAACCTTGTTTACACCATGCTTTTCACTTTTCTTACATTTAACTCTTACTTTCATAAATGATATTCACACGATACACGATACTAATCTAGAGAACATCACGGATCACAATAGCAGTGTTGCGTTTGTACAATATATTGTTTGACACATTTCTTGTGTGTGATTTCGTGCGTGTTACAGATCGTAGGATGGGCTGTAGATGTAAGTAATAGATACCATGAGAAAAACGTTTTCGTTACAGCTGTAGAAACCATTTGTTATGAAGCTGAGGTAGCAAATAAACTTGCAAACATGGTGTAAGTTGTCATTATTTCAAACAGATATTTGTGATCAATTCTACATAGGAGTATTTTTATCCGTCTGCGGCGAGTAATGTTTTTCGAGCGTATGTATTTGTCTGTGTATTTGTGTTTGAAGGTGGTAGAAACCTTTGTGGTTCGACTCCGGCAGCACCACCGCCACACCTACTTCTGCCTCATAACAGCAGTGTTAAACGCTGCTGTGTTCCGGTTTGAAGGGAGACATACTTTTTCGAGACATTTCAGCTTAGTCCTCAGGGGTAGCGGCGCATCTCAGGTAAGAATATCAAATCCTATCTGGGGTTGATTACAGATGTCCATGGGTGGCAGTAGTCACTTACCATCAGGAGGATTGCATGCTCGTCTGCTATTCCTATATTATAAAAAAAATGTCTTAATCTTTAGGACGCATCGTTTAAACGGCTTGACGGATTTTAACGTATGATACCTCATACGTTGAATACGTCTTAATTGTGGGAGTGACATAGGCTGTATTTTTAAGCAACCAGATTTTATTTTTAATAATTCTATAGTTTATTGTATGCTCATTTGCTACTCCTATATCGTAAAAAATTGAATAAGTATTAGCGATATTGTAACCAGAATCGCAAGGGCGACCTCTTCGTAAATAAAATTACTTTTTTCTTTGTCATACGAGTAAATAACAAAGAAGCATATCTAAAAGAAATATTGGATGTAAGCTGATATTAAAACTCAAGGCAAATATAACATGAATTATATTGAATACAAATTATTATGGAAACAAATTCGTATAAATTGAGTAATGTACTCTTGTAGCAAATTTATGGATGGGTAGTTTTCTGTATTGAAATGTTATTAAAACCTCTTGTATTAATTATGTTTCGCTAGTGTTTGTGTGTGTGTACCTACACATATGTGTTTTTATTTCTATGTATATGTTTGTATACTTATTAGCTAAACGGCTTCATGGATTTTAAAAGATGAGGTGTTGTTAGTTAACGCGACTGATGCCGTTTGTCTTAACATACAAAACAAAACTATTTCCGACGACATTTTTTTAACAAAATCAGTCGATTGATTTTTGCTCAATGAGCACACATGCAAACGATAGTTTTATAATAGGCTACATTGAACTATATAGCAATGTTATTCAAGTATGTTGGTATAGGGCATTGATATATCGCTTCGCATACAAAAAGCTAAATTTCGATAACTCTATCTTATAATTATTTATGTAAAATTTATAGCAAAACAGCAAGAAATATAGCTAAAATAAACGTAAGAAGTATTGAATGGGAATGAGAATGACTGAAGTGGGATTAGAAAATAAGTAACTTCTCAATTACCTATCAAATGAGATCGTAACAAACTCATTTCTACACAAATAAATTCGGAAATTGCTTTACGTAATAGGATCAAAGAAAATATCAATATCTTATTAAGAACACGAGATGTTGTGAACATAATATTTAGTCTGTAGAATATAAAGTAAAAGCACTTAACCGCCATTTTTGAGATTACCTAAGGCCTAAACCTTTCATAGAGGCCTTTTATTAATAATATAATCAATCCAAGTTTTACCTCCCAAATTAACAAATTCAAAAAAATATCAAAAAAATATATTAAAAAATTATCAAATGTCGATCTTTGAAAAACATTCGACAGATTGATTATTAATAATGCGCGTTACTAGAACAGCTTATAATGGCTAATTATACGAGTAGTATTTTGAATGCAACGTGACAGATATTATATTGCCATATCGTATTATAATTATTTTCCACAACAATATAATAAATTTTAGCCGTAGTGATTAACGAATATAATTAAATATAGGTACTAAATAAATGAAACTACCCAGCAATCTGTCTAATTAATCTCTTATGTAACTTTACGTAAAAGTTCATACTGCAATCTTCATATAAAAAATACATTATCTTAAGTACAGATATGTATAAAAAAATAATAAATAACGCCATCTGTGAACGCGTAACGGAACTACTTACCCTCTGCGCATTGTAGCAAGGGGGGTCGAGCGCCCCAGGCCGGAACATCGCCGCGCTTACTGCTGCCATCTGCCGGCTACCTCACCTTGCCCTTCCACCGAGACATCGCTCTGTGAACAATAATAATTGGTTAATTTTCTTTTTATATAATATAAGAATAGCAGACGAGCATGCAGTCCACTTGATGGTAAGTGGCTACTGCCGCCCATGGACATCTGTAATCAACCCCAGATAGGATTAGATATTCCTACCTGAGGTCGGCCACGGATGCGCCGCTACCCCTGAGGACTAAGCTGGAACGCCTCGGAAAAGTCTGTCTCCCTTACCACACCCTTCAAACCGGAACACAGCAGCGCCTAACACTGCTGTTATTAGATAGAAATAGGTGAGGCGGTGGTGCCGCTGGAGTCGAACCACAAAGCGTTCTACCACCTTTAAAAACACACTTTGTGAAACATATGGTATTTGCATAGCCGCGATATACGTTTACAAATTAAATTTCTTTCTAGACTTTAGTCGCCCTGTAGGTAAGATTTCTATGAGTTGTAAAAACGCATTTACTGTATTTTCTTTTAATGGTTTACTTAATTGATTTAATTTTGATTGAGTTAATGATGAACCAGTAACAAGTAGGAATTAATGGAATGAATGATTCATTCTTGGAAAGCTTTTAAAATAGTACTTTTCAATTTAGAAATATCGACCCGAATGCTTAACAGATTCTTGTCATGTAAGCAAATATTGACCTATCCTGTCCTGAGAAACCTACACGCCCGAAAGTTTTCCACTATGATCACAAATGTGACGTCCAAGAAAACGCTTAGATGGGTGACTAATTTTACAATTCTCGTGCTTACATCAGTTATCATTGAATTTTAACGAAAACTGGGTGCCGGCTTCTCGTTAAAAATTAATAATAATACAATTTTAAGTCTACGTTTCGCAATTTGCCCAGCGAAGTGTTACTAATGTCCGCGACCTTTAGACTGGGGTAATTAAATATGGTAACTCCTGTAACGGTCGCTTCTTATTCGTGCAAGGCTTTTGTATAATAATTGGCCAAGTACGAGTCGGACTCGCAACTGGTTTCCGTACTACCATTGTTTATGAATGTTTTATTTTTAGTATTTAGTATCATAGCAGCCATAGAAGTTAATGCAATGTGAAAATTTAAACTATTTATAATAGCTATTAAGGTTAAATAGATAAAGCTAACTCGGAAAAATAACGATTTCAAAAATTGCGACTCCCATTATCGAGTTCTTTTTATTTTTGTACTTGTTATAGGGGCCAGTAGTGACCAGGACATATATCTTGTAAAAAAATCGAGTGTCTATCTATTAAGGTTCACGAGATAGACCCCTATGACAGACCGACTGACGGACAAACAGCAGAGGCTTAGCAGTAAGTTTACCTTTTGTGTACAGAACCCTAAAAAACATAAGTATGTATGATGTTATGTAATTATAACTATAGGTGACCGTGAATACTTTTTATACCGATATACTACCTTAATAAACCTTTTTTTTTCTTTAAACCTACAAAAAGTACAGGTCGACGTGGCAGCGACGCCAGGTTATGTGTGATTTTACCGCACTAAAACCCTCCCGGTGGCCATCCTCAGCGCTTGGTGGCCATCCTCAGCCGAGAACTCCGGGATCTCCGACGGAACGCAACCGGAGTCCTCCAAGCGTGATGCCCCAATCGGGCTCTGCCCTGGGGGAGCAGTTTTCGAGTTTTCGTTCTCTGGAGTTGATAACTGCATCAGTTCAGGAAGTAGCCATAAGAGCTGCATTGTGACTGCATGCTCTTAATATTTTTATTTTTTTATCCACTTATTTATATGTAGCAAATAAATGTTTTAAGTTAAAAGCGGTACTTACTCCAGTGAACTCTTGTGCAACGCGCATCCGCGGTCACTGACCCCGCTTCCTGCGGTTCCCACGTAAAGCTAGTGGCTAATGACTGATGGTAAGGTGTGCAAGGCTCGACACTTCAACGTTATTAGTTATTAGCAATGAAATGTTTATACACATGTTGGTAAAGCAAACGTCTTTAAAGTTATGTCACTTTTTAGGGTTGGGTTCAAAGTGGAATATACGTCATCTGTCAGTCTGTACGCTACGTTAAGTTTTTATTACCCTTTTTACGAGAGAGTGTAGATATAAAATTTATTTTAAAAATTAAAAAAAAGAATTTTATTATCGTCATATTATTGTTTCTCTTATAGTTCTCACGAAACTCCATCATTTAATACCCCTATGTTAAGGGTGCATAAAAATAATAGATCCGCCATCTTAAAACGGCCGTCATATTGAATTTAGAATGACTAAGCTAAGTTACTATGCTTATTAAAAAGTACATTTTCTATTTTTTATTGCGTTTTCAACAAAAATAAAATAAACAGCAATATACCTAAGCGACAGAGACCGACAAACAAACATAGCTACGAATATGTATGTACGTCGTAAGCTTAGTAATAAAGTTCCTGTTTGCGGAACCCTACAACTATTCTATTAGTTTCCTATCCCGTGGTTCCCACACAGGTTGTTGACATTAACAGGTATTCTATTACATTGTTCAGGAATGTACTAGTAAAGAGAGGTGCGCATTTACATGGTATATTGTAAAGCACGGGAAACAAGAAAATTAAGGAAAAAAGATAGTAATAATAAGAACAAAATAATATTAGGTTTGATATCTGTTATTTAAAAATAATAGCCATTATTAAGCTCATAGGCTTAACGTTGAGTTGAAACTATTAAAGAGATAACGGACTCGAAATTTACGCTAAAATGGTCTCTTTGGAGATAGGGAGCGTTTAGTCCTGATAAAATTTAGTGACAGCTTAAGGTACCTCATAGTAGTTTTTAATTATTGTAGAGTAAACACTAAATAATCTACCACATAAAGGAATATAATATGAAAAGACTACAGATAAGTACAGATAAGTAGAACTCATTGTGGGTTTGTCTCCAGAAGAAACACACCACTACACCTATTTCTGTCTGATACAGTGTTAAGTGCTGCTTTGTTATGGTTTGAAAGATCTGGCAAGGGAGGCATATTTATCTGAGGCATTCCTAAGTCATCAAGGTAGCAACGCATCTGTTTCCTATATCAATTGCTCAATTGAAATTCTCCATGGGCAGCTGACACCACTCATCATCGGGTAACTAAACGCTTATTTGCCACTTCAATATTATTAAAAAATCGCTACCACATTTTTTTTTTTTTTTTTTTTTTTTATAATATAAGAATAGCAGACGAGCATGCAGTCCACCTGATGTGACTACTGCCGCCCATGGACATCTGTAATCAACCCCAGATAGGATTAGATATTCCTACCTGAGGTCGGCCACAGATGCGCCGCTACCCCTGAGGACTAAGCTGGAACGCCTCGGAAAAGTCTGTCTCCCTTACCACACCCTTCAAACCGGAACACAGCAGCGCCTAACACTGCTGTTATTAGGTAGAAATAGGTGTGGCGGTGGTGCCGCCGGAGTTGAACCACAAAGGGTTCTACCACCACATAAAGAAATAATATACTAGAGATACAAAGAAATAGGTACTCATACGATATGATAACACTACTTACTAATTCTCACAATTTAGGTTATACCGTGACAACCTAATATCACGTTCGTGAGTAGGACCGCGGAATACGTTATAGTCACATACCGATATTTCTCTCACGACTTTTCAGATAAGGCAAATGAAAGAGGAACATTACCTTATGTGTAATAAGACATAAATCAATAAATTATTGCGTACTGATTTACCTTTTAAGGGTCATATGAAATTCAAAATAGGTATCGTATATGGTTTGATCATAATCCTTTATGTAGAGGTTTGTTGAATTAAATTATTAGTAGATAATCCTTATGGTATGATGTGTGGAATTCTCTCTTATTTATGGTATAATCGGCCTCTCTCATAGAGTTATGTAGAAATGAGTTATACAATTCTCTCTTATTTGTGGTATAATGGGCCTCTCTCATAGAGTTATGTAGAAATTTAAAAGTTACGTATTGATGTTGCATCTCCATTGAAATAACAAAGGCATGCATGTCAAAATATCACAGACAGTAATGATTTCAAAAAGATTTCTTCAAGTAATCATGTCAAATAACAATATTAAAGTAATAGACTGAACACAGGGAGGAAAAGTGGTATGTACGACTTAACACCGAGTGGTAACAAATTTTTCTGAAATATATCCTATTGCATACTGTTTTTATCTTAATTAATACTACTGTTAAACTCTACTGTAAGTGTGCAATAAAGAGTATACTATTCTATTCTATTCTATTCTAATATATCAAAGTCAATCAATTCCAAATGGCTTCCGCGGTATACCTCTTTGTACCACACTAAAAATGCATAATATTAAATGTTAAAAAACTGCATGCTACATGCGACATGCAATATGCTTTAAACTAAAATATTTATTATGAACTATTCTGATAGTAAAATGTAAGAATATATAAAAAATGTCACCATTTACAGAATGTTACTACATTGTGGCAATAAATAGTTTTCATTACATTTAGTTTTAAATTTTTATTTTAATAAATAATGTTCCGGGTTACGGGGATGTCCCAGGAACATTATTACACAGATAAGTATGTACTTATCTGAGGAGTTCCAAGGACTAATCTCACGAGTAGCAATTTATCTGTTACCAATCTCAAATAGGAACCTAATCTTATTATTTTATTACTTACTATGGGGTCGACTGCGTGCTCGTTTATTACTCCAATATTATTAAAAAAAAATATAGACGGACACTTCAATTCTTGTTTTATATAAGAAACAAGCAAGCAGAGGTTAGCCCGCATGCGTACGCGCAGACCTTGCTCTGTCTTTTCTAGTATCATTATGTTGTTTATAATGATTGCTTGGTTACCTCGAATATCCATGTAATATCCACCTATGTTAACTGCGGAAGGTAAAGTTATAAAATTGTATATATTTTTACCGTGTTTGTTCTTCAAGAAATTCAAAACGTGACTGGTAGTAGGTCTGTTTGTGCTGATTTCCTGATTATAATTATTGTATCGTGTTATATCTGTTTTGGATTAAACCACTTGCTTTATCGTGGTCAAACCAACATGTTACAGTTCGGAAAAATAATGTCAGTGGTATTTACCAATTCGCACTTGGCCAGCATGATGGTCTAAGCCCTTTTCTGGGTTCAGATCCCCTCTTACTCTAAGAAGTCTCCTTATTTACAAAACAGAGAGGAGGAAAGGGATTGATAATGTTGATAATGACATTTTAATTACAAATAAGTTAATGAACGACTTGTTCAAAATTAATAGAATCAATGTAATAATAAACTCATTTCAATCTCATAATAGCAATTTAAAGCTTCCCAATTTATTCCTAAAAGGTAGAAAATCAGTAATATCTGTACCTAAGTTTTACCTTAGTTAACTCGTCAAATCCTGGCTTCTCCTCAATACTCACATCACTATCCAGTCAAAAGTTTTGTTTAACCATTAAGAAAATAATAAAATGTATTTAAATCTGACTGAGTATTTTATGTATTTTTAAAACAAGATGACATAACCAAGGTACCTATTCAAATTTCTAAATTTAAACTATATTCATTGCTTGCGTTGCATGTTAAGCTATGCATATCCATATGCATACCGTGTTCTGTCCAGTTTGGTCAAAGGGGGCGCGCCCACAACGTACAAAAGGCTGCATCATCGAAATTTACTATATTTGTCCGAATAGCGCTGAGTTCATTTTAAATTGACGATTTTATTGTGTATCATAAACATTATATTTTTTTGTTACCTAGTACTTGTCATTTAAACAAAAAATAGCCTGTTCTGATTTGAAGGGTGTGGTAAAGGAGACATGCTTAATTCGGGATTCCAACTTAATTCTCAGAGGTAGCAACGGTGGCCCATTGTAAGAGTAGTTATTACCTGGGGTTAATTAGAGATGTCAATGGGCAGCAGTAAGCCCTTACTATAAGGACGGCAACCATAAGTACGGACAGAAGGAATGTTCCTTTGCTTCTATATTATAAAAAAGGTAAGTTAATAAGTAATAAATAATTAATAATACAAACAATTTCGTAAAATCACATTCAAAAACAAGAATCAAATCCCAGACTCCTCCCATCCCTTCAATGTGGATAAACTGAACATTTGATGACCGATTACTACATAAGTAAATAGATTGTAAACAGCCTCTTTCTCTTAATTTATCTCTATTTCAACCACATTATCTGTATTAGGTATCGTCCTAGATTCAACCGATCTTTGCGATATAAACGCCCACTACATCTTCTAATGGACGATAAACCCTCCCATGTTTGTTACAAACTATGAAACGGCCATGAACTCAAACAAACACTGGCTAATCTGGATTATAGAACATCTAATAGTTCTGCAAGTTCTAATATTGGTACACGTTTAGTACAATGAGATTATAGACATTTACTATATACAAAGTTGGCCTGGAATTACACCATCATAAATGGATGGACAGTAATTTCTGTTGTAATTCTGAGCACGAAAATCTACACTAATATTATAAAGAGGAAAACTTTGATTATTTGTTTGGTTTTAATGAATAGGCTCAAAAACTACTGGACCGATTTTAAAAATTCTTTCACCATTCGAAAGCTACATTATCCACGAGTAACATAGGCTATATTTTATATGAAATATATTTGAGAAATAGATTTTGAGGCGGTACAAAGTTTGCCGGGTCAGCTAGTGAAAAATAAAGTATTAAAAAACCCATTTTCGAGTTATGTGCGTATTAGAAATTCATGATCATTTGCTTAAACGGTGAAGGAGAAAATCGTGAGGAAACCTGCATACCTGAGAAAAACAAACAGTTTTCAAAGGTGTGTGAAGTCTACCAATCCGCACTTGGCCAGCGCGGTGGACTATGACCTAATCCTTCTCAAATTGAGAGGAGACCCGTGCCCAGCAGTGGGACAGTTGATGACGACGATGAAGGAACCCATTTCTAAGACAGCAGTGGACTATTAAGCCTGCTACAGGCTAATACATAAATACACCGTTACTCCATCCGATTTTCAAAAAAAAATTATGTAGTCCACCTAATTAAATTATCAAATATCATCAGAAATCAAATCCAAAGAAGTAAACAAAGTAGGGTGTGCACAAAATATTGCTAGCAATTTAACTGAAATTACTCAACTTACAAAAACCTTTTTTAACTCGCGCTGTCAAGTTTTTTATTTTCACAAATAATTAATTTCATATTACTTATTATGTAGATGTATCAAACAAAAATTTCAAGTGTCTATCTATTACGGTTTAAGCGGTAGAGCCCTGTGACAGACGGACAGACGGACAGACAGCGAAGTCTTAGTAATAGGGTTCCGTTTTTACCCTTTGGGTACGGAACCTAAAAACAAAGTTAGAAAATGACACAAACAGAAAATTTTATTTCATTGATTCGTATATATACTCATTACCAATATTCACTTTCTTAGTATGCATAAAATGATTTTATTTTTAAACATACGTGTCTTTTTTGGTCAGTGATGCATAAAAAATCACGCATATGGAAACTACGTGGGTAATGAACGTAAATATCATAATATATTATATACATAATATATAGTGGATACAAAATAACACAACAGCGATCAAAGTTCAAGTTACATTATTGAAGGAAGCAGAAATGACTTGTTTATTAAAGGTTATATTTTTCTGATATAAATCTGTTAAACACTTATTTGGTTATATAAGGATTTTGTTGCTTATAATAATATGATAGCAAAGTCCTTTTCAAAAGACAAAAACATACAAAGGCCATGTTTGAGCGAAAGCGTATAATTGAATAAATAATTGGCCAAGTGCAAGTCGAACCCGCACCCGGAGGGTTCCGTACAACCAATTTTTTTTTTTAAGTTCTAGTATTTATTATTATAGCAGCCATTGAAGTACACACATTGTGAAAATTTTAACTGTCTACCTATTGCAGTTCAATATAATACAAAGCGAAAAACGTCAAATAATAGCGGTTTCTTCTATTTTCAAGACTTTTTTATTTGAAATATAAAAAAAGTAAAAAAAAAGAAGCACATTTTGTCAAAACTTCACGCGTCTAGCTGTTACGGTTTCAGAGCCTTGTGACAGACGGATATACAGCGGACGCGTAGTACGAGTAATAGGGTTCCGTTTTTACCCTTTGGATACCCTAACAATGAACAACCTATCTCTACCGTATTTATCTAGCGTTTTCTCCTCATTATGTATTTTTATGGGTATAAAACATCTAGTCATTGAAACCGCTTGCTCCTTATTCGGCAAGATGGCGTTCTTGTCGCGATCTTATCTAGCTGAACAGACGACACAAGGAAATTAGGTTAATTTTTATAGCTTCATGTTTTACCGCAAAATGGATTGGAAGTAACTTCAATTAAATTATAATTATTATCTGCCTTGATTAAGCTGGTAAGTGGAATATTGAATAATTTAGAAATGTCAACATCTTTATAATCTTTCAGATAAATTTTGTAGTAATTATATTTCATTACAATTTTATTTAGAATCGTTATTTCTGTACAACTGTAGAAGTCGGATAATAACGTAGGTATTAGAAAGAAAGAAAGAAAGAAACATTTATTAGAGGTAGGTACGTAGGTAAAAGCTTGTAGAAGCTTTGATTAAACCTCTTTGTTAGTTAGTAGGTATGTGAGGGTCAAATCTTGCAACTGTTTTTAATTAGTTAGCCCTAATTGTTTAAGCTGAAATTTTGATTATGCATGATAAGTTTAATCGTAATTTTACATCCAATACGTTGGACTAATAATTTTTAATGCCTGCCAATGAAATTATTGATATAAATGAAAGAATTTTCTAAGAAGAATACAGAACTAACGATGTTACTAAAAAGCTTTTATTTTTTTAAACAAATGCTTGAAAACATACAACTGACCATTAACCAGGACATCCAAATTAAATTCGACCAACCACCGATCAACTAAAAACACCAACACCATTCTAATCAAACGCCAAACGTGGAGTGATCCGACCAATATTGCCTAATACGCACCACATTAATACGCGTTCGTTTCACATAGAAAGTGGCTCGCGACCGTACGGAGACTGCTAATGCCGCTTTATAGAAACTGCTTCCGTTCTGACGCGTGATCTATGCCCAAACCCTTAGCCTGGTTCGAATTGGGATAGAAAAGGAAAGTTAGCTTCTGGTTTTGGCTTAGATTTGAATAGTTTTGGTGAATTATGAAAGATTGACAACAAAATTCGCGTTGATATTTTCTGTATTTGCCGCCAAGATTGATTATAATATTTAATAGAAGGAACCCCAAAAATGTAAATGACTAATATGCACCAATAACACCCCTCTGAACGCTCTAGGTTTTAGGAAGTCGATTCAATTAGGTTTAATACTATCGTGCTAAAATCATAAGCTAGGCATCAGCAGTACACTGATCCACTAAAGATTGGGTTACATGGAGAATGCAATGGAGAAATGCATCTTTGCACTAGGTTTAAGCAACGGAGACTTTGGTTTCATTTATTTTATGACCTATAATAATTAGCTAATTTAACCAGAAAATTAATTAATAGTCAAACCCGTTAAATAAATTTAAATCGCATATTATATTATTAATTAACAAAAAAGAATTCATATATTAACACTTATTTATCATACATACCTAGATTCGAATTTATATAAAAAAACCAATTATGCCGTCACTTAAGAACCAAGGTATGCTGGCGACCTCAGCTGTCAAATTCTGTTAAGTAGTAAGGACAGATAAGTACACGTTTTTACAATTATGTCGGCAATATTATGTTTAGTAACTTAAAAGTGTCTTGTAGAGGCATGTTATAAATAAGTATAACATCTAGGGTTGCCATACGGACATTCTAGCATTTAACATTAGACCATTTCAAGTTACATTTAGTCGCATGTCGCCATCGAAATTTTGATCATGGCGCGCTCTACATAACAAATAAGAAGTTATATAAAGTCATATATAAAGTCATAAAGTCATATCGTAAGCGGAAAAGCTTCGGTGAAAAAGGTTCAGCCATGTCTAAGATTAACCCGAACAAAACATTACCTACCTACAACAGCTAGGAACTTTTTATTTAACTTGCCTTGTTAGTTCTTACACAAAATAAATGTACTCGTATTCGTATGTACGAGTATGTGAGGGTCAAATTTTGCAACAATTTTAAACCAGTTAAACCCAACCGATTAAGCTAAAATTTTGCATACACATTTTGTTTGTATGACGATGCAACGCGTTTAGTGACATCTAAATCCAATGTAGGAAACGTCTTAATATAGCTGATCAATGATTTGATCAATGATCAGTGATGCAGACCCATTAAACTTATAACTATAAATGTACTATTTCTTTTATGTATGTTAATATCAGTTGCGACGAAAATAGGCTCCTTTTAAAACGTCTTCAATTTCTCCTATAAATCGGATATAGTCAATTTTCTTATCGTCACTGCATCAGAAGATCGATATAATCTCGATCCATGTTAGTGTGCTAGAGAATTGTAACATTCTCACGTACCTGGTAATATACCCATGCGATAGGAAATGATTAGACAACGTACGATACGGATTTCTGTTAGATAAAATTGCGAGCGGTGCTAAAATACACCCGCAAATGGTAATTCAAAGTAGAGTGCGTAGCAACCTCGGTTCGAAATTTTAAAACTTTATTCATCTCAGTTAACAAAAATATTTCAAAATTATAGTAATTATAATTTGAAAATTTTGTAATATTGAAAGTTTTACAATTTTAAATTTAATTAAATAATGTTTCTGTTTTGCATACAACCCGTCATAACGGTATTTCTTTATAAAAAAAAATCCCAAACATATTAAAAATACGGATCCCTAATTACCGATAGAAGGAAAAATAACGCAGCCAGCCCTCGTACTAACCAATAATGAATATTCCCCATCATATCACCATGAAAGTATGTTGCAAATGTTTAATCGACTAGAAACCATACATCCATAATTCAATGTAATTTATTGGCTAGACGGAGATCTCATGAATTGAATTAGCTGTACATCAGGTATCTAGACAGACAGACAGACTTTCACTGGATGGTTCGGCATGGGAAGATGTAACGAATATAAATCTGTACGAGCGTAACGGAGCGGTACCATACCGGTCTGCTAGGGTTCCGGGTTCATAACTCGGCGAGGCAACTTTGAAATTAACTTAGATTCTGGTTTAATAGGTGGATTGGAGTTTGGGTGCTTGAGTCGTCTTTGTATGTGAGCCACTTACAGCGAAACTAACTTAGTAAGACTATGAATATAGAAATAAGAATTACGGCAGGTAAGGTAGGTTACTAAATAAATTTCAATGGATAGGTTTTACCAAAAATTTTCTACCAATACTGTTTGACCAGCGAGGTTAACTTAACCTAAGGGCCGTAACACAAGAGCGTTTACTAAGAGACCAACGAATTCGATCGCTCGACAATTGGCTACTTGACACTTTTTGGGAAACTGTTTTAATGAATTCATATACGTATTATATATGCCTTTCATTGATCATTTTTCGAAAAAAGGGCTATTTATTAATAAAAAACATATTTTTATTACGGTAAACGGAACGTTACGCCAAAACAGGCGGTCAAGTGTCATTTCGTAGCGTGACGTCAACACATTGAAAATATAGAAATAAACTTCGACGCTACACATACTTCAGTCTTGTTTGGTTTCGATGTAGTGACGTCACATGACATTTGAGGCAGCACTGTCGCCGTTTTGGGATTTAAAATCCACAGATAAAAAATCGAAAATTTCTTTTTAAAAATTAAAATACTTAGAACGTATTAAAAAATAAACAAAATACTGCATAATTTATGTTTACTTATAAGCTATCATATCCAACATATTTCATATTTTATTGTTATTAGTGTCAAGTACCCAATCGTCGACTATTGGCGATGACCACTGATAACAGGCAGAGAAAATCAGTCATTGATACAAACTATCGCTCATATTATTAACTCAGTGATGCTCATGTGTTACCAAAATAAAATATCACAGTTATCAAGTGTGAACACCGCTTAATATTACGAAAGCTGTCAATTGAATTCGCAACAAAACCTGCTTGCAACAAGGTTGTTTACACGTTGACCGCGACCCGGCGGTGTGGTCATCCTAATGTCAAGCAGTGGTCCCGTTGAGCTGCAACTTTGTGGTTACTAGATATTTGTGTATTTGGTAGATATTTAATACTAAGATTATTAAATAAATTATTAAAATAAATAAATTACCTTGAAAGTCTTGTAAATATTCGTTTTTACGATAAAAAGATGATTTTTTATCTTAATGTTTGAATAATTATAATAAATTGAAATTAATATTTAAGGATCTTTATTTGAAATAGACAATCTTACAGGGTATCTATTATAAGCTACTTATTAAAAATCTGTGCATTCTTCCATTTTCAGTCACTAAAAATTTGTCACTTCTATATTCTTATATTTAGGCGCATTAGTTAGTTGGAGCATGGCATGATTTACTATTTATTCGCACTAGTATAACAACATTTTTACAATTTTCTGATATTAAATTATTTAAAACATAAGTCTCTACAGCTTAATTGTCTGCATGGACGTTATCTGACAAAAACTTAACACTATTCAAATGATAATGTCTGTTACTCATATCCGCTTGTAATTAACTCCATACATTCACCACAACAATTAAACATCTGATGGCTATCACTACTGAATATTTAAATATTTTTAGTATTATTATGATAATTTTAGTGTAACTGGATGGTGCATAGTTTGTGGTTCAGAACAACCGTGCCTGCGACTTCGTTCACGTGGATACGAAATATAACGACAGTCATACAACGCCATCTATCAAGCTCGCGGAACATACAGGTATAGTTCGTTAAAACTGCTAATCCACTCTGTATAACTTTGAAGGTGGTAGAACCCTTTGTGGTTAGACTCCGGCGGCACCACCGCCACACCTATTTTTACCTAATAACAGCAGTGTTAGGCGCTGCTGTGTTCCGGTTTGAAGGGTGTGGTAAGGGAGACAGACTTTTCCGAGGCGTTCCAGCTTAGTCCTCAGGGGTAGCGGCGCATCTGTGGCCGACCTCAGGTAGGAATATCTAATCCTATCTGGGGTTTATTACAGATGTCCATGGGCGGCAGTAGCCACTTACCATCAGGTGGACTGCATGCTCGTCTGCTACCCTTATATAATAAAAAAAAAAAAAAAAGAATATAGAAAGATGAATCGCTTCGCCATAGCAAATTGTATGACTACACCAGCTCGCAACAACTTCAGAGCGGACTGGCAGTTTGGCGCGGACTATAAACAGAAATGATTTACTCCGGATACACGTAAACACGTAATGCAATGTTTGAAAATTTTCTTCTGACTTTATATTGAAATACCTTTTGAAAGAATAGATCGATCTTAATAAAATTAATTAAATTTTACGTCAGGATACGGACTGTACACATATTCTTAGTCCATTAAATTCAGTTTACTAGATTTGGTTTCATGCAAAATTTCAAACACACCGACAAACAGGCAGACAAAAATTCTGAAAAATACTTATTCTCCGTTATTCTAACTAGGTAATTCTTTTGCAAATAAATTTAATGTACAGACACGCAAAGCTCACATTTTTGTTATATACATAGATACAAACGTAGCATGCACAGTGATATGTTGCTTAATTCTCATGTTTTAGCATAATAATTATGATTATATTTTTTAATAGGCATACCATTATGATTTCTCGATATTCCACTAGATTTCGTTAGCTGTCGCATCGAAACGAAATTATTTAAATAGTATGCTGACAATTTTCGCTTCATGACTAACTAACTCTGTTATGAATAATTGTGTCGTGATTATTGTAAGAAATATTTTCCTTAATATCAATAAAATGAATATAAATTATTTCGGTTTGAATAGCTCCATACCTATTTTGTAAGTCAAGGCATTGTGTATTCTAATTTGATTGTTTTAAATCTACTTTTTGTCTCAGGTTTAAGGCGTTTGTAAGTTTGGTAATCATAATCTTTCTAAAAACATAAAAAGCTATTAGAACTACCACTACGAGCAAATCATCAGCTAGAGCATTATTATAAAAACACTATATTTAGACAAATTTAACGACACTTCATATGTATATTAAAATCCCTCAAGGCTATTTGGGCTGCAGGGCTTGTCAAAAATGGAACATAGGTACATATATACAAGCATACGTTCAAAAGTTATTGACCTTCGCAGTCGGGTAAAAATAAGTTATTCCAGTAAAAAAATCTTAGACCATAAAAATCTTATGAGTAAAAAGCCAAAACATGAACACGAAATAAAACGTTCCCGTTTTACGTAAGGAACGTAACATTACGTGCAACCAGTGTTGGCATACAAATATTAATTTTTATATTTGAGATCCTTGCAACACGATACAGTCTGCAAAACTTTTTTATTCAAATTTAATTTCACCCCCCAAAAGTCACCCCCTAATTCAAAATTCAGTTACTTTCGTTAAACCTTCATGTTTGAGTCGCAGAAAAACATATGAGTATAGTCAGCGTCAAACTTCTAGTCCGCTCTGAAGTTGTTGCGAGCAGGTGTAGTCATACAATTTGCTATGGCGACGCAATTCATTTCTATATTCTGAGCGGACTAGCACTTTTACGCGGATTATACTAAATTTCAACTCATTTGGTCTAAAAGTTTCGAAGCAAATTGATAAAATGGTGATGGACTACACCGTTTTTTATTTTTTCGTACGGAACCCTAAAAATCTAAGTCTAGAAAAGCAAAACGCCAAAATATGAATACGAAACGTTCCCGTTTTACGTAAGGAACGTAACATTACGTGCAAGCAGTGTTGGCATACAAATATTAATTTTTATCACGCTCACGTACCGCTGGCCACGTTTACGACACTATTTTTGTTTTTCTCACGTTCGTCTTGCGACATACCTACTGCTTTGTTAGAAAAACTGAAAGACCGTTATGTTCGTGGTTTATTGTTGCGTTTTTTAACGCTATGCGGAATTTATCGGGTATTGGTGGTGGACAAAATTTAATAAGACTTGAGTATAGATTTCACTCAGGTCTAGCATTCTAACGGGATTACACGACCAGTATAATATTACTACGGACAAAATATTGTCTTCTTTGATCTGTCGAAAAAAATGTTATTTTCATATATGTTATTATATGATAAATAACGCATTAGGATTTTTTTTCCTGTAATGTTAGATGTTAGTTGTGAATATATAAATAAATAAATAATGTTTTGTTACATCGCATCCTGTTAATTTAATACTTTGTTGTCAAAAATATGTTTCCATAGAAAGTTTAAGGCAACATTTTAGAATAACAGATTACATTACTTCTATGTTTTGCTTAACAAACACACTATAAAAATACAACTTATAATCACAAGAACAAACAAACATACAAAACAAAGAATATATGATTTTAACTGCACTTTGTTAGTTTATGTAAAGGATTAGTTTACACATTTAATCGTAAGCAAATATTGTATTAGTAAACTTGTTTATTACCAACAATCATTGGACAATATTTTTTTGAATCAGTATTACTTTTTGATCTAAATTAATCTGACATGACACCTTCAGCACGTTGCAATCTGATCGCAAACTGGTTTTTACTTATTGAACTAAGTACAAACGATAGATATCGTTCAAACAAGTATCTGTTTACATTCGAGGTCGTGTGAAGGAGAGCGGCTTGGACAAGGTCGGGAAATTTTGATTATCTGCACTATATTTATGTAGTGATATAAAAATAGCGCTTACGAGATTTAAGCGTGCATCCCGGAACCAAATATTTGTGACGTGACGAAAAATGAAATAAAAAATCGGCGAAGTGCGAGTCGGAATTACACACAACCGGAAGGTATCGAAAAACAAAAATGTTTGGAGATTTTTACTCGTACTTTTTAAAAGTAATTATTTCTAAAATTACAGAACAGAAGTAGTAAATGCTGGCAGTCTGATGGTAAGTGACACCACATATGGACTTTTGTAATCAACTCCAGATATTATAAGAATCATATCTAAGATCGCGCTAAGTACCAAACGTGAACTGAAGATCGTCACCGAAGGGTTTTAGTTGGTAAAAGGACCACGTAACCCAGTATGCTCCAAAAGGCTTAACATTTAAAGGTTACCCCTTCGGTAAAATCGAACTGGAAGTGTTCGCTAGCCTCCTTTAATTAGTAGAACAGGACTAAAATCACTAACTGAGGATAAGAGTGTACTACGTCACTGCCACAATTTAATGAAATTCGACGTCACCTCATACTTTAAAATCCGTCAAGCCGTTTGGGCGAGACATGGAATGAGGCAATTATTGCCCTCTGCAATCAGTTAAAAATACGAAAAAGTCTTCATACAAAAACATATAAACATAAATAATCTTTCCGATATAGCTTTCGGCAGAACTATATTAATATTGCTCTACCAAACGTAATAGCAATTATGCAAGGTGTCCAATTACAGGCACAAGTAGAGTGCAACGTTCACACAGTGTAATGCGTGACGGCATTCGATATGGTGATTAGGGATGTTATGGATACGAAGTTTCGGATCTGGCTACGGATCCGGATTTATTGAAAATATTACATCGGGTTCGGATATAGAATTATTTCGTATTATCCGTTAGTATCGGTTAGTTTAGATTCGGTGGGGTATTAGATATTTAAGGAATTATAGAAGTAAAAACAACATAAATAGATAATGATTACATTCTACTTGTAACGTAAGTGTACAGCATGGCTTTGACGGGCGAAAACTTTTCATAATTGTATGTCATTTAGATTCCGCTCGTATCTGAAATTATTCGAAACTTTTGTATCGGATTCTGTAACAGTTTCGGATATGGTTTTATTTCGGATATCTGATAATTTCGGAGCTTTATAACATCCCTCATTTTGATTAAATATAACAATTACGTGTATAACTGAATTATAATTGCATTATACATTTCAATAAGTTAATTCGCCCGCGAGACACCGTACGGAACAGACGTGTTACTAAACAATAATTAAATATTTAATTAGTGCCTCACAGTGAAATTAACTTTGTCGTTTGAGTGATTAAGTACTTTTTACATTAACAGTTTCACTCGTCATTGGACGTTGTTAATATACTTAACGTCATTCCTGTTGCCCCTCACCCCCTCGAGTAAAGGAGACGGGCTCTTATAAATCATCTCACCCATAACCATATCGTGGGTATCTGACAAAATGAGCGTCGTACGATCACCGCCGCAATCGCTTAATAAGTGTACTGATGGCAATAGTGATTCCATAGCAACCGCAGGAAAAGCTGGAGGATCACAACCTGACTTAAGAAATATTAATTTATGCGAATTCGAAGTTCAACCTCGTCATCCTCAAAAAACGCTTCGTCAAAAAAGAAAGGTACCCGAAGATGATTTTACAGCCAAATTTGACAATTTTCAATCTTATATGAAGTCGATATTACTGGATATGGCTAAAACTCAAGCTGAAAACTTAAACAAAATATCTCAAGATGTCTCCTCAATCAAAGAACAAATCAGCCAAATAAAAGCAGTAACTGATACTTTAGTTGCGGATCAAGAAAAATTAAAAACAGAAGTAGCTAACATTTATGGATTCAAAACCGAGATTGAACAAAAAGTAGATGCTCTTAAAAATGAATTCGAATCTCTAAAGCCAATCACAACAAATCCATATACGCCTCAACAAGGTGTTAGCTATGAAGATATCATATGTGAAATAAACGAGAGATCTCATAGGGAAAAAAATATAATCATACGAGGCATCAACGAAATACAATCAACGAGTGTTGAAGCAAGACGAAATCATGATATTAATGAGGTTATTGAAATAATTAAAATGGCCGACCCAGCTTGTAAACCTCCTGTTAAAACTATCCGACTTGGCAAATATGACCCTACTACATCGAGACCTATCAAAGCCATATTTTCGACACCTGAGACATCAAAATCAATTCTGCGAAATAAACATCATATTAAACCAGACACAATTAAAATCTACAGTGATGAGACCACACAGCAACAGAAATTTCGAAAAAATCAGAGAGAAGAATTGAAACGCCGGACTGAACAAGGAGAAAAAGACCTAACTATAAAATATGTCAACGGAATACCAAAAATTATTAAACTCCAACCAAAAAACTAAAAAATGAAGAAACAGCTGATGATACTCCAAGTTATAACAACACTACTCACGAAATAAGCGCATCATTTGACAGGTTAGTAAGAAACTGTAAATCTTTAAAATTCTTGTACGCCAACGCACGCAGCATTATGAAACCGGGAAAACTTGACGAGCTTAAATGCTCTCTACAATCTATTCCGAGCTCTGTACATGTCATAATACTGTCTGAAACTTGGATCAAATCCGAAACTGAAGCAAAATCTGTAGTTTTACCACAATACACTCACTATTACAACTATAGAGAAAATGCAAGAGGTGGTGGTGTATCTATCTTTGTGCATAATTCTCTGAAACACAGCATTGTCGAAGACATATGTAAAAACGACAATCATTACTTGTGGGTTCATATAAACACATATTCTTTGAATATTGGGGCTATTTATAAACCCCAGAGAACAAATGATGTTGATTTCTTGGAAGAATACTCACAGCAATTGCTCAAAAGACAAAGGGCCATAGTTTTCGGCGATTTTAATTACGACCTTTTAGTATCAAACCGCCTGATAAGCAACTACACACGGACGCTTCATGAAGATGGATATAACTTATTGAACAAAATCGACCCAAAATTTAGTACTCGTGATTCACTAACTAGGAAATCTATTCTTGATCACGTTTGTACGAACTTGAAAAATCATGAATTTCAATTGACTATAATAACGACACCGATGTCAGACCACAAGCAAATATACCTCGAAATTGGAAAATATAAACCAGAAATAAAGAAGAAAATACAATATCAGGCCATAGATTATGATGCTTTGTACAATACAGTTGACAAAACAATAGCCAATATTAGTGAGGATGAATACAAATATCTAGAACAATTATTAATAGAAGCAATAATGAAAAACAAAATACCAAAAATTAAAATTCAAAATCCGCCAAAGACGGACTGGATTACAAAAGATATTATCACATGCATCAAAAAAAGAGATGACTTATGGTGCACTTTGAATAAAAATCGTAATGATGAATCCTTAAGAAAAGACTTTTTAACCTTAAGAAACAAACTAACCAATAAAATTCAAAATACCAAAAACAACTATTATTATAAATCCTTTAAACAATGTGAAAAAAGTTCTTTGAAGATGTGGAATCTTATAAATAAGTTAGCTCACAACAAAACACAATTAAACTCTGCTCCTTCCTGTCTAAATACAAAAAGTGGTGTCATAACAAACTGCAAAGATATATGCGATTACTTTAATGAGTTCTTTGCCACAATAGGTGTCACGCTGGCAAATGAAATCAAAAAAGTATCCCAAACACACGATTCATACACTCAAAAACTCACACTTCCATCAAGCACCGCACATGAATTATCGAACCTATTTCCAGTAACAGAACTGGAAGTAGGTAAGATTATAGACAATCTCATCACCAACACTAGCACAGGATTAGACGGTATCAGTTGTAAAAGCGTAAAATGTGTAAAAACCTTAATTCTGAAACACTTAACCGCGAGTATCAATCACTGCTTAGAAAATGGTTATTTCCCCGACACCTTAAAAATAGCCAAAGTCAGCCCTATACTAAAATCAGGCAAAAAGTCTGACCCTGGTAACTATCGCCCGATTTCGGTACTCCCAATAATTTCAAAAATTTATGAAAAAGTGATTCATACTCGTCTAAACAACTATTTAAAAACTATAAACTTCCTTTCTGACAAACAATATGGTTTCCGAGCAAAATCAAGTACTTTGTCGGCCACTATTGATCTTGTGACAAATCTAAAAAGTAATATTGATGAGAAACGCATTGCTGTTGGTATATTTATAGATTTAAAAAAGGCATTTGACACGATAAGCCATGATCTGCTGTTAAATAAGTTACGCAACATTGGTATCAGTAATACTGCCTTAAACATCTTCCGTTCGTACCTTTGTAATAGATACCAAGTTGTCAGAATTAATGGAGTCCAAAGTGATCGTCAACTATTAACATACGGAATTCCGCAGGGTTCAATTTTGGGCCCTTTGCTGTTCTTAATTTATATAAATGATATTCATGACATCGGACTAAAAGGCGACTTGACTCTCTATGCAGATGACACAAGCTTATTTTATTATGGTAGCAAAATTGAGCCAATAGTCAAACAAGCTCAATTCGATCTAGATTCTCTTCATCGATGGTTCCAACAAAATTTATTAACAATTAATATATCTAAAACAAATTATATGATATTTAGTGCAAAAAACAAAAAATATGACAACTATACTCCCTTACACATTAATAAACAAACACTCCGTAAAGTGAACTCAGAAAAGTACTTGGGCCTATATCTTGATAGTCGCCTGACATGGCAACCTCACTTGGATAAATTAAGATCAAAATTATCTTCCATAATGGGTAGACTTCGTGGTATTGCTCGATGTTTCCCAAAATCTGTGAAATATCTTATTTACAATTCTATGATTAAACCGCATCTTGACTACCTAATAGAAGTTTGGGGAACAGCCGCTAAAACTAATTTAAAAATCATACAGACGAGTCAAAATAAATTAATAAAATTACTTTTCAATTACGATTTTTTAACTCCAACACGAATAGTTTACGAAGAAACTAGGTTAATGACTTTAAGCCAAATATATAAATTTAACACTTGCATATTAGTAAGAAAAATTTTAGATAAAGAAGTGCATTCAAAAATCATATTCACAAAGCAGGGCCAAATACAGAAACGAATAACAAGACGAAAAAACAATATAATTTTAACTAAACCGCGAACTAAATATGGTAAGAAAAATATTATTTACGAAGGAGCGCAGCTTTATAATTCACTGCCTAATGAAATAAAAGACATTCAATCTTTCCAATTATTTAAAAAAACGTTAAAATTCCACATTTTAAAAGACTTTTCTAAATTTTAATTATCTTTTCTAAATTTTAATCACATTGATAAAATAACTATGTACTTTCATAATGTTTATTTAATTGTGCAATCAACTACACTTGCTATCCACTTGCTATTGTAAACCAATATGTAATTAGTGCATGCATATTTCTATGTACCTCCACAATGTTGTTATTTTTATAATACTGTCTGTACCGTACCTACATAAGTTCTATTTGTATTTCTCATGTTAAATGAATTGTATTCGAATGAGAAATAAATGTCTTAAACCATAATTTGTATGCAAGTCGATCTGGTTGTTTGCATGTGCACGACTTTGCTTGTCATATTGGTATACTAATTATGTAATTATTGCATTCATTGAAGTGCTTAAAAGACCGAGCTTTATCTTATAAATATTTTCTTTTTGAAAAAATATATAACTACATGGATAATTATAATATTAAAGTGTACATTACATTTAATTTTTCTATGTGCATACAAGTGTCTTCTACATTTTATTAATGTTTAGATATTTATGATATTTAAGTACCTATATATTACACATATATTTATGGATTAGTTACAGAGACATTATATATAGAGAACATAGATTAGTAAAGATACTTCGCCGCCTTGAAATTGAATGAAGCCGCAAATGGCTTATTATAGTAAGTTCTTTTTTTGAATTCTTGACAAATAAAAACATTTTTAGAGAAAATTTACGAATAAATAACTAATACTGCGTTATTTACATGATAATTAAATAATTTATAATAATAATTTCAAATATTTTAGGGACATTTTAGCACGGAGACGTGGCAAAACCATTTTTTACGCAACTATTTCAATTCTCAAAACTGGGTACATTTACTTGTTACGAGTGAGTAATCTTTACTAATCTATGATAGAGAAATAGAAATTGTAACAACAACAAAAATGCGAACGAAGTTTAGTTTTTAATAAATTCTAACATAAACCATACAGTTCTTCAAAATAGGTTACAATTTTTTTAATAACAGACGGACACATTACATTTATTTATATGTATAGATGTGTGTACCTAATAAATCACGTCGTAAAGTACATAATAAGTCCAGCTGTAGGTTTCTAGGAAACAGCTGTAGGTCAGTGTTCATAATCCTAAAACGGATTACCGTTAACGCGTCCGGTAGACGCAAATAAAAAGTTCGTGTGGAACAAGTCATAAGATTAAAGATGGTAGAACACTTAGTAGTTCCACTTTGGAGGCACCACCGCCACAGCAATTCCTGCCTAATAATTAAGTGTTAAGCGCTGCTATCTTCTGGTTTGAAGAATGTGGTACGAGAGACTGGCGTTCCAACTTACCTACCATCCGATGGAATGTATGATATCCTTTCTTCTTCTACATTTTAAAAAATAAGATAAAATAAGATTTTATGTTTTAGAAAATTGCTTTTGTTTAAAAAATCGGTATAGTCAATAGGTCAATAGGTATTGTTTGAATTTGTTGTCAAAATTGGTCCAAGCTTAGTCTACTGTAATACTGTAAAGGTCAACAAAAATAATATAAAGAGGAAGAAAATAGTTAATTTACCATTAGTCGTTACGTTCAAAAATAAACATTATAATGATATCCAAATCAACAAATATATCAATAGATAAACTATTAACTAAATTTACTAGTATTATTGGTATGTTAAAGGTAGAATCGCTTACTACTTAAACTTGGACCACACCAGTCTGTAGCGTACGAGGCTTAATTAACGTGAGCGATGTAAGGGCGTTGACGCGTTCCTTATGCGTCGAGCTGTTGACTACTGTTGCTAACGATACACGCTACCTTATTGATATGGGTTTCATGTAAGAGATTTTCTGCCAATATAAAAAAATATAATATTGAAGCAGGAAACGAGCATGTCCGTGTAAATGGCCACGGTCTCGACCATCTGTAATGAACCTCAGATACGATTGGATTCCTATCTGAGGTTAACAGCATAGTTATGCATTGCTACACCAAAGGACTAAGTTGTAACGCCTCGGATAAGTATGTCTTCCTTACCATACCTTACCCAGACCCTTCAAACCAGAAATAGATGTGGTGATGATTCCTCCGGAGTTGTACCAAAGGGTTCTACCACCTTCAATTAAAAATAATGCGCATATGGCAGAAAAGGTAATAATCATTGTTTCTTGTTCATTAAGGATTGTAATAAATAATGTGCACAACATTCCAATTAAGGAGTAAATTATTGATGAGATAGACTCGTGAACTTTTATGCCCAATTTTTATAGTTATAGGAATCCCATATATATAGACATATGTATGTCGGAGTGGTCACCTGTGACGTCATAAAATGGGTACTTCAGAACACAAGCTACACTTAAAGCACTTGGTGGAGCTTCGACAGAGTCTCGGTGCGGCGGTCGTAAGGGGCGAACGCATAGAGAGCGACTTGGGACCCGACGAGTGAAGTTGACTTGCGCGCACCGAGGAACTGTCTCCGTTTTGATAGTGTCCATTTAGTTGTAGTTGTATTAATTAGAATATTCTCAGTAAAGTTATTTAGGGACTTTGTAAAGTATTACCAGTGATTGAGTTAAGACACATAAGCTAGTGATAAGAATATCTGTGACTGTATACGTGATACCTGTATCATAATTATCCTGACAAATATGAAATAACAAAGATGTCGGTTCGGGAACACATACAAAAATTAACTAATTCGGCCATCCTGTTCCGACATGTATATATGCATGTGTGTCTCATTCTTTGGCACGCCCTATATACAAAACAGCGTTACGGATTTTAATAAATGAGGCATTGGATACGTCTAAATCATTGGAGTAACTATAATCTATATCTCAAGCATATAGCATATCTTAAGCTCCATTTGGGTTTTTAATTTTAAAATAACTGTAAGGCTACTAGGAACATATATAATAAAGGTGTAGGAATTTTATAAAAAAGGACACTTCAATCAAATTTATGTATTTATTTTGAACCTTAATTATGAACACCATAACAAACCCACAATATTGCAGTATACTCCAGTGTATCCCAGTAATATTTTAATACTAATAACATAATAAGCAACAAGCTATATAAACGTTAATTAACCAAATCTAATTTAACATTACTTAATCTAATTTTAGAGTAGACAGTTAAGAGATGTACCTAATCTAATTGAGATGTTGCTCTCAGTTACAGTTATATAATTTGTTTTCTTCTCGGCATTTGAACATGGTAACTAATAAACAATTTTGAAATTAAAAAAAAAAAACATTGATAGTTTTAGTGAAATCATCTTTGAAACTTAAGTGTAATCACTGTAATGTTAACGATTTCTAGAGATAGTTTTAAATTTGAATTTTTCGGATGGATTTGTAGTCGTTTTTCAAATTATTCGTCAGAAAATTTTCGGGAGACCTCCAAAAATAAACATATTAAGCCTGTGTAAATTTCAAATATAAGAAGTCTTATAGCAAATTGCAGATATTAGCGGGATGAAGACACCGCAGGACCCTTTCGCTGCTCACTCTCGACCACGGGGACATAGCTGCGTTAGTGCGCCCTTACGTTACAGAGTATAATTATGCTACCTAAACCTGCGCGCAACAACTTCAGAGCGGACTAGCGGTTTGGCGCGGACTATAATAGGTTAACGTCGCAATACCGTTGTTCTAATATTTAACCTTACGCTCACCTGTTTTAAATAGCGTTCAATTCAACGACTGGAAACGTCAGTCTCCGTTGATCATTTAATGCAACAGGAACACGACTATTGTTTCTCTGTTTAGCCTACTTGCCAAACAGAGCGGCGGGTGATGTGATGTTTACGAGATTTATCATCGAACCGTTTACGATAGCGTTTAGCGTGCCAGGTTTTTGTATTTGCTGCTTAGCTAACTGGGTAAATACAAGCGGTTATTTACTTAACTTGTTTTACATGACAAGATTAAAACTTATACATGTTTATTCTCCATCCATCAGTACCTTCTAAAGTACTCTTGCTAGGCGTAAGTTTTTTTTTTATATTATAGGTATAGCAGAAGACCATGCAGTCCACCTGATTATAAGTAGCTATGCCGCCCATGAACATCTGTAATCAACTCCAGATAGGAGTAGATATTCCTACATAGATAGATAGATAGGAGTTAGATTTCCTGAGGTCGGCCAGAGATGCGCCGCTACCCCTTAGGACGAAGCTGTAACGCCTCGGAAATTTATGTCTCCCTTGCCACACCCTTCAAACCACAACACAGCAACCCTTAACACTGCTGTTATGAGGTAAAAATAGGTGTCGCGGTGGTGCAGCCGAAGTCCAACCACAAAGGTCTGCCACTGTGAAGGTGGTCTTCACAGTGGTAGGTCTTTGTTAGTTGGTGCTACTGACAGTGACATCGTTACCCAGCATTTCCTCACTAGGTTCGTCAAGTAGTTAGTCTATTTGACAAAAGGTCCTAATTGAAGCATCGATAAAAATACACACAATGCCGGACCCGCAATTCATAATAAACAAACAAACAAATTTTCAATTACCTTTAACCATAAAGTTTTTCGGTGATTTGCGATTGCGAGAAATTTCGCGATGATTTGACTTGACTTTACCTGAAACAAACAATGCAATATAAATTACATATTGAGTACAGACAACATGTGGACAGAACTGGGTATCTAAATATCTATCCTACAGAACTGAAACTGATATACTGCTTCTACACATCAAAGATCTCAGAGTTATATATTTTATAGGTAAATATATTAAATCTTATATATAAAATTATCGTGTTCCAATGTTAGTTACTGTACTCTTCCGAAACGGCTTTACCCATTTTCACCAAATTTTATATGCATATTTAGTAGGTCTGAGAATCGGCTACTATCTATTTTCCATACCCCTAAGTGATAAAGGTTGTTCACCCTTAACATTTTTTTATTTATATGGCAACACGTTTGCCGGGTCAGCTAGTTTTGATTTAAAATTAACCATAAGAAAACGAAATCTACACGTATAATCGAATAAATCATAAAATATAACGCAATTTAGATATTCATAGAAAAATTTACTAAGCACCTTCAAACGAAAATGGTTGCCAAAGTTTATTAATCTTTTCAATTTTACAACATGGTAAAGTTTTAATTTATTTACAACCTTACGCTTCTATATCAAGTACATATTATTACGGTTTTAAATCGGCACTCTCCCTCGGCTTTAGGTAACGAAATGAGTTTTGTTTGTTGTGAAACCATTCTATTAAAGCAACTACGTAAGAGTCTTACGTTTTTTGTTAATTTATTCCTTGGCGCCACTCTTCGTCTTTAGAATTTCGATGTTCAACACCACGTTCTACGAGTTTTATTATTTTTTACCGTCATTTACGACAAACATAAAGAATACTGTCTAAAGTCCATAATAATAAGTAAGGTTGCACGTTTATGATGTCATTTTCTATATTCAAGACGATTTGCATACTTAATATCAGAATGTAAAATATATGTAAAAAATCTTATTATGCTTCAATAGATTTTTTCAAGCTTATGTACAAAAGAACAACTACAACTATATAAATACAAATACGAGATATATTTCTTTAAAACTACCAAATAGTGTAGGCATACTATATTTCGAAGTAATCGTGTAAATGTATTCCCTAAAATTACTGACAATGTATTACTGGCAAGATACATACATTCATCCATCCTAATTAAAAAAAAATACTGACGGTGTAATTTTACGTATATCTGATCCCGTATGCTAATGTTCGTCGCGTCGAAATCGCCTACAAAAGCTGCCATTAATTTATTTTGTAACGGTTTTTGGCAATGACCTTGAATACTAATTAATTGCTAATAACGCCATCTGTCAGTGATTCGTTTAATGTTGGTTAATGTTTAAAGCAGGTGACAAAACATCTGCCTTGAAATAAATATTAACATGTAGGCAAATTCTGAAGTACGGTATCAGCATATTATTAGCATATACGTAGTAATTAAATGTGGGTTAAGTTCTAAATAGGCAATATCTACTGACCTATAAAGATATAGTATTATTTTGTATATTAATAAATTTTTTTTCAATAGAGAAAACATTCATACCGATATGACCGTTTTAAAAACCAATCATACAAAATTAATGTTAACAGTCATAAAAAATAAAACAAAGTTAACAAGCTCATTAAATAAATACGCAATATCTTATAACATACAACAGATTATTAAATAAATTAACATTCGGACAATGACCGAAATGCCCAACGTAACGTTAAATCCATAACAAAAACTGCTCAAAATTAATAAGAGCAAAAACTATCTGTTAATAATATAACTGAAACTGCTTGTCATCCAACAGTAAATTTAACCGTGCATACAAGGTTTAAGGAAGTGTACTATGAAACTAGCCTTTTGACTCAGGTTTTCTTTGTGTTGCTAGATGTAGCTTAGAAAACAAAGAATTTACTACGAAACGAGCATTTTGAAACGTCATATTTGTATGAGTATTTCACGTGACTGATAAATTTCATCATTCTATTGTGTTGTACCACAAACTGTTTGTACTTTAAATTTTAACGCTTTAATTCCAATGAAGTTATTCGTAATAGATATATCATTTGCATTCCACAAATTTTATATAATCGTATCATTGCACTAGTATGCTTAGTCTAAAGCTATTATTACTAAAACTTCTCGGTAGTACCCTCTCTAGTAGTAAATCTCTCTGGTATTGCTATTTTATAACCCTCTCGTTAATTTAAAGATGGAATTTAAAAAAATATAAATTTCTTGTAGATTTATACCTTAAACCTTATTGACTATTCATTGTCAACAAGTCATAGTGTGGAAACCAATATACTGAAAGGTTAGCCAATTACTTACAAAACATATAGATAGGTATTACTTTTATGGATGGCAATATTATCGTAATGGCAATATTAAAAATATTCCCTAGTTTCAGTTGAATGCTAGTTTATATACATCAAGGAATTTTATCATTACCTTTTATAAGTTATCGAGATTTTTTGCATAAAACAGTAAATTGAACGATTTTTACATCGAAGGAAATGACGCAATTTTATGTAAACTGTACCTAAAATGCCTCACGCAATGACAATACAAAATTCATTATTCGGGTAAAAATATTTATGTTAAAACTAACGGAGAAAACCCACGCGACGGTATCGATAAAAACACAAAAACAATATCGGCACGATAGCATAAAATCGACGAAAGTTATTTTTGGGATCAGATTGCGTATCGTAAGATTGCGTTGCGTAAGATATAAAAATAGCAAGTCTAAATATTCCTACTCTTACTAAAAGGTAAGCACTGGGCGTATTGTATTCCCTAAAGACTTAACCTAGTGAGACCGTTATATGTACTATATTAACAATAGGACAAAAAATGATTTAAAAAATTACCCTAAACACATTAAAGGAATAATTAATTAATGTTATATAATAATAAGACAACAATTACTAACCATTTTTTACGTTCCAATAGTGCCAACATGCGTCAATTGGAAACACAATTGCAAAAACTATAAATATAAAAGTTGTTTTATATTTATAGTTTAATTTATTTCTTTTAATTTTCTGTAAGTTTAATTATAATTGTAAATATTATTCAGTTAATATAATAATTATGTTACAAATAATTAAATCGTAATATTGCAAAATCTTTTCAAATAGCTAAGGCATAGTAAATTTCACGTAAATAACTTAGCTTCTAGCGAAACTAAAAACGAATTTGCTAAATATTGCATGACAAAGTATTTCGAAATCATATATTATATTACACTGAGTATTGAGTATTAAGACATACTTAATGTTTATGAGGAATATTACATGAATCGTAAACATATTATTTCAGTTAAAATATTGTTATGTTACGAAATTACACTAATATTGCGATTTTACTAAATTAGTCTAACGAATAAAAACAAAATAAATGCGTTAATAATTTATCAATTTCACTTTCACAAACAAAATTTGTTATAATAAAATAATCAACCTTAATCGAATATATAAGTGGACCTAATAATGTTCCTTGACAAAGACCTAATTTATTTAAAATCCATGTTCAATAAAAAGAGTAATAAAATCGATCACTCCATTGTCTAGTGCCTATACGTTTGTAATGATTGTTACAAATTCAATTAATTTCGGGCTGGAGGCGTGCATACGCTTATGCAAGCTTAATGTGGGTCGAGTTTCTGCGTCGAACGCTTCAAGCAAATCTATCTCGATTGTGTTCTGGCACCACTACACTGTGAATTAACTGATTTAGTTTTGCGCAATTTACAATACTTAGGTGAAAATTGCGTAAAACAAAATGTGTGTGTTAATAAATTTAACGCTTGTATATGTCAAAAGAAAACCAGAAGAAATCATTATTTCACATGTACATAACAAGTTTGAAATTTCTACCGTTTAAAAACAAAACTTTAAATGGCTTTTCAAACTTAAAACTCCAAAATTATGGCGCAATTATATACCCTGGAATGTTACTCAAATTTTTGCACGAACGCCAGAGGCAGTTAATCTCGATTTTATTACGGCACCGGTACATACAGAGTAACAGTATTGCGCTCTAAATGTGAACAAAAAACGTATTATGTAAATTAGAGTTTTACGTAGATTGTATCATTATTCGTAATTCATCTCATTGAATAACGCGAACTCGCAACATAGAGGTCCCGAATTTAAAAATCGCTAGAGGCTCTGTTTCGAAATTTTAAATGTTGGTATTATTGTACTATTTAATGTAGAAGAGTTTATGGTCCAAAACGATTATTTAAAGAAGCGGTGATAGTGATGAGTAAAATTCAATAGTAACAACGAAACAAGAAATAGATGTTACTACGGATATGGATTTAAAATTTTGGACTGTAAGGCTGGAAAAATCTTAACATTTATTTCAATGATAGATTTCTTGAATTTTTAATTATGGTAAAATGTTTAAGATCCCTAGAACTTGTAGAAAAGAGAACCTAAAAGGTAATTATCCATCTGTGACTCTAGCAATTTGGAAATATAATTAAAAGTAATCTCAGACGAGTAACAGATGATTAAGAAACAATGAAATGAAATAATAACAGTTTAATTAAACCCTAGCACATCAAACAAAAACTGACGTATTCAATGCAAAGTACTACGTTATTTAATGATATAGAGAACACACACGACGTTTCCGGCATACGTTAAACGCACCTGTATTTTTACCTTGTGCATTTAATCTTTACCGCGCCATTCATTATTATTACACACGTTTTTAGTATAAATAACTGCTCCTCCAAGTTTTTCGAGCTTGTTTATGGAAGTCTCTTGGGCACGCCCTTTATTTTTGTTAACGAGGGTGAAACCTTCAAAAGGTACCCGGTGCCGTGAGACCGACACACGGTCATGTGGGACTCTTACCGCACTAAAACCCCCCGGTGGCTGTCCTCAGCGCTGCGTAGAGGACTCCGAGATCACCAAAGGAACGCAACCGGAATCCTCTTGGCGCGTTGCCCCATTCTGGTCCCGGAATTACAGGGACCTTGGGCACGGCCTGCAGCCTAAATATGCTTGACAGATATGAGGTGTCGTCGAATTCATCTAAATTATGGAAGTAATATGGCTATACCAGGCTCACATTTTAATTAGTCGGGTTTATCATTCTATGTTACTGAAACTGAAAAAAAATCAGGTTTTTTTTTTATTATCCTTCCGTATTTCTATAGAAATCTACTCGTACTTTTACGAATGTCAGTGACATAGATACCATACGAATGAGATACAAAATAAGACACAGTTACAATGAAAATGACAGTGTGTGGTTCTTGGACAAAGCTAATTACGAAAGTGAAAGGAAATGGATCGACATGAATGTAACTCCATAAAGAAAACGAATTGAGAACAAATTCCGGTACAAGCACTATCTACTTTCTTCCAAAATTATACCATTAGGAACCATAACAGACTTTCCCATATCTCACAGGAGGTCTGTGGTTTGAGTACGGGGTTACCACTATACGAGTAAATTATATATTAATTCTAAATTCTTCTATTGCTACATGATCAATATTTTTATAGAAACAGAGTTTGCGCTGTTGTTCTAGTTTGAATGATGGACAAGGCGTAACGTTGCAATTTAATCAAGCTTCCTATCTATTGTACCCTAAATTTGCTATTGCCAGTGCAGTCTACTGTTGGGCATAAATTCTGTTATAGCGCAGGGTTCACCTATTCTTTAAAAATCAACTTAACTTAAATTGTTCATTGTAGATGTTCTGGTAATGCCACCACGCTTGCCGTATTAATGACTCCAACGAAGAATAGATTAGTAAAGAGGCTGCTAACTATCTCATAACTTCAAAAGACAATCGTGAATATACATAAATATATACCGGTTTTGAATCCCTTATGAAATTTGGAAATATGAGAAAAGGCCTTCCAATTAAATTGGGTTGTATTGCCTAAACTTTAAAGACAATAACATTTACTAAGGCAAACCAATAAGCACTTACTCTCAGCAGACCAAATTTCACGCCCCACTTAACGTGATTAATTTTGAAAGAACTTACTAAATTTTAACTTAAGACTCTTGTCTTACAAGTGTGGGTGGAAAATAAAATACGTAAAGCGAAATTAAAACGCTTTCATAAATGTTAAATCTGTTACATTTATATATATTTTAAGGAAATAACTACTATTGTCTTAATATTCAAATTCTATTTATAGTAACACTCGTAAAATCAATACAAATTTTGCTTTCAAATTATAGTCGTATTTCATACATACTTATATCAAGGCGCACGGCTAGTACGACCGGCCAAGTCTCCCAGCAGGTCTCTTTGAGGTTTGAGTCTCTCTATCCGCAGTATGTGTATTATTAATTAAATTCTTCTCATTATAATTGTTCACCACATAAGCCTCGTTTCTATTGATTGTTGTGTCTTTCAATGTATTGTTTTATCGTAGATCGTTATTAGTAGTACAAGATCTTTAAGATCGAACTCGAGCAAGTAAACTAAAGTGGTTTATTATCACAATCCGATTTCTAAGTTCCCATTGCTTTCACCTCACAAAATTCTACTGTTCACGTGTTTCACACTTACGATCATTGTTCTATGGGTGCAAACCCCTTAACAATACTATGGAATGATCAATTAGAATCATTAGCAACGTTACACGTCTTATTTGATGGCAGAAAATAGATTATGTCTTTACAACAATAGGTTTTAATATCGTGAATAACATTGTATAAGATTACGGGTTTATTGTTATGTTACATTATGACGATGTAATTTATTCGTGGGTACTTAAGTTTGTCGATATTATCAAGAGTTCATTTACACTTTTGTAGAACCACGATGATGTAGCATTAAGAAATTATTTAAATAAAAATGCAGGTATATTAATTTATTATTTAATATTTCATTAATATCTTCTATTACTGCAGTTTAGTGATATAACATAACACTCACAATATTCGCGAAAAATAAAAGGTTAAATACATATACTTAGAGTATAATCATGTTTAATGTTGACTCCAGGTCACATGTATCAAAAGCAACGTCGATACCTACATTCTAATATCCCCATACAGATAACCAATAACATCAACATAACATATTTTTTAATCGCAACGATAGCAAAAGACAGCCTCATAGTTTTGTTTAAAACCGTTTCTACATACATTTCTAAGCTCTTTAAAAAGTGTCATATCCATATAGGTACATCTCCACAATGCGCGGATGCGATTTAACGCGGAACGAAAGTTCCATACAAATCTCGCTTACACGTTCATTGGAGCATCAAACCGCCTCATTGAAATGATGACAGGTTACAAATAGTCGAAAGTGAGTCTTCATTGTTTTGTTCCAATGAATGAAGTGAATTTTGGGTCCATGTCCCGTTTCTTGCCTTCCACCTTTGTTGTTTACTCATCCAAGCGTAGGAGTACATAATGTGAAATAATTTTCATCACAGTATTGATGTGATCTTTTTGAACTGAATGATCAAGATCCAGTATGTCACATTTATTGTTAACGAGATTGCGTAATGTTTTTCGATCATTTTTATGTATCTTAGATGTCTCGTTCTTTGGCATGCCGTCTGGAATATTTTGACGAATTTAACATTCTATAAGGTTTCCTTGGAATAGTCTAAATTGGAAAAAAACTCAGGCTATAATTTTAAGCAGTCGGGGCACTTGTATTTATAATAATTCATAGTCCTTCATGGTATCTCTCGGCATTTGTGGATGAACTCCAAGTATTTTCAAGTCTGTTTACTGAACTGTACACAATAAAAACTTCCAAAGTCGAATTCTAGTTACACATAGAATTTATTTTCTGAAATAGTTGGCATGCATCTTAAACTACTTACCGTTTTATCTTCACGTGCGCATTTATGTATTTACGAATAACTCAATCATAATTCAGTGCAATTTAATTAACTGTATGTAAAATGGTTTGTAACATTATCATTCTATGTTAACTGTGATTTACATCCGTTCATTTCACATGCACATTTCATTGGCTATGTTTATTTACAATTCATCAAGTAATACAGACATAAATTTTGTAACGGAAACAGTTAAATAGGATAGTACATCATTTTCATTGCATCTGATGACCTATTTGCATAGAAATATTTAGTAGGTATGAATTTGTTTTCGAACCACTTATTTTATCTGACTATAGGGAAATTATTGGTTTATCTACAGTACCTATGTACGCTATCGTGTTCATATACAAGTTTAATTTTAGGATTAGAACTACTATATTGTCTACTTTCATGTGCATCCTAAGAGAACGCTGTAACAAGATTATCAGTAGTTCGTAAGTTAGTTTAGAGTTTAGGCTTACTTACACAAGGCTTTGTAACTGTCTCCGACGTAAACTCATCTATACGTGGAGCTTCTGCATTATCCAGGTTAATTGTAGTATTAAAGTTTTGCGCCATATGATAATCGTAAGTCATATGCATCTAAACGCATCAGAGGAATGACTCCACACTACAGGTTGACATTGTTATTAAAGTATACTACTGTCCATGGAAGACTAAAGAGAGGTATTGCAATGTTGGCTATTGATTTAATGCAAATAGACGACGTCATTGATGATTTTCATATCCATTAGTCTTAGAATATAAAGAAAACAAGGTATTCATAGGACACAGTGACCTTTCTGAGATAATGCCGCACAACCAATTTTATATACATTTTTTAAATATTTTGGCTTCATTTAAAAACTACGAGCATAAAATTTAACAACTATTTGATAATTTATCTATATTGGTTTACATAAAGTCATTCAATTACTTAGTCTACTTTAAAATCATACGGTCAAGAATTGCTTTTGTGAGATCCCTATCTAGGTTGCCAGCCACGACTCACTTTGTGACACTCATTAAAATGTTTAATTGCTGTGTCCGCTCGGACTCAGTTATTTACTTTTACAAGCATCGTTAGATTAATAGGAAAGATGGAATAAAACTAGATGTCTGTGAAACCGTAGAATTCATTAAGCGAACTAGGCGTTTTCTATAATGATCCTTCGTGCCGGATATCTTCAGTTATTCAACACGTTCGGATAAGTACGGGAAATTGGATTGCTAACAAGTAGACGGTTTACAACGATAGTAATGATATATGAATAAAAAGTCTATTTTATTATACAATACTTGTATTTCAATCTTAGAAATGATGTGTAGATGTTTGCTTTATGTAATACGGAAAGAGAGATTTATGTCAAGTAGTGACAGTTTGCCTGCCAAACATCAAAAGATAACTCTAAGATGCAAAAAGATAGATGGATTTAATAATAGACATTAGTCGAAAACCTGTGTCCGAAGTTACAAAAACTCCGAAAATGCTTAAAATGTAGCGCCTGCGATAAAATATACAGCCAGTAATGGCCCCTTCTGAAGCATACAAAGTTAAATATGGTCTTAAATTCACGAATTTCAACATTTCTGATCTAACATTTATTTATCAAACCCCAACACTAATTTACGGACAAGTCGACATTTCCGTTATACGTCCCTTCAGTTAAATACAGCCACAATAAACCTTACAACGAGATTCTTGGTCTGTTATTATTTATAAATAACAATATAACGGTTAAATTTCAAGTTACTGGTATCTATAATCAAATGGCCCTTAGCACGGTCGGTTTCTACGCTCAGAGCTAAACTCCTCGTACTGTAATGGGCTTTCGATTGCTTAGTGCTGTGTCTGGTAATATTTCTAATATAATATGTTCCTATAAAGATTGTAATCGAAAATGGCAGATTTTATTTATCTCGTTTTTTTTCTATATGTGAGAAAAATATACGTGAAAGCCGCGGATTGGATTTGAGTTGTGATTGCATCAAAATGCATGTTTTAAATATACAACAACTACAAATAGTATTATTTATACTGTACGTACTGTTACTGTACTGTTAAAACTCAATAATTAATTAAAATATACTTTAATTCATTATATCATCAAAGTTAGCGATCGTTTATTTTGGGGATTTAGACAATATTGTCTCAAAGTACCGCTAAAGGCACACTTTCCCCATTAATAATTTAATTAACAATAATAACCGTGAATAAATTAAATTTTAATTCTAAAGATAATTGAAAAATTTTCGTGACACACTTTCCAATTTTATCTTATTTATTGCTTCGCTTCTTTTTTATTCATAAAACGGAAATAAACACAAATATTCAAATTTATATATTATTTTTATGATAGTAAAGGCAAAAATTAAAATCAACACTTTTTAATTATAATTGAATACCTTTCACGACAATAAATTTTAAACACAAGAGATTTTTCAAAATGTATTAGAGTAGTTTATTAAGCATAGTGATTTAGTCAATTAGATTATATAATCGAAAAAAAACTCAATTTATATTTTCTTAATAACGTTTTGTTTTAATAAGTAATCACCGAATAATGAATTACTCAGAGAAAGTTAATAAAATAGCTTTACTGATTTTTATTCACTACTAGTAAGAATATGTTCATGATAACAGAGACTTGGCAAACACTGTCCAAAAGGAAGAATATAAAATATGAGACCTGAAAAAAATTAAAACTAATTCTAATTGGTAGACAAGAAGGAAAGACTAAGAAATTAAATTAAACCTTAAAGTGTTCGAATTTTTACACAAATTAATAACTCTATTCGTTTATCATTATATGAATATCTTTAAATTTTTGAATAAAAACATTCCAAATTGACATACGCTGGACATTGGCAATTTTGTTATGATTTTATTTCATATATGTCATTCCAAGATATCACTTTATTAACATGTTGACATAGACATGTCAAATAACAAGAAAATCTCGTTTCTAGAACATGAGTGGCGAAAATATTTCAAAAGTGGTATTATGATCTTGTTCCATCACCAGCTATAATAGGTAGCGAGATTGGCGATTCGATGAATAATTTTAAAAGGAGGTTAACGAAAACAATAGTTACTTCCTCTGCACAAAAAATTAAGAAGTATATTCTTAAGAATATACTTCATATTCTTAAGAAAGATTGATCAAGTATAGCTAAGAAAGAACGATTCATTGTGTTCATTTGAACATTGTTTTCTGGGTCAACATACCTATAAATTGCTGAAATGCAAACTACATTTTGGAGTTCGAATTTTATAAATTACGAGAAACTAACAAAACTCAAAACTTCAAAAATGTACAGATCTAAACTTCTAAATACACACGTGGTCATATAATACTATGTGGTAATAAATCAAAGCTATGACGCATAAACAAATATGTATAATGATAAAAGCAATTCGAATGTAAAACTAGTACATAACAAAGTTAAATTAATTAATGATACTTCTATATTTACACGCATGTGGTCAACCAAGTCCACAGAAGGGGTGAATACGGCTGAATTAGCTAATACCGGAGGCACGTGAGGTTACGTGTAATATATGATAAACAGCTACATAAGGTTAATGTTAGACAAAGGTCACTTGTGTCGGTTACTTGTTGCACGAAGTTGCAAGGAATTTTCTAAGTAGTTAGTAAATATCAGAAACTTGGTAAACATGTCATTATTGTACGTGTAGGGAAAAGATGATTAGGGCATTAAGGGGAACAGTAATTCAGTAATAATAAAATTAGTTATCATAGTCAGTCGGTCAAGTATATGGCATCGCATAATTTAATAAAATTAGTTATCATAGTCAGCAAGTCTACTATATAGCAAAATAACCATAGCGAGGGCTAGGACAGTCTATTGAAACAGACAGCGATCCGTGCACCGAGACGCATCCAAACCAAATGCGTCCTGATCAAGTGCTTCAACCCTTTTTATAGGAAGAGCAGGTAAAGCAATCAGGTAGATGGGTCATAAGGCGATAAGGAATGTCGTCCGGTGCAGGTGCCGCCAGCATCTGGTATTACGTCATCCGTTTTCAACGCCTAGACCTGCCCCCGACACGGCCATTCTGACAATCGCACGTCCTCGTGCGTAGGTACAATCTTTATATGTCTGCAAGAGCAAATACGGTACATGAAGAAAAAGAAACCCATTTCAATAGCTCATCATAATCCACTGTATAACACTAGTAAATTAAACCATACTAGGTAGTCTCTTCTAGCATAGATGAAATCCTTACAACTTAATAATACTGGTCTATATCGTCATTTGCAAAAGCCAAGGAGACCCCTACAGCCACACAATGCTGGTCTAGATCGTCCTTCACAACAGCAAAGGAGACCCCTACAGCTACACAATGCTGGTCTAGATCGTCCTTCACAACAGCAAAGGAGACCCCTACAGCTACACAATGCTGGTCTAGATCGTCCTTCACAACAGCAAAGGAGACCCCTACAGCTCAACCAATGCTGGTCTAGATCGTCATTCACAACAGCAAATGAGACCCCTACAGCTCATCCAATGCTGGTCTAGATCGTCCCTCGCAAAAGCAAATGAGATTCTTACCCTTTCATCATATTAGGACAAATCGACAGATAACGTTTCTTCAGAGTCATTAGAGCGTTCGAGAACCAAGAAATAGGGTTTCATCTACCTATTTGAATTGTTACTATGCAATGTCTGAGAACTAGCTTACAAAGTCAATTTTAAGCTTCTCCGAGATAATGTATCTGAATTTCTAGCTAAACTAGGTATATTAACGTTGGAGACATCATTACTAGGCAAGTTAATTTTCGGAATATCATCCAATACGGATAAATCCTCTTTATCAGGATGAAATTATATTAAGGAACATGTGACGCTGCCGGAGAATTTGGATGCTTTTTAACAAAAAATGGTACTATGTAATGTATGGAAAAAGAAAGGGGAGGGTTATTATTACTGATAACTAATCTTATCATTACGAAGTCAAGGACTTCAACACACAATGATCACCATCAAGTAACTATGACTTTAAACGGACCCTTGTACTTGAAAATTAGTCGGATTTCTTTCTTCATTTTTAATCAAAACTAGTTTATTTTAGCTTTTATTTTATCAAACCTTCAAATTCAAATCTTATTTATTCAAAATTGATTCATATACTTAGAATACTTATTGAAAGTCAACAAACTACCACCGCTTCGGAAGGGGTTTCGCTATGGAGAAGAAGCGGCGCAAGAAACTCCATACGTGTGCAAATTTGCATCTTTTTTAAAAAAGAAAATAATTTGTTGGAAAAAAATAGAAATGAAGGTACGGTGGTCCAAATTGTGGCGTTGTAGGGCACACAAGGACCACGTGCTCTTCGACCACTCACTTGCAGTAGGTATCTGTAAACATATTTAATTAAAATGTTAGAACACGGTCAATAATTGTTAAATATTCACTATGAACCCTATTTGGAGAAACGCAAAAGTTCACTGGACACCAACATTAGTCAGTTATACAGCTTCGGAGCAGAATAAGGAAAAAGCTAAAAACAGATCACTTTTTTTTCGAAATGTGTGAAGAAGACTGAGCTGAAAGGAAAGTATAGTTTTAGTCATCGTTGCTAGTTTCCTATAACGTCCACCTTTGCTAGAGGGTCGAGCAAACTTATACTCAAACGTAATCACCGACAAACCACTTTTGATGTCTCCAGCTAGTGCCATCTCTTAGCGTACTACAACCAACTCCCTATTGGCCATCTGCGATATGGCCATCGTGACAAATCAAACGACCTCGTGTGCTGTTCCTGTAAGGCAGAAAAACCAAGCGAATATTAAAATTTCCGCTCGGCCAATCCTGATTAACTCGTATTAAGGTTATTCGCGACGTTAAAACTAAAAGTCTAATGATGAATAGGTTATTTCAAATCACATAGTCTCTCAACGCACAATACAACCGTACTCAAATTCGACCTCTTTTACATTACTACTACTTTTCTTATTACACAAAATTTTACACAAAATCGATCGGTCGCCTTATCTGTATAGGATTCCACATTTTCTACAACACCATTTAAACAAAAGAATTAGTCCTTTAATATTAAATTCAAACGCGTAAAATAAATTCCAACGATTTTTTTTTTATAAACTCAAGAGCTTAGCTGACTAATACCTTCTACATAATTCCTTAGACCAAATTCATTCATTCGAGACACTTAAGCACTACATGTGATCGATGGATACGCATAGCCCAGTAACCTCCCGTTACTTTTCATTGACGCAAAGCCACTCTAATGAATACAGATAGTTAGCTGCCTGCCCACCGCATACTACGGCTACACGAATACCTCTGGTAAGATTCGATCAACATGTTTACTCAAGTTCTCAAGTCATTATTGCAATTACTTTAAATGAATTTAGTCAGCTCAGCTCCAATCACCCCTTATTTGTATATAGAAAAAAACGAGAGATCTCTGGAAGCTCATCAAGGACATTAAAACCCAATTTTTTAATGTTCTAACCTAAACCACCTTCACCTTGCTCAATACAACACACCGTTAAATTCAAACGCGAGCGCCACTGAACTCTACGGTATCGTCTCTTCGCCGAACCCATATCACAAACACATCTATTGAGCCTTTACACACCAGTGTCTCCATTGAGCAACGTGTAGACCATTAAAATTGCATTAATGCAACAACCTTCAGAAATTTTTCACAAGAAATAATGAATGTACCCGCAAATTCGTTTAGAGACTAAGTAAATTCTTTCTGGTGGTCAAATTCTTAAAAACCGTCAAGTACTTCAATTATATTTAAATAATAAAGTCACTTACCGAAAAGGCACTTACTAGCTCACCGCCTTGTTTTTACCAGAGTCAAAAAGTATCCTGCCTTATTTGGCCACCTTCCGGTACGTTCGCGGGCAACACAAGTCCAGTGTCGTTACAATACCACTAACAAGCAGCTATAGTAGTTTCTTATCCTGTGAACACTCAAAAATTAGGTGAACATTATGAAATTACAAGATGTGATTATAAGTATCAAAATGGCAACGTGTCGCCCGTATGAAATAAACTGTCATACTACACTAGGGTCCACCCTAAATTGCACTGCTCCATGCGTTCAGTCCCGCCATAATCAACGCATCCAAAGGCTATCAAAGGCTTTACCGATGGCGTGGCTTCCTAAGGCTCCCCAAGAAAATGACCAAACGCATGTGCGCGCCATTGCCCCGAACTAATAAACGTCACCATTGGTCGCCACAATGACCATGTGGGCACGTAGGTCCATCCCACTTCTGATGTAGGGAAAAGATGATTAGGGCATTAAGGGGAACAGTAATTCAGTAATAATAAAATTAGTTATCATAGTCAGTCGGTCAAGTATATGGCATCGCATAATTTAATAAAATTAGTTATCATAGTCAGCAAGTCTACTATATAGCAAAATAACCATAGCGAGGGCTAGGACAGTCTATTGAAACAGACAGCGATCCGTGCACCGAGACGCATCCAAACCAAATGCGTCCTGATCAAGTGCTTCAACCCTTTTTATAGGAAGAGCAGGTAAAGCAATCAGGTAGATGGGTCATAAGGCGATAAGGAATGTCGTCCGGTGCAGGTGCCGCCAGCATCTGGTATTACGTCATCCGTTTTCAACGCCTAGACCTGCCCCCGACATACGTAAAATCTAGTTAGTGAAACCAACAGTGTAACAAATTGTTGATGTTTCTTTGTTTTTTGCATCAGCATTTTTAAGGAAGTTAAATTGACGGTGTTTCAAAAGAATAATGTTTAACTTATTGTTTTTGGTAATTGATCGATAATTCTTAAATTAAATAACGTATCTTGAAATAACACAAAATTATTTTTGTGTTATTACAAGAATTATAACCTCTTTTCTCTAGGATGTTGGATAAAAATATAAAGACAAAAATACAGTAAAAGTAGTGATGGCCTATTTATTTTGTCAGCTAGAAAATTAAGAAATAAAAGAGAAATAACAGAAATCTACAGAATAAAAGAATAAATCAGCGCTCGATTTCGCTGCAAAGCAAGGAACTGCAAGTCCTATCTAAGAACGCATATTTCATGTAGAAAGCGAGAAAATGGCGATGTAGCTTCCAACAATTCTTGTCAATGGACTATATTCGAAGCTTGTGCTCAATACAATGTTAAGAAACGAACAAAATTTGAAACGGATACTAAGGCAGAAATATAAGAATGTGAACATAAAGTGTTTGTGTGTGTTCATGGGATCCATAAAATAGTAAATAATATAAATGTCTGGATATTTACTGAATATTTTATTTATAATGGTTGTTTATAACGTGTACTTACAGGCTTATTTCATATAAAACTCGTAAAACTAAAAATAGTCGTAATAATAAAACAAAACAATGATGTTCCTATGTATATTGAGGATTTCATTTATATCACAGAAAAAAACTATCATGTTCTGTCTAATGGTAGTAATTTGTATTATTCGAATTGATATTAAGTATATATACAATATTGATTGACAGCATTTAAAGTCAAAGTCACTAATATAGTACTTTGAGTTACGACCAAAGTAAAGCGTTTGAATATATGGATGAGCGCATCTACGACTTAAATAGCTGCGTATATTTATTTGAGCTCTTGTATCCTTTCCCACACAAGAAACTGCAATTCCTATCTGTGAACGTAATAAGTTATATAGAAAGTAAGGAAGTAGTGATGTACATTCTAGCTATTTTACACAAGATTAGATTCGAAACATTGAAACAGACGGTAACACGTACTAATGTTAAGAGATATAGCTTTAAAGATAAAACTGATCCATTTAAGATAGAAAATAATTCAAATAACAAATGTGTTACGGTAAAAGTTGAAAATACTAACGATTGTATGTTATTTTAAAATGCGAGTTACGTTTATGGGACATTCATTTTTTTATGTCGGTTCTTAAAAAGACTACAGTTAATTTTTAAACCCAATATGTTTAACACTTTAAAAATCTCATTTATTAGTAGTAGCAATAGTACTTAGTGAAAAATTAACGGCACATTATTATCACTTCTCCAATGTACTTCAAACACTTATTTATTAAATAGTTAACATACCATCAATTCGCCTACATAGTACTCACGTAACTCGTAAAGGGTCAACAATTTCTGGAATATCGTCTAATATTAAGTTACGTTTAAATAATCAGTAAAGTCTTATTAAAATTAAATGAAGTACCTTCAGTACTTGAGTTACTACATATCATAAACGTAATGTAACCTTGAGCAGAGATCTCATTATTCCAAACATATAAGGAATAATAAAGTCATCTAGATTACTTCTCAAGGAAAGTGTGAAGCTGTAATAAGGCTTGAACTGCTTTTTGTGAGATGAATCTAAGTCACAGGGATGCTGCAGTAACATTTTGCGATCGAGTTCATCCAATTAACACTTCCATGTGCCTGTAAGAAATGTACTAGAAACTTCGTAAGCATTTGTTTGATAGTCAACAAATGGCGAGTAATGAGCTGAGCGATAATGTAACATAATTTTAACATTAAAGTTTGGCGAACTCCAACACATCCAACGTACTCCACATACTGGGTACGGATCTCCTATTTAAATAAATGGTACACGTTGGCCGAATGTGGATTGGTGAACACATTTCAGAACTTTATTAAGACTTATACTCTTAAGCTTGTTTCCTGGTGGATGATGTTACAGAATTTAAACATGACTGTGATAATCAGAAAAGTTCTCTGATTTTTCTTACACCCCTGTGTATGCTTTAGATTTAAACCTCGAATTTCAACGTAAAAAGCGGAAACTGAACATAACGGCTTAAACCTCAATGCTGATTACGAAATATAAACAAAACATTACAATAAACTTAAGTTCAAATTGACGATTGCGAGAAAATCGTTCATCGCCCATCGTATATCCATTAGCGGTGCTACAGATCGGTAAGAAACCGCTTGCAACCTACAACCTATAAAACCGTTAGGTGAGCTAAATGAAACAGCGGAACGGCCCAGTTCTTGCGGTTTTACATATCAATAGAGATGAGGATAAATGGAAAAGTCATCCATTAAATGCAAGCAATGTCAAAGGGAAATTCGTTTTGTAACATTTTGTGGTTACAACGAACTAGATTTTTAATGCTTAATTATCTTGATTATAATTTAGTGTCGGGTTACATGGGAGAATTAAGGTATGGACTAAGACAGAAAGTACGGGTCCTAGGGATTTTGTGTAATTTTGGGTCGGAGCAAAAGTGTAATTTTTTTTGTATTTTAAAATTTGTTGACGTTATAAAGACAATGTAATTAAACTAAATATATTTTCCTAATTATATATAATATAATAATCAAATTTTATAAAACGTAAATGAAATTAATTAAATGTCAAGTTACAAAAATAAACATGAATATAGTATATAAAGTAACCGTTAACCTTAAAACGATTACTTTCAAGAGTAATAAACCTACCTCTCAGCGTGATGCAGGCAGTAACAAATTTTGAATTAGCATACCCTCAAAGCCTCAATAAACGATGGTTTATGAGCGGACATGTACAACTCAAAAGCAATGCGTCATCTTGCATCGACAAACAGTTTAGTCGAGATGTAAGCAAATGTATCTCTTCGTACAAATCGAATTATACAGCAAGGTACATTTGAAATGAAACGGCACGGAAAATACATGTTATCATATTTGTTTTATCATGCAATAAGTAGGTGCATGCATAATTAAAAGGCTGTTCATCATGTATACTTATCATACACCTTTACAACGTCCTGATTATCTAGACTGAAAGGTGTTTTATTACAAAACTGTTTTCTAATAGAATCATGAACTGAACATAACGGCTTATTTGTTGTTAGTTTTTCATTAACGTTTTATGACCTGGATAAGTAAGAGCAACTCAAATTTAACGGTTCTTTAATTATACAATACTTTAAAAAAATATTTGTCAGTGTGAATACGTCTTAAAGATTGTTTATCATATAACATGACACCTATTAAACTGTTTGTTTTTATTACAGTCGTTTTGATACCACTCTTTGTATCATGTACAATTGTGCACACTTTATAAGGTTTCAATTCTTGACACTTATTTTTAAAACACAAAGGTCTTCTACGTCAGTTTTTAATATTAAAATACAGTTATTATTTTGAACTTGAAATAGGCAGCGATTATAGTATCATAAGGTTTATTTACAATTCTCACATTTAGTTAAACTTTAAAAAACTGTTTTCTAATAGAATCATGAACTATATAAAGAGAGGATGACCCACAATGGTTCCTTGAGAAACCCCTCATTACAGTCGAAAATACTATGAAATTACAACCGTTTCTAAGTATCGGAACGACCCCGTTGCAATAATGACAGAAATAGCTGCAACTAAAGATGCGCCTTTAAACGTTGACACAATTTTCCTTCCAGTAAATAATAATTCTCGGTTCAGGCAACTCAATGATAGTGGTGATCTTTACTCGTTGATACGACATTAGATTCTTAGCCCTAATGTAGGTAAATAAGTATGTATTAAAGTGAAGAGTTACGATAACCGTATTTTCATAACGGCAAGAGCGTTTTACGTCTTAACTTTAGCAACTGGAGTGAGTGAGCTATGGTACTTTGTTTGAATCGGATCTTGTAATAACAAAAATAAATAAAAATAAACCGTCTAAAACAGTATTTTCAATAAAGCCATATATTTATTTAATCGTTTTTACATATTTTAAAAACAATATAATCAAAGAAAACGACATGCAATTAATGTAATTAAACGAGTAGTTAATATTATAATTTAAAATAATCATCTGAGTGATCCTTACATCGCAAAGGAATTCGCTTCATCAAACACTCATGAGCTAGAAGTCCATTACGTAGGAAAAAGCATACTTATCACAGCTCATATAGGTTAAGAATGTATAGAGGAGAATGATCAGTTTTTATGGAAAACTAATGGCTTATTGAATAAAGATAAGCAAAAAACGCCTACCGCACATTTAGTGGGTGCGCCGGTGAGAGGCCGGTCAGCCTTGGTGCACGCTCGAACACTTCCTCTAACGATCGGCGTAAGGGCGTAAACACAGTAGACGATTGACCATTGTGTGTTGAAGTTAGATAACCTTGCTTTTTTGTTTGTGCATCTTCATCAAATAACAAAGCAACATAGGAATTACTTGTCTAATGTGTTAAATGATAATTAAATAAACTTTTTATTAATGTTGGTCTGTTGTTTTCCTTTGTTTATTTGGTTGACTTGCGATGAATTGTTGTTAGTTTTTCATTAACGTTTTATGACCTGGATAAGTAAGAGCAACTCAAATTTAACGGTTCTTTAATTATACAATACTTTAAAAAAAATATTTGTCAGTGTGAATACGTCTTAAAGATTGTTTATCATATAACATGACACCTATTAAACTGTTTGTTTTTATTACAGTCGTTTTGATACCACTCTTTGTATCATGTACAATTGTGCACACTTTATAAGGTTTCAATTCTTGACACTTATTTTTAAAACACAAAGGTCTTCTACGTCAGTTTTTAATATTAAAATACAGTTATTATTTTGAACTTGAAATAGGCAGCGATTATAGTATCATAAGGTTTATTTACAATTCTCACATTTAGTTAAACTTTAAAAACATTCAGTTTTTTAGCCATAATCGAGTACTCTATCAGATACAAATGTGCTTCTACATTTGTATCTGATAGAGTACTCGCTTTAGTTTAGGTTTTAGTCTCGCGCGAGTTTGGGTACCTACTAAGTATCTTGTACTTACTTTTTTATTACAGTACTAATAAAGAAAATCAAATCAATTTAAGAAATCTTCTATAGTCTTCTAGCATTGGATCATTTCTCATCTGGCCATGACGCTAAATAAATCCATATTCAGCCTTTTGCTCTCATTCTTGTAGACCATGACATACGATTTCGCTTCATACTTAAGACGTAGAAATATCTTCACAAGCAATATTCCATCGGCTTTGTAACAGTAGTGGTACATTAATAACAATAATCCATGGCTTCATTTATCTCACGGTTCCGGTATTAAATTATTTTCAATCAAGAACAGGATGATAAATAGCTTGAGTGGGAGCTTGCCGCTTTTCTGCTCGGACGTACAGTTACAGACTATTGAGATAACTAAAGTTATAGGCGCAATTGACTTGGTTCTAGACTAGATAAAAAGAAGTATAACTATAGGCTTTCAAACAATTACACGGCTGATACTTATAATCAAACTGACTTTAACGTAAACGTTAAAGCCAGTTATTTGTCGATAGAAATTTGACAATTTCAGTAGACAAAATCGACAAATTTCGATCTTTGTTAGACACAATTTGGATAGACTCATTTGTTAATAACGGACGATGAGTACTTGAACTAAAACTAAAATCAACTTATACCAGGATTTCTCTAAATAAAAACACAACATTATAAATCAGGCTCAACATTTAACAAGTCCATGTTTTAAGTCATTGATCGACATTTCGATTCTTAGATTAATTATTAAATTTTGTTAATAGTTTTAGTTCCATATATTCACAGGCGAGGTACGATTAAAACTGATCTAACACGCCCCTTTATATACTAAGAAATAATAAATCTTATTTATTTTTAAAATAAAAGTATTTAACAGCAAAATAAAAAAAATATCGAATTGAAAAGGAATAAGGCAGTCAAATCGATAAAGCTTTACTAAATTTACGTTCTACGTCCCTAACAAAGTTGAGTGCGAAACCGGAACACATCAATACGTGTTAGACAGACAGACAAGGGAATTGTATCCGGAGGAGTATTGCGAAACCTGACGTGTTGGGAATGGGTTATAAAATAAAAAGTTGCAACCGATGCTGCAATGCAATTTCGCGGTGCGCTGCGCCCCATCAATATACACTGTCTAAACTCGAAACTATGAAGAGTTACACGACATCCGCCGTTCTAGTATGTGGATTTCCTTATGGAAATAAGACTGTCTCATATTACAACTTGTTCCAAAATAGGCTATGATTGACACATAAATCTTGTTCTCTTTCAAACATCTATCCAAACTTCAAAGCAGTGCAAGCAATGCTTATATGCTTTAAAGTATGTTTATTGTCCCAAAGTATGTTTTGTAATATCTTGTATACAGTAAAGTACCCTATACAAAATAAACGATTTGAAATAATAAGAATTAATTAGATCTCATTATGATATTATAAAAGGTACTAGTTTTTGCCCGCGGCTTCGCCCGCGTTTAAAAGAAAATAATATGACATATTAACATACACAAAACTGAAAATTCGTACCTTCATTGGAATACCAGTGGCGCCATCTGGCGAAAATTGGTCGTACCAACTCTGAAACCTTCGTGGGCTCATGGACAACAACTTTGCTAAAGATCATCACTTGATCAAATGCAACGTTTACGATTCAATCCTTCGATTAAAATAATCGATTTTTTTGGTCCAAAAGATCGATTCTCCGATTAATCGATCATAGATCGCCATCCCTAGTTCCCGTGGGATTTCTGGGATAAAACTATCCTATGTCCTTTCTCAAGTCTCAGACTATCTTTGTACAAAATTTCATTAAAATCGGTTCAGTGGTTTAGGCGTGAAGAAATGACAACCAGACAGACAGACAGACAGAGTTACTTTTGGATTTATAATCTTATAGTAAGGATAGTAAGGATTATGAATCAAAATCGTGAAATACAATACTTCACAAATATCAAATCCACAGGTCATACTGACTTCTGCAGTTTGCAAGGCGATCTTGTTTCACCTCCGGCTCATTGTATTTTTTCTCAAATAGAACAGCAAGGCTGTCTTGTTCCGGTTATTATATTACAATGGACTATACATACGAGCATTCAGTTACATGTGTAAACGCTTTTGTTACAGATTCATATGTTCTCATCGCAAGTGAAGTACGAACAATGAAGAATATCTGCAGACAAAGAAGTAGTTCTTCGAAAAAATGAAAATTTGGTCAAAAGTTAAGATTTTATAAAAAACAAAAAAATAATTCGTCAGGTGATAAAACTGATAACTAATATATTGGTCACCAAACTGTTCGTTAAATTATTCAAAACCTTAGCGACTATTTTGGACACTAACAAACAATTATCAATAGCAAAGCTTAACTAGATTACTTTACCATCAGATTTGAAGAAAACTCTATGAGGCAAAACGGGAGCCATCTGCTTTGCTTACCTGTAATCAAATAAAATTAGAATTAATAAAAATTTATATATTCAAGATATTTTGCAATCATTACATAGCCATGAAATACTTTATACAATTCTTAATTTTTTCGCACTGTTATTAAAAGCTAACGTAAATTGTCATTCACCTTGTTAGTAATATACAGCTTTTAAGCAATTTATTTTTATAACACTTGTTAGGCATCAAACTATATTTACTTTTTGTATCTTTAAAATAAGTTTGCGCGATAAAAATAAATACTAAGAAACCAATTATATTGAAATTGTTAACGTTTGTCTTTTGTAGTGTCATAAAATAAATAGATACTATAAATAATTATCCTTGAAAATAAAGGAAAGTCTCTTAATCTGCGAATGTAATTATTTATCTTTAACGGAGGTCACGGCATTTATTGTGTGGCATATTTTTATCGTATTAACTATATAATAAATTATATAGAATTAATTTAAATATGTGTCCTTAAATATTATCTCATTCGTTAATAAAATAATACCTATATTTTTGCGAATAATAATTGCGTGTCATAATTTTTTATAACTTTTGAATAAGATTCAAGAAGAAATATCAGGGACTCTGTTAATTATAATAAGTAAGTTGTACCGTAATAAATACCCCGTCTTACAACGCCGGATCAGAATCATCTTATAGAAAAGGCAGTAATTGACTTCAAGTAATTCATGATTTCCATTTCTCGATAATGATAATCACTATTTACAAGACAAGTACTTTCGCTTCATACGTGGCATAGTGACCAAGTGCCGGGGCAATTAGTTGAGCGATTGCAATTATAGAATGCCGCGCACCTTTGTAGTACCGCCATTACATTGAAAATACGATGGATATGAAACACGTCTACATGATTACATTGATCTACCGATATGGATATTTTAATTAAAAGTCCATTTACGAATCCACTACTAAGATTCAACAAATCTAAAGAAATTGCAGTAAATTTATATTTCCTATTTGGTGTGTCTCAAGGAATTACTTTACTCCGCAATTCTTTCGTGTATGCACATTTAGGTTTCCTTGTAGTAAATATTATAATGATGTCATAAAATGTAGGTCTTTTTGTAAAATTTTTCGTTTTACGCACTTAAATCATATACACCTCAGCCATGTTATGCGGTCAAGAATTTACGTTGGCTACTTGATGAATGATATCAACAAAAACTCTTATAATGTTGACACTAATTACTATACACTTGATATATAGCTAGGTAAGCATACGCAATCAAAAGTAGGTCATACTACAGAAAACGAAATAAACATTTAGTCACAATACATGTCTTTGAAAAAACTGAAACATAAAATTTAATAAAAATATATAATATGGAATATTTGAAAATAATATGATAACTTAAGAATCAGATACAAATAAGAATAAAGTACAAATAAGTCATATACAAATAAATATCTCGTTGAAATCATTACAAAATAATACGTTGCGACAAACATATTCGAGCCGAACCTAATTCGATTTACACCCGAATTTGAAATTAAGCAACCACAAAGACAAGAATTACTTACATGCAAATTCAAAGTGAGTTTTGTGGGAAAAGCGACTACGAAGACAAAAGCGAGAAAGATGAAAGCGCGGATCTTTTTTTCGCAATCACTCGTGATTTCAAACGTTCTCAGACCTTCACAATGGCGTCGTTCGTAAATAAAACGAGATTATGTTCGTAATAGTCTCTTCATAAGAATGAAAGTGTTGCGCCATCAGTCAAAAGAACTTTTGACTTAGTATTTGGATGACAAGATGCAATTAATTAAGTTGGCCTCTCGCTTTCATCCAATGTGCGTGTGACTCGAGGTGATGCGGTAAGCCAGCCGAAACGGGTTACTTGTTTGTATGTAACACGAGTTTAGGAAGTACTCTTACTCAAGAACGTAATTGCTTAACGTCTTAATATCTCGCAGGCGCTTCCTTTCGTGTTGGTTGTTTTGATTTTGCTTTTCTCATATCATCGTACATTTTAATTACTTCGCATTTGTATATTATTTAGCGCGCTTTCTGTTCTTAAAGCGTTTATATTTACATAACATCAGGAAGTTCTCAGATAATATTCCATAAAAATATTTTATAGCCGTTATACATCGGAACTTATTTATTGGAAGGTTTAATCGTCCCATCATTAATTATAATTATTATTATCGCTGGTCTTTTTGACACATAATCTAAAAAAAATCACTAAAATACTGCTGAACCAATAAAAGGCAAAACATATCCAACATCGCGAAATCATGTCAGAATCGTTGTTTAATTGAAAACGATTATTCACACGAATAGCTTCACAAAATTTACATTAACAACACGTAATTAGCGTGATTTAGTCTAATTAATACTTTAAATCATAATCGTGTATTGAAACCGACTGTGAGACTAATGGCATTACAAATGTGGGCTATTAATTTGGAGCTAATTGCAAACAAGTGATTATCGTTACGCCTAAAGCTTGCCTCGGGCGAGATAAAGTCACTTTTAATACACAATGCCTAGCGATTATTACATTCATTAAATCAAAGTCGAAACATAACAATCGTAAACAATATTGACAATGGCTATAATAACTTTCGCTTGTCATTTGGTCTAAAGGGCCTATTAAGAACGAGAAAACGTCAGACGATTATAAACGATTGAAATAGTGAAGAAAAAGAAAAACATATTTCTTATGAAATATGAAAAGAACAATAAGCTATTATAAGTGGTATTTGAATGAAAATGCAATAGTTGAATTGAAAAATATACAAACATGACGACACATGAATGAAGACAAATGAAATAATAAGTCTTGTCTGAAAGCGACTTTTATGAACCATTTTTTATGAAATCAATATTAGTTTCATTCATTATTTTATTGAAAACAACAATTGAAGTCATGTTATGACAATATTTTTTGTTATTTGGCAATGTAGAATAAAATCATAAGCATTTCGTCATGATCGGTTTAAAAGAAATCCGTTCAAGCAACAAAAATGAATAGGTCACTAATTCTATAGTGGATGCATTATCTTTTTACCCAACTACAAGGAAAGGATTATGTTTTTTGAGGGCAGTTAACTAAATCGCAGTCACTGACAGGAGCGTCCCAAACTTTTGTTTACGTTTTCGTAACACAATTATACTTTTCTTAATTTCAAACACCTCATAGCAATGAGATGGTGAGCTATCGATATTTTAATTTGTATTTTATAGAATATTATTACGAGGTCAGTTTATACGTTACTCTTTGGTACTGAAACAAGGGCTTAGTCGTTATTGTCAAAAGCAGTAATAACTTTCGCTTGTCATTGCGTCTATCGTATCAAGTAATATACTTCGCCAAAAGACCTTGTCTCATGTAGCTGCACGGAAAGTATCTCATTTTTCTTTCTGTTATAATTTATATCTTTTAGAATCTTTCTATTTTAATAATTTATTGCTTCGAGAAAAGAATGGTACGGCCGTGCCGCATCACAAAAACATCTACTAGTTTTGTTAGTTGATCTATACGTTAGCCCATGTATTGTACATAGGCTAACGTATAGATCTGGTAAAATATTTTTTGTTTACAAATTAAATATGATATTACTTATTAATATACTTTACTTTTTGTTGTCAACTAGTCTTTCACCTGAACAAGGTCTATTGAAATAAGATTGCAGATAACGGCTTTTAATTATACTCTTACGATAACAATGTCATAAGTTTCAACATTCGCAACAGTGCTAATTAATTTATTTTGTGGCTGTAATATTACATTATAGTTTCTATGGTGCAAAATAAAACCGATTACTTTCAGTATTGATTATTGTTTAATTTTATTTTTATTTTAAATTTTGTTTATATAATAAGACTAAGTGATAGCCTAGTAGTTAAGGAACTCGGCGTCTATATCGAAAGGTTCAAATCTCAGGCACCTCTGATTTTTCAAAGTTATGTGCGCATTACAAATTAATTATCACTTGCTTAAACGGGAAAGACAGGGCGAGGAAACCTGCATACCTGAGAAATATTTAAAAGCTTTCAAAGGTATGGAACGTAAAGGACTATGGCCTAAACCTTCTCATTCTGAGAGGAGATCCGTGCCAAGAAAGACAGTAATGGGTGGATGATGTTTATATTTCGTAATTTATTCAGACGATTATAAAACAAGCTTTATTTGTTTCAATCTTGATACGGAAACAACATTACGGCTTTGACATTTGACATGTTACATATCTAAATCATGTTGAAGTCCAGTTAGGTATGCGATCGACATTTCGTTAGCCCCTTATGGATTGGCGAGCTCTGAGTCCCTTGTTTGCCCTTTAAGAGGCTTGCTAGAATATGTTTGTGATCTTACATGTTTTTATTAGATAGAATAACAGATGGAAGACATAAAGTCACTCATACCTTGTGAATTACTGTGACTTTGATATATATTTAGACGTCATTATTATCGTTGTGTGTTTGCATAAAACCATATTTATTTTATCATCTTAATTGTAACCGTAGAAATAGTGTGTAATTTTAAAAAGATTATGTCTTTTCAAAGTGAAAAGATTAGTGGAATCTTAATTCAAACATTTTGATTTTGAGACATTGATTTAGACTTGCTTCCTACGCTACATTGTATCTTCGATAGATCGAAGTAAATTGGTCTGTGTACTCGAAAGACTCGAGAGGTATGCGTGCAAATGCCACGCTTTACTCCGCCCGTTACGATATTTCAAATGTCAGAATCGTGATTTTTGCCGAGAAATGTTTCGCAAGCGCTACCGCCATATGAAACTTCGTATGAATTGGCGAGCAGTTGTCGGAGCTGATTCTGTATGGGTCAAATATTGTAACTCTTGCTATGACTCACAATAGATTCTAATGCATCGCCTAACTTTACAATACGCTTTCTTGCATAGTTTCAAATAGATACATTGTCTGTTGTATTAGTAGTTGGCATTCAGAACAAACAACTACTTAATAACAATCAATATCGTTATTAATAGCAACTTCATAAACGTGTCTTAGCGTATAGACAAGCAATTATTGGAAGCCAGTGAAAAGTTGATTGGTTAATATTAATAAAGCGCAAAGAATGCAATATTCCCAAGGTGAGCCAAGTTGTAGGATCGGTCATTTTACGATGACAAGCATATCAAACCATGTCAATGTTTAATGCAAATGCTCTCTGGAGCCAGGTTTCTACCGGCTGGATGGCATTAGGCGACAGCGGAGATTCCCAACTATCTAGCTAATGCACTTATAATGGCAACATTATAACGCAGAGAAAGTAGACAGGGCCATTTAAATAAGACCTGCATAAATTCAATCATTTTGAACTAATGCGAGGGATTGGGTGGATACTATCTATTTTGATACAAACAATTTGATAAACAGTAGTATTTTCGTTACTAGTAAAGTCAAACATAAACAGAATACGGTTAATAGAGCTTAGTGGAAGTAGAATATAAATGGAATAACATTATTCTTTGAAAATAAGAAGATATACATTTAGAACATAATTTATTCGATTCTTCGGCTTATCTCACTGGAACGTATTGACCTTTAAATAGTATAATTGAGCTAGAATATCAAATCATGAATAAAACGGAACTCAACGAAACAGAGAAACGTTCAATTTAATGGCAATAGAGCAGTTTCATGGTCTACATATCCAGATTATCCGGCCAATTGTAGGTGAACCGTAACTTGAAGCAATTGTTTTGATGGATTACATACAATGCAAATGGTCACACTTTAAACAAATAATTGACCATTGATCAGCACTGTTCTCGTTTTGATAATATTAAGACGTCTCACATTAACAGGAAAGTACATATATATTTTAACTATATTTACTGAATTGAATTCCTTATCGTCTTCGACATTCTTAGGGAAGATGAAAACAGCGTTTTTTTACGCCCCCAATACACAGTCTGAGTTTGACATTATTTATAAAAATATAAAAGAAAATAGAAAACAGATATATTTTTTATCTTTCGGTGACATTTACTTACGCTCATTAATACTCAATATCTCTAAATTTTGCCTAATAAAAACATTATAGTGTGAAGTGATTGTCAAGTGTCGATCGTTAGTATTTATCGTTAGTATCTAATGTTTACCACATTAGATAGATCAATTACTAATAACAGGCGTTAAAAAAGAGCAAAAAAATGTAACAATTTTGTGACATAAGGTAGGCCAAAAGTACAAAGTACATCTTAAGCCTCATTTACAATATTAAAAGCTAGCACATGTATAGTTAAATAATGTTCTAGATTAGATGGTAATTATATACGAATATTAATGGAATTAATGGAATTCGCCTTGGTCACGCTCGACCTCGCGTAGCGGAAGAAATGTAACTCCAATTACCCACTTCTTTTGTTTCGATACAGCTATCTATCAACAGTATGGCACTGTTTTTATGTTCTGTTTGTTCAGAAACTAGTTTGACCAACGGAAAACGGTCGATTATGGATGGAAAAACAAATAATTGTTAAAAGCTTCTACAGTTTATGGTCCTTCTTTTAAATTTCAATACTTTGATTTCCCGTCTGTAGTTTTTGCGTTTTTACAAAAATGACTGCTATATTGCAATATTTGCCCATACATTTCCAATCAGCGCCCCTAGCAGCCTGTATCAGAAGTGATTGGATATGTATGGGAAATACGTAAACGAATACAATAACAGTATTTTTTGTAAAAACTCATACTAAGGGTACTGTTCTCTGCATACTTATTTGTCATACCTTAATTGTTTCTTCATTCTTTGTATTTTCGATATGTACAAAGAGTCCTACCACCTTGCAATGTTTAATACTTTGTATTTATTATTTGCAAACTTTAAGGCAAATTCCCTGTTTCTCCTTTTCATTACTCATAGTAGGTATCATGGTCAAATAATTGCATAATTATTTCTAAACTGGTTTGAGCTTCGTGGAATACAAATGACTTCGACTTACTAAAATGGTAAGTTGTATTAAAATATGTAATAAATAGGTGGTTACTTGCCAGATTACAATTGCGTAGGTTTTTTGATATAAATGTGGTGGCACTTTACAATTTGATAAGAGTGGAGCTCCTTTTACAGGTGCTGTGGGAATAAAGTGTGTTCTTAATTTTCTTGGAATCCTTATTTTGTAGTTATTGTTGTTGAATCATTAATTGAAATTACCGATATAACGAATAATGGTCAAAATTAAAGTAAAATATAAGATACTTCTCTAGATTTTGCTATCCTTCTTCTATTTCTTTACAAAAGTGCTAAAGTTCTAAGGCTGGCATTTAGGGTTCCATAAGTATAAAAAACCCGATCTCTATAATTTTGTAATGTCTGTCTCTACACATACGACACACCATTTTTATTAGGTTTTTTTTTCATACTTGTATAGATGTAAAAGTTCTAAATAATTCCGTTAAACTTGTTCAAAGTAACACATTTACTTATTACATTTTCGTTAAACTCACACATTTATACTTCATAATGAAAAAACTGTAAATGGTTTTCACATTTTTATAATTTTTGCAAGATTTCCATGACGAATAGCTATTGCAACAAACATACTGATTAGCAATGGCTTACGAATTAAACCGTCACGCAATTTCGAAATATGGCGCAAGTAACTAAATTTAGGTAAATTGAGTTGGAATCTGTCAAAATCGTGTATGTTGAAAATATTTGCAAACTTGAGGTCGCTTGATTTACTAGAAAAAAGGGTACAAGTAAGCTGATAATAATTTGCTGCATGAGGGATTCCTGGAACTCAATCATAGATTAGTAAAGATTTCTCACTCCTAACCAGAAAATATAACAAGTTTTGCTAATTGAAATTGTCACTGTCATCTATTTTCGTTTTTGAAAAATATTAAACAAAAAATTTAGTTTTTAGATAATTTACGAATGAAACTATATTTCTCCGCATTACTTCTTCGATTTCGTGTTTTTGCACCAATTAAATGCGCATGTCGGCATTATTCCGCGTAAATTACACAATGACAGCCATTAAATGGGTGACAGAATCGTCAGCCGTTTAAGTCATTTAATGGCTTCCTTCAATTACAAGGCGGTGAGATATCTATACTTATCTATGAACTAAATGTAAATATGACAAAAAAATTAGTTCTGTAGTCGAACATAGAAAAGTCCTATTACCTATCCTATAAGCATACCGATAAAACATATCTGATTTACCAAATTCAAACTAGAAATACTTTTCTGAAATAAAACACATGTACTAATCTATAATGTGACTATCACATAAAAATAATAATATTAATAATTAATTTGGGACGTAAATCCATATTTTGGTCAGTAACCATTTGTACTTAAAAGACTAATGTTAGTAATACACATTATACATTATACAAATATACAGACCATAGAGTAGTTTGAAATTACCTTTGACCAATGACCATAGCAATGTTTATTAAAATATGACCAAAATGATCGCATGATACCGCATAACGTCTTCTAAAGATGTCCTTTCAAAAATCAAATAATTATTCCTTCCATAATTTCACAAACAAATCAAAACAGACAAAAATTACAAGGACTAATATTGGAATCAATTTTAATACAAATCAATTATTTATGTTGATTTCGTTTTGTACCAATATTTCTCATAAAATTACCGTTGTCCTGCCGGTATCGTTTGTTTATTTTTAACGGATCCTTGACTTTACCGTTAATATTAGCATTTATACGTAAACAGGGATAAATACTCGTAACTGTAATAACGAATGCTTAAGTCACGAACATTTTACAGTTTTTTCGGGTATAGCCTTGAATATTTGTATGCGAAATTGTCTTTAATAAACGAATTTATTGATATGGATTATTAATGATCGAGACCAATAAAGAAAACTGGGTTTTTCATGTTTTATTAACTCTCTACTTTTAGACAAAAAATTGACACTCAACTAGGATTTATCTTTGCACTGCACGCAATCCAAAATTTGGAGCTTCAAAGCGGTTTGAGAGGTTAACTCTACAACATATTTTTTAATATCAATCATTGTAAGTATTCATGAACAGATTGCGACTTTTTCTGACCGATCTTTAATACATCCAAAATTAATAATATTATCCTTATATCATTTTTCATTAAAAAAAAAACAATCAAAATAAAACAGATGGAGAGAGAAAAACTCGGAATCAAGTTGAATTTTTTTCCTCTAATATCGGTCAAAAATAATAACACAATATTTCATTCAAACAATATTACATACTTGTATTTCTCAAATACATCATTAAGAGTGCTTAAGATAATTTCGCGTACCGCAAAAACAATTTACGTTGAAACAAATCGGTAACTTGTAGTACAATCAATTTATCACAACTTATTTGAATGTTACAAATGTGAGTGGTAGCTCGCTAATAAATATTATTGTTATTAAACCTTCGTTGTTTTAATTGCTTAACCAAAATAATGAATTGCTACAATTTATTAACTTCAAAAAGGAGAAGATGATACTTTTTTAGTATTTCGAAACTTGTGGCACTCTTAAAGCCGGTGCAAAAAAAAATTAATTAATGTATTTTATTTAATAGGTATATTTAACTAAACAGGTATTTTTCGGAAAGCGATCGTGCGATCGATTCTACTTCATAAATGGTATAAAAACATATTATTTCTTATTAATAAAAAAATAAACACAAAAATTAAACGCTTTCCACACTCACGGCCACTAGGATTTCGGCACACTAGGATTTCCTATATCGTGGGTGCTACGGACACACACATAAACAAAACACAAACACCCAGACCCAGAATCAGAAACCTAAATTCATAATTTAGATATATGTCTGGCCGGGATCGAACCCGGGAGTCTGCACATCAGACCAGTATGGTAACCGCTCCGCCACGCGGGTTATAATATAACTAATAACCACGGAAGTGAGTCTTCAATTGAATATGAGCATTACGAGAACACTTTCAATGCGTTTACCGAATGCGTTATTTACGTGAATTCCACCGAGACGTTGACGCTTGAGATTTATTGACCATTGAACATTCGTTGAAGCGTAGTGAAACGCTTTCTATACGCAGACTCCGCGGCACATGTACCATATACTTCATTTGTACGAGAGCACAGACTATACAGGGAAGATCACGGCTAAAGTTCTGATTTTGAGTGACTTTTTCTCAGTTTTGCACGGATGTTTGTCTTTGACGAACTTGAAGGGCAAATGATTTATCCGATAAAATTAAACAACGGGTAACACACTGACACCTTTCGTGTACTAAACAATATTCCGTGCATTGCAGGAATTTGGTAACGTACTCCTTGTGTTGGTGCTTATTGATTTGTCACTTATCTTATTTATGAGCAAGTTACAGAAACTTAACGTAATAAACAATAACTTTACGTTCTAGCATAATATACATACGTACTCACACCAAGTAATGTGTACGCCAAAATTATTTCGTCCAAAGCTTCGTCCAGATGTTTATTTCGGACGAACAAATAAACGTTTTGTTAGCTATTTTATCGGATATCGTTATATCGGATATTAATTTCAAAAGAGAAAAAGCAGAAAACTTTCGGAGAGATCCGAAACTTCGCTTCATACCCACACCTGCAGAAAGAGTAAAAAAGAATTGTCTATTGAAAAGCAAAACCAGACTTCCTAGATCGTTATTTGATAGGGAAAGTGTTTGTTACAGCTATATTAACAGTTTTCTGTATGGGATGAATGGAGTGTATGCATGTGTGCACAATACCCCGGACCCACGGTCCGCCGCACACATGCACAAGGCTTGATACGCTATACGAAGATGGCCATATTACCATTACACCTGTTCACTTTTATAGAATTCCAATAGAAAATAATTTTGTGGCATACATAAAAATTACTAGAGATAAAGTTTATGAGTACGTCAATAATTTCAAAGTTACTGCTACTTTCTAGATAGTTATTTATACAACAAAAGTCCGTTTGTTAAATTCCTATCCGTCTTAAAGTTGTCTGTAACGTGTTTCACGGGACTTTCACGCGAAGGTTACTTTATAAGAAAACTTCATACAATTTTCGGGAGTTTGTAGGGAGTAGCGTCGACTATATTTTATCCAGAAAATAGCCGCTGTTTCCGACAAATAACAGCAATGGGAAGGATCTCTGTTAGGTGGAATAGCAACACATCTGTGGCCGATAGATATCATGTAGGATTCAAATTCAAATAAAGATGAAATACTTATCACATTATCACGCAGACAGTGCAGGTTCGGCCGTGGTCTCTTACCATCAGATGAAGTGATACTCTACTATCACATAAACAATAAGTCATACCTTGGTTTTGGAGTCCAGGAGGACATAAAAACGCCCACAATAACAAACGCCAAAGAACATAATGCGTCCAACTGATCTCACAGTGAATGTAGCATATGGCGGGGTTTGCACCGGATCCACGCTCCACTTCACGCACGCAAGGCTTGATATGTGATACCGGTAGGGTTGCATCGACATCGATATATCGATAGTTATACTCAAGATCAGAACATCGCTTGTATCTACTGTAAGAAGGGTTTAATATACCATTATGTATCTAAGGGACGTAACAAACGAGCGAAAGCCTACGATGCACAAAGCATTGCTGGCGACTGCTAGCGACAGTCAGCGACCGGCGATGGTCGGAAAGCGCGGACTGTCGCTCATGCATTAACTTACTGTTTCTCGTATGTTATCTCCCTAAATGTTTGCTTATGTTAATGAGACCTTGATTTCTAGGTACCTTTTGTGGAAAATCATAACGTGGACAGCAATAAAGATGTGATCGTTAACACCATCTACAGTAGGTTCCTATATAAAGGTTATGAGTAGTTATTTGGTCCACCTCGTTAGGAAATACTATACAATATTGTAGTCTACAACATACATACAGTCTACAAAAGTACGACCGCTTACTGCGTGTGTATAACTTGTACTTCAACTGCACTGTACCCTTACCATGAGTTTTTACGTTTTGACAAATATAACTGTTTTGGTATTTGTTTACGTATTTGCCCATACAATTTCCAATCAACGCCCCTAGCGGATTGTATCAGAACTATAATGTCAGTAACGTAACATTAAATGTCTAAATTTATGTTTATGTTTTGTCTGTTTTGTTTATTATGTTAAATTTATGTTTTGTCTCACTTTTTTGCAGACAAAAAGTTCATCGTCACTTGAGCACTTACTTATTTTTATGTTTACTCGGTGGTGCGCTTTCGACAACTCATTCTACTGAAGGAAACGGAACAGAATAATGGATTGAGTACCTAAACGTAACGTATAAAAGTGGGATGTTTTGAAAACTCATGGAATGGGTACTGTTCTCTTTCTCTGCTACTACTCAACTTCGTTTGACTTTTTTAAGTTGTTTCATGAAAACATTGGAACTACGTTAATCTTTACATTGGAAGGTGTGGTAAGACGAATGACATCACTCATCCCAAGTTATTTGTACAGACATATACTTTCAATATTATAATCGCAGGAGCTGTTGAACTCTGTCTTTTCGACCTCTTCCTCCTTTAATTACATAAAAATATACTAAGTATTGATATAATTGAATACAAATAATACTACAAATATCAATACCACTTTACTACCTTCACATAGATATTAAAGTAGAAAAGTAAATAAATCTGACTCCGAGTTATGGCTTAAAAAGGATATAATGGCCTAAGAAATAGCATTTCCTTAAAGGATGTGGACAATATCAAGGAAAAATAAAAGCACAATGAATAGGAAAGGCGTGGGAGTGCTTTAAGACAGCGATGTTATCTGTTATCTGAACACAGCGAATCAGAAATAACAAAGTATTGTACATCTAAGGTATAGAGAATTATTGTCGCATTTATCAACGGAAACATAAAGCTTCCTTCGATTCTTTTTATTTACTAGAATTTATTTTTGATAAGTTTTAGCGCTGTTTATGTCTACATATATGGAGCGTGACAGACGCGTGTTGTGACCATAGATTAGCAAAGATTATTCACTCCTTACAAGAAAATGTAACCAGTTTTAACAATTGAAATTGTCACTGTCATCTATTTTAGTGTTTGTAAAATATTGAAAAATTGTCGTTTTTAGATTATTTACGAAAGAAACGATATTTCTCTGCACTTTTTGTTTGATTTCGTGTTTTTGCACCACTTAACTGCACATTCCGGCATTGTTCCGCGTAAATTACACCATGACAGCCTATAAATGGCTGACACATTTGTCAGCGGTTTAAGCCATTTAATGGCTTTCTTCAATTACAAGGCGGTGAGATATCTATACTTATCTGTGGTTGTGACAGACAAAATATATTTTGCGATACAATGTGTTTTGGACTTGGTGTATTTGTATCTACCGTTACATCCGCGGAGACGTACAACATGGTGTCAAGAAATTGTATAGAATAATATAATGTTGTCTACCATAGCTCGTGGCTATCACGTTTAATTCAGTCCGAGTTTTTATTTCCAAGTAACAGACGAGCAATCCACCTCATGTTAAGTGACTATTGCCGACCATGGACATCTGTAATCAACCCCAGACAAGACCATTCCCCTGAGGTCGGTCACAGATGCGCTGCTAACCCTGAGGACGAAATTGGAATGTCTCCGAAAAATATGTCTCCCACACCACAGCCTTGAAACCAGAACAAAACAATTAATAGGCAGAAGTAAGTGTGGCAGTAGTAACGCCAGAATTGAACCACAGAGGGTCCTACCACCTTCACAAACCATACTGACTTCTTATTTTCCTCTCTACATTTCATATAAACGTATAATGTAATATTTCTGAATTTCACAGATTATCCACAGATGTTTCTTGACTTTCAGCGTCATTTTGACACCTTCCACTACAGAAACACACGAATCTAAGTCATTACAAAATTTCAAAATAAAGTAAGTAATAAACAATTTAATCAGCTTTCTAAATTCTTCAGTCTCATAATTAAACGAACAGTTGGAGTGCATATATAATTAGGTGTAATTCTTCATCATCTTGTCGTTTCGGAGTTAATGGCAAAATCCGAAGGTAGTCGTTATCTCAGATGAGATCCGCTAATGCAATATCGCGGGTAAATTAGACGCTATCAGAGAAATCTTATCCACCCCATTCCATTGAAATCAATAGCTTAGCAAATAACTTACCTTAGATATATTTTGTATCATGAGGTGGTCAACGTACGGATTTGCGATTAAGTACCGGGATCGATTCCCGGTCAGTTAAATGTGTAGACGAACTAAGCATTAAATTTGTAATTAGCTTGGAATTTACAAATACAAAATCTAAATATATAAGTTATAAACGCAAAGGTTTTATGGAAAAATAATAAAGTTATTCAACATTTTTTTTAGAATTTAAGTAGCGTGTGCAAAAGATTGGTCATTAAATATTTAATATGCAAACAAAAGTTAATTACAGATATACAAACTTAGTAATAGTACTAAGTTACTAAGTACTTGTATATAGATACTTAAAGACAAAGACATTTTTTGAGAATTAGATCGAAGATGAAAACGTTTTGTTACAAAATAAGTTACAAATGCAACAAATTTTATAAGGACATAGGTTACGAATTTTTATTTTTTTTTTTTGATATAAGTCACAGATGCAAGTTTGCTTAGAAAATAAGTCGCAGATGCAAGAGGCCAGCCCGTCGTCTTTGACCCGAGAAAAGTGCGTCGCACATAATCCATGTAATAAATTTGAATCACAAAATATGTATATCGGTCAATCTTGATCTGCAGAGCCTTCGATCGTCACAATATTATTCGCAAGAACCAAATATGGGGTCTCAATTAAATTGAGAACGACAAACAACCGAAGGTCGAATCAGTTGCAACACCCGATAGATTAGGGCAAGTCAAATATTTTTGAAGATCCCAGCGTATAATAAGCTGAATTTGGACACACACAGAAACTCAAGATGTGAAAAGCATTCCTTTGAAATATAATATAAAGTAACGTAGGGTAGCCAATATTTTTCAGTGATAAGTCAATATTTTTTAGTTACAAATTTTCAGGGATCATAATATTCAATAAATGCCATTTATATACACGTGTATGTATAAATGACACACACACAGATACACACACACAACAACCCAGACCCAAATCAAATATTCGAGCTAAAAAAAAAGTAGTAGTATCGTTATTAATATAATGAAAATCATAAAAAATATCTTAATTTAAATTAATTTGTACCACAAATATTATTTTCAGATTCTATTATTTAGGTGTAACAAAAATAGTGTAATTCCTAGCATCAACCCTAAAAAATAAACAAATAGCACAGTAATCAACCCTAGCTTCAAGACTCTAGTGTGATACTTGGGTGACGCTACCCACGCTAAAAAATAACATGACAGATCCAAAAACCGTACACTGCATAGTCTGCCTTACACAATCGTAACAAAGGCCAAATTAGCGTCATGTTACATAGTTTTAGTGAAATGGCATGTTTGTGTGACATGACAATGACATGATACATGTATTAATAGGTGTTTCTTATAATATAGAAGTAGGAATAAGGCATGGAGTCCGTAAGGGTGATTTTCCTGTCGCGCGTTTCTACGCCCGCACGCGCGTGCCACACGCACACATGAATAATCCCGCCAAAGTGTCTTTGCGACAAGCCACAGATACTTTGTCATCTTTGAATGCTAGCTTGAAATATGTAAGGTAGTAGAATACTTTGCAGTTCGACTCCGGAGGTACCAGCGCCACACAAATTTCTGCCTAATATCAGTAGTTTTAAGAGCTACAGTAAGACATACTTATCCGAAGCGTTCCAACTTAGGCCTCAAGGGTAGCAACGCAACTGTGCCCGACATTTATCGGGTATAGGTATCTAATCTAATCAGGGGTTGATTACAGATGTCCATGGGCGGCAATATCCGCTTACAATCAGGTGGAATGAATGCTCGTTTGCTATTTCTATATTTTAAAAGAAGTGGTTCGGATTTTCCACCTTCAACAGTGCTACTCGTATTAATAGATAGAAAAAGTTCTACCTCAATCAAATACTTAAACAAAGAAACACTGCTCAAATTACTACCAAAAGCTTTCCAATCAAGTAATTGTAGTCTAATTAACCTGTCTGAATATCATTCAGACTCAAGCTACTGTTCGCGTGGAGAACTAAGCAGAAAATGTATTAAAACTGGAATGGGGCTTCAACCGGCTATTACTGGCGTGAATCCCAATTCAGAGATGAGCTATTAAGGTAATAATGAGGATATTATTTAGACCGTAGTGACTGGTTGCACAGCGAACGAGTAACTATAGGCGATGAACAACTTAGATGTTATGTGAATGAAATCAATGTTTTTAAAATGCCATTTTTCAAATGAATCTTTAAGATTGTTGTACTCTTTGTGGTTCTGGGGTCCTAACCTCATACCTGTTTCTGCCTTATAAGACCTGTGTTCTGTGTTGTGGCTTATATGATGTGGTAAGACAATCATAATTAGTCATTTTATTTATAAGAGCCGTTCGTATTTTCTGCTGCAGGGATTTGCTCAATCATTTGTGTCCAACCTCAAGTAAGAATTTAATCTTAGATCGAGTTGATTACCAATATCCATTGGCGGCAGTAACCACTTAACATGCGTACCCTTTGCTGATTTTATATAATAAGGAACGACCCAATAGGCATGAAAATGCTATTCTAGATCAACGGTGCATAGAAAAAAAAATCTAGTAGCCGTACACTAAGATTCTCTTTAATACGTTTACGTTCGTAAACGCATACTATCGACACAAATAGAACCAGAACTGAAAATAAAACTCATAGTTTAAATGTCTGCATAACCGGGGAACACTCTGACGGACCTGCGTACTGTTACGAAGATCAAAAATAAATTCTATACCGACAAAATCCCTCGCTATCGTTACACGCCAGCGGTGAAACAACCGCCACCATCCCAGACGCCTCACGTATCGTGTTTTCATCATCGCTAAAGGGTCGCTCCAAATTGCTGGTGCTATCGCAAGGACGCAAATGAGAAAGTTCAACCGCCAATCATAAATCAGTTTTATTGCCATGTAATACAACACAAAGCGTAATGATCGATTTTGTATAATCGAATCGAATGGTCGGAGCACGATTCGATTTTGTAAAAATACTAGCTAAATCCGGCCCCCTTCCAATGTGGTTCAAACTGGTATTATCTGGAAAATAACTAATGTTTATGTTCCGAGTCCCATGAGAATTTGGGGTATAAAAGTATATAAAATCACACTTTTATGAAAAAAGACGATTTGTGAAAATTATTGCAATCCATTGAAATCAGTAACGATATATCCAATGCCTTGCCTGCTAAAAAACAACATTTGACAATTTCTGCCTACTGGAAAATTAGATTTATATTCAATAGATTAATGATATTATATTTATAATTATTATAACGGCGTAAATAGAACACAAGTCTTTAAAAGGTGATTAACCAGATCAAACAGATTTACTATAAGACAGGATAGGTAGGAGGGATTCCAGTGCAGTTGAGAACTGTAAGACTTTCCACTTAAAAAATAATGATATATAATATCCCACCTTTTGTCTGTTGTTGTATAAGTAGGTATGGTAGTCAACTTGGCTGTGTGCGAACGTAAACAGAAAGTATTATAAATTGTAGTTACGGCAGCATAAAATATGTCACAAATACAGTATCCAAATAAATCACGAACATACTAAAGCTTAAAGAAACTTCGAAACAGCCTATACTCGTATATAAATATCTGCAAATCGTTGGCTGTTCATCAAGCCAAACGTTCCACTTACAGTTGGACAGTTGAACGTAGCGTGTTCTAAACTTGGTTGCAGATGTTGCTTCAATGCGACAAAAGATGGATGAAATTTCACAATGACCTTACACGTAATTGGAACCGCGGAACCGTGCCATTGCCGCCGTGAGCAAAAACGTAGACCTAATAGAATTACCTCATTCGAATCTATTTTAATGAGATTGCCGTTATCCTTATTACGTAGTATTTTAACGCCCTTTATTAAAATAATAATCATTAATTAGTCTATCAAAGGATCGAAATTGAAAAAAAATTAATAGGCGCATATTGTCAAGTGCCGATCTTAGAAGACAAAACATTGGGTAGATTGATTATTAATAACAGGCGATATAAATAGTATGAATTACGCGTATCTATTCGTAAACTCTGAACGCCGAAACTTTTCCACCGATTACAATGAAATCATTTATTTCATAATATTATGAGTGTGTTTGGTTGGTTCTAGCTTCATAGATATAGTACGTTGGGACACGATAGGTGTCCCTGTTATCATTTTCAACTACAAAGGTATCAAATATTTTTCAAATAAATTAAACTAGTGATTCAACTTTAATTAAAATAGTTATACGAATAATTAATGCCTTGACCCTTACTTCATCGTTAGATTACTTCCTTATCAAGAGCTAATGGCTACTTAATTCAAAATCGATCAACATTAACTCAATCACTGTATTGATAATATAAAATCTTTGCAAATTTATACAAAGGAAACAGTCTTATTCGTCTTCATATATCGTAGTGATGAATCGAAATATTTGAATCGAATTTTCAATCTATATTTAAATAACGTGGTGAAATAAGCTCCAGGAATCCTTCGTGGGAACCCGTGGTCCAGCAATGGAACTTAAAGACGGTTGGAGAATTATAAACATAACACTGCTTTGAGAATTTTTTTACGAACTCTCCGACGTGTAGTTATCGATCACGATAATTTCTAATACGCAAATAAAAATCAAAGATGTGCCTGCCCGCCTGCGTGCCTGAGACTCCAACCTCGAACCCACTGATCTGGCCGCTTCTCAATTCAACCACTAGACTATGCTGTGATGTGTTGTATATCATATCACGGCACAAACGATCACCTTGACGTGCTACATTGATCTAAATATCCTATCAATAAAATGTTATATACTTTCACGGTAGAGTTGCTCCTTTTTGCTTTCTCGCTTATCTTAAATATGCATGAGAGAGACGTGATGACTTCTACGAGTATCGGCAGACGTATAGAAAGCTGATAAGGATTTGCGAAAGCCTTTCAACGCTTCAAACAAAAAGCGCTCGGAGAAATCAAGAGATAATAAACAACTAATCGATTATGCCTATCGATTCAGACTATACTTGACAGCTGTCAAAATGCACATATAATCCTTCATAAATCGACACCGACAATAGCTTAGTTTGATTTATATCGCAATCACTAAATTAATTTTAATGGTCTTGTTGACGAATGTATGTAGAATGGCCTAAGATAAGTCATTAATCAAATATACCTGTAAATCATATGTAAGTGCTGAAGAGCGCATAGTTCCACGAGTGTACTAACTAATACCTATATAAATAATCATATGGCGCGTTACAGAACTTCATGGGTGACCACTAGTATAGCACTAGTGACATACATATGAGGAGACCATCTTTATCATCAGTTATGTGGAGTTGTTTTGCTGTAAATATGCGGCAGTGATCACTTACTATCAGGTACGCGAATCTAAACTTTGCAGAAAACGTCAAGTCGTCGGTCGATTATCCGTGATTGTTGCCATTGAATAACAGTTGTTAAATGAGACTTCATTAGTTTACATTTTTTTTACAATATAGCTACTGCCGCACATCTGTAACCAAACCCAGGTAGGATTAGATATTCCTACCTGAGGTCAACCACGGATGCGCCGCTACCCCTAAGGACTAAACTGGAATGCCTCGGAAAAGTATGTACTCCTTACCACACCCTTCAAACCGGAACACAGCAGTGCTTAACACTGCTGTTATGAGGCCGAAATAGGTGGCGGTGGCGGTGGTGCCGCCCGAGTCAAACCACGAACGGTTCTACCACTTTTAAACATGGATTGTGGGATTCTTCCCACAATCCATGTTTGAAGGTGGTTGTAGCACGGGCTTCTGCCCGTGCCCAACAGTGGTTCATTAAAAGAGTTGCAACCATAATACTGCATATTAGATTCCACTACTCAGGAGAAATCAAGATGAAGTAACACGCTACTTTAATAAAAGTTTTTATTAGAATCACCCATGCAAAAAGGTTTTGAAATTCGAAAGTCGGACCAAGCACAATAGGCACCAATCAAATTTTAGTTATAGTTTCAAAATGGCTGTAATCTAAAAATTGAATAAATTCTTCAAAAAATAATATTTTAATATTTTTAGTAGCTTTCGTCTATTTGCACACTAATGGAATACGTAAGGGTACTTAAAAAGAAAGTATAGAAATAAGAAAATATTATTGTTTTTCTTTATTTTTCCTAAAATATCACTTTTATGTTTGATATTGACAACTATGACGCTGCCCACCACCTGTACTCTTACCATGAGTTTTTACGTTTTGACAAATATGACTGTTTTGGTATTTGTTTACGTATTTGCCCATACAAATTCCAATCAGCGGCCCTAGCGGATTGTACCAGAACTATAGTGTCAATAACGTAACAGTAAATGTCTAAATAGACAAAATTGCTCTTTATGTTTTGTCTCTCTTTTTTGCGAACATGTGAGGCAAACAGAAAGACTTGAGCACTTACTTATTGTTACGTTTACTCAGTCTACTGAAGCAATTGTAACAGAATATTGGATTGAGTAAACGTAAAGTTGTGGGATGTTGTGAAAACTCATGGTAAGGGTACTGATAGTATTTGATTACTGCCTATAAACATCTCTAATTGACTCCATGATGTAAACGGATCCTTGTCAGATCTTATCACACATTTCACAGCGCTGAACACTACCGTTATACGTAAGAAATAAATAGTGTGGTCCCAGAAATATGAAATAATCGATGGTACTGTCGTCGAATCACATAATGCTATACAACATTTACAATTGTCATATACCTCTCTACCCATCACTTTTATGAATACCAGGCTTTATGAACCTTCGAGAACAATTATGTACCTAATTTACTTTCCAGTTATGCACATGTATAAGTTTTTCATTATCACAATAATTTCCTTACTTTCCATGCCGTTATCACAAACATTTGCCAAAAACATATTGGAAATCTGCATACGGTTTCGCTTGTTTGATTGACTGTTTGTCGGGTCATCGTCTGACCGAGACCTCCAGTTATATAATGTTATCGGCTGCGGCGAAAGCTGCAGGTGTGACGGTACGCGGACGGATCTTGATTTTCACCTTTGGACCGGTTCAGAATGATTGGACGTTTAAATCATTATGTTGTTTGTAATTGTTCTAAGATAAGATGCGGGATATAGATGGTGTCCGATTATTATCATATATTATCCTTTATCTAGGCTACCTTTTTCACACAGATTTATAGGCAGCAGGGAGCTTTAGTACCAGATGAACTGCAAGCTTTTTTTTATAACACAGGAGTAGCAGACGAGCATGCAGTCCACCTGATGGTAAGTGGCTACTGCCGCCCATGGACTCGATATTCCCACCTGAGGTCGGCCACAGATGCGCCGCTACCCTTGAGGACTAAGCTGGAACGCCTCGAAAAAGTATGTCTCCCTTACCACACCCTTCAAAACGGAACACAGCAGCGCCTAGCACTGTTGTTATTAGGCAGAAATAGATGTGCTACTTCTATATCATAAAATTTAAGTTAGTTATTAACTTGCACAACATGCAACAGACAAATCATATCTAAACGCACGGCGGCGTATTGGACAAATTAGAACCCTTTAACAGTTCCAAACGCACTAGCCAATACCTATACGCACTAGCCTAGTGTATTACAAAACGTTTTTCCCCTATCATTGCCTTACTACACGTTCTACCGAATTTAGTCACCACACAAAAAACTTCTTAATTTAATATTGCAAAATATAGTCGCTATATAGTCGTAAGATTTCTATATAGAGCAAAGTATTTTTTACACGCGTTTCATACAAATTCATTCAGGTGCGCCTTCTGTATGTTTCTCATTCCATGTTTCAAGGTGTCCAATGTAATGCTGTTGTCAACTTTCGATAATTTGTAATAGGTATTCGTTACGGCGCATCATTCACGATTTCTTTTTTGAAGCTTCTTAATATTTTATCAAAGTAGATTAATAAATACGATACAAATAAAGGTTACTACTAAACTATTCAGATTTAATTTATGTCTTCCTCAGAATCGAAACTCACTTATATGCCAGACATATCGCCATCAAAAATCTCGTAATAAAATCTAAATATTTAAATTGAGTTCTAATTACCCTAACTATATTTGTTAATTTAAACGGAAACATATAATAAATTATTAAATTCATATGAATCACAAGGCCTCCATGATTTAAATTTTAATTTCGACGTCATATTATTAACGAAAATGAATGCTTAATTTTTGCAACACTATGAATAATGCATCGAATTATAATTATGAGGTGTTATCACGGATTCTCACGTTCTTCACGAATTTTAAGTAAAGTTGTTAATGAAATTTAAAACTCGATATATCTATTTCATTAAAATAGGACTTCTCCCACTTTTTTGATGGATATCGTAGGAGTAAAATTCTTTCACCATTCGAAAGCTACATTATCCACGAGTAACATAGGCTATATTTTATATCAAATATATTTGATAAACAGATTTTAAGGCGGTACAAAGTTTGCCGGGTCAGCTAGTATCTAAACATATATAAAAGTTCAATAAATCGTAAGTTCATCTGTAGCGACTTCTCGCTACTCGTCAAGAGATGGCGCTGCTGAATCACGCTATCGAAGTTTTCTAAACATCTTGTATATATACAAGCTCCAAACTGAGACTGTCGGAGCACGGCCGCACCCCGGGCATGATCACGTAGCCCGGCGGGAGATCTCCCTTTGCCAAAGTGGTAACCCCTGACAAGAATACGTCCCTTCTGACCTTCATCGATGGTGGCAACCTCACTCCCTGGATGGACTGCACCCTCACATCACCAGTTCAGCTGTCCATCAGGTTCATTGCAGCGCACGAAGACACGCTTCCTGATCCTGATCCAGCTACTCTCCGGTACTTCAAGGACGGCTCGTGTAGCCAATACTCGCCCTCCTCACTTCGCTCCAACCTCAAGGCCTTGGTTCTCCCTCACATCTCGACTCACCGCAGACAGAGGGCGTTCCAGGGCGCTTGTAAGCTTAGGCGAAGATTTCACAAGTACGGAACAACGAAATCAACTGTATCGACCTCCGGTCTGAGCAGGAGGTGATGTAGCGACTTCCCGCTACTCGTCAAGAGATGGCGCTGCTGAATCACGCTATCGAAGTTTTCTAAACATCTTGCATATATACAAGCTCCGAACTGAGACTGTCGGAGCACGGCCGCTCCCCGGGCATGATCACTTAGCCCGGCGGGAGATCTCCCTTTGCCAAACATCTTTTCTTATATTATTATAGTCTCCCGTTTGTGTCAACGGTAGGAAATTATAAGTATAATTTATAGCTAAATTATCGAGATAAATAGGGAACAGACCAGCCAAATTTATGATAAAAATTACATAGGAGTTATAAAAACATATTTTACGATCGCAAACCCTTTAAGCTTGAAAAACCCTCGCAATTTAGAAATTGCAGATAGCAAATTAAATGTATGAAAACGTGGTAATGTTTAAGCGTTAGTTCGCGAAAATTTATTATATTTTGTATACAATAATACGATGCACAGATGACCTTTTGGAATAATTAATGCTGAATAAATCATGAGCGGAGAACATGGCCGCTGGTCAGATTATATTTTACGCATAAGGCACTTGTTCGCCCGAGAACGAGTCACGCGTAATGAGGATATCATATTCACTTGTCATAATGTCAAAGAGGAGATATGAAAAATATGTTTTTGCTTCATTAAATAATTAGTAATAAATATTGCATAATTAAGTGAAATTTAGGTTTAATTGGAAGAATATAAGATATCAACAACAACAAGCTTATCCACATATGTATATGTACAATTGTACAAGTTCATACTTATAATATGCCAAATTATTTCTTTCAATAACATTTGTATTTTTTTAATTAAAACTTAATTATTAGCATATAAACTAAAACTATAAATAAAATAAGTAGGCCAAATAAACGCCTCGCGGTAATGCAATTTCCTTCATGAAGTGTAAAGTCTATCTAATTCCTACTTAAACTAATTAAAGTGAAATAAAATACTTGCCGCCATATTTCAATGAATACGCCATCTTACTAATACTCCTATAAAAGATGTATCTTGCACAAGTACAATAATGTATTTAACATTAAGTGCCTGCATGTCCGCTACGTCAAATCGGTAAGCGCTTACCGCCTACCCCCTCACGGTAGGACAATGCGACATAATCCTAATGGTCTTGACATTTCGATAAGTCGAAACGACTCGCTGCCCACAGAGACGGACATTTAATTATTTTCAATTATATACGTATAGTGCAAACGGCCATAAAATACACATTAAGGATTTTGCGGTGAAGTGAGTCATCCGAACTAAGTAAAATCCATAGACTATCAAAAGCCTGTCCATAGATTTGTTTCTTTTTTTTCTTTGTCCACAGAATTAACAAAAATGCTAAGAACAGAGACAAATGAAACGAGAATTCTTGTTTTTCATTGACCGTGTATTAATACCTGTATTTCTTCCATGCATGTAATTTTCCGTGTGAGATCATCATGTAAAATACATGCCTGCAGTCAAAACATATTACGTTAGAAAATAAGTATGATTAAATTAATAAGTATATAAGGAAGATATTTTTTTTAAACAAATTACGTTATTGTCTGGGAAGCGAATCATATACGTTTGAAGATTCTATAAATCCTAAAGTGTGTAAAGTATTCTAATCCCACTGAACAGCGTAGTACTTTATACCTCAAGCTTTACTTATTCTAGAGATAAATCAATGCCCAGTAATGGAATAATATTGGATAGTGATGAATTAATCCGGGGATATGGTTCCAAATTAAGAAACATAACATACCTTAATATCCGGTGAACCTTACTGCATGATCTCTGAAAAAAAGAAAATAATATAAATATCATAATACAGTAGTGTTCCCTTTTGCATAGAAAGCTAGCGTATAAGTTATTTATGGGTGTGCGGTAAGGGCCGACCAGTTATACAATGCATTCTAGTTTAGTCGCCAGAGTTGCAATACATCTATAACCGTCTTCAGATACATAGGGGACCTCTAACCAACTCCACTGAGAACTAAGCTGGAATGCCTCGGAAAAGTATGTATCCCTTATGACACCCTTCAAACCAAAACGCAGCAAGACCACTGCTGTTATTGGGCCGAAATAGATGTGGCGGTGGTTCCACCGAAGTGGAAGCACAGAGGATTCTATCTTCAAATATATACAATTATACTTTGAAAAATGTATTATTAAGAACCGCTCTGTTAACAGGTTATACAAAAGCTCCGCCCACGGAAGTTCAAACATTCAGAGCTAAATTAAGTAACGTAATACATATTACTTCAATCGAAAGTGAAAATGCCGAAAGTAAGAGGCGATCAACCAGTTTGATCGGCCATTTTGACAAAATAACTGACGCGCTCACATTACTGGCTTGAAACTTTATTTTCGTAGAAATAAGATTCAAATTGAATAAATAATTTTAAGATGCCTTGTCGCGTAGGTGTGGCGATAGATAATACAACCACTCTTATAATAATTGCAAATTATGCTTTCTTAGATAATTATCTGTTTGTTTATATCTAACACGCAAAGGCTGCAGATAATTGCTAGAAAACCGTGTTGTGTTTTATGTAAATTGGTCACAGTAACCAAAAAATTGTACGTGATTATTATAGTTTTCGCTTTCATTTGAGTTTAAGTTGTTTGTACTTAGCCGTTTGTTCACGCCCGTTATTAATAATCAATCCATCCAATACTTAACTATCAAAGATTGATATTTGACCTATCTATTAGAAATTGTCTAATTTTGACCTTAGGTAGACACAAATCGGACAAACTGATTTATTTAACACGAGCATGAGTAGATACTATCATTAAACCGGAAATAAAGAAGATAAATATTGTAGAATTAACATAATAGAAATTTAAGTCACAAATATTGGTTTAAGATAAAATATCTGAGCCCAAAAAGTACACATATTTTTTAGAACCTTTCTCGATAAAGTAACTGGTAGATTAATGATTGCGTATAATTTCTTTCTTGATGTCTCTGTCTCGTACATATAAAATATATATGTATCTCTTTTCCACACATATTTTCATCTTAAAACAAAGTACTAAAAGTCGTAACTAATACAATTAAAACGAAACCTTACAAAATGTCAATTACGCAAGCAAATCAATTTCATCCCGTACAATGACACCGGATTTAAATTACGAGCGAATAGCGGATACTGATAATAGGCAAGGAAAAAGGTGTACGATTAGTCATAACATGAGTTTAGCATAATCTCAGTAGCAAAATAAGTTTCAATAGTAAATAGTAGTAGTATAGTTTGAATAGGTAAATGGGTATGCCACAATACATTGCGTAAATAATTGTGCATACTACAACCTTGGTATCATTTTCCCTCCTTGTTTCCTTTGTCCTTAAGAAGATTAATCTGCAGAAATCTTCTCGTTAACGCCCTTATTAATAATAATTGGACTGAAAATCAAGCAGATTTTTGTATGTAATAAAATTAAGAAATAACTACGGTTTACACGGTACGGTTCATGGCGTTGATTTCGAAACAGTAATTTCTATTCTGCCTTACTTATTATAACAATAATTATAGAGATCCTGATGAGGAGAACGGGACAAAGTTATTAAAATCGAATATTGTCATCAGTTCTTAATAAGAGTTCCAAATTTTTAATCAATTCGGCCAAAGTGGTTCAAAGTGCGTAAAAATCGATTTCAAAGATTCCGTTACATACAAACATACTTACATACAGGTCAAGCAATCGTGGCAAAAATACTTCCTAGACAATTAATATGATCAATTGATCACTCATAACTTGTACCGTAGTCTACGCAAGGATGACCGCGGGCGTGATCAATGCATGGCGTTGAACTCTATTACTAGACGCTCAGTGAATATTAATGCCTGTGTAATTATCATTCCCATATGCTCTGCCTCGTATTATATACTGTATATGGCATTGTTATGGTTTACGTAAGTGTTAGGATTGTTAACTAACACTTTGACTTGATTTAGTTTTTGTTGTATTACTTGTATTCGGGATTCGACTGGGGGATTATTTCCCTTGTACGGTGAAACGTTATTGTTATTTACCTTACTGCGGAGGGCATTTTTTTCAAGTATACACGCGTAAGAGACAGTACATTATGTACTTGTTGTCTCATTCTTTGGCACGCCCTACACCCCTAACGGCTTGACGAATTTTAAAATGTGAGGTGTCGTTGGATTTCTCTAAATCGTGGTAATGACCTAGGCCGATTTTTAAGTTGTGTGTGTGTTTTTATTTTTATAATAATTACTACGTTATAAAAGACTTTTGATATACCATACAAAGATTCGCGACAAAAGTATTTGAAGAAGAAACTTATTTAGCCAGGCCAACAAAAACGATATCATAACTAAAGGATTGATAAAATAAAAGTTATTTTCCAAAACGACTTCTGATATCGGTTAATCAGAAATACAACTCCGGAATCATAAAACTGGAATCAGATTACAAAATCGCGTTATACCAAGCTATCTCTTGTTGGATTGCATAACGACCTGCTAATGTGTTAACGATAATTGTTATAGTTATCCGTTATTCGTTATCGTTGCAGATAAAACGAAGTCACTTGCGTAACTACGAAGCATTTGTATGTATATGGTCATTGTAATAGGTAAATGTTAACGTGGTTTTTGAGCTACAGGTTTAAGTTACATAAAATATATATAGATGAGTAATATATCACTAAAATATGCTTTCGGTTTGAAAAAATAACGGTATCCGAAGATTGATTGTCTGATTTGATTATATTGGTTGGGTGTTAACGTTTCTATCGTATAAAAACCATTCATTTTTGTACATGAAGGTGGTAGATCCCTTTGTAGTACGAAGGCACGGATTAGCGTTACTAGTTTCGCTTAAAAGTGTATGGTAAGAGAGACATACATATCCGACGCCTTACAATTCAATCGTCAAGAACAGCAACTCATCTACGTTATTCACAGATGTCCATGTAGCAGTGACTACATACCATCAGATGCACTGCATGCTTGTTTTCTACCTCAATAAACTAAAAGAAAATATACTTTAGTAGAATAAAAGTTTCTTAAAAGGAGTTACTAAGCGTACAAGCAGTTGTAGTGCACACACCAGCGTCACTCTTCCTTTCAACTCCACATGTACAAACACATCGAAAAACACCATATGCATGATAATTGCCGCCCGATTTCCATTGACCTCACACGGCGCAAAGACTCTCCATTGTGTGAGCTCGACCGGCTGTAGAAAATTACTTGGAAACCAGTGTCACTGGTGTTTTGGCACTTATTCTTGTATAGAAATGTTGACGAATATGAAGTATTTTCTTTTTTCTGTTTTACTTTTCGTATACTTAGAACAAGCTTATGATTTTATGACTAAAATGTTGTCATCCCCTATTTAGTCTAAAGAGATGCATTTCCGAAAACAATTTAGAGAAATTCTACATTTCATGGATGTAGACATACTTTTTCAATTTACGCGGTTCGATTTCTATCAGTTAGTAGTAAAATCCCATCAAAACTTGTTCAGAAATTTTCAAAAGGGGCCATACAGTATTAAAATTTCATAACATATTGTTTAATGTTTTAGAATCAGGTGATGTATGTCACGTGATCGATACAGGTCCAAAATGGTAGTATATATACAAGGTGTTTGTAGTATCATTAATGGAGTAATATAATTTCAACCGAAAATAGTATTACATTACTAATCAATATTTCAGTTACATATAGCGAGGTCATTGTGATACCTGTCTCGAATCACTTAGTTACATTTCCGCCAAGTAACTGTCAATTCATTTTAAATAAAGAAATAATAAAATAAAATAGCCTTAAATGTTCAAAACAAAACTACCAATAGTTCGTAAGAAATCGCAACCATATAATAAAGCAATAAGACATACGTCACTACACGATAAAAAATATAAAACCACCGTAATAAGGTACCAAATTCGTTGAGACAAGCATTAAATAAGGCATTGCATCAAATTTTCCTTTGTTCACATAATTAAACATTAAACAGACGATAATAAGGTAAAGAGAGTAATATTTAGAAAAATACTAGCTGACACGGCAAACGTTGTGTTGCCATATAAATAAAAAAAATGTTAAGGGTGAACAACCCTTATTTACTCACTTAGTGGTATGAAAAATAGATAGTAGCCGATTCTCAGACCTACTGAATATGCATATAAAATTGGTGAAAATCGGTAAAGCCGTTTCGGAGGAGTACGGTAACTAACATTATGACTCGAAAATTTTATAAGACAATCACCTTAATTGAATCCAATAAACAATCATTACTGTTAATCAATGTAACCAATATTTCACAAAAAATCTACAGATTTTTTAAATCCCCCAACAAATTATAAATAGAGAGAAGATAAATAAGTAGTTGATTTTAATTTAAAATTAAATCTGTTAAATTTTCAAAACTAGTTACACGGAGAAACTTTGAAATCGAAATCATTTTAGGTAATCTAAGCAAAATCAAAATATGACGAGTAACCACAGTCCACTAAGCAGTTACTCGCATCTAATCTGAATTCAAACCGGCAAATGGGAATAGGTATCATCTTGTGGGATTCTCGAAAGTGTTAAATGGTTAATCGGTTTTCTCTCTTGTAAACCTCTATGGCTTTCGTTGAACATACTATTTCTAAAACCAAATGTGATTGTCATTTACTAGCAGAATAAACTTTATGGTATATAAGGGTGTGATAATATCAGCAGACAGTGTTGATATTATCACACCCTTTAAACAAAAAAGCAAGTAGTGAAAACGAAGTGGCTTGAAACTTGCCGTTTCAATTGTAAATTCTTTTCTAAAGTATTGGAAATTTATTATCATTTCTTAAATGGTAACGAAAAAATGTGAAGAAATAAATAGAAGAAAAGAAACAGAAAAGTATGACAGTGATGCAGGGCATTTCAACCATGAAACGTTCTACCTTTAATACAACAGTTTGTCACACCAAGTTGTAATGATCCTTACTAATATTATAAATCCGAAAGTAACTCTGTCTGTCTGTCTGTCTGTCTGGTTGTCTTTTCTTCACGCCTAAACCACTGAACCGATTTTAATGAAATTTTGTACAAAGATAGTCTGAGACCCGAGAACGGACATAGGATAGTCTTTATCCCGGAAATCCCACGAGAACTAGAGATGGCGATCTAAGATCGATTAATCGGAGAATCGATCTTTTGGACCAAAAAGTCGATTATTTTAATCGATATCCTTACTTAATATTATAAATGCGAAAGTAACTCTGTCTGTCTGTATGTCTCTTCTTCACGCCTACCGAATTTCTGTAATGAAATTCTGTACAAAGATAGTCTGAGACCCTAGAATGGACATAGGATAGTTTTTATCCCAGATAGCGATCTTAGATCTATTAATCAGAGAATCGATCTTTTTGACGAAAAAAGTCAATTTTTTTAATCGGTCTCCAGTAATGGATCCTACCTACGTTTGTGGGTCTTTTGGCATACTCTACATAACCACGAGTTTAAAAATATCAATTCTTGCAATCGGAGACAGTTGCAACTTTATTTGTTTATATAGATTTATTGGGATTATATTAGGGGTGGCATTCTTTCCGAAAAAAATCGTTTTTTGAATCGATTCGAATCGAAGTGCAATAAATCGATTCGCAAAAAAAATCGAGGCCCTAAGAATCGATTCTATCTTCGATCTTTTTCGAGGATAGCGAAAAAAAAGGTTATCAGGATCAAACAAATTATGTTTCCGTCAGCAAATCCTTACTTCCTTACTAATCCTTACTAATATAAAAATGTGGAAGTAACTTTGTCTGTCTGTCTCTTCTTCACGGCTAAACAACTGAACCGATTTGAATGGAATTTTGTACAAAGATAGTCTGAGACCCGAGAAAGGACATAGGATAGTTTTTATCCCGGAAATCCCACGAGAACTACAGATCTGAGATCGATTAATTGGAGAATCGATCTTTTGAACCAAAAAATCGATTATTTTAATCGATCTCCAGTGATGGATCGATTCAGTGAGTCGATCTTTCAACCCAGAAGATCGAAATATCCATGTTAGTCGATCATCTATCTATTTATATAAAAATGAATATTTGTCTATATACATTTTATAAAATCGGAAACTATGCATATGATCAAGTGAAGATCTTTTGCAAAGTTGTTGTCCAAGAGCCCACGAAGGTTTGGGAGTTGGTAAGACCGACAGATGGCACCACTGTCATTCCAATGAAGGTACGAATTTTCTGTTTTATGTATGTCATATTATATCTTTAAAATGCGGGCGAAGCCGCGGGCACCACTAGTACAAAATATTCCACTCACGTATTGGTCATATTAGGGCTGCCGAAAAAGAGCCATTCATAATTACTACTTAACGCATAAGTTGAAACTTAATAACAGAGTATAAACATATAAATGTAATAATACTTTCTTTTACAAAACATTTTAGCAGCTTACGTAGTTTTGATTTTCACATTTTTTTACATATAGGCTGCACAAATACGAATTGCAAGCCTCTTGTAACTTGAAGAGCTTAGTTTTGATAGCCCTAACTTACATTCCAATACTTTAGGGCCATCCATATTTACAGAACATTCAAGCAACATGCGTATCTTGCGCAAACAGCCTTAGAACAGTTGAGTCAATACAGCTGTAACGAATATTTTAATTAAATTTATGTAACTAATTGGACCGGTTTTAAAACGTTCTTAATCTTATAATTTTGTCGCATAATAACTCGTTCTATCTAGTTTCAGAAAGTTGTAAGTAAAGTAAAGGTACTTAAAAACCCTTCGCGACACCACTGCACTGGTATCTGTTATATTTCTATCCTATGATAGCAGTTTAACTGTTACTGCGTTTTTATATGGAAGGTAAAGGCCTAAAGGCTAAAGCTAAGGATATGTTAATTGGCTGTAACGCTGTATTCGTAATTAAAAAAAAAGAAAACAAAAGGGGATTATGGCGGGAAACGGCAGATGTGAAGGACGATTTTTGTGGAGGTCATGGGATTAATTAAAAATAACTAACTGGATTCAAGTCTTTCATTGGAGATACCCCTAACAATATCTATGGAATCTTTGAACTCGATTTTTACCCACTTTGAACGGTCCGAGTAATTTAAAATTTTGAACAATTATCAAGAACTGATGACAATACACGATTTTCATAATATTATCCCATTCTCCTCATCAGGATTAAATTAATTTTCCTTGTTCGATTTTAGCGTTGGTTTTAGTTTTTAAACTATAATTATGTTATTTTGTGTTTGTAATTGTTATAATTACAGTCAAGTAGACAACAAAAATGCGTATTACACTTCAGTCTAAGCAATCTTCAGGACATTTTAATTATTTCGAAAAAACAATCGACAGATATTATATTAATTTGTATAGATTAGAAAAACCTATATGCCATAGGTAGCATAAACTTCAATGTAAGCAAGTTGATGGTTTGTTTGCTTACATTCTACAAGTGGTGGAAACGAGATCTATAAGATCTGCTTTTTATTGCTACGGGGTTTTATTAGAGATGATATTTATGCTTTGTTTACCCATTAAAGACAAGAAGTACATTGGAAAACGTGGTGTGATTATTATTATTATTAAACCACTAAATGTTCAAGTCAGATATTTTTGATTAAACTTTGCCATGAAATTGATTAGTATTGAAAGTTTGGCATGAATATATTACACATTATGTATAAAAAAATGTGAGCCGTCACGGGACGCCTGGCAGATGTGAAACATCGACATTATTTTGTAAAAGTAATATGCAGAAAAGAACATATTGTGATAGGAACTAAATATGTCATAATGATAAAATAAAATATTACGATCGCACAGTCAATTGCGCATGGCGACGCGTCGCCACACCGTACACACTACTGCATATAGACTGTATATATATACCGGCATGCGTCGCCACGCCAGAAATCGGTTTTACGTGCGGCTATAGATGTTTCACATCAAAATTGGGAATGCTATTTTTATCTAATGCTGATTTACAAGTAAAGCAAATTTTAAGTGCATCTACATTTTGCCTGTTAGTTATTGTGTTAATAATATTTCCAGATGCAGATGGTTTCTTTAAATCTTTTTCAAACCAAAGTCGATCGCAGATTGAGCAAGCATGTCCAAATTCATTATTTTTAAAGTTATCGTTAAAATATTCATGAGCTAATTTATGGTATCTAAATTGACTGTAGTTATTCGGAATTTCCGTAGTATTTGCACTTGATTGACTTCGTCCAATTTGCTGAAATACTTCAACTACTACATGCTGCATTTCTTCTAAACCAGATACATTTCGAGAATTTGTACTTATTTCATCTATTGTTGGATCGTTAATTATTTCTGTAAATTCGATGTTTGGAGAAGTAGATAATTCTGTAATCACATCTGCATTTTGTAGACGCCTTCTTCTTTCCGCTTCACGTTGTTTCAATTTATCTCTGTTCTGCTCCCTGTATCTTTGTTGACGTTCTCTTTTTTTTTGGAGAGCATTTAGTTCATTACCTTGATCATTTCTTTGAATGGATGATGGTTGTATTTTTTCCGAACCAGATGAACTTTGAGCAGTAATTATTTCTTCATTATTCAGTTCTATTCTATTCGTCTTTGAAGAGGTAGATGGTCCGGCAATACTTTGTGAATATTGTATGCGTTTTGTTCTTTCCGCTTCACGCTGCTTTAATTTGTCTCTGTTCTGCTCCCCGTATCGTTTTTGACGTTCTTTTTTATTATTATTTACTCTAAAAAAAATATATATAAGTGTTAAAAGAAGCTTAAATAAAAATTAGTATATTCTGGTACTATTAGATTTACAAAATCTTACATAACATTAATAGTATGTCTTGTGTTTAACTGATCTTGGTGACGTCCAGTTTCAATAATAATATTTTGTGACCCCTGTGATGATTGTTGGGTTCTGAAATATTTATAAAAAATATGTTATTAAAATATACAGAAAAAAATAAATTGGCTCCAATATATTAGTAAACTCAAGAATCTTAGCTAGTTATTTCAATATATTACTAAAATCGTAAATTATAAGTATCAATAATGAATGTTTCACAATAAATGCCACTATGATTAGAAAAATTAATTAATTTTTTAATGTTCATATTTATAACAAATAAGAAAAAACTTTCGTGCGCTGCACGCCATCAGCTGATTTTGAAATACAATTCTGTCAGTCTTAATAAATTTATTCTCTGAGAAGAATGACATTAAAATTAATTAATAATTTAAAAACATTGTATGCAATGATTTTTATATGAATTTTAATCTACCAAGATAGTAGATTTTACATTTGCTGGCGCTCAAAACACACCAAATATACGCGTGCTTAATGCACAGATAAATGCATACTTTAATTATAAAAAAATAATTAACTTACTGATGACTTGATGGTGTGTCATAGTGTGATTTTGCTTTCTTTGCAGAAGGCTGATCACTTTCACTCTCTAAATTATCACGGTCAGACATTTTATTATCAGAAAAATAAGCGGGCAATACTTAAAACATACAAAATACGTCAAGTGGTGTAAAACGAGTTAAAACGACTCCAGTCGCTCTCGCGCGGCGTAGTAATACACACGAATGTCACTGAACACGTTAAACGTCATTATTTTGAATTTTAAGCCTCAAAATGCCTTCTTGTGCAATGCATAAATGCAAAAATTATGCTCGAAAAAGAAACAAGATTCATGGAATCACCTATCACACGTAAATGAAGAGAAATTATTAAATTTTGTTTATTTTTCGTGTTCGATCCGCCATGATTACATGAGTAACCAGAAAGAGACAAAGTATGTTTTTGTCAATGAAAGTGATAAAGACGCAAAATGCATGGTCATTGCGTCTTTATCACTTTCATTGACAAAAACTTTCATTGATTGAATTGAACTGTCATAGATCAATGAAAAAATTTTCATTGATCTATGACCATAGATCAACAGAACAGAAATGACATTTTATTGAAGCTCACGATGTTCATACGTGTATGTTATAGTTTAAGATCCCACTGCTTAATTTTTATATTAGTATTTTAGTCGAAATATAACTTTTTATAGTTTATTTTAATAAAATAAAATCGATATATGGGAAATTATGTATCCTAATCTCTAAATTTTCTTCGATATCTGTGGTAAATAATAAAAAATATTACCATAAAATTTATATAGGATAGTATACGGTATTTTAAAATTTCTTTAATTGAATAAATTAACCTAAACATAATTTAATAAACAATCTTTGTATAGCCAGAAATTAATCCTCAAAAAGACCACGGTAAGATTATATAAAATTCGCATGTCACGATGTTAGTTACTGTACTCCTGCGAAACGCTCTTACTGATTTTCATCAAAATTTATATGCATATTCAGTAAGTCTGAGAATTGGCTACTATCTATCTATTTTTCATATCTCTTAAGTGATATGGGTTGTTCACCCTTAACATTTTTTTTATTTATATGGCAACACAATGTTTGCTGGGTCAGCTAGTACATTTATAAAATGTACACAACTTTGCAATTAATGGTCGTGTGTAAAATAAAACTGAAAATAATAAACATAAATTAGTAAAGATACTTCGCCGCCTTGAAATTGAATGAAGCCACAAACGGCTTATTAGTAAGTTTTTTTTGAATTCTTGACAAATAAAAACATTTTTAGAGAAAATTTACAAACTGCGTAACTTACAACTAATACTGCGTAATTTACATAATAGATACATAATAAATAATTATTTCAAATATTTTAGGGACATTTTAGCACGGAGACGTGGCAAAACTTTTTTACGCAACTATTTCAATTCTCAAAACTGGTACATTTTCTTGTTAGGAGTGAGTAATCTTTACTAATATACGATAATAAATATAAACAATTTTTAAATCGTATATTTTAAACCAGTCGATACATCTGTATAGATACATTCTTTCATCAAATTATATATTTATATAATAATAATTTATTTAGTTAAACTGTACTATAACATTTCTACGTAAACGATGTACTAAAACTATTATCGACAGTTCTGGACATTTTTTACCTTCTGTTCCATTATTTCATTGTCTTTGACAAGCATGAGTATCAATGAGAAATATACGTCCATACGTCCCGTTTTTAACGGGACAGTCCCTTTTTTCGATGCTTCGTGCCGTTGTCTCCGAAATGAACCGCTGCCATTGTCAATTAAGTAACAGTAAATATTATAATTGTGAAAAAAACATGGGGTGCTCCATTTATCAGTTTTCATAAAGCGCCCCACATTTTTTGCACAATTATACTATTTACTTTTCCTTAAATGATTCCTAGATTGAAAATTATTTTCTACTTTTTAGTTAATTTTATCATAAAAGCGTGTTTTTTATTATTTCTAACTATATTTTTAATAATAATTAAATTAATTAAAATAAAAAAATCGATGTCCCGTTTTGACTGAAGTAATCATTGGTCACTATATTCCATGGTCAATATTTACGTTTGCGTACACTTGAAACGCAAGGTCAAACACTAGTTGTCTTTTTTTATCACATTGTTCTAATAGCTCTGTCCCTTATAGAACATTTGTCTATGTAGTTAAAGGTAATCGTCGCCACGCCAGAAATCTTTTTTACGTGCGGCTATAGATGTTTCACATCAATAACATTTGAAATTAAAATAAGTTTACAATAATAATATAAAAAAAACCCTGTGTTGCTCCCAAGACTTTTGAAGATTTCCCCCGCGTCAAAAAAGGCTATCTCTGTACCTTACAATAATATGATATAAAATAAACAATTTTGGAAACATCCTCAATGTTCTTTTTGGTACCGGTTAGCGACCATCACGGTAAATTATTAAATAAACGGAAAGGTCGGAGCGGGCGTCACAAAAAGTATCGAAACTAATCTCAACCATTAAACGGACGGACGATGTTTTATATGTTTTGTTTGTATTAATTTTATACGTCATCAACAAACACACGTTCTTTATAAGAGCCAACGGATATGGGCACGTATATGAAAATAGCCATGTTGAGCATGACGTATAAATAACATTTAAATACGAGTAGAATCTTATCGCGAAATGATTTTACCTATTAGAGCCAATGGAAAATCCATGGTGGATGTTTTAAACAATCTGTAAGGTACAATGACTGCTGTACCAAATCCATATACCTACGAGTAGAATGAACATTCTAGCCGAAATCAAGCACATGTATGTTAACCGGCAACAACACCTTTCCAGTTCAATTTCAAGAACTGTTTCACAAGAATGCCACAACTATTTCTTCAGAAATGGTTGTGGCATTCTCTCCAATCGAACCACATCGATTCTACTTTCAACATGCTAATCTATGACTTTCAACTTAACTTTAGCTTAACTTAGTATGTTTGTACTTATGAGTATTAGTTTATTAACATCTATCTTAGTAAATATGTACCTAGTCACAATTCGGCTTTCAATCTGCAGGATGTTAGTACCAACTTCATAGACAAAATACCCAATAGCATCTGATCACGCGTACGTGATCTCACGCGAACTCAGCTTCCTGTTGATCTGGAACGCTACAGGATGTTTGATGTGCGAAAACGGTTTGTCGGTTACGTATCATGGCTCGAACGGATATTTTGAATTAACTGTTATTAACATTAGTTTAATTGTTGATGGAATGGATCGATTACTAAATAACAAATAATGTGTAATGTAGCGGGATAATTTGAGTAATTTTGTCCTAATTTCAGCTATTACATGTATCTAGCAGTTGTGTGTACCAAATAAGGTTTATAAAATATAGTTAATTAATAACGTACGGAATCCTAATAAGGCTACCCTACATACTTTATCACTTTTTAAGGGAACCGAAAAATTAGCGTACAGCACAAAGATTAGCTTTCTATTGAAAGAATTTCAAAATGGATGACACAAAGAAGATTATAAAGATATTTTTATCCATAATAAATATTAGTTTAAACAGACCAGTACCTTAAATGTAACCAGCAGAGAAAGTACTGAACATCATATCTGCTAATAATATCTCCAACGCGAGTTGACTAACGTACTTTTCACTTTGATATCTGACGTTGACTAATTAGGTATCATTCGACTAACGAAGTTACGAAACCGAGTGATTGCTGTTAAGGTGTGACTGAACGCATACTAGTTGTCACTCATGACTTTTCTTAAATAATACTTATGGTAATATTTATTTTTATAATTATTTTTTTATTAAGCATTTACTTACAAAAACTTTGCAAAAGTCCTAAATAAGGCTGAGGCCCTTGAAATTGGAAGTTAGATATTTCACAACCAAGCCATCTTTTGCCTAAGACCTAAGTATTACGGTTATAGCAGTCATAGAGGATACTGTTACGTTATGACACCCCATTCACCCCATAAGCGTAAGTATTAAGTTTTAGTCTCTTATACCCAACCTTCAGTAGATAGTTTGGTTGAATAAACATAGTTTTTTATAATAAATATTGCGAGGTACGTGAATGACATTTAAACACCTGAGAATATACGACTTTATTTATTCACAGTCGAATAATTTCAGATTTATTTTCAATAGATGCTATTTTCATAACACTTTGAAAACTACTAAAAATATAATTTAAAGTTGAATATGATTGCAAAAAATTTTATTACGACTATATATATTTTTTTAAATATTTTCGGGTTAAAATGAAGCGTATATTACTCACTGAACTATTATTGTCACTGAACAACGTCAAATGAATGTAGAGTATTTTATATATCGTTTCAGTTTACCAATTGAATTCAACTTAATACAACAACTTCACCTAACTATGAATAAAAAGAATCACGCCAAATGTAGTGATACATTTAAAAATAATTCCGCAGACTTATTTTTTATATTAAAGATGTATTAAACGATAATACACTTTATGTTATGGCAAGTGGCAACTGCCATCCATCGATATTTCTGATCAAACCCACATAGGATTAGAGTACTACAGGAAAGCAGGCATAGATGATAGTTGTCAGTAAATAAGCGACCTTAAGAAATAGTGTTATGGAATTACAAACAGACACATAAATTTAATCAATTTTAAATATTATCACAACCTGTTACTGTTGCGATACTGAGATATTACATTCGTAATTACTATTAGTTAGTTCTCGCATACATTATATTATGACATATTACAAAGTTATCGTCATTAACATAATGACATTACAATTAACGATGATTTGTAAATATGTTAATAGTGTCAAACGCCGTATATTGTAAGTATCGGAACATATTGTGCCTGAGGTCATCCACAGATGCGTTACGTTACGTTACGTTATATTGAGTTACACCCTTCGAACCAGTACCCTTAACATAAGTTTTCAAAACATCTCACAATTTTACGTTACGTTTAATCAATCCATTATTCTGTTCCGTTAGCTTCAGTAAACTGAGTGAGCAAACGTGACAATAAGTAAGTGCTCAAGTCTTTTTGTCTGCCTCACATTTAATGTTACGTTACTGATACCATAGTTCTGATACAATCCGCTAGGGGCTCTGATTGGAATTAGTATAGGCAAATACGTAAACAAATACCAAAACAGTCATATTTGTTGAAACATAAAAACTCATGGTAAGGGTTCAGTACAGAGCAGCACTTAACACTGTTGTTATCAAGCAGAATTAGCGGATCTGTTTCCAAAGTAGAATCACAAAGGATTCCTTCAATTACGTATTTCAAAACATTAAAACTAAACGTGTAAGCCCTAGGAATGCCAACGCTGAACTCGTAAACCCGTACACAAGCACTTTCGTTCGCTGTTTAACCAAATTTAATCAGCGTCTGGCGTTACGGGCTTTCTATTGACGACGTGTGCGTGAATGAACGAGACTCGCTTGTTAAGTCTATTAGATTCATGAATCGGTCATACGTATACACCATCGCAAACTGATATCGTGTCATAAGGTATATTCTTTATTATTATTATTTATATATTTAACGAATAACGATAGGCAGGCCACCTGCTGGAAAGCAGTCACCGCCGGCTCTGGAGGAGAACTCTTTTTGCACCCCTCTTGAAGAGTCCCATATCATAGCGCTCAGGGAATACTTCAGGAGGAAGATCATTCCACATTTTGCACGTACGCGGCAAAAAATTTGAATGATATTTCTTTATGTTGTTAACTAGCTTTTACCCTCGCTTCGCTCGCTGTCTGAGGTTTTATCTATCCATTAGGAACAGCACTTGTTTTCAGGGTAAAAGGTACATCCTGACAACAAGTGTACAATTTTTCATGACATTCGATCATGTAGTTAAAGTGTAGCAAACAAACACTTAAACTAACAAACGAACTCACATTCGCATTTATATATTAGTTTGGTTAATTCCAAAAATACTAGTCAACAGTGGTAGGCATATGCGGTCACCCTACACCTACTGGTTTGTTATCTGACAGGCCCACAATACGTCAGATGTACTTCACATTTGACGGATTTGTGGCCCACCTCGCATGTGACATGCAGACTGCCTACACGCCATAATAGTGTTGTGATTGATATGCCTGAAAGGGTGCGATTATAAACATGAAGATGTAAGTACGATTATAATGGCACTGATACTATAATCTATGGTTAGATATTTGTGATAAAGCGTAAGTAACTATACGATTATAACCAGGTTATATATATATTATACTAGCTGACCCGAGAAAAGTTGTATTGCCATATAAATAAAAAAATGTTAAGGGTGAATAACTCTTATCACTTAGGGGTATGAAAAATAGATAGTAGCCGATTCTCAAACCTACTGAATATGCATATAAAATTTGGTGAAAATCGGTAAACCCGTTTCGGAGGAGTACGGTAACTAACATTGTGACACGAGAATTTTATATATAAGATTATATAAATACTAATCTATGAATATAAATTAAAGCTAAAGCACATAATATTGTTAAAGTGTGTTATGGATAAGCAAACCAACACATTTACAACAATAAAACCCTGAAATAAAAACAGAAGATAAATTAAGGCTAAATACGAGCTACTGGATGCATTTCTATTCCTACTTTACAACCAAAATATACATCTGCATATCATGTAAAATATAAGTACATTACCCTTACCATGAGTTTTCAAAACATCCCACAATTTTACGTTACGTTTACTCAATCCATTATTCTGTTCCGTTTGCTTAGTAGAATGAATAAACGTTACAATAAGTAAGTGCTCAAGTATTTTTGTCTACCTCACATGTTCGCAAAAAAGAGAGACAAAACATAAAGCGCTATTTTGTCAATTTAGACGTTTAATGTTACGTTACTGACACTATAGTTCTAATACAATCCGCTAGGGGCGCTGATACGAAATTGAATGAGCAAATACGTAAACAAATACCAAAACAGTAATATTTGTCAAAACGTAAAAACTCATGGTAAGGGTACTGGTCTCTCAGAAAAGTTCCTTATCCAAATATCAGTTCATTACTATGCCATATTATATGGCATTCACAACTCAAATGATTGTATAATAATAATAGTATCTAAATAGATGTGTATGACCTGAACTATTACGTAACTACTGCATTTACATCGTCATTAAAAACTACTTACTTCATAATACCAATTGAAACTCATGAAACGTGTTAGCGTTCAAAGTTTAAATGCTTAAAATGAAATAATATCTTATGAAACGGCCCGTAACGTGTCAACAGAATATCAAAATGTACAGAACGGTTTTCGGCTCCATTCCGAATTTAGAATTCAAATATCACCCAATGTTCTTTAAATATTGTTGAGATATAAAGTATTACCTTCCACAGTCATTTGAAAATAATCACAATTTCTATCTTGTCGTTTCTATTTTGAAGAATGTTGTATGTTTTGAAGAACGTTCCGACTCAGTCTTTACGGTTAGAATTGTATGTTTTGGTAACCTAATATGTTCCCATATTATTTATTAGCAGGTAGACTAGATCGTTTGTTAACTTAGTTACATAACGTTATCAACCCTACCTCACCCTTTATACCAGAATACAGTTACCACAGTTAAATTTTAAAAGATACAAATTTGCACATGTATGGAGTTTCTTTCGCCGCTTCTTCGCTTTAAACGCCTTCCAATTCGGTGGTAGTTTGTTGATATTCAAAAAGTGTTCTATATGAATCAATTTTGAATAAATGGATTTGAATTTGAATACTGGATCAAGAACAAAGGCCCTTTCTAAAACTAACACAGTCTCGTTTTCCAAGATCTACAGACGCCGTATACACCATCTATGTATTCCTTTACTCTAGGACTGTCAAAGTTCGAGCTAAAATTCTTTTGTAAGAAGAATTGCATAATGTAAGACGTTTACACGAAGTTAACAGGTAAGTGACACTAATGTTACATTTGAGATGGAATTAGTCTTTTCGCTTTTGTATTATTCGCGTTTTAGTTTTTCACAACGCTGCCACAAAGGATGACGATGTCAGTCTTATTTCGACATTAGTAAGGTTTTAAAGTGTTGCTAAGGACTGGTTTATTTCTGTGTTCTATGAAAATGTTGAAAATAATATAAGCGTCTAATATTTTTGTAACTTAATAGGTAATTGAATTATATGTTTTATTAAGAATTCGTTACACAAGTTATGTGTCCTTTTAGAGTTGTTTTATATGTGGATTCGATAACTTTATTTCACTAAGATTGGCAATCGATACATATTGACATCTTGATTAATGTGGTATAGAAATTAATATCGGGAAGTAGATTGAATAAAGAAATAAAGCTAGTCACACACTTTAAACTCAAGCTCTTAGTTTAAAGAAAAATTAAGGTAAAACTATACACGCATAATAAATATATGCTTAATATTTACACGAACATAATTTAAACAAATCCAACGACACCTCATATATTAAAATCCGTCAAGCCTTTGGGGCTGTAGGACGTTTTAAAGAATGAGACACATACATACGTACATACATACATACATACAAACATTATCCTCCGCAATGAAGTAAAAAGTTGGTAAACAAAATTAAAAGAACAACAATATTCACAATGTTCGTCTGATCACTTTTATTTATGCGAACAGATCATGAGGTCATTGAACCTGTCGTTTCCATGTGACGCAGGTTTAGAATTTTATTTTTATCTCTCTCTAACGTGCCTAAGTACATACACACAGAGTACTATAACAAGACAATTGACGAATAAACAGACGGAAAGCAAACATGTCCGTAATGGTGGTGAAAGTTAGTTCCTTTTCTCACGGCAAAAGATGTATTCAGATGTACTCGTATTATGCGGAAACGATTAACTAACTTAAGTGCCTAAGTAAGGACCTTGATGATTGCACGACTATCTATAGAAATAATAAAGTTTGAAATTTGAATAAAAATAAAAAGGACATTTTTTTTATTTATTACGCTTTATTGACCAATATAACCACCTCCTTTTTGAAGCCGTTTAAAAATAGTTGTACAATAGGCGGACTTAATGCTAAGTAACATTTTCTACCAGTCAACCTTCAGGATGTGCAGAAAATATAAAGGCAAAATACGAAAAAAAAAATAAAAAGGATTGAAGGATATAAAGAGAAAGTCAAACATGAGAATATAAAGAAAAGAGATTGAAAAAAAGGACATGTTAATAGATATATGACAATTTATTTGCATAATTAAAAAAAACCGATTGCTGACAAAATTGCTGAACCGATTTTAATAATATTTCTAAGAAGGCTTAAAAAATAGACCACATTGGCACTAAACTCGAGAACCTGCAACCTTCGCATGCGAAAACAAATGATACTTTAAGTAAATATCTTTACGTAAATATAGTAAATCTTATCTTAGAATATTGTCTAACATCTTATGGAAACATAGTCGTGATTATATCTACCGGAAATGGATTTATCGGCATTGAATCCACTCAAACGTTTATTTTAATTTATCTACTTCCGATTTATGCGTATATTTTTATTTGTTGATAGGTATAGTTTAAAATAAAAAGGTTATTCTAGCTTTGGAAGATGCTAGAGCCTTTTGTGGTTCAACTCCGGAGGCTCTACCGCGACACCTATTTCTGCTAACAGCAGTGTTAAACGCTGTTGCATTCCGATTCGAAGGGTGTGGTAAAGGAGATATACTTAAGCTAATCATTCCAACTAGTCCTTTGAGGGAGGAATGCATCTGACGCTGACCTCAAGTTAGAATCTAATCTTATATCAGGTTGATTGCAGATATAGGTACATGGAGGACTCAAAATAATACAATACGTATTTGATGTTATTTATTTATTTTGAAAATATTTGTATATTACCTATTAACATCACAATGAACATAATTCACCTAAATTCCATAACTTTTGATCATTACTGCATATATTATTGTGCAAATAAATACAGTAACGCTACAATTTAGCATTTAAATAAAATAATCATTGTAACAGTCAAAACCTACAAATGTTCGCTAATTAATACTGACACTAGTAAGAAGTACTGACGCTAACTTGTCTTCCTCAAGATAAGTATGATATTTACTCTGATTGACGATACAGGCACCTCAGGTGGTCGACACAGGATGATTGTTACAAAAAAATCGATTATTTTTTGTATTTATTTAATTATTTATGCACACATAGACAATTAATACAAAAGACTTACAAGTAATTAATTAAAAAATCAAAAAACCCGACTGTACTATAAAAGCTGAAGTAGAATTTTCAAAAACGGTGAAATAGGCGTTTTATTATTTTTATCCAGAAGGCCAAATACAAAGTTTCATAGTAGGTATCTGCTTCAAAATCAAAATATGTTCAAACAACATTATCCTATGTTATCCTTGTAGTGCTCATTTACGCTATATAAAAAACCTATTAGTAAAATTCCAGCACTATAAAGTTCAGCGGTTTCCCTTTGCGTTGATCTTTATCACAGCAACACTACTCATTTAGTTAGACAATCATCTCGATGAGTTATATATATGTATATATTAAATAATGTATGTGTAATCTCTTTTAAGTTCCTTTATTTTGATATCCTACTCTATAGGTTTGGTTAACTTTTTTTAAAACGTGTTACTATTGCGCAAAAACAATCCACCATTTACGCTCCATAAAATATATAACTTCAGTAATTCAAAGTTCCGGTCATTATTTTACCTCGTAATGGGTAGAATTTCATTATTTTTATCCAACAAGCCAAATACAAAATTTCATAGTGTTTACTTCAAAATTGACGATTGTTTAAATAAACTTCTAACCCTTATTTTACCCTCTACGGGGCTAATTTTTTGGATGGGGATAAATAGGTGCGTCCTTGTTCCTATCCAGAAAGCCAAAAACAAAATTTTGTTATAGTTGCTTCAAAATTAAAGGATTTAAAAAAACTGTTTTCTCCTATTTTACCCTCTTAGGGGTAGAATTTCCAAAAGGCCTTTCTTAATATTTATTTACGCTATATAGCGAACCTTTGTGCAAAATTTCAGAACTCTAAATTGAGCGGTTTTGGCTGTACTTTAATTTCTGAAAAATGAAAAAGTCGTTTAGTTAGTCAGTCAGTCAGTCACCTTGCTGTTTTATATATATACAAATATGATTTTATAATCTCCGTTTAATTTCCTTTTATTTGATATCCTACTCGACCGGTTCGGTTAAGTTTTTTTTTTAAATGTGTTAGTATTTCGCGCCAAAAAACCGCCATTTTGAAGTTTTTTTTCTAACACCTATCTAAGGACACTCGGGTCATTGAGACGAATATAATGACACCTTTATTGTCGACATTCATCCAGCAGTTTGTTAGATCGGATCAAATAAAGAAAGACAAACATACAAGATACGCGCGAAAAACATAACCCTTCCTTGGCAGTCGGGTAATAAATAATACTTCGTGCAAAGGTAGCTAACGAAATACCTTCCAGCAGACCTGTAAAAGGAGATGGGTTAACAAATTTTATTTAACGGGTGTTTTGTAACTAAAAGAACGTTAACAGTATATTTTTGATCTTATTTGTCGCTTCAAAAATCAGTCACGGCTGAATGAAATGCAACAAACTCTTATAATTGGATCCAGAGCGAAATTGCGGGCTCAAATATTAAAATCATGTTTTACTCGTTAACATAATATCATCACAACGAAATCTGAGGACTTGTCTCATGGTAACAGTTTGAATAGTAAACGAGTATGGATGAGTGTAAGAACAAACTTCATATAGAATCCATAGATTAGTAAAGATTATTCACTCCTAACAAGAAAATGTACCCAGTTTTGAGAATTAAATAGTTGCGTAAAAAAGTTTTGCCACGTCTCCGTGCTAAAATGTCCCTAAAATATTTGAAATAATTATTTATTTATTACGTAAAATACGTAATTATTACGTAAATTAGTTATTTATTCGACAATTTTCTCTAAAAATGTTTTTATTTGTCAAGGAATCAAAAAAAGAACTTACTAAAATAAGCCGTTTGTGGCTTCATTCAATTTCAAGGCGGCGAAGTATCTTTACTAATCTATGATAGAATCCATAACTTACCTTATTTTGTTAAACAAAATTAAAGATTTTGATTGACATTTTTAATGGACCCCGCTGACATATGAGCACTAATTACCTGATTAGGTGATACAATATTATCATGTATCTGGAGGCACGGAAGTGCCTCCGCCAAGTCAAGCCTATATTTTGACGAAAGTAATGCAAAATATCAAGTTATTCTTAAACGCTATCTTGCATAAAAATATCAGTTCAGTTCTCGTGATTAATATTTTACTACGCTTTATTTACCTTCACCTGCATGTATCTAGGTATGTATGTATGTACCGGAATCTTGGAACTTGATTTTTAACCACATTGAACGGTCATATTAATTTAACATTTTAAACACTTATCAAAAACCAATGATTTATACACGATTTTAATAATTATGTTCCATTCCACTCGTCAGGATTGTCTAAATTAACGATTCCCTATGCGATTGTAGCGTGGTTTTAAATTTTTTAAACTATAACTACGAAGAATCCTATAATATTTAGTCGTTCCTCGCTTACCCGTCGTCGGTGGGACATTCCGGTTAACCATGTTACTAGGTCACCAGACAAACGTTAATGAGACAGCATGTGCTCTTGTCATGCGTGGAACAAAAGACATTATATTTAATACACTATTTAAATTTTGCCAAGATTCGGGAAATGAACTGCGAATGCAACTGTTGGGCAACGGTATTAAGGGTTATTAAAGTAAAAACATGTGTCATAATATTTGAATAACAGTTTTTTTATAAAATAGGAGAAGCAAACAAGCTTGCAGTCGATGGTATGTGAACCGCCCATAGACTAACTCAATATAGAAGAAGTGAGGACCAAGAAAGTCATTTCAAATGTAACTCTTGCACCGAAACTCAAACCAACCTTAACACTGGAAATAATTATATTTTTAAAACTAAAAACCACGCTAAAATCATTAATCTTGATTCGCACAAGGAAAATCATTAATCTTGATTCCTGACGATCCTGATAAGGAGTATGGGATAAAATTATTAAAATCGTGTATCGTCATCGGTTCATGATAATGGTTTAAAATTTTAAATTAATTGGACCGTTAGAAGTGGGTAAAAATTGAGTTCAAAGATTCCGTTACATACATACATACATACAACCCAAGCTAAAAAAAGCGTTGTAAAAAGTGAAAGAGTTACTTCAGATTAATTCTTTGGAAAGAAAACTAAAGAAACAGGGAAAGTCCACCTTTATTACATAAACTGACTTCCGAAAAAGTTTACGAGGACAAAAGCTTCCAAAGAAGATTTTAAGTATTTGTAACGAATCTTGTTCGTATTTTTACAAATCAAGGTATCAGCCATATGCTTGTATAAGTAAATCTTATATATAAAATTCTCGTGTCATAGTGTTAATTACCGTACTCCTCCGAAACGGCTTTACCGATTTTCACCAAATTCTATATGCATATTCAGTAGATCTGAGAATCAGCCACTATCTATTTTTCATACACCTAATTGATAAGAGTTGTACCCTTAACATTTTTTTATTTATATGGCAACACAACGTTTGCCGGGTCAGCTAGTTTTAATATAAAATAACTTTGACTTTCTACGCTCACTATAATATGAACTCATCATGGTATTACGTGATAAGGAAAAGAATTCGATGGTGTTATGCATGATGCAGCATACTTGTAACATTTATTTATTTATAAGTGTTAACGACAATTGAATAGATGCTTTGATTGTGCAAGAAGTATTAAATAAGTGTTTTCATTATAGTAAAAGGCACATGTTAGGATTATAAGAAGCAGAAATTAGCAGAGGCAGTTAGTAAGTAAGTGTAAGTCGTTAATTTTAGTGTTTATAGCCATCCTACCTACGCTGTCTAGGGGCGGGAATAAGTTAACAAGTCGAAAATGCACACTTTTCTTCGCAGCTATTTATACTCTTTGGTGAGAGAGTTATTGAAAACTTTACGGTGACGTGTGTGCGGTAACACCCGTTAACTTACCTATTTATTAACCCTATACATTAAACAAACTTAATGCTTATGATTATTGTATATGTAGGTCGACTTATCAACATATTCACCCCGGATATCCATATATCTTACTTACATTTCAGTAAATATGTACAATTGTACACCTTAAATAAATATTTTATAAAGTATTCGAAATAACAATAAAATTTGCTAAGTTTCCAAGTTTTACGAGTATAGATGCCAAAAGTATGCCATAAAAATTGAATTTACAGAAATTGAGTTCAATACGGTTTGCCTATTAATTACTCTACTAATAGTAAAAGCAACAGAACTTGCACCACCGATAAAAAAATGTAGGGTTTACAAAATCAAACCGTCGACAACCCTGGCGTCAACTCAGTCGCGTATAAATCGAGATTTCTAGCGAGTGAAGTGTATCGGGATCGATCTCGTTACAGGGGCTAGTGAGGCGTGACGGAGAGGTCGATACCAGATCCGTGGCTGGCCTGCATTTCAATAAAATATTAATAATAAATTCATATTTATTGCAGCGATCCGCTTGCAATTTAATTAAACTGTCTACTCTTATAAGACTAAACTATCTGAGGAGAATGATCGTTGGGGTTTAGACGCAAAAAAATAAGTTTGTTGATAGATTTAGATGTTGGGTCCATTTGTCATTTTCTACTATTAAATGTTTTTATTATCCTATCCTATCCTATAAAAGCCATCCATAGCGTAGTTTAATAAAAAATCGGCTTCTTTATCGAGGGTGCGAGGTTCTAATCCCAGGCACACACCAGTAGTATATTTAGCTTATGTAAATTAATTATCACTAGAAAATCATCGCTAGGAAACCTTCATGTCTGAAAGCTCTTTATGAAATAGTTCTAAAAGGCGTGTGAAGTCCACCAATTCGCACTTAGCCAGCGTGATGGACTATGGCATAATCCTTTGACTATGGCCTGGGATTTGAATCTTGGAACTCTCGATGCCGAGTTTCACCCACTAGGCTATCGTTTGATATGATATATTAATGATAGTTTGAATGTACTTATTATATTCGCTCGGGCGTTACTTTAACTTATAAACGAGGTCGTCTGAAAAAGCCTTACGATACCTAGTTATAAACCTGCCGTTTTAGATGTATGGTATACGCTAAATGTTAAAGGTAAAGGCTGCCAGTTCGAATTAGTGGCTATTGTAGGTATTACTATTGTACCTATAATGTATACCAATATGTCACAAATATGTAACACACTTCAACCTTATTGTAACCATACTAATCTATGATAGTAACTTGGCTTAATTTACTTAACCTAAGCTTTTCTAAGGGTAAACTTTACTATATAGAAGTAGCAACAGTCCACCTGATGGTTAATGGCTTTTACCGCCCATGGGCATCTGTAATCCACCTCAGAAAGTAGAGCCCACCTGTGGCCGACCACAGATGCTTTGCCTATGAGGACTATTTATCTGAGGATATAGATATCCTGCCACTCTGCCTCAGATTTCCTGCCACTGCCTTTAATGAATATCAAACCATTATGATATCATGGCGTAACACCGAACACTAGAGGTGCGGCCGGCTAGCTTTACTGGCAATTCGAGAAACGACAGTAGCAGGAAATCGCATCTGCAACACTAGCGATATCATGACCACGCTTTTTAAACCAGAACACAGCACTTAAAACTGATGTTATTAGGCAGAAACCGTGCAGAGTGGACAAAGGGTCCTATCAGACTATTAAAAGCACTATGTTTATTCTTTTTATTGTATCTATACATAAATATATGTTCGCGCTAGTAAATTACCGCGACATTGACACCTAAGCCACAGCCGGATCTGAAACTAGTACCTAAGGTTATCAGCACAATCAGTCACTACAGTCGTGTATTCCAGTAGCGATCAACCTTGAGGTTTGTGGTCGAACTCGATCGGGTGTCACACTGCAAGCGGTTTGCACGCCGCGGTTTAAACGCTGGGTTTATTGACAATATGCTTATCGTAAGCTGCTAACATGCTTATAGTAAGCGCCGGATTTTGAAGGATCGATTTTAATAGGATTTCATGTCTACAGTATTACAATTTTGTTTACCGATTTTACTGTATGTATTAAATTAAAAATAAAGATTTATTAAGTTAAATGAAGGTATTTCAAAATTTTAGCTCTCACTAAGGCGTTCCTACTTAGTCCCTGAGGACTAAGTAGGAACTGTTGCCACTGATGGCAACGAATCTGTGAATCGACCTCAGGAAGACTCCATGGACAGTAATGGCCTCTTAGCATCATGCAGCATGCTCGTTTGCCTGTTTCATTTTATAAAAAAGAAATAAATGATAAAACGCTGTAAGCTTAAAAGGCAAAACGCATCTTCAATCGTAACAGAAACAAAAAACCCAACAATAATTTATAAGTTCTCATAAAATTAGTTAAAAAATCTCTTCACTCTCCATACTGTTACATCAGGTATCCATAGACAATTAAAATGCAAAACACGTGTATTCGTGACTTTATGAATTACAAAATCATGAAATCTAAGGAAAGATAACATCTGGAGGAGGATAATAATTCTGTACACGTTATAAACTGGAAACGATTAAAAAACAACCGGCCAGGTCCTTGACACTAAAAGCAAGTTGTTTATAGCTCTCGTTTTGACCACAGACAATATAACTTTTTTAAAAATTGTATCATTTATTCATATAAATTATCTGTGAAGGATTCAGTGTGTGCACTTTATTTAAAACATTATTTTAATTATATATTTTTTGGAAATTAAAAAGTCTAAATTTAAAAATAGAGAGCGATGACAATTGTTTTTATTTGCGTTATAAAATTTATAATGTGGTAGAATTTATTGCACCGTGTGTAGAAAACGGATACCCCTGTTTTTGTATATTTTGAATGCGACAAAAAATGGCAGCCCCCTTAATTGTGATAAATGCAATAAAACGTCAAACTGTTTAAGTTTTTGTAACACTTCATAAAGAGCAATCTGTGATCGGTCACACCGCGGTCAATGACCCGACACGAAATCTAACAATTTTCCACTTGGAGTGGCATTTCGAAAACATCTGTAGTTTGCACTACGGAACAATTTTATCTTCGTCATCTCTATCACAATTGTATGAGGCCTATTTTCCTCTGATGGGAAGCATTAAGAAAATTGCTTAAGACCTGTCTCTGCTTCACTGGATCGTTAAAACGTTTGTCAAACGTAATTTCTTTGTACAGTTAGGAACTTTCTGTCACTATTTTATCCGTGGCGTTCATAATTTCCTTCATTTAAAGGAAATTCTTTCGATGGTAGCCTCAAATGAACTATTTTCAGCCTTAACTTGGTGTATTAAGTCGCCTTGTCGATAAACGCATTGCAATCAAGAAAGAAAACTAATGATAATTTCCAATGACGCTCAAAAGCAGGGATCTAAACTAGTAGCATTATATTTTAGATTTTCTAATTAGTCAAGTGTTCTCAAACTTTTTACAAGAGTAATAAATACGTCGTTGTTACACTAATTCACAAAATCATACACCAATTCACAAAAGAATGCGAGTGTCTTTAAAACATAAGGATTGTCCTGAAATTGGGCCTTATTTTTACTTATTTTTTTTTAATTAGGCCTTACTATTTTAGGCTTTATTTTGGTCTGAAATCAAAGATGGCCATAACCTCCTAAGGTACAGATTTCCGCAGTTCAATATGCAAGCGCGTTCTAATTGTGGTTGGACAAATTTACTATCAAAAGCACGACTATGTGTGTCAGGGCTAATAGTTTAGTCTTTACAAAATGTAAAAGTAAAGTAAAAGTCTATTGAAATCTTACTTTTAGTAGACCTCAATTCTATAATGATGGTGACCATTGAGTGACACACAACATATTTTTGAGTGAAAATGAATGTAGCAGAAATCTTATATATAAAATTCTCGTGTCACAATGTTAGTTACCGTACTCCTCCGAAACGGCTTTACCGATTTTCACCAAATTTTATATGCATATTCAGTGGGTCTGAGAATCGGCTACTGTCTATTTTTCATACCCCTAAGTGATAAGAGTTGTTGACCCTTAACATTTTTTTATTTATATTTCCACACACCGTTTACTGGGTCAGCTACTATGTGACATTCTTTGGTATACCCTGCAGCTCAAACAGCATGATGGATTTTAACATAGAGGTGTCGGATTCATCTAAATTGTGTGACAAATTCTATATTTTTAAGCATTCTAGCTTTTTTTTTATAAAAATTCTCAAGATAAAATTTTACATACAATACTTTCTTATACAATTGATAATGAACAGAGGAGCGTATGCATTAGTATAAGGGATGTACACTCATATACATAATAAGGTGCTAGATTCCTCTAATGTACTTAAGATTCTAATATATTCCAGACAGATTGTGCGTACCTTGATAAAGTATGCAAAAAGTTAATAGAATGAGGCGTTCCCATAAAACATTCCTGATGGGTTAAGTATTTCATATCTATAACAAAAAATATAGTAATAAATATGGATAAGTATTACCCACAATAACTTATAGAGTATAATAAGTATTATTTTTATACGCTGGTAGATCCCTTTGTGGTTCGACTATGGCGTCACCAACGCCACATCTATTTCTGCCTGATAACAACAGTGTTAAGCGCTACTGTATTACGGTATCAATACAATACAATACAAAAATGCTTTATTTTACACCAACTTATAAATGACAAATATTCACATACATATAATGAAAAGTACAACAGGCGGTCTAATCACTTAAAAGCGATATCTTCCAGACAACCATAGAGTTATTGAAAGAAAAACATTTCAGATACAAGAAATATCAATGTGGTACGGAAGACATAATTGTCTGAGTCATTCCAGCTTAGGCCTTATGGTAGCGGCGCATTTGTTGCCGACGTCAGATGGGAATCTAATCTTAGGTGTCTGGGGTTGATAACTATTGTCCGTGGACGGCAGTAGCCACTTACCATCAGATTGACTGCATGCTCGTCTACTACTCCTATTACATAGAAATCTATATAGAATAGCTGGAAGTAAATGTAAAAAATATGACCAAATGTTTTTCTTTGAAACGAACTTTTTGTTTACGCAATATTTGAAAGTAGAAATTGACAAAAACTACATTTACACTGTTACATTACATTCTAATCGAAACAGCTGAAACACTTGGAAACATGACCGAGGCGAATTTAAGAAAAGCCTAGATTCATTTAGGTTACAAGCATTACCTAACTGTGAATTTTAACAAGCAATTTGAAAGATTAAAGAGAATTGAACTCGAGTTAGCTACACTTAAATTAAATTTCAATTAGTAAAATTAAATTTCAGAGACTAACTTAAAGAATGATGGAATAAAAATCTCGAAGTAAGTATAAGTAAATTTATAGATTGCAGAAATCTTTCTGGATTGGCGAGGCAGCCCTAGTACATCTTTGTGTCTGTCCTATTACATTATTAAAAATATACACGACGAAACTTTTCTTTTTTTTTTGGAAGTCGAAACAGCTACGTTCAAATTTGATGCAAGTGGTAATACAAGAGATAATGACACGTTCCAACTTAATTCAGAGGAATAGTAACATACTCGTATGTGTCAGTGACACCGAATTAGATCACTATAGTAGAACTATCATATTAGGTGAACTTTATTCGTATTTTCTAATTCCATTACACTAATAACATTTTTTTTTGTTTAACGATTAAGCAGACGTGCTAGCTGATGGAAAGTAGTCATCGCCGCCTATGAACATTTGCATTTGGATAAAAACTCTTTTAGCGCTCCGGGAATACCTCAGAAGGAAGCTCATTCCACATCTTGCACTCGGCGAGAGCATCCGTGCAACATTTACTTTGTCAAGCCTTTCACAAGCAGAGTATAGCAATTCTACCACTTAGGCTATAAGCAGTAAAAGACGACGCCGCCGTGGAACTTAAACAACATTTTACACAAATAAGCCTACTTATTTATCAGTCTGCTTATTTTTGTAAATCTCTTGAAAGCCTTTGATTGGTTTAATACTTCCATCCTGAATGCCTTCCATCACTTAGGCCAGACTCTGACTTTTTCTAACAATTTCTCTTTTATCCGCTCCAAAATGTGGCCGAGGCTCTAATGTACTTAGATTCTTCGAAATAAAAGCTTTTACATCCAATTATTTTAAGTGAAGTTAAATAACATTAACGTAGATTGTACCTTATATCCAAAAAAATAAGATTACCACGCATCCCACTAAAATTCTAACATTGTGACCAGATTTGTATGGTAACTTTAGTTTTTAGTTATGACCAGAAAATAGTTTTAATAAAAAATATAATTTTGTTTAATATAAGTATGTCAATGTCTTTAATGTAAATTGTGTTCTAAAACTACCTGAAGAGTTGTCAATCATATAAGTCTTCTAGCACTCAGTTAAGACACTTTATCGTGCAACTTCTAAAAAAATACTCTATAAATGAAGAATACACAATACGTAAAGCAATGAGTACCTATCAATAAAAAAGAAACTTATTAGCAAAAACGCATTTTCTCTTAATACAATTACATTGACCAAGCAGCGGTTTCTTGCGTGGAATGCGTAACTCGAGATGCAACCTTATCTGCTGCTCGAATGACCGTCCGCAGTACTATTTCACACGTATGCCTTACATTGCAATGCCGTTTCATATACTATTCTATGACCTGTTTTCATATTATACTCGTATGTATGTAGAAATCCAACAAGTCCTTTGATTTGAAATCTTCGATATGTTGGGTTGGACATGTTAGTTAATACTGTGCAATTCCGGAAGACTGTAACTCTGCAAGTAGTTCTTTTATACTTCACGAAATTAGTCGAGGACTATTGATTTGATATTGTTTAGAAGTAACAAGAGCCGATGTGTTCATGTTCATTTTCTTTATACTGATGTATGTAGCAGGTCTTAAGCCGGAGATTCGCCCGAATTTACCGTGGTGTCAATTATATAATTATGTATTCATATTGACAATGTAACAATGTGTGAACAAGTGGAGATGCAATTGAATGGTAAGAAGAAATTAAAATTACGATTAATTATCCATTTGCGTAGCAATATACGTGGATTTGCATTAAATTTAACTGATATTTTGAAGTAGAACAATATTATGAGTAACTACAAAGAAAATACAAATATTGGAATTGTCCCATAAAAATTATGCATGAAATTCCAATACATGTCCACTTTGGGCACGCCAAGGAATCGTAAATCACAATTTCTTTTCATAATGGTGTAGGGTGTAATGAACATTGTATAATCCAGAATCGTGTCACGGGCGATTATCGCTTGCGCAACTGCATAACAGCCAGTACTAATGTCTTTGTTATTCCCATAGTCGACGCAGGCCATTATAACCTAATTGGACAGTAACGCGAATGTATGAACGCGTTTACGTCGGATACGGCAATTGACAAATCGTAATGATTTTGGAATGTCGTTAAAAGTTGTGAAGTACAATAAAATCGGTTTTGATATTGTTATTGCATATGAAGTGGCCACGATATTCGATTTACTTTTGAAGTAGCGGAGTCGTTTATGGCAAACTGACAGTAAACTAATCATTTAATTACAATATATCATAGTTAACCCTGAAATAACGATGACTTCAATTTAGTTTTAATTTGCAGTCAATGGCCTCATAAAAATTAATTCTGTTGAATAAAAAATAATACTTGTAATACACAGCTCCATTTTCTTAAGTATACAGTTTTCTTATTTTAAGTAACCTTGTTTATCTTGTGAGAAGAAATAAAGATTCTTTTAACCAATTTTTATTAATATAATGTACTTACCGTACTACAAAATATATACGTACGTACCGTACGTAATATACGTACAAATATTTCTAGATACCAGTAATATCACCCTGATGATGTTAAAGTAAGAAAAAACTATATCTATATACTATATGCGCTCACCATGTGTACTGACAATTTTAGTAAAACTTGCGGAAATTCGGACAGCATGTGCACAGTAATTTATTCGGATAACTGGATCATGTGAACCTTGTTCCGCGAAGCATAAAATGAGTAAATTGTGGTCAATATAAACTGGTAAACAAGTGATAAACACATTTTAGGGTTCCATACCCAAAGTTTAAAAACGGAACCATATTACTAAGGTTCCGTTGTCTGTCGGTCTGTCACACGGCATTTTACAGGCTATGTATAACAGTGTCAGTTTTAATAACAAATACTAAAAATAAAAAAAAGTTAACAATAAATGGGGGTCGCAAAAAAAAAACTGCTATCTTTCGGCGTTTTTCGCTTTATCTATTGAAACATAATGGGTTGACATTTTCACAATGCATTAATTTATATGGTTCTTTTAATAACAAATACGAATTAAAAATATAAATGAAATGAAAATTTGGTGGCACGGAACTCATCGTGGACAAGTTCGACTCGCATTTAGCAAATTATTAAAATTATTTTAGTTACAAAAAAATTATCTTCCTTATGATATCAAATGTTTTTTGTTCACAAACAGGAATCGACAGAGCAAAACAGCCTTAAAACGTTTGGGTTAAAAAAAAATCACGATTCATTAAAATTCAATTGAGGGCCGAAGCTGACAAGGCCGCATCCGAAAAAAGATACTGTATAGGTTTACGACATCAGTGGCGCATAGTGCGTGACCATATAGTTTTCTGTGAAATTGGGACATGCACAGAGTTTTAAAGACATAAATACTTTGACTGGAAGATTATGCATAGAGCCCCTAGCGGACTAGGAGGAGAGGTTGGAAGGGGCGGTCCGCACCGGGCCCCCAAATCCTGGGGGGCCCAAAACAATTGCTACAAAAAAGGTCGACAAATCCCAACAATATGTGAAATGTGTATACATCAGCGAAAAATAATGTTATCTACAAACATCAAACATTTTTTTAAACTGGGGGCCTCATTTAAAGTTTCCTCCCCAGACCTCCGACGACCTTAGTCCGCCACTGCTTTAAAGCCGTCTTTGTGTATCACATTTCATAAGCACTTTTAAATACATTTAAGTTCTTTATTTTTCTATACATTCATGTTAAATTAGGAGAATTTCGTTAGATCTAAAAAACTGGAAATAATATAAAACTATATGAAACCAAAAGTATGTCAGAGTCCAGGGTACATCAAACCAAAACAGGATCATCCCATTCAAAGCAAAAGTATAGCCACCGTACGCATAGTGTCTCTCTTTGAATGCTAAAAGAAATCTTTGTAGCTTGCACGCGACGTTTTCACATGTCTTGTTTTTACTATAAACGTGTGTACAGCTAGCACACAAGTCTACATTTTACTCCGCATTCCGTACATGAAGTGCTGGATCTGGTTGGCAGGGTGTACACAACATGCAGTAGTAATAGCTCTTTGAGTACTTTTTTCACTATTTTTGCACAATTATATTGATGCATAAAGCAGTTTTTGTGTTGTGAGAAATAAGTGAGATGTACGTTTTTTTGTTTTTATAAATGAAAACAAATGGACAGCCGATTGATAGCTATTATTGCGGTTGAGATTTTTGCGAAGTATTCGTCTACTATCCATATATTGATTGAAAGAAGAAAACAAGGTTAACCTATGCAAACACGCAGCGAAAAGCGAGGGGGAAACACAGGCCGAAACCTTTCGTGTAATATATATCACACTAGCTGTCTTTGAGACAAATTTTAGTCAGTTTTACTTTTAACTAAAGTATTTAATTAAAGGTAATGAGTATTTCTATCCAATTTATCATCATTGGCAAATAACTCGCTACTTTTAATTTACCTTTTTAATTTCTATATTTCTCATTTTTTATTTTTTTATAAATTACGCCCGTTATCGATAAATCAATCTATATGCTAATTGCCAACCAAAGATCGGAATTTGACAAGGTCTTAGAGCAGAAATGTATAATGGGCGTTATCTTTTTAACTGATTTCTCTGAAGCGCAGTATAATTGATAGTTAATGAATAGTCAATACTATTATTTCCAATACGTACTCATTAATTTCCAATATTAAACACTCATGAAATGTCTTCTTAATATAATTCGTATACATCAACTGAATACAGGCTCAATTTCGGTCACACTATGTCAATTAATTAGTGCATTATAGGAACAGTTATCTTGGGTCAAGTCAGGACAACGGTCTGGTTAAACTTGTTCAAACATCTGTTTTTACTTTAGATATTATAGCGAAATGATTTTGCTTTTTGCGTTCATATCATGTATGTATTCACAAGTTGTTGTTGCTTTTGCATACGTCTTTCTGTCTGACCGGTTATTTGATTTAAGTTCATGTTTTGCTTGTGTTACCTGGTATATTTATATTTAAATTTATCTGTACATGTGTAATCAAATTATAGACGTACAACGCCATCTAGTAGCGTACTTAAGATATACGACGACGACGAAGAAGACGAATAAGGTAGGACTCCTAAGAGCTGATTAATTTGTATCATGGTACATAAACCCTTGTCCCGACATTAATTAAATTCTACAGTACAATAAGTTATTGCGTACAAGTTCATGTGAATGCTGCTCTACACTATCACTACTTGCCACACCAATAAAATACAAATAGGGTAGAAGTCTTAAGAAAAACATTTAATATGTGTGGTACATATAGTATTAACACAGTTGCATCACTTGCAGAAATCCCAAGCTATGATTGATAAAATAAAGTAACCATTTAACTAAAATATATTTTTAGAAAGTTACATAAAAATACCAGCTATTTCGTAACGCATGGACAAAATTCATATTTTATTGTCGACAGCGGATAATTGCACAGTTTTTATTGTCACACGTCTGTCAGTTATCGCCGACAGATTTATTCCACGAGCCAACTATATATTCAACGTGAATTTGCAATGCAAATAACTTAAAAAGTTATTATTTATCGCTGTTCGAGTAATATTTAGATCACGCGCGATACAGTTAAGAGAAAACAAGGTAATGATCATAACTGTCGGTATTGAATGTTTAATTTTATCGGTTCCGGCATTACCAAATGTATGACATTATTGATTAATTTTTTTATTTTATTTTATGCATATATTTTATCTTTTTAAAATTATAATTGATTTCTCGGAAACACCTCTAACGATTTACATGAAATTATGAATTTAGATAATTAATTTACTCAAAAAAATGTTCTCACAGAAGTTTTTTTTTTTGTTAAATCAAGTATGTATCTGTCTGGCCGGGGATCGAACCCGGGACCCTCTGCGCGTCAGACCGGCATGGTGACCGCTCCGCCACGCGGGTCGACAATATTATACTACAATTGCAATTTTAATTAATAACTACAAAAGTTTCATCTGAAATAGTTGCACACGTAAAATTGTACTAAAATTTATGCGTAGGTACTAAAAATTACATTTGCAACTTTGTAACTTAATCGCATACACGCACGCACTTAAATGCAAAACGGAAACAGATATTCGAATTACATGCGAACCGTGTAGGCAATAGTGATAGCCCAGTAATTATGCTCGTGATATGGAATTTGGTCACCTACAATGGATGATACTATGTGCGTCTTTGAAATTGATCCACTGGCTTTGGGAATAAATGTGTAAACCAACATAACTAAGTGATCTCCATTTAGTAAACGTGTGAAGTTTAAGAGTCGCTAATTTGCTAATAAGGCTATGTTAACCAAGTGGTTGAAACTCTTCCGCTTAATCGGAGAATACAATTTTCGATCGAATCCAGGCACGGCTATGATTTAAGAAAGGCTCTCAAAGGTGTGTGAAGTTACTAATTCGCACTTGACCAGTCCGGTGGACTATGATCTTAACTCCTCTGACTCTGTGAAGAATTGTCAGACAGACAGAGCATAATGGATTGTCGACGACTTGGCTAATATTAACTAAGACCTGAGAAAAAGATTAAATTGTTACTTATATCGAAAATCAGGATAAAATCCATTCAACACTTACGAAGAGACTAACAATTAGTGCTAGTAGAATCTGGATAACTGTCATTATGAGTGATTCTCCATGAGATTGTGTCTAGTGACTTGAACGGTGGAACTGAACGCCATATTAATCGATTGGCGTTTAGATGCGCATTTAATTGAACGATTTGATTCGCTCTGAAAATAAGTTGGACAAATGGTTTTGTATCATGGGAGCGTCGATATTGTCTTTTGAAATATTTTTAAAAATCTTTGTAAATTTGTCTATGATTTTGTATTATAATATTTGTAATTTAACTCGTTCAAATTTTGCAGAGCAGGACAGTAGGTACATAAGAAAAGCTTGAATAAAATTTCTTTGATAAAACCATTGTAATATATATAAATGTTAATAAGAAATAAAAAAATCAAAATAATTTTTAAAGGTCATTTAATAGAATGGACGTTATAGTGTACTAGCTGACGGCAAACGTTGTGTTGCTATATAAATAAAAAAATGTTAAGGGTGAACAACCCTTATCACTTAGGGGTATGAAAAATAGATAGTAGCCGATTCTCAGACCTACTGAATATGCATATAAAATTTGGTGAAAATCGGTAAAGCCGTTTCGGAGGAGTACGGTAACTAACATTGTGACACGAGAATTTTATATTATAAGATAATGTGATTACATTTATATCGAATTAAACTGGAATACTAGCCTATACCGAAATCTAGCCCCAGCGAAAACTAGCCAAAACCGTGAAGACAGTGTACATTCAGTTACTTCGCTCAAACATATCATCCGAGATACTTGATAACGAATAATACCTTGAATTGCTTTCAGTCAAGTTTGAACCGTATATCAACAACGGCTTTCTATTACCTAGATTGCAAGGTCATCTGAAACTCAATTATCATTGAACATAACATAAAATTTGTACCTACAGACATTTAATTAGTACTACTTCTTAGAAAGTGATGCTTTCGAAAATTTCACATTCATGTGATGTAACCAATCATGGTATTATAGGAACATGTTCTATCAAAGTGTATGCCATAAATGTTAATATTAGTATGGTTGATGGTAAAGAAATGGCACTTCGCCAAGCTCATGAATATATTGGAGTAGCGGAGACATATGTCATGAAATGTACTGTTATTTAAATGGTTACACTCATAGACAATGGGATTTATTATGTCGTGTAAAACTCACAAACGAATTCACAAACACACAATAAATAATACTGATTACCAGACAACACACGGCTTACACCGGTGGATTTTGAATAAGCTGTACCTTACTTACCCTTACCATACCTACCCTACCTTATATGTATAACGTAGGTACTCACAAATTGTTACTAAAACCATATTTTTGATAATTTAATTAAAAAGGCCGGTGGATTTTGGATATGATGTACCTTACCTACCCTTACCTTAACTACCCTACCTTATATGTATAACGTACATACTCACAAATTGTTACTAACACATATTTTTGATAATTTAATTAAAAAGGCAATTAAATCTTTACCTCTAAGAGTTTATTTCGGCCTATTTAACCAAATCTTCTGTTTTCCTTTTGATGCAATAAAAAAATGTTAAGTTGACCTTTATATATTTTTTTCTAATTGAAGTACCATTGGATGGTTCTTGAAGATAAGCAAGATTGTTATTTATTTTAATAGTTGGCTGCTAAACGTGACTGAACAAAAAATACTAACGTGCAAATTGTCCTCAAAAAATAATGAGCTCTTTGTATAAGAATTGAATGGCACAAAAACAGGTCGGGGAAATCATTTGCAAAGTAAATTACTTTATTTCATTTATATTTAAAAAATTTTTAACAGTAAACTCAATGAAAGGTAGAAATAGTAGTAAGTATTGAAAACGGCTATCACAAATTGGGGACAATGATTCAATATAATGAGTTTAATGAAATAAATAACACCTTGTACTTTAATACAAGTTTTGGGTATTTTTGGAGGAAGTTTACAAACTCACCGAGGTTTTTAATTAGTTTTACTTTTTACCATTTATTTATACAAAAAATTTTTATCCCTTCAAGATACATTCTAGATGCCCATGGCTTCTGTTCCTGCTTAACAACAGTTTTTTTAATATAGGTCGGCCACAGATGCGCCGCTATCCCTAAGGACCAAGCTAGAACGCCTCGGAAAACTATGTCTCTCTTACCACACTCTTCAAACCAGAACACAGCAGTACTTGACACTGCTGTTCTTAGGCAGAAATAGGTGTGGCGCTGCTCCCGCCGGAGTCGAAGCACAAAGGTTTCCACCAGCTTTGAAACAAACGATAAAGCATACGTAAAAGTTAAGCACATGTAACAAGGTCGCCAGGACATCACGCAAGTCGCAGACAATTTCCATACAAATTACGGTCACTTTCGAAACCCTATTGAAAAGCCGACCAAGTATTTTCGACCATCGTCTCACAACAATCACCTTTTCGTACGGCATCGGGAGTGCATCAAAACGTTGCATCATTCCTTAGTCACGATTTTATCTGGGTTTTACTTACATTAATATGGAAATATGACGACACTTAAATTGGCTCGGTTTTAATGTACGTACAAATATCAAAGTTCTTAAATGCAGAGCCTTCAAATTCTAATGAGTATGTCTTCAACGGTAAATTGCTAGGAACTTGTTTATAAAATGTACGCGATTAATTTATTATTTCAATTTTGAATTAATTTCAATTCCTCTTAATTTTAATTTAGTAGCAATACCATGTTCAATTAACACCCGTTTTTAATTATCAATCTATCCTTTTTGTTGCCTACCAACGATAGAAATTTGACAATGCCTTATGTGAAGAAATTGTCAAATATCGTTTTTTTAGGGAAAACATTGGATAGATTGAGTATTAATAACGGACTTAACGGAAGGACGGATTATCCTCTAAAGTCACTGTTGTTATCATTCAATAGTCTTTAGTTCAGAGGCTTTACTGGCGGGTTGAAAATCTGTTAAAATGAAAAATCGCTCAGACTATGATTTCTATTACTATTGATACAAAAAATATCTCAAATACGTTGTGCATGTTTTTAAATGCGTAAAATGTAAATAAGTTGTATTTACATAACCAAACAATATAAGGTCGTGTTGGTTTTTAAAAGGTTGTAAGGAGTACTGTTAGCTTTCTCCGCCAATCCGAATGAGGCTAATAGATGAAGTATACTCCAGACGTTCGAATTGCCGTAAACAGTCAAGGGCTATCTGTACCTACCACTAGGACATAAAAAGTTATAACCACAAGTCGTTTAGAATTATAATACACAACGATAATAGGACTTTATCTACGTGACATTCATTCATAGTTTTTAATGTTATAAGGTTTCACAACAGTTTTTACGGAATTAATTTCGAAGCAATTCACATGTTTAGATAACAATACAGATCTTTATCATTGTACTATTCCTTACACAATGTTCAATTCTATTGTTTCGTAAAATCACCTTAATAGTCGTAATAAGTATAAAGTTGTGATAAAACTTTACTTAAAATCCAGAAACCTTTCAAATTTGTTAAATATTTACTCTCAATTTATTTTTCTGATATTGTAACAAAATATTTTTATATTAAAAATAACTACATCAATGAAAATATTTTTCATAAAACTCGCGAAAATATTTAAATTATCTATTCTAATTCTCTGCATATTGTATCTGTTCGAAATTTAAAATTGCAAATCAAAAATTCTATCTTCGTTATTTGCGTTATAAAATTGTTATTCGATATTCGAAAATTAAAATTGCAATCTATTTTTGTGGTGGAACGTAAAAAGTGTATTTGGCTGCGAGGTAATTGAGCCAATAGCATCAGTGAATGCGGCGAGGCTGTAGCGAGGTCGAACCGAGGCCCGCTGGCCAGCGCCAACCGACTTTACAACTTTTATTGTTACAAACATAGATTAGTAAAGATACTTCGCCGCCTTGACATTGAATGAAGCCACAAATGGCTTATTATCGTAAGTTCTTTTTTTGAATTCTTGACAAATAAAAACATTGTTAGAGAAAATTTACGAATAAATAACTAATACTGCGTAATTTACATTAATTTACATAATAAATAAATAATTATTTCAAATATTTTAGGTATATTTTAGCACGGAGACGTGGCAAAACTTTTTTACGCAACTATTTCAATTCTCAAAACTGGGTACATTTTCTTGTTAGGAGTGAGTAATCTTTACTAATCTATGGTTACCAATTAATTAAAAAAAAATACTTATAATTATTATAGTAACTTAGTAATGTTATTTAGTTGAAGCAATGTTATTAGTGTCAATAGGTGGAATACTGACTAATAATGACGACTGACAGCTTATTTGAGTGAGTTCAGAACACAGTTCTGGTTCAGAAGCTTAAGGTTTGAGACAGTAGAGTTCCTATAACGAACATAAAGAAAGAATTTTACTTCTCTGAACAGACATTATAGATGATGAAATCTTATAATATTATGATTCATGATTTATACATTCTTTTAATACACGTCACGGGACTATCAGCTTTTCATTAGGTGCGCCATTAGATTTACATTGCCATAATTTATGCGCATAAGCTTTATATGGTGTGAGAATAGCCTTTAATGGCGGGAATATAGTAGACAGACACATAGACTAAAAATCCCTTGCTCTTAATTATTACAATAGTTTTAAACCACAGATAAACAATTATTTTGTTTGTTCGGTGTTTATCTTAAATAAGGCTTGGTAACGTTATTTTATTGAGATCACGACTTGAAATCCGTGTTGGTAAATAACCTTGACGGTCCAGTTAGGGATCTGAACTAGTTTGAGAATCTCAGCGACTCTAGTTTTGTTGTCATCTTGACCTTTAAAAAAGGATTTTGTAATAAAAATAAATATGAGACAGCAAAAGGAGGCATTAAAAAATAACTAAAATGTTACATTAATCTAATTGAAGTATGAAATAAATTGGGAAGTAAACGCCTTCGATTAGTATAACAAAATGAAACAATGTTGTAGTGTAATTAAATTCTTTAGTCTGATTTGGAGAATGTGACAGATTTTCTCTTATGAGTCGTTTTATCTTAGACTTTAGGAGTAGCAAGACATACGTGGTTCGTCTTATAAGGGCTCTCATTATTGTTAATTCTATCTTGGTTTGATTACATATATTCATGGGTGGTGAACACTAAGACCAAGCATGCTTGTTAGCTACTTCTACTCTTAAATTAAAAAGCTTCAGTCTTATTGGTCTCTAATGTAACCACTAATCTAGAAACAGTATGGTTTTAGGATGTAACTACTGCAAATGTTTCTCGATGACCATATCATTTAGGTTGTTATGCCTAAATAGGACCCAATTACGGCAAATCAGGATTGGTTCTAGACGCCAAGTATTTCTAGACCAGTATTGTCTGAATGGCAACAAAACATCCTCGCTCCAATTAAACGCCCTTTATTCTCGTGTAGGCTGAAGGTACTGACCGTGTGGGCGGCTTCATACATATGCTTTCGCTATGCCTGCATCGATGTGTAATACAATTTATCATCTATGTTTTTTATATCTTTAATATCTATTAAAATTAATAAAATCCAAACCTATTTCTTTAATAGTTTTCATAAGTCTTTTGCTGTTAGCAGCGCTTGATATAATTTTCTACCACTTTTAATTAAAAAACTTTACATTTGATAATTTGATAAAAATTGAAACGTATAGGTTTTTTCTGTATCTTAAATAGCCTATTTTGATCTATTTACACCTAAGTGACCTAAAAGAAGCGATATAATATCGAAAAAGAAATAGATATAATTTACTCGTAATTTGTGGAAATTAGAGGACTATTACAAATAGGGGACTATTAAAAATAGGAGGCTATTAAAAATAGCGAGATATTACCTGTCTCTTAAAGTTTAACAGTTACAGAAACTTCGAATCTCGAACTGCAAAACTAGCACACGACAGATAATTATCCGTTAAAATGGCACAGAATATTACACTAATTGGCTCTTAAGCTGTCAGTATATTTCATTAACTCATAATACTTGATATTTACCAATTAACGTTAAGTTCCAATTAGGTTGCATTCATAATAATGAAGCTTTACTCGCTCATTATGTCCTTAGCTTATTTTAAAGATGAATTGTTGTGACTCCTTCAACCTTAAAATACTATGGACTTTTAGAAAAAAATAAACATTGATGAAGATCCTTTTAATAATAATCAATATAGATATAGAAATTTGTGCAAATAATGTCATGTCACATGTCAGTTTATAATTTCAAAATGAATATTTTTTTTTCTCAATTTTGTCTATAGAGAATGTTACGTAGCACTCAGCACTAATATAGCTAACTTTTTTTATTCTGAAAACATTTAGAGCTTTTGCATATAAATTGAAAACTGTAATGATTATTTTTACCATGATTTTAATTTTGGTTATCATTGTACGCCACAATATTTCGTTTGGAATTTCTAGTTAATATGTGTGCTTTGATTAGAACGCCTGACAGATGCAAGAAAATTTTCCATTGATTTAAATACCGGAGATACTACTTTTCTCGGCCATAATTATGTGTTTACTGTTAGGGTGATGGTAGTTTTCTGCGTCAACTATAGATAGGTCTTAATTATCATCAACCTTATATTGTGTCACTTCTGGGCACTCCTCTTCTCAAAATGAAAAAATCAGGTTGTATCCACCACGCTGGACAAATCCGAAATGCTAAACTTCACAGTCATTTTTAAACTTTTTAAAAGCTCTCGGGCATTCAGGTTTGGTCAAGATGTTTTCCATCAGCGTTAAAGCAAGTGATATTAGATTTCTTAAATGCTCATAATTTCAATTTCGAAAATTGGAGGTGCGAGCCCGAAATTCTTCTTTTACCAGGTTTCAGATGCTGAAAGTCAAACCACTAGGCTATTAATCTCATTAATACTAATCAGTGATCAAGTTGCAAGCAGAAAACTATATTCTATACACGGGTATAAGCCGCAATAGGAAGCCGCGCTGACCACATTGCAAGACTTCTATTCTACAGTAGGTGCTATCTTGGATTACTAGTAGGGATACCAACCGACACGCAGATTGTTGGACACAAAGTGATGAATGGGAAAAAGAAAGAGTTTAAGAAAGCGACAAATTTCTAAAAGTCGAAGTGAAAATTTTCGACAGATAATATTAGTAAAATAAACACTTATTTTAGTTAAGTGATAATCACCGCTGGACATTTGAATAACTTATTTAACAGAATAATTATATTATTTATAAAAACCAATTCAAATTCATTTACCATTATCAAGGGACATAATAAGAAAGGATATTTAACATCACTGCCATTAAACGAGAGCAGCGTCCACGCATCCAAGGTACAAGATACATACTTCAAGATACTCCAAGGGACGTCCTGACTCTCATGGGGAAGCTGGCGATCCTACCCAGTAAGGGACAACGCTACAAAAACTGTAGAAACGACAGCCATGTGTCTCTTTTGACATGGGTTTTCTTTCTCCGTACCGTCTACAAAGTTGAAAACTGCTTTAATGAAAACGATAAGTGTTTTATGCGTATCAATATCAATGGATATCAATGGATCTAACTGGTTTCGATCTACTCTACTTAGTGTTATTCTAGGATGCATTGATATAAAAGTATTTTTGGAAAAAGGCATAAATTTCGACTCCTGATATTTAGTCCTTGTTATGTATGAACATGTGTAATGTCTTAATGGACCAAGAGTCCTTCAACCGTTACGAATAACTGAAACATTGCCATCAACAAGGACTCAGTCAAGATTAACAACGAAAGTTTACTGTACAAAACAGTAGAAAAATACTGCTTTGAAGATCATACCGCACTTTTGCGATGAGTATCGAAAATAACAACTGTTCCTTGCTTTGATTGTACAGAACCACAAAGTTATATCAATAAACTCATATATAATTTATTTAAAAATGGTGTAAGATTAAACCTTCCCATTTCATTATATTTAAACAAAATAAAACGGGTATAGACAAAACAGAATAATAAAATTTGACTTTAAAGTTTTAAATAGCACCGAGATTAATGATACAAGAGCGGTTGCGATACCTACTCGTGCTAATAAAAAGACAAAAGCGAAAAGATTTAAATAAACCTTTTAGACAATCGTAAAAGCGACTTTTAGTAAGGCTTTGCATGTTCGCATAATTGAAAAGCATATTCCACAAAAGGTCAAGAACGAACGAGACATGTGTTGGCATTTAAAAGCAAACTTTGATGTACTTTTTTGTCTACCGTTTATCACACTGTTGAATATTATACAGATTTTTTTATAATTATAATCGTGTAATTAACAATTATGTAGGCATATTGATATTAATAATATAACCATAGGATATTTTTGGACTCTAACTGAAAAAATCATGACATGGCACTACATACTTCATACTATGATTTAAAAGCTATAGAAATTTTAACAGTACTTCTTGATCTTGCACTCGTTGTGTCAGGATTTAATGTAAGTTTTTAAAATACAAAGTTACACTCATTTCTGTTTTAATACTTTCTGGATCCACAGGCAGGATCATACTAGTGCTTCTTCTTCATTTACTTCTTTAAGTACGATTCTACTAGATCTTCAGAATCATCATGTAACTATACTAATGATCATCATGTAACATCAATATCACGCTTTAAGCTCAATATAATGTGGTCTTATAAACCAATTTTCCAAGCCATAGAATCAAGAATCAAAATATACAAATGAGTAGTAGAACATCAATTAATGAGAACAAGTAAAGCAAGACAAGAAATATTACCTTGGGAAGTGAATTATCATGTATTATGATAATTATAATCATTAAATTAATTATATTTAAATTTAACGCCCAGTAGATAATTCATTTGAAAATAGAAGAATATCTGGAAGAACACGTTACAGATAAAAAGATAATAAAATTGACCATACTGATGCATGGAATCTATTGACTCTGAACATTTTTGTATCAGAACTAGCGTGATGCAGTAAACCACACAGTCCATAGGCAACTAATACAACATTTGAATATGATGAAAATTCTCCCTGAAGCTGATATGGGGTTACTAGGAATAATTTAAATTACCTATTTTAGGTGTTACTTTGCCTAACCCAATATTTTTTTAAATGTGAAAATTTACAGTCTCAAAGGCTGTAAGCGAGCCTGTTGTCAGGATCTTAGAAGACTTAGATTCGGAAGGAGTCCTGTCTTTTGCTACGGTCCTGGAATATTATTATCTGGCGGGATTGCGCCGACAAAAATATAAGGTACTGTTAGAGTCGCTGCATTCTAATAATGCAAGTCTACTACATTTACTTATTGACAAGAATAGCTTGCAATATAATTATGCATAACGCAAAGTATGCAACATCGCAGTGGAAATAGAACAGTAAGCTTTATCACCCACCCCATACATTTATTCATAACTCAAACAGCGCTTTCATAAAGAGGCCACTTAAACATTATTACCTTATAGAACACAACATAAAGGTTATCGGGCTAGGTCTGTCATGTGAGCGTTTTGTTTGAGCTATCTTATCGGGTAGCTTTTACAACGCCCCATGTTTACACTATAAACTTTTGATATGTTTCCTCCCTTTGTTTTGATAACAGCGTGTTTTATGGAGCAGATAAGACATGCTAAGCGTTGTTCCTGATACGAGTATTATAAGACGTGCAAAGAGGAACATTCCTAAAGTTGCCGTGACATAAGTATGTTTATAAGGGACCGAAATAACAACAAATGTATATCTCTGGAACTTTTTGATAATCGTCTGATAACGGAATCATTCGTAGATGTGGGTGTCTATATTGCCTAGTGTTCTATTATAATTAATAATGATACTATTAGACGTACGCCCGTTATTAATATTCAATCTATCCAAGTTTTGTCTACGACAAATCTAAATTTGGCAATATCTAGTATGAGATATTGTCAAATATCGATCTTTGGTAGGCAAAACAATGTATAGGTTGATTATTAATAATGCGCGTAACTAAAATACTGGGAATGGCCGTTACATTGATGATAATATTCAAATTTAGAAATGCATTATTTTTTTAATGTTGAATTTAACGTAGCAAAATAAATGAATGTAACATAGCAAATAAAGCAAATTACGAGCAAATTTTCAACATCTATATGTCCTATATGAATTCTAATCTTACAAACTTTGGGTAACACATTAATATCTGTAACATTTATTTGATTTTATTTATCAATCGTCTTTTCTATTTACAATTAAATAGGATTTAGTACAACTGAGACCGCTTTAAAAGCCTCTAAGATTGTAAGTAAACGTTTATCTAGTTTGTAGGTCAAAGAACCGAAACCGTATTCTAGTTCAAGAGTTGATCTCGGATCGTAAATCACATGTGTACACGTGTGTAAAGCCTAGCTTGTTGGGATTTCTGGCGTAAATACAGCTCGTCTTATCTGACTTAGTTTTTTTAGTTTTAGCCGACTGCTCCAAAAGAATACTCTTCTTTTGGGGCAGTCGGCTAAAACAAATATTTTTCGAATGTATATGGAAAAAATCCATGTAGCAATGTAACAGTCCGTAAAGTAAGTCTGTAAGGTTAACGGATTTTAAAGTACAATGTGTTTTTGAATTTGTCTTATATTGTATGTTAGGAAAATTAACAGTGAATTTTTTACTTTTGTAAGTGTGCATTGTTTACAAATTTTAGTTCATTCTTTACGTCATCGGATTAAATGGTTTATATTATCTGTACTAGTTTACCTGAATTATAAAATTTTATAACCTCTCTTTCCAATTTCTGGTCTGATAGGTTTTGTTGGATTTCACATATCATTAAAAATATCTTAATATTCATTTAGACATATTTTTCTTTGCCATTTAAGCAAGTAGTAATACAGGTATTTAAAACAAATTCAAGTTATTACTATTTTTGTATTGATTACTTAAAAATAATACTTTCCTCTTGCTATCCTGCTCTTCACAGTACGCAACTTCACGACCTACTTCAATATCGAAGCGAGGACTGTGTATATTATAGGTATCTATAAATTTTATATTTTTACTAAATAAGCTTCTCGTTTTGGTCCGATCGGCCGGGGTCAGCTGACTCACGCAGATTCAAGTTTGTTCAAATCTGTGACGCGAAACGGGTTTACTACAATTATGTGTTTAAACCGCTTAGCTTTTGAATTTTCAATCAGAACGATAATAACCACATAACAGACAACTGCTTTGATAATAACTGTGTTTTGAACTTTAGTGATCAGTGGGCCTACACTACTGTTAGTATTTGTTCTCGCTCTCATCTTCGGTTGAATGAAAAATAAAAAAGTTGTATGAAAAAATCAATGACATGCGCCTTAATTCACCCATCTCTACAAATCTCACTATCACAAAATACATTGATTCCGCGATTTAAGAAATTGATTTTAAATTGATTAAAAACTGTTACATTATTTTATATATCTTTCAAAACAATATTAGCAGGAAAGTATCCATAAGCACATATTTCTTTAGCATGGACGAACTTATGCCGTTTTTGCTATGAACCGCTAGCCTCAACTCTAAGAGCAATCGTTAGTAACATACTGTGAGGTTGAACTCTTTACCTATATTTCCGAGTATTACCAGGAAATGTTCAAGGTAGTAGAGAATGGGTAATTTCTAGGTAAAGGTGGTTTATCGCCGACCACATTTATCTCACCACATACGTTTCTTACCAGATGAAATTAGTCAAACATGTATTCAATTAATACAAGCAATTAATGAAAAATATGTTTTTACTGTAGTCTCAGGGTAGTAATAAAGAAGCGAGGCTTTTCCTTGTCAGATATTAGTTAATTGTTTTAATGACCACTCTGACAAGGTTAGTAAACGCCGTTTAACTAATTCCCATTGGATTCTTTGTTAGAGCATTTACTATATTTTAAGCAAAGTGTAAGCTTCCATTTACATATATTTGCAGATAAAGTATAAAGAGTTAAAACCTAAACGAGCTGGCATCCTAGATTTTATGAGTATTTTACTCTTAACCTGTAGAAATCGGTAGTAAAATTAATTTCTAAATGTTCATAGGAAAGTCAAACATTGACTTTATGTAAGAGATCATAACATACGGTGAGCAACATATTTTAATTCACCCCTATAATGGAACTAAGTAGATAAAGAAAACGTGTATTACCACTATTTTCACCCACAAGTCAACTGGTTAAGTTTTTTCTACCTAATTTAAAGCCATGATGTGCATTCCCATGTTTCCAAGAATACATACATATTTATAAAGTTTAGCAATAATATGGTATTAGAATAACCAGTCAATTTATCTTTTAAAACAAGTAATGATAATTTTGGCATTCAAATCTGGGTTTAAGTGGTGTTAAATGGTTATTTAAATTAAAACTAGCTGGCCCGGCAAACGTTGTGTTGAATAAAAAATAAACCATATAAATAAAAAAATGTTAAGGGTGAACAACCCTTATCACTTAGGGGTATGAAAAATAGATAGTAGCCGATTCTTCAGTTAATACGGGAAAATTTTTTAGGCAGTCAATTATTGAGATAAAGTTCATAGCATAGTTACTTTTAAGTTTGTAACAATTATTACTTTTTAGTTTGATAAACCACAAAAGTGTAGTTTTTAGTTTTTTTATAAAAAATAGTTTAACTTAAATTATTACTATTAACATTTTTTAAAAGCTCATGAAATTTAACTCCCTTGTACAGACGAAATTAACTTACGAGTCATTCACAACCGCAGAACCACTGAGCCACGTCGCCTTTCCAAAATTATGAGCTTGCATATGCATGTCACAAGTTAAGATAAATTAACCACGGTAATAAGTGCGCGGTACTCGTTTCGTATCGGTGTCGCCACGATTGCGCACTTTCCGACTTATGGACATGTTACTTGTATATTTATTATATTTTGCAACCATTTGTAACATTCGTCGGTACTATAATATGCGTATTACATTACATGTTATAAGCTTTTTGTGTTATAATTTTTTTTAAGTATTTGCGAGCTTAAAGTAGATTAAACTTGTGTCAGTACTATTTCAACCAAAACGATTGAATGTTGAAATCCTGTAGGATTTGTAGTGTTTCTGAATGGGACTTTTTGGGGGGTTTTCTAAGTCCGAAATCGTACTCTGTAATACTTTCAAACGTTTGCGAATTTCCTGCACCTCTTCTCAATGCAATCATGCACACCTTACCTTAACAGTTGTATTTGGGAAAATTCCTATCAAAACCGATCAAATCACATCTATGAGTGGAAAGGATTTTTGTCTTCAACCTGTTATAAATCTATGATGAATTCTACACACATAAACTGTTTTAAACTTTGTCTGTATGTTTTGATAAGAACTGAACCGATCTTGTCGGGACTTTTGAAAATGTAGAACAGCGGCATCTCATGCGTTGCTTTATGCAAAGTATTGCGGCCCATTGAGGCAAGTGTTTGTTTACAGTGGGAATCAGTTGATGTGTACAGCTATTCCTATATTCCGTTGTTATGACCAGAGCGAAGGATCGGACATAAGTTGATTAGACTAAAGTTGTAATATTAAAAAACATAGTGCTTATATAAGACTATAGAAAGGTACGTATGTAGTTTTAAATGCCTAAATCAAATTGGATCGGTGATTATTTTCTAAATATATATATTTTTGAAACAATAGGAAAGTTTTAATTGCTCATAAGCAACTTTTAATAATTGTTCAAGTACCTATAGAAATTAATCGAATCGTAAAGTGTGTTAAAATCTAATCCAATGCCAACTTTGAACATAATTACTGGTAAAATAAGGGATATCTTGTCTATAATACAAAGATATCTAGACAATGTAAGCTTAAACTGAGTTTAGTACTTACTGCGACATTTAGTAACTAAGTTAGTTCAGAATGAACAAGAGAACCGCTATCTAACGTTCGCAACGTAATAGCATCTGTTGTGAAATGTACGTTATAACGCTGGATCAGGGTTGCCAAGTATTTGAAATGTTTATGATATTAAAACTAAAAAAAATCTAAAATGAATAAGTGCATTGTCACGAAGAAATCTGTAAGATTTTTTGGATTAAAATAAATAGTTTTCAAAATAAGCCGTAAGTCTCCAATCTTATGACAAGTCACTAAAGCCTAAAATATATTTATTTAAACTTGGTTATAGGTATTTACAAAAAATATATTTTCAATTTTTTGGAAAATAAAGTAATTAAATTACCTCATACGGCAATTTTGGCTTATTTTATTTATAATTTTCTTGTAAATTTTGTAAACAAGGTATTTTTTTAGTTTATAGTTTAATTTATTACTTTTTCCCTTAAATATCATGTACTTAACAATTGTAATTATTATATACGTAAATCCGAAGCATAGTTCCATACTATAGTATTGTAAATACAGTTGGTAACCCTGTGAACTGGCTTACAACTGGAACGGCTAAAGGTTTGTTGTTTACAAGCTTAGTACTTTACTTGCCCTTTAAACTTTAAACGTACAATATGCATACAGAATCTGTCTACGTTTATAGCACTTTTCTAACATCTCAATGATTTAATTAGCATCTCTGGATGTCAGAAAAGGAGACAAAGAAGATTGCAATAAGGCACAACTTGTACTTTAGTGCGACATAACAACTTAATCAAGAATTTGTCTGTTATTTGAAGTTTTAATTTGAAGTTTGAAACGCAAACGGCACGATTTGGATATGTGCATGGTGCATAGTCCGTGTACAAAATTTGTTGGAAGTACTTATAATATTTTGTTGAAAGTCTAAGTCCATTCTTTGTGAGTTCTGTGACGACTTTCAACATTTTGCTAGTTACAGGTCTTGCAAAAGTTTCATCCGGAAGCGGGTTGATTTCAAAACGTTCTCTATTAATATAAATTGGTTTGTAAATCCCTTCTATATATTTTATAAACCAAGCCTAAGATGGCCCTTAGCGATGGCGATTAAAGCTTGACAGCACGCTTCATGATCGCTCAAGCACATGCATTTTTTGGTGGATTTTTTAAGTTACATTTTCTTAACTAATGTTTTTAAGGAAATCTGATAGTAAAATACAAATAAAACTTCTTCGATAGTCCTACTGGAAGAGATCCCGTAACTTTAATGCCTACCCGCACGCACCGCTGCATCTACTTTAATGCCTACCCGCATTAAAAATAAAATATTTTTCCACGTTGTCGGCACCTTCAGACACAATGGCGTAACTTTGAAGCCTCAAATTGCAACAAACGATTCCTTTAAAAACAAAATAACTAGAAAAGCGTCTGATATACATATTAAATACTCAGTACAATGAAACCGTTCAGTTGATGCGAAACAAAGCGCCATTGAGTTTTCAAATGAAATAAAAAAGCTAACGCATCCTCGCCTACTGTTTACTAAACAGAAGTTCGAGACTAATTTCAAAAGTAAATTTATTCCGGACAAAAGCCTTAGGACTCGAGATGAGTCAGGGACCTTTTCACTCGTTGCATTGTTTATTCTCGACGCAAACCAGTTCTTAAACGGTTTTCCCTAACATTTTCGTTACACAGTCGAAAAATTCAATGCTCCTGAATATTCATAGTAACGCGTTATATGAATTATGAATGTAGTGAAGTGAGGTTTTATAGCCGTCGTGACTTTGTAAAAAAACGAGTTCTCTGCCGCTGATTTTGCTGATAAATATGTACAAGCCAAGATCAATTAATTTAACTTTCCCCGCAAAACTGTTAAAAGAACATAACATCAATCAATGAAGCAAACTGCGACAACGGAATAATATGACGGTAATGTTATAATAGTAAGGTAATCAAATATGAGTCGTAAGTTTATCACGAGAAGGCTTTCTCCGCATCCGAGTTATACAATAAAGCGTAACTGTAAACATCCGCTCTTACCTCTGCTTAGGCAAGTCCGTTAAAATTCCGGCACACTGCTTTAAAAACACTAACACTTATTCGATTTTAGCGAGTTGATCGAGCGTCAGATCAGATCTCCGCACCGTTACACGTCATAATGTGTGTCAAATCAAGAGAAATGGGTATCAGCACTTTAAAACAGTCGAGCACAGACACTGAGGTTCACAACACAAAGTTTTTTTGAGTGTTCGTAAGCACTTGTCACTGGGAAAACTTTTGAGTGATTTCGTTGCGCGCGCGACGTCGGGCGAGCGGTCGCGCAAGCGTCGTGCGCTTACCTCTCTCTCGTCGGAGCGACTGGCGCGGCGCGGTGCCCTCACCTTCGCTCGCGCGGTTGCCCGTTTCGCAACGCAACACAGCCTCAGCGGTTTCCTTGCAGATCTAGTTGCATGGCAACTGGAAAAATGTAACTGCGCCAGGAATAGCGAAAACCCACTGCAGATACACAAAAATATCGTGCCCAGATTACCGGCTGAAGTTGCGTGTTAAGGGTAGCCATAAAGTCTCGTACAAAAGTTAACTTGTTCTCCGCTCGACTTTTTGTATTTCAATAGCCGTGAGTACTAAAGAATCCGTTTACAATACCGCCAAAGAGCATGTCAAGCGGCGTTTCCATTTTTATTTCCATCGACACACAAAAGTGGGTTAATCGATCATATCGTTTGTACCGACCATGTCAGAAGTCGTAAACACAGGTCTACCTTCGAAATCGAGATCTGCGAAGTGTGACAAGTGCTCAATGACTTTGCTATACTCGACACTTGCCTGCTTTTTCTGTTGAGTTTCACTTTTGATTTTTAAAACACTCGCAAGTGTTTCTGCAGACCTTGAATCATGTAAGAGTTGAATGTTTTTAGCTTAAACACATAATGATTGTAGTTTGTTAGACGGTTATAGGACTATCCGGGTTGCGTGCCTATTGGCGCATGGGAGAGGTGCAGTAGATTTGTAGACTAAGTCCATACAATCATAAGGCTTCGAACTATTATCGAATCTTGTTTATCTTGAAGAACATGGAAAAATATGCGAATCGATACTGATTAAAATGACGCGTATTTGGTAATACTCTGTGATCTAAATTCTATAAGTAATCAAAATTAATCAAAGTCAAAAATTCTTGAGTAAATTTCCAAATATCCGTGTCAAGACGTATAGACAACTCAGACCTGCATTATCAGTAAAAATCTCAGTGCTTCGCCTGGATCAGTCTGCGCCCCTGAAGTTACATTATCCAACGTTTAACTAAACTATGAAAAATATTATCTTCATAATTATCATTGACTAATTTTGGGTGATTCAAATACAATTCATAACAACTAAATCAGGTCAAACCTTTCCCTCGATTAGGATTTCACACAAATAAGAACATAAACGCATGGGGTCTACCAACGGATGTTACATGTGTGATTGCAAGTAAAATTACAAGACGAGCGAGCTCGATGAGATTTAAATAGCATTTTACGTAATCGCCATTACTTATAGCGTGAGCAACACTGCTTATGGAGACGGCAACCATGGTTTCGCTACTTTTGGGATATTACATATTTTTTAATATAGGAGTAGTATACAAGCATCCAGTCCACCTGATGGTAAGTGGCTACTGCCGCCAATGAACATCTGTAATCAGCCCAGATAGGATTCGATATTCCTACCTGAGGTCGGCCACAGATGCGCCGCTTCCGCTGAGGACTAAGCTGGAAGGCCTCGTAAAAGTCCTCGCCGTCAGAGTCCAACCGCATAGGGGTTCCACCACCTTCACCATTCCATAAGATGTCTATGTCACAAAATCCAAACGGAATAGCAGTCCTCAAGTGTTGAATGGAAGCTTTTTCTTCGGAACGAAAAATCTTAAAAAAAGTTCTCAAACGTATGTGACGTCTAACGATACGCACACGAGCGCGGTAAACTATGGTCTAATCCTTCTCATGGGTTCTCACAGAAATGGGTTGATAACGAAGCCTGTCCTAATTGCACTGACGACATCATACAAGTTGAAGTAATCGTCAGTTTCTTACAAAAATTTCCGATAAATAAACACGATGCTGTCCTACCTTAATTTTCAAGAGTGTGGTTACAATGTTATAGGTAATGCCGACGTATGCATGTATGTGGTGAAATTTTAATTACAATAATTGACTTTAATGTCACTAGAGCCGCATTTTGTCCATGATTTGTAATTAATTTGATCGGTCAAGTTACAATATGTGGTGAAATTATAATTACCTAATGTAATATTAGACGTAGGCAATTCATGTTAGATTTGTCTACTTGTTTTGATATTTTCTAGTAATAATTTGATGTGAAAAAAAGAGTCTATTATGGTATTAATTCACGCTACAGACCTTATAATTAGATATATTTTTAGATAAAGGCTTTCCAAAGAAAGGAACATTTTTGTAATCACTGCAATAAATATGAGTGTTGATAATCATGGTGATTTATAACATCGCAAAACAGATCATTACCCTTCATTCAAATCCTCAATATCTATGACAGGCACGCAAAGACAAAGTGGTGTTATTGTAGCCTTTATACATAACTAAGTAATAGTAATAGCTGCATGTATGCGTGCCAAAAACGACTTAATAGTGAAAAGCGCATCCAATTTATTTCAGAAATTTTGACTGAAAAACAATCCCATTATTCTTCATTATAACAGGCACAGTGCAGACAAATTTTCGAATAAAAACAAATTACGTTTAACACTTTTCTTGTTGTACCGACGTGTGGAATACAGCAATATTAAGAATCTTATTTATCAATAGAAATGCCGTTATTCAATGCCGTTCTTTAATCTGCGGCTTGGAGCTAAAAATACGAATAGACCAGCATATTTCAGTATGTCTATAAAACCACTGTAACTAGTTTATCGTTAAGCTTTTTACATACATTGATGCATAAACGATGTATTGTTGGTTCGCGTGACCGGTTCTATGCGACTCATTTGTTAGGGTTCCGTACCAAAGGGTCAAAACGGAACCCTATTACTAAGACTCCGCTGTCTGTCCGTCTATCACAGGGATCACCTCGTGAACCGTAATAGATTGACACTTGAATTTTTTACAGCGGATGCATAACGATGGCCGCTATAACAACAAATCATAGATCAACAAACATTGAAAATGAAATAACGTTGAATATAAATGGGGATCTTCATACAACAAATCGCTATTTTTCGGCATTTTTCGATGTGACGTTGATCTAATTATATAGATAGCGTTGTTTCATACAGCTAAGTAATGTTGAAAATACTAAAATGGATAAAAATAAGTAAAAAATAATGAACATTTTGTAGTACGGAAGCCTCCATGTGCGAGTTCGACTCGTACTTGGCGAAATATTCTTATTGTCCCAGTTTGATTGCCCTGATGTGAAATTTTGTTATATCCTTCGCTAATGTCTGCATAATGATGCGTGCTATATTTGGATACAAAGCCATTATGATAATTTTGTCGTTTGCTGTAGGATTTCACATTCGTATACATAGATTAGTATTCGTATATTGGACTTAATCTTCTGTTCAGGGAATATTCAGCAACTTTGATCGTTGTACGACAACGAGGCAAAAAAACTTTGTTCCTGTAGTTTCGGCACCAGAAAAGGGCTACGGTATCCCCTCCCTTAAAAGGGGTTCCGGGGTTGCGGGTGGCAAGACTGGGAGCTCGAACCGCCCAGCCAGCGGTCCCGGGAAGGACGGCGGTATGTGTGGTCGCATACCGTTGTAGGCACCAAACGGTGTCGCGAGCGCCAACCTTACCTGGGCGGAGCCCGACGGGGCAACGCGCTAAGAGGGCTCCGGTTGCGTTCCTTTGGAGATACCGGAGCCCCCTACGCAGCGCCGAGGACGGCCACCGGGGGAGGGGATTTTAGTGCGGTAAGAATCCTACATAACCCTGCGTCGCAACCACGGCACCTTTTGAAGGTTTCCCCCTCGTAAACAAAAAAAAGCCAAAAAAACTTATTTTACAGGCAGAAGGTTCCGGCTAGTCAGACAAATTGTTAATTTTCTTGTTCAGTTTGGGATCTGGGTTTAAGTGTATTCGCCTCTATGTGACCATGACACCTACCATAATATCTATTATGTGGGGACGTAGGGACTTATGAGTATAGAAAGCATTTTTAAGAATTCCATCCCATAAAAGGCAAATCCAATTTGTATGTCACATAACAAAAAGTGTAGTAATTAAAATATCCGACATTACGATTGGTGAAACCCAACGTACTAATGTGAACATTCAGGCACGTATTACTACATTCTTATTTAATGATAACCTCTCTTCACTGAGCCAAATACACGTACACGTATGGAAACGTGTTTCTTAAGAAAAAGCAGCTATTGTTTATGAATACTTCCTCTATGAACAGTTGTTCAAACAAAGGCGAGAGCGCTGGAACGTGGCCACATTAAAGACATTTAATTATGTGAGGCTCTCGGTTGTTCGTATGCTGTCAGTTTTAATTTTCATAAGAAAGGCGGTATGCATAACCCAATAACTCAATATTTAAAGGACCCGCCGTGTGTCTGTGGTGGCACCGCTACACCTATTTTTGACTTGAAGCAGTATTGTGCTGCGTTCTACTTTGAAACATGTAGTATGGCAGAGACAATTAAACAAAGTTTATTAAATTAGAGTCAGTAATAACGCATTTTTCTTTCCAGGAAAGGCTGTAGTCTTATAATGACGTCATATCAATAGCAATCATAGATTCCTGGTCTTCATAGATTTAGCTAAAAACAATTTTCAAAAGTATGTAAACGCGGTAGATCATGGCCTAAATCTTTCTTACTCTATGAGAAGACCGTTACCAAGCAGAGAAACAGTAATGGTAAATAAGTAAATCGAACTGTACCCAGATAATTTGCTGTTTCCCTAGTCCTAACAATATGTAGGGGCTGTAAATCTGGGTCGATTGTAACAGGCGAAGCGCGGACCAGACTTGTACATCCGGCTTCTACACAACGTGGGCCAACAAACACTTCTACCAACATATACATTATAGACGTCAATAAAATGCTGTCCCAGAGCTGGGCTGTCTTTGAGACATAGAAGAATGGAAGTCTAGTCCGCAAGCTGTTTTTCCTTACTGTAAGATTTACCTATTGTTCGATGTTTGCTGATTTTATGCATAAAAGTACCCAATACCCACTCTTGAGCCCACTTATGTGAAGGGCCATGTACCAAGTGTCGGAAGATAAGATTAAGCTGTCCGTTTTATATTACTTATTTGAATTATACTTGATCGGATGATGAATGTTTTATTACGACAAAAGGAGAATATTACCACATACATAACATTAGTAAAACATAACGTTCTAATAATGGAGAAAGGTAAAGACGTTAATACTGAAGATGTTACAGTGTTTAACACACAAACAAAAGGTAGTAGAACCCTTCGTAGATCGATGGCCATACTTAATTCTAACTAATACATGAGTTTAAGTATTTCCATTCTAGTTTGATGAGTATAGTGCGTCAAACTTCTTAATTTTCTAAAAGCTACCAAGTATTCCATTCCAAATTGGTCGTAAACGATGCTATATAAGCCTTACCGACAACCAGGTCAATCGTAAGCTTAAGTCACTACTTATCTATTAAAATGTTCGTATAAGTCAGATGTTACATTTCACATATTGCTCTGTCATATTTCACGTGTTAATACGTTACATTTCACGACACTCACATATCATACAACATATAGGCGGTAATTCTAGGTCAATAGTAACAGGTACATACATTGCCAATGAATTAATTAAATCGTCACCGTGATTATAATATTATATTCTTTTAAATAATATTACATGACATTAATATTTTTAAATAAGCTTCTATACTAACTCGTTTAAGATTAAATTCTTACCAGAGGTAGGAATTTGATCTCACAGATGCGTAGCTCCCCTTGAAGACAAGTTGGAACACCCCGGATAAGTCTGCCTCTCTTAGTACATTCCTCAAGCGGAACACATTAGCGATTAGGTTTTTCCAAAATATTTCAATTCACACACATTTCAAGACACTGATAGTAATCCTTTATCCACGAAAAAATATCCAAGAAAAAGTGGATAACTAATAAATAAATAAATAAATAGAATTGACCATGATTTTCTCCATATACTCGTAGGTTACATTTGTGTATAAAATGTAATTTCATTCGAATTTAGAACTTGAATATCTTAAAACTATCGTTTTGTGTCCTGGATCATTTTCATTTAATGTCCAATTGAGACAACACCGCAATAGTGTCACGTTAAGATGACGTCAATAATCGGAAAGAAACCAAAAAAAATGGCCGCTGCCATTCACCACTTATCCGGCAAATTTTGTATCGTTGCTCGGTTACATAACGCCGAAAATATTTAACTTGTTTTGCTTGCAATTGGTTCGATCATCTGTACCTTTCATTGGCGGATTGACCACTATAACTTGAGCCCCAAACATTTTATTAACAGTAACGTTGAACAACCAAGAAAGGTCTGACACGAATGGTTGTTAATAAGTAATTACATCATAGATTCAGACAGGAAATAATATGCAAAAAATCTCATGTGCAAAGACAGACTTGTCTCTATCGATACAGGTGTTTTATTCATTTTTGGTTCGCTATTTAGTTATGCATATTTGAGTTGCAAGAAAAGAACGTGGGACGTGGGACCAGACAACTCTATTACCGCTGTTTTATTTTTTAGAGACGAAACATTTCTTAAAATGTGTTTTTAAGATATATTTTTAACGTTAATAATGAATATTTTTAACGTTAAAGATGTGATAAATGAGGTTGTAGTTCATGTAATAGTATTTAAAGAAGACAAATTTAATTAGGGAACTATGTAGTTAAGTTCTGATTATTACGGAGAGAATAATTAAAAGAACGTTATCTGGCGCCGACCGTAGCCAACCGCCATACTTAGAGTGGTTCTCTGATGTATATTAAACATTCCGGTAAAAGATTTACACAATACAAATTACGCAGTCTCTCTCTCTCTCTTTCTTCTTTTTTGTTTTATTCTATTAACGCCTTTAAACGACCAACTACCTATGTTAACCAAACAATATAGGAATCAAAGCCACTAAAGAATTTTCATTCTAAAGAAATAACTCTGACACACACGTATCAAAATCGTTAAACATTGTAATAGAAATTTAATATCGGCTTGTATTCCTCTAAATCCTCTTATTTCTTTAATTAACTATAATATACTTTACACACACATCACATCTGAAGACTTAACTAATCAGAGCTTTCATCAAACTAATCACATTTGCTTCTCCATGATGACAGGCGCTTTAACGAGTATTTGATGAAAAGGTAAGTTTAATAAGAAATTTCCCATGAAAAATAATTTCTTCTATATAGTGACTCACATATTAACCGATATAACCATTTTGTTCGATACTAACTTTAATCGTTTAGTACTGCGATTAAAATAATATAGTAAAATAATAAGAACACTAAAGCATTAAGTTTAGACAAAATTCTAAAATTCGGCCTCCCATCCATGCAATTTATAGGATATCGCCGTTTTATTTTTTCCAATATATGTACTTAGATGGATATAATTACAATTTGTTGTGATGTTGAAGGAAAACATTTGAAGAAATGGATATTTTGCGATATATCTATATAAAACTCTGAAAGTCATGTGAAATCGTTGCACGTGACTAACGCAGTGGACTGTGACCTAAATCCCTTGAGAGAAGCCAGTACCCAATGGAACAATAATTGGTTGATGACGACGCATACGCTAGCATCTTGATATATTTCATGCATTAAAGCGCACAAGCTTATAAGTACTGCTTTATGGAACGAATGCACAATTACTAGGTCTGCAGCGTAATTATATATTGAGGTTTAAGCTGCAGATATATCATTTTTCACGCCAACTATCAGCACCCAAATCTGGTTTACCGAAATTGCTCTTACGGTACTGTTCCGATCGCAATCAGCATCGTTCGATTCGTTCCAATACGGCGGTTCATTCTTTTAATCGCTTAACCTCGTTTTAATAGCCAGCCTCGCGAAATGACGACAAATCGTTAATCAATTTTGCCAAGAAAGTGAAATTTGTGGCTAATTAAACAACATCTAGAAAGTCGCTCCCTAAGCTGATTAGCTAAGATTAAATTTATCTGACAATTTGATGTTGAGGCTGCAGATAAAAGAGAGAGGCTGTTGCGTTAAATGTCAGCTGTTGATGTGCTCTCGACAGATAGGCAGTAGCCTGCAGTAGGTAAACTTGATTCGCCTAGCTTAAATTATTATTATTGCCAGTGACGTAATATAACATCTTGTTTTACAAACATCCTCATATTAATATCTATTTAACGACTTGCCTTCAATAGATCGTAGTGTGTTGTAGTTTTTGGAAGCTTTGACTTGTTCTCGTTATTCGGAATAGGAAAAAGGTAAAATATTTAACACTGTGACAATTTTAATTACTTTTCATGGTAAATACTGGACTTAAAGTAAAACATGTAAAAACTTATTGAGCCAAACAATACCGTGAATAAAACTATATAGTGGCAATTTATAATTTGAGGTTGGACAATCCTTAGAAATAACAATACTGTTGTTCAATTTGGAATATTAAGTTAGTTAAAATTGCCTTCTTCAATGTAAACATCTCCATCAAATTCGTAAGCCATCGCTAATTGCCGGACAAAGAAACCTAACACAAAACATGATATTATGACATCATAGTTGCTATTTCAAAATGGTGTATGTTAATAGGATACGTGTCCAGTTTGTTTATTTACATTCTTCTAAATTATGGTCAACTATGGCGAACTATGGTATTAAGATGCTTTGCATATTTCTCAGAGTACAAAAAAGTCGACGGTTGGAAAAACGTTATTATGGTGGTAAACTCTCCGTGGTTCGACTCCGGCGGTACCACCGCAACACTTTTTCTGCCTAATAACAGCAGTGTGAAACGCTGCTGTGTTCTGGTTTCAAGGGTAAGGGAGACATACTTTTCCGAGGCATTCCAGCTTAGTCCTCGGGAGTAGCGGCGCATCTGTGACAGGCCTCACGTAGAAATGTTGGCCAACCTCATGTAGGAATACCTAGGAGTTAAAGAATTGAAGGAGCAAACCTTGAAAGATCTGATGGTATCAACGTCTGTAATGGAATTCTAATATGATTGGGGTCTTACCTAAAGTCTATCACAGATGCGTTACCCTTGATTACTAAGTTGTAACACCTCTTACATTTCTGCCTCGCCACATCTTCAAACCAGAACAAAGCAAGGGCATAGCTTAGAGATGGGAACTTATGGCAAGAATAATAAACTATATAACAATATTTCTAAAGTAATCTCGGTTCAATGACCTAAGCATTTCTATTTACAAAGTCAGTTGCGAACTCAGTAAATTTATAAGTAAGGTTCCTCTACAAACATTTGCCTATGAAAATATACTTACGATATTTATAGCACGTAATATTGACCTATATAAAATTCTTACGTAGAGTTACAGAAACATGTTTGACCACGGAAATCAATAAGTTACAGCGTACCTATTACACTACCTTAGACGTATAAACCAAATAAGACACCTTATTCAAAATATACGCTTTCTTCTAACATACCCTGGAGCTAAAATAGCCTGCGATTGTATAAAATGCTTTAAATCTGCAACATAGACATGAAAAGGTACTAGCTACTTTAAAAAAACTAAACATGAATTCAAAGGTAAAAGTCTTACTCCCATCCCCTATTTTTGCTTTAAAAATCATCAAATTAGGATTACCTGTATCCAGTATCAACTTATTAGTATATTAAAATAAAAACGAGATCTATAAATTAATGCTTTGTAATGGCACTTTTAAATTATAATTGTTATCAAATTTCTGACAGGAATGTAAGTAAATTGTACACTGGTATGAAATCGGAGTCTGTTTATTTACTCGATCTGTAATTCTCGCATTAAACTATGTCTATTTAAAAATTCTCATAATGATAGTCCGACGAGATTTACACAAACCAGTCTTAGTTCCGCATCACTTAGATTGGCATAACGTTGAGGTATTTGAAATATTTGTTTTTTAATCTAATCATACATGTAGAAAATCTGAATGGACACCTCGTTGCAATTAAAAAAATAAACACTGATTTTTTATGGAAATATATAGATTAATGCATTTAGCAACGCTATTTAGTTACGGATTTACAACCTTTTATTTGTTATAGAAAAGCAATCCAATTCTTAACGATTCTCAATGCTTTCTATTCGAAATAATAAATCAGTGTATTTGCAATAACGCCAAATATTTGGTCAAACATAAGCCAAGTTTGAATAATGTCACGAATTTCTTTGTAAATAAATATAAATAAGAGTCGTCGATGAAAGCGTTTAAAATTGGTTACTAAATGGAAGAATGGATAGGAAAGTGACGGATTATTATAAAGGAATAATACTTTTTTATGACTGACAACACGATTTTTATTGTTTACATCAGTTAGCGAGTATTTGAATTGAAGTAAATCTTTGAAGCAACATAACAACGTATGTACCCAATGTATGTTTCTTTTACATTTAAACTTGACAAGATTAGTGACGTCAATTCAAATGCAATATGGCAGCCAATATGAGGGACAAATTATTTTTCATGGGCCTCAATGATATGGATAGGTATATACCAAAAGAGTTTTCTAGAAAGAATAAGAAAACGCTTGTTTAAATATTAATTTGCATTTGCGAAATTTTAATTAAATTTAACTTTTATTCATATTAAACTAAACATTTATTCATATTAAATTATAATATGAATAGAAGTTTAGTTTAGTTTAATTACGCATGGCGATGCACAATCCATAACATTACCCATGTCAATGCACAATCCATGATTTAGTAAACTTAAATCCATGTTGTTGCGGAGTAGTTTTATAGCATAGCAAAGCAACACATATATAGCTATAGGATAATTAGTTTATACAGATAGGATATTGCTCTTAGACAGTACATGTAGAACCTAGACACAAATCCTTGAAGGGGATCTTGTTATTTATTAATCCAGTAGCATCTAGTGACCCTTCGAAGCGGGAGCAGACGTGTACGTAGACAGTAAATTGCCTCCTCAAAGTGTTAAGGGGCAGGAACCAGGGATTCCTTACAAGATTCCTAATACAAGCAAATGTGACTTTCGAAACCACTCAATATTGTTGGCAATGCAATTCTTCGAAAAATAAGTTTATTTCAACTTGATAAGATAAATTGAACCTGTGGTCTCCTGTCTGTATATATTTTTGCGGTGTCTTCTGAACGGATGAACGAACGTTACCTACTTTTTATTAAAATTTGTACAGCCACTTAAACTTTTTGAGTCCACGCCATAGGAACTACTAAATAATGCCAAATATCTTGTTAACCCGTAAACCCGAAAGCCTCGAAAACGTTAGCCTTATATACGGCGATTAACATTCGCCAAAAGTATCAACTTGACAAGTTTGTCTAAACTTAAGTGGGGTGTCCATCAACCTGCGACTGGCATGTCCTAATCTGTCACCTTCCACTTTCCCCAATCCAGCATCATAGTCCTCTAAAGCAAAATCGCAGAAATTTCAAGACAAAATCCATCTAAGAAGTATCAAAAGCAGCTCAACACTGAGCAAATCAAATTGGCCGTCATTACCAATTAGCCAAAACGTGTCAGCGATGCATCGCACGGGCACCTAATTAATCACTTGATGCATTCAGTAAAAGTGCAGTGCATTGTGCGAATATAAGTAGTTTTGTGTCTTGTTTTTGTGGCGGTAGATTTATGTATCTGTGAAACCTTTGGGTGAGTCTCCAATACCTACCTCTAACCACGACCGGGTATGGTTGCATTATATTGTAGTACTCAGAATGCCGTGGTAGCAGATAAGAAGGATTTGTGGCGTTATAGTAATAAGGACCAATTTTCAATAAGGACTATCTTCTAATAAATAACTTCAATCGGTTTTTCCTTCTGCCAGTTTTTTAATCGTAAAAAGGATAGTAACTAATCAGTTTTTCTAACTGGAATTTTGGATTTACTCAAGGCCCACTTACTTCAAGGGTCCCTGCAAATATAATTTTCAAATATATCGCCAAAAAGGCAAATATTTCCACAAGAGTTTTCCTATATTACTTACGTGTTGAATATTTGCCTAAGCTGTTTTGGGATTTTGCTACACATTTGGACGCTATAGTTATATAAAAAAACATAAAAATAAAATTAAATCTAATATATAAAATTCTCGTATCACAGTTTTCGTTGCCATACTCCTCCGAAACGGCTTGACCGATTTTGATGAAATTTTTTGTGCTTATCCGGTATCTATGAGAATCGGCCAACATCTATCTTTCATCCCCCTAAATGTTAGGGGTTGTTCACCCTTAACATTTTTTTATTTATATGTCAACACAACGTTTGCTGGGTCAGCTAGTATTTTATAAAACCATTACTCTACATTAACGTGGTGAATTTAACCTGACATCATTTTGTAAAAACATATTTATCTATTTTAATTTATATTACGAATAATATTCTAACACACTTTACTTAATACATACAAAATCATATTACTTTCCATTGATTCAAAAAAAGGAAATTCCGCTCTCCTCTACGCTAGACTTCTATAATCTGTCCCAGGGAACGATTGTGACCCACGAGACAAATTGTAGGTGTGATTACATGTTGTTAAAGTACGCCTCAGTGCACCGCGGCTGGGGTCGGTGGCGACGTCCTTGCCCGTCTCCGTTCAAAAAATAAAATAGGACGCCGTTGCCTAACGTTATTTAAAAAAAAAACATTGTTTTTAATCTGTCCTTAAAATTGGCGCGCAAAGTGACAACAAAATGTAGCGGTCGTAATTAAATAATTTAAACGTTTACGTGTGCTGTGTTTATAATTAAATTTAAATGTTGGTAATGTAAAACTAGATGATTTGAGTGCATAGAGTTTTCTGTTCGGAAAAATAATTAAAACGTAAGTAGGTACCTATTTAGCTTTAATAAGAAAGAATTTATAACTGTTAATGATTTTTACGCCGCCTTCACATGTCAAATAAACTATAAGTTCTACGTTCAAATATTCACTTCATAAATAATAAATTAAGTGTCATGTTCTGAAATTTAAATTAAATAATAATAAATAATTTAGATTTCTTTAAATTCTACAATTCGTTTTCAAATATTCCAATATCGAAGCTCAGATCACCTAAAGCGAAGTCCAAATCCTCATCTAGACGGCTGCGGTTACTTAAGCCAATTTATCTTCAGAAAACAACCACCGATGCTTGACCTCTCGCCATTCTACAAAATTCTCCACTAGTCGAATGAAAACAAAAAAGTCGCAACAAGACGGATCAAGTTACACTGGACAACTTTTAGCCGTTACACAGTAGTGTGTGTACACACTGATTCCATATTTCCGCTGTATACCCTAGGCGGGAGCTGGGTTTATGACTTTGGACCCTATTGTGTCAATTGAAGGGTCTGAATTGTGTTGCGCGTTTTGATTGACAAAGCGGAAGAAGTTTTGTAAGGAATCCGTTCCATTCAATTTATAATTTAAAAAGAATTTTCTTTTTAATGTCGTTACAAATGTGAGAGAAAAATCCACGTTAATCGTAGTGTAGTTGAAAAAATATATATTATGACCACAGCTTGAAATATTCCTTTATAATATACTTTTTGAATTTATCCACAGATAAATGACATTAATCGAGAAGAATGGGAATATTGCGGCAAAGAAGAAGAACCATCCTTATCGTAACTTTGATTTTATATGGAGCAGCTGATGTTCGTAGTAGTTTACCGGTTGATATGACATCTGAAGAGAAAGGTAATCTCTTTTTAATTATTTTAAGTATGATCAAAGATGAAATAATGCATATCTATACAGATAGTAAGAATGCCAGCTTCGCTTATCTGTACATCGAACATGAGAGAACAGGAGAAATGAAAACGAGTAATTTTTCTGTTATCTTTGGTATCAATGTCTGTCTGTCTGTTTGTTTGAAATTGCATCACACAGAAATTACCAAATTGAATTCAACGAATTAACAATATACTCTTGTTTCGTATCTTGACCACTTATTCTTTATTTCATTTAAATCGATGTACTGTATCTTTTCGATGTACTGGAGCTTCATAGATGGCGTTGTACCATTGACGTTATATTCTGAATCCACGAGAACGAAATCGCAGGCACAGATCGTTAATAATAAATTGACCAAAATAATATTAGTCATTATATTAACTGACGCTTCTTAGGTTTGTAAATGATAAAGAAGAAAGATCTTACCTAGAGGTTTGTAACGCAAACAGTGCAAGTCAACGATGACCACTATTTGTTTCTTTCCTTTTTGTTTTTTGTATTCATCTTAATAAGTCGCTAAATTTCCAGTCACTTTGCCAAACGTTAACGTCAATGATCGTTAATGACGAACGTTAATGACGTCAACATCAACTAGCGCGATGACTGTAAACATTACAACGTCATTGATTGTAACAATGATACCTCTAATATCGCCCAGCGAGAGAGATCATTTTCTTACGACACTCACACCATCATTTAAGTTTGCGTATTATTTACTAGTAATTTTTGTATTTATCTCTATTAGTGGCTCAATTTCCAGTCATACTGCCAACAACGTTAACAATGACGTCAACATCATCAAGCACAACGACGGTGAACATTACAACGTCCACATTTGCAACAGTCATACCACCGATACCGCCCAGTGATAGAGACCGCTTCCTAACCTTCGCTGAATCTGGTCATGATCGGACTTTCATGTTCGCTAAAGATAACACGTATATACAACTTGATGGTGACATTATACAGCGGTTTCAGTTAAGGTCAGTGCATTATTAATTACATTTATGGCTTTTATTTAAATTTTATTGAAAATCAAAATTAATCTTATGTAACATCATGCATTTGCGATAATAGTTATGTATCCATAAATTGATAAACTGAGGAACATTTTGAATTCTAGTTGAAAGCCATAAAAGTTTAATGTACCTACAGATTGACTAAAATAAAAATAAACTTTCAATATTTATTATTTATATGCTAATCACAAAACAAATTAGTATGATCTATCTATCAAAAACTGCCTTTTCCTAAATTAAAAGTTTACTAAATTAAACTTTTTTAATTTTTCATTTTTCTAATTAAACTTTAAGCTTTAAAGTACTTAATTGAACTTTCAGATTATGTAGAGAAATTTCATTTAAATTTCGCACGAGACTCCCACATGGGCTTCTAGTATACCACAATGTTAAGAATCCTGTATTTAAAATGCAACCGTACGCTTTATATGTTATTGTAGAAAAAGGTGAACTTAAAGGTAAGTATCAAACTAAGTAAATAAAACCAAATCAATAATTATTTTATCATTATGCAAGTATAAAGCTATTTGTGGTATTAGAAGAAACTGAGCAAAATAAGGAAATAGATTATTTTAATACATTAGCCAATATTGAGCCGAAGTGGTATAATAATCATAATAATCAATTATCTTCAAACATTTTGCAGTGGTGCATGTATTTGGTAAACATCTTACTTCAGTGACTGTTGGTCGAGCCTTGAATAGAGACCAGTGGCATAGCGTGGTAGTTACTATTGACGTTCATGGAGCCAGACTGATTGCTAAGGTTGATCATTTGAAGGAAGAAGTCTATTTAAAAGTAAGTAATTGCAACCTAATTCTCAAACGTATTGTGGAATTATGTTTAAATTAATATCACATTTATTACAGGGGTTAAGTTTTGATACCAACTATGGAATCACCGATAATCTTACTTCAGTCATACTTATTGGAGGTAAATATCTAAAATTCTCATTATTTATTTCGTCTGTATCTCAAACCATCCCAGTAAACAATCTATTATATCTATCGTACCTAAAATGCAAAAAAAAAGTTATAAATTTAATCTCTTAGCATATTGTAATTCTATTCTAATTAGTGTTATAAATTTGTTTATGAATAATCCATTTGCATGAGGCGGCCGCTGCTTATTATTATCACTGTATATCTATCCCTAACGGAGCTCTATATAATTCTAAAATAATTAACTCTTTCTCTCAGGCCTGAGCTCAGAGGAAAAGCTCCACGGCGTGAAGTACATTATAGAGTCGTTCGTTGGTTGCATCAGCGATATGGTCCTCAGTTCCGGCAAAGCCGCCTCCGACCTCCTCCCGATCGTGCCTCTCATAGCCACCAAGCACGAGAATGTTAAAGTGGGTTGTATAGACAAATGTAGAACCGTCGAGAACCTCTGCTTCGAAGGTTCTAGATGTATCAATGAGTATAATGGCTACAGGTGCGATTGCTTCGGGACGTTGTATGAAGAGCCGCTTTGCGATGTTTATAGTACGTATTTTTTTTTTCTTTTTGTTTTATAGTAAACTAACTAAACCCAAGAAAATCTTTTCAATAGTTTTCAATGGTGATTGTCAAAGTGAAACCTACCAATTTGCACTTGGCCACAGCGGTTGACTATTGTTTAATCCTTCTCATTCTGAGAGAATACCCGTGCCAAGCAATGGGACGTAATGGGTTGATGATGATGATGATGAACTAATCCCCCAATGCTTAGCTGTGAGTCAGTCTGATATTAATTATTAAGGAAGTAAATAAAAAATCTCACCCCGTTCCTGTGAGAACTTTGGGAGTTTTGGGACAAAACGTAAAAAGATAACAAATGCCTATCAATGACATTATTGCTGTAGCCACTTTACATTTAATGCGTGATCCTTTTTCATCCAATACGAAAAACATTATAACTCATAAAAAACACAATTCCTTAATTACGCTATTCACATCTGATACAGGCTTGTCCAACTTCCATTTTATAGTATTATTTAGTCTTTGGATAAAGATTTTTATTATATCACACTCTCAAGTGCAACGATAACGAAGTTACTCGTATGATAGAGAGTAATACACAGTCAAACGTTTCGTGTAATATAACTTTGGTAACGCACTCCGTATTTCATGATATCATCCCATAATGAAAGATGATAAGGATTATTATTCTTATCTTTATGAATAATATATTTATATTATATGCATTAGGTTACGTAATTCTAAAAGTACGATTACATGTAATTGTTGTAAAGTGATTGCCTTTAAGTATATCGAATAATCTACTTAAAGACAATCACTTTACAACAATTACTTATAATCTTAAACGTTGTTTAGGATATATTCGAAATATTTCGAAAGGAAAAACAAGGAAAAGGAAAGGAATAATAAGGAACATAGGATGTAAATATTTCGTGAAACAACTTTGAAATATGACAGGTTTAATGCGGTTAACGGAGAGTTTAACTCCTATATGTATAGTTAATTCCAAATCCAAACCACATCCATAATTGGATTAAAGTAAGAAATGCTCAACATTTCTGATGAGCAGACTTCCAAAACAAAGTAACAAGGAAGCTTAGAACGTAGGTGATAGAACCCTTTGTGATTCGAGTCCGGCGGCACCACCGCGTCACCTATTTCTGCTTAATAACAGTAGTGTTAAGCGCCAATTTTTTCTAGTTTAAAGTGTGGTAAGGGAGACATACTTTTCTGAGGCGTTCCAGATTAGTCCTCAAAAGTAGGTTCGCATCTGTGGCCAACCTCAGGTAGCAATATTTAATCCTATCTGGGGATGATTACAGATGTCCATGGGCGACAGTAGCCACTTACCGTCAGGTGAACTGCATGCTCGTATGCTACTCCTATATTATTAAAAAAAAAATCAAAAATATATATATGAACGTGCTTATCATTGTTCTAAGGAGTCAAATTTAGGTGTGGCAATTGTAGGCAGGTACTGCTACACTTAAATACGAGGAATTCAACGAACATTAACGCTTATTACTTCTGATAACCACTTGACATCAGATGAACTGCATGTCTCAACAATAAAGTATTCAATCGTTTCAGCGTCACTGCGCAATTCGATGGTCCATCAATCTATCGGTCCATCCGTCTATCGCTCCATCAGTTACTTAACCACATTAAGTTACAAATGTATATATTTGCCCACCACAAAACTCATCATCGAAAATGTCGTATCCAATTTAGCACTTCTTCATTTATACTTTCACTAATAATTATACTCGATTCAGGATTACGTCACAAATAGTTATTGCTTCGACAGTTTTAACCCTGGAAGTCATAGTTACTAAGAAGTCGACACTAAAATCTATATTGTAATCAACTGTTAGTATTTAATAATGCTCCTCATCCATATCTTATTAATAAATATTGTGACGGTCATGCTTATATTATTGTGAAACCAGTATCCAAGATTGACGCTTTATTTCACAAGATTTGACCTAGAAATAACCGTTTAAAAAGGACAGACCTCCTCCTCTCTTAAAGACTCTTAAAATAACCTCTATACTCCCTCTGGGGTCTAAGTTACAATGCCTCACTTAAAAGTGTCTACATCATCACACACTTCAAACCAGAACACAGTATGCACTGCTTTATTATTGTCAACCGGAATATTTATATAACCATATTTTTATTGATATTGATTAGTAGGTACTATGCTAATAGCATCTTTCACTTGTCATAGCATAACGGTTCACACTTTGAGTTTATATTATAATGGTTAGAAACAGAACGGCTATAATGGTCAGAAATAGAACTGTCTATAAACTTATCAAGTGGGCTGATGTCCGTTTGCGTTCCTGAGATACTATTTTTAATCTGCCTTTTAAATAAATATAACAATTTAATAGCAATAGACGTGTAGGCCGAGCTGCCTACATGCGAATTGGCCGATAAAACGTCAAGCAATTGCGTCAATCGAAGAAAATTATATTTATTCTTTTAATATTAAATAAAAGAACTTCATAAGAAATACGACAATTACAAATTAATTATTGCTTGCTTAAACGGTGAAGGAAAACATCGTGAGGAAACCTGTATACCTGAGAGATATATAAAAAAAAAAAAATCTCAAAAGGTATGTGTCTACCAATACGCACTTGGCCAGCGCGGTGGACTATGGCCTAATCCTTCTCATTCTGAGAGGAGACCCGTACCCAGCAGTGGGACACAGTAATGGGTTGATGCTGATGATGATGACTCTCATAGCCGCAAATTAAAATTTGCCCAATGTGTCTTGGGTGCCATGGACACACTGAAAGACGAACACACAATCATCGATCCCCCATTATAGAAGTAGCCAACGAGCATGGAATCACCTGATGGTAATTGGCTACTGCCGTCCATGGACATCTGTAATCAACCCCAGATAATATTAGATTCCTACCAGACGATGGCCACAAATATATTGTCCCTAAGAAATAAGTTGCAACGCCTCGGGTAAATATTAGGTAGAAATTAAAGAAATAGGGCCCTGTGACAGACGGACAGACAGCGGACTCTTACTAATAGGGTACCGTTTTTACTCTTTGGTACGGAACCCTAAAAAAAGACGGGGCGTTCTTGCGTTTGGTGTAGAACCACAAAGGATTCTGCCACCTTTAAATCCAAGATTCCAAACACTCCTTTACACTATATAAGGATTTATCACTCAAACCTCCATTAGCCTTGTTTTAAACGCGCATACATTTAATTAAAAGCATAAACACAATGATTGCACAAACCCTTTCACTACTAATAAAATTTATAATTACGTCACATAATTGCATTGCAGCGGCGACAGTGTTAACACTTCGAGGCTCCAGTTACGTATCTTATCGGGTTTATGATTGGAAAGACCGGGTCCACTCCACCAACACACGAGTCAGTCTGCATTTTAAGGTAAATTCCGTTGAATTTAATGCATATGTATGTAATAAGAAGAAAGGAAGAAATCAAACTGAAAAGTCAAAACTTGTCGTTTCTTTAAAAGTGCTGAACTGTAAATGTCCTAGATATAAATTAAGTTTTTTTACTAAGTATCATCCAATTACTGTGGTACATATAAACTATTTACTTACACGTGATAGCCTACTGGTTGAAAGTGGGCATTTCAATCGTGCATTAGAAACATTCTGACACACACTTCTGATTATTCGAAGTTATATGAGTATTGAACATGAACTTAGGGCGAAGAAAAATATCGCGAGGAAACCTGCATACTTGAGAATCCTTAAAAAAGTTCTCAAAGCTATGTGAAAGTCTATCAAACGCAAACCGAACTTGACCAGCGCGACCAGACTTATAGCCTAATTTGTATCATTGCTAGAGAAGATACGAGTACGTGCCAAGCAATGCGACAGGAAAGGGTTAATTTTAATCCTTTATTTTACTCAGTCTAAAATTATTTATGATAACGGAAGTTATATAAAATACAGATATTTATAATAATCAGAAAATTTTATATTTTACAAATAAAACTCAATCTTGAATCGAATTAATTGTAGAAAACTGACACACTGAGTTAATTGAATAGGTAGTTGTACAAATAATTGCATTATATCAAAGTAACAGTAGCGATTTTATTTAATTATGTTAAGCAACCATTCTACTTCATTACTTGTTCTCCGTATTATTGTATAATAAGACATTAAAGTAAGATAGCATTCAATGCCCAATTCGTATCATGCACCAAAATAAGAACGTTCGACCTTTCGAAAACAATAAAAGTCACTAAAAGGAAATGATTTAGTATCGAGGTCACAATATAAATGCCAACGTTTAAGCGCTCCTGCAAATGAAAAAAGACTCGATACATTTATAATTAACTTTCAGACTCGTTTCGACGATTCAGCATTATTTTACGCCAGCGGACAAATCGACGACAAACACCATTACATCGCTCTGTCGATACATCAGGAAAAAGTTGCTATTCAAATTGACTTAGGCGATGGACCGGTCGAGGATTACTTAGGTGAAAGAGTAAATAACAATCTTTGGCACAACATAACAGTTATTTTACAAGAGAAAACAGTGTTCGTTTACCTTGATAATACAAGTGCAACATACGAAGTGCCTGGGGACGCGAGATACGTTTGTATTGACCCAGAAATCTACATTTGCGGTGGTCCGGATTTACACAAAATGAAAGGATTGAAATCCTTCAACAATTTCGCTGGGAACTTAAAATACGTTTACTACAACGACGTGTCGATTTTGTACGAGTTGAAGCAAAATAACCCTAAGGTGCATTATATAGGAGTATTGGATCCGCTGTTTGAGGAGGTCGATATCGAGGTGATACCTATAACGTATCCGTTCGCGACTTCGCATATTTGGTGGCCTTTGAACCAGACTAACAGCATCAATTTGATTTTTGACTTCAAAACTAGTAAGAATATGGCCGTTTTGGCCTACAGCCAGATCACGTCCGGACAAGGCTACTGGGAGGTAAGCTTACGTAACATAAAATATACCTGTCTTCAGTAATGTCCTTAAATGGCGCGGTGCATAACATTTAAGGAACCTACTTAGTCCAAGCTGTTTGACAATAAAATACGAGTGTTTACGCGGCATTAATTCTCCCCAAAGAGCATATTATAGAATGTATTCAATTATCATCGATCGATAAAATTTATTACGGAAAGTATTTTCCTGAGTATATTGTGGTTATGACCAATAGTGGTTATTACATATGACTACATATCTATTGGCAGCAATGTAAACAAGAGTTTATGCATTAGCCACTCTTTGTTCGAATCAGAATAAAATTTACATGTGCATAAAAGAAATTATGCTGTCTTTAATAACGATCTTAGATAACATGTCATTGCCAACACTATTGCAAGTGATACAGAAAATCACAAAGAAAATTAATGCGGCAATCTAAGGCTAAGACAAGGATATTATAATGTGTGTAATAGTATTATGTGGCTTTTATTTAAAATTGGTCATGTCTCTGAGGAAGTATCGCCAATTCAGGCTCATGAATTAAGTTACATTGGTTCCAAAAACTTTGAAAATAATCATCACTTTTAGTACATTTTTTTTCATAAAATTTAAGGTCAGGATGGTGAAAGAAGAAATAAGATTTGAATTAGTGCCAGATGTAGGTAAGAATGTCACTGTACTCAAATCAGTGAAATTTAATGTTAGCAACGATTGGCATACCGTGGAATTGGACTATCGGAAAGGAAGGATCAAACTGACTGTCGATTATCACAATAAGCATGCTCAAATGTTTGGTAAGTTTAATATTACATTAGTCAAACTTATGAAGAATAACAAAAAATAGAGTTTTTTATATACAAAACGACAAACCTAATTTAACAAATAGTATTATTACCATTATGAACGCTCAAATGTTAAATAAAATATATGTTCATAAGTAAGAATTTGTTTTTCAGAAATTTTATAGGATATTTTTAAAGGTTTAACATCTTTCAGGTTTAGATTTCCAATTACAAGACAAAATCGTTATAGGAAGCGGTTTGAAATCAGCCAATTTAGGTTTGATTGGGTGCATGAGGAATATCAAAATCAACGGATTACTCATAGAACCAAGGTAAGCGTTAAATTAGGAATGCACTGATGAATTAAAAATTCTGGAAGCTAATACTGTGAATATTTCCCCAAAATTACTCTTCGTTCTAGCGGCTTATGCAAACGCCAGGAATTTTAATAATGCTCAACCGCATAGCGTTTACAAAATGCAGGCCACTCAGATGATTACCTGTAGGTTTGTCACGAGTATTATTTTGCCGGTCCATAAGAAAATTTGTTTTATGTTTCATAAGAGTATTCTAACGCGTTATTGTTCTTTTTTATTCTTATTGAATTTTCTGTATTACATAATTTACGTTTTTCTATTAATATTAGACGTAGATAAAAGTTATTGGAGAGGATCTTTAATTTTACATCATTATTATTAGTGTATTTAATATTCTTACTTTCCTCCTCTCAAGCTTCTTTACCCGCTTAATCTGTAGAACAGAAATAGAATTTCTTAGACTATGTTATGGTATCTTACTTTTAACTTTTATATCACATTATTACTCGACTGCAGAGGGTAATGTTTTTCAAGCGTTTGTATCTACGTATGTCTCATTATTTGGCACGCACTTCTGGCTCTGTAACCCTATTTACGGATTTTGACATATAATATGTTTTGGATTCGTCTAAATTGTGGAAGTAATGTAAGCTATATTTTTAAGCAGTCGGGTTTTTAGTTATTTTTAATAATTCGTCTAGTTTCTATTGTTACTTCGCTCTATTTCTATTGTTACTAGTTGTTATTGTTCTTCTTATCTCTATATCTCTTCTTATTTCTATATTCTATATCTCTATGTTACTTTTAGCTTTCATATTTTAGGTTCGTGATCAACACAGAGCGAGTAGTAGGAGAAGTAGCTATCGACGACTGTAGCTACGTGGACCCCTGTACACGGCCAAATACTTGCGAGCATGGTGGAATATGCTCTATAAGGGAAGACAGGGTTATTTGTAATTGTGATAACACTGGTATGTATGGTTAGCGAATGCTTTTTAAAGCAAGTCTAATATCTTAATTAACGGACTTTGTTACCGGAACCGATTAAGGAACAAAGGTAGCACAATTTTTGGTTCAACTTCGGTGGCATCTCCACACCTATTTCTTCCTGATAACAGCAGTGTTCAACGCTGTTATGTTCTAATTTGAGGGATTTGGTAAGGGAGACATACTAAGAATTCCAGCTTAGACCTCAAGGGTAATGGCGCATCTGTAACCGAGCTCATGTAGGAAACGTATTTGGGATTGATTACAGACGTCCATGGACGACAGTAACAACTTACCATCAGGTGGACTGCATGCGCTTCTAATGCTTATATTTATTTGGCCGGCCTCAGAGACACCAGCCCTCTGGTACATTTATTTTTTAAAGTAAAGAAACAAATGTAACAAATAAACATCTAGTTTAATTTAACCAAGTGGTTTGTTAATTGTATTATTAATTTCCAAATTCAGCCATAAAGTTGAATAGAGTGATGAGATTGAATAATATTATGTATATATTCATTATATGATTAATTATTATAATAATATTTACGCTCAAATTAATATTTATTTGCATTCCATATATGAATAAAGTTTACATTTATATTTTGATGTATGTTATAAATCTAACGCTAAGTCATTATTAATGTTGTTTCAAACCATAATAATCAATTTACTAAAACTACAAACATTTCAACTAGCAATTCTGATGCCAAATTAATATCGTTTCACTGTCAATAACAGAAATTGGATCGTGTTTTGTCCATGGCAATGCTAATTTCCTATTTTCATCAAAATACCTTTGTCAAAAGTGACAGATTTATTTATTGATATTAGGATATACAATCGTTTAAAGAAATATCTTTTATACAGAGGTTGATTTGATAGGAAATAGATGAAAAAGTGGTTACATCCATTGTTAATAATCAATCTATCTATCTTCGTGATGGTATATGTACATTGTACATGTATAGTATAGTAATTATGTAAGTTAAAAGTAATAATATGTAAGTATATATTCTTTGCGAAATTTTGAATTTCTGTCTAATGCTTTGCCTACCAAAGATCGATAATTAACAATTGCAGATTAACAAAAAAATAAGTACATAACTGAATGATTAAGTATGTAAATGCGCTTAAGACTTAATTGCATTTATGTACCGTTTTATCGGTAGGAAAAATAAATCCATGTTTCATCCGTATTTCTCAGACACTATGAAAAACAAAGTAAACAAACTATTAGTTTTGAAATTGCTGAATGTAAGCGAAAATATCCCATAATTCAAATAACTCATCTTCACAGAGTGTACTGTTTTTATTTTCAGTTTTGCAAATTTATTTTTTCACCTCATAGTCGGTAAGTTAAAGTAAGGCGTTAAAGACACATTTTATAACGAAAGACGTAATAATTACAGGATATATAGGAGAAAACTGTCACTTCGCCACATTCAGGAAGACTTGCGAAGAACTAGCTTTACTGGGTTACACCAGGAATGATGTTTACCTCATAGACATCGATGGGAATGGGAAGTTCCCTCCTGCTCATGTCAAATGCGAGTTTCAGATCGAGGCAGACTCTTCAACAACCGTCGTCGAACATAATCTGCCTAGCCAAGTTGTAAGTGGTTCGACTCCGGCGGTACCACCGCCACACCTATTTGTGCCTTATAATAGCGGTGTTAAGCTCTGTTGTGTTCTGGTTTGAAGGGTGTGGTAAGGGAGACATACTTTTCCGAGGCGTTCCAGCTTAGTCCTCAGGGGTACCGGCGCATCTGTGGCCGACCTCAGGTAGGAATATCTAATCCTATCTGGGGTTGATTACAGATTAACACACTTACCATCTGGTAGACTGCATGGTCGACCGGTATTTCAAGACAGATATTAAAAAGGTCACAGTGTTAGTGCATTCTAATTTCCGAAAAAACTTAATTGATTTAATTTTTTTTTATTCTGTATGTTCAAAGCTAGAAAGATAGGATACTTTGAGATTACTGTTGTCGAGATTTTTTGTCAGGACAACGTCTGAACAGACAAAGTTAATTGATAATTTTCATAAACGACAAAAATATATATTTACAACTAAAATTATAAATAATAGACGTTACTATGATATTATAAGTGGAAACATTATTAAACCTAGGCGTTTAAGACCTTTACAAATAAGTACTCACGATTACATTAATCTAAAATTAAATTTTCTGTTACAGGATGTTAGATCAGCATTAGGACAAGACTTCAGCTTCAAGATCAAGTACCGTGAGTTTACAGCAGAGATGCTGCAAGAGCTGATCTCGCACTCGCTGTTCTGCCGCCAGTACATCAAGTACGACTGCAACATGGCGCCCCTTGAACTGCACAGTGCTACTTGGTTCATATCTTCCTCCACTGATACTGTGGATTATCTTGGAAATGTTAAACGGTAAGTTATGTGCCATAACATAAATAATTATTAGATTAGGATGGATTGTGCCGTGTGGTGCCGGCCTCGAATAGCACCACTCCCTCTCTTCCCGTGGATGTCGTAAGAGCCGACTAAGGGACAAATACCAGGAGATGGGCAGCAGCATTTTCCCGTGTAAGAATAACACCTACTGCGGTCACCAACACGCATGCCAGGCGCGGTGACTATGGCAAAAACCCCCAATGATAGGTGCAGAAAAGCCACGGCCCCCAGTCCCCGGCGGCCCCGCTATTCCGGGCTATGGTAGCGGCCAAGGTAACGGCGGGGCAGGGGGTGCTAAGAATCCCCGGAAGAGAGTCGGCTACCACACACGACGACTTCTGCACCTGGCAACATACAATACCAGGACACTGAGGACCGACGAGAAGATACAGGAGCTGGAAGAAGAGATAGACAAGTTAAACTGGAGTATTTTGGGATTATCAGAAGTCCGAAGACAGGGGGAGGACACGGTAATCCTTAAATCCGGCAACTTGTTCTATCACCGGGAGGGCGAACACCTGTCTCAAGGAGGTGTCGGGTTCCTCGTCCACAAATCCCTCGTTAACAACGTGGTAACGGTCGACAGTGTGTCGGCAAGGGTAGCGTACCTTATACTCAGAATATCTAAACGGTATTCGCTGAAGGTCATACAGGTATATGCGCCGACGTCGACACACCCAGACGATGAGGTTGAGGTTATGTATGAGGACATAAGTAGAGCCATACATACCTCAAAAACCCATTTTACCGTTGTTATGGGGGATTTTAATGCAAGACTAGGCACGCGAAATGGTGACGAACTGAAGGTGGGGCCCTTTGGAATTGGACAACGGAACCACCGAGGCCACTTGCTTGCCAACTTCTTGGAGAGGGAAGACTTCTTTATGATGAACTCCTTCTACAAGAAGAAGGCACAGCGAAAGTGGACTTGGATAAGTCCCGATGGTACCGTCAAGAACGAGATAGACTTCATTTTGGCAGACAAACGGCACATATTTAATGATGTCTCTGTGATCAACAGGGTGAAAACCGGAAGTGATCACCGGATGGTAAGAGGCACATTAAATATCAACGTTAAGCTCGAACGGTCACGCCTGATGAAGTCTACGCTCCGCCCAACATCTGTCCAAATCCAGGGCTCCGAAGGCTTTCAGATTGAGTTACGAAACCGTTTCGCGTGCCTCGATTCTTGCGTTTCCGTGGACGATATTAACACCCAGGTTGTAGCAACTGTCCACGAGGTAGGGTCTAAGTACTTCAAGGCCCACTCCAGTGGTAGGTCTCGAGTTCTCTCAGAGCATACTCTCGGTCTTATGCGGGAGAGACGAGAACTGTGTGTGCAGTCTCCAACCTCAATGTCGAAATACAGGCTGCTTAATAAACAGATCTCCCAAGGTAGGCGACGCGATTGGCGTTCTTATAACGCTAATCGCGTAAAAGACGCTATTGAGCGAAACCGAGGCTCTAAAGTGTTCGCAAGAGATCTGTGCATTGGGCAGAGTCTGTTGACGAGGTTGAAGACCGAGTCGGGCACCATAGTTTCGTCTAAGCCCGAAGTTCTGAGGGAGATCGAGAATTACTACGGACAGCTGTATACTTCTGCACGAGTTCCAGCCCGTAAGACTGTGAACGACAAACGTGCTAAGCTGACCCGACACTACACCGAAGACCTCCCGGAAGTCAGCCTGTACGAGATTAGAGGGGCTCTCAAACAGCTTAAAACCAACAAGGCACCGGGAGATGACGGAATCACAACAGAGCTGCTAAAAGCTGGCGGAAAACCCGTACTAGTGGCGCTCCAAAAGTTGTTCGATTCCGTGATCAATAGCGGAACTACCCCGGAAGCGTGGAGCAGAAGCGTAGTGGTACTGTTCTTCAAAAAGGGCGATAAAACCCTATTGAAGAACTACAGGCCCATTGCGCTTCTGAGCCATGTTTATAAGCTCTTTTCGAGGGTCCTCACTAACCGTATTGCACGCAGGCTTGACGACTTCCAGCCTCCCGAACAAGCCGGATTCCGAAAAGGCTACAGCACCATGGACCACATACACACGCTCCGGCAGATTATACAGAAGACCGAGGAGTATAATCTGCCGCTATGTGTTGCCTATGTGGACTATGAGAAAGCTTTCGATTCTATCGAGACCTGGGCAGTGCTGGAGTCCCTTCAGCGATGCCAGATCGACTATAGGTACATCGAGGTGTTGAAGTGTGTATACAAAGCCGCCACCATGTCAGTCCGAGTACACGATCAGAGGACGAACCCTATCCAATTGCAGCGGGGAGTTAGACAGGGCGATGTTGTATCGCCGAAGCTGTTCACCGCTGCGTTGGAAGATGTGTTCAAGCTGATGGAGTGGAAAGGTCTTGGCGTTAACATCAATGGCGAACACCTCACACACCTTCGATTTGCCGATGATATAGTCATCTTGGCAGATTCGCTGAGGGACCTCAGTAAAATGCTAGGAGACCTCAACAGTGCCTCACAACGGGTGGGTCTTAAGATGAACATGGACAAGACGAAAATCATGTCAAATGTCCATGTCACACCCGTACCGGTAGTTGTTGATGGCACTCCTCTCGAAGTTGTTGACGAGTACATTTACCTGGGACAAACGATCCGGATGGGTAAGTCCAACTTTGAGAGGGAGGTCACTCGAAGAATCCAACTCGGCTGGGCTGCGTTCGGGAAATTACGGAGTATCTTCTCGTCCAAAATTCCTCAGTGCCTGAAGTCGAAATTATTCGAGCAATGTGTGTTGCCAGTGATGACATACGGCGCCGAAACGTGGTCGTTTACTGTAGGCCTAGTTCGAAAGCTCAGAGTCGCTCAGCGTGCTATGGAGAGGGCTATGCTTGGTATTTCGCTACGAGACATGATTCGCAACGATGAAATCCGTAGACGAACTAAGCTTACCGACATAGCTCTCAAAATTAGCAGGCTGAAGTGGCAATGGGCCGGCCACATCGCTCGGAGGACCGATAACCGGTGGGGAAGGAAGGTCCTCGAGTGGCGACCACGCGTAGGCAAAAGGAGTTCAGGCCGCCCCCCGACCAGGTGGACCGACGACCTGAAGAAGACGGCGGGAAACCGCTGGCTTCAAAGGGCACGGGACCGGTTGGAGTGGCGCCAATTAGGGGAGGCCTATGTCCAGCAGTGGACCTCAAAAGGCTGATGGATGGATGGATGGATGGATGAAGATTAGGATGCAGTTCACCTGATGGTAAGTGGCTACTGCCGCCCATGGACATCTGTAATCAACCCCAGATAGGATTAGATATTCCTACTTAAGGTCGGCCACAGATGCGCCGGTACCCCTGAGGACTAAGCTGGAACGCCTCGGAAAAGTATGTCTCCCTTACCACACCCTTCAAACCAGAACACAGCAGCGTTTATACTACTGTTATTAGGCAGAAATAGGTGTGGCGATGGTGCCGCTAGATACGAATCACAAAGGGTTCTACCACCTTCAAGGGTTAAGGGTTTTTCTCGCAATGAGTGCCACCAAAAAGTCCCGATTATTTTGTTATTAACATATCTACGTTTTTACTGGTTCTATAACAATGACTGCATGCTCATTTACTATTTTCATATTATAAAGATATCGAACAAGATGTACGTATAATTTTTCAGCGGCTACTGTCCTTGTGGCGTCAACGCTACGTGCGTTAATCCAACACAATCCTGCAATTGTGATGCGAATGAGAACAAGTGGCACTCCGATGAAGGAACCTATGTGAATCCGAAGAGTTTGGGCATCACCGAGATGTTCTTCTTGCAACAGAAGGACCTGACTGAGGAAGCTCAGGGAAGGATTACGCTGGGGCCGTTGGAGTGTGTAGAAACTAGTTAGTATTTGTAAAATATTTTTTAATTATGAGAGAATAATTAGTGATGTGTGATGTGCTTGATATATCAAATCAAGTTATAATAATAACATTTTTGATTAAAGAGTAATGTTTGAGTAAAATTGTAAGTTTTCAACAAGTTATTCTATCGAATATTTTTCTTTGTTTGTTGTGTAAATATGGAATCCATAGCCATACCTACTAATGGAAGAAGTTATTATGAAATAGATTGCTATGTAAATATTTTATTTTGACAAATGGATTGATGAAGTTAATCGGGTATACCATGAGGTTTTAATGTATATGCACCTACCATATTATGTAACTTTAGTTAAATTTTACCAGTAACTTTTATTTAGTATTAAAAATTTAAAACGCGGCTTATCAGTCAAGGGATCTGAGGTTCCAATCCCAGGCCTCTGCATTTTTTTTAATATTTAACCAAACGATAAGGCATACGGGCTACCTAATGGAAAGCAGTCACCGTCGCCTGTGGACATTTGCAACACCAGAGGAGTCGAAAATGCATCGCCGGCTTTGAAGGAGAGCTCTTTTAACACCCTTCTTGAAGAGCCCCATGTCATAGTCCTGAGGAAATACCTCAGGAGGAAGTTCATTCCACGTTTAAGTATTTATAATTAGTGACAACTAGCCTATTAATGATAATGGGCCAAATATAATTATTTTTCGAAACAGATACACAGCGTTACGTGGTAACATTCACGACATCGCAGTCCTACATAGAAGTGCCGGGCTGGAGGAAGGGGGACATCGCCTTCAGCTTCCGGACCACCGGCACCAGCGCCATCCTGCTGTTCCAGCCGCCGATACGCCCTAACTACCCTTCCTTCATGGTTGCTTTGACTAGTGGTGAGTTGTTTTAATATCAGTTTGATTTTTAGGGTTCCGTGCTTAAAGGATAAAAATGGAACCGTATTACTAAGGCTCTGCTATCTGTCAGTATGTCCGTCTATCTCTTGGACCATAATAGATAGACACTCGAATTTTTTACAAAGTATATGTAATTGGGGCCGCTATAACAATTCTAATAATTAAAAATATAGTTCGAAAAACTAAAAAAACACGCTTTTGTGATAAACTCAACTAAAAAGTAGAAAATAATTTTCAATCTAGGTATCAATTAAGAAACAGTAAAAAGTATAATTGTGAAAAAAGCGTGGGGTGCTCCACTTATCAGTTTTCGAAAAGCACCCCAATCAATCTAGTAACTTTGCCTGAACTGTCCCTAAGGCGCTTTCTCTCGCCTCGAAAATCGTTAATCATGAGGATGTTGATAAGGACAATGGTACAAAATTATTAAAATCGTCTATTGTCATCGGTTTTTGATAATTCTTCAAAATTTTGAATTAAACTGAACGTTCAAAGTGGATAGAAATCGGGTTCAAAGATTCCGTTACTGTTACGTACATACATACATACCTACATACAACCCAAACTAATAAAAGCGTGTTAAAAAAAATGGAGATCGTCATACAAGAAACCGCTATTTTTTTTCTTTTGTCTGTTTATCTTTAACTCGAACTTAGTTTTTTGGCTACTATGATATCAAATACTAAAAATAAAGAAAGGCATGGAACCTTCTGTGTGCGACGCACTTTGCCAATTATATTCTAATAGTAAGTTAAACGTTTATAGTTAAAATTGTATACTTTCCATTTTAAATGAACAGAACACGAGCTAACATTCAACTTCACGCTCAACACGGGGACCACGAGGAAGCTGGTCATCAACTCCAAGCGCAAACTGAACGGCGGCGAGTGGCACAAGATCTGGATCGACTACAACTTCTACCACGTACGGTTCATGCTGAACACTGAGTATCAGATGTTGAATCTACTGCTAGAGGAAGAGTTTGGACCGTTCGAGGGGTCTATGTTCATTGGTGGGGCTACTGCGTAAGTTTTTTTTTTATAATATAGGAGTAGCTGACGAGCTAAAAAAAAATGATGGAAAGTTCCGCATGCAATCCAACTGACGGTAAGCAACTGCCGCCCATAAACATCTGTAATCAACCCCAGATAGGAGTAGATCCTACCTGAAGTCGGCCACAGATGCGCCGCTACCCTTGAGGACTAAGCTGGAACGCCTCGGAAAAGTATGTCTCCCTCACCACGTCCTTCAAACCGGAACACAGCAGCGCATAACACTGCTGTTATTAGGCAGAAATAGGTGTGTCTGTGGTGCCGCCGGAGTCGAACCACAAAGGTCGAACCACCTCCTTCAATAAAATGAGTAGCGAATTTACGTCTTTTGAGAACCTAATTTCTTCTTTGTAATATTTCTTTTCTAGTTTTATATATGCCCTGTTATATAACATTTAGACCGACCTAGTGTGGTTTTCTAAAATAATAAAATTTACACAATGTCTCCTTATGTTCCTTAATCATTCAGTTGTCAACTATCAGTTTATTCTCTACTTTCTCAAAATTAAAAATTACCTTAGTAACACTTACTTATGTAGAATTTATTTAAAAATTGTGTGTATTTTTAATGACTTTCAATAAGAATTATTTAGTAAACAGTTTCCTCAATATAGATATCGTTCATATAATTATTGTTACAAGTGAATATTGATATTGAATATACTCGTACATTAAAAAATATATTATACTTACTGCGCTTTCAGGGAACACCTCAAAAAGTCTGCAGTGAACCAAGGATTGATAGGATGCTTCAGGGGTTTAGTCGTAAATGGGGAAATCCTCGACATATACAGCTACATGTCTGTCCATCTGTCGGAAATTATCAAGGACTGCAAACCGTCATGTGTGCCAAATCCTTGTCAAAACAAAGCAATTTGCAAAGAACTATGGTCTACTTACGAATGTATTTGTAAAAACCCATGGGCTCACCTGGGCATGCATTGTGAGGAAAGTAAGTATAGATTTTAACACGCTTTTATTAGCTTGGGTTCATTTTACTGCGGTTCATAACTATTCTCTCATAGATGATTGCTCATAGAATGCTTGTAACATTTAAAATATCACCACACGCCTTTCATTCTGAATTATTATTATTTAATAACTTAAATTTCATTATAATTAGATTTTATATGATATTGACAAGCGTGTTTTTGTAGTTTTTTTAAAGTAGGTATTATTTACTTTAATAATTTAATAATTTTATTTATTTTAATAATAGAGGTGATAATAAGCGTAATGTGCGTGAAGTGTGAAATGACCTTCCGTCTAAAATATCCTCAGACTTGTTTATACGCCACCAATAAAAGTAAAGTGAACACTATTTTAAAACCGAATGTGTTATTGATTATATTTGTTCATAGGAGATATACAGGACAAATCCCTTCAGATGATTTGTATACCCCTGTTTTAATGTACTTAAAAAATAACCTACGAGTATAAACCGACAAAAATAAGACTAATTACTAATACTATTATAATAGTAGCACTAAACATACAATTATTCTAAGATGATAGCAAAATAATTATCCGTAGAAATAAAAATGCGTCTACCGCATTTATTGCGACAAATTAAACAAAACAAAATGTGTAAATGGACGACACCATAACTCTTTAGTGTTTTACTCTGAGAATAAATAGTACGTACGGTAACAATTATAATTTATATAAAGCGTTAAATCTCAAAAGGAGGTTAACACGCAGTGCTGTAAATATAGAAAAGTTTCCTCTAAAGAGCAATACGGGAAATTGCAACATAACTCTCCAGTCCCATTTCCTAAAAGATATCCAGACAGCGGCCTATCACCCATTCCTTATAGATTTTGTTTGAAGAAGACAAAGTAGTTTACTTCCCACATTCTACTAGATGGGCCAAAGTAATTCAACAAGAATAATTTAAATTAGTACAGGTATAAGATTTTGAAGAAAGAGGCATTGTTTTTAAAACGTATTATCCACCTCACTTGACTCAAGATAAGATCTTAGTTGAATCCAAACATCCAACATTGTAATATGTAAATTATCTTTAATACTACTCTTATTTATGTAAATTATCTTTAATACTACTCTTATTTATGTACATTATCTTTAATCTACTCTTATTTTAAGAATCATGCATATAAAGTAGCAATGATCTGGGTTGAAGTTTGATGAACTCAATTTCTTTATTTTTTCATACACAATAACAATATTTGTCAAAAACGATAACAATATTTTAAAGTACTTTTTTTCTTCTAGACATAAATGAAAAAGCCCTAACATTTCAAACACAAGAAGCATATCTAAAGAAGAATTACTTAGTCGACAACGCGACAGACGCTGAGAAGATGAGATTGAAGAAGATGATGACGGAGAACGTTCTAATGAATCTAAGAACATACGACGACAACGCATTAGTGTTGTATGCGAATGACAATTTGAATAACTTCATACATCTGTTCATTCACAATGGCACAGAAATAATCTATCTGTTCAATCATGAAGATGAAATCGTACAAATGAATGTTACTTGCGAGAAAATAAACAAAGGGGAGAGTGTTCAGATCGCCATCATAAGGACTGAAAGCAACACTACTTTGCATGTCAATGATAAGAATACGACCATCGATAAAGTGGCGAAACTCCTTTCTAATTACACTAACAAGCCGTGGGTTAATGCGGAATTGGGTAAACTACATTTAATTACTCTATTTATTATAGATTATACTAAATTTAATAACAAAAATAATATTCTTAAGTATGAGAATAATGACTTCTTAAAAATACTGTTGATAAAAAAGATAAATTTAAACAAAAAAATAATTTCATTTAGGTAAATTCCTTTGGTTTTATTGAAAGAACTTTGCCGTCTTTATAGAATAAGTTTGTCAAAATTCGTAAAAAATCGTCAAATGTTCAACCTATTAAAACAAACATAAACTTAATGACATTGATTGAAAGATATTTATAATTAGAGATCAGGATCATATTATTATTTCGTTCCAGAGGTTATCCGTCCACAGAGACCACCGGCACCCCCAACGGACTACTTTCAAATGAACCTCGGTGGTTACGACCCTTATTCCCTGCATCTAGCTCCAAAGGCCACTATCTTCCCCCAGGGTGGTTACGTTGGCTGCGTCAGAGGGTTCAAAATTGCTGATCATGTAGTCGACTTATCTAGGAAAGCTCTGCAGAATACTGATCAAGGTAGGATCGAAATCGCACAGAATAAGCATTTACGATACTCCTCGATCTTTATATCCAGCAATAATATATTAGTTGCAGCTAATCTCACCACATAAAACAACCTATTTGGTATTTCTGCAACAACGTTTTCCTGCATTTTATAGTTTCTTAATATTTCTGAAATATTTTATTCTACTATTTCTTAAAGATTGCATTCTCAAAATTTTGTCAAAAACAAATATAATTTTGTTGTTGTTCAAGCTACCATTATGGTACTTTGGAGTCCAACGCGTCTGTGGTAGAATCACTATTCTATGGAGTTGGTTACAGCCTAGATGTCCATCAATCTCTAGCGGCTTAAGGTGGGGGGGTGGGGGCGGAAGAGGCGGTCCGCCCCGGGCCTACGATCCTAGGGGGCCTCCAAATACAGTTGCTTAAAAAAGGTCGTCAAAATGTGTATCAATCAGCGAAAAAAGGTCACAAGGTTTTGTATAATCAAATAAACTTTTTACACTTTTGGGCCTCCGACGACCTTAATCCGCTACTGCCATCAGTAACTAAAAATAAAACCAGATGTAACTTTTCCAAACCAGATCTAACCGGTGTCCTGCCTGAATGCAACATGAAGTGTGACTCGGAACCTTGCAAGAACGGTGGCGTTTGCACCGAGGACTTCACGAACCAGGAGAGCAGTTGCGACTGCGAGCTCACCAGCTACTTCGGAGAGAATTGTATGGAGGAGAAGGGAGCTGATTTTAACGGTGAAAGCATTCTGGAGAGGAAATTTGTACTCAGTGGACCTATTAATAATGTGAGTTTAAATCGTATTATGGAGACGTAGCCTATTCAGCTTTACTTTGGACAATTTTTGGATATCTTGGTAATATTGAAATTGAAACGATCGTACTTACAGAATTTATTTGGTGACCATTATTTACCACGCTTTTATTAGCTTGACCTATACCTATGTATGTATGTAACGGAATCTTTAAACTCTATTTTTACCCACTTTGAACGGTCAGATTAATTCAAAAATTTTAATAGTAATAATAATTTATAAATTTAATAATAATAATACAAGATTTTAATAATTTTGTTCCATCGACTTTATCAGGTTCATCAGGATTAACGATTTTCGAGGCGGTGTTTGAGGGTTTTGCCAATGTTTATGGCAAAGTTACTGCACGATAGATTGAAACAATTATTACTTTTTAGGTCGATAAAGTATTAAAGCGTGAATTTTAGTTTTAAAAAATATTTTTATTCTATAATGACATTATAATGTACTATTAACATTTATATTTTCAATGGAGTCTGGATACCTTCTGCTCTTTTCGAAATTTAGCCGCAACCTTTGAAAACTATAATCTAATTTATCTCGCTTTACGCGTAGACAAAATCAGTCTCAATTTAAGAATCCTTGATACGGCTTCATTAGGAGAACTTAAACTACGAATAGTATGAAAAAAGACGTACTGAGTAACCTCCATTGCTCTTGGTCATTTTAAAATATAAGTTTTGATTTTGTTTCAGGTAAAGATCAAATTGGCGTTCTCAAGTAATGACCTCCGGCAAAAGAACACTGTCCTCCTCTTGGTGCAAACTGAAAACAAGTACTTATATTATTTATGTATTCATATTTATTTTTATAATTATTATGGTAGTAGAACCCTTTGTAGCTCCACTCCGGCGGCACTACCGTCACACTTTTTTCTACCTAATGACAGCAGTATTAAGCGTTGCTATGTTTGGGTTTGAAGGGACATACTAATCCGAGGCGTTAAAACGTAGTCCTCACGTAGCAACGCATTTATGGTCAATCTCAGATGGGAACTTATCTAATCTGACGATGATCATGGGTTTCCATGGGTTTCCATAGATAAGTATAGATATCTCACCGCTTTGTAATTTAAGGAAGCCATTAAATGGCTTAAATGGCTGACAATTCTCTCAGCCAATGGCTGTCATGGTGTAATTTACGCAGAACAAGGCCGACATGCGCAGTTAAGTGGTGCGAAAACACGAAATCGAAGAAAAAGTGCTGAGAAATATCGTTTCATTCGTAAATGATCTAAAATCTACATTTTTTTTAATATTTTTAATTTTTTTTTACTATAGACGCAGTTACTATCTCCTGGTTGCTATAACTCAAGATGGTTATCTGAAGTTCGAAGAAGATCGTGAGGAAGAAGCCTATGGAGCTGAAGTGAAGAATAGAAATTTTCTAAATGGTAAACAAGAAATCAATAATATCTCTAAGAAATAAAATTATCTTCTATCAGTATATCATTCTACAAGCTTTTATTAAACTTGTTGTAACTGTATTTTAAACCAATCAACCGAAACTGATTAAACTGACATATACATTTCATTTGAATAAGATTGCATGATTAGCGTACTGAAGTCATTCCAAAATGGCGAGCGTCTTATGATGGCGGACCGATTACCTACTATTATACACCCCCAAGATATGAGTATCAAATAAAAAAGGTTTTCTGAGAAGAATGCAAAAATGTCATAAAAGCAAACAAGCAGCAAGCTAACTTTAAGAATATTTATTTAATTTATTTCAATGTACATGTTACATAGGCATACTTTGTATGTCCCAAACAATAGCACATTTTATTTAAAAAAATATTTACTTAATACATTAATACATTTGTATTATTTTTTTTGACCTATCTGTATTTTCGTAATTTAAAAATGTTGTATAGTCCGCATAAAACTGCTCCGCTCTGAATATAGAAATGAATCACGTCGCCATAGTAAATTATATGACTGCACCTCCTCGCAACAACTTCAGAGCGGACTATACACTTTTACTTTTCCCCATATTGTAAATCGTTTTTTGTAGTTAGGCTACTCTGGTTCTAAGTCTCAATTAATCTTTAATTTGTGAAATTTAGGCGCTCGTCACACGGTGTACTATACAAGGATAGGCCAAGAGGCTACGCTATTAATAGACCGGATAGAGATACCGCTAGAGAAGTTGCCTGCCCAAGGACTTTGGGAGATCTTCGATGTGGGCTCCAACGAGGTTCAGATTGGAGGACTAAACACTACGGATCCAAGACTGAAGATCTATAAAGGATATAATGGATGCCTTTCCAGTAAGTATGAGTTTGTTGAAGAAAGTCGTCTTTCCTAATTATATTCCAAAGATTAGAAAAGAAAGATTTCCTAAATATAGTGGATATTACTGAATCACATTTACAAGTAAAAGAAATTATGTACGGTACTTATAACAAAAAAAATCTGTTTGTTTTGTTTTCTTTTGCCTGTCTGTGTGTTTTTCCGGTTCATCGCCAAAACGGCTGGACCGATTTTGACGGGACTTTCAGTTGCACTCAGCTAATGTTATAAGAAGGAATAATGTTTTTTTTAAAGTCGGGGTCCGCAAAATAAAGTAGAAACCCATGTAATCTCCACAGTATTTACACTTTTAAACTCGGGTGACACCGTGAGACATTCTCTTTTGTAATGGGATCTGGATGAGATTGGTACTTGTTGTCCACTTGAGGACTATACTTCTTTGCATAAGATTGCAAAAAAATAGCTAAGTAAATTAGAAGTACTGTAGGAATTCTGTAGTTAGTTGACAGAAAAGTTTGAAACGTAAATATTGAAAATTCAAACTTCCATCAAGATTTTTAAGGGCACCATAATTTGTCTTCCAGACATTCTGGTAGAAATCAACAACTACACCATGAAACCTCTGGAAGAATATATGTTATTCACACGATCTGACTCAGAAAAAGTGAACGCAGTAAACGCCCAGGGAGTCAGGAGTGCACAGTGTTCCGCTGACTTTGACGAAGCCTGGCCTGAACATGACCAACTGGGTGCTACCCATAATGGAAGCTTCCTCATTGTAAGTCTATTTCTAGGCTGAATATTCCAGAAAATCAGCTTTTTATAATACAGGGGTAGCAGAGAGCATGCAGTCCACCTGATGGTAAGTGGCTACTGCCGCTCATTGACTGTAATCATCCCCAGAAAGGATTAGATATTCCTACCTGAGGTCGGCCACAGTTGCGCCGCTACCCCTGAGGACTAAGCTGGAACGCCTCGAAAAATTATGTGTCCCTTACCACACCCTTCAAACTAGAACACAGCAGCGCTTAACACCTCTGTTATGGGGCAGAAATAAGTTTGGCGGCGGTGCCGCCGTAGTCGAACCACAAAGGGTTCTACCACCCTGATAAATTCCTCGAAAATGTCTTAATATTTCACAATTATTCCATTTAGGGCATAGTTCACCGTTGGCTAAATGCGAATTGGTAGACGGCACACACTTTTGAGAATTTTTTTTAAAGGACTCTTGGGCGTGTGCAATATAATTTATTTCTTATACACACATAACTTTGAAAAGTCAGAGGCCTACGATCGAACCTCAATCCCCCGATTGGAAGGCCGAATTTTAACCATTAGGCTTTAAGTACATTATCATTTCATCGGATATTTATATCAAATTTACTTTCGATCTGATCCAAAAGTTCCATTACCTTAACCGTTATTACAGAAAATAATAATAAAACAGATTAGATCAAGATTTGAGCTACGATAATTTGTATTGTAAATTGCTACTGTTTATCGAATATCTCTATTTCTCGTTTCTTGTTCCAATTTGAATACAAGTTTATGAGTAGTAATAATATAGATAATTAGATACGTTTCCTGATATATTACTACTAGTGTTTTTACTACTATTGTTACCGCTACTACTACTACTATTACAACTACTACTACTATAGAAGTAGAAAACGAGTATGCAGTCTATCCGATGATAGGTGGTTACTCCCTGCTGCAGCTCTTAACACTGCTGTTATTATACAGAAATAGTTTAAAAGTTATCACTTCACTAATTTTGAAAATTAAACCTTTATTACATCTTTATTTAAATTTTATTTCCTCGTCACTTAATCAAAATAAGAAATATTTTCCAGAGTGTCGACAAAACATGGGTGGAAGATCCTCCTTCCCGCATCTCGTATGATACCAGCTACCAACAGCCAGATGCTGAAGAAGAAAATACTGACAAAATATTCATCACTCTCATAGTCATGTTCTTGTTCGGGCTCTGCTATTGTGGTTATCATGTGAGTTGAAAACTTGTACCTAAAGTACTAAAGATATTTGATTTAAAATTTGTTTGGAGGCTTGGGAGATGGATAGGTTCATATGGTTATATTTATCATCCTATGAGAGTATCCACCCTGTATATTATGATCCCAATGTATCTTATCCTGATTGTATCTACATATTTCATATATTTCTTTTCGTTACGATCCATTGGTTCGTAATGTTTCCTACGGTCCATTGTCAATCTATAGAATAGTGCACATATTTACTCCTATCTTCTAAACCCAGAAGGTTTTTCTATTTACCAATTGAACTTTCGACACACTTCATAGTGTATGATTTTGGGACCGTGTATATGATTTACCCTTAATTCTTCTTCTCCAATTTCTAAACCACTATGTTCAAAGCCAGTTATTAACCTTTTAATTTTTATATACTACAATTTAGACTATGTTGATATAATGACATTTTCTTTAATTTATTTATATGTACTTAACCATGATATTTTAAGCCACTTATTTCCAGATGTGGAGAACACAAAAAGTATATAAACTTCGCTTAGAAAAAGAGACAGATGCAAATATAATGAGAAGCAAGGAGAAGGCTACGAAATTGCAGGAACCTTCAGTTTCATTTTTACAGGTACTATCAGTATGAATTATTTCCTATCGATGCCTATAGATCTGTATATACAGATGACATGTCTCGCTCTTTATAGACTGCAGGAAATCTATACCAAATCTATTAGTTTTTTCAATCAGATATTTTTATTCCTCAAAAATATCAACACATGGACATTAAAATTATTTGAATAGGACATGTTTCAATTCAAATTAGTCTATTTATCTTCTGTCCGCGTTTCGAACAATGCATTTTTAGATTAATTATATTTATGATACCTAGACTAGATATAAAATCTAAGATATATAATATACGGATTTTTAACTACAATCTGCTGAAGACATCTTAAAGTTAGGATGTCTTACTGGATATTAAAGCACATTCTCATAAGTCATGAGACAGCATGAAAGTAACTAACATATTTTTAACTACTACATACATTTATGGAAGTTACAAAAAAACATATAGTACATATATACAGTACAGTTATAGTTTGAATCCTGAAGTAAATAATAATTATTAACAAACTCTCTTTCAGCTCAACGACGCTGAAGGCAATAAAGACGGTGAGAAGAAATCAAACGGAGTTTTAATAGATATAGTGCCGACCATCATAATGGAGCAAAACGAAGAGAAACCGCCCAGCAGGCGAGGCTCACTAAGATTTAGAGGTAACTTAAAAAACGGTGACATAAAATAATTATTATGTGTGTGTTTTAATGTATGTATGCCTGATTTTTAGGGCTTGCACACTAGTGCTTTAGGATTATATGAGAGTGCTAGAATCAGAATGGCCTAACTTAACTGCATTTTAATGACTTTTGACGTATCTGTATTTCCGTAATTTAAAAATGTTGCACAGTTTTGCTTTTCTCCATATTGTAAATCAGGTTTTTTGTAGTTAGGCTACTCTGGTTCTAACAGCCTCATATGATCTTAGATTTATGTAGGATATTGCTTTAAAATGACTGATCAGCTTCAGTTACCTAATGCTTTGTTTGTGTACACATAACTTCCATAAAGGTGGACTGCATATCAATACTATCACGGCTACCAGAGATGAACATACTGACTTCATAAAAGCATGAACAAATATACAACTTACAATATCTAAAACGCCATTAATAACCCCATAAAAATATAAGTATTATAGATATCAAGATACTAAGATACATTTATATAATACTAGATACCTGACCCGGCAAACGTTGTGTTGACATATAAATAAAAAATGTTAAGGGTGAACAACCCTTATCACTTAGGGGTATGAAAAACAGATAGTAGCCGATTCTCACACCTACTGAATATGCATTTATTTGGTGAAAATCGGTAAAGCCGTTTCGGAGGAGTACGGCATGTACATTGTGACACGAGAATTTTATATATAATATACTTTGTTAACAGATATGGTAGATAAATCCTGGGAACCTCTTGAAGAGAAGGACGAGCCTTCAGAAAATGAAGAGAGCGATAAGATATCATCCATCGAGGAAATGGACGAAGAAGCGGACGAATCATCTTCACATGAAGATGAACCAGAGGCTAACGAAACGGTAAGGCCTTATTTTTAACTATGTACCTATAACATTAAGATCAAACATAATATTAGTAAGTCAGTTTAAAAGACAATCAAAGATACAGTTAATAATGTACCTATTGTTAGAAGTTAGAACGTATATCTAAATGGTAAAAATTAATATACCTAAATGGAATATTTCCCATCATCTAGGAAGTATGCCTTGCCATTGTTAAGATAGATCCTTCGTCTTTTGTTATAAGGTAATTCTGGAGTGACTAACAAAATGGTCAAATGACGTAGAGAAAAAAAGAAAACTTTTAAATAGAAAATTCTCTATCAATAAAAATGTGTTCTGTGTTTTTAAATGTAATGCTAAATTTATTTCTAGAGACAAGACGCAGTGGAAAATCTTAATAAAGATGCAACATTGGCGACATCAGTCCCATACAAAGTTGAAGAAGATGCTTCAGTTGAACTAACCTCGAGTGCATGAGTAGTATAAAATAATAAATAATTATGCTAGTAAATATGTACATTTCTTTTCTGGTTTTATATAAAGTACACCCCTCAATCTTTTTATGCAACAAATATTCCAAAACAATACACATAAATGCAATGTGTATTATGTATGCATGTACTTATGATTAGTAAAATATGAGGTAATAATTTGTAGATATTTTCGGCACCTATTTTTTCTTAAAACAAATAAAATATTGTATAATCATTATTAAGAAAAGAAAAATTCTAGTACGAAAACATTTACTTGACAAAATATCATCTGTGGACTGTAATGTTTCATTTTCTGTGGGCTTCTTCTACTGATCTGTTGTCTATGGTAATTTTGTTTGTCAGTCAGTTTTGATTTCGGAAGTAGGGGATTGTCAATTTCTGTCCTGAATATCATAATATGGACGAAATTGAAAAACAAAAAGCAGCGGCTTTGCCATCACAGTTACTCGTAACGACAGTATGCCACCCGATGGAATATGCTAAAGTACTGATCCAGCTGGGGTACGAGCCGCTGCCTCCGCGCCGGTCCACCACACTCTTCGGCCGCCCTGCTATGGTATTACCTAACGTGTTTCAATACATAAAGTATATCAAACAGTCCGATGGCTTCTTCGGGTGCTACAAGGGCCTATCAGCAAGAGTCCTAGGTCTGATTGCCGCTAGTCAACTCACTTCAAAGGTAATCCATGCCTGCGGCATAGATTTTCCCGAAATGAATGACCCACCTAACATCATTACGGACGAGGAACCAAAGATCGAAGATTACATTAAACTAGGCCGCCGGGACGTGGTCATGCACACCGCATCAGTCGTCGTGTCGTATCCTTTCCATGTCGTGTCAATCAGAATGATGGCTTCATTTATCGGGAAGGAAGAGGACTATAGCTCGTTGTTCGGTGCTATTATGTCCATCTACAGAGACGATGGCATTCTCGGATTCTACCACGGTGTTGTGCCAAAGCTGCTGGGCGATTTGTCCTGTCTTGCTGTAACCGGTGTTCTGGCATATTATGTCAACAAGTATCTAGTGAAAACTAAAGATTTGAGATATTACACTGTCCCGTTGCTAACATTTATTACCAGTACATTGACATACCCGCTTGTAGTTGTGTCTACCTGCATGGCAGTGGCGGGTAGCAGCCTGAAAGCGGGCAATCCTCCTGCAATGCCTGTCTATCCATCGTGGCAATCGTGCTGGAGAGAGCTCCTCAGGATTAAGCAACACAAACGTGGTTCCTCCCTAATCTTTAGGTACTACATTGCACCCATTGCTGCATTACAATAATTATACAATTATAAATACTGTTGCATTTAACTTTTGTCTTTATTTGCTAAGTGTTATTCCACCATCACCAAAGTAGAAATTTGACTTCTTGTAGAGAATTGGTACAATGTATATGTAAATAATTAGTATAAATGGTGAATTATGTGGATATTTCTTTTGCTAGATTGTTGAGTAAAGGTGTGGTTATAATAAAATAAAGATATTTTGTTTGTCAACAGAATTATTATTTTGCATTACAATATACTAATTACATGGTTAAAGTTTTAATCTTGCTAATGCTTGAGCCTTGATAAATTCATCTACAATTTCTTTGTTCAGCGTAGCAACTGCTCTCCTATAGATAGCTGGAGTGTTTTGAGCACTTCCATTTTGATTTTCAAAGTCTATGTAATCTGTCCATATCTCAGTATTATCTTTACCATGATGTTGAAGCAGGCATTCGTAACATTTTCGTATATTTTTTATACTAGGGTTTTCTTGTGATTTTTCTATAGAAATCATTGTCTTGTGAACCTCTACCTGTGTTGGGGGCACTCTTATGAAATTTTCATACATTTCACGAGCAGCTTTTAAGCCATTATGCCTGTAAATTTTTTGTAGAAGTTTTGGTTTCAGAGACAATATCAAAGCATTCTCACAGCGCTGGAATTGAACCTGGCATTTTTGTAGCTGAAAAATACATATGCACAATTTATATTTCAGTATAATAATAACGAATAATCCACATCAATGTATAAAAATGAAGTATAGTACAAAATATTTAACTTACAACTACATTAGATTCAACATTATCTAGCATAACATTCCAAAGATGTAGTGACTCATCTGGTTTTAGCACTTTGCCGGCCTCTTGTAAAATCGACAACATTTTGCTCTCATTAGATATATTTAGGAGCAATTTTTCTTCCCACACACTTGTGGCTTGTGGATTTTTAACTAATGCTGCGTCGAGAATCTAAAACAATGTTAAATATTAGCTTGTCACTTTTGTTATTTATGCTTCTGCCTATCCTGCCTACCAAAGATTAAAAACAATCCAATACAAATCATGACTTGATAGATATTAGCATTTTAACTCTACTTAATATTACTTTACTTCTTAAATAAATTTCAGATATGATATTGGATACTTTACACACATTAAATAAATACCAAGAAAAGTAAATATAAAAACATTTACAATGAGAAAAACTTTAAATTAAAATTTATATTTCTTATCATAGGACGTAAGCATACAACCCTATCTCTTTAGAATCACTTTCAGATATTCTTATAAGATTATGACTAACACCTAAGGGCTCTTATATACGAGCGATGGCACGCGCCGCACTTAGTGTCGCACATATGTTACCTCCCTAAGGTCTTGTGGAGTTAATACGTATGCATCTTTACAATCTTTAAGAAATTGTCTTAATATGTATACAAAAATTACCTCTGCAAATTCATCCTTAGGAATCTCATCCTCCAATTTTAGCAAAGAAATGCCAAATGCATACATTTCGTTACTTAATAATCCATTTTCATGCCCATAGTTCCAGGCTTGTTTGACTGCAAAAATCTTTTGTGTTTCAGTACAAAGACTTTCATTTACACTGAGTAAATTATGAATGTATTTTGTACATAATTTTTCATCTGGAAACTAAAACGGAAGGTTTATTTTAGTAACAAAAATATGTAAAGTCCACCTTGAATAATAATAATAATTATCTGCACTAATATTATAAAGAGGAAAATTTTGTTTGTATGTTGGTTTATAATGAATAGGCTCAAAAACTACTGGACCGATTTTAAAAATTCTTTCACCATTCGAAAGCTATATTATCCACGATTACCATAGCTATATTTTATATGAAATATATTTGATAAATAGATTTTGAGGCAGTACAAAGTTTGCCGGGTCAGCTAGTAAATAATACGACACACAAAATAATAATTTGAAATTATAACCTTTGTTAATGCTTCTTCATACACACCCATATAATTATTAATTTCATTTGGCAAATTGTTTTCAAAATTTATAAATTCTTCTATTTCCGTCCAGTGGTATCCCTGTAGAAACAAAATAATTACTGATTGAGTTAATGTTCGTACATTATAAATATTCAAATTGTTGATAACAAGTCTTACTTCTAACTCCTTTTGAGCAATGTAACACCAAACATCTTTTTCCTCTTGCCTGGACCATATTTCTGCTTTGATTTCATTTGTAATAGACTCTTCAAATGCAAATTTCATGGACAAATCACATATACTGAACAAATAAGATAATTTAGATATGTTATTCATGCCATTCTTCCAAACGACACTTGCCCTTTTGATTAACTTCTCCTAAAATAATTAACAAATAAATTAGTAAAAATACATCTTTTTATTCTGTCTGGTATCTATTTCAAATTTTTCAATAATCAGTATAAAGTTCCTTATCAAATTATTATAATATATCTTATCTATTATCCATGAGAAGATTTACTATGTAAAAGATATGATTGTTATGTGATAAGTAATTGTTACCTAAATAATATGTTGCTGTTAAATAAATAACTGTTCATAATACTCTTATAATGAACACTGATCACTTCTAAGAACGAGTAAGATTAAAAATATAGTTCATATACATTGTCAATGCATGGTTTGGTAGCAATTTCATTATCAGTTAAAGCAATTGACTATCAATTGATTACTAAAAAAAGATAAAAAAAATTGACCAAATCTCAAATACTAATAGGACTTGATAAAAATTAGGATTACCTTTTCTTCATCACTTTCAGCTTTACAAGCCATCAAGAGTTCAGTTTCAAACAACTCGATATACAGCATTTCAGATTCAGGATGACGATGGATACCTTTCAATAGGAAACTCCTTGCATTTTCCAAATTATCCTGTTCCTTACTCTCCCACTTACTGGCTAGCTGCCAAACTTTAGGCTTATCTCCATGGAACTGTATTAAAATAATGTGAATCCTTTACTGGCTAACCATAAAATATAACACAAGTATTGTATGGATAGTATTGTATACGTCAAAAATTGCAGCTTTTGTGTACCTTTTTGAATACACACTATATGAGCAAGAGCTAATACAATGTCACTTTGAAATATGATATTTATTGAAACAAGTTTCACAGCACAACAATATTTTATCGGACTTTATTGATTTTTTTACTGCGACAATAATAATAACTTAACTGAGTTAGTACCTACTTAACTATAAAATCTAAAGAATTTTACACCCCCAAAACAATTTTACTTTTAGTGTTTACCAAGAAATTAAAACATACCTGTATCATTTGAGCAATGATATTAGACACTGCATAATCAAAGCCAACACTCATACAAAACTTGATGTATTCAAAATAAATCTCTATATCATTTTGGAATCTAAGGATGAACTGCTTGAATACTTTGTTCAGTCGTTTTGCGATTGAGTACTCAATGTCATGTTTTTTTTCTGTCAATTTGGCTTGTTTCCGTCTAAGAGCTATATCTTCCAGTAACGCCAGTTCATATGCTATGTAGTGAACAAAATCATCCTTTGCTTTTAGTCTTCTTTGTATTCTGTATTCAAACTCTTTACGTTTACGTGATATTTCCCTGAAAAATATTAGAAGTCTATTATTGCCTTCTTTCTGTTTATATATAGATGTGTTTCATTTATTTAGACTATTTAGTATAGACAATTGTATACAGACTCGTCCTATTAATAGTTTGGCGTCACTGCAGGTCAGCTTATTATTGAGAAACCATCTAAGTATCCAAGTATCTTTCAAACTGAATTAATTCAGGTACAACATATTGACAATAACTGTAACCTATTCAGCCTATTCAAACACCTTATTTATATATATTGAACAAATGTTTAATAAGTCAGATTATAAAGATGTATCCGTTACTGTTAACTACACATTTCACCTGCTAACAGCAACAGTGTGCAGCATGCTTGGTGTCACACCAAAAAAAGGAAATTATGTATGCAATAAGTTAATTATTTAAAACCTGACGAATTAAGGGAAGAATTAAGCAGTGTTTCTTATAAGGAAGTGTAAAAAAATACTTCATATCATACAAAGTTTTACCTACTTTATTTCATCGTCTTCATACAAATTTGTCCTTCGCATCTGCTCCAACTCATTTATCATATTCTCAATACGTTGATTCACTTGTTCCGCCATCTTCGATGTTTTCTAATTTCTCTTTTGAAACAATATCTTCGTCACAGTCGAAAATATAAACTTTTAAACGTTTGTAATGTTTGGTGTTTGAAAATGCCCGACAATTGTCAATGACAGTCACATGACTTTTTGAGGTTATGATTATGAGTTACGACATTTCTTTTTTAATCGTGTTTACAGCCTTAGATTCTTGCTTATTAGCCTAACATTACAAAGACCACAGATACCGTTAGAAGTATAATTCTGTGGTTGAGACATACTACAGATAATAGATCCCTCTTTTTTAATGGCTACTTGACACTTTTTGGGAAAGTGTTTTAATGAATTAGTATACGTATTATATATGCCTTTCATTGATCACTTTTTCGAAAAAAGGGCTATTCATTAATAAAAATCGAACTTTCTTTACGGTGAACGGAACGTCGCGTTAAATCAGGCGGTCAAGTGTCATTTTGTGGCGGAACGTCATTACACTGTAAACAAACAACGCTTAGAAGAAAATTGAGAGTTATTTAGCTATTATAACTAAAATTTAAATAAATGACAAGTTATAAGACGTGTGCAGTGACGATGTGTACAAGTACGATCGTAACAAATTTGCTTATACAAGTTCCTAAACCCAAATCTCATAAACGTTAAAGAACTTGCAGATTCTTATATGTTTAAATCCTCTGTTTGCAAGCAATGACATTTTATATCTATACTATACTATCTATATAAGAGAAGTATTATTGAAAAAAAGGAATAAATTTAGTAACTCTCGAGTGATTCGTCAATTCCAAATCATTGGAACGGGACGTAATCAAAACAAAACAGCAAGTGGAAGTATTCATATATTTAATATATTATATAGATGTCTATGATAAGAATAGAATTATAAGACGTCTATGAGAATTCTATTTTAAGGGCCCATTCTGTAATTAATAGGACACAATTAAAATATTTCATGACTATGTTATTATTGATGGTGCATGTGCACTGATTAAGTTACAGGACTGTATAATTAAAAATACATGATTTGCAAATATTAGTATTTTATTAACCAATTTCTTTGTTTATTTGGTTTATATGGTTCTATTAGTGAGTACACACAGTAGAACTTTTGTATATATTTATCATATGTTACAGTTACAATAATTACTACAGATCACCTAAGCTAAATTTTTGTGCTGCTTGCGTGTCTGCTTTTCGTCATTACTAAAATTATTTTCCGTAACAAATGGATATATATTTTTATCACTGTCATTTTCAGAATTAAATTGCAATGCAATAATAGGAACTATATGGTCACTTTTCTTCCTTCATCTTGTTGGGTAGGTTACGCAAGTAAAGAAGTACTATTTCCCGTGTACTTTACTTTATGTATTTCAGACTGGTGCCCACTTTCGAAACTTTTGGCTCCTCACTTCTTCTAGGCAGGACAGTCATCACATTTTCATTTTCATTGATGTACCTTGTGTTCAGAACAACTTTTACTTTTCATGAAACACAAACTTGCCTTCCTCTTAAACTGCACAAACTCTATAACGTCGTCACTATACGATTGTCGGGAAGATCTGTAAATATAAATATAACCAATTAATAACCTTAAAACAGTTCACATAAGAATATAAGTATATTTAAAAAAATCTTAATAATTACTTGAAGACAACCTTTCTTCTGTCTGAAGTCAGTTAAGAAATGTTTTAATTGTACGATATGATTAAATGTAAATATAAAGAATGTTTTACTTACGTTGTTTATTTGATATTTCCATAGGTTATCTCACGGAAGTTTTTGTATCCATTTTGATTTATTGCACTGAATATATGGATCTTCTTTAAGCAGGTTCACGCTATCAGCTTTAATATAGTGTGGCTCCATTTCGGTTCACAACATAAATTCAACCAACTCTAACAGCAAACGATTTAATTATTATTTGTCTTGTTTGGTTTCGAATGTTTCGATGTAGTGACGTCACATGACATTTGAGGCAGCACTGTCGCCGTTTTGGGATTTAAAATCCACAGATAAAAAATCGAAAATTTCTTTTTAAAAATTAAAATACTTAGAACGTATTAAAAAATAAACGAAATACTGCATAATTTATGTTTACTTATAAGCTATCATATCCAACATATTTCATATTTTATTGTTATAACTGTCAAGTACCCAATAACAGCCACAAACATAGATATAGGATGTCAAAGATACACAATGTCAGATTAAACGCGTTACCAAAACTTATATGTGTATGTGTGCGTAATAGTGTTGTTACCTTCATATTTTTTATCGATTAACATCCAGTATTAAGTTGGCAAAGTAGCTTTTGTGTTCAAATTATTACAAAAAATAATGAAATACTATATTTTTATAGGTGTTTATTTATTAATATTATAAAACATAAAACAAGTATTAAGAAATATAAAAAATTAAATTAAACGATACATTATACATAGAAATGTCTTCTTCGAAATATTTGCTACATATAACTGCCGATTTATTTGGAGTCCAGTCTGGCCGATTTATTATTTTTATCCATTTGTCACGAACCTCGCTTGATCGACTCGGTATCCTTGAAAAGATATAGGTGATACAAAAATTATTCGAGTTATAATAACAGGGTATTTGACATAAAAAATCAGAATATGTAAATTTCGTTACTATCCGTCAACCAAGATTATGTTCTGTTTATATAGGAAAAAAACTAAAGGATATAAAGGAATGATATTTATTTTTACAATATATTATCGACACATTATCGATACAATATGACGTCACCATATTGTCAATCCCTAGCGTGGATTAATAATTTAGTTCTCGTATATATTTTGGTAACTTTACTTCTAGCTATGAAATATATGTATTTATAGCAAGATAAATTAATATGAAATTGTATAAACTATGTATAAAACCAACTAATATGAAATTTGACGAAATATTGCTTAAAACCCTGGGATAGAAAAATCGTATTTACCTGTGAAACGTATACTTTTGTGGATTATTTTTCCTTGTAACAATACACTTAACAATACAGCAAGACACCATTGTAACCAAAAATCAGAAATACATAAATAGTAGTTTGATTTTCACTAAAACATTAAAACGTCTCGTAGCCGGGGGAGCTTAAGGCCGCTTATTCGAAGAGAAATTGACACACTGTCACTTTTGTTGGCATCTCTTTCTCTCTAGTAGATTGTCTATATGAGTTGACATATGTCTGTCTCAAGCTTTGTTGGTCTTTAGCGTAGCGAAAAAATTCTAAGTCTATGGCCACAAATATCTGCCTAAAACTGCCTAAAAAAAATGTAAGTAAAGATAATTTAATAACGTTATTTAATTGACGCTTTGTTTTTAATTGAAACTCCGTTGCATAAAGTAATAAGTTACAACACCGTGGCTGCCGCTGACCTTCGCGTACTAAACATCGCGAATAGTCAACATTGTTTTTAACATACCTTTTTTATCTATTAAACTTGTAGGCGCTCCCACAGCTTCAGGGACTACGTTAAAATATACCGCATAAAACTGCGATCCCGCAACCACTGCTTGAATTCTTAGCTTTAGCAAGCCTCGCTTCAGATTTTTATTATATAGGTTTATATAGATTATACTTTATATTATGAATTATGAAGGTGGTAGAACCCTTTGTGGTTCGACTCCGGCGGCACGACTGCCAAACCTATTTCTACCTAATAACAGCTGTGTTCTGGTTTGACGGGTGTGGTAAGGGAGATATACTTTTCCGAGACGTTCCAGCTTAGTCCTCAGAGGTAGCAGCGCATCTGTAGCCAACCTCAAGTAGGAATCGTAATCCTATTATGTGGTGAGGACGACATGCTTTTCCTGGCGTTTTTTACCCCGACCTTACTCCTCAGAGATAGCAACTTAACTGAGGTTGACCTAAAGTACGACTCTTTTATCTGGAATTGATTACAGATGTCCATGTGCGGCAGCCGCCACATACAATTATCAGTTGGAATGCATGCTGTTAACTACCTCAATATTATAAAAACAATTCTGACCATTTTTTACAAAACATTTTTATTTCTTGTCTCCTAAGTACAGGATAAGTAATATAATAATAAGTACAAGGAAATACGTAGGAGAACGAAAGTTACCGACATAGCTCTCAAAATAAGCAAGCTGAAGTGGCAATGGGCTGGCCACATTGTTCGTAGGACGGATAACCGATGGGGTAGGAAGGTCCTCGAATGGAGACCACATCTCGGCAAAAGGAGTACAGGACGCCCCCCGACCAGGTGGACTGATGACCTGAAGCGGACGGCGGGTAACCGCTGGATCCAGATCGCTCAAGACCGGTCGGAGTGGCGTAGATTAGGGGAGGCCTATGTCCAGCAGTGGACTATTACAGGCTGATGGATGGATGGAAGTACAGGATATAAGTAATTTTAGTGAATTATAATCTTGACGATGTCGGGATGTGTAAACTAAAATAATAAATATGAATGTAAAAAATCCTTTAATACATATACCCTATTTACAGCACATCATAGTTCGAATAAAAATAATCGGTAGTCGGTAGGTACATAAATTATAATTATGAAAACGATATCCTAAAATACATTAAGACTTAATTTTAAATAATTTACTGATTTATCATCTAGCCGTAAATTTAATTACACTTTCTTCACAATGTTCGATAAGGCCCCTGCCTTTGAAACAATTCAGCCAAGTTTTGGAAAACAGTTTGAAGCTCTCTCTTTCGACGTCAGTTTTAAAAATTGGTGTTACATTGATTTCGGGTATACATCGACCGAAGTCGATAGCTGGCAACCACACTTGGAAATCTGAATCTGGGGAGTATTTGAATATATCTTGGCAACCCTCGAGGTTGATCTGTGGTACGGGAGGTTGCCGTTGGAGCAGTTTCTTCAGTGTAATGAAAGTAATTTGATTGTCCTTCAGACTTATAGACTGAAGGTGTTTCGCGCGACCAAGGCATCTGGAAAATAAAAAAGTTTTTAAAAAATAATAATAAACTAACACACTTCTGTTTATGACTAAAAACCTCATTACATTTATATTCAAGGACAAAATTTGCGGGTATTTTTAACAATGTCCGATATTGTAATATATAAATATTTTCCTTATAATGTAAAATATATATTTTTCGTTATATATGTAAAATACCAAGTTCAAACAATAATGTAGCCTGAGAAAAATGTATTTACGTATTAAAGGGAAATTATTACATAAAAGATTACAAACCTGAATATTCTCATGAACTGTCCATCCACTAGTTTGCAGTTTGACAGACTAAATCTCCTTATCTTCAAATCTTTCGACTTATCTAGGATACTAGCAATACATCCCACTACATTTCCTTCCACGCCAATATTATCCAATTCCAAATCTACTAAAACGTTAGGATTCAACGTCGACAACAAAGATATAAGCATTGGTTGTTTAATGTCATTATTACTCAAGTCTATAGTCTCCAAAGTCTTAAATTGTAGCTTATCTGCGTCAACGGTAACACTGTTTGTGATTCCACAGTCATTTAATCTTAAAACCTTTAGCTTGATGTGAAGGCTCAACTTCATTACATGTTTAAAACCTTCGACAGTTATACAATTTCCACTTAAGTCTATCTCCTCTAAGCTCTGGCAAATAGGTCTTGTTGCTTTTTCAAAAACATTTGCCAACATTTTCACTCCATCGGCGGTGATGTTATTTTTGCTTAGGTCTAGTTGCGTTATATGTTTTATAGTGCACATACATTCTGTAAGGTACTTCATGGAATCGTCTCCAATGTTGTTATTTGATACTAATATAGCTGTGATGTGAGTTTGGTGGGTTAGTGCGCGGAAGAGCGGTCGGACTTGTGAGGGCGATAGTGTTTGCGATCCTAGCGCTAGTCTGTGTGTTGTGTGGCTTCGTCCAACCGCTTGCTGGATTTCTTCTGAAGGGGCTGAGAAAATTAAATATCATCACATTTTAAACTATCACATTTTTCTATTATTAAAATATTTAACTTTGTTTATGAAACTAAGTCAATTTCGAGAAAATATTAAGGAAAGCTTTTAAAATATTGTTTAAACTGGGGCCAGTGGCATTTAATGCATAATCGAACGAACTTGTAAGTGAAGTTCAATCAGTATTATATGAGTGCATTTATCCAAAGATTGTAGTGTACGAAGGCTATTGTAGTAGACTTGAGTCTTACACACACTACAAGACATAGATGTAACTTTTTTTTTTCTTTTATAATATAGAAGTAGCAGACGAGCATGCAGTCCACCTGATGGTAAGTGGCTCCTGCCGCCCATGGACATTTGTAATCAACCGCAGATAGGATTAGATATTCCTACCTGATGTCGGCCACAGATGCGCCGCTACCCCTGAGGACTAAGCTGGAACGCCTCGAAAAAGTCTGTCTCCCTTACCACACCCTTCAAACCAGAACACAGCAACGCCTAACACTGCTGTTATTAGGCAGAAATAGGTGTGGCGGTGGTGCCGCCGGAGTCGAACCATAAAGGGTTCTACCACCTTCACCTTATCTAACAAGTAGTAGTAGTCCTTTTATGGTTCAGTAATGATCGCACGCTTTAGATTGCAAAATATCGATATGTAAATTTAAATCGAATAAAGACGTCACTTTACTTTAATCGCAAAACCTATTTATTCTACTTACATAAACCTAATGCTTCACAACACTCCAAATAGCGCTCTTCAGCAGGAGATGCCTTGAAATTAGTGACGCAGGTGTTGAGTTCTGGTGACGACAGAACCAAGCTCAGAGGGTCGTCCTCGGACAGGATAGCGCCGTCTGACGTCATCAAACTGAACACTGGTCGGACACCGGTTAATCTATAAAAATAAAAAAAATATAAGTGGTTATCTTAAAGTAGCGATTATGTGACTAAGTTAAATGTGCACGTAATCCCTTGTAAAGATATCGCAAAGTCATCTTTAGATCATTACTGTCCCAGTGCTGGGCACAGGTCTAATCACAGAATGACAAGGATCAATGACCTCATAGTCGGGCTCAGCGGTACGCGTGTAGGATGTCGTATCGGTGGTATTCCATTTAACAACATTAGCTATGCGGACGACATGGTGCTGTTGGGGCCGACTGTTGGAGCAATCAGAGAACTGCTATCGGCTTGTGAGGTCTATGCCGCATCACACGGTCTAGTATATAACGTTAAAAAAAGCGAGTACATGGTGTTTAAGGCTGCCGGTAAATGTCCTGAATCCTTCCCTGCGATTACCCTAAATGGTGTTAATCTCAAACGGGTTTATCAATTTAAATATCTAGGACATCTCCTCACAGACAGCCTTAGAGATGATGTAGATATCGAAAGGGAACGCAGAGCGCTTGCGGTTCGAGGTAATATGCTGGCGCGTAGGTTTGCCCGCTGTTCACGACAGGTCCAAATTACACTCTTTAGGGCGTACTGTCAGGGATTGTACACGGGAGGACTGTGGATAGCTTATGCCAAAAAATCACTAAGCGCTCTGCGTATTCAGTATAATAATGTCTTTAGGATGATGTTGGGACTTCCTCGCTTTTGTAGAGCCTCCGAGATGTTTGCTCAGACTCAAACTGATAGCTTTCATGCCGTCATAAGGAAAAAAGTCGCATCGCTGATGAGGAGAATAAGGGATAGTCACAACATCATGCTAAAAACCGTTTGTGAGGATGTGCATGCACCTGTTTGGAGGCATTTTGCGCGGACGATGATTGAAACCAAGACGGAACTACCCATGGCTCGGTGTCGTTGTCTGCGCGGGGTGCCCCGCAAGTACATGATTTATTGATTATAGGTATAGATATAGTTGTACTAACATAGTTTTAAGTTTAATTGTAACTAACAAAATGGATCTCTGTTATCTGAAATAAAAATTTATTATTATTATTATTATTAGGCCATAGTTCACCGCGCTGGCCAAGTGCGAATTGGTAGACTCCACATAGCTTTGAAAACTTTTTTTTTTTTAATTTATCACGTTTATTCGTGATGGTTTCATTCATCGTTTAAGCAAGTGATAACTCGATCGAACTCGATCGAACTTCGATTTTGATCAAAATGATCGAAGAGTTACAAAAAAAGACGTGTACGATTTCGAAAACTTTTGTCAGTACATAATATAAATTGCTTATTGTATCAAATTTCTAGAATAAAACAGAGAATTTAACCAACAAGTAGTTAATTAGAAATAATTATAGTTAAAAACTAAAAACCACGCTAAAATCGCACAAGGATATTCGTTAATCTTAACGATCCTGAGGAGACTGGGACAAAATATTAAAATCGTGTATTGTCATCGGTTCTTGATAAGTCTTCAAGATTTTAAATTATTCAAAGTGGGTAAAAATTGTGTTCAAAAATTCCGTTACATACATACGTACAGGTAAACCTATAAAAACGTGGTAAATAAGGCACTTACTTGTAATATCTCGATTTAACTTCTTCAACAAGCCAGCTGATCGTCAATTTGTTGATTGTCTCGAGTTTTAACGATATCAATAGCACTTTGTCCTGTATTTTTACTTTTACAGCAGCTGGAGGAAGAATTTGTGTTTGCATGGGCCTGCCATTCTTTGACGCTTGCACGATGCTTATCGGCTGTATAACGTTCATTGGCTGCACTATATTAGGGTTTATGTTTTGCACTATGTTAAAACCATCATTGGAATTGTGATTGAAGTTTTCACCTGACGGTTTCCTAGAAAATGCCACCGGAGTCATTCTATCTCTTCTTATAGTCACTTCGTTGTCACTGCCGCTGTTACTAGACTGGTCATTCTCATCCCTTTTTCTCTGAAAACCCGCTCTTAGTAACGTGCTTTGTCTTTTCCAACGACGCCGCATGCCATCTCTACTATCTCTGGACTTCGTGTTATTGAGCTGTCTAGTAATATCAATTATGTCAATTGTATCCGGACAAATGTTTTCGTTTCTAAACTGATCCGAATCTGAACTGTTTTCGCTCATGTCAATAACATCACTAATACGAGACTTCTTTCTAGATATAGAAATGCTGTTGCTATCGTGAAGTGGTCCATTGATTTTATTTATGTTTTCGACGCTCTCTTTAATGATGTCCGTGGACGATTTCTTAACAACTACAGACGTTAATGGGTCGCCAAGTTTACGTTTCTTGCTCTTGTTCATGATTCCCAGATCGTCATCTAACCAATCGTCGTCAACTTCCGTCGGGTCTAGTAACGCTGGTTTCTGCTTAGATATCTTCACTTCAACATCCGACAGGTCACTTCCAGTTCTATTTCTCAACGCTGATATTGCACTTCTGTATTCTTTTACGCCTGATATTTTTTTCTTATCTTTCTTAGAATTATCTTCGTAGTCATTATCAAGGGAATTTTCGGAGTCATCAGATGGGAAAGCTGTTTGATTTTTATTAATATTTTGCGATAAATTTAGTTCGTCGTCACTGTCATCGTCAATAATGTTTCTTTTCCTGAACACTGGTGACTCCAGATCCCTAATCCGGCTTGTCATTTTTGAAGTACTTGGTGGCGTAGTGTCTTTTATCGGTTTGACTGGAGTCTTTGACTTGGCCCTATTAAGACTTTCAAATGCACCACCTTTGTCAACCATGGTATGCATTTTATGGCATATATTATTGTACATTATCTCTTCATCTCTAGTAAGGATAGTTTTTGTCCGCCATTTCTGTAGTACTTGTAAAGGAGTCTCACCAAAGTCGGTCTTTAGTGATGGTATGGCACCATTCTCTAACAATAACTGTACAACTTCTAGATGGCCATTGCTTGCTGCATCATACAAAGGTGTTATACCTGAGATAGAAATAGGATTATTCAAATATCTGCCTGTAAATCTTAAATAATTGTTGATTTCTAAGGGTATATGCATAAGATAACATAAACCTTAAATAAAAAATATTATTTTTACTAAAGTTAGTATATCAACTTTTTAGCTTAATCGAAAACGTTTTATAATAGTGTAGCATTTAAACACCGTCCTTATTCAAATTTATTCGAAACGTACATCAGATTCGGTCGCTTAGTCTTCCAGGACCCACCAAACAGACCCACCGGTGGGTCTGTGAAGACTGATATGTCTCAATGGTCCCACTGGTGGGTCCTGTGAGATTTGTTTGTCTTCCAAGACCCACTATTCTAAATTAATACCTGCTTAAATTAATATCAGTATTCATACAGGATTGGTTAGGTTAGGTTGGAACATAAAAGAAAAAAAAATTAAGCGAGCAGGGTGCGGTATCGCCCTGCGAGCGGGTGGGTCCGATTCACGTTAATTCGGACCTAACCTATATGATTCCTAATCTCATGTGACACAGGGTGAGCATCTTCAAAACCATAACGGACTTACCGTATCACCGGCCGTACCCCTAGCTGTACGGTGGGCGAAGAGTATTATAGTATACTCTGATTCATAATTAGGTGTCCAAAATGTCAACAAAGGTGTTGACCTATCAAGAAAATACGTTAGAAATGGTAGTTTTTATTTTTGTCGATATTAAAGTAATACAACAATAATAAAATAATAATCTAAATAAATTAAGATTAATTCACATTTTCTAATATTTATATCACCAAAATTTCGTTCCATACAGTAATAATAATAAAAAACAAAGTTTATGGTAGAAAATTAAAATGTGATAATGGTAACACAATCGGAATCCAAGACATTTCTTGTGCTGTCATTTTTAAGTTTCGTAAATGATATTATTTATTTTCGTGATTGTGATCAAACTCTAATGTTTTCTCGTTTACATAACGCGTTTGTTAAATTGTGTATATTTGTTAAATGTTCGTTTTTTGTCGAGTTTGTTAAAGTTTTTGTTTCTTGTTAATTTTGACAGTGACATTTCTTTGTTTACATTTTGGACACCTAATTATGAATCAGACTATAGTTAACCTTTGGTTCTGTATTAAAACTGTACCGTAATTTAATAAAATTTAATAGGGACTTTATGTAATTTTTTAAAAAATGTTTACGATAATGGTATTAGTGACATTATTTTATTACAAAATACAATCTTAATATGAAAACCGAATCTGAATTAAATAACATAACCTAACCAATCTAATATCTAATTGGAACCTCATTGAATTGGGATTAATAGCACTAGTATAACAACTAAAACTTGTAAAAGGCTGAAGGCTGTATTTTAAACGCATTAATTATTTATCTTGTGTATTTAAATACAAAATTCTTATACCAACAACGTAATTAATTAATAGAGAGTATAAATCGGATATTAACAATACTATGTATAGTCGGTGGTACCGTTTTAATCGTGAGGGACCCACCATACTACCAGGAGTACGGCCGGTGGTACGGCAGGACCGTCACCTCTAGTATTTTTTGTTACAGTTGAACATCAAAGATTTACCTGCCATTAGGTGTATGGTGTATGCCTACCGCATATTTATAAACCCTAATACACTCAGTAAATTCGTGGTGGGTCTAAGAAGATATAAAATAAAATAGTCTCAATGGTCCCACCGTCTGGTGGGACCATTGAGACATATCAGTCTTCACACCACCGGTGGGTCCTGGGAGACTAAGCGGATTCGGTTACGCTTTCGGATATATTTAATTATGGACATCCGAGAAAACTCAAATTACGGAAACAGACTTCCATAAAATACCTTAAAATCTTCTACTTACCATCACAGTTCGATCCTCCTCTATCATTAACGTTGGCACCATTGTTGATCAGTATAGATGCAACGTCAAGACGGCCGTGGATACAAGCTTCGTGGAGCGGTAACCAGCCCGCATTGTCCCTCACGTTCACTGGGTGACCTTTGGCTATCAGCCGTTCTACCAGAAGTTTGTTCCCTGATATACATGCCTAAGGGAAAACGGAAGTGGAATAATTTGCATTAATTATGGTTGTAGGATTTATCATTCATCATTGATTCCCAAAATTTAAACCAGTGCGCTTTTTTTTTCTCTCGTATTCGATTCCCTAGGGAAAAAGATTTTTTAAAAAACTAATGATGCAGTTTTAGTTTTTGTCAAAATCGGCCTTGCAACTCCTTTCAACATTTTTCCCCTGACAGCCTTTGAAATAAAATCCAAAAATTTCGTGTTACATGTTTATATGTTACATTTTTTATTACGAAAATATCTAGTTTTCACGTTAAAAATAAAACCATGCACCACGACATATGCGAGTGAATCTTTGTGCAGATTCATCATTAATTCATCAAATTCAATCATTAAATAAATAAATAAAATCAAAATAAAAAAATATAATAATAGGTACTCACAACATGCAACTGTGTCTCCCCTTTCATATTCTTCTTAATGGCGAAGCCCTTCCCACGTCTCCTTGTCTCCCTTTTGTTGTCAGCAGCATCTTCTTCATTGGTGTCTGATAAATCTGAAAATATAATTGAGGGTAAATTAAGAGGAGATAGAACGCTACTCCTAATTTGGCGTAATAACAACATTGTTAAACGCGATGTATGTTAAAAGGGTGTGATAAGCGAAACATAGTAATCAGAAATGTTCCAACTCAGTTTAGAAGTAGCAAAATATCTGTGGCCGATCTCAGATCAATCTCTTCTTATCTGGGGTTGATTAACGATCTACCAACAGGGGAAGAGGATGCTTCTTTAGTGTTAATAATTGGCCAAGTGCAACTCGAACTTGCACATGAAGGATTAAATACTACCAACATTTTGATATATTTTTTTTATTTTTAGTATTTGTTATTATAGCAGCTATTAAAGTAAATGCAGTATGAACATTTAAACTGTCTACCTATTACAGTTTAATAGCGATTTCTTGTAAGGCAATCCCCATTTATTTCTATTTTTTTTTATGCATTCGTTTATATTGGCACCATTGTGTATCTATTACATTTTCAGAGATAGAGCCCTATGACAGACAGATGGACAGACAGCAGAGGCTTAGTAATAAAAACGGATTATCCTTAGCTATGCCCAAATGGTAAAAAGAAACAATAAAAATTACGAAATAATGAAAATTGCTACTTCCCTAAGCTCACCTGTCAAATCTTCAAGGCAGATATCATCTCCGATATGGGTGGTGTCCTCATCATCACCACCAGCAGAACTCTGTTCATCCTCTGACTGTTCCAGGTTGTCAAAATTGTTACACCCCAAAGCCCTTAGTTCTTCTTTAGTAGTCTCTATCCTCTCCAATTCGTAGTACGCTTCTTGGTATCTCAGCAAGTTTTTTAGTATTCGGATTTCATATTTTCTCTTGTTCCAATCTCTTGCCTGAAAATCGGCAACAGGGAATATGAATGATATTTTCAGAAATAAACCATAAAAAATATATATGTTATAATAACACTTAAATAAGTACTATAACAAAACTTTTATTTATTATAAAAAAACTTGGATTGTTTAACAAAAACTTAGATTTAACAAAAGGGGCCTCGACGGAAGACGCTAGCGCGCAGACGCATTCACTCGCGCGGCTCCAAAGCAACTTCGCTTTTATTCTCAAAAACACGGCGCAAGGCATAAGCTCAGGCGCATGCGCGGTATCCTTGCACATCGTACGATCGCTCCTGATTGGTCAGGCGCCGGCAAGGACATCGTACGATGTTTGGGGATCCGTCGGGCAAATCGAACCTTCTTTTTTTTTAAAATAATAAAACCGAAAAGTGTTCCCGCGCTACAGTACTTAATAAAAATATGAAATGTGTTCTTTTCGGTATTACAAAATCATGAATATATCTTATATATAAAATTCTCGTGTCACAATGATAGTTAGATTTTCACCAAATTTTATATGCAAATTCAGTAGGTCTGAGACTCGGCTGCTATCTATTTTTCATAACCCTAAGAAATAAGGGTTGTTCACCCTATACATTTCTTTATTTATATGGCAACACTACGTTTGCCGATAAAATCCGAATATATACTCACAACATTCCTTGCATCGTAACAGGCTTTCTCCACTTGGTCATAAGGTTTCTTAGCCAAGAAACACACTTCAGCTATATTGGCAAGAGTTGTGTACGCTTCCTTGTGGATATCCTTAATCAACTCATATTCTTTTTGATAATACTCCAAGGCTTCATAGTAGCACCCCATGTCTTTGTAAGTTTGGTATAAGCTGGAAGTTATTTATAAATAATTAATTTAAAAAAAAATGTTAACTGCAGAGTAACATTTTTCAAGCATATCTATGTATGTTTCATGAATTATAAATTAACAATTATATTATCTAAAGCAATCACATACTCCGCTAGCTCAATAATCTCAACATTATTTCAATTTAAGGCTGTTTTTTCTTATAATATTTATGTAGCAAAGAAGTATGTAGTCCACCTAATAGTAAGTGGCTACTGTCGCCCATGTAGTCAGCCCTAGATAGATAAGACTCCTGCCTAAGCCCTGAGATTGACAACAGATGCATTGCTATCACTGACTAAGGTAGAATACCTCAGAAAAGTATGTCACCCTTACTAACCCCTTCAAAGTAGAATATAGCAGTACTTATAAGTGCTGTTATCAGGCAGAAAAGTGTGGTAATGGTGCACCTATAGTCAAACTACAGAGTATTCTACCATCTCCACAAATTTTCTAACATTTCTTACTTATTATTTATAATAAGTTTCAACCAACCTAACATAAATAGGAATAAGCTTCTTCCCACAGTCTCCAGCCAATACTGCATGGTCCAACATCTTCAAATAATACTCAATAGCGCTGGGATAGTTCTTCAAATGGCACGCACCATCACCCAACTTCTCATAAAGCTTTTTAAATGTCATGTGGTCAGAAGGGTCCGTTGATATTATGAGGTCTTCTGTGTAACACATTGCTGCAACTGTTGATAAAAAATTACAATATCTTCATTACATAATTCAAGTTGATTTGTCGATTGAAGGAGAACCAAAATGATTTCAAATGATAAATATCTTCTTACTTAATCCTTGTAATTACATCTGGCACAAAATGCTCCATCTGAATGTTTTTAAACCGGCAAATTTTGTAGTAAAATCAAACTTTAATTTTCGTACAAAATAGGACTTCAGTTGAAAAGTAATAAGTAGGAAACATTTGGATATGTAAAGGTATCAATCTAAATGTGTGTGTAGTAGTGTTTTTTTTTTAAATATAGGAGTGGCAGACGAGCATGCAGTCCACCTGATGGTAAGTGGCTACTGCCACCCATGGACATCTGTAATCAACCCCAGATAGGATTATATAGTCCTACCTGAGCTCGTCCGCGTTTAACATAAAGGAAAACTCATAGTAAACACCATACAATGCTCATAGACACACAAGCGTCAGCTTCATAGATTGATCTTTAGGTTACAAGCAAAAAATTAAGTCACATATCACTAGTCAATCAAAACTCATGACACTTAAGACTCACCAACTCTTAAATTCGACTCAATATTTTCCCTCTCCTCCTCATCAGGTGTCTTCATTTTCCACGCCTTAAGGAGAACCTGCTTAGCACTTTGGTAGTCAGACATCTTACACAAAATGTCTGCCTTGGACGAGAGGGTTTCACACATCTTTAGTACCTGAAATATTACAATGTTTACACATTTAACAGTTTAAAATGTTTGAAATAAAAAACATTTTTACAAATTTTACACTCATATTAACTAACTGCTATAGGAATGTGTCAAAACAGCTTATGCCTCCTCTGGACCGGAAGGTAGTATGTACTCATATTAAAATATTATACAATAAGGATCATTTTAATCATGAATTATATTAAAATTATTAAGTATTAAGTAAGAAGTAAGTTTATAACTATATAATACTACTGTATAAATAGTGGCAATATGTAAATGTGCATGTATGCACGTGTCTGCATGATTGTGTGCTTGTGTGTGTATGTGTGCATGCATTGCATAGACAGTTGACGATTTAGCTGCTTTTCAGAAGTTAAAAGCTTAAAGTAGGTAGTCTACTAGGGCCATTACTAACTTACTTTGTTATGACAGATAATCTGAATAACTGAGTTCCAGATACTAGAGTTTCTACTGTACATGAATTGAATAACAAGACCTTACCTTATCTTCCAGCCTGCTTGCAACCTCTAGAGCCTTATTCAAGCAACTGAGTGCCTTAGTGTAATCCTTCTTCTTATTGCTATGCAAGAGGCCTTCCGTCATGTAACAGTTGTGTAAAACTTCATACAAATCCTGACTTGCGCATATGGTTATGGCTTTGTGAATGCAATCAACAGCTTTGTCCAAGTATCCCAGGTGCTCTTGTACTACTCCTATGTTGAGGAGCAATCTGGCTCGCATGTCCATTAATTCTGTCTTGTTGATTTTGCCATTTAATCTGTAGATAGTGTAGAATTTGTTTCAATTTAAATATTTCCACTCATAATATAAACTGAATGTATGATATTCATTTATTTTAAAGATCACACAAATGAATATACCATTACCCTGTAACCTAAGAACACAGTAATAATAATAATATAATTTAGATTACAATAAAATACAGTTAGGGATTAAAATTCTATTGTCTTATTTATTTTTTTTTATTTAAAAAAATAAAAAAATAAAACAAAAATCAAAAAAATAAATGCTTTCTACACTCACAGCCCCACACTAGGATTCCCTGTATCGTGGGTGTTATGGACACACACAGAGACAAATACACAAACACCCACACCCAGAAACGAAAATCTAAATTCATCATTTAGAAATCTGTCTGGCCGGGGATCGAACCTGGAACCCTCTGCGCGTCAAACCGGCATGGTGACCGCTCCGCTACACGGGTCGTCTAATCAAAGTATTGTGCATCATATTAAAAATAAATAGTTACAAATGAATCTATTTTACATTTGCCTATATGTCCTTGTGTCCTGAAGATCTGCTCGAGTCTGAGTCCAACGTCGAGTCTGATACTTTTGGCAAGCTACTTGATGAAAACACTATAGAACCCTCTCAGTTACGACTTGAGCGTTTGTAAACTGCTCGAGCATTGAAGCGTTTAAGAGTTAACTCAAGCATTTTTATAACACTAAGATATACCTATCCAGGGAGTTGCAAGTTAGTCCTCAGGGTTAGCAATATATTTGTGAGTGATCTGAAGTAGACTTGTAACCTTATTCAGGGCTGATTACAGATGTCCAGTAAGCAGTTATAGTTCGCGCCAAACAACTAGTCTGCTCTGAAGTTGTTTCGTACAACAATGAGCATATGCAGAGTATATACTCTGTGGCAACAGTAAGGGCACACTAAGGCCGCTATGTACCAGTTGGGGGTTAGACGGGTTTCGGGGGGTCCCACGCTGTCTTTGTCCCGCTTATATCTACAATTTGCTATTTGACATGACTTGTTTATATATTCAGAGCAAATGGTGGAATGTTTGTTCCTTATACAAAGAAAACATACTTTTCACAAAGTACAACACTCTTCATAAATGCCTTCTCAGCAGCAGTTAGGGAAGTCTTGGCCTCTGTCTGGTCATTACAACTCTGACCCTGCAGCAGATATATTCTTCCAAGAGTGGCCATTGCTCTTTGTTCTTCAACTAAGTTATTAAGTTCCTTTGCCACAGCTGAAATGTATAAGATATTTATTTGTATACAAATAGAAATTCTAACTAGTAACTCTACACGTAAGCATTTTGAAGTCTCTAAACTAAAGTTTTAAATTTTTTCAACTTCAAAGTCCATTATAAACCATCATATATTATTTCAGAAAAACCTTATGGAGGGTGTGTTTGTTTCTGTGAATTATTTATCAAAATTAATCAAGAACCATTGAGGGATTCTAACATAACATTTAGAAAACATTCTACCAAATAAACTCACCTAAATGCCTTTCTTCATACTTCAGAGCCTTTTCGAACTCCGCTAACATCGTCAGCATCTCGCCCATCATCCGGTTACAAGTGCCCCACTCCATGCGAAGGCCGAGCTCCTTGTATATCGATGCCTCGTTCTTATACTCCTCCAGGGCATCGTAGTAACGTGCATGTTTGTAATAATACGTCGCTAAATCGTTGATCGCTTCGGCCAAAGCTCGCCTGTTACTCCCGATCAAAGCCTTTTTCTTCTTGCGTAGTAACTCTAAAATCATAAGTGTTAGCTATACAACTGAATTTGAACACACTTAAATAACATTAATTTGTCGACACTAACTTTCTTCTTCCATTTTTAAAGTGTCAATTATTTACATTATACAATTTACTAGTTTAATTTAATGTTTTAGTAAACTTGAGTGTCTCGATCACTCAATTTCCAATACCCCGTGTATATAAAATTAAAAAAATATACAAATAATGAATTATACGGAAATTTAGCGCTTTTTTCAAGTCAAAACATGTTGATTACTTTGACAGTGACATTAATATCGTAAATTATATAGAGAAAAAATGGTGCCGCCAATGTCGATTGTCGAACAGATACACTTTAAGGATATTTATAGTGATATTTATATAAACCAATATATTTCTAAGAAAGTAAATTTTCATAAATAATACAATTTATTAATATTACTTTCATTATTTTTTAAACGATTAAAAATTTTAGCCAAGTCTTCACAACAACAAAAATTACAACAAAGTAATCAACTAGAAATGTCATGTCATGTGTCTAAATCAATGCAAAATAATGTCAATTGTCAAACAATTATTAACCAAGGGAAGGCAGTTAAGTATCACGTCGCGATTGTATTCTTCATATTATTATCAATAGTTCAAATAATTTCTGAGTGCGTGCATCATATTTTTGAATATAATTTAATAAATTTATAGCTATTCATTAATTAAAAACAAGTGGTTGGTGTAAATATATAGTATTAGCGTATTACTGAACAATAATAATCGCCTACAGCTGTTGTCACCGGCCAGCAAGGTGTTTGACAAATGGTCTCTGGAAGAGTAAGTGTTTTTTTTTACTTTAATATCGGAGAACATTAATTATTTAATGCCAGTCATTATAATTTACAGTATTCATGGTAGAATATAAGAATTAATTAATGAAACAAAAAATAACTTCTATGCATATGGAGAGCATCACGCTGGATTTAAATTAAAATTAACCAGATTTAAATGTGCAATATATGCATACTATTACAAAACCTACATCTTGTTGCTTCATTCATATTAAGCCAGGTAATTCATTATTATAATCTCTATCATATAGATGATGTTTTAAAGTTAAGTGAGCATTTTTTTAAAATATTGTTGTACCTACTTGAAGAAAGTAACAACCACTGCTAAAAATTTAAAAATCACTCCTTATCATACTTTCGCAAGCACAAGGTTTACATACACCAAAATTTAGATTCAAAGCCAGGCTACCATACACACACAAATTAAGACATCTATAAAATTCTGATCCTGAAAAAAATTCTAGATTAATTATTCAGATGTCTGCTGGGCCAAAGGTGAATCCAGTACTTTTTGCATGTACCTCTCTATACCTAGTGAGAGCAATGGCATGCAGTTATTAATAAATGCATACCTTGCCTACTCATGTGTATGAATTTAAAATCATTTTAATTATATATTCACATCCATTCACGCATATCACACAGCAAAATCAGAACACTTCAGGTCTCTTCCTGTTGTGGGGACAGAACTTGCCTTTTAGTTGGACACAAAAAGAGTAATATTTTTAAACATAAAACAAATGCACATAATTGTCAAATACACATAATTGTTTGTTAGAATATGTTTGTTATTAGGTAAGTTTATTTTTTATACTTCAATTTTAATTTTACTCTTCTGTATGGTAATACATATATTTTTTTTAATTTACTACAAGTTGCTCTTTAAAATCGCATGCTACACAGGTAGTTTCCAAATATGTTACAAGAATAAGTATAGTAAATGAACATATATGCAAAATGTGGCATGAACTTTCTCCTAACATATTCCCTGAGCGTTATGACATGGGGCTGTTCAAGAAGGGTGCAAAAAGAGCTCTCTTTAAAGGGGCGAATGAGACTCCTCTGGTGTTGCAAAGTCCATAGGCGATGGTGACTGCTTTCCACCAGGTAGCCTGCCTTATTGTTAGGTATAAATATAAAAAAAAACATGTATTTTCTAAGTAATATCTTCTTCCATCAGCCTTTCAAAGTTCACTGGTGGACTTAGATCTCTCCTAACCTGAACACCCAGCAGTTTTCTGATGTCCTCTTCAGGTCATCAGTGTCCCTTTCTCTCTCCTATTGATTCTGTTAGGTAGGAAAACAGAACATAGCTCTCTCTATAGACCGCTAAGCAACTTTGAGTATATGCATGAGGCTCACAGGAATAATATCTACAAATATGGAATCTATCTACAGTATCACTATGAATAATATGAAAGATCTAAGTTTCACAGTTAAGTACTTACTACATGGATAACTTTAGTAACTATTATTATACAGAAAAAAGATGAGTATCTCCATATACTTTTGATTTGAGTCAAATTGCATTATCTTGAGAATTCTCTTCAATTTCAAAGAATATTATCTATAAGTAATTGATTCATGTTTACTTATTATCAGGTACAATTATTTTTAATTACCAAGTATTGTATTACGCTTATACAATAATTTTTATCAGAAGTAAAAAATGTAGCCTGTGAATCAGAACTCTTTATGACTTAATGTTATGAAATATGTTTATTTTTTATGTAATTAAATTTGTAAACAAGCTTGCAATCTAAGTTACGCAAAAATCATTTCCTAATAAAGACCTACCTATATTCTACTACACTTTTAATATCAAGCGGAGATGCATTGCTCTCTCTGGGGGCAAATTTTATAGATTTCTCTTTTACGAGATCCTTGATCAGAACCTAGCTGAACTGCCCTACTACTATCTCAAAAATTAAACAGTAGTAAGTCCAAAATATAGGTATTTATTTGGGGGTGGAAGGTTGACTTGAAATCCCAAAACACCCTCATCTGCTTACAACTAAATTACAGTTGGATTTTTTTCAAGTTCGGGGGATTTAAACCTCCCTGTGTACAGCTATTAAGCAATACGACATATTACAGGACCTCCCACAAGAGACACTTAAAAGAATACAGCAAAAGGCACTAGATACCTTCTTAGTAAATAAATTTTACTAATCTAAGACTAGATAGATCAGATTATCTTTCATTGAAACAGATATCTATCGTTACTCAAAACAACAAGCCAAAAACTATCATCAGAAAATAAGGAAGTTATTCATGCGTGTTAGCTAATAAAGTAATCGATCGTGCGTATGGCATATGAGGATATGAGTATCTACATCTCCCTGCATTTGCTAAGTCGGCATTCCTATTCGAGCGAGCGACGCCCCGGCGCCGCCACAGGCGCCAACGTTTCGACCTTCCCTATTGTAATGTATGCAAGGATTATGTGGACCTGAATTTTTATTATTTGTTAGAAATTTCCAAGATTCGGCGCAATTACGTGACATGCATTTTAATGAGAAGGGTTCATTCCCATTTACGTTAGCTATCTACTTACTGACGTCAGAAGATTGATATAAAATAATGTTTGGAAAAATCAACTGTAAAATTTATAATTAATATAGTTTTAAAAGTAAAAACTAAAAACCACACTAAAATCGCACAAGAAAAATCGTTAATCCTGATTCCTGATGATCCTGATGAGGTGAATGGGATAAAATTATTTAAATCGTGTGTTGTCATCGGTTACTGATAATTATCCAAAATTTTAAATTAATCGGAGCGTTCGAAGTGGGTAAAAATCTAGTTCACAAATTCTGTTACATACATACATACAGGTCAAGCAAATAAAAGCGTGGTAGAAATAAAATTAATAAGGACAATGGTACAAAATTATTAAAATCGTGTATTGTCATCGGTTTTTGATAATTCTTCAAAATGTTGAATTAAACTGAACGTTCAATGTGAATAGAAATCGGGTTAAAAAATTCCGTTACATAGTTACATACATACAACCCAAGCTAATAAAAGCGTGTTGAAATGGATCTTTTCATTAACTACCACAATACGCATGGGACGAATCTTGCAACTACATGTTTAATAATTTCTACTTAATCAATTGAACCTAGTTTTGGAATATTGTAGCTTCGAGGACCTCGTCATGTTTAGACTTAGTAGCGCTAAATTGTGATCAGGGTAAGTCATCAATCATTTTAGGTAGTGCATCACTTAAACATAAACTTGTATTTTTAATCAGTTCATTTATTATTGACTAGTAGTATAAATGTCATAGGCCTATTTGAATATGTACCTTGTTTATGTACATTATCCGATTTGACTGCATAAACAGGTCACGTTATAGGGATAATTAATTGTAAACCTGAATTGAATTTCTATTCAAGCACAGCATGTACAACCATTGAAATGGGCTGAATTGAAATGATCAGATTACTGGTCCTATTAGAAATAACTGACACCGATTAGTGTGTATAAAATATATACAATGATTTTTTCGGTTTCATTTAGACAATGGATTAGCAATAATATATTTTCCTGTTTTTTTAATAAACGATTATTTTTATAAATAACATTTAATTTGGAAACAACATGCAATACATTTGATGGCGCGAGGCGTCGGCCCGGAGTCGGCCACAGATGTGTTGCTACTCTGGAGGACTAATTCGAAGCTACGTCTAAGTGTATGTACCTTACCCCCTTCCAACCACAACATCTGTTATGAGGAAGAAATTACCAGTGTTCCTTTAAATCTTTAAACAACTCTACAAATTATAAAGAACAAAACAGGCCCAGAAGTAATATTCTAGATGAACGTTTCCTTCCAACAAATCTGAAGACGTTACCGGAAATAATATTCAACGTCAGCGGTAATATCACCGGAATTGCCCTGATATTCCGATACCGCAATACCGATATCCCTGTTCTAAAAATACAATTTGCCGTGGAAACGGCGGTTTAAGGCTCACCACACCTGGGACGGGTGACGCGTGTGGAACACGAAACGAAAATGGTCGTCGAACCGGCAAAACTAGGGCAAGAAAGCACACCTGAACATTTTTACCTAGATATTTCGCGATTTCCAATTTACACGAATCCAGCTGAACGGGTTTTATCAGATTCAATGCAAAACGATTGAGCTGCTTTACTTGCATAGTTTAAATTAGTTTATAATTTTGATTGTTAGTTGTTCCATTCTAATTTCTGTTGAAATACCAGTTAATACTATTAGGTGTTTGCGGAGATCCTTATAATAAACTTAGGGCCCAGTATTTATTTGAGAGTTAGGGTAAAAGTAATTCGCAACAGACCGCTATCAAAATGTTTAATGATATTTTAAAACATGCAGTATGCACCGCCCTTTCTTCGACATAGGACACGTGCGCATACAAAATAATAATATACACCAACACATGTTCCAAAATGGAGCATCAAAATGTAAGTTGACTCTTAAACGGTTAATCGTCGACAGTTTGAACCTTATTAGAGTAGTTTTACCATAATTTTACATTGAAATACTAACTTTAATATTGTTTTTTCCTGTTAATATGTTTAACATGAAATATAGTTAATATATATAAGAATTATTCGGCAAACCATTGAACGACACTGTTTATGTTTTAGAGAAGCTTCAAGTATCATAGCCTGATGAAGATTGTACGCTTAATTTAACTTCAAAGTTAAACGTTCCAACTCTAAACTAATAGATCACTTCATTTACAACATCACGTAGCAACTCGTGTTCCACAGACTATCGTCACCATCGCTAATCACTATTAAGGCATCAGTTACGGGAAACATCTTGCTAAGTCAATTAAAGATGACCTCGAGGAAGTGAACGAACTGACAATCCCTTGTTGCTAAGGAAACTAATGACAACCAATTACTAAGTTAATCTTCAGATGTAACTTTAATTTGGTTGATTGGGTTGTAACGTGTACCATTTGAATAAAATATGTCGTTCTTGTCCTAAAAAATCTAAGTCAGTAAATTTAATTGTAATCGGTTGACCAGTTTCGATATAAGGATATAGTTATCCTGGGATATTCTACTGTTCTTGTGTACTTAGTACTAATGTTTGAAGGTGGTAGAAACCTTTTGTGGTTCAACCCCAGCGACTGTGGCCGACCTCAGAAATATCTAATCCTATCTGGGGTTGATTACAGACGTCAATGGGAGGCCACTTACCAATACCATCAGGTGGACATCTGCACGCTCGTCTGCTACTCCTCTATTATAAAAAAAATATGTTTGTGCCCATGCCATCTTCAACCCCAGGACATGTACGGAGAAAGCGTTCTTGTTTTTAATTAAATTATATTTAAGTGTCTGGCATTTGGATGCTGGCTGGTAGGTCTCCAGATCGAGTCATTCAGTTCTCAGAACTGTGCGCGTTCGGTTACACGCACTTGCGTTAGGTTCGAATGGTACTACGATTCCGGTTCTAATTAAAGCGGTATGACTCACTTCGGGATGCTAATTTGAACTTCGACATATTTTTACTTTATTACTCTCTCCGATATGTTATTGGTACTAAGTGACTGATAATATGTGTTGTCAGTCTCGTGTCTTCTAAAAATTTTAACTGACTTCCCATGGAAGAAAGGTTATCTATTCGACACGTATATTTTTTATTTATATCGACAACATAGATAAGTAAAAATATGTCACCGCCTTGTAATTGAAGGAACCCATTAAATGGCCTAAACGGCTGACAATTCTGTCAGCCATTTAATGACTGTCATAGTGTAATTTACGCGGAACAATGCCGACATGCGCAGTTATGTGGTGCAAAAACACAAAATCGAAGAAAAAGTGCGAAGAAATATCGTCTCATTCGTAAATCTACATTTTTTTAAAATATTTTTAAACACGAAAATGGATGACAGTGACAATTTCAAATGTCAAAACTTTTTTTTTGTTAGGTTACATTTTCTTGTTAGGAGTGACTAATCTACTAATGACTAATCTATGATCGACAATAGACCGCCGGCGAAACAGTCACTATATTTACTATGTATGTAACCTATGGAGCTTCCTGGTTGAAACCATTTTAATAATCCAGTCTTGGGCATGATTTGAACGAGACTTTTACTTACTTAAAGATAAGCTATCTATACCTTAACATATTTAGAGTTCTATTGTATGTTTACAAAACATGCATCGACGGAACAGTGCAAAAACTTGTTGTATTTAAGAAGTAGTTCAGAGTTTGTTTCGTGTACACGATTATAAACAAAAACAAAATGTAAGGAAAAAAATGAGTTGCAACCAACAAATTTCCAGTAACGACATTTCGGCGCGTACTTAAAAACCAAATTTATGGCGGTGTGGGGTTATCTTGCTCAAGCTCGCGTTATGGTGACCTATTTCCTTCCATAGCGTAATCTGTACATTAATATCTGGGTAAATGATCCTAGCACGAACTTCGCTATGCGGTAGTGTTTGTTCAATAGTCGGGTTGAAAAAAAGAGTTTAGTAACCTATAACAATACTTTTTGGATATAAAGATTATAATATTTACTTATTTACAACGGATCATAGCCGAGGCAGAGGTCAAAAACATTTTAAGGGTCAAGGTCAGTCCAATGGTAAATATTCAAACAACTTCGCAGGGGAGTCATGGACAGCTCAAGTATGTAATTCGGAAATAAATCAGGTAACACAAGAATATGATAATGATGGTGAAATTAATTGGCTTTTAGATAGCGGGTGTACCGACCATATAATAAAAAATGATACATATTTTTATGATTTTATAGATCTGAAAAGTCCTGTTTATGTAAAACTGCCAGATGGTAATATGTTAAAAGCCTCTAAAGTAGGCACTGTCAAAATTTATTTTAAAAACTATTACAATCTAAAGTATGTAGATTTAAAAAATGTTTATTTTGTTGAAGGCATTAAACAAAATTTGTTAAGCTTTTCAAAAATAACTAAAAGTTGCACTATAGTAGCAAAAAATGAAAATGCAAAAATTTATAATGGTCTTAGAGAGTTAATAGTTGTCGCTGATAAAATAAACAATTTGTATTCTATAAAAAGTTTTGTATGCAAAAGAGAAATGTATGCACATTCAATAACTTTGACTCAGAAAGAAAAATGGCATAGGGCACTTGGTCATGTCAATTTTCAGTATTTGAATAAATTGATAAATAATAAATTATTAGATGGTTTGCCTGATAGAATTGAAAGCACAGAAATGAAATGTTCAAATTGTATACAAAGTAAAATGAAAAATGTGCCTTTTGAAAATAATAGAACAAAGACAACTAAAATTTTAGAATTAATTCATACTGATTTAAATGGTCCACATAATACAACTGGTTATGGTGGGGAGAAATATTTTCTTACATTTATCGATGATTATAGTAAATGCACAAGGATATTTTGTATTAAAAGTAAAGCTGAAGTTGCGAGTTGTTTCATAGAATTTGTAAATTTATTAGAAAATAAATTCAACCAAAGAATTAAGAAAATTCAGTGTGACAATGGTAGAGAATATTTAAATAAAGAGATTTACAATTTTATAAGGTATAAGGGTATAGAGTTATTACCATGTCCACCCTACGTTCATGAATTAAATGGAGTAGCGGAAAGATATAATAGATCTGCTATGGACATAGCTAGGTGTTTAATGAGAGAAGCTAAAATTCACAGAAGGTATTGGCCTGAATTTATAAAAACAGCAGCATATTTAAAAAATCGTACAATTGCAAATACGGTAGAAAATAAAACACCTTATGAGATATTTTTTAGAATAAAACCAAATGTCGAACATTTAAAAATATATGGAAGTAGAGTGTATGTTAGGGTTCCAGAAGTTTTAAGAAAAAGTAAATGGGATGATAAAGCACAAAAAGGTATTTTAGTAGGTTATAATGAAAATAGTTATCGAGTTCTATTAAATAACAAAATAATTAATGCTAGGCATGTACAGGTAATCGAAGAAAATACTGAACTGATTTGCTTAGAAAAACTAGATGATCCAAAAGATAAAGATTTAGAATTAGACCAAACTTTAAAAAAAATAGTAAATGAGGAAAGTGATGAAAAATATGAAGATGCGGAGGAGACTAGTTCTAATAATACCTTGAAGGATGTAGTTGATGATAGTTTAAATGATAATGGAGATAAGAATTTAGTAGAAAAGAGAAAGAGAAAACCAGTTTCTAGATATGGTAATCCAGTTTCACATTTTATATATGTTAACTATATTGATGCCAATGTACCTAATACTTTTGAGGAGGCGATGGACTCCAATGATTATAAACAATGGAAAATAGCAATGGACTCAGAAATAAATAGCATAAATAAAAATAATACTTGAAAAACCAAAAGATAAAAAGGTTATAGATGTTAAATGGGTTTTCAGAAAGAAAAGCAACAATATTTATAAAGCTAGATTAGTTGTGAGAGGATTTCAGCAAAATGATTACATTGATAATGCTTACTCACCGGTAGGAAAAATGCAAACTTTGAAAATTTTATTGTCATACAGTTGTAAGAATAATTTATTTATTGAACAGATGGATGTAGAAACAGCTTTTTTAAATGCTTATGTAAAATCAGAAGTTTATGTAAATCAACCGAAAGGTTATGAAATTGGCGACAATAAAGTTTACAAATTGAAAAAAGCACTCTATGGTCTCAAAGAAAGTCCTAAAGTATGGTACGAATGTTTTGATACATTTATTAAAACGTTGAATTTTGTTAGAAGTAACTATGATAACTGTTTATATGTTAATAGAGCAAGCAAAGACCCAATATACATATTAATATATGTAGATGATTTTCTAATTTGTTGTAAAAATAAAACTAAAATAGATGAGGTAAAAACTAGTATAATGAAAAGATTTGTTATGAAAGACTTGGGTAAAGTTAAAAGCTATGTTGGAATAGATATTGATTATAGTGAGGATAAAGGTATAATGACTCTAAACCAAACAAAATATATTGAATCTTTGGCTGCAAAATATGATCTGAAAAATACTAAGTTATATGATACTCCAATGGAAACAAATTTAAAACTAGAACAAGCTAGAGAAATAGATGAAACTATTAAGTACAGAAATATAATAGGTGAATTGTTATATATTAGTACAGGCACAAGGCCAGATGTAGCGTACAGTGTTAATTATTTGAGTAGATACCAAAGTTGCTATAACGAAACACACTATAAATATGCAATGAGAATATTAAAATACCTTTATAATACTAAGGATCTAAGTTTAACTTATAATGATAATGTGGATACTGAAATATTAGATTGTATGGTAGATTCTGATTTTGCTGGAGATAATGTTGATAGAAAATCTACAACTGGTTTTATTATTAGATTGTATGGAAACTTAATTTATTGGAAATCACGTAAACAAAATACAGTAACTAAATGTTCAACTTTTGCAGAATATACTGCTATGTCAGAAGCAGTAACAGAAGTACTTTTTATTAGAAACTTACTAAGTGAGTCATTTGATGTAAAATTTTGTAATCCAATAAAACTCTATGTAGATAACTCAGGTGCAGTTGCAATAGCTAAATACGGCAACTTTACAAAAAATTCGAAGCACATCGAAGTGCAGTATCATTATGTAAATGAGAACTATGAAAATAAAATAATTGATATTGTAAAAATTAATACTAAATTTAATTTGGCAGACATATTAACTAAAAGTTTAAATAAGGCAAGTTTTTTGAAGAACAGGTTAGAGTTAAGATTGATTTAGATATGTTATTAGTATGTAATAGTTATGTAATGAGATTATAAATTTAAGGAGGCGTGTTGTAAATAAGTAAATATTATAATCTTTATATCCAAAAAGTATTGTTATAGGTTACTAAACTCTTTGGTAATGTTTTCTGAGTTACTGCTTCTTGTCAAATATTTGAAGAAATAAAGATGTGTCTGAACTAAGAAAATAAGATTTTATTATTTAAAGTAATTCACGATCCTATATTTTAACAATTATTAGTGGGATAGATTGTGTTCGTAAGCTATTTACAAAGTAGGGATGTTCAGGATGTTTTTCGGATATGGTTATGGATACGGATTTATTACATGTATGGGTGTCAGTACGTAGGCATCGTTTTCGGTTACGATTTCGGATGTATTTTTATTTCGGTTATGATAATGGAACTTCATAACATCCCTGCTACAAAGGAAACATCGGGCGCGATGGAGAATTAGTCGTAAACTGATGCGTGGCTCCGTGCTTCGGAGGGCACATTAAGGCCTGATTCGGTGTATCATTGGATACCAGTCGTTAGACCTTGTTGCTTGTCTTATAAGTTATGAAATCGTTCGACACAAGTTCTAACTATCACAACAACAACCTTCTAACTATTTTCACCAGTCGGGATTTAAGCGACGTGGAACATACTCCAAATTCTTTGTAATTTTAAAAAGGAACGAGAATAATAGAACAATATATGTTTTTGGCCATTTGGACAAAAAATGAGTAACTAAATTCGCTGGCCATTTGTTTTTGGCCATTTGAACAAAAAACTAAATTCGCACATATTAACAAAGGACAAAGTTACCCAATTACGCGTACTCATAGATCTCAATCTATTAAGCCCTTGATCGTGTCTAAAGCAGTGAAACACTCTCGTGTAATGGTCCTTAGACAAAATTAGCTCATCATTTACTCAGTAAGGGCCCAGCAAACTAGCTACTTTAAGGATTGGTGACTATTTAGCTGCTTTTCGGATCACTACATCGCACATGTTTGAGCACCGGTCCCCGCCGCTTTAAGAGGTTGATGTAGAAGTAGTAGTCCGGCAAAATTTACTGTGCGTAGGAAACGGTGATTGTTAAATACTGATAACAAATTACCATAGACATGAGCATTGAGCATAGCTGTTTTTGAAAAACCATCACATGCACAGAAAAGTTTGTTTGACTGTACCAGACGCTAAAACGCGCGTTTTCGACACTGCGACTGAACGAAGGTCACCAAAACGTGATATATCATTAACGCAATCGCAAAATCGCTAATCGCCGACGCTGAAAGTAGCTAGTCTATTAGAACGTTAGCGGTGGACCGTAGACCTACGGCGTGACGATATAGTTTGAAGCAATTTATGAAGCTCCAAAAAGCTTGTTACTGACTATTTCGAGACGACAAATATAGATACGTTAATGCCCAAAAATACAGAATGTATGTACAGTCTACACAATTTATTACTTCAAAGGAAACTGTTAACAAGTTGAGAGATGTTTATGTTGCGTGGCTATTTTTGACGAGTGGTTTTAAAATTGTTCTCCTTTTATGCGTATATGAATCTATATCTTGATGTTATTAGATATCTTCAAGTTTACGTGGTGTTTAAAATGTTTTTGAGCAATGTTTCTTAGTGAATGTAGCCATGATTTGTGAATACTAATTCCGACGGGAATTTTACTAAAAATACTTTCCAGGCAGTCCTCGTCAACCTACTGTCCCACTGCTGGTGCCGCGTACGGATCGCCTTTCAGAGTGAGAGGGGTTTAGTCCTTATCCACCGCGTTGGCTATGTTGCTTGGTAGATCTTTAAGACCTTTATTAAAATCTCCCAGGCAGGTTTCCTTACGATGTTTTCCTTCACCATTTAAGCGAATGATAATTAATTTTACTAAGCATATAACTTTGATAAATAGAGGGGCGTGCTTAGGATTCGAACCTCGGACCTCTCGTTAAAAGGCTGAGTTACTACTAGGCTGGAATTGCTAATATCATTCTCTTTATTGTTCACCTGGCAGATTTTAAAATCCGTAGCTGTTGGTATGGGCTAATTAAGAAACACAGAGCTAATTAAAATGGACATCACTTCAGTACTCAAACAACTAAGCTATATGTGATATATGCTTTATACTCTAATAAAAACTAGGGTATCGAGGGGGAGTCACGAGGCGAAGCTTATATGAAATAAGTCTGGCGATATATTGGCTCCAGTGACGCGATGCTCGGAAATTGGTTCCGATCTGAGATCGTGCCGTTCAAGCAGTTGCAGAGATTCAGTTAGTCGTTCAACTACATTTTTGTGCTCATAACATGAAATAAGAGTATCCGTCTCCTATTACGTCTGTCTTTTAGTTACTTATATTGTGACATTTTGTTTATTGCAATATTAACATTGGTCGGTGGATAGTCCACATATGTATTGACACATTTGAACAGCATGGTGGAGTACATACTCCACACAACTGAAGAGACACTGAATAGCATTTTGAGTGTATGGGTAGCACTGTTATCTATTAGTAGGTCATACTAAGGTACTTACATGAGATCTTGTTTGTTACCTCCGATAATAGTATGACCGATAGCTTACTTAAATTTTAACCACTAACGGTCATCCAACTAACTTCTGAAAGTGATTACACTGCTTATTTTGTAGATCAGTTACGACCTACACAAGCAGGGCTATGTATGTACATTTCATTTGCTTCTTTATTTCGTTAAAAAATATTTTCCAAGCTAAGTGGATATGTTAAAATTACTTCAGATTCCAGAAGTAGTTACAAGAGTGCTCCTAATGTATTACGGATTAATGTTCCTAAAATATCGTAAAGGAACAATGGTCGGAAAGCTGAACGCTTATATCCTCATATATTATGCAATTGGAAGCCTCCAATCGCAGTGGAGGTGGACGAAAATCGTTACTGGAAGTGGAGCAGTAGGATAATTCTGGAGTTTGCAGGGCGTGTGCGAAACTACTTGATGAAAAATCGATTAAGGAACCAGAATATCACTGGAGCAACGACCGCGATGCTGGTTACTGAAATATCTGGAACTGTTATTGGAGCGAACTGGGTACAGAATGGGCTTTCATTGTAAGACAAGTCTTTTTATAAGACTTCCTATACAAATGCCGTTATTTCGTGAAAAGTTTGTACAATTTTTGTGACGGCTTATTGTGTTGGCTTATTGATGTAAATCTCTAAAATCAGAAATATCACAAAATGTGAATGTAAGATACTACTACTTACTCTTATACAAAATGTGAATGTAAGATACTACTACCTAAAAACTTAATGCCTTTTAAAATAACGTAGCTTATCGCAAATTATATTTATGCACATTTGAGCGTTATTTAATCTTAAATTGTTTCTTTGGCCAATCGAAAAAAATGATGATGCCACATGCCAGACCATACGTTAGAAACATAGTGTGGATTTATTTTCATATACGATTCCTAAAGATATCTTAAGTTGTTTCTTATAAAATCCTTTCGCGAATTTTTCAGCTTTACCTACAACAGTAGAATTTGTAAATAATTTAAATACATAGAATAATAAAAAATGTTGCAAACTGACAATACCATTTATGTTCATAAAACGTTGATTTATTCTTAGAGACAATTCAAATTTATGAATGGTAAGAAAGCAGACCACATTGTCCCGACGCCAACGCCGAACGCTCGCGTGGGCTGACTGGCCCAACCAGTCATTATAATATAATGACGAAGAAAGAAAATAGACTCCAACTTTAAAACAGTGATAGACTAGTGGTTAAGAAACTCGGCCTCTCGATCGAGGGGTCTGAGGTTCAAATCCCAGGCATGCGCCACTGATTTTTCGAAATTAATAATCACTTGCTAAAACGGTGAAGGAAAACATCGTGAGGAAACCTGCATACCTGAGGGATTTATAAAAAAAAGTCTCAAAGGTATGTGAAGTTTACCAATACGCACTTGGCCAGCGCGGTGGACTATGGCGTAATCCTGAACTCATTCTGAGAGGAGACCCGTGCCCAGCAGTGGGACAATAATGGGTTGATGATGAACTTTAAAACAAATATACCTGATAACACATCCGTAAAGTAGATCTTAAGTAAGAACAAACTAAGCCTCAAACATTATTTTACGCTGCACGTAGTCAAGCCGTGGAAAAAGACGTTTTCCTGTTAAAATCAAATTTTAATTAATTACACATTGTGCGCCACGAAAATATGTATGTATATCATTGGTATGTTTTTACATAGTTCTGCTAAAGTTCTAGTAAACTTCAAGTTATTTAAAGTTCGCACTTATTCATATAAATGTATTATTGTTGGGAGTCTGCTTGGCTTTGGTTCCTCGACTCGACTTATGTTATGACTATGGAGATCATTTCCTTGGGAACAGATCCAAGATGACTCAACTTGGTATTAATTTTGTCCTTTTATGTTTAAACTAAAATTAGGCACTAAATTCGTGTCATTGAAAAAATAACTAACTTAAGCTGTGGTCATGGTTATTTCGAAAACAAAAAGTGGAAGAAATAGTGAGTGAAGCCATCAGATTGACATCTCCTGATTCTGTCAAGTATCCTTTTGAAAATGTAATTAACTTTATTTGGGTGAAAGAATTATCGTACCATATTTTTTATAATGTTCTCAGGGATGTATCTAACTCCATATCTACTATCCCTAATCTCTACCTAGTATCCATTATCCCTCTCAGAGGAAAACCGTCAATAAAAGAAGGACAAAGCATCGATAATAAATCTTATCCATACATGATCAGTTACGTGGTCTTGTAACGTCCCGTGTTTTCAGCAAAAACTGTAGCAGTAGGAAAGGTATAGAATTGCAAAGCGTTTAGCATTACCTCAGCGGCTCGCATTCATTAGCCCGGAATGGGCCGTCGCGACGTCCGCGGCCATATTGGGCGTCCTGAGAACGTGATTATCAGCGATCTCACGCCGTAAACCAATATTCGAATTGTTCTGTGCTTTTGAACAGATAAATTCGATTAACCTTAACTGTATATTAGCTTACATGGCTTCCGTGCGTCGGTGTTAAACGAGTTCAATGCTAATGATATGATGTTTGGATTAAAAGCAAAAAATTCGCTTTATGTGATGCATCCGTAGAGGATACTTCATCTGTGATTGATTTCAGTCGGAATGATGTTTTGTTTTTAGTTAATTACAGATAATAAGAAGAAGTTTGGACAAGACAATTTTTCATTTAAAAGCAATTCCATTACTAACAAACCAAGATACCAATCTAATAAGTTAGTATCTAATATTCAAAACGATATTTTGTATACATTTGCTTGAAACTTTTTCGGAGCGAAATATGGAGCTGTGTTTGCTATACATCGGAAATATAACCCGAGTGCCGGAAACAATCGGAACATCAGGCGTTCAGGCGAAATTGGGGCTATGGAATCGTTTGCCATGCATCGTTGAAAAATGGGACAACAACGTAGATAAAATTACATTCCAATGGACAATATAGATAAACAGAATAGTAAAATACCAAAATAAAGACAAAATAAAATGTAGACTTGATCAAGATGATTTAACTAAAAGTAAATATTGATTTGGGCTACTGGAAAGTTAAAGCGAGATCATAAGAAGGTATAATATGACAGAAATAAGATTGTTCAAGTCCTTTGATACGTTTTTACAAAAAACTATTGCCTTTTCGTCAATATTTCAAATGCACAATACGAATGCTCTTGGTAAATGACAATACTTACAAACAAACATTTTGGTAATTTAACAAGAAATCTGTATTACATTAACTTAAGTATGAATATTACTATATCTAAATCAAGCTTAGTCAAGGGTAGAACTTAGTAACGACAAGTCTCATTCTTAGTTATCACAGTTCTACGAATTTCTTTTTTAATCTTCAGTATGATCTTCGGAAATTCCGATTAATATCGAGCAGCATAGCGTGCCTACGTAGAATGGAGGCTCTATGGAGAAATGTACTCTTTTAGGACTGACCGACTCTGAATGTGGGCTTCCATTGTTCTCGCCAACAGCGGTCTGTGGCCGAGCGGATCTCCTAGATCATTGTATCATTTACACTACGAATATTTCGGTCGAAATTAGTGTTTCTCGACCATGTTCCAATTGCTCACATTTCTTGTTCGTGAGTAAGTAATGGGTTTTAATGGATTAATTGGCATTATCGTCTTATGTTTGTTATTTCTATTTTTTTCAAGGGAAAACGAGGTGATTATAGTTCACATTCTTAGTAGTGTCCGTTATAGCTTATAGCTATAATTACCTTGCATTTCAACTAACAATGATGTTGCTAAAAATATATATATCTTTTACAGTGAATAAAGCTGAAACTAAAAAAACTTAAAGATTTCCTGTGCTGGAACTGGACTAACTCTAAATTTAACGAGCTCATAAAATATCGCATTGTCGAATCGATTCCACAACATTGAAGACTGGCAAGAAGCATTGCAAAATATGGTACGTGAATAAAAATAAAAAAAAAAACTTCAAGATGTATGAAAATACTGACAACTAGTATTCCATATTTGAAATGTTTGAGTATAATTGTTGAATGTAAGTGTAAAGTGGAACGCACTCGCAATGGTGACGTCATCGGTACACGGAGCTCCAAAAATGTTTTCGCAAATTGAAAGAGCAGTTAGTTGAGGGCTTTTTCGTGCACAGTTTTTCCTATTTTTACTTTTTTGACATTCAAGTTGAATAGAATACCCAAAAAGCCAGCGTTGGTTCAGTGTACGTATTATTCATTCCCTTAACTATCGTTAACAATTGAAACGCTTATCGTATGTACTTATTTATGAGTAATATATGTACATGTCAGTAGCTTCAATAGTGTCAGAATTATGTGCTAGTAATTATTCATATATTTCAATAACATTATGTAAAATACCTTTATTAGCAGTATATACAGGTGTTGTCAGAAACCATATTCAGTTTCAATACAAAATTTCCATATATGCCTGTAACGCGTTTTCATTCAGATTACATTTTATGCAAATTCTATTCAACTTCGAATTATTGTATTACGCTACTTGGGAAAACTAATAGCAAATTCATTTAGCAATATTTAGATTTATTCTGTGTAATACATATTTCTATTTTTTTCGTATATTTAAAGCCGAAGGAAGAATAAATCTGCTAAGAGTTTACTACAATGTTCTAAAAGATATTTAAAGTATATTAAATCTCAGTCAATCTGGTGGTATAATATGTTCTAAAGCCTTCTCATTCTGACAGGAATACCACGCGTAGCCATGAAAAAATAATAAACAATGATGATGATGACGATGAAGAGTTCGACAGTTCTATATATATAGTTTATGGTAACTATTTTAAATCAGATAGAATGTACAGCCGTTAGCTTATTCTATTTCTTTTAAACAATAGATTCTATTTTTAATAATGCCTTCTTTGTATAAGGATTTTGTATAATAAAGGAAGAATTTATGCCAAATTGGTTTTATCAGACTACTTCCAATATGTAAAAAATCAATGACAAAACTAAATACACACTGTACACAAATTTGTTCCGAGTCAATTTCCATTTCGCTTAGTTAAACATTCATATCGGAATTGTAATATGATTTGTGTGGTTAGTATATTTCATCTATTTCAATACGTACAATGATGCTAACGTTATTGAGATGATTCTGTACTTTCATTAATGTTCGACAATCTCTTTTATTTTAATGGACTTCTCATTTACGGTTTGTTGTTTCAGCTGCAAAATTCCTGTAATTTAAATATGGAGTTTTTGTATTGGGATCTTTTGCTAGTTGTATTTTGATTTGTTTATTATCGTACAGTCCTATATGTAATTTTACAATTATTTTAAAAATATTATTATTTAACTAAGACAAGACGCACATTTATTGTAATATCAAAGGAAAGAAAATGTCAATAATATCACATGAACATAATTTACTTCTCATTTTATAGATTTTTTGTTTTCGTTCTCTCTAACGTCTGATTGTGATTTCTCTACTATATTATGAATATTTGTATCTGTCTTTTTTATGCTCTTATCTCGCTAGACACAAATAGTGCAGAACTGTCTCCAGCCGAGCATTTCTTAATCCAAGATGCACGTTATTTCATAAGAAAACATACGATGCATGAAATGAAATAATCGTTTTTTGCATGGATTTATTTATTTTATTAGTGTGTTAGTAATATTTCTCACATTATTCATCACTATATTTGTTCATATTAGATCACTTAGCGGGTACTTGTGAATTGGTAACATGTTTAAGTGACATATATTGCCATAAAATAATCGTATCGTGAGTACTCGTTACATATTAAAATACGTAATATGTTTAGCGGAATTCCATAGTAACAGATAGATATGTGTAGAGATGTCTAATCTACAGCACGCGAAGCTATGTATAATATATACGACGCTATGTATTTGAGATTTTTATTATATTACATTTAAATTATGATCCTTTGAATTATGATTATGCATTTATTGTTATGGTTGTGCTTAAGTATTTATACTACAATTTAAAGTTTAATATGTCATATTTTCTTGTCTCATCATAGAAATGACGACCTTTTTTTAAAATATAGGAGTAGCAGACCAGTATGCAGTCCACCTGATGGTGAATGGCTACTGCTGCCCATGGACATCTGTAATCAACCCCAGATAGGATTAGATATCCCTACCTGAGGTCGGCCACAGATGCGCCGCTAACCCTGAGGACTTAGCTGGAACGCCTCGAAAAAGTATGTCTCCCTTACCACACCCTAAAAACCAAAACACAACAGCGCTTGATACTGCTGTTATGAGGCAGAAATAGGTGTGGCCTTGGCGACGCCGGAGTCGAACCACAAAGTGTTCTACCACTTTTAAACCTACGTCTTGTATTTCAATATACATATATGTAACGTATATGTACATCATTATGTTTATTTAAAATTATCTAGATTTCTAACAGTAAATGAGCCATTAGAACTTGTTCAATAATTTCCAAAATTATACCATACATTCGTATAAAATCAATTACTGCAAAATTAAATACTATGATGATATTTAGAATGTTTATTACACTCTAAATGTAAATATAATTGTTACATGAATTCAAACGATACTTGATCTATTTATCATCTTACTTTCATCTTGTTTATGACATCGGGTGTCAATACGAAGTGGGTTGTTATTCGCAAACTGAACCGGTTCCGTATTAATGTGTCTATTACCAGCTGTCGTTATGTTTTTGATAAATAGAACGAAAGTAGCACAGGGATACGTAGTAGGTACATCAGAGTTCAGACACGTGCCTATGAAGTATGAACATACGTCATCATGTAGGTTTCATGTTTCCCTTCACTGTCTTTTCATATCTTACCATAGCTATTTATGGTTTGGCATCACGAAATTTGTTTCTGCACACTATCTCTATGGAGTATTCAGATATCGATGCACGATCGATTCGATTCGATCGATTATTCCTACTCACTATAGTGTTAGATTTTAGTCATCACGTAGAGGAAGCCGCAGACACTAGCTAGTCTGTTACATTTTTGGTTGAACCCGATTATCCGTTATAATAATTTCAAAACAAAAATACTGGTACAACTAATACACAATGGTCGCACCCGCAACGTATATTGTTATAACACAAAAGAAGTTTGACCCAGTTCTACCCTTTTTAAGGATCCAATTTCGTGATACTTCCTTAGTGAATGCCATGTTACTAAGACAATGGCTAGCAGTTCTTCATTATATACCCTCTATGATACCAACTTTGTTATTAACGAGAAGAGTAAAAATAAATTGGTTTCGGATTAACGATGTCATTCAATTTATCGCCACATTTATGAGTGCGTTTATTAACTTCGATATTTTTGGCGATGTGGGAGTGTTGATATTACTGGTATATTACGGTTAAAATGGTTAATTAATTGCTGTCCATAAGTATTTAAATAAAATAGACACACCATATAGGATTATTCACAGCAATGCTTTGCTTACCGGTTAGGAGTTTTCTTGAAATTGATAAAAATGTTAGTTAGGATTAAAGTGGTCAATTCGATCCTAAATGAGTATTTACTTTTTTATTTACATATAATAGACGTCACATGTCAGTGGATCAGTCACAGAAATTCTTCGCCTACGGATAAGGACTTTTTTCAAGAAAATGTAGTAGCGATCGAACATTCAGTCGATCTTATGTTAATTAGTGACTCCCATCCGATGTCCTATCCGTAAACTAGCTTTTAATAGACCTTAAATAGGATTGAGGTTCTTTTTAAATTGATCACATATGTATTGGTACACCTGATGATTTATAGAAAGCTTCGTGGTACGGTCTTTCCTTAAACGCAATTTTCAAAACCGAACAGCAACAGCTTTTGGCACTGTTGTTGACAGAAATAATTGTTATTAAATTCAACATATGAAACATATATCAAAATTGACCTTTCCATTAATGTTAATTTTAATCATCAGTAAGAAGTAAAACACATCGTGTCTCACGCAACCGTTGCGGTGGTTGAACCCATTAAAATACCGAATATACGATAGGTGCGATGGAAAATAAAATTTTATGCCATGAAAATAAACAATACCACCTTATTTTACTAACTGGAGAGTAATGTTTTTGGAGCGTACCTTTTTTTTTCTCGAGGGGGAAACCTTCAAAAGGTACCCAGTGCAGTGGGAGCGACACGGATGTTCCTATGTCTTATTCTTTAGCGCGCCCTGCGGTCCAAAAAATGATACGGCAAATTACGATGTAGGCTTAATTGCTTATTTATCGTTTTAGAAACTGATCAGCATTTGTACTTTTATACATGAAATTGATTTTTTGGCCATTGTTTCAAAATATTGTTCTGTGCATTAATGCTTTCTGTGCAAAATATTATGTGCATATTATTCTTATTTATCAGCAACATCGTGTAAGTTGTCTGCAACTTTTTTGTTTGTTTCTCTGTTTTATTAATTACTGATTGTTTTAGACAAGACTTTCGTGGAATAATAGAAGATAAGGTAAGGTTAATTTTAGTACAAAGTGATGTTGGCAGTAAATGTAATGTTAATTACCTTCATGAAACAACGCTTCGATGACCATCTATGGTGGAGTTGATCGTCGCTGAAGCGTTAACTCATTAACTAAGTTCAAATTATATTCGCTTATTGTAAATAGAGGTTAGAGGAGGTCGCGAGCTGAGTCGAGATGAGCCGACTCATATCGTGTCAACAAGTTCCAGTTACTGAGGGACGTTTTACTAAACTGAAACGAGCATAACCTGCTCTTTTTGCAACTTTTATATTAAGTGTGTTAGTGTATGCGTAGTATTTGGGTCACATTTTGCAACTCTTTTTAACGAACCTATTAATCGTTTGAACTGTTTGGAAAGTAATTTTTGATGACAATATAATCTTTTGGATGATTTTTTTTTTGTATTAATTGAGTTCACAATTATAGAGAACATTTTGAGTAGATCAACAAATAAAAGTGCCGGTGTCGGCCTACAACGACACCAACCTTTTTTACTCGTTGATGATGTCGTAAGAGACCAGGAATTAATCCCCAGTCCATGAATCCGGACTAACTTTGTGGATTAAAATCTGCAAACATCTAGTATCACTGCAAAGATTCTGATCCATCGCAATCCCAAACAAGTACAAGCATCTGATCAAAGGATCTATTTGCTTTGAAATGTTTTTAGAAACCTTGCATATTTTAGGTCTGTAAAAGTTTAAAAATTGTACGCACGTTTAGGTGCAAATGATCGTGCAGTCTTCCTACCTTCATAGATAAGATAAAAATCCCACATTAATTTTGCCACAAATACGTTACTACCTCTGAGAACTAAGTTAGAACGCCTCGGTCTAGTATATCTGTGTGGTAAGGGTACCATTCAATCCGAAACACTGAACACTGCTGTCATTAGTCTGAAAAAGTTGGCATATTCTTATTATTCTCGTACGAAGAGATTAGGTTATCCTTATGAACAGGAGTTTTTTTGATTCTATTAATATAAATCTAGATGTCTTGTAATGCTCTGTAAATTTCATTCATCGCAAACCAAATTAAATGTCTGGGGATTCAACCGAATAGAATATAAATTTCTTGTCTCACTTTTATTTCCAATAGCTTTCTGCGTTAGATATTTAACGTATTATTTTTACGAATTAGTTTTTACGAATTACAAAGTAGCGAACGATTTACCGACATGAAAGTGAAAAAAATAAATTTATTTCTTTTATTTTAAATCGCATAAGTTTTTGGTAATGTCAATACTATATTATATTTATACTATATTATAATTATAACATCAAACATCCTTGATTAAGGACTGATAAACTAAATATTCATAATCATGGTTATCATCATTATCATTATCTTCTGAACTTTGAATATATTGTAGGGGACTCCTAAGCGTGTAGTTTTCAAAAATACATCATTGTTAAAACAAGATCATAAACATACACAAAAAATCCCAATGTTTCTGTCTGAGGGGCTGAAATGCAATCATCTTCAACATGAACAGTTGATCATAAACAGTTAAACACAATACTTACTGTCTTACATTTTCACGATTATTCCATCGTTCCACTTCAATGTATTTATATTTGGATTAATCTATTTAAGTATTTTCATTACAGATAAAACTTCCAACCAAAATTAATAAACATGGTACCTGATAAATACTACGTTCATCAGCTCTTATCCAGGCATCAAACATAAATAAATCAAATGATACAAAGTATCCCGCAGAGATAATGAAGAGTCGGTTTCTAAGACTGCTTTGTTTCAGCCGGATAGAGCTGCGGCATTAATTCGCAGGTCTAGACGGCCCTTTGACTATGGACAACGCTTAAGAACCTCCCACGCTGTGACCACTGGTTTGACGGAATTATCGATCTGTGTTGATACTTGTACCAACGTATAACTTTATCATCAGGGGAGCACGACACGTAAAGACACGTGTCATTAGGCAGTAGAATTAAGCAAAGGCTAAGCAAAGACACGTCATTCAAATACGTAACAACGTTGTTACGCGGATGGTTTTAGATTCAGCAACATGTTATTCGATCTACAACATCTGTAGAATTAAATAATTTACTTAAATTTCTGTCCTACATCTGGGTGACATTAAAAGTGTTTAATCATCACATCATTAAATCTAACTTTTAGCGAATCAGATGTATTTACTTAATACGACATTTTGTTTAATCCTTCAATCATCTTTTGGATTATGAGAATCGTTTCAGGATAAAGAATTACTTTGCAATCGGCTTGTGTGGTGTATGAAAACGCAACGTTGATAACACATTACGACGGGTGTCAGTTGTGAATAGACGCTAGTTGGCAGACTGAATTGTGGGATAAATCAATATGGGCGCCAATTCCATTATACAAACCGATTTATGCCATGATTGATAAAGCTCTTTTAGGTTTTGGTTTGGTCATTGTGGTATCGATACGATAATTCTGGTTATTTACATTTACACAAAAGTTTACATACAATAGCATAGTTTTCGCTTTGTCTCATGATATTCTTCACTTGATTCTCATTGTATGAAACATCTTCAGAATTTAAAGTTATCTATTTTTATGACACTTGTATGTAAACAATGGCCTTGTACCAAGCCAAAACACTTGGTACTGGGCTCATATAACGCCGGGTGCAGAACTTCTGCCTTGAGCGCTGCTCACTGGGTCAACAGGTTTAAGAGTGCTGCCTCAGAGACTTAAACCTCTCAACCACTTACTTAGAACTATATGTAATATAGGTATCTTGACGTATATCCGTCCGTATGTGCAACGGTTTGCGTTCAATCAAGATTGAAGGAACTATTTAATTCACTGATATCTTGATCGTAATGTTGTATTGAAACAAAAACAAAAGGAAAAATATATGTACATTAGTACCTCATTGAAAAAATAACAAAAAAAGAAACACAAGCAAATTTAATAAAACAATAAGCACCCGAAATCTTGTTTATCAATAATTTGTTTTAACAAGACAACAACATTATATTTGACATTACAATTTCAATGCACATTGTTTGGTAGTTTGTAAATGTTTTAAAATGCATACATTTCTTTACATCATTGTTTAGATTTTGCAGGCTTGTTATTAAGCCGTCAGCGTTCATAAACGGATGCTAGATGATCTATTGTCTATAACGCGTGAGTCTGTGACCGTCTGAGAATTCTGTCTGCATATCATTGCAACGGCGCGTTGCTACGTAAATTTATATATTGGTATCGATTTGGCTCTAGAAAGAAACAAAGAATTGATTAATCGGTACATGTCATATTAAAAATAATATAGTCTCTCTCTTTACGTAAACTAATTATGCTAAAAATCCATTTGAACAAGTAGATGGAAGCGTTCTATTTTGTTGTATTTTATACCTAAGTTTTTTTTTATAATATAGGAATAGCAGACGAGCATGCAGTCCACCTGATGGTAAGTGGCTACAGCCGCCCATGAACATCTGTAATCAACCCCAGATAGGATTAGATATTCCCACCTGAGGTCGACCACAGATGCGCCGCTACCCCTGAGGACTAAGCTGGAACGCCTCGGAAAAGTTTGTCTCCCTTACAGGAACACAGCAGCGCCTAACACTGCTGTTATTAGGTATAAATAGGTGTGGCGATGGTGCCGCCGGAGTCGAACCACAAAGGGTTCTACCACCTTCAAAATATTAACAGTACTAGTCTACTTACCTATAGTAGTAGGAAGAGCCGATATAGTATCGTCCTTTTCGTTCGATATGAGTACGAATTTTAAAATATAAAATCGGTACTGATTTAAAGTGTGCTAAAATTGTGTGGATAGTTAATTTTGCAAGTCGGGCATGCAGCGTTCGCCGGGCGTATTGATTTTTGTTATTTGCATCCCGTCTGCTACCCCGTACATCTGCGGCTATTGTTGGACGGATGTCCAATTATGTGGTTTCTTTCATGTTTTTATTGCTTTTTCGGACATAGTCGGCCTCACACAATCAAAATTGATTTCGTTTCCTGCAGCCCCGTGAAGTTTGTAAGTTTTGGTCATCGTTTCCTTTTATTTTCATGGCTGAAGTTCGCTGATTTCATAAACTCTCTTTCTTTTGTCAGTTAATTAATATGCTCTTTCAAATTGTGTCTCAAAAACTTGGAGAAAAAACGCTCTAGGTGGATTGCGAAATTGAAAACATTCGCAAACTCTTTGAATGGCTGGAAAAGTTGATTCGTGCTACTGTCGGTTTTCATTAAACCATACGTATAAAAATAAGTGTATGTTTGTATATTTGAAATTGCTTTCAATTTCTTAGCTCCTACGTATACGTTTGGAAACTAAAATAATAAATTAACTTAATTTAATGGATACATGAAACACAAGCTATATTTTTTCTGTAGTGCCTTTTAATCGTGACGAATGTAAGTTCATGCACAATAATTAACAATCCGGGAAGTTGTAAAATGTTTTTGAAAACAAATGACGAATGATGAAATTTCTAAATGACGCGCGGATAATAAAGTTTCTATTTCGACACTTACCTGACATACCTTCCCGTTGTCTGGAAATAGCGTCCATGAGCAGTATTTAGGTCGCGTTCGTTCCGTTTATAATTATCTTTGCTGATGCGTCGTTTTATTGCTTATAAAGTCTGTTTATGCTTGGGTGTGGCTTTGGTTGACACGAATTTAAATTATTACTACGACGCCCACTATTCATTTAGTTTTAAACATACTATTAAATTTATTGTACAATTGTACAAAAATAATGGTCCATAAAATATTTATATCATTCAAGCAATCTTCAGAATTATTAAGAGCTTCTCAGAATTCATTAATCTAAACCTTTCCACTTTGTTGACAAAGGATTTTAATTAGAATTTAAGTAACATACACATTTATAGCCTCACCATAATCTCTAAAGCGGCTCTTTGATAGCACCGTCTCCTGTCTTGGGCAAATTGAGTAATTACCGGCCGAGATTACTCAGTAATTTGAGGGGCGGAAGATATCGATCACCTTGTTAGCATCACCCATCGGCCCATGTCGCCTGGTTAAGACCTAGAATATTTGGTATCTTTACTCCCGTATAGTCTACCAAAAAGTATTGATTTTTTTATGTTTTTAACTATTGTTGAGATGGAATCATGATTTTCATTGCTATCATTAACTTAAAATAAAATTCTACTTCTTTAATACAATATTCTTGAGATATAATAGTAACAAGTTAGAACATGTAAAGAGTATAAAACTTATTTACATACGATAGTAGTAATCCACTTTTTATTAGTATTTGTATAGACTTATTTGTTTGATCTGAAAAATATTGCGGCGAAATTGACATTCTTGTCTGATTTCTATACTCTCAACAGTATACAAAATCTAACAATTCACAATTGGCGATGTCGACGGTGATCAAAACTACGTAATTTTTGCACACCCGTGCAGTGGGTCAGTAATGACCATTTAATCCATACAATTATCAGTTCGAAGTCACATCTTTCAGCGGACCTATTTCCAGAATGTTGTCATTACTGACATAGAATGTAGGTTCAATTTATTTCTGAAATTCAATGTTGGAGTACTTCGTTATTTCGGAAACCCAGGACATACGTGACTATTCGACGCGTGGATCGATCTTCAGGATCAAATTATTATAGCAGTGATGTTAGTGCACGGCTTTGAACTAGTGACGTCGATTTCAGGATGCTGTTATATGTAATCTCATACAAAACCGGCTAAGCTGTCACTAAGCTTGCAAAATGTTGAAATAGTTACTTAAAATTTAATAACATTATTTAATTTAAGTAGCGCGATGATTAAAATGTTGTAACGTTGCAATTATAATAATAAAATAATAATATAAATTTATGTATTTCATGAAGCATTACAAAGGTATATTTGGATATTATTGAGGTAATCTTTATATAATAGTAATTTATTTAATTAACATAATTAAGTATCGTCGGCTGCCTAAACTGGGTAAATAACCTGTAATATAGGCAACTGAACTCTCCCTAAAGTGTGTCTGAGTTACTATATAATCTGGGTAATTGGAATTTATATAAACTTATACATAACAATATTGCTTCTGATTTTTTTTAATATAGTTTAAGCACATTGTTGTTGAACTTCTCTTAAGATAACTTGTTTTCCATTTTTATAAGAACTTATTTTAAGTTCTTTCAGAGATTTAAATTTTTCTTTCTTCTTTTCTTCTGCTTCTAAATAATCTTTTATGTATTTCGGGTATTTACTCGTATAATATGGGTAGGGTATTTAGCTTTGCCCAGGACGTAGTCTCATACAAATGAACGAGTAAAAAATGATTAGTTGAAAGATTTATAACGAAAATCGTTAAGCGGATTTATGGCATCTTTAAGTACATCTTTGGGATATTTTCATTTTATTAGGTCGTTCATATCAAATTGATTTATCTAAATTACGAACACATGACTCTTGGTTTCGGAACTTTGAAATACTTCTATATAGTTTCGTAAATATGTACCTATGTGTTTCATTAACCTTATGTTTACCGTTTCTATTTCTTCTGTAAGACGGTAATGTAATGTCAGTATCATTTATATCATTGTACCTCTGCTGGGCATGCTCAAATCTATCCTCTTGCATTTTTATCCTGACAAACGAAGTGGACTACGATCCACCACATATGTGAATTTGCTTTAAATAAACTTTTGACATGTTATAAACGTTACACAAAAACAATTGTGACAAACAAAGACATATTGTATGTCTTTTCTAGCGATTCAATAACGATATAACTTAAAAAAACGTGATACTGTAGCTAATCTCTCGCATCAGCTCTACCCGATGTCGCACGTAACAGTTCAATGTTGCGCTTCGAAAACGCGCTTCTAAATCGTAATAAAAACTCATTGTTTTTAACCACGCTAAAGACAATATTATGAGGACCTCATGTAAGATTCTGTCTAGAATAAATTACTCTTCTTGCAATTTTACAGCGAATGAAAATAGCTTAGATATTCGTCCTAAGTGTTGTTAGTTTTCGTCGTATTCCCTCGTCTTTAGCGAGATAACATCCTCTGTTTGTTCCTAGCAAACTAATTCAACTTACTTATCACCATCTCACCTCTTCGTTCCTGGTGATTCGTCTAGACGTCTTAACATTATACACTTTGATGAACCTTTAATTTGTGAGGGCTTTGAACTCTGTTTCGTCTGTCATACTACACTGCACTTCATTGCTTTCTTAAGTAAATTGGTGAGTTGTTAATTTGAATAAGCAGCTTTGTATTCGTATATTAACGAGGTCTCAAGACGTCTGTGCAAAATGTTAATTACTTTCAGATCAAGTAAACTGCTATTTTATTTTCTTTGGTCTGGATCTCTATTATTTTAAAGGTTGCTTTCTACATATATCTATAGCATACTTAATCTCTATAAGATAATGGACTTCACATTTGGCCTTTGTAAGATTGTGGACATTTTTGTTATCATTGATGATATCTGTAAATGTGATATAATTTCATACGCAAATGAAGTTTAAGCTTTTGCAGCATTCTCTACGATTATGTAGAAATAAATATATGGTAACAGAATTGTTCACGCCTTTAGCCGCTTTACTAACTCGGTTTTTTACCGAATCCGAGCAGATATGCTTTCTAAAATAATAATGTAAAAGTTACCATGATATTAAGTATTTTTAACATATTATTTAATTCAACGAACTTACTCAGCTTTGGCTAGCTTTGATTATATTATCTCTTGATTTAGACGTTCATTCAATCATTACAATATTCAGACAATGAAAATATTTTGTGTTTAACGCGATTTTATTAATTTGTATTACTTTAAGTATAAACATCGTGATCTCTGCCGATATCTTTATTATAGGATAGTATTATCAATTCACAATTATTTGTTTTTCGCACCTTTACATACATTAATGTACGACCATAAGAATAGTACACCACTAATTGAAGTCTCTCTACAAATTAAAAATGTAAATTTCCTAATGGTCCTCATGTTTGCAGAACGTGATCAAAACTTAGTTTTTAAATGTCGCTGGCCCTGGCTGAACCGATTTTGACAGAATCGTGCCGGAAAGTAAAAGAGTTTGTATAGGATGTAATACGATGCCATTAACGTTAATATTTTCCAGGGTTCTCGCGTAGAAACCAAAAAACCGTGCATACATAACTCGTATTATAAAGTGCAGCCGTGATACCCAGACGCCACCTCAGTGCCGTCAATGCTCGTCTAACAATGACACTTCATGCACACACGCGCACACCACTCAGACCCACACACTGTACTGTACTGTATAGGATGGAAACAATTGTTTTATTACAAAACAGTTAGGACTAAAACGCTTAAAATTAATAATACACTTTTTGTATTATTGCAGCAGTAGTATACGCTGTTGTATTTTGTTATGAAGGATGCTATATGGTTGTGTTTTATTGAAGGGAGTGGTTCTGACTACTAGGAGGTCCAGAAAACTACAAAACTGCAGTCAGAGCTGCACAAGACTTAATTCAGAATAACAGCACATACATATTTATAAGGCCTATCTCAGATGAGACTTCAATCCTATCTCAAGACTACACATGTCCATGGACGTTAATGGTCCACTAAGACCCAATTACCAGCGGATGAACTATATCAGCGTTCTTTACATACCTACTTAAGTTTCATAGAAAAAAATCTCACGTGAGGGTGGTAGTCCACTAGTCAAATATCTTTGTGCAAGATTTCTTTATAATTTCTGGTCAATCTGACAAAGAAATTTGATCTAATGTTGGACATTGAATTTGGAAAAAGATATGTGACTAGTGGAATACCACCCTTATCTGGATTTGTAACGTTAAGTTTAATTTTAATCCGTTTCATAACTAACCAAAATATACATGAACGAAAGACCAATACTTATTTTTCAGTGAATAACATAGTTTGAAGTGTAATTTAGTGAAGCGCGACGAAGAGTCGTAACATGTTGATATTGATACGACGGCGGTTTACCGCAGCAGTGGAGATATGCTCTATACCTCGGGGACAAGTGTACGGGGATTGCGTAATATTTATCTATATCTAATATCTACCTAGGATCCTACCTTTCAAACGGAATATGTGTTCAAGTTAACACGGTTAGTACAAGTAAGGACTGGGTTGAAGGCGGTAGAGAACTCTTTGTGGATCGACTTCGGCGGCATATTTCTATCTTATAACGGCTTTTATTTTTATTAGCTTTCTATTTCTGCCTTATAACGGCAGTGTTAAATACTGTTGTGTTCTGGGTTGAATGTCTCCCTTACCAAACCCGGTAAGGGAGACATATTTTTCTGAGGCGTTCGAGCAATTGTACAGGGTAGGGTGCTATTGCATCTATGGCCGACCTCAGGTAGGAATATCTAATCCTATCTGGGGTTGATTACATCCATGGGCGGCAGAGGCCACTTACCATTAGGTGGACTGCATGCACGTCTGCTATTCCTATATTATAAAAAAAAAGTAAATAAAATGAAATGTGTACAACTTCGCGGCTGGTAGATAGATGTCTATTGTAATTTAGTTCTGAAAACTAAGCATGGAAATACATTGTAATTATTTTTTATACTTACCTTCTACCTTTTCCATTATTAAAGTGTACAAATACACTATACACATTAATACACAGTTTATCGTCCGGATGATAGTTTCAACACTTATCTAGAGAGTTGTTATTAGAACAAAAGGTCCTACTGCTTAAAAATATCACTTCCATATTTTAGAGGCATCGTGCCGTAGAGCACACCGATGATTGAGATACGTACGCTCGGTAAAAATACCCTCTGTAGTTAGGTAAAAATATACTCATAATTTTAAATTTATAATTTTTGCTACTCTTGCTAACTTCGCATTACATTAAGCCATAAATCCCGTGGAAACATAGAATAGAATTGCGTCTGTGGGCCGAGTACGCACATTCTAAAGGGCGCGTGTGTGCGTGAAGTGCCATTGTTATACGCATCGACAACGCACGTTTACCTGGAACAGCCTGCACGTCTGAAAACTATGAAATAGATGAAAAAGTTGCTGGGTTTACCCTCGTTAGAAATTTACACACATGATATGGTGTTAGGGTTATGTAGATACTTTGACGCTCGTTATTAATAATCTATCCAATGTTTCGCCTACTATAGATCGGCGTTTGACAATTTTTGTTAACTGTAATTGTCAAATTTAGATCTTTGGCGGCAAAAATTGTTATGAGGATACTGTGATGTAATTTATTGAAGTCGATTTTCAAGTTGTAGGTTAGACGTCACTTTAATTGTACGGGAAATTCACAAAATTTACATCAGAATTTACCCTAATGACGTAGACATTATGAACAATCAATTTGTGTAGTTTACCTTCTATTTATAACTTAGGATTTTCGATAATTTTCCGCAATGTAAAGGGAAATACGATCAAACTCAATATTTTACGAACATCCGAGTACGTATGTGTTGTATTATGTTTTTTGGTAATTACCCACACACGTTTGAAAGACCTTGCGTCTTTTATAGACCCTTTTTCAAGTTGGATGCAACTGGGCTTCTTTTTACTCGAAAAAAAGGGGGTTTTACAATTCGCATTTATCAACATACAGAAGGCATGTGTGTACCCTATGCCTATTCTGTCATTTATTGTATTTTTAAACTTTTATAATCGATCCGGTTCTAGCCTATATGGAATTACATTGACCAAGTGAAGTGACCTTTGACAATCATCTGAAGCTCTTTCAAAGTAGGTCTTCTGTAGGTTTTCTCACGATGTTTTCTGATTTGAATATGACTTTAAACAGGGCCTTGATTTTTTATATCCCTGAGCTATAATTGTATTTTTGGACATGAAAGCTAATTCAAAGTCATATATTGCAATTTTGTATGTAATGAATACTTATTGACAGACTTTCCGCGCCTTATCCAGAAATGGCGACACAAATCTCTAATCACGCTATCAAAGTTTTTTAAACGCCTTGCATATGTCTTTTTTACCCGAATGCGCAATACGGAGGGTAATGTTTTATCAGCGTATCTATATTTGGGACGCTCTACAGCCGAATAGCTTGACGGATTTTAACATGATTAGATGTTGTTAGACTTGTGTCAGTAGAACGAAAATTCAAAATATTGTCTTTAACTTTTTTCAAAGCGGCATATGCGTCTTATGTAGATATGTCGGATAATACATGTCGCATGTTTGTACTTCCCAATTTCTCTTAAACAGCTGCTTCATCTTTTCTTGATAAAAACGTTGTATTAACAACGGTAGCTTTTTTAAAGTAATTTCAAAAATGGCTTCTTTGTAACAAAAAGTGAAGAAAGCATATGGCAACAAGCCCGCCATTTCTTCGCCAGTTGTGGTATGCCGTTACATAAATGTCGCTCCCGTGCACGTTCACATCTGCCAGTTCGCCTTAGAATGCAGCCCTGCATACTTTCCTTAGGGGAGGCTTGAGCACGTGCTATCTTTATAACCGTATAACAGCATAAACTGTTATATTCCACATAAAACTTAGTTTAGAAACGAGCAAGCCTATTTTTGATAAAGAAAAGTCACAATATTGATATAAGTTGCCAAACCTATATGTATATGGTGATAATAATAGGTATTTAATATTTTGTGCAGTACAGAAATTACATTTACTAATTTCGCGACAACTACTAAATGTATAACTTTATAAGGGCTGAAGGGAACCTTTTCATATACATACATAAATTCTAAACCACTTACAATTTTATTTATACATTGTTTTACACCAATAAATCAGCCTGAAAATTTAACACCATGGTAGGTCAAAATTATTGCGACTAGGCTATTGATGCGTTCATTATTTATTGCTAACGCAAAGTGCATTCTACTATATGTCATAGCTTAGATTTGCTTAGCGAATGCCATGAACTTGCGGCGCTATGCTCGTAAAGGTTTACATAAAGAAATCTCACGCAGAACGCACATAAGATGTCTCAAGCACGCTCGGTTCATATTAGCGGTCGTAGAGCCTTATTAGATCCTTTACAAATCAAAAGAAATGATCCTCGTTAAATCATAGCCCTTTTACCGGATTCTTCCATAAAAGACATGCACAATGGTCTCCATTTACAAGTCAAAGTGACCTTTTTCTTTGCTACGATTACAGTGAGAAGAAAATGTTGAACTGGAGTTAATTTCGTTGCATGTTTTATGGCTGACGTTATGGTCAGTTTTAGTTTTGACTTCGAACAAGATTCCCATGATGAATGATTCTCCTGGATGCTCTTTAATTTCTTCTAATTACCTAATCTTCATTTTTATATATTTGCGCGTACATCTCCTCATAACCCAAAATCGATCAGGTGTTACTAATATTAGGCCGCACAAATAGACAAATAAACAAAGATTTATCAACAGACCGGATCAGTAAGCTTAGATTGATAGACAAACATTTGTACTAATGGATAACTATAATGGAGAATAATAAAGATTGATAATAATATAGATTTAATACTAAAAATATACCCACGATATAAAGCTACAGATAATTACGAAATCTTGTCTTGAATCTTGAACGATGATCAAATTCCTTGAAACAGAATGTACCTATACGTACTTTGTATTTTTTTTTCTTTTTTTTATAATAAAGGTGTAGCAGACGAACATGCAGTCCACCTCCGACCCCAGATAGGATTAGATATTTTTACCTGAGGTCGGCCACAGATGCGCCGCTACCTCTTAGGACTAAGCTGGAACGCCTCGGAAAAGTATGTCTCCTTTACCACACCCTTCAAAACGAAACAGAGCAGCACTAAACAGAGCTAACACTGCTGTTATAGCTGCTGCTAGGCAGAAATAGGTGTGGCGGTGGTGCCGCCGAAGTCGAACCACAAAGGGTTCTACCACCTTTAAAATTTTACACTGACATGAAAATTCCTAAGCTAATTTTCTTTGAAAATATTTACACATTGTTTTGCTCTTCAAAAGGAAGAAAATTATACTAGCGTATATTCTAAACGAGCCACATTATGACATTTCACTCATATGAGAGTTAATTTGATGAAAAACCTCTTTAGCTCAAACGACTATAATAACCGTAAAGGAAGGCAATGACTACACGATTTAGTTAATTTCCCAGTATTGAGATTTAATTAATTTAAGTAGCTCGTTTTATAACAAAATGCTTTTTCATTCGTAGCCCTCTCGGATTCCTATGAACACGCTTAATTAGTAAACAGAAAACCGAAACATGCATATACATACTCGTATCTAGTGTATTTTGTTGAAAACTGGACTCAGAATGTTATATAGTACTGAACAATACTTATTATGATATTAATCTACACAAATATTATAGAGTGGAAAACTTTGTATGTTTGTTTGTAATGAATAGGCTCAAAAACTACTGGACCGATTTTAAAAAATCTTTCACCAATCGAAAGCTACATTATCCACTAGTAACATAGGCTATATTTTATATGAAAATATTTGATAAATATATTTTGAGGCGGTACAAAGTTTGCCGGGTCAACTAGTATACAATAATTTCATTAAGTTAGTTTGCAAGGCATCCACTACTTTTGTGAAGATCACGTACCGTAGTATGGCCAGTAAATTCTGATTGAAACTAGGCTAAAACAGGCATAAAAGCAAATAAACAACAAAAAGCCCGATTGTTTCGCACAAAGTGCTATTATGCAAAAAGTATGAACCGAACATGCTATAGGCCGCCCTACGTGCGATAGGCGTCAGGTTTAGAGCCTCTTACGACACCTAGCATCCCCATAGAGAGGGATTGCACTTTGCCTGGCTTCATCACAAAAGGACGCCATTACCGGCGATACGGATGTATTATAGTAAAAAGTTCATCCTCGCGAAGCTTTTTCTGAAACTTTATAACCTCGGGCAATTTTCTTCGGCAGACTTCAAAGAGTTGCATCAAGTGGGAAGTGCGCGCTATTCGTCTTAAGTTCGAGAAGAGTAACCTAATTTCTTGTCGTTACATGAATTGTGTCGTATGGCGGGGAGTACATCTTAATGTATTCATCTTAAGTTGGTATTTCCATATTGTTGACAAGTTTCAGAATACTACTTTAAATACGCCGATGCAAATTTGGAGTCGTCATAAACAACGTGAAAATTCTGGACGTTTAATTTTAAACTTTCCATGTTCTATAATTTTGAACGATTTAAGTAATTTATACTCTGATTGCAGTATTGATTATAAACTCAGGATAAATTGGCAGATTGATTAATCAATCTCTCAAAGCATTAATTAGATTCAATAACTTAATCCTGTTGCAGGTAATCTTTCAATAGAATAGCAACACCGAATGCTTGTAGCAAACGAGTTATGTTGATTGAAATTGCTAAATTATTAAGCTTAACCGGCTAAACGGTTCACTTGTCACTTACTGTCTCGGCACCCAACAAGTTTCCATTTAATTTAATAAACCGACTGCATAAATGGATGCTCGGGGACTACGTTAACGAAATGATTGCACAATTCTAGTTTAACGTGCTCAACTGAATTTAACAGATTTGCGCATCCAAAAATGTTTGCAAAATATGAAATCTAAACTTTAGGGACCAGGTACTAATGAAGACATTATAGAATAATTGGTAGACTTGCACAATGCTAGTTTAACGTGCTCATGAATTTAACAGATTTGCGCATCCAAAAATGTTTGCAATATATGAAATGTAAACTTTAGGTATCAGGGACTAATAAAAACATTATATAGAATAATTGGTAGACTGAGAGTTGACTGAAAGTCGTTATAAATTTAAAAGATCTCTTGATTTAAAAGAGGAGAAATGGAAATAGTTGTCATATCTAAATTACATTTAAGAGTATCTTTAACAATTATTTGGTGACATGTCGTAACTTGTCACATAGGTATAACTAAACGGACAGATGTAGCCGTGACCCAAGAAACACCGAAAGCGCAGTGATCAATACAACACATGCTGGAGCGGCAGAGTCAAAGGGATCCGCCGCACACGTCGACCGGCAATAAATCTACTTTATGTTTGCTTACCAAGTGTCGCCTGGTAACACAGTTAGCGAATTCGGACGCACTTCGGCACGTTTGTGGCAGACGGGCGTGGCTATATTTTTATTATCTCACTTTATTTTTTTGTACACATGCTTAACCTGAAACATTACATGTATGAGAAAAATACTCTGCTTAGGTTTATAAATCTATCATGATTAACATCAATATCAGGGACCCCTAAAAGCGATGGAATGATTACAGCAGTTGCAGCATAGTGCGGTGCGGCACGTGCGCACCAAGAGGTCAGACAATAGTATGCCTGGCCTTCTGCCTCTATACTTATAAGTTAATTACGCATGCACTGGGTTGTAAATTTAGGAATTTCTTTCATAGGAACTCGTAGTTACACATCCTTTCGGAATAAAGGCGCGCGAGTCTCTTCAATAGAAGAAGCTAAAGTCACAGCATGATGTGCCATTTGCTATCGTTAAATGTTATCAATTTCCTTAACACTCTCGTTTTATTGCTCATAGTCAATAGAGCTCGCATCAAAATATAATTATACCGAGGTCGTTGATATTAATGTATGAATAAGGAAGGAATTTAATTTAATGAGACTCATCACAGTAATTGGCCTTAGAAAATATGTTTCCGCGATCTTAATATTAGTTGTCACGACTTCTGCAAGAGTCATTGTTTAAGTCTGAAGTGTGAATTATTTATGGATATGTACACATTGACAAAAATATGTAATGTTATTGGTGTAAACCGTACAAATAACGAATTTATTCCACTCGAAACCATTGAATGACTCCGAATTTCACTCAAAGTGCCTATATGACTGCAATACACATAAAGGGGATACGAGTGCGCCCTTCTGTTCACAAAATGATAATCGAGAACGTGCTTTCCTCTGCGACACTACGAAACTGGGACTTAACTAATTTATTGCAGTTTCGGTTCCATTCCATCTGCGTCAGTTGCTCTAACTAACGACTTAATGGCCGTGACTCAATATCGTTGAATGATTTACGTCTTTTGTCTTTTTATGTTTTGTCATCTATTTTCGTCCACATCATTAATGGTTCGTATTGGGAACTTCAACTTGGCAGCATAATTTCATCTATATTTGATATAAGATTGATTGAGTAAATCCTTATCCAATAGTCTGAATCAGATCGTTGAACGTTTCCGGAGATAGAGATGCTATTAAGTGTATGAAGAAAAATTGCACCGTTAGCGTCTTCCAGCATTCGGATTAAACTTGTTGCAAAAACCTCTGTAAAGATGCTCCGGACTTAAGATTTTATGGAATGAATTTCAATAAAACAGCCTGTCTGAAGAAATAGGTCTTATTTTTTGCATTTTTATCTCTAGCTTAATCTAGAGATACTAGCTAGCTTCATAATACACCATTCAAATAGTACATATACTCGTAGTAGAATCAAGTAAGTTAATAACCAGCCCTATTAACTTCCAACAATAGCATTCTAATGTTAAATGTAGCATTAACTGAGTTTTGGTTTGTCAGACTCATTAGTTCATTATACATGAACTAAAAACTCATTTCTCAGCTGACTGGCCGCTTTGAATTTACGATGCTTTTATGAATCAGCGACAGTGCGTTCATTAAAACGGGATATTGTTTCGTTTATAACTGGACCGTACGTTTTATTGCATTAAGTCTGCAAATATCGCCTACTCAACAACAGCCAATGTTTCATGTTTACCTGAAGTAAAATAATTTGAAGAAAATGTAGATTAACCTTTTTGGGTTTTTAATATTAACAAATTGGTTTGCCTCTTATTGATTTACAAACGAAACATCTTGCTATGATCTACATTGATGTAGCAAAAATCAAATCTTTGTAAAGATAATTATTGGACCATCCTGATTTCCACATCTTGATTTTGACATTAACAAATTTGATCAGATGTGCCATGAAGTTATCACAAAATGAATTCTTTATAAAAGGAATCAAGTCATATATACGTCATTAATAAAACAGCTTAATTAAAATGGAAGATTTAAGAAGGTATGAACTACGCATAGTCTAAAATTGGATTATAAATATAAATTGCATACGTCTGCTTGTATGTGATGTATGTGTATGTCTGCTTGGATGTGTTGTGCGGTTCGGTTTAATCGATCATTTTTGCCGCGTACGTGCAAAATGTGGAATGAACTTCCTCCTGAGGTATTCCCTCAGGACTATGACATGGGGCTCTTCAAGAGGGGTGTAAAAAGAGCTCTCCTTCAAAGCCGGCGATGCATTGGCGACTCCTCTGGTGTTGCAAATGTCCATAGGCGACGGTGACTGCTTTCCATCAGGCAGCCCGTCTGCCTTATCGTTAGGTTACATATAAAAAGAAAAAAAAAAATTGAAATAAATTGTAACGAGAGGGTGAAGTATTCACGATTTTCAGCTATATTTAGCGCGCCAACAAAACATTCGTAGGGGAGAAAGTTGGTTTATTTTAAACAAATATCTTAAACTTTGTATTTATTAATTATAGACTTATTACCCGACTGCCAAGGAAGGGTTATGTTTTTCGCGCGTATCTTGTATGTTTGTCTTTCTTTATTTGATCCGATCTAACAAACGGCTGGATGAATTTCAACAGTTAAGGTGTCATTATATTTGTCTCAATGACCCGAGTGTCCTTAGATAGGTGTTAGTAAAATAAAAACGAAATGGCGGATTTTTGGCGCAAAATAGTAACACATGTAAAAAAAAGAGTTAACCGAACCTATCGAGTAGGATATCAAATGAAAGGAAATTAAACGGAGATTATAAAAACATATTTGTATATATATAAAACAGCAAGGTGACTGACTGACTGACAAGCTAAATGACTTTTTCATTTTTCAGAAATCAACGTACAGCCTAAACTAAGGATCTTACAGTTCTGAAATTTTGCACATAGGTTTTCTATATAGCGTGAATAAGTACTAAGAAAGGCCTTTTGGAAAATCTACCCTTAAGAGGGTAAAATAGGGGAAAACAGTTTTTTGAAATCCTTTAATTTTGAAGTAACTACTATAAAATTTTGTATTTGGCTTTCTGGATAGGAATAAGGACGCACTTATTTATCCCCATCCGAAAAATCAACCCCGTAGAGGGTAAAATAAGGGTTAAAAGTTCATATGAACATCCGTCAATTTTGAAGCAAACACTATGAAATTTTGTATCAGGCTTGTTGGATAAAAATAATGAAATTCTACCTCTAACGAGGTAAAATAATGACCGAAACTTTGAATTACTGAAGTTATATATTTTATAGACCGAAAATGGTGGATCTTTTCACGAAATAGTAACACGTTTTAAAAAAAGTTAACCAAACCCATCGAGTTGGATGTCAAAATAAAGGAAATTAAGAGGAGAATACACATACATTATATAATATATCTTTTATATAAAATTCTCGTTTAAGTTACCGTACTCCTCCGAAACGGCTTCACCGATTTTCACCAAATTTTATATTCATATTCAGTAGGTCTGAGAATCGGCCACTATCTATTTTTTTACCCCTAAGTGATAAGGGTTGTTCACCCTTAACATTTTTTTATTTATATGGTAACACAATTTTTGCCCGGTCAGCTAGTACATATATACTCGTATATACACATCGAGATAACTGTATGACTAAATGAGAGAGTTGCTGTTCCAGAAATCAACGCAAAGGGAAACCGCTGAACTTAAGCGTGTTGGAATTTTACACATAGTTTCTTTATATAGCGTAAATGAGCACTACGAGGATAAAATAGGATAATATTGATTGAAGATCTTTTGTTTTTGAAGCAGACACCTACTATGAAACTTTGTATTTGGCTTTCTGGATAAAAATAATGAAATGCCTATTTCACTGCTTTTGGAAATTCTACTTAAGCCTTTTTGGGGCAGTCGGGTTTTTGATTTTTTTAATTAATTACTTGTTTATTGAATACGATTTCAAATTCTTCTGTTTATTCCTTGATATTAAATACATTATTAGGTATCAAAAATACATTGGTTTGCAAATCGCGTTTTAGGCACTAAAATGATATCAGTGTTAGCTATTAGGTTCGCTTATCTTTATAAAAATGAATGTTTTGAAAACTTTTCTAAAAGTAGTACTTTCTACAACTCTCAGACTTAATTATTTATTTATAAATTTTGCCTTCATTCCATCCTACTCTTCTTTTACTTGTACCAACATGAACTGTATTGTGTAATGTAATATTTACATAAAAAAAATAATTATTAAAGGTTAGAATTAAATATGATAAATGTCGCATTCAGGACCTCATTCTTTGAATTTTAAGTCGCTTAATATTGTCTAGAAAGCAAAATAGTACACTCATCAGTTCATGTACTATTTATGTGGTCATTCACTGCTCTAATATGTCTGTCATAATTATGTTATTAAATACCGATAAATTATAACCTATTACGTTACCACCCAGCTATTTGAAATGGGGACCATATGCTTCTTAATTACGTAACGCGTAACGAAACAGTCGCCTTTTGTTTTTGTTTACTTTGGCACGAGTCATGGAAGGGACTGTAACCGGAAAGATATCATCTCTTCAACATCGTTCATCAAGATTTGTACGCTTTTTGAGTTGCCTGATTTAACGATTATTTTCGGATATACAATAAATTATATGCTATGCTTGACAAATTGATATAGGAGAGATTTTATTGACACTAAGTTTTAGGTTTCAGTGACCTAAAAACGTCAAATGAATTTTGAATTCCAACTGACAAAACAAACTGGAAACTACGTTAATACGGCTTTATGAAATTTATCCGTTGCTGCCGTAATGTCAGAATAATATAACACAACTTTAACCGCAATCTACGAAACTATTATTGGACCACATAGCTTTTACAGTAATGCAATTGTATCCTCAAGCCAAATGTTATTTGAATGTTTTTCAGTAGTGAATAGAGCGGTCCTAAACATTCCGCATAATGTTATCTGACCATTCTTGTAGCTCTATCTTTACCGACCCTCACCCTTGTTATGCTTCGTAGAGTTTTGTTTCTCGTTCATTTCCATCCCTTGTTTTATTGTTTATTGTTATTAGTGGTATTGTCAACACATGCCATCTTTTTTTCTTTCACGTTTTTAATAACTATTATTTTCTTTGGAGAATGTATAGCTTTTAGTACTATTTCAATTTGTAAAGTATAATGTTTTGGTCTATTTATGTATAGTCGTTCACTTTGATTTTTATCATGACTATAGCATTTCGATACAAATTGAACGTGGATCTAAAATTACTTCGTGTGAGCGGGCGTTTCCCTTTCTTTCGAAAGTCGCGTCAGTTCATTCTAATATCATCAGCGTTGTATACATTGGTTATCATATCAGAGTGTGACACAAGGCTGGTTCGACGCCTCGGAGCGTTCGACGCGCGCGCCCCCTACTGCGCTCCCCCCGCTCCGACCCCCGACATGCCCCCGACTGATGCAGTCTCTATTCAAATGCTGAGGGAGCCGCACGTCGCTTGTCCGTGAAAAAGCTTCTCGTGTTCGAGCTTTGTCTATGATTTATAATGAAGTGTTATCTGTTTTCTTATATTACAATACAATACAAGCGCATTTAAATCAGTGCCTGTGGTTCAGTGTTTTCACATCCGTTCTGTTTATTATCAGCGAACGGTCAACGTTAACGGTTTTATTAGTGCCAGTATCTTCTATTTAACTAAGTTCGTGATAGTGTTTACATCATTTGCCGGAATGTCTCTGAGATTGTAGGATCTTTATAAATAAAAAGGTAAGTTACAAAGAATTGTTATGCTTTGTTTTAGTTTAATTTTTACGGTATGAATAGACCATTGTTTGTGAGTGTCGAAATTCCTGCTTTCACTTTCTTTCGCATTAGCTTAATTAATATTAGTGTCTAAAGAGATTATAAGAATTTTATAAAAATGTAACCAAGCAATTAAGGTAATATTATAACCAATTTTAATTTGAACAATGAGCCGTCTAAAATGTTAATTAGTTGATTCATACCTATAATGTTTCTTGCCATCTATGATGACATAAATATTTAATTATCCCACAATGGCATGGGGTGGGATGGCGAGTGGAAACGAGACAGCTATACAACCATACAATTTGAGGGGCTGCCAGGCATCCAGTCCATGGCTACAATAGAGGGATTTCCGTGAGAATATTGTGTTTCGGCACTTAATTCAGTGAATACGGGATGGCTATTGAATTAAACCTTTACGATTATTTTTAATACTATACAGATAGCTTATTTTTTAATTTACCTATATCTTGTTTAATTACAACATTATTATGTGACGTCCGGTAATCATGATCCCTGAACGAACCCATATCATTCAAGTTTTGACATCCCAAGACTAGTTTGGACATGTTCAAAATGTTATCTCTAAGTTACATGGCTTAACTTTTATTATTATTCTCCAAAATATCAAACCCTACTATCAGACTACTACGGAAAGTGGTCAAGCGTATCAAATTTAAATTTGTTTTAAATATTTGGTTATTTGTCACATCAATGTTAGTTTAACTTTTAATGTGCCTTTTGAATGTCAATTCCATTCATTCCACGTACATACACTTTTGATCGATGCACATGCCTTGTGGTATTTTTTTTTGTTGATTATATACCAAGTGTCTTCATATCGCTAACCGAAATATTATTATGTTATTGGAAAATTTATTTTCTGGAACAAAGTAGGTGTAATTGATTTGTAAAAGCTATGAATTTTTCATTGTTGTTGTTTGAAAAGGCTAATTCTTTTCACGGTTACATTTCCATTTATCGATTCATTTCGTCATATACCAAGATATTTTCTAGTACATGTACAATATATTCAATTAAAGTATGTTTGGCATTTATCTTGTAATGAGACCAGTATTATTGTTTGTACTTTTTTAGTTTTTCGAGTTATTTTAGGTTACTTTTGTAAGTATTTCTTTATAGAAAGGCGTTTTGTTAAATCCATCGACCGTTGAAAGACCAAACAATGATTCTCACTAACATCCACCGAATCAGAGAGCGTGAGCTATGTTACACTTACTTTCATTTAAACTTTAGAAATCATACTTTCAATGGTATTTACCGGGTTTACGTAAATTTTATGTAACAACGCACATTGAATTGTTTATGTGAGAAATTTTATTTTTGAATGTTTCAGTTTTATCAGATTAGTTTATACATTTTGCATCCTAACTTAATCTTAGTGCAATGAGGTAAAATGTTTTAATTTTAACTCTTTAGAAATGATTACTATATTATATTTTGTCACCTCGGTACGGTACTTACAATTGTTCGAATTGTAATTTAATGTAAGAATTCTATTCCAAAAAAATTTCTTGCCAATACTTGAAATCCTATCAGCCATTTTGCCTGTTCCTAGAAAGGTGTTCCAAATAACAGCCTCCTATATGAACTACTTTTGATTCCATTAAGTTTTTCTTACCTCCTGTAAAAACTGAATTCATACAAGCTTTTATGAAACTGAGGTAGATCTCTATTTAAAATTATATGAGAAGATCGTGTGATATTAATGTTTTGGCAATTTTAGAAGTACTTAAAATTAAAACGTGCGTCGTAGTCATGACGAAAGGCTGTTGTGCAAATATACGGGTAATCGCAATCGTGTTTAATTCATTTCTCATGTACCTATTAGCGTTATCGTGATCGATAGGTATTAGTGACGCGGCCTAAATGAATATTAAGGCTGCGTCTTACGTGAGCGATTCAAAGCGAACGCGATTGAAATCAAAATCAAGAATTCTTTACAGATATTTTTTTTAACCTCAATATAATCTACCACCATTTCGGAAGATGTGTTGTTTTGGAGATCAAGCGGCGAAAGAAACTCTATAACACAATCTTTTCATAATTATTTCACCGATCCTTTTAATGAATAAAATAACTTTTATATCAAAGTTAGTATGTTAAGAAATATATCGCAAGCGAGTTGGCTATAAATATTCTGCCTAGGCAAATGAATGATTTAAAAAAAAATGTTTGTAAGAAAACTAAATCTATTTTCTTATAAAAATTACGCTTTCCCTTAGTTTGTCATATATCATTCATTACTTTACAGAGTTTGATCCTTATAAGCGACATTATATATTTTAAAAATTTTAATTACTTATGGTCTGGCCAGGATATTTTTAGTAAAACCACTTGCGCTGTATTTTTTACATACTTACTCTGATATAAAATTGTTTTCTTGCATTAAACGGATGGAAGGTCGTACCTACCTAATTCGAATCTACTACTAGTACGAAACTTCAGTGGGTATCCACTACCACAGTATAAGGATTATAGATATTTGTACGGTGCCACTACTGTACGTTTATATTTTATAAACGTTTATATGTCCGCGCCACAACGCGTTGCGTTAGCGTCAAGATCACTTGCGTTGGACTTGATATGGAACAAGACTAAGCTATAGGCGTTATCTGCTTGTAGGATTCTTTATCGCCTCGTGTCGGATATTTCGTTAACGAACCGTGAAGCGGTGACGTACTGTAAATCGTTGTTGCTTAAACAGACATATGATGTCTGTTTAAGCAACAACGATTTAGATCGGTTGTTTTTATGCGGAGTCTTAACTTCTTGAAGACCCGGTTGTTATGTAGGCAGTAAAAACTTATCGGAGGCCATCGGCTGTCTTGTTATCTACAATGAAATGCTTAGGCCTTCATTTTCTGTTGTTTTAGTAATGTTAAATTGTAATTAGGTCCGTTTATATTATTGATGATTTTGGAATGGTTAAATCGTTAGATTTTCAAAATGAATAATTTATATAGATGGATATTGTTGTACAAAGTTATCATTTATTGCTATTGCTTGTCATCTTCTGGTCATAGCTTATCTATCAATGTCTAAGTCTAAAGTTCTGAAGAAAAGCATATTCTTAACGTTTTTATATACTCAAAAGGAACTACTTGATGTATGATAATTTATAGCTTCGTTATAAACGCACCCATAGGAATCCAAGATGGTTGCGTCCGGTGACACCGAGACTCACTTAAACCGTGATTAAATTATTATTTATGGTTGTGGAACGCGAGAAGATTCTCGGATTGTAATATGAAGATTGACTCGTGCCATTAGACTTGCTTAGCTTTTATTAAGTGAATAGTTTACTTGCGATTTTATTAGGCATTTTCTGTTTAAAATTCGTGTTGTGATACTCGTCTGTTGAGCTATCATACTTTGAAAAAATACTATTCATTTTTCGGGTATTATGCACAACCCGAAATATGGATATAATATTTACGGGAGTTCCATCGTCGTCAACCATATTGTCCTATTGCTGGTCATGTTTTGGCACAGTAGGAGTGATTTAGGCCAAATGTGGATTAGTACGACTTCACAAATATTAGCGATTTTTTTATAGATGTGAAAGATCAATCTGATATTGTGAAAGAAATTTAAAGTAGAAATCTTTGTAGTCAAAGGCGACAGCACTGTCACACTACTACTGCTTTATGACAGAGGTAAAAGATGATATGTTCTCTTTTTAAAAGGTCCAAATTTAGTACTTAGAAAAAGTTACGCAATTCTTAGCAACCTCAAGCAGGATTAATGCAACACTACAGATAGTCAGTGTTGTGAACTCAATAGGAGTCAGCATCAGGTGTCTGTGAACAGCAGACTTAACACCAGATGTGCTATAGCTTGTTTGTTATATCCAATGTAACAAAATACAGACAGATGTTTAAATAAAATTAATTTGTATAAATAAGTGCCATAAATTAATATTAATAACAGTGGAGTGTTCGTTAAACGAATCGCTTTAATAGTTAATATCTCGAAATCCGTTACTCAACTATAATGGCATTAATTTGCTTTATTGTTGCGGGAGCAATCTCTCACAGCTAGTGTCGCCATGATTCTGAGTGTGAATGGGAAAACCTGATACTATTGAAAGGCTATTTTCTGCACCTTAAATATCACTTCACTATCATATTACTTTCCGTTTTCGAGTTTCTGAATGAAGCTGTTGTCAATAATTTTATTGCTGATTTCTTTTACATAGATTCAGAATATAACGTTAATTATCCAAAAAGCCATATTATCAAGCTCACGGAGCACATCGGTAGAATAAATTGCTCGCTTCGCAGCAATTTTAGAAAATTAATTCTGTCTTTAAATTGTATGAACTGTTTATAGACTAGATCGATTTTAATGGAATAAGGACTAAATATTCAATCAAGATAAGGACTTTGAATTAATTGCATAGAATTCTATTTAGAGTGACAAAAGTTTTGAAAGTTCTTATAACTGCCATGTTGCACTCGATGTACAGACACGCGAAGCTTGCAATAATTTTATATGACACGAATAAGACGCTCGAAAAAAATAATGCGTGACATAAATCTCACCCGAAGGCTTGTACCATAGCACAGTAATGTTATTCACCAGAATACCAAAAATCTTTTTCCCGTCCCATTTTTTGTAACATGCACAATGGCCACACTACACAGTCAATGCAGAGGACACTGACCCACGCTGTCTCATAGTTCCGATTTACGAGCCCCGTTGACATCACTTATCAACACTAAAATGTTTGTATGTACATTACATACATAGTACATGTTTAGTGTATGTAGCGTAACATACATTTCACAATGTGGGTATACCACTATGCTCCATTTTCGTATTGACTTTACAGCGATAAGAGTAGGGACTTTGTATCCATACTCCTTATCTTCTAATCTGTGAAAAAGTAAACGTGCTCTTGAAATCGATTCAGCCAAAAAAACTGACTAACAGACTTTTTTATGTTATGAACTATGGAGACGTGCTTTAAGTGTAAAATGTAAGCCTCCATAGTCGCTAGTAGCATTTTATTTTTATAAATATTTTTTTTATTTTTATAAATAAACGCTTTCTACACTCACAGCCCCACACTAGGATTTCCTGTGTCGTGGATGCCATGGACACACACATAGATAAATACACAAACACCCAGGCCCAGAAACAGAAATCTAAATTGATCATTTAGATATCTGTCTGGCCGGGGATCGAACCCGGAACCCTTTGCGCTTCAGACCACGGGGTCGTGAAATACAATATAATTCGTCAACGTCATTACACAATAAAGTGATAATATTTAATTTGAGGCTTTATTTTACCCGTCTAAAGTCTTTACTATAATATTATTTCTTAGACTGCTTCTAAAAATGTATTAGGTCCCTTTGTTTTGTCGTCAGCATTATTTACAATGAAACATTGACATCATTCAATGCTTATCAGCTGTAAATATTTATTGTCCGATATCACAATATAATTGATTTGTATTGTAATGATCAATAGCCACTTTTTCATAACAATCAAATGTTGTGTTAGTTTGTAATTTGTATTAACAAACAAATACAGGTCTGTGGTGTTAATATTCTCATAAATTTTATGTAAGTACTTTATTCGTATTAAATATGCACCAGAAATTAGATGGATTGTTCTCATATCAAAAAATAAAAGTAGACATGAGTTAATAATATCAATTTAACTAGCTGACCCGGAAAACGTGTTGCCATATAAATAAAAAACTGTTAAGGGTGAACAACTCTTATCACTTAGGGGTGTGAAAAATAGATAGTAGTTGATTCTCAGACCTACTGCATGCATGCATGCACATTCGCGTATAAAATTTGGTGAAAATCGGTAAAGCCGTTTCCGAGGAGTACAGTAACTAACATTGTGACACGAGAAGTTTATATATAAGAAGATGGTAATAGAAAGAACAATATGAAAACGGGTTACGGTCACTCAACGAGTTATAACCCTTGGCTTAATTTCTTTAACAAAACTAACTTCAAAAACAATTGAGGGCGCGAACGAAAAGCAAATGAAATTAGTAAAGCAAACGATCTTACAAACGAGTGTTGGCTCACACTTTCTTCCGCAATTATTTCATTAAAGTTCTTCTCTTCTTTTGCACAATTATCTTTAATTATATCCGGTAACCGACGTAAAGTTACCTCATTAGCGGTTATGAAAATTAGTTACTGTAATGTAACTGTAAGATTATAATAATTTTACGCGTACACACTAGTTCATGTCGTTATTGATATTCTACATTATTTATTAAAATTGATTAAAATTGACGAAGGTACAATTGACGCAAATATTGCAATAAAAGAAATTACGTAGAATATATGAAGTTCAACGTATGTTTCGTTATTTCAATACATTTTATGTATAGTGAATAGTAGTTCATAGAAATTAGCGATTTATATATATCTTTTATTTTTCTTGCATTCGTTCGGAGTCGTTAACGTGAGCCTTAATTGTTATATACAATTTATTTATATTCTAAGTACCCGTAGATATTTTTAAGATATCCACCATATTGACATAAGTGATGTAAACATTTAAATCAAGTATCTTTTACTTTTTTAAATATATAAATATAAAAGTAGCATAAACACAGGCGGACGGTCGGATGACCTAGTCTTAATAATAGGCTTTCAAAACTGAACCTTAACAATAAGACTAAAATCATAGATTGTGTACGTCAATCAAAATGGTCGATTTATGAATTTTACTTTGTCATGACTTTACAACCATACAAATGCTCTAGATAAAATAATAAATAATTCCATACATCCGCTTCTTTACGATCAGTAGTTTTCTCCTTATGTTATTCTAGCTTTTTACCGTGTTGCTACTGACGTGGAACAGAAACTTAAACACATCATCATACAATCGTATCTTTACCCGACTTTTTAGAATAGGTTCATATTTATGGAAATGGTTCATACCCTACCTCCGTATATATCATTCCTTCCTTAATATTACTAAGATCCACTCATACATCACATTCCATGAACAGCGTTAGGTATTCTTAATTAATACTGGAAAATGAGCGTCGAAGCCTTCAAACAATCGGATCAAAGGCCAGTGACCCGTCTGTTTAGTTGTTGTCATTAATATTTATGGCCCGCGCACTCTTCCACCTACCGCTTCGGGGAAGTAGACACTTGAATGTTTGTCCACTGCACCTCTCCATTTGCCTCAAGTACGTGTTAATTAACAAAAAGATAACATTGTTGGTGTGCTTTCTGACGAATGAGTACGCATAGTCTGTATTGTTTGAGAATGCCGCTGATGATCGAAGTATCGCATGACTTAGACTCTACTTCTTTTGTGTACCCTTTGCGTATACTTAAATGCTTTTAAAATTGGAACTCAAGATAAAATTAACGGTAACTCACGTCAAAATTGTCAGTACACAATATCGTTATACAAATATTGCCCAAAACTTGAGATCGTAAACCTTTGAAGAAGATAACTGTCGGCAATCAAGCCGAATGTTATAAAAATCTCGTGTCGTGTGACGAAACGCAGACGGTTACTGATGTATGGGCTCCACGACGAGATACTGTGTCGTATCGCAGTCCCCACTTCCTGCCCACACCTCAAAGCAGCATCAATTTTGTATGGAAATAGACGGAGGTGTTCCACGCAACCAATCTTTGCATCTGTATTATATCTATGGTCATATTTCCAGCGAGCAAAGGTATTGTATGCACTGTTGTACTGCATTGTTTTGTATGCACTATAGTACCTGGAACTATTCATAAAACTTGTTCATCGAATTGATATATTCATTCATGTTTGATTTCACAATGCAAAGTACCCTTGTAAAAATGTTACTCTTAATCAGTATGGATGTCATTAACGTTTACAATTAAGTAAGTACGATCAATGACAGGCGGACGTAAACCGTCGGTAACTTGTTGCGAAACCAGCGAGCTTCCACGAACACTCCTGACCCTTCGTACGCCGTCAGCATCGGTAATCTTGACACTAATGTATCCAACGATACATACAGTGTACATACTATACCCACTTCGTAATCAACTAAGTTGTCGCGATCAAGAGATCGGAGATTTCTCGGAGAAAGCCAACGGTATATTTCGGCCAACTGAGACATGCGAGATGCTTCAACTGAGATGCCTATTATAAGATTAAAATACGGTTGGGTGCGTTTGATTTCTTATGACAAGGCCTACTTTGTTTAGATGGCTCAATGTCGGTTGTCAGTCACCAAGACGAACTCAAGGTTCGCCATTATTGATGTTCTGTCGATAGATTCGGCACACATCATTAACTATAACGCAATCGATGGTTAATGCTGGTTCTCATTCAGAAAGATATTCAATCGTTTAGAATCTCAATTTGAAGGTCTATAACACGTATCATATAACTCGAGTTGAGAATGTCGTAATGTAATTTCAATTGCCTGTGATTTCTCCAGATAAGGTGTCGATAGCTTGCCAAGGTATATATATCTCATGTTTGCTCGAATTCATCTTAAGTCACGTACGAATGTTAATGTTATCATTATACGCTATATTTATTTAATTAGTGGAGGAATTTAAAAAACCAGAATCTTAAAAAAGTATAATTCATTTTGTACTTTTGTTCCATCCTTGATTCATTATTTCTGTCGTTATTTAAAAAAACATTTTCCTATGTCAGTAATGAGAGTGAGCACATCATTATTACCTTAAAAGGTTTGTCTCTCAAGCGGTTTTAAAATTTACGTAATTCCCTAAACGTACAAAGATACATCAACCTAGTAATTGAAATATTGCGTCACGCTATTTTAGGTAATGAAAAAACGTTTCAACACGGAACATTTGAAGGCAGTCATCATTAATGGACGCATAATTATGCACGTGACGTCACGCAGCGTCGGCTCTAATGATAATATACTTCATAAGCACCAAGATACGGAACGGAAGCGACGCTTCCTACAGGTAGTGCACGACAAGAGATTACAGATATTACTACACTTGTTGATCGTCGTGATGACTCTCGGAACTATGAGTAATTACGGGGCAATCTATGTAAGTATGGTACTGTGGAGGCCGTCGAACACATTGAAAACATTATTTGCCATTAGGTGAACAGTCAAGGACTGGCGATTGTAGGCAACACTACTACTGATTGGAATCTGACCTCTCAGAATATTCAAAATTACCTTTTGATTCAGTGTTGATCTTTAATAACAAAAAGTCGATGGGAGAATGGGTAAGGCAAGGAATAACAAAGGCACTGTAAATAAAAAGTATTTTTCCACGGCTTGTGATTTTACTCCTTTGTTAAGAGTACGGGAAATTTGTATTTTTATCGTACACCAGGGATCTAAAAAAATATGCAATGTTTTAAAAAGCAATATACAAATATGTATATCAAATCTTAATTTTCCAATAGGAGATTCGTGAACACTTATTTTTAGTTTTAGGCATTTAAGAATCTTGATTAATAAAGAGCAAATGAGGCAATGTTTTTCTGTTTCCAACATGTTATTTTGACATTTCAAAAGACCATTTTAATACTGTGGAATTGTCACTTATCCTTAGTTCTTGGAATTATGTGAAAGATTGTTTGATAAGGTGACCACAGAGTCAAGTTAATTCCGGAGGCCATTTAACATAATATGTAAAAAGAGCATGGTAGAACTTAGACATCTGTATAGTCCTGGAATCCAACTTGTTTCTAAGTCATAGCGGTATTTAAGAAAACTTAAACATCCCACGAGCCAAATGTAATGATCCATCCGATCACAAAACCGTTGCCAAAAATGTTTCACGGTATTCCTGACCCCAAACAAACAGGTTAGGTCAGTCACTTTCTTGAGAAATTTTAAAGAGGTCAATAACTTGGTCCTATGAGTCATCATTTGTTTATAATAGACATCAAGCCAACAAGTCAATAGCATTTTGACCAATACATCAATAACTAGTTATTCCTAGGCGCAAATCGACAACGAAGGTCTTCTATTAATCTTCTAAGGTATTTCTGCCGCTAAGCAGGAGTGGTACCATTTCTGTTTACGAGTGCTTTTGATAAATGTAGTAGTATATTACATTACTGCAACACATTTTGATTTGATTTGATTTGATCTTTTGACGTTTTACGTATTGGCGATGTTACATCGAACTTTTCTTTCTTTCTAATTTACATTAAAAACAGTAGGCCATGATATTATTGATGGTGTACAAATATTTCTGCAGAGACTCCCAATACTATTACAAATTTGTAATCATACTTCACTTATATTGTCTGTGTAGTAGGTAATCAAATCAGCATATCAGTCGGGTGTGGTGACAGTACCACATTATAACATGTGTCTCCATCATGGGTTCGTTATTTTCACATAAAAAGTAACTTAAACGTCACTTGCACTTTTGGTTGGCATACATGTATTAACGGATCAAGTCGGCTTTATGAATCAAATCAAACTTTTATTACAGCATTGGCATCGTGATCCAATTTCTGAAGTTGTAGGAAAATTTTAATGAAGTTAGCACACGCTGTATGTTTGTTTTGTTGCTGATTTTCCTGTTTTTTTCCTTATAGGGATATTTAATTTAAATGTTGGACGTAATCCGAAAAGTAATTAACAGATTCAGAAGCAGGATCTTTCCTCATTACTTTAATATCCTCTTTGATTCTACAATTAATACGCGTACTAACGTGGACTAATTGGTCAATCAAGAGGTGGGAACTAGCGGCCGGTTAAGTTCAATTAACGCTCCAGTTTATTCCATTAGTTAATCCGATTCATGTTCGAATTAATAAAACGAAATGTAAGGTGTTTGTTGTATCGAGCATAAGCCACGAATAAAGAGTAATGACGCAAGAGTACTAAACAGTTATTGACTGGATTGTTGACTTACGCGCGTTATTAATAGTCAATCTGTCCAATGTTTTGGTTACCAAAGATGGATATTTGACAAATTCTTAATTCTGAACGTTGTCAAATTTCGATCTTTGTTAGATATAACTGGATAGATGGATAAAGGGCGTTTATCGATACAATAACATCAACATCGTCTAAATAAGAGCTTGTAAATGATATTAGAGGAAGACTGTTAAGTATTCCTTTATTTACTTTCACTTTATATGTATATCATACATCTGATGGCATTTTATTGACAAAATGGGTTAAAGCCGTAAGAATACAGCTAAATGCCCACGCATTTCAAGTGAGATGATTGCCTTAAGTAAGCATGATCACGAGATGACTGTTGTAATAAAACATACGAGCTCCGAAGCAACGATACGGCCTATAAAGTTTCTATATTTAGAGAACCTTTGTTATTTTCAACAGCAGAATCACTCACCATCGGTGAATGATCGAAAACTACTTTGTCTTAAGTGGTTTAGTTTTTGCTTGCGTACGTTTAACGAGCAAAAACATTAGGGAAATCAGTTGCCAAGTTATGTCATGTGGATACGTTATTTTACGGATCGAAAGTACTTAATACGATATGATTTAACCTCTTCTTATACAACCGTTATTATCTAAAATTCTTTTTCTCATCTATTGTCATTTCATTACTAGTACCTACGTCTTTTAAAACTATTGTATTTTAGGACAGAAAATAAGTGTCTTAAATAAGTTAATGGCAATTGTGGCAAATAATAGTTCCAGCTTTTATCTACCCTGTCTTGTCTAACTGACTGACTTATAATAAACCACTTAACCTCGACCTATTAACTGAAATTTTGCATAGACGGTTTGGTTTGGATGACAATATACGATTAAACTACTGACGTCACTCTAAATCTAATATGGCAGGCCAATTAATTTTATGTACGCCCATGATATGAGTATCAAATAAAAGCGTTTTCTAAAGAAAAGTCGAAAAACAAATAAAGTTATTACACTCTTCTATTCTAAAACACTTTATCATAATATTTTTTTAAATACTTAGAAAAGGGAAAAAGCACTCGACGCTGCGTGAGTAATCAAGGATTTTATTTATGTTTTCTTGAACAAGCTCTTAGTTCTACACTGTCCTGGTTTTCTTTAATAAAGGCGACACTGTCTTCTCATAATGGCTATTGTAAAATTCAACCAAGTACCTTTAAAGCGATAATGACCGCGTTACAACTTAAGTTACTATAATTAGATCCGGAATTAGGAAATTTATATCGAATTTGTAAACATTTTGCCAGGTTTTTATATGATATAGATTTTAATTTGATAGATTTTAATTTGATAGATTTTAATTTGTATAGTTTTTATGTAATAGGGAGCAAAAACGTAATATGTTTTAGACCCAAAATCCGCGTCCTACTTGATTGATGATCACTTCAATTTAAATGATAACGGTAATAATTATGGATTTAGTAAATATTTTCATTAATAACGAATAAAGTTACGGTTGACAACGTTAATAACTTGCAACCATTTTCATAAAATGATAAATTCACTTTTCTCCTTGAATCAATTGAACCAAGTTAACGTTAAGATTTCTGACCAAAATTTAATACTACTTTGCTAACATTCTATTTACATGGTTCCCTTTTTCACAGTCTAATATACGAGTATGAATACTGAGAATACCTTACGAACCTCACTCAAAAACAATTTCTAATACATCCCTAGAACACGTATTTCACAATCTGTGCCAAAACACCAGACCGTTGTAAATGTTAAAGCACTATAATTTATTGGATGTTTGCTCGATTTGTAATATACCTTCCACCTGGTTCACTGGATTCCCAATCAGGATCAAACTATTTCTGCCGACAATACCTCGGTATTCCAATAATGAAAACTAGTGTTCATTGTTCAACATGATATTCGATGTCCTCTGCTCCGTATAGAAATTCTTGGACCAGAAAATTGATTTGTAATAGCCAGGCGATAGAGATTTCTTGCTCTGTGATTCCACTGTTGAATGAGTATTCTTAGCTTCTTAAGTAAAATTCTCTTCTATTGTAATTTACTATGTTAGTAAAGCTGTTTCTAACATTTGTACACGCATGCATGTCCTAGCTTAGAAAATTTATGTAGCCTCGGCAACTTTTAAAAGTTTTCAGATTTCTTAAGTGATTTCTACATTTTAGTGTCTTAATTTGAAAATGTGAATTGAACCATCGTCTCGCCAAAGCAAATATTCATATATTACAACAGTGCCTATATTTGTAATATTCCATTGATTGCTTTTCAATGGCAATTCAGTCCTTTGTTTTATTGTGACGTCACGAGGCGATGCCCACTGAAGATGTGATCATTAAATTGAAAGGTCTATCGTTAAAGCGAATAAAGTTAATGATGCGTTACTTCTGTGTTTGGATTTAAGAGCATTAATCCATCGTCTTGGTCGTTACATGCATATACACATCCTATCCATATATATTTATATAGATCAGATTTACGTTACTTGTAAAACAAATGTGTTAGACACCATGGTCTAAACACAACGTAAATTACGTTTTTTTTTTATTAACATTAACCAATAATAATTCGGCAGTCTGATATATTTCACAATTCATGGTAGAATACAACGAACAACATTTATAAGTCCTTTAGTAATTCATGTTGTTCTTCATATCATATTCTCGTCGTTCATCACCTTTAAAATAAACCCGCTACTCTAAAATTAAATCCTAAAATAGTATAACGTTAAACAAGCTCTTAACACACTGGTAGAAAATAGAAGAGCAGGCCCTAAAACTTGACTACCGGATCTTGTAACGTAAAACCGTTGTTCGTCACAACAAAGTCCCACGCTTTCGTCGAGCTTAAAATAATATAATCCTCCTAAATGGACTGTACATTACTAAAGTGCTCATCATCCCATCCATATTTCATTTTGGAGAGGACTTCAAAGGACTTCAAAGGATTTGGAACTATCCACCCGTTTTAGGCGAATGCCCGAATTCTACTCATTAATTAACACGCACTGTTATGATTGAAATGTGAAACGTCCCGTTTGAAGTCCCACGAATGGTAGGTGTAAAAATAGATCGACAAGGGGAGGTAAGTAAGCTGTAAGTTCTCGTGTTCGATGAGGAAATAAATATAATAACAGCTTAAATGGCTAGAAATCTCGAAACGACTTATGAATTGATGAAAGTGATGTCATTATAATTAACTATACAATATTTGCCTGGCAAAGATAGAAATTTCGAACATTCATAGGCAAAACTTTGGATACATTAATTATTAATAACAACGGACATATTTATAAGATTAAAAATAGTGGCGTTGGAAAGCTTAAAATGCAAATTAGATCGAGTTTGAATAGCACTCAAGCGTAAACGTTACTAATAGGATGCAAAGAACAACCTGCCGTCTCAACGGTACCTTGATAAAACATCATAAAGTCGGGATGGTATCCGATGTTTGTGGTGCGCTGACCCCGTGATGTGCCCGTTAAATGTAACGAACGCTTATGTCTCGAACATTTCTTACCCTTTATTCACACTTGGCTTCGATTTAAATTCTCTTTTTAGTAAAACAGCGCTGTGTTAACTGATGTCGGATAATTCGAAGAAATTCGAGCATCGTGCTCACGGACATGGTAATGTTTAAAACTAATGCTTTCTTTTATCACCTAAGGAAAAGGAATTAGAAGTTAATATCATTGTAATAACATGATTGGAGTAAAGCGCCTACTGTAAGGTTAATCTTATATAAGAGTATATCTCTTTGTCGATCTATAGAAGACGTCGGTAATACGCAAAAAATATTTATTTAATCGAAAAAAAATCTTAATCGCTTTCAATAACGTTAGTCATCTGACGTCACGTCTATAGCCTCATTGATTGATATTTATCTATTTGTCATTGTTTGTTGCTGTAAATTTTAGTGAAACACATAAAGCATCATAATACGGACATAGTAAGGTTAAATACTAATGCAAAATCATGTTGAATCTCCCTTTCTGTTACTTTCACTTTTAAGGTAATTTTTCAACGCTGGGTCAGCCCATGCCCATTACTTTTGGTTTTATTTCAAAGAGGAGCATGAACAACTCAGCGGAATTATGCCATTCTGCACCGTCGACTTTCAACAGATCTTAACCCAGTAACCTATAAAGCTTGAAAAATTTAAAAGGCTCCAACAACCTACTAACTGTATGGAAAACTACGGTAGCCATTCCGCTGGAGTTTTCAGTTTCATTTTCAGTGTCTTTGAGGATCATTATTTTAAATGATTTACATCACAAATTGCGACGTGCTTTCGTGCCATTTTGTGGTTTGTTTCGCGATATTTTGTTTGGAATTTTCAGCTTGCTGGCAGGTTTTATCTGGTGATATAATCATTCCTTGCTTTACTTGAATATAGCGTAGAAAATGACTATTGGCTAAATACGTTATTTGGAAAACTTTAACTATAATAGTTTTAATTTGCTATTCAAGCATGAAAACGTAAAGTCTGAGTTATGTGTTTTTCATAGAAAAAAGTTTGATTTTCATTAATGATGAATTATGATAAATTATATTCGTTATCGCTTTTAGAATTTCATTGCAGAGATTGATAACCTGGGTTTTATTATCTTACTAATCAATTAAAATTTTATCAGTTTAGGATTAGAATTGTTATGTTTCAATTATCTAATTACAATTACATCAAATAATTAAATTACGTTATCATATGCTGCGTCTAATCACGTACAAGAAGTTAATGTTTATCTTGTGTTTGTCCATATGAAGATCGCGTCAGTATAAATGCCTTGCATGCCTTTAATGTTAAATAAGTGGAAGTCATATTATTTATTACACCTAATTTACTGTACCTTATTTAAGCAAATAAAGATTTATTATTAACACTAAAAAAAAAAACATATTTTCTCACAAAGGATATAATAAAACTAGATTATTTGTCGAGTTCTCTTATATATTACTTTTACTAGATCTAGTCTTACAAGTTCCATATTATTTATGGAACTTCTAAGACTGACAATTCTTATGTGCCTGTCACTCGTAAGTTTGTCCAAGACGAATAATATCATCCATTGTACATAATTGTTGGCGTAACTAGTCAGTTGGTCAAATTTGTCAATGTAAGTTTGTCTAACTTGGTCAAAAATTTGGAAAGATACATCTGGTAAATCTTAGCAAAACATTCATCAGGTGTTAGGCATTATCTAGCAGTTTCTTGGGTATTAACCACTTCACTACTATGGATTTGGACGATCAACTTAATCGAAGCTCTTTTAATTCTTCAAAGAGTTCCTTTTTTCACTCAACTTGCAGTCGCTATCATTCACACAATCAGCCAAATTATTGGAATCGGCCTTTCGTTTCAACTCGACGGCGTCCGATTAGTAAATCGGTTTGTGCAATTTGCATGCATATCGAAATGGTTTGCTGAAACGTTCACGCAGAATAGATTGCTATTGCCAATCGCTCCTCGTGGATTACTTTAATCCACTGTAAGATGTTAAAAATATTGTTGTGATTATTGAAGCAAACAGGCTATCAACCCGTCTGATGTCAATCCGACGCTGGCAATTTTTGAAATTGTGACAACAATCCCATTAAAAATATGTATCCATTGTTTCCTATTTTAGTTAGATCATATCTATATTTATAGAATTTCTTTCAGTTCAGTCCAATAGATTCATATACTTATATACGTATAGGATATACGAGCATCGCTAGTCCGCTACCTAAGTTTTTGTCATATTGTCTTTGATTTGTACCATAAGATTGTCTGGTAGAGATCGTTTGTTAGCGATAAGGCCGTCTTTGGTGTACGTTTCTCTTGTTCTTTTATTGTATTTTTGTTTCGATGTAGGTACAATAAAAAGTTATTAGTATTGGATTTTATTGTACCCATGAGGATTAAGTTAGGACCTCTCACACGTATATTAAAGCTCCCAACTGAATATCCTGTTCTATCCCATACTATAACAAATTATATCATATCATTGCAACACTGCTGTTTACATTAACTCCAAGATTGTAAGTAACCTAATATCATGTTTCTAGGAAGGAAGATTACATATTTCACATGTTGGTCCATTTAAATGTGCGATATGAAAGTTGTTGTTATTTGCACTTTCATACAAACGTTTGAATACAGAATTTACAGTGGAGCTATTGTAAAGGGAGATACAATGTAAATTTATCAAAATTATTCCTGACATAACGCGATATCATTTTTCATGTCGTAAATCTTCATAGGCAATGGTGACCAGACGGGACGCACTTGTGTAGTTTTAACAAGACCCTCATTTTTCCGACAGCAATGTTTCAGTTCAACGAGCAGAGAGGCACTGTAATTACGCACTCAAAGGCATTCATGTTGCCATCGTGTCCCGACTGTCTCAGTACTTGTCTTCTCTTCTAATATAATAATAACGAGATTCCCCAGTGCACCCCCGTGCGTATACTTACGTGGTGCTTTCATAATTAAGGCAGACAATAGTTTGAACAATAGGCGATTTTGAAAATGATTTTTTGTTGCCAAATCACTAAATATCATTATTGTTTCTAATTGATGTCAAAGGGATCTTTTTCGTGTTTACAACTCTTAGAGGTACTATCATCTTACATTTATAGAATAATGCAAAGCCAAAAGTTCGAAGAAAAGAGCTTTATCTGATCAATTTGGAGCTTACATCCCTAACCGTAATACGATAAGGACCACCAACAATAACTTAGCAATATGACTTATGAGTCAGCCCACAATCGCTGTGACCCTGCCCATTAACTCTAAAGATAACTAACAGGTTCACTGCCCAGTTATCGTAGGCAGTTCTGAGTAAAATGCGATGCCTATTAGCCTCGAACGAAGTGGCCGAGACTCGATGGCACCCTGACAGCCCTTTAAGTCAGTAATTATTTAACGTTCACAGAGGAGTTAAGAGTTTGTCAATAAGATCTCTAACTATTATTCTTTACAAAATGTTTCTTCTACGACAAATCTCGCTTGGAAGTAATCTTAGAAACTTGGGTATATTGGAAGTAAGAATATTCATAATAATGAAGGCTTCATCATCTTGATCAATCTACTTGTAATTGTCCCAGAATAAAAAGGAATATAATTGACAATCAAGGTATAAGAAATTAAAAAAATGCCTCCTCATTTTTCTCGTACTATTCTTATAAAACTGATTTCCCGTCAAACAGTCACGAAATTCAGTAATAAGGCAAAGTTATCTAGGACAACCTAATCGAAAGAAAAAGAAAAGCACCGTTCGAACGAGGAAACATAATATTCCTAGTAATTTATAGCCAAAGTCTTAATAATGTGCGCGTTGTAAACTCCCATAAAACTGCTCGAGTTTCCCCAAACATCGCCTACACACAAAACCCAAACTTAATTTGTGTTTTCTATAACAACGTGTAAGAGGTTTACGTATAAAGTTTCAAACATATTAGCAGTTGTGGATCAGTTTCACTACTAATGTTATTATATTTTGTATCGTGTATGGGTTTTGTCCGTTACCATACACCTAGTATGGTAATGGATATTCTAATTGGTAGAATGGTCGGCAACATAACAGCTAAAAATTATGTGTTAAAATCTATGTAAATCTCCCACATATTCCAAGAGTTCCACACACAGGTTTCATATGTGGATCTTCAAATATTGTACAAATCCATCTTTATCTATATTTTGATTTGGCAATACTGATCCAAACACATTGATCCAATCCACATACTTGTAAATAAAGGGAATCCAGGCTACCTGACCTGATTAGAAGAACAGGAACAAATTGACGATTTGGCAGTCGATCAAATGTCTGATAGAACTGTTCACTACGGTTGCATGTTAAAATAACTAAGATATACGTAGTTATGAGCAATCAGGAATTTATTACATAAACTGATATACAAAAAAATAAGCATATATATGTAATTGGAATTCTACCATATTACAATTTACGATTACAATCCCAGGACGTTCCTATTCTATTCCAGGTTGGTTTGATTTGCTAATATGAGTAAATATAGTATTTATATATATTTTAGGAATGGGTATGAAAAAAAACTATATGATAAACATTATCTGCGCTACATCCTATTTGGGGTCGATTACATATGTCCATGAGCGGCAGTAGCCACTTACCATCAGGTGGACTGCATGCTCGTCTGCTACACCTATATTATAAAAAAAAACTTCGCATCTAACTACTAAGGATCAGTAGATATCTTATTTTTTTGCGAAAATATTAGAAATATGTTATTAAAATGTTGGCAAATGTGAAATTATGCTATATTCGACGATATAAGTGACTTCTCTTGACACCAGTGTTTTTGATGGGTCTTGTCTGAACTATTCTAGCTCTAGTGCATTTAATGGAGTCTAGACTAGATTCTAGTACGACTTATTTTTAAAATATTTCACAGATATATTGGAAATACGAACCAGTGAGGCAATAAATTGAACTATCGAAAAATCAAAACTTTTTATCAATTCTGAATTGTTTTCATTTTTTAAGAATATTGGATACTGTGTGAGTAAAATGTAGAGATTTTTTGTTTTATTTATCAAATTGTGATGTTAACTATAGGTAACGTTAATTTAACAAAGTCTAACAATAAAATAGTAATATTATTATTCAGTTCCTGTAAGTCTTGCGTATTAATTTGTTCCAAATAAATATTTCCACCTCCAATGCGATAACAATATATTCCTAGAACTCTACAGCTCGAGTAATTCTCGATCGATTTACAATTTCATGAGTCATAAAATTGTCTTCTATTATTTCACTGGAGGTGAATTTACTGCAATTTTGATAATCTACTGTATTTATGATTCACTTAATTGAATAATTTTCAATTTGATTGTTTCTCGTATAGATTTAACTAATTTAACTTACTGTTAATTTATTTTCAGGTACGAATCATGTGACTGCTGTCTAAGATTGGTAAGCTTTTCTTCTTTAAGAAAAGAGAAAGATATGAAGATATAAGTTTTGGTGCTGATGATATAGTAGTAGTTACTATACATTAGACTTTATAGTTTCAAGAATTATACTGTGTTTTTCGAAGTAAACTCGACTAGTTTTAATGATCCAGTCTGCGCAGCAACCTTGATGCGATAATCTATAATCACAAAAATAAACACGTTTTTGTGATTATAGAATGTGTCCTTCATTAATTTCAGCGACTGTTTATTACTTAGCTAATCGTATAGCTATTGGCGGTTTCGACAAACGCTTATCCTTTAAATCCAGCATTGAGATCCATAGCCGTCGACGTCTATTTATCATTCGGAGAAACACGTCTCCGGCTGCTAACATTTATTTTACAAAAAGGAGAACCATTTTCATTTTCATCATAAAGAAAAATCTCACCATGATTTCCACTCCGAACGTTTAGTCGACGCGGAAATGTAAACCGACAAAAGTAATTCAATTCAAGTGCAAGTTTTAATTGCACTGCTAGCATCCACTCGCTCGGGAGAAATCCTGCAGCAATGATAGATCAAGATTTCTGTAGCTTCGAAACGATTACCACTTTTAATAAGATCCTTATTACTTTTTTATTTACATTTTTTAATTGCTACAGAAATTTTATGTGTTATGTCGTATTAATTCTTTTGTGATACCAGATTATCTTCAGAAAGCTACATTTCTTACTCATCCATTGCGACATGATTAAGTTTCGAATATGAGTTGATAAGAACCTTTAACATTAATAACGGCTTCCTTATAAGGATTTTGTGACGCTAGTCACAAAAAACTTAAACTTTCCTGATCGATTGCCCTTACCCAATAGTAAGCCACTTTTTATTCCCTAGCGTGCTTAAAGTTCAAGCCCTTCGAACAGCTGGTCGTTACTCACGAAGAAAAACGCGGGCCTTCAACTTTCACGGCTAGCGGCCATGTTAACGAACTGTACGATATTGAGTTTCCATATATTTTTTGCCAAAGCTGTTTACGATAATCTCTATCCTCGAAAAGGCTGTAGATATTCAATTTACCTGGTTAGCCCTGCGTGACGCGTTTACTGAACGTGGATCATCGACCTCCCATTCCTTGGTTAACGAAAGCCTACGCAGTCTTGCCTTCCATGTGAGGACTTCGACCTTTATTATTTATGGTATAATAACTCCAATGCCTCATACTCATTTTATTCGTTCAACACGACGAATATTAACGAGGGCATTTCGTATAAGGGATATTCGTGAAGGTATTTTGATGATAATTGTATTTTGAAAGCCCTTACTGTCAGTGGTCTACGAATTCAGCTTGGATTAGCATTTTGTCTCCTAAAATGAAATAAATACAATTTTCCTTCTTACTTTTCTGTGTATTTAAATCGTTATGTCAAATTTAGCAGTATCCAACACCATAAAAGTTACACAGAAAATGTTACAATATTAAAGAGTAGTTCTAGCCAAAATAATGTTTTAAGTTTCGCCTTGTAATAAAAATGTTTGAATACATCGTAATTGCCCAGTAAAGTAATTCTCCAAATCTATTTCTAAGTTGAACAAAGGAAGTTTCCACAAAGCACGATACAATAAATCGAAACGTAACGACCCGTGATAAATGACCACGAAGAAATTACTTCATAAACGCCGTTCTGTCTCAAATTACACGTCTCCCTCAGAATTACGCATCCAAAGCTGTTAGTAAGACCGTTCGCAATTCTTCAAATCGAGGGGCGGTAATGGCGCCCTGTCGAACGCACGACAATGGCGTAGCTGATCCCCGTGGACCCGAAGGCGATGCGTTCGGAATTAATTGTAGTTATTACGCAACTATCGGCCAGAATATACTGGCTTGGTGCCGGAACCTCGAATGACCCGGTTTCCCACGTGTTCTCGCTTATATATTTCTGACAATTCTACTAAGTGTAATTGATTTTATCACCTCTTACGCATTTCGCATTTAATGTTTTATGCGAGAGCTTTTCATTGTAATGTTACTGATTCTTAATTGATTACACTTGTTAATTGATAGATTTTGAATTAAAAAAAAGATTTGGTTTTTAGGCTTAAGACGTTCGTAGGTTGACCTTAATTTCATACAATAAAGATTACGAAATTTGTAACACTAGTTTTTCACCTTTGGCAGTCTAGTTGTTTATCATTATTGTCTAACAATTCCCGTTTATATATATTATGTATAAGTTATGTACATAGCATTTGAGCTTGAACTAAGGACCCCTCGCAATTCTTTTGTGTCCTAGCTGACCATGTCATTATAAAGGGCAATACGTTTAGAATTAATTGCAGTTGTTAAGCAAACTACCAGTCATTTGGTTTGTTCGTAGTGTGCGAACTTTGTCCAGGGTTCCCACGTCCTTTCAACTCTGCTGATTGATTTAAGGACATGGTTACACAAAGGTAACCATTTAATTGAAAGACACAAACAAAGGCAGCTCTGGGATGGCTCATTAAGTGCTTGATGATTCTTGGCTGACCTTTGGATGACGTCCTTTGCTGGATGCGTGTATAGTTTTCCATTATCCTCCACTCCCAAGTGGTTTATGCTCCATTAACTTAGCCTGAGGTTAAAATGTCAGGCATGCCTTTAATTTTTCATGTTACAAATTATGAATTATTATTGCTACTATTACTATTATCACTTATTAATTATCACTTGCTTTAATGATAAAAGAAAAAATCACGAGGAAGTCCACATGCCTGAAATTTCTCGAAATCAGCTTGAAAAACTATGGCCTATATACTTCTTACTCTTAAAGTAAACCCATGATTTTCTCTTGGGGTTGATGATAAGGTAAATGAAATGGAACATATTTAAATTAATACCTACACCACAGGGACTCCGGTAGATGAGCTCTCACGTTATTTCAATGCTACTTGGTCTAGCAATAAGTTCTATAAGTACATTGTTAGTGATTGTTATGCAGTAACATAATAATAGCCCGCAGTCCCACAATGAATAGGTTCAACTGTAAATAGTCGGACAATAAAAGAAATATCCTTAGTAACCCTTTACTTGCGTTGTTATTGTTACGCTCGGGATAAACAGTGCATGGTCTAATCATAACATTGGAAATCACTATGCATATCATAGAGCATATATAAGCAGAACATACATCCTAAGATTCCTATTTATTTTTTTTATAAATAATAATTTATTGAATACCAAAAGTTTTTTTTTAAATATTAACATATCCAGACTGGATTTGTGGAAAAGTGGTACTGCAGGTATTCTTAATCAGTACCCCGAGAATTTCTGACCAAACTCTTACATTTTTTCGGACTACATTCACTCTAAAACTAAGGCACACGAGTTTGGAAACGGGAAAAAGGAAAATCCTATATCAGAAAGCATCTGGACTAGACGCCGGCGGCGGCACTTCAGACAAAAAGCCCAGCGGCTGGAAGTAGGTACGGTATTCGAGTTCGACCGTGACTACCTGAATAATATAGGGCGGTTTATGGCTAACACTTTTGGAAAATTTTAACATTCTTTGTTATGAAAACCTGGACACTCTGACGATCAACCCTGACTTGTTATTTGATGCTTTACCTTAATGTAAGTTTGTAAATTTGATTTCATGTAAGTTTCGGACGATATTTATCGTTTTTTTATTTCGAAATAGTGCTATTTCTTGCAGAATTAATAATTATAAATATGTATGATTTTGATGCTTTACTTTACTTTCTGACTTAGCAAAACAATTATAGTCTACCTCTGAAAGGATATAATTTAATCCTACTTGCTGATGGTTAAAGTTGTCCATGGGTTCAAGTAATTTCACGTAATTGCACGCTCATTCGTATTTTCTATAACGTGAAAAATTAACGTCCTGAAACTAAATCGCCCATGTCCATCGCCGTAAAACCGAGAAAAATAGGGTAGTCAATATGTTTCAAGCATCGGGCCCATTGCCATCAGTTACGTCGGTTAGTTCAATTGGTCGGGATAAAGTTCCCGCGTAGCATTAGCCTGGAATGCCCATTGGGACCCGTTGACCGAAAATCGAGCTGCCACACGCACATCGGCTGCCTCGAACACGTAGTTCGGTTTGAGATCCTTCCGCGTAATTTGAAACATATTGGGATGGGGAGTTTGAAGTAAAATTGCGGTGCTCCTTGATTCCTGTGGTGACTTAGGCTATTTAGCCAAATATCTTTTTTCTGTAGATTTTTAAAGTATATTTACCGTCTTAAAAATTAAGTACTGAAATAGGATGTATTTTTAGGATTGAGCGTATTATTAGAACGGTCCTTAAAATCTTAAAATCGCTTACTAGGAACTTACTGTTTTCGAATATTTTAGTTTTCTCAAACAAAACGTGTTCATCGACTAAAGGAACCTATAAAATAATAAGCTATGAGATATATTTGGTGCCGCCTTTATGATTTTAATGCCATTCAATTCATACGTAATTCGAAGTTGTTATACAAGTGACCGATGACTAACACCTACGGTATTGTCCAATATTTGATACACCTGTCCACTCGATACAGAAAAAAAACAACAAACTGGGCTAATCGGATGTGAAAGAATGTCGCTGAACCGCCTTTTGGTCCTCACCTTGTGTGACGAGCCACATTCCGCATGAGTGACAATAAAGGCAACAGTGCTTTATTAATGTCGAAATGCATATTTATGAGCTACTTGCTTTTCTGCCCTACCTCAGTTTCAAGTTTAACCAATGATACTGTCCGTTGAGCCACGCCGGTGTTCCAGATTCGTGTTAAAAATCATTAAAAGTCAAATTGAAATTAGACATGAATTTATTAAACACTCTAATAGGAAAATAAATGATCACAAGAAACCCATGTCTGTTTGTGGACTATTTAATTTTCTCACTTGACAATGATGGACTATACCATAAAAGTACGAGTCGAGAAGGATAATTCCTTAAACGAAGAGATCCAGCGTAAGGACAGTGGAATAGATTATGTTGATGATAAACATGCTGCTAAACGCTGTCCTTAAAAAATATAATTAAGTTCATCCGTAACTAATCTAACGAATCTTAACACCGTAGTCCGTAGTGTGTTAACATACACAAACATAAACAATACTTGTAAAATTAAGTCATGTTTTAAAATTTTATGAAGATATGTTACTTACTTGAAAACAACCTAAACCAACTGACTTCATAACTGTTAATTTCCCTCTGTTAGTTCCCTTGTTAATATAAATGTCATTTAATAAAAGAAGTAGAGAATTTACTCTGAACAACTTTATGATTCAATGGACACATCGTGGAAGCAGGTAAAATTTTTCTCTCGCCAGAGAAAGACTTTCCTTTCACAGCGGATACTATCTCTGAACTTTTAGAGGCACCTTTGATTTATAATGTCTGCCAGGAAATCTTTTTGAGGGTGTAGAGTGTAGAGTATTACCGGAATTTGCTAGAGAATTGTAGATGTTAGAAACATTTTTCTAAAACTGTGTAACGTGTGAATTTGTCGACTTCCTTTTGCGTTACTTCGTTTATTACTGATTTAATCTCTGCTGTTTCAACGGTGTATAAAGTCAAACAGTATTTTACTTCTTTGACGACATAATAAAATGATTATATCGTTCTTACATAATGTGTTAAATTGTCCTCGTTTGAAATAGTGCAACATCTGCGAGCAATGTGTCTTATTTAGTTATCAATCTGTCTACAATGTGTCCAATAATGCACCAGTCATATTCTTGACCTATGTTATTAACATTATGTCATCGATTCACAGCTACATTGCAGTGGCTCTCATTTCAACCGTTTTTGGTACGATCAACTTGAAATATCAAGGCAGCTTTTTGTGATTTTCATTATTCGTTTTCCTTTTGTAATTATTAATTTAAAATGTCAAGGCTAACTGGGTATACCTTTAATTATATTTATTTAATATATTATTTAACTTTGATAGCTATTAACGGTAGTTCTTAACATTGACAACTTGATTAATGAGATTTACATTTGCAGCTTCCAATGAATACTGAGTATAGGCACAAAATTAGAAATGATTTGCAGATGATACATTTCTAGTTTTATTCTTTTTGCATTAGGGGTTACTCATACCAATTCGCTCAGTAGCGGTACTCGGTTGCGATTTTAATCCGTACATTGAGCTAAAAATACGTCAGCAATTCATTCTCAAGTTCAGGGACCTGGTAATGTAGCGGCTGCGCCGTTTTGTCTAGCGTGCTTGCTTCAGGCTTCAAGTGGTAAATTGCAGTGGAGCGATTGAATCATTGGGGTTTGACTATTGGCTTCCTCGAAGTTTGTATTGTACCTTTATAGCGTGTATCGTAGGGGAAACTAAGTACGTTCCTCTAACTAGACTGAGATTTCGATTTTGACTGCTTAGTAACAGGAAATAAAAGGAAATGAACATTACATCATAAAATTTGAGGATTAAAACGTTATTTGTTATTTTTTGAAATATGAACTGAATTTAGGAATTTTACCGTGAAAGATAGAAAATTCTCAAAGACAAGAGGAAGCAAAAGTGTAATTTAATAAATTTTGTCGTTTTCACCAAACATTTTTCCTCAGAGCCTTTGACCTACGAGAATCTGAAATATTTTGCTTCGTGCCTTCCGTGCGCCGAATTTTGGGAGACTAGTCAGGAGTTTTAAAATTCCCTTGTAAGTAAATGTTTCATTTAACGGTATTTTTAAAATAATTGTGACGGGGATTTACTTTATTTTATTTATGTTTACTGTTCGTGCGCCTTATAAATGCATGCAAAATGTTTCTCGTTCTTTTGGTAGGCATAAATTGTCTTAAATTTGTCGGCTTTTATCGTTACATTTCTCGCTGACTTTAGTTGCTTCCGGTTTCGTGTGCGTCTTTAATATTACAATATTTGGGTTCGGATACAAAAACAACGAAATATCTTATGAACTTTCCCGAAAAGATCCATAGAATATTGAAGATATTTTATGAAATATTTTCATTGTAGTCGTGGTTCTTCAGATACAAAGCATCAATATCCTTGATGAAATACACAGACAGACAGATGTATATCGAACGGAATAAAACTAACTCCGTAAGAAATTATTGATAAGAATAATGTTATTAAATCTAAAAAAAAAAAAAAAAAACTAAATGACTACTTAATATTTTATTCAATTAGACTCCACGTAACTATGGCGTTATGTAACTGCAGTGCCCAAGAATTTATTCATAAGTAGGTACGTACTTTACGTACCATCTTATGAATAACACTTTACTTGTAAAAAGGTGCATATGCAAACATATGGAGTTTCTTGTGTCGTTCAAAATAAAAAAAAACATCTGCCAAAGCGGTGGAAGCTACCAAAAAAGAATAGGTATAAGTTTTGAATGTGTGATCTTTACGTTTTGAATTTTTTGAATAGCGAAGATTGTATCTGCTACTAATACTTCACGATGTGCTCACAGGCGAAGTGCACAGCCCTTTATAGTTGATTTAATCAGAAGCAATTTTCAGTAACACCTGCCTGCTGTGCAGGCATCGATGGCGTACGGTCCGTCACAAAGGTTTTACACTGGCGTGCTTTAATCCTTGGAAAATGGCGGCTTGCGTCGCCGAGCAGTGTAATTGAGCGTGTGATACGCGCACTGCCCGCCTGCGACCAGCCTGCGACTGAGCAAGGATGCCATGTTGAAACTAATTGGTAATTGATTTCGTACACTCGAATAACTGCGCGGTTCGCCGTGTGGGGAACACTTATGTGTGTTACTTGAACGTCACGTGTTGGTCTTGTCGTCAGGCGGGTTTCTTTACGCCTGGTGTTATAATCACGCCAACAGTGCTATTTGTTATGAACCAGGGCATTATGGAATAGCAGTGAGAGATCAATGATAATGCGATATATCGATTCCGGTTTGATATATTCGATTATCACTCCTTGTTCTAGTACTACTTCGATCCAAATTTTGACGCGAGGTGCAAGAACCCTATTATTTATTAATTATCAAAAAGTTCATTATAATAAGAATCATAAATATCAGCCCAACCTCACACGAAGACAAACGAACAGTTTCAATACAGTCATGAATAATATTGTGGTTAACAACTACATACAAACTTTTAATGCCAAAGAGCTCTCAAAGTATTACGAGGGAGCAGCCCTAGCCGCTTATTCCAATAGCGAACTATGTAACCACATATCGCCGGGGACGAGGCGTGTGGTCAATCCACAGCTGCGTTGTTGCAAAATACATAGATAAAACACGCCCTTGTGTTTAGCGTTATGGGCCTATACGTTTAATAACATGCACTTTACCTATAGTTTGTTGAACACGTGCACGTTTAATGTTATAGAAGTTTGGATAGTTGAGTTTCTACTTACAGCGTTGGTGGTCTTGGTTCGTAAGCAACAGGTAAAGAAAAGGTATAAATAAGAAAGAAAGAAAATCGTTTATTTGGTAAAAATAAAACAATAAAAGAACACAGAAATGATTATCTAATAAAAGCATAATTTTTAACTGAAAAGATCTCCGCACAGCACTGACGTTGCAGATGACCGTAATTTCTTGCAACCTGTATTCCGTGGAACCTGAAAATTACGTGTGCGCGCAAGTGATTCCCGAAACTGATAGTTATTTTAACGGTGAAGGAAAATATTATGAGGAAAGTGGTTAAAGGGCTATGACGTATTGAATGTACGTTCCAGTACGGAATTTACTTTTTTAAATGTGATCGGCTCACAAAGGACTCATATTAAACTTGAAACGTTTCCGTTAGTTTCTTGGTTTTCTTCACATGTTCTCTTTACATAGTAGGTAATTGATAGTTTGGATGTATGTCTGTTTATATCGTATCCTCCCATCCATCAAATTTTGAAGTCCAATACTCGCTATAGTCTTCTCTTACTTGGTTATTTGACCAATCCTGTACCGTCTACCAACGGTTATCCGCTATCTTTTCAGTTCTCACCTTGGCTGGAAGACTTCAAGTACACATGATATGCATGACATGAATTAGTTTAATACCTCAGAAATACTTGGCGTGTTCGCCGCGTGAACGTTAAACCCGAATGAGGCCGGAGTGGATAAGCCGGCTGAAAGCGTAAGCTAATGTAACCAAAGAAAACCACCATATCGCTCCATCAATCACGCCATGACCCACACGGAAGTGCGAGGGTAAATCATAACGTGCTTCTGTACAAAGCCTCTGTTGTATGACGGGTAAGAGCTTTCCTCCTACTTTATTTTGAAATAGGTCGTTAACACGTCGTCTAATAGCTGCAACAATCTTTTTGGCTTTTGAAATGCGCTTTGAACGTAAACTACATTCGTAGCGCAGAGCCGAAGTTCACTCATTGTTATCTCTCATGCTGACAGTATCGTTAAAATATGTTTTCGTTTTTATTCAATCTTTCATCTGAACTTTTTAATAAATTGACCTGACGATGTCCTTTCCATTTACCTCTCATTCGGGCTCCATATTATACGAGTGAGATTTTTTCTTAATATTAGAATACAAAACGAGCGTACAGTGTACCTGATGGTATAGTACTGCCACCCATGGACATACATAACCAACTCCATGTAGAACAGGGGATTTTCCTGGAACTGTTCAAACACGCGTGGGGATTTAGATGGTTGTGTAAGTCGGCTACCAACCAGCCACACAATTCTACCGGAATGCAAAAACTGCTTAGGGATAGAAATGCGTATGGTAGTGACACCTTCACGGTCGAACAATACTGGTACTACCAATTTTAGAAAATGTAAATAAATAAACTTTGTATTACAGTCTTCATTGAATCAAGTTAGGTACTCTTATTCTAACTTTGGCAGTTATTACGTGCGAAATTCAATGGTACCCTGTAATTTTTCTTATTCGACCTAAAGTATTCTTATTCTCAACTCTGACAGGGTCTGCGGGAAATTTCTTTTCACTAATGGTTGTCGAATTTTTCGCTTTCATCTCACTGCGGTCATCGCTCGTTTTCGCTGTCAAAATGATGAGTTTTATTATAATCCGTGTACCGGAATAGCGCTTTATTTCACACTTCAAATATTCCAGACTCCACCGAGCGCCCTTTGAACCCGGCTGCGTGGTGTAATGTCTGTGTTTACCTGCCAGATTTGCCATGTTATTTTACTTTGAAGCATATTTGCGAATTTAATCTCCGCCGTCTACTCGGTATATTTGCGTATTTTTAATAAACTGTCTGACAAATATTTACAACGTTAATAAAATTGAAATCTGTTTGCTATATTGAAATGTATATTTTAATGTTGATGTTTAGTTGCAAATTCATCTAATTCGTCTTTATTATTCAACTTACAGGGATAAGTCTCTCCTAAGTCTTCGAGAATACTTAGTTTTCTGCGAATTAGGTACACCAAGCCTCTACCACATACCTTTTTTAAGATCGTCGATTCAATACTATCTTTGTCGATTCAAAGTCTCCATTGTAGAACTCGTCTGCCGTTTATTTTAGTTTAACGATACCCAAAGAAAAAAGAAACCTCATTTTGTGTCCGTTCTTTTCTTCATCACATAGTGACATAAAAACTTAGTGTACCTGTTATAGGTACAATAAAAAATACTCAGGTGTTCGTCATATGTCAAGTGAGTCATAGCGAAGCTGTTGGTGCGGAAATAGTTAGTAGAATAAGCAAAATAATTCAATAAAAGTTCAACGACTGAATAAAATTAAATTGGATTATAATATTATGTACTTATTATACGCAATGCTCGCCACACAGGTGAGCCATGCAGAAGGATAAGTTTAAATTTAACTTTTCAGAGTTTCCTGTAAATAATACGCTGACTAATGTTTGCGATTAGTGTAATAAACGTACAGAATTTGTATTTAATACTGACATTACAGATGGATCGATTCACCTCCATCCATATGTGTAAGCATCCCTTAAAACTATTCCTCTTCTGTAGTTATCGGGTTAGTATCTGCTTGGCTTCTTAGATAGTCTCTAGCGTTCTTATGGAAATTCCCATCAATATCGATTTAAAAGTTTCTAAGATTAAATGGAGCTGATTAAACATGTTTTTGAAGACATCGTCTATATCATCTTAGGTGTCACTTATTTTGTTATTACAGACAGATATATCAATATTATTTGAACAGGAACGACATTCTGTCAACTCAGTATGCATAAGTTTCGCATATCATTAAAACTACAGATTATAAATGGAGCTGTCTAAATCATAGGTATGTATTGTGCGTGTGTTTTATGTTTATGTTTGTTAATGAATGCGAGACTTGTATAAACGAATAAAGCTTAAAAAACTTATAAAGCCCAAAAGCCAGTAGTTATGAATAACTACGGGAAAGTAATTTCGATAAATACAATAAAGACATATGAAAAAGGTGTGCCTAAAAGAAGTACACAAATTTTAACCGCCGTTTTTAAGTACACTTCGAATATTAATGAACTACATGTGCAATGGGGAGAGATTAAGATATGGCATATGCTTTCATTAGTATGGTAGGGGCGTAATACGATACAATAGGAATTCTTATGGTTTTAAGTTATACTGCGGTTTATGCGTGGGGTTGCGAAGAGTACTTCGAAAATAAATTTAAACTTATTCGGGCGTTAACGGAAAAATGCAGGAAATATTAACATACGCACACAGCACTTCTGTCGTGGACGTACAACAAAAAAATGGTGAAACCCTTGTTGTTCAAGTCCGGCGGCACCACCGCCATAACTACGGTAAATACTCGTGTATTAACAGTAATATTAAGCGCTGCTGTATTCTGCTTTGAAGGGTAAGGGAGTGGTAAGGGAGACATACTTTTCCGAGGCGTTCCAGCGTAGTTCTCAGGGGTAGCGGCGCATCTGTGTCCGACCTCAGGTAAAAATATCTAATCCTATCTGGGGTTGATGCCCATGGGTGACAGTAGCCACTTACCATCAGGTGGACTGCATGCTTGTCTGATACCCCTATATTATAAAAAAAAAACTCACATTTTAAGAATTATTATTCTTCGTAAAATTTATTAGGTCTTGCTGTGATTGTCCCTGTAGTTCCGGGACTAGAATAGGGCTACGGTATCCCCTGCCTGTCGTAAGAGGCGACTAAAAGGGGGCTTCCGGGGTTGCGGGCGGCAAGAGTGGAAGCTCGAACCGTCCAGTATGCTACCTAAGGACGGCGGTATGTGTGGTCGTAATCACCAGATGTTGTGGGAGGAGCGAACGCTCCCCTAGGGCAGAGCCCGATCTGGGCATCGCGCTTAGAGGACTCGCGGTTGTGTTCCGTTGGAGATCCCGGAGTTCTCCAATAAGCGCCGAGGACGGCCACCGGGGGGGTTTAGTGCGGTAAAAATACCACATAACCCGGCGTCGCTCCCTCGTCGTCGGGTACCTTTTGAAGGTTTCCCCATCGAAAAGAAAAAAATTCCCCATCGAAAAGAAAAAAAAAGAAAAAAAAAGGTCTTGCTGTGATGTCTAGAACTTGATCTAAATTCTTAGCTATTGAAAAAGTCCATTCATATATTCGGGATTATAAATTGACCACTTCTAATTCGCCTGAAAATCTCATTAAGAAGGTTTAGCTTCTCGAAAGGCAGTCTGCGAAAAGGGTCGCCTATTTACGAAATCAGTTAATAAATTAATGACTCGTTAATCATTAATCAATCAAGTAAGTCAGTTAACATTTTATTACTAGGCAATTTTTAATTTGGATCGTTTCTCGTTTAACAGCTACAGATGTGAGATAAATACACCTTTCGATATTTATGGCGAAGTAACGGTAACTATTAATTATAAATATGGTGTTCTAATCTGCAGTGTCTAATTCAGAGAATCTCAAACTTGTTTCTACTGATCACTTTCAAAATTATATTCGCTCCAAAATATTTATAATATACTTATCTTAAAAATCGCAATTGTAATAGTTTTAATTTGAATACTTGCTGAATCCGGCTATGCTGTTGCTCAGTTTGTTACTTCCTGTGAGAATTTTACACTCTTACATAGAAATACTCATAACGTATGCTCATTAAAATATTGAAGTGTATTCATAATTCATATATTTTTAATTTTACGGACACAAACCTAGGAAAGCTAAATTTTGCACGCCAGGATCTGTTTTTCTAGCCCAATTTGAGAAACACTGGTCTAATTTCATATGTCCAGCTGCACGGATGCGGTACAGTCGGCAGCACCACCGGAAATTTATGGTGGCGGAATTTTATGGTGGCGATCCGAAATTACAAGTTGAAGAGAAACAGGTGTATCTAACTGTACCACTTTTATAATTGCGTACGAACTAATGATAAATAGCTTAAAATAGTTTAATAGTACGAGGCGTTACTTTGTAGGAATGCATGCTATAAAGTAAGACAAGTATACGCAATTATCTGCGACAAATAGTTACGTATGATAGTGTAGTATTTTAAGTGGGACTTTGTTGTCACAGTATCGATTATCGCGAATCTTACGGTGATAGTTAACAGCACGCAACAGCAGCAACAGCAATAGTTACGCACCCAAAGATGTTTCAAAAGCCTTCAAAAGTTACCCGGTGCCGTGGGAGCGACACAGGTTTATGTGGAATTTTTACCATATTAAAACCCCCCCGGTGGCCGTCCTCGGCGCTGCGTAGAGGACTCCGGGATCTCCAACGGAACGCAACCGAAGTCCTCTTGGCGCGTTGGTCCGTCGGGCTCCGCCCAGGTGAGCTTAACGCTCACCACACCGTCTGGTGTGCACGGGCGGTTCGAACTCCCACAGGGGATATAGTAGCCCTATTCTGGTCCCGGAACTACAGGGACAAATACTTAACCCTAACCACAAACCAACGTAAAAAATTAAGTTTTTTTTATTCAGACTGCGTGCAGTAAGTGTTAAATGAAAATTTTGTGAACGCCTCGGAACTAATGCTTACCAGTCTTATCACTCACCCTAATCATAAAATATCGTATCTCACCACCACGTAAAAACGTAATAAATAACGCGTCTACACGAGAATGTCTAATTAGTAAACGCCATTTTCCGCGTTTGATACGAAATTTTCGATCGTAAATCATAACAGTAGCTAAGGTTATGATGATAAATTTCGTAATTAAGTTGTCTGTAGGTATAGCGTGTGCCCACGGCGTAAAATTGTGTTGGGTTACTTAACTATGTTATTTGCTTAACTAAGTAATGACCGCGACTTTGTATTGAGAAAGTGTGTATTATATTATACCCGTATATATCTTTTATAATATAGAAGTAGCAGACGAGCATGCGTCCACCTGATGGTAAGTGGCTACTGCCGCGCATGGACATCTGTAATCAACCCCAGATAGTATTAGATATTTCTACCTGAGGTCGGCCACTGACGCGCCGCTATTCCTGAGGACTGAGCTGGAACGCCTCGGAAAAGTATGTCTCCCTTACCACACCCTTCAAAACGGAACACAGCAGCGCCTAACACTGCTGTTATCAGGCTGAAATAGGTGTGCCGGTGGTGCCGCCGGAGTCGAGCCACAAAGGGTTCTACCACCTTCAATTAATTACATAATATGCTAGTTTTGAAGTTATTAAAACTACTACAAATATAATAGAAAGAACTGTATACAACTTAACACTTCTACAGCTTATCTGTAAAGGTATTTAAGTCTTGAATATATTGAAATGCGCGCCATTCTAAACTGTAGTTGTTGTTATTTGAAACTCATAGTGATTGGAACAACCTATAAAAATTTCAACATAATCGGATGAATAGTTTGGGAATAATTAATACAGGAAAAAAAAGCGAACTACGGACAATCATTTTGATAAATAGATCATAAAATTAGATCATAAAGTCACATCGTGACTTCATAACAACATTTTCACGATATCTTACTATATACTATAATTAATTTAAATTAAAAATATCACATCTTAACCTGTATTCTCAATGTTGATGTTATTTAATTTGTAATCATGTTGTGAGTTATGTTATCAGGAATGTATAGTTTTTTGAATATTGTTATTTTTTTACATTTTTTTCCTAATGGCATTTTAGAATATAACTATAAAATATTGTTTAGTATGTAGTTGCTCAAGCTGTTCGCACCTGTAATTGAGGTGGCACTTAAAAAAATCTCAATGTTTTATCAAAATAATTTGTATGCATCAGTGTTCACCTTGTTGGTGCGACTTTTTAATAAATAAATAAATAAATCTTATTCAGATCGCTATAATGTGGTATATAGACATATTTAGTAAGGCATTTTATCTAAGGGAATTCGTACTTTAACTAATGTCATAGTCGCTTATATGGGAATTAAGTGCACTTACAGTTCAAATGAATACTTTCGCTACTTCTGTTACTTAAAATACATTATAACCGTTGAATATATTACTTTACTATGTGGTGTATAATATAGGGCTTACATTTACAAACAGAGTTTAATAGAAAGCGAAAACTACAAAGTAAACCGACGCAAAGTAATAACTGTGTTCGCTTACGCCTACGTAAAACTCAATAACAAGTTCTGTACTGCCTTTGCGAAAAGCTTTACACTCATATATTTCCATTCATAATATAATTTCGATGGATCTATCTCTTCTTTCTTCTTTTTACTCACATGCGGAGGGTAATGTTATTCGAGCGTATGTTGATAATCTTATATAAAAAAAATTCTCGTGTCACAATGTTAGTTACCGTACTCCTCCGAAACGGCTTTACCGATTTTCACTGAATTTTATAAGCCTATTTAGTAGGTCAGATTCAGCTACTATCTATTTTTCACATCCCTAAGTGATAAGGGTGGTTCACCCTTGACATTTTTTTATTTATATGGCAACACAACGTTTGTCGGGTCAGCTAGTGTATGTATAAATTCTTTGGCACGCCCTACAGTCCAAACGGCTTGATGGATTTTAACATACAAGGTAGCGTTGCATTCGTTTTAACTGCAAGAGTGAAATTAAGCAGTTTCTTATTTTCTTATTTAGATAGTAGGTACATCAGTTTTATAGTTATAATATTTCTATAGATTAACTAACGATTACTGGCAATGGATGGCAGCGAATCTCAATTATCTCATCTTACGATATTCTCAACTATTCATCAGTGCTTAGTAACTCATTGCTACTCGTAGATAAAGACATCTTCTTTATATATATCTTGATAGATACCGTTTCTATGAATTTTCCCATTTATACTCGGCAGCTAAATTATTCTTCTACATATGAAGTAACATTTGTTGTGGAGATCTACATTTTAATTTTTTACTCTTGTTGTCTGAAATTATAATTTTCAACTTTTTTGTGCCCAACAGTGGGACATTAGTGGGAAATGAACAGATATTCACTTACAGCAAAGTCAGTTAACTTGCAGTTTTGAAGACCTTGACATGGTCAATTACTTTTGAGTCGTGACGTCACGATCCTTTACCTTTTCATTATCAAAACATTAAATATTCAGAGTTTATGCCGATATAACAGAAAATAGATATTCCCGTTTCTTTTAAGGTGGCAATTCTCTAAGGGCGAGTCAGTAGGAAACAGTTCTTCCTTATTTGCTACGAAAAAACACTTAAAGTTGTTGCCCTCGTGGTGTAAGCAGTTAGTCTTGCCGGAATGAGGTAATAAATCGCAGGGGACCGTAACTTCCTTTACCTAAGATGCCTCTATTATTTAATATATATAAGATGACCTCTATTCCACTAAGAACAATTCGACCGTTACTTTTATAACTTGAAAAATTAACTTCGACAAACTCTGAAAGGCAGGCGGCCTAAATTTACGAGAATTTAACTGATGAAGATATGTTGTTTTCTTGGAAATAAAACAGGAAGGAATTTCACGTACACGGATGTTAATTCATTTTATTTCAAATTATAAAAGAAAGAAACAAAGAAACATTTATTAATAATCGACAACATAGAAATTTGACTATGTCTAGTACGAAGGAATTTTCAAATATCAGTTGATAGACAATACATTGGATAGACTGATAACCTAGATCCAGAGATATATAATGGAATACAGATAATAACGGCAGAATAATTATGACAATTCACAAGACATACATAAAATAAACACTACAGACAGCGAGTAGCATTACTTACGAATCATTGAAAGAACAAATATTTTCTTTCCTCATTTGTGGAAACTCCTATCACCCAATGTGAAGAACCCACATAATATTAGTTCGGCATTAACATACTCGCGAAGTTTATTTAAACTTTTTCCATCGCAAAAACTCGAAACAAACTTCTAGTAGAATGAGACTCGTTCTTAAATCTAGATAAGCCTGGGTGTTGCCTGGCTAGCTAAGTAGATATTGATTATTTCCTTGCTTTAGTAAAATCCCTTCTGGAGCAAAAAGTAACTTAAGAACATTAAAGTATCTTTACTATCCCGTACGACTCGCTTATCTACTCTTTTTTGTTGAAGATAAATATATAAAAGATTTTTACCACTTGTAGAAGTTAATTTGTTATTGAGCATTTCAAGTACACATAAACTTACGGCACCACCACCACCACTCCTATTTTTGCAGCAGTGTTCTAGTTTGAAGGGTGTGTTAATACTTGTGCGCGGAGGGGCGCATCTGTGGGCAACTTCAGGTAGAAATGTGAGGTTTATTAAAAATATCATCAGGTGTTATAAAAAAACTTAAAAGTACTTATAAAATCCTCATCGAACCAAGAGTACGCCAACGCCACTGAGCGGTAACTGCTTCTACGTTTTATGGAAATTGCTCACTGTAATCGACACTAAAGTACAGTCACCATCGTAAGTACAAATTTAAGTACACGAACACAAAAGAAGAAAACATAACCCTTCCTTGGCACCAACTGCCAAGGAAGGGTTATGTTTTCAAGGGGTATTAATAAAATGGAAACACTTAAAAGCAGTAATGACATATAATTTCATTATTACTTTAATTATGCTTTATTATAAAGCTTTAATCCTCAAATATTATAAAAAATAGAGGTTATTAATTCACTCAAGATATTAAATAGGAAAAGGAAGTAATCATTGATGTGTGTACACTAAAATGCGAAGTATCGCATAAGAAAGCGGATAACATTCATAAAATAAACATGGCATTTCTCAAATAACTTGCTCTCCTCGGAGAATATTAGCAAAAGTACACGCCAATATTTATTTTCTCCGCGCAATATCAATATTCCTCGCGGTAACGTACAAGTAAACTCAATTTTAAGCGGACTGAAAGTTTCGTACAGATTCGGTAATACTTACTCGGTTTTGTAAGTAGCTATATAAATGTTAAGTTAACGGGAAATATAACATTTTACCTTAATATGTAGCGACCTCAAATTAATAATTTTAATAATCGAAGTACATAGGTATATTTTAGAATAGAAAATGTTTAAAATAGCGCTGTTGGAGGCTGTTTTCGTCAATTTTCAAGACCGGTACAATATTGTCGATTTTAATATTTTAACGTTGTCAACCAGAAGAAAATTATTGATAAATATTATGAATATCAGTACTAAATATTGCTCGCGAATCCTTATTATATGTAGACTACAAAAATGTAATAAAAAAATATTCAACCTGTATTAATATCTTGCAATTAATTTAGCAGCAATATAATAATCATGAATAGTAGAACATTTAAATTACTCTGCTTCGTGTAATACTTGAAGGAAATCTAAAATATTTTCTATTATAAACTGTACATGTAACGTATAAATAGAATATATCAATATCAAATTTAGTATGAAATGAATAATTGTTTAATTAATCATCCTATGGTTTTCCCGTCACGTTATCATTACCTGTAACTGAATATATTAAATTAAAACTAGCTGACCCGGCAAACGTTGTGTTGCCTTGCCATATAAAAAAAATGTTAAAGGTGAACAACCCTTATCACTTAGGGTATGAAAAATAGATAGATAGTAGCCGATTCTCAGATCTACTAAATATGCATAATGCATATATATTTTGGTGTAAATCGGTAAAGCCGTTTTGAAGAAGTACGGTAACTAACATTGTGACACGAGAATTTTATATATAAGACGAAACTATAAGGTTGTGTTAGATATTCCTTAATTAGGTATTATTACCCCGTTACTATCCCGCTGATGAACACCGATTTTAAAAGGTGTCGGCATTCGTCCACCGCGTTGTCCAAGTGTCCATTGCTAGACTTCAGCTCTGAAAAGATGGAACGAGCCTTGTGGCGCCGAACACCACTGTGTTACAAAGAAGTTGTAAATATTTTTTTATCATGCCGAAGTAGCAAATGAGCATACTACCGTTAATGATAAATGGCCCAAACCGCAAATTAACATATGTAATCAGCCCCAGGTAGAATTGAAAACCTACCTGAGTCCGGCCACAGATGCAATAGAATTAGTATAAGTGTCCATTACCACACATTTCAAATCAGAAAACACTAGCGCTTCAGTATTGCTATAAACCAAAATAGTTGCTGAGATATTGTCCCTTAAAATTGAGGCCTACATACCCCATGTCACACACGGGGCTGGGTTCAACTCGGAGCGCCCTACTGTCGCCGGCACGCGGTCCGATCGATACCGCAGGGCTTCCCTGCCGTCTCCCGTTGCATATTTGTAGCCCAAATACGGAAGTGATATATCCGTTATTAAGGGCTCCCGTGACGCTGTAACATATGTTTGCTTTTTAATAAATTAAATAGAAAGTTATTATTTACAAGCGTCTGCAATATGCATGTTAAATTTAAAACGACGAAGAAAGTGTGGTAAAAACAATGATCTACTAGTTACTCATTGACTTATTTATTTAACTTCATTTTCTTAAAGAAATGCTAACTTGTATTTCTTTTTCTTAAGGAAAGTTTACTTTTCAAAGAAAGGCTTGCTTATGATCGCCACTAAAACCAGAGTTTCAGACTTCATTAGTCGACTAACTGAAATATATAGAACAAAATGTATTGAAGACTAAATGACTAAACTATTCTAGTAAAGTTATATTACTATACAGTTACTAAATTCCTCAACAAAATAACTAGCCTGGTCCGAAGCTATAAGTCAGCGAGGGGTGATGGAAAACCACAAACCATCGATCGTCGCCTGTAACCTGCGGCGACGGAAGGGCGCTTCCGTAAACATGGACACATTGTGTACGTGTTAAACATCCTTGATATATGTACATGTAGGTGCGAGCTTAAGATCAGTAGAGCAAAAGCTGACGGATACCAGTGAGCTGCACTGAGACAAATTATAATGCGAAACATAATTGCATGACATACCACACCGTATAAACCAGAAAACAAAAGTCTGCTGCTGTAAGGAAGAAATAGGTGCGACGGTTGTTCCGTCTACCGAAGATTTTACAGTTACAGCTTTCAATGGTATTTTGAAACAAATCTATGATCTAACTTCACTATCTTTAATCCATTGCTTTGAGCCATTAACCTCACAGTTCCACCACATTCATCCACTCCGCGAATCGCGTGCACGTCATAGTAGCTATGCATGCCTGCCTCGGCTCTTACGTAAAGCACACGCATTCTTACGTAACACGAGGTCACCGTTTCGACGCAACTTCAGTGCATGTGCAAGAACCTTTCAAGTAGCGTCTTGAAAGGAAACAGTTATATGGACTGTTGGGTGAAGATGAAATATTGGTTTGGGTTTTAGTATAGGAATCTTATAATCTTTACAATAACACTGATGTAGCCTATTTTTTCAAATGACTGTCTTTCCCTGAGTTCGGGATTGAGAACAATGTTCTGATCTATCTTGAAAATATACCTAATATATGAACTGTCATGAATGAAATGATGGGCTTAAATGACAGTACATTTCAAACAGATATATTTATTAAGCCTTGTGAAAGGAAGTATTTGTACCTTATGTGCTTATTTTAATTTTCAAATAAAAATGAAAATATTTTACGCAACATTCATTTAATAGAGCAGAAATGAAAGATATAATAAAATGATTACTGATTAGTTATTTAAGAAATGCATAATAAGATCATGTGTAGTAACGGAGCCTGACCGAGATTTTAAATTTTAATAACATTAATCGTTTGCTAAGATTGCTTACGTAAGTAGAAAATACATAAACGTAGAAACGTAACGTCGAGAACAAAGATGAACGTGTAACAATAGCATTGCATAATTATTATAATTTAACTATTTGTGTTGATGACGCACATACAAAATTCCCCGACAACAACGGTATCATCACGAATATTATGAGGATAATAATGAAACATTGAATCAACAACTATAAAAGGTCTACAATAGGGCTTAAATTCTATTTAAGGTTAATTACAGATGTACTTGAGCAGCAATGGTACCGTCAGTTTGATTGAATCACCGGTCTATGAGACTCTAGGATACAAAGCAAATGCAACCTATGAAACTCATCACCAGATTGATATATGACAGGAATTTGTATTGATATCTAATGTGTTTTTATTTTTGAAGTGCTCGTACGACTTATACCATAGAAAATCTTCATATAGAGTGTTTGATGTCTGCTTGGAGTTAGTTGCTAAGCTAAGTTAGTAGCTTTATCTCGCGTTTTTTGAACTCACCTTTACTTGATCTCAAACTAGACGGTAGTCGAATCAGTATGGTTCGACCGGGGAGATATAACTGCCACATCGACTTCAAACAAGAAGCTTTTCTGCGTTTCGGTGGAAGAGTGTGGAAGCTAACTTAGGGTTGGTAATAAAAGTCCATGTGTGGCAGTGACTATTTGCAATCTACTGGCTGTAAGCTAGTTTGCGACATAATCCTTTAAAAGTAAGATTATAATATCTTCGGTGACACTTGAAAATAAGCGCAAACAATTCGTCGTCGGACGTTGCGAGCTTATTAACGCTAGCGCATAAAATAAAATGAGGATGATTTCGTATTCAGATTGCGTTCAGTCTTTACTGACAACTTATTGGATTTTTATGACAATCTCGAGAAGAGGTCCTTGAACTGGGTTCAAAGAAACGCTTATTTGTTGTTATACAGAAATCTTTTAAAGTACTTAATTCCAGTTCAGTTATTACAAAGTGCAGTTGTGAAGAAGTTGAAGTATCAATATTGTTGGATCTGGTTGCGTTTTAATTTTAAGAAACTACGAGTATATATGTTGTTAAAAAAGTTTTTATTGACATTCAATATAACTATAAGCGTTAGTTGAATGCGAACCAAATGTTGTCATTCTGAATCTGCTGGCAGATGATGACTACTATAATGGCCAATCTTATTCAAGATCAATAAGTTCTTCTAGAGTAGTAAAGTGATCTTGTCTTTAAAGCTCCTCCGATAATGCAAACCTTCATTAAAGACGACATTCTTATTTTTCATCAGACGGTCATACTGTTAGATTTAGTTACTTATAATATAGTCTAGTAAAAATAAGAGAGATAGCGCATGAATACATTTGTGTGAATAACATTAAACGCTTCAATTGATGTTATGAACGTTGCGCATCAGATTTTTTTAAGTGAAGTGGAATTATGTTTGTCCACTTAAAGTCACATGATGCCATTTTGTTTCTATGTGTCTTAATATCCTACAACAATGTGATGCCGTATGTTTGCCTAATCTCAACCAACCGTTACAAATCCACGGAAAGTATTTAACTCGGTTTGTGTAAATTTCTGTAAGTCATAAGAGTTTGATTCCCCAAATAAAGCCAAACTTTTGTGAAAGTTTGGATCTTACGGCTAGTGCCAATATGCAGCATAACGACTCATCCTCATAATGTAAATTCTTCTTTGTCCTTAGCGCGTATTTGATTGATTATTTATTGTTCACAATTGCGTAATTAGTTCACGCAGATCGACATTTTGTTACGTTTCAATATTTTGTTTGAGAAGACAAATCTTATTTCTCGTCTACGACTGTACATAAGAATGAAGAAGGGTCCTTGTTTAAAGTTTAGAATTATTATCGATACACACTCAAACTACTTCTGAACGGTTCGGTAATTCTGTTTAAACAAGTCCACGGCAGAAACTTCTCAGCTATCTAGCTGGAGTGGTGAAGTTTTAAAACTGCACAGACGGTAGTTACAGGCAGTTGGTAGACTTGTTACCGTGGAGTTTGTTTACTTCGACAAGTCGGAAGCCTTTATGGTTTGTCTACAATAAGTCGTTTTACGGTTCTCCGGATATTTGCAAAGTTATATACATGTTTGACGGTGTCAATAACATGGTGAAATTTCCCGTTGCTCGGGACAGGAGTCCTGTGAGATTGGAAACAGCTTGGTTATATTCGGACACGCCAAATTCAACTGGGTTCGACTCATACTTTGAAAGAATTATATTTGTAACATAACTCACATTTTTGTCTTTCACTGTCGTTATCCGTCGTGTACCCATTATTCTCCCACTGCTGGGCACGGGCTCTCCTGCTGCTGTCGGCCAACGGCAAGCGCTGGCCAATAGACTTCACATACGTTTGAGATTTTTTAAAGGCTCTCCCACGTATGCTGGTTACCTCGAAATGTTTTCCTTCGGCTTCAAACCTTAAAACTGGGACAGGAATCGAACTACATAATAATAAAACTACGCCCAAATGAGAGAAATCTTTATTTTTCAGTGTGCAATAACTTTTTAATATCGTAATGGATACACAAACGGCATCTACTGATAATGCAGTTAGTCGTATGACATGTTATCTGTAAATGTACGTTTAATTAAAACCGTTACACACGTTATACTGCCTACAAAGTCATTACTATCACGCTCGTAGCTACGTAGCTACGTTCCGGTACAATTTCTTTAATGGAACTCTGTTAATCGCTGCAACTGAATAGTTCTGTAAACTGTCGAGATTTGTCCCAGTTTTAGTTTCCATTTCACTTGAACCCGCCGCATGTGTTTATTACTAAAGAGCACGGTTCAAACTCATCCGCATCCCGCGCCGTAGTGAAATGTAACTATAAATCGAATGTTTTGAATGGTTACGAAACGACGTAGACATCCCAAACAGAGGAAGTGGGTTAACTAAATACAATAATCAACACTGCCAAAGGAAATGTGTTTACCCAATAAAAGTGTTTGAATACATTCTGTTGTACGAATTGTTTTAGGCGTACATAATGCTTATGTATCAAGGAAACATCTCATTAGCGCATTTTCGTAATTATCTTCCGTGGATGTTGATTTCCTTGTACAATGTCGCTTTTAACGCAGTAGTATATATATTTCTGTCTTATACGTTGAAGATATAGGTTCAAATACAAGTGCTCAATATATTCAATCATCTAGTTTTTAATAACTTGTATGCTGATCGTTAATATGTAAATAATCGTCGCTAAGAAAGGATTTATCACAATAATATATCAAAAGATAAATTTCGAAAAAAAGAATCAGAAGTTGATGAACAATGACATCCAAATTTTCAATGTTATGAGGAGAACCCCCTTAGTATACTAGTATCCAAACCCACTAGTGAAACAGTAATGAGTTTATGATTATATCCTGTATCAACATAGCCGTCCATGAAACGACGATGTTGACTTTAACTAATGTTGGCAAAAGTTTCCGAAGCTGTTTCTCCGCAGGGATATCTTGTAAGTGCTTATTTCTTCCTTTCCAATTTTTCTTCCGTCTATCCGTAGTAAATTTGCCCAAAGTTCAAAATGATCGAGTTATTCATCTTAATTTTAAATTCAGAAATAACAAATTGCAAATTATGTTTACGAATACTTTGGTTGAGTTAGTATAAATTATAAAGTTAGTGCTTCGAAGTCGATTCGACCTGAAACCATACCTGCCGCGCAGCGGGCTCCAGATTCCATTCCCGGTTAGGTAAACATTTGAATTATAAATTTAAATTTCTGTTCTAAATCCGAGGGTTAGTATTCTATCTTTGATTGTGTCCATGGCATCATTACGGAATCTTAGTTCGAGGTTAAGAGTGTATACAGTACCTACTCGCACATATAGTTCTTTATCAAATAAGACTATCCTAAGAACGTTTTTTTAATTAAAAACAATAATGTTAAAATAAATTTGAAACGAACCCTACATAAATAAAGTAGGGTAGGCATCAATGGCTTAGTGACCCACACAAACCATAAAACACATCTGCTAATGAGCACTTTGAATGGGGGTGGGGGTGGCAAGGTAATACAAACGTTCACAAACACCAGTGGACACCGGGAAAGCGTCATGCGGGCACATTGTTCCCACATTGTACACCCTTTGTTAGTTAACACCCGTTGGAATAAACAAACACAAATATATATATGAAATTTAGAACAGACGTAAATTTTTTTACCGAAATTCCTCTCTATATGAATGATGGTTTTTTTTTAAAAACAATTACTGTGGGCAAGGTATTGTTTATAATGGTGATTAAAACTAATGGAATTTATTGAGATGAATACAAGCTTAAATACGATGAGGATAAATATACTGCTTACAAATAATTAATTTAAAAGGGGATTTATGTAGTCTATGTATCTCCCATAATTTACTTCCCCATAATTTAGAAGAATCCAAAGATACGTCATATGTTAAAATCCCTTGAGTCGTTTGGGCTGTTACATACAAGTTTTATTTTTGATTTCCGTGATAATATAAATGGATTTAATATAAATGAGGTTATCGATATGATAAAATAATAATAGTTTAAAAAACTAAAAACCACGCTAAGGAAAATCGTTAATCCTCATTCCTGACGACTCTGATGAGGAGAATGGGATAAAATTATTAAAATCGTGTATTGTCATCGGTTTTTGATAATTATTCAAAAATTTAAATTAATTGGACCGTTCAAAGTGGGTAAAAATCGAGTTCAAAGATTCCGTTACATACATACAGGTCAAGCTAATAAAAGCGACTATTTAGTTTCTCGTGAGCCTCTTTCCTTTGCTAAATTGCATAAAATGTACAATGTATTCGTAAGATTCGGGTAACACATCGATTTGTTACCGAATCTTCAATCTAGACCCATAACGGCGAAGGGTGATTTATACGCACTCGCGAAACGACTTGCAGATATCGCCGTCCGGAACGAGGTTGCGTAACAAACTGGCCATATGTCTCATCCTGTACACACGACCCTTTATTAGAGATGTGAAAAATAATCGATTTTTAGAATAATCGATATTTTTTGTAATAATCGATTTTTAAGATTTAATACATATTTTTTTTTAAATCGAATCCCTGATAGATGATTTTAAATGAGCTGTCGACACCGCGCAACATACGATATTACGATTTGAGAGCAAATTTCCTGACGACGTTTTATTTTTTTCACCGTCACATTTGATGGACTATTGCCGATCGTTCTGTTATGCCGGCAAATCATTAATCGATGATTTCAACGATTACCATTTTTTTGTTAAGAAAGAAATATCGATTATTACTTCATCGATTTTCTTAACTCGTTCTCACATCCCTATGTCTGATCCCGCGAAAAGATAAACAAGATTAAGTGCTTAAACACCTAAAGGCTCCAAACGGGACGTTTTTAGCGCTTGCGTTGCGTCGCCTTAATGGGTTTTATCTCCTTCTCCTTTTAGAGGTATATCTAAAAAGTAACGATAGTGGTATGAATTTCAGTCTCTTAAACTTAAGATATTTCCAGTTCGGATTTACCGATCCGAAGCACGTATCTCTAATTTTTGAATATTATGGTGGAAGTGATGGCAGTGATAGCCTAGTGGTTGAAACTCGGCCTCGTGATGGAGAACCCTCCAGGTTCGAATCTCAGGTGCGTATAAGAAATTAATTATCACTTGCTTTAATGGTGAACGAAAACATCGCGAGAAAACCTACATATCTAGAGATTTTAAAAAAAAAGTTCTTAAAGATATGTGAAGTCTACCAATATACACATGGCCAGCACGATGGACTATGATCTATTCCTTCTCATTCTTAGAGACACGTGTCCAACAGTGGGATAATAATGGGTTGATGATGATGATGGTGGTAGAGGACGAGATCCCAATTTATACTAGAGACTAGGTATTGCCACAGAATAAACCACTTCATGGTTCAGATATGTGTTTGTAGCACACAGCAAAATGGTTGCGGAATAGAACATACGGTTTAATTACTCTAAGAAGCGGTGTAACGATAATTGCCACACATTAAGGAGGATGTAATGGCTAAGTGCCCCTTTATTGTGCAGAGAATCACCCCAGCTTCAGAAACTGACGGAACAGATGAAAAATAGAACCAATTTGATTAGATCGATAGCAATTTCTAGGATTAATTTAATGCTTTCGACATTATAGCGGAACAGGATTATTTGTGTAATAGATCTCTTGACCACACAAATACAACTGTTACATGGAGAACAGAACAGAACAGATCCAGAACAGACACTTAAAATGACCGGGCTCAAAATCAGAAGACTCTGCCAGACAAAGTAATCAATATATCCCATTGTTGCCTACTACAAAGATTAAAATTTTCGACAATTTCTAAGAGGCAGACATGATCAAATTTCGATCTTTGGCAGGCAAGACATTGGATAATGGATTTGTTCTACAAGTCGTCGCCGTCTTTTAACATTAGCTGTGTAAGTTATTTCGTATTCTCGTCACTTCGTCGACTTCAACCGAATCCACTACGAGCAATTGAAATTTGCATGACGATAAAGAAGGGTGTTTTGTTCATCCATCCGTGATCCCCGATACGGCAGACAAGGCATTGTATGAGGCGACGTAGGTGGCACTATTATCAACTGATGCTGATGTTGACGAATGCTGACATTGCGATCTTTTGGTATAAAACATTTTTCTTACTTGAATAATGCGTATAACGTTCACTTGTCTTTTAGATAAACTCTGCAAAAGGAAGATGTGTTAAATACTATCTGTAAAGTATTATAGGGAGATGACTTAGATGTGCGGTTCTACTTATATTTACGTTTATGGTTCGTCAATTTTTATGCTACAATTCAATAAATTTCAGGGAATAAGAGTATTTTTTAAAGTAGGTTTAGTTTGTTTCAAGACAAGTACATACATCGTTTTTATATTATGCTTTCAAATGCATGTAAACTTAAGCTTAGTACGTGACAGTTATTTTGAAAGCGTACACGGCTACGTTTTTTATTTATTTGCATATACAATAAATATTATTCAAACGAGTGTTTGGTGAGTTATCGTTCGGTCGGCATCTCCAAAGGTATTCCGATGTACCGTGTCCGAGCGGTCAGCGGATATTGCGCAAATGGAGAGGGTTAAATGAAAACATTCGGGATATTTTCGTCTTGGGGGAATGGAGATTTAGGACGGGATACGGATCACCCCGTATGTTTGTGAGGAATAGAATTTGCGATGAGTTTCAAATTGTTGTCGACTTTGTAATTTTATTTGTGTTTTCAAGATTTACTTCGAATTTAAATAGTGAATACAGAATAATAGTTATTAATTCCTTCATGTGGCATACATTAACGAATTTGTGTACATTATTTGATATTTGGAAATTAACTATTAATCGGTTCTTTTAACCTCGCTCTAAACCGGAAACTATGTTGTTATGACATATGTCTAAAACGACTTCGTAAAATAGGATTTTCTTATATTCAGCTGTAATATCTTCTTTTATAATAAATAGTTTTGTACTAAGATCTATCAGTAGTAACGTCCAATTATCAACACCTACACGAATATAAGCTTGAATTAACGGACTCTATAGCCGATGTACGCATCAACAACGTTCCCATAGCAACCGTATCCGCCGGAAAACGTCTCATAACTACTCAGTATACAGACGTGTATTGAGTTTTAATAAGGCTTATTATAATCTTAGTATCAAACACTTGTACCTGTACGTTTCCTGCATAATCAGTGATGCCTGTTGCTTTAGTCTTCCTATTTCATCTGTTTACTCGCTCCGTTGGTTTCACGGTCGCTATTCGTAACTCTGTGTTAGACGTAACGTTGATCATATGTTACGGTAAGAATTACGTATTCATGTAATATGCATCATGAACTGCTTCGATGATCCGATCGAGTAGATTAAAATTGTTCCTGATTTTCAGGTTGGATTAACAACTTTTTGTTTCAAAGTTTGATTGAAATCAAAGGTGTATCGAAGCGAAGCATGCCAACGTTAGGTTAGCTCATATTAATATTATTATGGAATTTCTTATATATGTTTCAAATTTATTTCTTTAGTTTTGAACACATAACCTTTGTTTACATAACCATGTTTGCTTTTGTTTGTTTCATTTCACAGAATCAAATTTCCAGCTAGTCACGTTTCACATTGCTCGGCTTTGTAAGTCAGATTCCTTAAATCTCTTCTTGGACAAACAATACCGACTTTAAAAGTTAAATTACTTGTAGATTTATTTAAGTTAGGCTTGCGGAGTCGAACCGCCGGTTCGCCGTATTATAATGATTTATCCTGTAATTACGTTGTGACCTCAAGATTCTCGAAGTCAGTCGAAGTTTTACCAGCTGTGTCCAAGATGAACTTTGTACGCAAAATTTGTTTGGAATTAAACAGTCATTATTATATTATAGTAGTTATCTTACGTAGGTTTAGTATTTTTACGTTTGAGAATTTAAAATATCAATAATTCCTAATGTTAAAACCTAAGTCGCTGATTGTGTTTCATTTTCTAGATTGCTAAAAGTTTTATGCATGTAACTAGAAAATATACAGCCTTTTAAACATGTAACATGGGATATATTTAACGTGCATCTATAGAGCATTTCCATTTGCAATACAATTTTTAAAATTTAATTAAGCACACGAGTGCAATTTCATCGTGGCTTTTGTTTGTATCGCTGCTACACGCCCCTAATTAAGCCGAGTATTTCATATGAAAGCTCCCGTGGCGTCAGCGAATGCGCTAATCACAACAACATTCAGCCGAGCTATTGTCCCGGTCGCAGCTGCGCGATTCCCGACGTCCTCCAAATACAAATCATTGTCAAGTTCAACAGAAACGACGTGTAGAGACTTACTAACTTCACCTATACACGATACCTTTCTATTTAGTCTTATTACACGAACCATGAATAGAGCTCCAGCTCATTAGACTCCATTATTCAATTCCGCTTGATTGTCGCCCGCAATTCAGTCGTAGAGTATCAAAACTACTTAAGTTACAGTAACTTCCTCCATTTGCGGTTTGTTACCTGTCTTGGTTTGTTGTATGATGTTACAATAGATGATACGTGACGAACATGTGGTTCGATATTATGTGTAGTATTCAACATACTCTTCCTATTTCTAATTATAGCATCAACAATTACTCATTTACACTCTGTTATTAAGCCACCAATTAAGTTAATTTAATAACAGCCACATTTAAAAGTTTAATAAAAGTTAATAATAATAAATTTACCTCTTTTGGAATTGAATTAGGGAACAAGCAAAGTCATTCGGATTCTTTAATCGACCCAAAATAGGACAGGAGTCCTACATAAGGATGATCAATAATGCGTTGGTACCCCTCAGAACTAGTTAGCAATTCCTCGAATAGTGTCTTTGCCATACCATAAACCAAAACATGAAATTGCTGCTATAGACAGAAATACGTGCTACGTACGGAGGAGCTAGTGCCGACGCAGTCGAACCAATGTCATTTAATACTACATAATCATTCCATTAATCGTCAAATTGAGACTAATACAAAAAATCTCAATTATCCAGTAGAACACGTACAAGGCTGATAAAAGAGCGTTAAGCAGATTAGTCGGATCGATAGTATCTATGTTGGACAAATAAAACCCAATTACAAATTTAATTACGCTCTCCCGATGTCCTTTGTTCTTCGTTTATTTGTTCCGACTTTCCCCATTCCAAAGTTTCTTCACAATGATTATAGAAACATCCCCATTCTAACGGATCACGAACAAATTTCGTATTTGCCTTTCGAAACATTACAAGTGGTGCGTAAAAACAATTTTTACGCACCAATTGCAATCAATGTAAATGCGGAAACAACTACAAAGCTATTTCCGCATTCACTTTGTGGTTCAAGTTCAAGATTCCACCTTGCCAGGTTATTGACCGAGCTTAGAACATGCGCAATGGACCTATGAAGTTTCCACTGTTCCCCAAAGTCCAACTGTAACTGCAAAGCATCATGACTTAATGTTTCAGACGAAAGAGACCGAACTCCGGCAAAGTTTCAAAATTGTAACGTCAAATGGAATTCGTGAAATTTTGCTGAAATCACAAATCAACCATACTCGTTAATCTCTTAATCTACTAATATAATGATTAAGAAAATTCTGCTGATACAGAGTTATAAGACCTGTAGAGCGCCAGATTTATAAAATCCAAATAGAAAAAAGTTTTGAATAAGTTCCAACATTCATATTCTTATCAATATCCATTCTGCGAACTCCCATTATAAAGTTCATTCAACATTTGCGTATTGATTATACCTTTATCTGTGGCGTGTATGTTTGAACAGGCTTTGACTAAGCCCTTTTATTGCACACTCGTACTTACTGCTCGTAAATTGGGGACATATATTTAGTTTCGGGGCTCTGATTCTATTTAGGGTTTAATAGGATTTATTGATTTTGTTTGTATAAAGAAGATTAAGCCTTATCTCGGTGCTCAGTAAGTATGAAAGTTTTGTAATGAAGAAATACGTGATGTTTTAATGCGACTATATTTTATTTTTCTTTGTATTCTTCTTATGGTTCTATTTCACTTTCTTTGCTCTTTGTATAACAAGGTATACAAATACGACAGTTGCAATTGCGAAAAGCATTTCTTTCTCCTTTGCTTATGCATTATTCTTCATAATTTTTAAGCCGTTTGCCAGTTTCGAACGAACCATGGGATTGTGAGGGTTCAGGAACTGCGTCGGGTTGGTGGTGTTATTGATTGGTTGCAACAGGTGGTTGGGGCGTCCCGTCCCTCACCCCACCGCCTTCACTTTCGTCTTCGTGAATTTGGCTTGAGAGACCCTCAATTCCAATGTTTAAAATTTCGCCCCTCTTTGCTTGGAGTTCAGACTTGTTTACGAATGGCAGTAAAATTTGTTGGAGATCAGGAGTGCTTACATTGAGGTGTTTTGTTAATTTTTGTTTCTGGAATAGTCTGAATTAAAGGAACGGTATTCGATATTTCTTATTCTAGTACGTCTAATGAATATTTCTCTCTTTTCATTGATATTCCAGTCTGGTGGAGTTACGCCAGAATTACAATAACTTCAAATACAATTACGTGATTGAAGTACCAAATGTAAACACAATATTGATCACAGCAATGTTACTTTTTATTTAAAAGTGTATAATTAATTAATTTTATTTTACTTTTGCGGTTTTGATTTGAAATGTTTTGATAGTTTATTTGTACCTATTGACTAAAAATAGCATATGAATACATAGGAATGTTACGTACAAGCTCCTGAAATACTATGAAACAATAGAATATTGTTAACGGCAAAGCGTTTAACACTGTAGCGTCAGATAGTATTGATTAAAACGGTGTGGTGCTCCCACCACATGGGCTCGTGTTGCGTTGGACAATTAAGCACCTTTGAAAGTTATGAAACCAGATTATGCTTGCAACTCCGCGTGCGGCATTAAGTGTTGATTGCAACGTTTATATTGTGCAGCGCTGAACATAATTGCGAATGTACTTATTTAAACCGTCGTAGTTTATATTTTTGCTCGCGTGTTTCACAAAAATTAACATATTTTTATTATCGTGGCGGGAACTTACATAATAAATATTTATTACTCATTTATCTTCTTTAATAGCCAGCCTGCATGCTTATATAACCAAACAATCCGTTTTCATAATTAAAATAAAGGTAAACTTACATATACTAATTCTAATTATGAACCTGCGGTGTATTCCTGAAGATGGTCTAAAAAGCAAATATAAAATTAAACGCGAAGGATTGCTCATACAAAGAACACTAACTCGTAGTAGATTTCTAATTTAAAGTAACAAAATATTGCACTTTTCCATTACAGTTTACTATACGTTACAAAATGTAAAATTGGTAACCTGGGAAATTCTTGCAACTAAATCTGATCTCCGACGCGTTTCTGCTCTAAGGATTAAATTGGAACGTGTCATTTATTACACACAATTTAAACCAAATCTTAAAAGTGCTATAATGCAGCTAAAAGGTAAGGCCATGGTATTCGCTCAGTCAAACCTGAAGTTGCTTCGTTAATTACTTTCGCAACACATTTTTGGCATAAACATGTCCACAATTCGAACGTTTAAATAAACATCTGCACTGAAACATAAATCGTCCATCCCTTCCAGTTGACTAATAAAATAATGCAACCAATTCCAATTTTGACGTTGCAGTCGGCTCATCGGATTAAAGTGTCAAACTATCACGTTAAAGCAAGCTTAAATACGATTGAGATTTCAACGAGCGCTCAGTTCAATATGCAATTGAGCCTTTGTCAAGTTTGTAATTTATCTGCAAGAGGACTTCGCTTTGTTACTGTATGCGATAATCATTTGGTTGCTGTTGAGCATTTGTGGAATTAGGAAGTGGTTGGGTGGTCGGTACCGGTTGTGGACTGGTTTGGTGTTTTCTTCACGATTTTGGATAGGTTTAAAGTACTAAAGGTTAGTATTGACGTTACCCTTTAATTTGGGATTGTCCAATATGTCCACAGTTTATTAGACGTCGATCACTTTACTGTTATGGTCTCTTATTAAGGTTTAATAAATGCAAAGTTTCGAAAGTTTTTGGAGCAAACTAGGACTTTTTACACCTAAAAAAAAACTATCGCAAATGTACAAACTGTTCTCTATTTCCTAATTTAACAAAACCATCTGTGTTAAAAATATTATTGTATACATATTCTTAGCGTTTCTAAGTAAAAGCAGTTCCCACTAAATGGATCGTTCTTGTCTATTAATATCGAAACATACAGAATTATCTATTCCAGTAAATTGTCGATAAGCCAGTACGTAAATATTTGCCTCCCTACCCGTCTGTCGACACGGCGACGCTGAAAAATGGATTGTTTGCTTGTTTAATACCTTCCTTTTGCTGTACTATTACTTCTCCAACAAGAAAAGTAATATCGTCGGTTACCGTATGCAATTCTAGTCCTAATTTCCGTTACGTTTGAACTAAAAGTTGTATGAAGGTTTAACGAGTTAGCTTTTGAAAGCGATGCTCTTATAGACTTGTACGACCCATTACGTTTAAAATATTAACGACGATAAAATTTCAATGAGAGCAGATTAGAATAAAATAATAGGTCTAAATTAGGTCTACATAGTAAACTATCTTTAACAACAATGACGCCAGATTACCATATGATCGAAAGGATTCAAAATAAGTAGTATAGTAGCTATACTATAAAAATGATGAAACTAAATTTAGTTGTGGTAACTGCGTCCGCAGTTATGTCCCTTAATTATGTTAGATGGATCCAACAGTAAATTTTGGTGGTTTATACTCGTTCTTGGATGTTGGTTAAACATGTTCCTTATCACGCAAAACGATGAAGTTTTGTGTTTATCCGCCGGCTCGAACAGCGCGAGGGTGAGAATCATTCTCCGCGAAATAATTCGCAAATTGCAACTTGCGCTCATTTTTGCTACGTTTTGTTTTTTAACTCAGTGACATTGTACAGTTTGTTTTTATTTTTACAAAATGACATAGAATTAGTAAAACACATAATAATTATTAGAATTTAGTAGCAGCAGATATTTTTATTTCCTCAAAATTTTACGTACGCTTTTAATAACAACACATTGTTTATTAATTCTACATATTATAGTCTATTGATAAGTATTGCTCCATCCTTTTGATTTCTCATGCAGAAAAACAATTTTGTGAATCATTAGTATCCAATAACCTACAGCCATACAAATTCCACACACCATCATAAGCACCTTATTAATAAATCAATGTATCAAATGAAATAGGCAGCAGTTGTCAAATTTTGATCTTCGGTAGACAAACGTGGGATAGATTAATTATTAATGATGGTCTCTAAAACTTCAAACCTGTTTTGTATTCTAAAACTACGTGTTCTGACATAGGATGTTTATAAAATAGAGCATGATAAGCGAGAATTTTCAATAGGTGCCGTCTTACGTGATCAAACATAATGACTGTTCCTTGTACCAGACCAGTTACACAGAACATATAATCCAGAAACGAAACTATTGTGTAGCGAGGCTCGACATTTGTCAATAATCGGTCCGCGCGACGAATACACAACGACGTCCGGTGCTCCGTACAATGAATGGATGTTAAAACACTATTCAACGTCTGAATTCCAACGTGTTTGGGTCATCTTCAGGGAGACGTGATACAATAACCTGCGTCCTGGGATGGATTTAGTAATCAGATTAAAGATCTAGGTATCTCTGTAAAGTTTTTAACTCAAACGCGGTTGTTTAAAAGTTTAAGAGGAAATTTATGCTCAACTGAGAAAGTAATAGAAGCTAAGAAATGATCAACCCCAAACACTGAAATATCCTACCTGAATCTAACTAGGACGTTGCTCGGGAATACTGAAGAAAAAGTTTTTACACTGGCATCTTAATGAGTCTGCCAGCTATTAAGGTAAAAATAGGTGAGGCCGAATTAGAATTTTAGTTCTGTTAGCATCTGCAAACAGTTTAAAAAGCGTTCGAGAATTCAACAGAGCGTTCTAAAATGTAGGATTGTTGGGGATAAACATAATAGCGCGTAAAATTCATAAAAGAAAACTTCAATGAATTTTCTAACATAATGTTTATTCAAGATTCATGTCTTCATTATCATTATCATTTCTTAATCAACTATTTTATTTTATTATACTGTTCCATTTTCAAACCCAAAATTAAAAGTGGCGACGGATTCGTGGACTAAATGACTCTTGTAACAGTTCTACGAATTCTTGGCAACAACAATGTTTTTCTGTTGCATTTTTTGTTCAGTTAACACAGTATGAAGTAAGGAAAAATTCCATATGAAGATCCAGTTTTTGCAATAATTTAAAGTAAATTATAATCTTGATAAGTATTAAAGTTAAGTAAAATTTGCTGGGATCACCTCAAGTATTGTTTTGTTCCGATTTTAGTCTACATTACCTACAGTCACAGTATATAAAATACGAAATAAATACGAAAAATATATTTTACGAAACATATCATAATGAGGATAATTTTGAAGAACATGTTCATATTTATTGAATAAAAATATGTACACAAAATTGCGGTACTCCATAAAAAATCTTGTATTCTTGGATTGATTTCCTCAAATGTGAACTGTATTACTATATTGATATTTTTCACACTCATATTCCCATTTATTTACTTAGTTTCCTCAGAATCAAGTTGGTAAATATTAATAATATTTGATGATAACAAATCTTAATTAAATTCTACATCTGATTTATTACACTAAAAGAAACACTTTACAAGTAAGCTTTACAAATACTTTAATTGTGTTAAGTTTCTAAATATACGCTAATGTACACTGAACACAACTTTTAGTACAACAAACTTCTAATCTAACTAATCCTACCACAAAACTTACAAAAGCGAAATTAGTCCATTTCCAGAGTAGTAACTGAATCACTAGGTAAGACCTAAATTGCTTATGTTGTGTAAACATTTTCCGAACCTAATTCTACAAATGTGAAGCCCGTTTTTGTTAGACAAACAATAGACGAAAACGTTTTAGGGACACGGCAACAAGATTGTACACAAGTTCAAATATCTCGGACATTCGTCAGCTACGAACAAGTTGGATTAAATCCTCCAATCAGTTATCGGTCTCATTCTTTTTGTCTTTACCGTTTGAATTTACACGTTGTTTCGTAGTTCCGCAACGCCTATTTACAAATTCAGATTCACCTGCAGGAAAACATTGGTTTCCTTGGCTTCCGTACCAGTGTTTGAAGAATTGGTTGACTGAAGATTGATAGATCGTCGTAACTAAATCTTTTGTATTGAAAATTACCTTATTCAGTTGAAACACAACAGTTAATTTTGTCTGTAAGTAAAGATATATCGGAATTATCTTTTACGAGTATGTGAAGACTATTAATTATAAAAACTATTAATAGTTTAACACAATAGTCAATTTCCCGGCCTCGAAACTGTATGGCTTCCCGGATAGGCGCAAAGCCAATCCAAGGCGACATCCTAATACTGGACCATGTGTTTAAAGCTTTTTAAAAAGAAATGACTACCATCTCCAATAATCGACTAATGGTTTAGGATAGGCATCTGCTATTTTCTACATGTAAGATACTTACTTATATAGTAAAGTTGTTGAATGCCCGTCATAAAAAAAATCAATCGACATTTGACGATTACTTTCAACTATACATTGTCAAATTTCAATTTTTGGTACTTAAAGATTGAGTAGATTGATTATTAATATCAAGCATTAGTAGAAAAAACAACAAAAACAAAGATACATGGAATATCCGTAACGAGTCAAAGCAAGAAATGAATTGAATATTGGGAACGGGTAAAGTGTATCGAATTAGAATAGCACTGATAACAAGAGATTAAGCAGGGCATACGCAACACTGCGGTCTGCGCAATATTCAAGGGGCGTAGTGGTCTTGGCAACGTCCCGGGGGAATAGAGAACGCTCGAGTGCTGCTCTTAATTTGTTGTATAGTAATGAGTTGCCACTCGGAAATCGAGGCCTACATCCTTTGTGGTGTTAAAGTTAAGAATTTTACAGTATTCAGCGTTTGATAGGCTTAATATGCTACGTGTGTGAATTAGGTTATACATATTTAGGTTCTTCGATTTTGAGGCTATTTTTTTCGCATGGAAGGACAAAGTAAGTGTTATGTTGCTTGATTTATTGGCCTAGCGAGGCCTAGCGTCTAGATTGACATGACAAATTAATACTAGCTCTTTCATTCATCTTCGTTTTCTTAAATAAAAGGGTTATTTCGCGATAAGAAGAAGACTTTAAATTTCACTAGTACTAGGGGTCGGTTTAAAAATTTCGGAGATTCTACGATTAACTGTATGATACTTGTAGTCGACGAATTAGTGTTATTAAATTGTGTTAATAAAAACTTAATTATGTTCGGTTTCAATTTTAAATTAACAGACCGTTTTCCAAAAAATAGGTACTGTTATTTACAATATGTACTTCGATTACTTATGTTTGTTTTGTATCTTCCGCTTCCTTTTCTATTTTTCCGTCGACTTCCGTTTCATCATTCAATAAAGCAATATAACTTAATACTTATAAACCAGTAGTGTCCTTTAACGAAGGTTATGTGGGTCGTTCATCAAAACCCATATTTTTGCAACAGCCGGTCCACCGCGTCACGGCTTATTGCGCGTGGCGCCCGCTCCCTCGTTTGGCAAGGGGATGTCTCCCGCGATGTCGCTCGCTTTAATTTTAGGTCGTGCGTATATTTTGTTTAGGGAATCTACTACTTAAAGCTCGGAATGGTTAGAATTAGCTACAGTTTTGAGACAAACAAGCTTGCCTGCGAGAAGGTTCTTGTGAGAATAAAGATATCTTAAACCTCAATGTGGTAATTTTTGTTGTAAGTAGCTGGATTGGTCTTTGTGAAACATTTGTATTGAAGAGTTATAAGTAAAGTTTTACTTATTAAGTTCTGAGACTTATGATGTCCAGTGAAAAGAGTAACAGTATTGCATGCATTTTACGCGAGCATTGAATTTTCTTTCCGTTAAACCCTAATTTCTTTCATAAGTAATAATAATTGAGCAATGGTACATACAAATAAGTATACATTGTTACTAAATGTTTATTCAAAACACTTAGACTTATTAAATTAACACTTGGAATAGCAAATCTCTTGTCTGCGTTTACTTTCGCTTGGCAATTGTTTGGTTTGGTTGTTGACAAGCGGTTTCAGGATCTTATCGATAAACAGAACCAATATTTGCTATCAAAATAAATGTTTATTGAAAATGGCACCTACATTATGCATTATGGAATGTGATTTTCTAATACTGATAGTAGTTTGTGTGTTCATTTAATTTCTACGATTTTACGTCACCCACACGTCACATATGTTTTTTTTTATGTAAAACTTGAAAAAATGCTAATAGCCAAAATATTAAAAGTTTATATTTATGAAGAAATTATCATCTTGTTCAATGAATGCCGAAAAAGATTGAAATTTAACAATTTCTAGAAGGCAGAAAATAATATGCGTAGATAGATTTCCGCCTAGAAATAAAAACAAAGCAGAAGACTGCACTTGTGGGGTGTCACGCTTGAAAGCTCGTGATAATGTAATTTACAAGAAAGTAACTTCCTTACGTAGTTACACTATTTACACTACGCTCCCGATACCCCGATCACGTACCTATCACCTTATCTCGCTGACGACGTTGACTCCGTGGGAATCGGCCGATAAAACGTCGATACAACTGACAGGACACGGCCCGATAAGGCATGATGAATGTAATTAACGGTCTATCCATTACATCGATGCAGCGATTGTTGTACAATCCCATGTAGACGTTGAAAACTATTTATATTATAGTCATCGAAAAGAAGCGTAAACCTAGGCAAAGTAAACGTTGGTAAAAGTACGTTCTTAAGTACTTAATCGGCCCATTTATCAGACCTTACACGTCCAGTGATTATATTAGCATCCCTTATATGTTTTGGGTTACTCTGGTAATCTGGTTACAGCGTTTAGGGTAAAATATACTGAAGATGAAATTTTAAATTGACGACAGATATCCATTGAATCTCCTCGCCGTTAGTATTTTTTTTTCCTATTTTGGATAGAACAGAAAACCTCTTAATATCGATGGCATGCATACACGTTTGATACTTCATGCGTATAACGCTAGCAAAACTGTTTTTATTTTGTTTCTTGATTAATGCATTGTCCTCGGCAAGCTCGAACGCGAATTTCATTTTGCAATCTGCACTTCCCACGCTTTCAATAACACGATGCAAAAACGTTTTTCAATGCTAAAAATTAAAATCGCCACACCCTTGTCTGTTGAGTGTGGTCACTCTGTATAGTCTGTATGCAAGCGACTAGCACAATTCATATGCTTTTATTTTCGGAAAATAACATGGAGCGTCGAAAATATGCAGTGCCAATATTGTGCTGTGCATTGTCCCATTCAGTATAAACAGTTGAACATATACACCTATATGGGTATCTGTTGTAGAAATATCTAAAACCTATCTGGGTTACAGATGTCTATGGGCGGCAGTAGCCATTTACCGTCAGGTGGACTGCATGCTCGGCTACTCCTATATTATAAAAAAGAACCCCCGATTTTTGGAAATGCACTTATCAAAACATATTTACTCGTACGTTGTTTAACTGTAAAGAAATTGTCGTCAGGACATCTTTAGGCCTGAAATCATCTATAGGCATCAAAATGTTATCAACGTTGTAGCTACGAAGTTTACTAATACACTGTAGGATAAAAGATGGACTGTCCACTTATTTCTTATCTTCTCTTTCTTAGCGGAGAACTGTTCGTAGTTGCTCAACAGGAATGAGTTCGTAACGAAGCATTTAATGATAATAATTATCTTCTTTTTAGAAGCAGCTTGGCGCGGCGTAGCGGGCGGGCCGCGCCATGGGTAACAAGTGCTGCAGCCGCCGCCATGACCCGGATAGACCTTTGGGTGAGTATCAGTAAATAAGTGAATAAATATATGAACTTTGAAGTTGGTAGAACCCTTTGTGGCTCGACTCCGTCGGCACCACCGCCATACCTATTTCTGCGTAATAACAGTAATGTTAAGCGACAAGCGTTAATTTTCGACCAAACATGTTTTACGTAATGATGTTAATAATTAAAAATATTAATAATATATATGAATATGCTGCAACCCTTTGTAATGTTTCTCTCCTGGGCAGGAGTCTTTCCTCATAAATGAGGTTCGTTTATTCTATATACATTATACACCCATGTTATATTGAGGTCAGCAATATAAGTGGAATTTAAAAAACCTTTTTCCGCTACCAACAAGTAGTTTGTTTTCTTCTAAAGCTGTATTACTTTGAAAAAGGTTTAAATCGAATCCGGGCGCAGCCTCCCGCAACCGCTAAAACCTTTGCATTTGTAACACCTGCATAATCCTCTTTACTGAGTGCTGGAGGATTAAACTACGGAACGTGGGCTCTACAAGAGATGTAGAAACGTAGTGACGTAGAGAATGTAGAATATATTATATTTGTGATGCTGATGAAAGTGATTACGTCCGTGACGTCATTTTCCAAATAACTATTAACTGTGGCATTAAATCAACTTAAATGTTTCTATTTAATTTGCTCTTCGGTCTTAGAAGAATATGAGATGAGACATATGCATTACTTCATAGTAGACTTTGAAATGTGAGACTGAAACTTAATCTGTTGTTGTATTTACACAGATGGCTCTATAAACATTAAGTTACGATTCAATTAAACGTGATAACATAGTGAACGAACGTGCGAAATTCCATTAATTGTGTTACTTGGAATCCAAAGATTGCCAAACAAACCAACGGCGCGCGTTCCTTGAAGGGAACAATGGCCGAGATTTTCGCATTATGTTTGGAGTCGGCCACTTAGCTTCAATTTACATACGTTTCTTACTGCCGCACTAGGGATGGGAACGAGTGAAAAAATCGATAAACGTATAATCGATTTTTCCTGTTTTCAAAATAAAGTTTATTCTAGAAATATTGTATGACATGATCGATACATAAAGTCATAATTAGTCAGCAAAAAAGAAACATCGTGAAATTTGCTTTCCAAGTAGGTCGCATTCCGCGCGTTGCAGCTCAATCAAAACAATCGAACGAATAATTGAGTTTAAAAAATCTATTATTATTAGAATCCCTGTTTTCACATCCCTATCTATGCATATCATGAACGGGAGTATTGAGGTCGGCCATTCTGTTTTAGTACTTAGTAGAATTAATTTAGGTATGTGAAGTTTACGTTTGTATCTTAATGGAATTGTGAAAAATTTAAGATCCACAGCTTGTGTACTACGTACGTACTTTTCGATGTGCAAAGTTAAGCAACGTTAAGCGCGGTCGGTTTGGATGGATGGCCCTTAGTGGTTAAATTGTATTCGCATAATGCTTTGAAGAACACATTTTAATCAATCAGCCTAAGGGCCAGTCAGCTTTTCAACCAGCGAACCAGCCATTAGCCATCTCTTTCTTCAGCAATCCACTTGGGGAGAGGCAGAGGATCCCCTAAGCTATATTTAAGTGTATTATAGACAATTCATTTTATTCGTTTACAAATTTACTATCCCTATATAAATTATTATAATTAATTGGGAATAGTATTAATCTAAGTTATTTAAATTCAATTACTTTATTTCTATTCGATTAGGTTTTCTCTCAAAACGATGTAATAAGTAATGATCAAATATTATATCAGCTTCAAAAACCATTCTAAAACTTATGAAAGTGAAATGTAAATAAATTAGAGATATTAGTCGCTATTCAATACTCTTGAGTGATTTATTTGTCAATATTACAAGTATTAATTGGATTAATAAATTAAAAGAAACTATGAGTAGGAAAATAATAAAAATAAATTAAAGAACAAAAGAAAGATAATAATTTTCTCTCTTTATTGGATGTATATTCATGGACATTGTAACCTTTTATACCTGGTATATACATACAGTATGTTATACGGTAGGTGTGGTGGTATTGCGGTTGCAGTCGAACTGCTGAGGAATCTGCCGCGTCACATTTTAGGGTTCCCTATCCAAAAACGCGACTATGTTATTAATTTTTTAAAGAAATTCCCTGTTATAGATCTTAGAAAATAATTCTATATGATATCCACTGTCAACAAAAATATTTCAATGTTACGATAATATCGTTTGATATTTTTGAAAAAGATCCGTTAACGTATCGGAATTCATTACATGTAAAAGTTTGTTAATACTAAATGTTAAATCAATAAATTCTGTTTTATTAATAACAGATAACGGGATGTTTGTCATATTCGCATGAAAACAACTTTTGTAATAATGCTATGCTTGTAAATATAACATTTGGTTAATTAGCTGCATTGGGTTCGTTATCAGACACATTCTACTATGCGATTGGGAAACCGATACCAATCGAGACTTGTAATGAGAGGCAAAAGGAATTTTATAATTAAATCTGATAATGTGATTTGAGTGATTTTGTATGGTCATTCTGCTGGTGTAGGTTCTTAGTTTAATTTTTACCTCAGAAATCTTATCGCTTTTAATGCGTTCGGCGAGGTTTACTCGAATAAAATAACAAGATCAACCTGTTCTATAATCAATCCGAGATAAGATTAGAGTCCTAGCCAAGATCGACCACAGACACAGTGCTACCCTTGAGGACTAAATTGGCATGTCTCGGATACATACACTTTTCCCTCCGCTATAAGTACCCACACCTTTGAAACCGGAATACAACAGCGCTTAAAACTGCTGCTATTATGCAAGAATAGTTGTGGCAATGCCAGTGGTGCCTCCGGAGTCAAACCACAAAGGTGTCTACCACTCTTACCAGTACTTTTATCACTGCAACCCTTTTCAATCTCACTGCTGGGCTCGGAATTTTCCGTTTACATTGCTCCACTGCGAACCACTTGAGGCGTAGGTACTTACTTATATATATACGAAAATTACACACAAATTATCGAAATAATTCAACTTTAATTAGGTTCTCGAGTTTTTTAATTAGCTGATTATATTAAGGCAATGGCAAAAAATGTTAGTTTCTTGCGGAATGTTGTTGCATCACGACACGTTATGTATTTTAACGAAACGAATAATTTACATGCAAACTGGTCATTGCAGTAATCAACGAACTTTGGAACTATATGGTTGTTTGTACCTCGTCGTCATCAAGCTGTTATTGTCCAACTGCAGGGCACGGGTCTTCTCTCAGTGAGAGAGGTTTAGGCCATAGTCCACCGCGCTGGTCTAATTGGATGACTTCACTCACCCTACGAATTTTAATTTTACTTGAACTCTTAGGCGTGCAGGTTTGCTCAAATTGCGTACCTCTTTTACTATATCAAGTGCACTTATATCAGACAAAATATAATTATATTATTATTAAAACAGTGATAATAACAGTTGATGATTTTAGAATTCATTACCTTTTGTAAAAAACTAAGCATAAGGTAGGGACGTAGGTAGTTTGTTTCTGTATGTGATATTACAGTTAACAAAACAAAAGGATATTTCAACAACCGTATACATTTATTCACATTTTTGTACCTTACTTCCATATACAAGAATGCGAATATAAGCACACAGGCATCCAGATTCACAGACGCATCCACCTACAAATATCTAATGGTGAATTTTATATCTTCCTGTCCTAAATTTTTTTGCCTACCTCAACATCGAACCTATGAATTGAAGAAATAGAAGAACTAAGAGCTTTCAGTAAAGGTGTTAGTAAATGTTCAGTGCCGCCATGATCATCTGTAATCAGCTCTAAATAGGATTTAATTTTATATGAAGTCTGTCTTAAATGCATCGCTACGCTACGTCCGGAATGGAAAGACGAAGGTTTCTGCCACCTTTAAAAAACGTCTTTTTTATAATATAAGAGTAGCAGAGCATGCAGTACACCTGATGGTAAGTGGCTACTGCCGCCCATGGACATAACCCCTTAGGACTAAGCTGGAACGCCTCGGAAAAGTCTGTCTCCCTTACCACACCCTTCAAACCGAAACACAGCAGCGTCCAACACTGCTGTTATTAGGTAAAAATAGGTGTGCTTTAAAACCATTTCAACCATATTTATGTGTTCAAGTTAAAATAATATTAGAAAGTGATCTAATTACTTATTTATTAGAATATACCTACATAATTATACCTATGGATACGACCATACGACCCATGATAAAATTTTGCCCTTAAATTATAATTAAAATCAAATCTCATTTACGAGTGTAAGACGAGTTTTCTAATTGACCTGGTTTATTCCCCAGCTCACCAGGTCAATAGAGCCTTACACAGGGATGGGAGCTATTTACGCATTAGTTAGTTTTAGGTTATATATTAAATTAGAACTACTTAAAGCTGGCACTAGAGCGTACCTGAATAAATTATTTATTTTTGACCTAAATAAATAAGAATTTTCCTTTAGCTTACTATGTGTAAGTAAAACTTTCCGATGGTGTAATAATTCAGTTTTATTTATATATTTTTTTATATCATATTGAAGTAGCATACGACCAGCGCAGGCCACCTGATGGTAAGTGGAGACTGTCGCCCTGTCGTATAATCAACCCCAGATAAGATTAGATTCCTACCTGACCACAGATGCATTGTCGCTGATTAATTTGAACGCCTTGGATAAGAATGACTTCCTTATCACACCCTTCAAACATGACACAGCACCGTTTAACACTGTTGTTATTAGGCAGAAATAAGTATGACAATGGTGCTGCTGCGATCGATCACAGAGGGTTCTACCATCTTCAAAGCTGCTACCACATTATAAGCTACAGCATATAGGATTCTGTATCGTAAACGCCATATACATGTATGAGTAAGAAAACACGTAGACAGAAAAATACTAAATATTAATCAAAATTTTGATGGTACGTAATCTACCGTGTGCGGTTGTAGTTGGCCAATTATTTTAGTATTAAAATTACGTTTTTCTTTTCCAGTGTACCCAGCGTACAAGAAGAACGAGGCGGGCTTCACGGCGTGCCCGTCACTGGAGACCAGGTACACGGGCGAGCCGAACAACCGCGCGGTGTCGCGACGCCCGGCAGACATAGTGCGGACACGGAACCCGGGGACATGTAAGTATACTGTCACACTTTTAGTTTCTAATGTATGTACAGTATTAGGGCTGATTTGTAATCTGTTTAAGGTTTGTCAGCAACAAAATTTTATACCTAATAAATTCATAATATTAGGCAACGTATACCTAATGTGTTGCCTTAAAATTGACCGATCTAAAGTGATCAAAATAAGACCAAATTTCTATTAAAAGGTTGAATAAAGATGCGATGTCGCGAACACATGCTAAATCACATATCAGCCTTAAATTAAGGACTTACATTACGTAATTACAAGTAGTGATGACCCGCTTTGCGATGCGATTTTAGATGCAATACGTGTTATTACAGAATCCTATATACACTAGCTTATAAGCATGAACACCGTTGTAAATAATGTACATACATTCCAGGCATATCAAACGGCGGTCGTCGTGTCGTGAAAGCGCTATGCGCGTACACGGCGCGCGCGGAGTCGGACATATCGTTCAGGAAGGGGGACCGCATGGAGGTGCTGGCGGACGCGGAGCCGGACTGGTGGCGGGTGCTGCACCTCACCACGCGGCGAGAGGGACTAGTGCCAGCAAACTTCGTGGCCGAGGAGAGCTCGGTTGAATGCGAGGAGTGAGTTTCTTGGTTATAATTGACATTTGTGAGAGAAAAAAAATGTTTGAAAAGTATGTGAAGTCTGCCAATGCCAAAGCCCAGTAGATTAAGGTCTAAAATGGTCTATGGTCTTTCTGAGAGGAGACCTGTGCCCACCAGTGGTATAGTAATGGGTTGAGTATGAATTAAAATTTTGAAAAGAAAGATTGAAGTAGTCATATTTAAAAGTAGAGATCCGTGGTTCGAATCCGGAGGCACCACCGCCACACCTACGTCAGCCTAATAACAGCAGTGTTGAGCGTGGCTGTGTTCTGATTTGTAGGGTGTGGTAAGGGAGACATACTTATCTAAGGCAAGTACAGGAAGGTTTACCCGAAGCGGACCACACATGCGTTGCCACGTTGTCAAATATGGTCGCCTCAATAATTGTATATATTTATCATCATATTAATATTATAATATTTATCAAGAAAATATATTTATCCATACAAATAATATCGAGTATTGAAAAAAAACTAACTATTAAAAACTTATATTATAATATTTATCAAGAAAATATATTTATCCATACAAATAATATCGAGTATCGAAAAAAAAACTAAAATGTATTAAGATTGTTCTATTTTTTATTGAATATTATATGAAAGTGAATATATCTACCGATGTCTTCTATTCAAAGGTCACGACCGCATCTTTATAGAACGCTTAATCCTGCCGAGTGAGTGAATATATTCGTAAAGCTTAACCGTCGGCTTTCCCCATATATTACGGTATTTAAATTCCCCAAACGTTAATAACATGTTTTAGTGAACCCCTTATTTTATCGAAATATGTAATTACATCCGAAATTCTCAAGTTGTAAATAACTACGAAACATTCAAATCCTACCGTTCGTCTCAAGTCCTATAGTTATTAATTAGTATTTTACGAAATAACTCATTATATTTACTTACTTTACCTACGAAACAAACACAAATATGTACGAAAATAGTTATTGAATAGATAATATTGTTTCTAAGTAAACGAGAAGAAACTTATTGATTGAAATAGAATCCCGAAATTGTATAATATTATGTAGAAAGGTGTATGTAGTACGTGTACATAATTATGAAATGCATATTTTGCACTAAGCTTTTTAACACCTAGTTTTAAAGGTATTTTTTATTTCATATCATTTATACTATCATAATCAATTGATTTTATTATTAAAAGTCATACATTTATATTTCTGAGAATTTTACGTACTATTACCTAAGCGTAAATTTTACACAAATCCTTAATATTAGATTAGAATTAGAATAAACATGTTTAAAAATACAATACATAAACAATAAATACACAAATAATTTAATTCAACGGAAATCCATACCATGATAACCTACCGTTTAATCATCAATATTCTAAACATTCTTGAAATCCTAAAGTCCTCATCTTCTGTCTGGAAGAAATAAGTGTTAAGCGATAAAACCGCCTATTTTTTCGTATAAAATTGTATGTTTAATTTTGCGTACTACTTCTGAGTACAATAAAGAATATTATTATAAATATCCATAGTTAAAGTAATTGTTAAATTCAAATTCAAATCTCATTTATACAAAATTGATTCATATAAGACATTTTGGAAAGTAAATAAACACCGCTTCGGAAGGTGTTTGGAGAAGAATGGAGAATGGAGATAAAGCGGCGCAAGAAACTGATTATAAATGTTATGGTAACATTCCAGCTGGTTCTTCCCGCACGTATCCCGCAAGGAGGCGGACAAGCTACTCCTAGCGGAGAGCAACCCGCGCGGCACGTTCCTCGTGCGGCCCGCGGAGCACAACCCGCACGGCTTCAGCCTCAGCGTGAAGGACTGGGAGGAGGGTCGCGGTTACCACGTCAAGCACTACAAAATCAAACCGCTAGACAATGGCGGGTTCTACATCGCGACAAACCAGACGTTCCCGAGCTTGCCGGCGCTCGTCATGTCGTATACCAGTAAGTTATTTTTACTTAGTTTTTAAAAGCCATGCGGCCCGCGGACCACAAACCTCACGGCTTCAGCCTCAGCGTGAAGGCCTAGGAGGAGGGCCGCGGGTACCACGTCAAGCACTACAAGATCAAGCCGCTCGACAACGGAGGGTTCTACATCGCGACCAACCAGACCTTCCCGAGTTTGCCGGCGCTCGTCATGTCGTATACCAGTAAGTATTTTTAATACGCTTTTATTAGCTTTGGTTGTAACTATGTATGTAACGGAATCTTTGAGCTCAATTTTCACCAACTTTAACTGATTAATTTGAAACATTGCACACGTATCAAGGACCCATGACAATGTAATAATTTGATAACAGTTTCCCATTATTTTTTTTTTACTTTATTTTGTCCCGAATGTAGAGGGTTTCTTTTTCGAGAGTATGTTTGTAGGTATTTATGACTCATTCTTTAGCATGCCCTCCAGCCTAAACGTTATTAAATTTAAACATAATATGAGGCATCATCTGGAGGTTTCTTTTGTTTTATAATAATTGCTTAGAGTTGAGTAACATTGTATTTACTTAGCAACTAGATTTCCCATTCATAAAGGTCAAGGATTAGTATAATTTATATTCCTAAAAACATTTCGTGATAAGAAGTGTATTTCAAAAAACTTTTGCGTGTAAAATGGACGATTGCCTCACGCAAAACTAGTACGTTGACTTATAAATGTTGGAAGTAATAGATTTGGCCCTAAAAATTTAACTTTTTAAAAGTCAACGAAACTAAAAGTAATTAAATAAATGATCGTTGCTGCATCTCTCATTAGGAAATGTCATCTACAACGCTTCAATCATACAACTATATATAAATATAGATATCTCACGACCTTGTTATTAAAGGAAGCCATTAAATGGCTTAAACGGCTGACAATTCTGTTAGCCATTTAATGGCTGTCATGGTGTAATTTACGCGGAAAAATGCCGACATGCGCAGTTAAGTGGTGCAAAAACACGAATTCGAAGAAAAAGTGCGGAGAAATATCGTGTCATTCGTAAATCTAGATATAAAAAGTATTTTTTTTTAATATTCTTCAAACCCGAAAGTAGATGACAGTGACAATTGTAAAAAGGTTACATTTTCTTGTCGGGAGTGAGTAATCTTTACTAATCTACGTAAATAAATAAATAACTTCGTGTTACAGAAAACGCGCTCGGCCTCTGCCACGTGTTAGCCCGCGCGTGCCCGAAGCCCGAGCCGCAGATGTGGGACCTCGGGCCCGAGCTGCGCGACAAGTGGGAGATCCCGCGCACACAGATACAGCTCATCAAGAAGCTGGGCCAGGGGAACTTCGGCGAGGTGTATTATGGGAAATGGTGCAACAGTATTGAGGTGAGGTAGAATTTTTTATCGATTCACAATCACATAGAGTATCCCCTTATACAAATAGTAAATTGGGACATTTTACGTCAAAAACTTTTTGTGGAAGTAGAAGGCGATTAAGAAATTAAAACAAAAGGTGATAGTGTCACCCTTGAAATATATTAACTATGGTTGCAAATACACACAGTTAACTGTGGCGACTACAGGTGTACTTTTTTTTTAGGAAGGCAGTAGTGGTTTTATGTAAGTTAGATGAATGAAATGATGAAGCTAACGTGTAGAAAAGTTTTATGTTCCCAAAAATAATATCCAGGGAAAACATGTTTAATCTATGTCGCTGTTTCTTTTAAATTCTGTTTTGTGTTTTAATTGCTTAGAAAATCCATAAATTCCTACCGGTATAATAAATGTTCGATTATGATTCCAGGTTGCCGTTAAAACACTAAGAGAAGGCACGATGTCGACGCAAGCGTTCCTACAAGAAGCAGGCATCATGAAGAAGTTCAGGCACAAACGACTAGTCGCGTTATACGCGGTGTGCTCGACGCAGGAACCCGTTTACATCGTCCAGGAGTACATGAGCAAGGGTTCCTTGTTAGAGTTCCTCAGAAACGGGGAGGGCAAGACCCTACACTTCGAGGATCTAATCTACATCGCGGCACAAGTCGCGTCCGGTATGGAGTATCTTGAATCCAAGTTACTGATACACAGGGATCTCGCTGCTCGAAACGTGCTGATAGGAGAGAACAATGTAGCGAAAATATGCGACTTCGGTCTCGCTAGGGTCATAGAGGACAACGAGTACTGTCCAAAACAAGGGTCCCGGTTCCCGGTGAAATGGACCGCTCCAGAGGCGATCATCTACGGCCGCTTCAGCATCAAGAGTGATGTTTGGTCGTACGGGATACTCCTGATGGAACTATTCACATACGGCCAAGTGCCATACCCTGGGCTGCACGGTAAGGAGGTGATAGAACAAGTGGAGCGAGGGTACCGCATGCCGAAACCTGTAGGACACTACCTCCCAGATGATATCTATAGACTGATGCTGCAATGCTGGGACGCTGTACCAGAGAAACGGCCGACCTTCGAATTCCTAAACCACTACTTCGAGTCGTTCACGGTTACCAGTGAGATACCCTACAGAGAAGTGCAAGACTAGTGCTGTGATATAGTGAAATATTTTTCTACCGGCAACACTTTGGTGTTGCAACTTCTTGTTGAAGCGATCGAATGCAGTAAACGCAGCCTTATATACATTTTGGTAATGGAACATATTTTTAAAGTGTATAAGCAAAGTTTTTATCCATTATACAATGTATAGCGAGTTTTGGACTTTGACGTGTGAAATGACGTAACTGGTTATAAATTAAAAAAAATGTATATCGAGTGTTGCTATGAATGGTTGCATATTGCATTTGTGTACGAATTTTATGGAAAATGTACTCAATTATTGACTTTTGCAGATATAAGCTCGCATTAAGCTTTTTTATTGACGCATCAACAAAAAGTTGTGATACTAGCGTTTAATATAAATATTGATTGATTATGCAGAACTGCGTAGTGAGAATAACTCTTATGGACGATTCCGATCGAAATAGAGAGTGAGGTGTGAATAATGTGATTTGTGTAAGGTCCTTTTAGCGAATATTGGAATTTTGATACAAGGTATGTACAAATATAACTTCGGTGATCGCGGAATTGGAATTATTTGACGATGGGAGGGCGGTTACAAGTTTTGTCGCTAGGGACGCCACTGTGCAAAATTTGTATCCCGATAAATTATGTATGGATAAACCACAGACAAATTGGTCGCATCCACACACAAAATAATTATATTGGAGCACAAATTGTTTGTGCTCCAATAGATCAGTTAATTCGTGAATATTAACACGTGAAAAGATTTATACATATACTGGCGTCATATACTTAAACCGCCCTCCATTGAAAAGGTTACCTCCATACTCGTTCATACATACCCATTCAAAAATCCAACTTAGTATTTTTATAATCGAAGCGTTGACAAAATACAGGAACGTGTGAGCTTCTCATTTTAATTGGTATGCTTTTTCTGATTTGGATTTAAAAATTGGTAATAATCACATACAAATATACTATAATAGACTAAACAAAGTCTGACTAATGACAAAATATAACTCAAAATTGAGTTATATTGCTTCTGTCAACATAAATATTCACAAAAAAAATAAAATATAAAACGTTCACGCACACAGACACAATTGAACAACACTATCACGCACATATCGATGTACAAATCGAGTCTCTTTTCGCCTAATTATTATGCTGTGTACCTGGGGCCATTATTATTAGTCAATCTATCGGATGTTTTGTCCACAATATTTAAAATTTGTCAGTTTTTAACAATCGTCAAATTTCAATTTGGTAGGCAAAAATGAACAGATTGCTTATCAATAACGGGCGATGGTACAAGCATATAATAACTCTGAGCACATGGCTACGAAAAAAAACTTTCAAACGCATTATGCTTTCAACTAAATTGTAATTAAGTAACATAGTCTCGAAAACACCTATTTTCTTATTTATAAGCATCGGTAGCTTATAAGCACGCGTAGTATTCTTTTGCATTTGTAAAAAAAAATCACTATGTTTTAAGCAATAAATCGAAATTTAGGTTTAAATCGAAAATCGTATATCCCGTCGCGGATTTTTCGCTTTCGATCATTCAAAAATTGTTCGTTTTCAATATTGCCGTTACGTAGCGCTGCCGAGTTTTAGTTTGAAGAATTGTATAAGGCAATTACTCAGGCCAGTCCATTTTAGTCCTCAGGTATCATCTTTTTTAATAATCACATTATAAAAAAAACTTTATTAAGAGTAACCATATATACAATGGAGACTTACTGAAACAAAGACCAATCATCTAATAAGCTATTCTATAGGTCCCCCATTATCTATATTCGGAATTCTGAGCCGGGGCTTCAAATCTGCGACGGCGAATATACAGAATATTTTCATATTCTAAAGTGAGATGTGATATTTTTTCATCACTTAAGGCCCAAATTAAGATAATGTTTCAAACACCGCGTATTTGTTGTTCTATGTAAAAAGTTGTTGTTAGCTGATTTCGAATACCTTAACTGACGTAACGAACCAAAAAGACTCCTAGTCGTAAACCAGTTTTCGTAGTGATTAGTGTGAATTTATCAAAATAATTTAATTCTGTCACTATCGCGTGACGGACGTGTGATATACTTTTCGTGTGATTTTTCTTAATTTGCCTCATCGCTTACTTTAACTCTTTAAAAAAACCTTTATGATAATAATGCGTAAAATAACTGGAAAAAGTTTATTTTCAATGTGTTCATTCACACATAATTATTAGATTACTGTATTACCTGAAACTGTGTTTACATTAGGAGTCCATTTTACTACTTCGTTATGTATGATGACATACATAGATATATAAAATGTTCGCAACTTGTTCATAAATCATAAATTACTATCACTGACTTATCATGCGAATAACACATTATTAAGGAATGGCTTAAAAGGAAAATCATGTATAATTTGTACATAATTCATGTTTTAAATATTCTATGTGCTGATTTATTATTTCGTTCTTATATAATTATATTTAACAGTATATATAAGCACTTGCGATCAGTTTTAAAGAATAATACCTAAGATTAACATTTTGACTGTGGACTTTTCAATTTAGATGTACTTATTATATGTTTCAATTTTTGACTAGATTTAAACCTAAAAATCTACACTGCCGATAATGCTACAAATATTCAGAATATCAGGTGATTATTTTTTAAAATAAGATGTCATTATTTGATGTTTTCATGAACAGTAAATTAATATCTCAAAATGTATTTTTCATCTCACCTTACAGAGAAGTAAGTTTAAAAGTAAATCTGAATATATATATGATGAAGACTTTCAGTAGAGACCAGGTTATTTTATGTGCAAAAACTCAGCTCCATTAGAAATTATTAATTACTTCACAATATATAGAATTTTCTCAAATGGTTTGGCTCTAACATGTATAAATGTAGTCGAAGTTTTACCACATGCAAAGACAGAGTTATATTAATAGGAAAGTGTGGCATGTAAAAGTTACTCCTGAATGATTACTTAAAAAAATATTTTTTTACATTATAATCATGGAAGATTCTTAATAATGTTATTTTATGGACAAAAATATTCTTTGCGAGAATCATATATCAGTATTTAATTTAAAAATATATATAAACTATGGGGAATGTTTCAATGTTATTATGTTCTAAATCTCCATATGAATGTTTATAAATTATGATGCTTCATATAAAAAGTTTATGACGTCGCCATATCAAACAAAAACTTTTTTGTTGAAAAAAAAAAATACGTTTAAATTCATTATGTTGATTTTTCTGCATGAAAAAAGTATAGATGAATAAAACTTTCCTTTTAAAAAAACATTTAGCATACGCCGACTTAAATAAATATTAGTGATTTTTTTATTTCTAAAAACTAACCGCCTGGCTCATGCGTCCGATATTAATTTTATGTAAAATGTTTATGCTTCTCACATATTTTAAAAGAGTAATATTAAATATTCTATGTATAGTTTTATCTATATTCTTGGTTGGTCTTTCGATCTTGTCTTAATTTGCACTTGAGATTTTAAAGCTTTACCGTACAATGCTAGTTATTGCAATTCAACACCCGGTTTAAGTAAACAATCAATAATGTTATTTGTACAGGCTCCTTTGCAAAGTATGTAAATATCAATCGTTATGATTGCTTTTATTAACCTTTATTTCGAGTGACAAAAATATACTTATTTACCTTATAGTTAGGCATGTACTATGTATGTGTAATTTTTTATGTTATTATTTGAAATGTTCCAATTTTATGTAAGAGTATTAATTTTGTCTTGTGTTATGATGACTTTATTATAAAACATGTTCAGAATCGTATCGAACATTTTAACTTTAACTATCAATACATAACACATGTGGCGTAATAATAAATTTATTAGCTGTTAAAATTACGAGTGACATCCGAACATTAACGGAAATACACGAATGATACCGCCGTCTTTTTCGCTCGCACACGTTCGACATTACCCGTCTTGCTCTTATTGACGATTATTCATGATTGTTGCAATATTCCGCTCGAAAAAGTTATAATGTTCAAGGTCTTTATTTGCCTAGTTGTTCCCACAAAACATTTGCAAGGGGGCCAACTGTCTACACGTTAATGACAAATAACCTAGCTTTAGGACCATATACCAAAGAGTTATTGTAAAATAAATGCGAGAGATAGTTTAAGATGGAGCGTATTTAATTTCTAGTGTAGTTAAACCTTGTGACCTGTGTAACGTTAATTAATTTGACCAATATTCCCATATTGACTCGTATATGGTTAATTTGTATCATAAATCAATCGGGACATAATAAGTATGTTGTTATTTAATCATGGAAGTGAATCCATTAAACTTGAATACATGAAACACGCACTCATTTAAAATGCGCTAATGACTGTCTACTGAATTGTGGGTATCAAGTTATTGTTGCAGAAAGTTGTGGTATATTATTAGAATTAAAACGAATGTATAAGAGAAAGCCCAATGGAATTTGGCCGTTTCGGTGACTAAGTGGAACGGGGTATATGACCTAAACGAATGAGTTGTTATTTTGAAACAACGCCATCTAGTTATACTTTTTGTTAAATTGAATTATACATACATACTTATTATATTTCGATAAAAAATAACATAATTCTTGACTAATAACGACTGATCAGTTATCACAAAAGCATAAGTAAATTTTCTTACTTTTGTCGCCTCAAAAGTAACTATGCTTTAATCACGTAATCATCTTCATTGTCATAGTAATTGTATAAACCAATGGAAAATAGTGTCTTAATAACATTCCAAGTATTCAAACACTTTAAATTTGGACACTTTTGTATGAAAATGATTAGATTTGTAAGATTTTGTACATACAATGAAATAAATGTCATTGATATAAAAATGTATTTTATTTAATTTCATTCCACTGTTTTTTTGTCTTAATACATTTGTGACTATTACTATTATTTCTCTAACTAATCTAGATAAATAGACGATTGACTAAATATAATACTTAATTAATTTACAGTTACAAATATTTTTACAAAATTATTGTAATAAAATCTGAAACTAAAAATGTAGTTAAAATATTACAACACTTATGAAACCTTAATTTAGTAGATATATTCTATTCTATAATATATACTACAATCCGATTAATGAAAATTAGACAAGTTTTGAGTAAATATTGCATTGAAAATAAACGAATGAAACGGCAAGTAGTTATAATTATATTGCTAAAAATGTTATCCGTGCGTCCATGTCATTTGCGTCCTATAATTTTATAGATATTTTTCCTGTCATTTGAGCAAAACACACCATGCTATATAATTGTATGCAAACATAATTTTGAATTCTACATAACACTTTAATCTGGGTGCAGTGCAGTGGATCCTTAAACAGAATGATAAACATATACCTATTTATTTCATGTTTGTGACAATGTTAAAAATGCAAAGCATATGAATAATAATGAGACATTTTTAAAGAAATAGCTGAGTCATCTAAATCATTTCAATTCGGAAATCCATTATATTATGAATATACTACTCATATTTTTATTTTAATTATCAAAAACTTATAATTCGTCACGATAAACTTAATACTAATAGGAATTATCACAATTTCCATTATATAATACAATTTGTAAATTATTTTTCGTTTCTATAAGAGTGAAATATTATTTATTATGAATATTTATAATACTCGAATAATATTATACAGAAGTAGCAAATATGTTTCATCGCAGACAGAAAATAAAACGTGTTACCTTGAAATAAAAATCAAGCATCCCTTTATACAAAGGCAAAGGTTATCCATACACATTCTAAAATTTTTGGCATGTATAAAAAATGCGTCAACCCAGTAAATGGGTTTTTAATAAGAAGTAAACCTTAGCACAGATTTGTGAAGAAAAGGGGGGCGGAAGGTTCGGTTCGCCCCGGGCCCCTTTCCTAGGGGGCTTAACCGTTGTAGAGTCAATTATTCTGATGCTGATGTGGAGTTTTTATTGTTCACATACCCTATGTGGTAGGGTGATACATACTCCATGTATAAACAATATACCATCATACTTATCACACTTATTGGCGAATTGTAGGGAAGTAGTTTTTATATCAACTTTAAAAAAATACCAATGGGTATGCTCTTAAATCCCTTAATGCTACCAATTGCCAATGAGTAATATAATCTGTTTGCGCAAACATAAGGCTTACCCAATTTCATAGTCAAAATCTTGCATTAAAGATTTCATCTATTAACATATTATGATCATTGCCTGTACCTATTAGGTTTATGTGCTCAAGCATCAGCCCAATAATTGAATTTTAGTAAATACCCCATGGACTGGATACCACTATTTACCTGTAACTATGACCATAATTACAATGCGAGTAACGGGCTTATTTTCAGAGATATCTGGCTTATTTTCGACGATATCGGGCATATTATTAAAATTACAAAAACAGACATAATATAACACAAACACACTCACAATAGAGCCAATCTCCAAGTTTATACCAATTAAACAGTATCAGCGTACATTTTAGTCTTCATCTTCAGGTACCTATATTCAGATTGGTAGAAGGATTGCACGAAGGTCCAGCAGCGCCGCAGTGGAGAGGGCACGTGGCCGCGGCGGGTCTTGCTGTAGTGATTCAAGTATATAGCTAGTACTACTAGCATTCCTGACCAGGCATATCTGTAAAAAGTGGTAGTTGTTTTTTTAACACATATGTGCATATTAGATATTGATTATCACTTGCGTTAACGATGAAGGAAATCAACGTAAGGAAACCTGCACACCTTAGAAATTTATAAAAAATAATGGGCAGAATTGTAATTTTTTTTATTTTTAGTATTTGTTATTATAGCAGCCATTGAAGTACATGCATTGTGAAAATTTAAATTTTCTACCTATAACGGTTTAATCGATAAAGCGAAATACGTCAAAAAATATCGATTTCTTGGCGAATCCCATTAATTTTTATTTTTTTATTTTTAGTATTTGTTATTATAGCGGCTACCTTCATACATACTCTGTAAAAATGTCTATCTTTTACGGTTTAGGAGATAGAGCCCTATGAAAGAATATATATAGAAGAATAGACGAACAGACGGACAGACAGCGGAGAGGTAGATGTAGAATCATAATGTGTATTTCAACATTAATCATCCTACTCAGTCATTCAACTCCTGACGTCACCAATACGCATAGTCAAATTCGGTGAGTGGACAAAACTTCCTAGGGCTAGACATCTAAAAGGAAGGATAGATGCATAAAATCTACTTACTGGAACACAAAAGGCTTGCTAAACAGCAAGAAGGACACAGCGATGGAGAGAGCTTTACGAGCGGTTGTCACCGTGACCGCCACGGCGGCGCCACACAAGCGCACCAGCGACAACACCGCTTGCAGACCCAAATACCCGCTCACACTAAGCAGGAGTATGTTTGTGTACATTGTCTCGTAGTTCTGTAAATTAAAAAACCTAATGTTACCCCTAATTGCACAAAGGTTTTTTTGTATATATATAATATAGGAGTAGCAGACGAGCAAGCAGTCCACCTTATGGTGTCTACTGCTCTCCATTGACATCTGTAATCAACCCCAGACAGGATTAGATATTGTAATAGAGCTCTTAATGAAAACAGTTTTTAATGACTGATTGTCGTGAAATATTTATTCTAATTTGTAATATAGGACTGTAAAAGACAGATATACAGAATCAAAGGAGTAAAAACGCTTTTATTGTATTTTACCCAGTTTATAGTTGTCTTGTATAATTTTATTTAAATGTGTAAACTTTATGAAGTACTATACCTTATTAACAACCTGTACTGTAAGTAATGTACTTATTTCTGTCTTTGTCCCTTTCTCCTGTTCTTTCTTTGTTTCTTGCCAACTTTCTTCTTTCATTCTCCACCATTTCTTTCTTTTTTTAATTTAATAATAACTATTCAAGCATTACCCTAGCACAGTAGCTGAAGCCCTCCACGAGTACCCCACTGAACCCAGTGATGGCGAGCAGGTAGAGGGAGGCGATGGCGTATGAATAAAACACCACTTCGTTGTTGCTCGCCTGGAACTGCTTCATCGCCTTCTCTTGCACGTTGCCGATGATAGCGTCGCATAACAACGCTAGCGATATCACCAGGACTCCGACTATGTCGAAGTTTGGTGAGGTTTTGGCGTCAGCTGAAATAATATGTCAAAGAAATATAACCACTATGTGTACATGTATTTTTTTTTTTAACAAAGAGCGAGATTTGACAATTTGTAGGCGACATAAAATATCATGTACATTTTTGGCAGGTAAATCATTGAATAGATTGAGATTAATAATGGACAGAAATGTGATTCAATGTTAATCCCCACACCAACATTCCATCTATCTGGGATTTGTCAATTTGTAAACTCAGTGTGATGTTGTAAACTTACATCATTGAAGACTCTTAGGATTGTCCAATCATTACAATGTTTTCACACTATTTACATAAATTAAAATACATAGGCTTATGCATGAATGTCTACATTTTTAATTATCATTCCAAAATTAGATGTAAAATTTATATTTCTTAAGATGAGGACCATTTAGATAACATTATTAATAATAAGTGGTACAGAACATATAAGTAGATATTTTTTTTTATTAAAGAAATACATACCAAGTGTAAACATAGTGAGCCCGATACACATAATAATAGCAGCCACATAGTCCAGGAAGTTATATCTCTTTCCCAGGATGATAACACTGCCAATCATGACTGGTATTAGTTTACAACTCTTGAATATCAGCTGTGTCGGGTAGTTCAGGTAACTGAGTGCCAGGTTTGAGAAGGACATGGTCCCAAGAGTGAGTGCTGCTAAGATGGCATAGGTCCTTAATGGTACCCTGTAATATAAATATTTTTTTAATAACGCTTCACACTAATAACCCCACAGTAGGATTCCCTGTGCCATGGGTACCATAGACACCCACATAAACAATGACATTAACACCCAGACCAGGAAAAGATTCTAATTCTTTTTATTCAAATTTCTCCCCTGCTGGGAACCAAACCCAGGATCTCTTGTATGGCTGATCGCCGTGGTCACTGTACCATACAGGTTGCTATATAATATTACATTATTATTATTACAAGCTTTAATTAACATGCTTTATTCGTTTGAATTTACAGGATAGTATCAACTGAATTTCCAAAAAGTTAACCCTGATTGACCTAAAATATTTCTAATGTGACCTCATTCTGAGAAGAATGTGAAAAACAAAGAGATGTTACTATTTAATTTGGATGTGCGTTGTAATGTGTGCAAGTCAGTTAACCTTTTGTTAAAAAATATTTATGCATTATTATATAATGTTAATTAATATAAAAACTTTATTATCATATCAGCTATTATCCTTTTTTTGAATAAAAATATAGATTAATGGAACAGAATAAGCATTTATACTCACTTCCGTTTGATAGGATTCCTTATTAGAGACTCAATAAAACTGAGTAGTGTTGTTATTGCAAACTGAACAAAAGTTATATACAGGCTAACAGGCTTCACTTCTGGCACAGAAAAAATTAACTCTAAGAAATAACCATATGCTAAATAACATATAAATACAAATGCTGAACAACATATAAATTGAACTAGAGGGCTATATGGAGTTATATCGAAACATAGTATGTTAATCTCTGTCTTCTGACTCTCTCTGCCATTGGGCTCATCAATCTTAATAATTGTTTCTTTAGAAGTCATGGTTAATGGTTTCTATCACAGATGCTTGCTTTGTGACACGATTACTATCTTTAGGTATATAGGTTACATATTTTGGCCTTCCATGCTTTAAACCTGAAAACAAAATATTACACACAATAAAAAAATAGTTAAATCAGCAAATGTTAGACGCATAAGTGTAGGATTCAAACTCTACAGGGCTTGGCACCCATTAAAATTTGTAAGGACCAATCTTTGATGGGTGCCAAGAGTAGGATATAAAATGTTTGACCACAAACATGTTTGAGTATGTCTGACACGAATTAAACCCACCACAGACATTACATTATTAAAACAAAAAGATTTTTTGAAAAGTTCACATACATCACTTATGAAGTTGTTTACATTTATCTCATTCCAAGAACATCTGACTTGGCCAACACTTAATTGGCTGGCATAGAGACCATTGTAATTGTAAAACACACACACATACACATACCCCTTTAATACACACCAAGAGTGATTGTGTTACAATCATGACACATAAGCTGAGAGAGACATAACAGTCTCCTATTTCTGCTTAAGTACCACATCTTGAAATTCTGTATTCCTTTACATTAGTTATTATATAAACCGAATAGTTTATATATGATGAAAACTTTGTGACATTTAGGTTAATGCATGGAATTTGCCTTTAATAAAATTAACCAATTCTATCAAATTGAGATTGTATATATGAAATATTTACAAGTATTTAACTGTAAATGGGCACATAAATTCTTATAAGAAAAGTTAAAACAATAATCATGCTTTAACAAACATATATTAATTGTAACACTAAAGTAAATCATGTACTATGATATATAACAACGAAATAAAACATTTTAAAGTATTCACTGCTATTGTAACTAAGCAGTGAATACTTTGCTTGCCTTTTTACCAAATGTGAAATAATAAATTACTATAAAAATTGGTTTCACCAGAAAATAATCAATTGTTTATCATACCGTAGCTTTTATGGAACAAGATTAAATTACATGGCAAATTAAAAATAGTTAAATTTATAAAGTGGTAATTGGAATATTGCTAACCTTATTCCAACTAAAAGTTATATATAGATTACCTTAATTTAACTACCTTTAAAACTATTTGCCCTGTTGAATATGATTTATCAAGATTATTATTTAAAGCATTTTAATTAACCACAAACCACAATTTATTGATTCGCTACTTAAATAAATATTTGCCACATGACAATTCGCAAACTTGTCAAATATCATATCAATTGTCAACTGTCCAACTGTCACATAGATCCTCAGAGTAATGACTATAGTCATAGATCGATGTACCACAATATCGATAATATCGAAAAATACAGCAATATTGATATTATCCTATTGGTTTTGTCGATTTGTAAAAACAATTTTCACTACGATATTAACATGTAGTAAAGATATTAAATGTTTTATACAGTAATATAAGTACATCGGTGTAATAAGAACGCAATTAATAACAATTTTCCAACCTTATTTTCGAGAAAAAGGTTCTCGTACTTATATAATTTAAGACTTATTGATAATTTCATTATATCCCATAAAATTTTAGATCATCAATCTATCGACCTTTCGATACTTTTAGGTCATATATAAACAAATATCAAACTAACCAACTTATGTTATTTTTATTTTAGAGAATTATTTTTACATTATTCAACAGTGAATTATAATCAATGTCTTGCATACCTACGATAATCAACAGTCAATAAATGTCCAAAGTTGAGAACCTCTATTAAATTTATGTCAACAATTTTCAATAAAAATGTTACCAACTTACTTCTTGAAAGAAATCTACTATATGGTAGGTTTTGTTGCGAATGATTAAATATTATCACGTATACGAAAGTAAGCTGCGACTTTGGAATACAATAAATTTATTGAATAAATATAAAATTAGGAATAAATGTATAATATAAAGCATATGAACTTGTGAACCAGTATTTTTTTTTAAATGTCAAGATCAGCTGATTTTAAGATATTCTAAATAATTCTAATAAGTATTATAGAACATAATCATTGAAGTTACTTCTTTGAATATTTAAAAACAGTTTGCAAAATATAGTCATTTTGTTAAGTTTCGTAACATCAACTTTAGTTTATTACATAGAGTATGTTATTGCCAATAAATGGTAACTTCGCCAAATTGGTAACTTTTTAGCGAAAGTGTCAAGCCACACTTTTCCGTGTGGTTAACAAACAAATAAGTGAAATATCTTGCATTTTAATGAAAATCCGCTGTTTTTTTGCGCTTCAGTGTTAATGTTACGCATTAAGGCGTGTGTGTTTGTGCCGAGTTGAGTTTCACAATTATCAATAATCGGTCGGTATCATTCCGTGTAACTCGTGTCGTTTTGCAGATCGCATAATCAAGCTGAAAAACTGGATCTGCTACAATGATGGATTCGGACTCGTCCGGCGCGGACTTCTGTAGGTTCTGTAGGTCCGAGGCGACGTCGGACCGGCCCTTGTTCCACCCGTGTATTTGCACCGGCTCGATAAAATGGATCCATCAGGAGTGTTTAGTACAATGGATGCGATACTCACGGAAGGAAATCTGCGAGCTGTGCGGCCACAGGTTCTCGTTCATGCCGATTTATTCGCCAGATATGCCGCGACGGCTGCCGATACGCGATGTGGTCGGCGGCTTAGTTACCTCCGTAGCCTCTGCCGTGAAAGACTGGCTACATTATACCCTCGTAGCGCTCGCCTGGCTCGGCATAGTACCCCTAACGGCGTGTAGAACGTATAGATGCTTGTTTTCTGGATCACTGGACCCAGTGATATCTCTGCCCTTCGACATCGTCTCCGCTGAGAACCTCGCCAAGGATGTTTTTTCTGGTTGCTTTGTGGTAACATGCACTCTGTTTTCGTTCATTGGTCTGGTGTGGTTACGAGAGCAAATAATGCATGGCGGTGGTCCAGATTGGATGGAAAGAGAAAACCTGCCTGCTCCAGCTGCAGAGGAACTTCCATTACCTGATAACAACAATGACCATGTCCATGAAGGTGCAGGGGATGATGGGGGTGCTAGAGAAGAGGGGAATGGAGAAGCTAACGAGGATCCGCTGGTTGGGGATGAACCAAACTGGAATCCAATGGAGTGGGACCGTGCAGCTGCTGAGGAGCTGACCTGGGCACGATTGTTGGGTTTGGATGGATCCATGGTGTTTCTAGAACATGTTTTTTGGGTGGTGTCGTTAAACACCCTTTTCATAGTTGTGTTTGCCTTCTGTCCTTATCATATTGGCAAGTTGGGGGCTGCTATGGCTGGGTTGACTGCAGAAGGACCGTTTGCTGGACCCTTGACAGCGCTAGCTGGATATGTGCTGGTGGGAGCAATCTTAGCTGTTCTTCATGGTGTAGCATCGCTACTGAGGCTTCGGAGTGCAAAGAAGGCTCTGGGATTTTGTTATGTTGTTGTGAAAGTTGCCTTGCTGTCGGTTGTGGAGGTAAGTTGACTTTTTAATTATTTTCATAAATGTTTGATGTTTATGTCACAATAAGTACTATTAAATTAGTAATAATTTTAATGTTAAAAAAAGTCTGTTTAAGAATCACATAATATCTGCCTTCAAACATGTAATAGAATATGGCAGGCATGATTATAGTATGTGGAATTGTAACATGAAAATATTTAGCAAATATGAAACTATCAATAAACAAATGGTCTGCCAACATTTGAAATAATAAAACTATTAACCACAAAATAACATCTGTAACATTGAAAATTCATCTCTAGGGTGAGCTTATTTATTTAAAATGCATATATAATGTTGATATCTTACATGTTTTAAAAATTCTTTATATTACATTTAATTGATCATATATGAAACTTGATCATGTCCTTTGACTAATATTTGATATTTTTATAGATTGGTGTAATCCCATTAGTATGCGGATGGTGGTTGGATCTCTGCTCTCTTGCCATGTTTGACGCAACACTCAAAGACAGAGAGGCTAGTCTCCAAGCTGCCCCCTGGACTCTCATGTTCATCCACTGGCTCGTGGGCATGGTCTATGTGTACTACTTTGCATCATTCATTCTCCTGTTGCGAGAAGTCCTGAGACCAGGGGTGCTATGGTTCTTGAAGAACCTGAATGATCCTGATTTTAGTCCCGTGCAGGTGAGTAATAAAAGGTATTTAGACATTTGATTTCAAAAGACATAGTCTGTAGTCCAACTGCAGTGCTAGCAAGTCAACTGCCATGTTAAGTTTTGTCATTTAAGTTTTTTTTTAAGATACAAATTTGTTTTTGTTGTAAACAGATTTCAAATTTTTACCTAATATTCAATGCAGTATGCCTATGTGTCACTACAAAAATGACTGCTTAAAATCAGTTGAACTTCATAATACAACCTAGATCATATCATCTTTAAATGATCAATTGTATGTACTAATTTTTGAATATACCCTTAATTATTTTATTTCATAAGGCAAACAGTTCAAGCCTTTTTTCCAGGTTAAAGATATGTATTCTAAAAAAAAAATTTTTAAAAGAAGCAATATTATATCTTTCAAACATCGATTTTTTCTGAGAGATACACCTATACCTACGTTTTAAACTTATCTTGGTGAATATTTTATTTTAATGTATTCCTGTTTTTTATTTAGGCATTATATTCATGTAGACATTTATGAAGGTCCTTCTGAATAAATCAAGCTTCTTTTCTTATACAGATTTGAGAGAAAATTTACACAAATTATTCAGTTTTTTTTATATCAAAATCTGTACCTTGAACTTTGCAAGGTACAAACAGAGAGGTAATTAATTTCAGAGTCATTATGTACAAATGCAAGTTTATTGAATACATTATTTTGCAAAGACTTTCCTCTATACAGTTTCTCAATTTATGTCTATTATTAAACAGATATTTTCATAGCAAAATCTAATATCTATTGCTCCATATTATGACCTGTTTTTATCAAAGATCCCGCTAAAATCTAATCAGACAAAGTTTGAGCTTTTAAATAGGTATATGTAAGCAAATTATTTTAAAATCTAATTCTATTCTCTGTCTGGTAGTGAATTAGGAAAAAATATTATGACTGAAATTTTTGTAGTACTTCCATATAAAGAATTGATAATGAGTACATGGTGTCCATGTAAAGTGCATATTCAATATTTATTTTAATAATAGTAACCATATACCTACTTCACATATTTAGTTTTACATACAATTCATATAAGTAAGCTTTTTTCTTGTAGATTATGTAAAATGAAACAAATTAAAGTGCATTTATGGCTGTTAATTTGCATGCAAATTAAATTCACCTTGTAATTTCTGGTGTTAACTATTTTATTTACCTATACTGTGTTATAATTTGCCTAGGAAATAAAGCATTTGAATAAAGTATATGTCATCTATTTAAAAGTTACCGAAATTTACCAAGTTTGGGTTCTTTAGCTTAGCAATCTAATGTTTACGTTTGTAAGCCTGTCTGTCTGTAAAAGTAGTGTTAAGACTTATAGGATAGATTTTGATGCAAAGATGAAAGACTTAACAGGGATGACATATGATCATCAAAATGTGATTAAGTTTATTACTAGAACTATCTGATTATTTATTAAAACAGAATAGAATAGAATTCAAAGTACCATATATCGCATATGCAATCTAAAATTCGTGTTCCCAAAATTACATATTATATAACTTGATTAACTAAAGACTATAATCTGAAAAGGCATAATTTCTCTTTAAACCTTTTTCTTGTATTTCATAGTGTATGAACGACAAGTAAATACGAAAACGGCCCTTATTAATTGCGTTTTTATTTAAACAACGTAATAATATAGTTCGTTATTTAATAATTTACTACTTTGTATTGACTAATCTGTCCAATTTTAGCCTACGAAGATCTAAATTTGTCAGAATTTCTGCTCTGAACATGCTACCTTCTGATTTCAATCTTTGGTAGGCAAAACATCGGATAGATTACTAATAACGGGCGTTAATCGACTTTATTCTTTCAAGTATTAAACGAAATAAATCGGATGTCAATTAAACGCTGACTCTATTCAAACTAATCTTCAAACACGTTTCAGGAAATGATCCACCTATCTGTGTGGTCGCACTTACGACGGTTGGTGGTGTCGGCGATGATATTCGGTACTGCGGTGCTCTTCATGCTATGGCTGCCTATCAGGGTGATCAAGGGGTCGTTACCCGGGTTCCTGCCGTACGCTGTCGCGGTTCACACTGAAGCACCGGTTAATGAGCTGAGCCTCGAGCTGCTTTTGCTGCAGGTGAGATTTATAACCAAGTCACCTGCCCGCTGCCCGCTCTTGCCCACAGGGACGAAGCTGCGTTAGTGTGCCCTTACGTTGCTACAGAACATATGCTTGTAGTTGTGTTCGACCGCATTGGCTGTCTGAATACAGCTCCGCGCAACAACTTCAAAGAGTACTAGCAGTTTGGCGCGGTCTATATCAGGATATAAAAGTAACCTGGTCTTGTTTTGTAACTTATATATTAATAGATTATTTTTAATGTGCATATTTCACTATTTTTAGTGCATATTTGCATGCAAACTTCGTCATTTTGATTGTACATATAATCCGATGTCTAGCTTATAAATCTAGTTGTTTATACCCTTGAGTGGATGCATTTCAATGATTCTAAAATATGTGTTAAATATGTAGAGACAGCGTCGCCACTTCTCATATACTTAAATAAATTGCATAAGGAAATATGTTTAAATATTCAAAGGTCAGGTAATAAAGGTATGTTATTTTTATCATTGTTCAAAACATCATAAAATTATTTATCCATCAGATTTTCGTCTTATTTAAAACAATTATTGTACTATAATCATTTGTTTTTCTCACACTACAAATTTATTAATGACTAGCTGACCCGGCAAACTTTGTACCGCCTCCAAATCAATTTATCAAATATATTTCATATAAAATATAGCCTATGTTACTCGTGGATAATGTAGCTTTCGAATGGTGAAATAATTTTTAAAATCGGTCTAGTAGTTTTTGAGCCTATTCATTCAAACAAACAAAGTTTTCCTCTTTATATTAGTGTAGATAATATAATTTATATCTTAGTTTACAAACTGTATGTGAAAAGATTTTATCGAGGTTGTTTTTAATTTGAATAACATTTATCCATTTTTACTGTTAAAACGGTTGTAAGTGCTCCTACTGTGTTGAATTGTAATGTTATGCGTTACATATTATGAAGAGAGATAAGACTTTGTGCGTCAACTGTATTTATGTTTGATAAGTGTTGTGCTCCGGTCCAGAAAAAAAAGTTAAGGTGCTAAATATCAGTATCCAACATAGTCCTCCATGATAGTGATGTTTCTTGATCAATCTATTTCTCAGTTAGGATTGATGTCTAATTTAGACTTGGTTATAGGGCTCCATAAGTTGTAGTAACCAGTTTTTATAAGGTGTTTAAGTACTTGCGCACCGAAGTCGCGGTCTGTGGGTCTGAGGTGCCCTCTGACAAAAATAACACGGCCAATAGGTCGAGTGTCGACGAAAATAATACGTTTTTGCCCTTCCTCTGTCCTAAAATATTCTGTCGCCTTGATATGAATTCGATTTTGTCGTTTCATTACATGCCGCATGCCGGATCCTAAGTCGTAATAAAGTGGGATTAAATATTATACAAACGTAAAAATTATAGTATATGTATGTTGCGTTGTAACCAAAAAAAATATTAAGTTTGTTATAGTCCGCGTCAAACTGATGTTGCGTTGTAACAAAAAAATATTAAGTTTGTTACAGTCCGCGTCAAACTGCTAGTCCGCTCTGAAGTTGTTGCGAGGAGGTGTAGTCATACAATTTACTATGGCGACGCGATTCATTTCTATATTCAGAGCGGACTAGTAGTTTTACGCGGACGATGCTTATTTTTAATTTATCGCACAGGTAATCCTGCCAGCTCTTCTCGAACAATCGCACACCCGCACATGGTTGAAGGCGGGGCTCCGGGCGTGGTGCGCGTGCGCCGCCGGGCTGTTAGGGCTCCGGTCTTACCTCTTGGGAGAGGCTGCGAGGGACAATGAGCCCCATCCTCAGCCACATCCACCCCATCAGCTGGGCGCTGCGCATCAGGTGAGTACAGACTATTAATAGATTTTTTTAAATTTTTAACATGGAAAATTATTACATTGACATAGTCTTTATGTTATGTTCACTTGCAATAAAGATGGTTTAAAATAAAAGAAACCCTCTATATAATATTTTTAACATTCCTGCTTAAGAATTAATAAGTATAATTAAATTTTACTAAAGATTGTTGCTGTTGTTGTTTTATCTTAGGTGAATTTGAAGAAAAAATAGTTTAATTTGTCTTAACCTAAATTTATATTTTAACTGAAATTAATTTACGTGTTATTTGGTATGTAAGAGGTACAGACAATGTTAAAATAGTTAACACTTTATATTTTAAAATTTTATGCCACAATTTAATCCATACAAGTAGATCATAGTTTTGGCACATAAATGCATGCAATGCCTGTTTGTTGCCTTATGTAATAAGTTTGCAAAGCAGATATATGATGAAAAATTTGACCTTTAACTCTTCATCCCCGATGATGCAGGTGCTTCCAACATAAACTATAGAAGTTGATAATTTGTTGTTTACGAATATGTAATAAGGTTGCTAAGTATGATTATAAATTTGACCTTAAACTATAACTAAAAGGCTAAACTATAGGGTTTAGCCATTTAGTGCTTTCACATATCTATTTTAAGGTACCTAAGAAGAGACAGATATAATGAAAAATTAGCCCGTTTATCTACGAGGGTACGTTTTTAAGTTCGCGGAATGAGGGACAAGGAGCGAAAATAAAATGTCAAAATTATTTTTCTTTTTCTACATATTCTCCTGCAAGACGAATGCATTTTTCAGATCTTTGTATTAACTTATTTAAACCCTCATAAAAAAATGTTTTGTTCTTGTCGGAAAAATACGAGGAAATTGCGTCCTTTACTTCTTCGTCTGTAGAAAATTTCTTTCCACGAAGCTCTTTTTTCATTTTTGGAACGAGATAATAATCGCTGGGAGCCAGGTCTGGACTATAGGGTGGGTGATTTAAAATATCAAAGCCCACCTTATGCAGGGCAGCCAGTGCAATACGGCTCTTGTGTACGGGCGCATTGTCGTGCAACAGCAGGACACCTCTGGATAATTTTCCTCGTCTTTTTTCTTTGATGGCTTCTTTTAACCGCTCCAAGATTGTTGCGTAATATTCTCCGGTTATAGAGACACCTTTATCTTTGTAATCTATTAACAAAATTCCTTCTGCATCCCAAAAGACTGTCTCCATGAGTTTGCCGGCCGATTGTGACACCTTAAACTTTTTAGGAGGTGCTGTACCCTTTTTATGCCACTGCATGGAGTCTTGTTTAGACTCAGGTTCATAATGGTGAACCCAAGTTTCATCTCCAGTAACAATTCGATTCAGTACAATATCCTTATCTTCTCCACAGAGGTTCAAAAACGCACGGGAACATTCAACGCGCTGTTGTTTCTGAGGCGGCGTGAGCATTCTCGGCACCCACCGCGCGCTGACCTTAGTCATGCCAAGATGGTCATGCAGAATTTTAAAAATGGTTGTATCCGATACTCCAACCATTTCTGCAAGCTGTTTCTTCTTTAGCCGAGCATCTTCCAGTACTAATTTTTCGACTTCCGCTATAGTTTCAGGAATGGTCACTTCAACAGACCGTCCTGGTCGTGGGTCGTCTTCAAGTGAATCCCTGCCTTGCTTAAAGAGGTTGTTCCACTTGTAAACCATCGTTTTTCCAGGGCAAGAGTCCCCGTAAACCGATGACATCTCTTCCATTATGATTTGCACAGACTTTCCTTGCTTGGTAAGGAACTTTATAACGGCGCGATGCTCGATTTTCTCCATACTTCCAATTTTCTTCCGGATTGAGTTGTTTAATTGTCGATAGTTTTAAAACTAATGATGCAATTGTGATAAAACTTTATATTTATACTATTTATGAGTCACTTAACACGTACCGCCCTTAACGAGCCCGCTATCCCCCCTCCAACCCTGCCATTCCGCGGACTTAAAAACGCACCCTCATATTTTATCATAGATATGTATAGATATCTCACCGCCTTGTAATTGGAGGAAGCCATTAAATGGTTTAAACGGTTGACAAATTCCGCCGTTTAATGGTTGTCATGGTGTAACTTACGTGGAACAATGCCGACATGCGCAGTTAGGTGGTGCAAACACACGAAATCAAAGAAAAAGTGCGGAGAAATATCGTTTTATTCGTAAATGATCGAAAAACTACATTTTTTAAATATTTCTCAAACACGAAAATAGATGACATTTTTACCAAATTTTATATGCATATATAGTAGGTCTGAGAATCGGCTACTATCTATTTTTCATGTCCCGAAGCGATAAGGGTTGTTCATGGTTAACATTTTTATATTTATATAGCAACACGTTTGCCGGGTCAGTTAGTAAATGTATATAAATAATAACCGTGCACCAGTTGCGTGCGCAGGCGCTGATGTGGCGCGAGGGCCCGGCCGGCTTCGAGCCGTACGTGCGCGTGGCGTGGTTCCCGCTGCGCCTGGCCGCGCTGCTCGCGCTCGTCGCGCTCTCGCTCGTGCTCGCCAGCGCGCTCACGCTGGTCAGTCCTCACATATATAATATAATACATATGCATGCCATGTATGTATACACGCACATAATAGAATATGAAGGTGGTAGAAACCTTTGTTGTTCGACTCCGGCGGCACCACCGCCACATCTATTTCTACCTAATAACAGCAGTGTTGTGCTGCGGCGCTGCTGTGTTCCGTATTGAAGGGTGTGGTAAGGGAGACAGACTTTTCTGAGGCGTTCCAGCTTGGTCCTCAGGGGTGGCGGCGCATCTGTGGCCGACCTCAGGAAGGAATATCTAATCCTATCTGGGGTTGATTACAGATGTCCATGGGCGGCAGTAGCCACTTACCATCAGGTGGGCTGCATGCTCGTCTGCTACTCCTATATTATAAAAAAAATATATACAGATCCCGTCACACGCAATAGTATAAACGCTCAGAAACAAATTTACACTCTCACTAAAACTTATTTAGTTTTTCACCTATTTTCATGTTCCCAAACACACACGTCACACTCACATATGCATGCATACACACATACAAGCAAGTAAACACGCACATACATACCAAAATTTCACTTGGACGTTTTATGTTAGTGGTATGAGTATACTTATATATACGGACACTCGGACACACATGCATGCACGCAGACACGCACCTTTAAACACACACACACACACAACTTGACGGAAATTTCTTTTCACGCACACATACATGTTTCTTCAATGTCTTGACATCCACCTGTAAACTACATATATAAAAAGCCGCGATGTGACTTATAAGTAATAAACAGAATTTAATTTCAATGTAACAGGTAATACCAGTAGCTATTGGAAGGAAAGTCATGGCCCTGTGGCTACCAAAAGCGTCAGATGGCGTGCATGAACTGTATACTGCTGCTTGCGGTAAGTAATTTATTTAACTAAATGTATATTTAGATGTCTGCGTTTTACAATATTCTAAACAACATATAAAGGGATTAGCCATGGATCATTCTAAGCTCGTAGTAAATATTATCAGAATCCTTTTAAATATAATAAGACTTGCTAAATAATTTTCTTCCCGTTTGAGTCTTTTGTGACACCAAGTAGAAAGATTATGCCATAGTCCACTGCGCTGGCCATGTACGTATTAGTAGACTACACATACTTTTGAGAACTTTTTTAATGATCTCACAGATATGCAGGTTTCCTCACGACGTCTTTCTTCACTTTAACAGTCATAATTTAAATTGTAATAAGCACATTCCTTTCAAAATTCAGAGGTGCACGTGTGGTATTTAAACGGATCCCCGCGATCGAAAGGCTTGGAAAGTTGACAACACACATAGATAAAGTATTCATAGACATTTTTTAACACGATGTTATTATGAAGGGTTGTGATGAGATAATTTTATTATTTGTAGGCATAGATAAGTATAGATATCTCACCGCCTTGTAATTGACGAAAGCAGATTGACAAATATGTCAGCCATTTAATGGCTGTCATGGTATAATTTACGCGGAACAATGCCTATATGTGCAGTTAAGAGGTGCAAAAACACGAAATCGAAGAAAAAAAATTATAATATAAATTGTAACACGCACATAACTTTCGAAATTCAGAGGTGCGCATGGTGGTATTTAAACGGATCCGCTCGATCGAAAGCTTTGAAAAGTTAACAACAAACATAGATGAAGTATTCAGACATTTTTTAATATGATGCTATTATGAATGGTTTTGATGTGAGTACTTTATTACTTGTAGGTATGTACGTATGCTGGGCGGCTGGCAGAGGCGGTGCCCTAGCCGCCGGTTGGGCGAGAGGCGGTCGTGCCGCCCTAGTGGCCCGGGCGGCTCTCTGGGCGCGGAGAGCCGCGAGAGCCGCCCTCGCCGCACTGGCTCTGCTCGGCCTCGTGCCGCTCATGTTCGGCCTCTTACTGGAATTGGTGAGTTTATATCCGTTGTATGTGTGTAAACGACTTCAAGGTCGTTTGAAGCTGAATAAAGAAAGTCATCAGCGGCAGTGACAATAATTAGATGACAGCATTTATTTATTTATATATTTATTGTAACACTAACACAAAGTTAAAGTACAACAAGGCAAACTTAATGTCTGATGTCATTCTTCTACTAGTCAACCCTCTATAAATGGAGAAAATTTGCAGCATCCTCGTTTACAAATTCCTGATATAAAAAAAATCTTACTGCTCAAATTGTTTTAAAAGATCAAGCCTGTCATACTCAAATTGTATGATCCTGTTGTTTAAAATAAATTAAATTTTGAAACAAATGTGGACATACATCCCCCTCAAGGGATCACCAAAAAGGCACAGGGACAGGTGCCCCTTCGAAGAGATTTAAATATCGTTTTACACATTTATACTATTTGGCTAAGAGAGGCAGTTGCCATCTTCCCCTCCCTTTAGAAATGCAAAAAACACCACTCCATCCATCAGCTGCCTTCCCTTGAATATTCGGCGGACGGACGCTCTTGCTTAAAAAATAAACCATTTGTACTCAATTTGTATGTCCTTATTATTATTCTATTTATTTATTAATGCACACAAAATCTCAATATATAAGAGAGTTTATATTTAAAATTTAGTGCAAAGGCACTGCTTATTTCTTAAGAAATCTCTTCCAGCAGACCTGCGTTGGAGATTGGTTAACACGTGGTTATCATTGTTACAGGTCCTGGTTATTCCTCTCCGAGTGCCGCTGGAGCAATCCCCGGTGCTGTTCGTCTGGCAGGACTGGGCGTTAGGCGTGCTGTACACGAAGATTATGTGCGCGTTGACCATGATGGGGCCGGACTGGAGTATGCGACGCGCCATCGAAAAGGCGTACCGTGACGGGATTAGAGAGATGGATCTCAAGTGAGTGTTTTATCTCGTGTTTTGTAACTCATACTATTTGCGCTACTAGGATAAAAGAAAGCATTGAAAAAATGTTTTTAAGCTATTGCATAGCTTCTATCGCGGGTCTTGAGCGTGGAGACCGAATCCAGAAATTCCGTAACGAAAAAAACCTAACACCCCCCACTCCGACCGGCACAGCGGTGATACTTTTTAGTAGCGATCTGTGCGCCCCGGGGCGCACACGCCAGTTGACGGGTTAATGACTTTTTGAAATATCACGCTTGCAATTTGCATAAGTTGATACAAAATGCCATGCAATAGCTTTACCGCGGCAGTCTCCGAGTGCCACACGTATTTTTTTTAAATAGTATAGTACTTCAAATCGGAATTCGATTATGCATTTAAAAATATTTCAAATATTTGAGGTTTAAACTGGCTGCAGTTGAGCTGTTCAGAGTGTATGTGATAAAGTCATGTTCTTCAGATTTATTTTGTGCGAGTGAATGTGCGTTGTTTCATAAATTATACTATCGTTTTGTGCACCCAGCTCAGATTGACCGCTTCGTTACTCGTTACGCTCGTATGTATAGTCCGCGTAAAACTGCTAGTTCGCTCTGAATATAGAAATAATCGTGTTGCTATAGAAAATTGTATGACTACACTTGTTCGCAACAACTTCAGAGCGGACTAGCAGTTTGGCGCGAACTATACATACGTACATAATACGTACATACTGTATATGATTCTTATGTTCGTCAGGTTTATCCTGCGCTCGGTGGCGGCGCCCCTCGTCCGCTGGCTGGGGCTGGCGCTGGCGGTGCCGTACGCGTTCGCGCACAGCGTGGCGCCGCTCGCGGTCGCGTCGGCGGCGCAGCGCAACCTGCTCGCGCGCCGCGTGTACCCCGCGCTGCTGCTCGTGGCCGTGGTGGCGGCGCTCGCCGTGTTCCAGGTGGGTGCGGGGCGCAGTGGTGCCGTACGTTCGCGCACAGCGTGGCGCCGCTCGCGGTCGCGTCGGCGGCGCAGCGCAACCTGCTCGCGCGCCGCGTGTACCCCGCGCTGCTGCTCGTGGCCGTGGTGGCGGCGCTCGCCGTGTTCCAGGTGGGTGCGGGGCGCAGTGGTGCCGTACGTTCGCGCACAGCGTGGCGCCGCTCGCGGTCGCGTCGGCGGCGCAGCGCAACCTGCTCGCGCGCCGCGTGTACCCCGCGCTGCTGCTCGTGGCCGTGGTGGCGGCGCTCGCCGTGTTCCAGGTGGGTGCGGGGCGCAGTGGTGCCGTACGTTCGCGCACAGCGTGGCGCCGCTCGCGGTCGCGTCGGCGGCGCAGCGCAACCTGCTCGCGCGCCGCGTGTACCCCGCGCTGCTGCTCGTGGCCGTGGTGGCGGCGCTCGCCGTGTTCCAGGTGGGTGCGGGGCGCAGTGGTGCCGTACGTTCGCGCACAGCGTGGCGCCGCTCGCGGTCGCGTCGGCGGCGCAGCGCAACCTGCTCGCGCGCCGCGTGTACCCCGCGCTGCTGCTCGTGGCCGTGGTGGCGGCGCTCGCCGTGTTCCAGGTGGGTGCGGGGCGCAGTGGTGCCGTACGTTCGCGCACAGCGTGGCGCCGCTCGCGGTCGCGTCGGCGGCGCAGCGCAACCTGCTCGCGCGCCGCGTGTACCCCGCGCTGCTGCTCGTGGCCGTGGTGGCGGCGCTCGCCGTGTTCCAGGTGGGTGCGGGGCGCAGTGGTGCCGTACGTTCGCGCACAGCGTGGCGCCGCTCGCGGTCGCGTCGGCGGCGCAGCGCAACCTGCTCGCGCGCCGCGTGTACCCCGCGCTGCTGCTCGTGGCCGTGGTGGCGGCGCTCGCCGTGTTCCAGGTGGGTGCGGGGCGCAGTGGTGCCGTACGTTCGCGCACAGCGTGGCGCCGCTCGCGGTCGCGTCGGCGGCGCAGCGCAACCTGCTCGCGCGCCGCGTGTACCCCGCGCTGCTGCTCGTGGCCGTGGTGGCGGCGCTCGCCGTGTTCCAGGTGGGTGCGGGGCGCAGTGGTGCCGTACGTTCGCGCACAGCGTGGCGCCGCTCGCGGTCGCGTCGGCGGCGCAGCGCAACCTGCTCGCGCGCCGCGTGTACCCCGCGCTGCTGCTCGTGGCCGTGGTGGCGGCGCTCGCCGTGTTCCAGGTGGGTGCGGGGCGCAGTGGTGCCGTACGTTCGCGCACAGCGTGGCGCCGCTCGCGGTCGCGTCGGCGGCGCAGCGCAACCTGCTCGCGCGCCGCGTGTACCCCGCGCTGCTGCTCGTGGCCGTGGTGGCGGCGCTCGCCGTGTTCCAGGTGGGTGCGGGGCGCAGTGGTGCCGTACGTTCGCGCACAGCGTGGCGCCGCTCGCGGTCGCGTCGGCGGCGCAGCGCAACCTGCTCGCGCGCCGCGTGTACCCCGCGCTGCTGCTCGTGGCCGTGGTGGCGGCGCTCGCCGTGTTCCAGGTGGGTGCGGGGCGCAGTGGTGCCGTACGTTCGCGCACAGCGTGGCGCCGCTCGCGGTCGCGTCGGCGGCGCAGCGCAACCTGCTCGCGCGCCGCGTGTACCCCGCGCTGCTGCTCGTGGCCGTGGTGGCGGCGCTCGCCGTGTTCCAGGTGGGTGCGGGGCGCAGTGGTGCCGTACGTTCGCGCACAGCGTGGCGCCGCTCGCGGTCGCGTCGGCGGCGCAGCGCAACCTGCTCGCGCGCCGCGTGTACCCCGCGCTGCTGCTCGTGGCCGTGGTGGCGGCGCTCGCCGTGTTCCAGGTGGGTGCGGGGCGCAGTGGTGCCGTACGTTCGCGCACAGCGTGGCGCCGCTCGCGGTCGCGTCGGCGGCGCAGCGCAACCTGCTCGCGCGCCGCGTGTACCCCGCGCTGCTGCTCGTGGCCGTGGTGGCGGCGCTCGCCGTGTTCCAGGTGGGTGCGGGGCGCAGTGGTGCCGTACGTTCGCGCACAGCGTGGCGCCGCTCGCGGTCGCGTCGGCGGCGCAGCGCAACCTGCTCGCGCGCCGCGTGTACCCCGCGCTGCTGCTCGTGGCCGTGGTGGCGGCGCTCGCCGTGTTCCAGGTGGGTGCGGGGCGCAGTGGTGCCGTACGTTCGCGCACAGCGTGGCGCCGCTCGCGGTCGCGTCGGCGGCGCAGCGCAACCTGCTCGCGCGCCGCGTGTACCCCGCGCTGCTGCTCGTGGCCGTGGTGGCGGCGCTCGCCGTGTTCCAGGTGGGTGCGGGGCGCAGTGGTGCCGTACGTTCGCGCACAGCGTGGCGCCGCTCGCGGTCGCGTCGGCGGCGCAGCGCAACCTGCTCGCGCGCCGCGTGTACCCCGCGCTGCTGCTCGTGGCCGTGGTGGCGGCGCTCGCCGTGTTCCAGGTGGGTGCGGGGCGCAGTGGTGCCGTACGTTCGCGCACAGCGTGGCGCCGCTCGCGGTCGCGTCGGCGGCGCAGCGCAACCTGCTCGCGCGCCGCGTGTACCCCGCGCTGCTGCTCGTGGCCGTGGTGGCGGCGCTCGCCGTGTTCCAGGTGGGTGCGGGGCGCAGTGGTGCCGTACGTTCGCGCACAGCGTGGCGCCGCTCGCGGTCGACATAAAAGAACAGGTGACCGCGCTACATGTGGTCCGAATGCGTACCGCAAATGGTCGAGGTTTGAGCTCCTACAAGAAAAGAACCTTACACATATCGAACGAGTAACCGCTGACAGGTACCGTAGACAAACAAATACGTAGTAACATTAATATGTACCCCGTTCCATTGCAGCAGATAAGAAAGCGGTGCGATTAAAAATTCGCTGTTAATTGGTGTGATCAGGTCTGCAAAAACGCAATAATACTGATTAAAATAGTATTAGTATTATTGTATTGTGAGAACGTCTTGATGATTCCAAAGAAGAGAAATAAAATGAAGTGTCCCCCTCCTTGGGAACTGTGTAGTGTGAGAGTTAATTCATTACGTTACATACCTACATATGACAATCTCTCACCCGCAGATCCGTCAGTTCCGCAAGCTGTACGAGCACATAAAGAACGACAAGTACCTGGTCGGGCAGCGGCTGGTGAACTACGACCACCGGCGGCACCGGCAGCCGGTGACGCAGAACTGAGAGCAGGACGTCATGCTACGTGCGTGGTGGCTACTGATCGCGGCGCTGCTGGCGCTGGGCGCGCGCGACGCGGTGCGCTGGGCCGTCAGGCGCTAGCTGCGGTACTGCAGGGCGAGTGTGTGAGGGGGGCGTGTGTGTGTGGGGGGGGCGTGTGTGTGAGGGGGCGTGTGTGTGAGGGGGGCGTGTATATGAGATGATATATGAGATACGAGATAATCTCGATGGACAAATTAAATTTATTTTTTGTATGGGAAAAGAAGGAGTTTATGGGACATGCGATTTAATATTCAATTATACTTTCGGAGAAAAATTAAACAATTAAATAAAATTGAAGTGTCGTGTTTGTCTATAAATTAGCAGCTGTTTTCTAAGCTATGTAAATAATATATGCTAGTAAAATATAAATTATGCTTAATTGCCCGTTATAAGAAATAAATAGCTATTTTAATATTTTGCTTAACATGTTTTGATGTCACTTCAATTTTATAAAACATCCGTTCCCATTTACATCTGTACTTCGTGAGCCGTAAACCTGATTTATTTATTTTTTAAAGATTTACGTTTCGTAAAACGAAAACGATAAATCTTTAGAATTTGTGATTCGATTTTATCCATGTTGCAATAAAATAAAATGTACTCATTTTCTTCATTCATGATTTACACATTGTTTTAAAATATGTGGCACAAACTGTATGATCAAATGTCTCTCTCTCACACGCACGTACGCACGCAAGGTAATGAATAAAATCTTATGAATCTAAATTGACACACATTTCACATCCAATGAATCGAATCGTTAAATCGACTCAGAATGGTCTGATGTATACATATTCCCTGCAGTACACTGTGTCGGATCGTATCGGAGATGACGTCATAAATCAGTATCCACCATCATATAGATGTGACGGAACGTGTGAAAAGGACAGGCATATGTTATGTCCTGTTTCACTTCTAGTTTTTAGAATTTAATCAGTGAGTGTACGTGACGCAGACTGAATTGGACTTACAGAACATTGAAATATTTGAGTGTGTATAGTGATTAAATTCTAGCACAAGTTTTGTTTACAATATAATTTTATATATGTAACGTCCTCTATGATTTCTGGTAAAATTTCTAGGTGAGGATAATAATATAATTATATGTTATATTATAATTATGATAAATAATAAATTGAATACGTCTAAGGTATAGTTTATAGATAGTGTCTTTGCATTGTATTAATTATTTAATCCTTTCTAAAAATGTAGGCTTTCGACTTTTCTGTATATATAGATTTATATGAACATGTATTCGATGATATATTTATATAGATATTGATGTCGTATTGATAGCCCTTCTCACACGTTCCTTTGTTATAATGCCGTCTTTATAAATGCTATGTGTTAAGTACGCTTGTATTAATACTTATACTGTTCATGTTTATTATGTTCGCGCATTCGGCAAAAATCTTTATATTATTTCAATAAACAATATTATTTTCTATTGTATGAAATAACAATGCTATAGTTTGATCTGAGGTCTAGCATGCTAATGTGACAAAATTCGTCGAATAATTTGCCGATCTATGACAAGTATGTAAATGGCGCGCACGAATATATACGCATATTCCTTTGATACCTGAAAACCGATATCGCGTCCAGAACGGACGAGGATTCTTGGACGAAATTACATACCTACATACTAGTAAATTTATATATTCGTATTCGCGTTTATTCGTCCGCGTTCGGCGAGTATCATGTTTGCATCATAAGAGACATAAGTAGTAATTCGTCAAATTTGTCTATTTGAAGAAATTTGTCACCTAATCCTGCTACGGAATCCGATTTAGTCTTCCCCTATTATTCGTAGATTTTAATATGACTTTGTATTTAAAGCGATTAAAAGTAAAATAATCTATTTTTGTCTTCTTAATCCTCATTTTGCTATTTAATTAAGATATTAGCCATAAGATCCAACAGTGTCAAAGTGATGAGAAGTTTTTGCCGTTTGCGTGAATTTGTCTATGGAGAATGCACTAAATGGTTTTGGGAATAATTTTCGAATTTATTCTCTGTCTGAGAAGCTAGTAAATTATGTGAATTATAAAGCCTTCCTCCATTTCCTTTGGGCTTAATTAGCGTATCTTAATTTTAGGACTTCAAAAGTATGTCTAATAATTTTCCCTCCACACTCATAGTATCAGAAGTCATACGCTTTGACTCAAACGGGCCTCTAAATGTATGACAAATTACTAGCCGGGATTCGAACTCTGGACACTGCGCGGACATTATCTTAACATTACGTTACCCTAAGTGTTTCAGTTAAATGCTAGATTTGAATGTTTAAAATATAAGTTCATGGTCTTATATTAAAGCTCATGTTGTTTTATATAAAACTAAGTACTGATTGGTTACGAATATGTATGTGTGTACACAATTATCAATGGTATTATATAATTATGTTGATGACTAGTTAATCACGGCTACGACTCGCCTTGTGAGCATTTTATGGGAACTTTAGGATGAAAAAGGATAAAAATACTTGTATAAACAATTGAAATTTGGGTGAAAATATGAAGTCAATCCATCGAAGACTTCGAGTTTTTTGGACACAAACATGAAGTTTTTTTTTAGGTTTCCGTAACTGAAGGGTAAAAAAGGCACCCTATTTCTAAGCTTCCGCTGTCTGTTCGTCTTTTTTATATATAAAAATTAAACTCTATTATAATACATGCGGATTTGGAATGATATGATATTTTAAAATCACATGTTGGAATGCCTCATGTATGCTTATCCATTAAGCGGGCACAAATCAACTAGTCCCACAATTTTACGGCAAAATTTCTTGTCGATCAAGAAAATAATTCTTGAGAGTATACAGGTGATTTTTTCAAGTATATGCGGTTAGGAAAGTCCGAATCTATAAGGATTATAAAAAAAACTGAAAGGAGCTAAGAGGCCTGTATTGATTCGCCATTGAATTGTTTCGCTTATAAGAATCAAGTTCTGCGAAGCAATAATACAACAATAATACAAACTAGTAAATAAATAAATGAAAAAAAAAATAGGTAAATGAAAAGAATCATTTTTAACAAAATATTTTTTTACTAATATGGTGATAGCTATGTTTCCGCTATTTCTCATTTAAACTTCGCATGTCATCGTCAAAATCGGCCTTTTAGCACTTTCGCAATTGTTCGTTTTGTATTTGGGTATCTACGCATACTTGAAAAAATCACCCTGTATAAAAAATATGTAGAAGACATTAGTGAGAATTGGACGTTGGCTAATATATTATTATAATTGGATGTTATGTAATAGAAAAAATATAATTTACATTATAAGGTGACTACTGATACGTAAATAAAATATTAATATATATTTTTGTTATCAAATTGTATTATTTCAAATCAATGAAAGTTTTAAATATTTTTGTTTTATTTTTTTACCTATATGTTGTTTTTTCTCTGTTGTAATAAGTAATTGGTATAACTTAAATATATAAAGGTTTTAGGCAATACCGTTGGATAAAATATAATGCCAAATAGCATCTAATAAAGAGGATTTTTCAATTGGTCGTTGATGGTGAAATCCGAATGTATGTGAGATAGGTCAAAGGATATACGGGGCCGATTTTGATACATTTTGGCCGAATTTGCCAAAGTGTCATTACCCCTTCCCAATTGAATTGAAAATTTTACCAGGTAAGAATATGCCTTTGTTGCACAAATGTAATGTTGAACGTGTTAATTCATTTATTATGTATTATCTTGAAAGACTTCACGAATAAAGACTAATTAACATATTTTGTCTGTAATGATACAGGCTGATTCCGAATGACACAATTCAAATTAATTTACTTCATTCTCTAAACAGAATAATATTATTTTCTATACGCTGTAGACTTAAATGATAGGTATGTTCTTCTATATCGCCAAAATAAATGTATGATAATTAAATTTGGAATCATTGATTAATAAATTTATTCATAACACTTTTCAATTGTATTAGTTATATTGTCTTATTAACGAAATCTTTTCGACGTGTCTATGATTTAAGTCTATGGTCTGTTCAAGGCTAGAACTTACGATTTCACTGTATACAGGATGTTTAAAAATAGACGTTTGTAAATATGCTTGTCGTTTAAATATTGCAATACGTTACTACTTTTAACCATTTGTAATGTTATTTTGCCACATAGTTTACTTAATATTAGAAGTTAATGATGTGCTTTGTCTTTACCTATTACTTTTAAACTTAAGGGCGATCCTTTACCAGATATTCGGATGAGGGAGTGCTTTTTGGACACATTCATACTGATACTGAAATAGTAATAATTGTTATTATATTAGACTGAAATATGTACTAGTTGTACACAGGATGTAAACAAAACATTTCTGTTAATTGAATTCCATAATCGAAACTATTTAACAATATCTTATTCATTTCATTCATTCATTCATGAATGATTTGGATTCAACATTTGTCTCCATAAGTTTTCAGTATTTTTACACCCTGTGTATTGTTTCCTAATTTGTCAGTACGATGGCTCTTAAATTTTTTCGAGTAACAAAGTTATTAGAATATGTATGGGAAACTGGGGACACTTGATCCCCCCTTTTGTTTTTTTACCACTATTTGGTAAATATTGATCCGATCTTAGATATATTGGTACTGAAATACGTGGAATTTCATTGGCTATACTATCATTGATTTATTTGCTTAGTAGATAAAGTAGAAACAACAACAACAACATATCCACTGTTTTGATAAATCACATACACGAGTAACTATGTTTTTAGCTAACATTACTTAATGTTCCTATTATCACAGAATCTTACGGTTGATATTTTTTTTCCTGCACCTTCTATTGTTTTATATACTCTAGGCATATTGAACCCTGAAATTATTCAAAATAAACATTAGTGGATGCTTGATGCGGGGGGTTCATATCTCCCATAAGAAAGTGTACCAAGTGTACCCTAGCTATACTGTGGTTATAAAAAGATATTGTAAAAAATCGACTACTATTAACACTATTCTATGAAACAGACGCTTAAAAACATAGATAATGAATAGTTTAAAAGTGTTACTTACCCAAAATAAGTTTACTAACCAATTATTTAATCAAAATGAACTTACGAAATGGACTTACGAAAAATATTTTCCTGCGACATGAAACACACAATCATCCGCCATCTGCTTAAATATCAAATTGGACAAGAGTACCAAGTTTAGAAAGTTATGACGTATCATAGACAACCAATGTTGCCATACTAAAATCATATAGTGTTCACAGAAGCTCTGTAAATCCAGTGTACCAAGTCTCCCGTAAGGATCAAGTGTCCCCAGTTTCCCCTATACGTATTCTTATAATATACGTCTTATAATATAGAGTTTGAAAACTGTATATGCAATTGAAGGAATTGGTTTTGGTGTCCGTATGGTGTCGTAAGGGTGTATGGTTTTATTAACTTTTAATCGAGGCATAGTCACAGGCTTGCATATCGATTGATCGAAAAAAGAGTATAACTATTCTCAGACATTTTTGGATATTTCTTAGAGTGTGAGGTTACAAACACTTCTGTTTTCGATCAGAGGAATAAAGAGTGGACTCTAATGTTACGTTTCACTCGTATACAACTTGCAAAACACGAAAGATGTATATGCAGATGTATATGAAATCAAAAAAGGACGTATTTAAACTAGAATCGAATAGAGCGAAATAATTCTTAATGCTCAAATACGTATAGCTTTTCTATGGATATCCGTTAAATGGTAAAGTTTATTTGTTACAGCGCCCTCTAACAAATTTGAGATCATAAAATCTAAGGTCGGTTTGATAATATAATCATTCATATTCTTTTTGTTATTACCGAAAGAAAATAAAATACATCATATTTAATGACCAGATATAACATTCATTGATACAATGAAGAAGGGTAGAAGAAGAGGTAGAAGTAAAAGGAAATGATTTTCAAGACATTTTGTTTCGTAGTATTCTTAACAGAGGCTTTTATCTTTCAAGAGGATCCCATTTTGCTTGTGTTTTTATAAGTAGTCAGAAGTGTCAGGCATTACTTTCTAGTAATCAATAACAATGTTAGTACCTATTCATGTGAAAATAACAGCTTTTTACTAAAAGCAAGCAATATGAAAAAATATATGTACATTAAAAACAATTATTACGATAATTCTCTGTCCGGGTCTCGGAAACGGCTGGACCGAATTTGACGGGGCTCTCACTGGCAATGAGCTCATGTTATATGAGGAAAAACTAAGACTACTTATTCTGGAATCCTAACTAGGGTTACGCGCAAAAAAAACCTCAAATCTCCCCAGCTTTCATACGTTTAAACAGGTGAAACTACGTGGCACAGCTAGCTACTAATAAAAATGATAAGTAAAATGGATTTCTCGCTAGGTTTCGGCTTAGGCTTCTATTCGCCTTTTTATAACATAAATTGTAAATGGTTTAGTAGAAAGTTTTGTTGAAACGAAGGGTTTAACGGCTATCGTTGGAATTTGTAATTATTGTAATAGATTCAGGATGTAATGATTTGTAAACAAATAAATAAAATAATTATTGAAATCGCAATACTTGTATTATTTGTCTTTCCCTCATAATTTTGTATATTATAATCTTAAGAGTTGAATTATAAGATTTAGGTATAATGCACCGCGTTTCAAATTTAGTATTACCAGCGATTACAGCGAGCCCAGTCATGACTTTGTCCCATTGCAGGGGGGCCTACCACCATCTTTTAAAATCCATCATAATTTAGAAAAGTTTTATTTCCTCCTTAAAACAGTAAAATATTCCGTCATACACAGATTAACAAACTTAAACCCTTATTAATTTTTCGCTTATCCATTGTATAAAACCGACGGAAATTGTCATATTTTGCTTTAAAAGTTAAATTTCCTGTAAAAAAGTAAAAGTATGATTAAAATAATATTTTTTTAAGAGATGGTAGTAACCCCCCTGGGCACAGATCATTCTCTACAACTGGGACAGGCCCCCAAAGTCTACCATGCTGCTCCACGGCGGGTTGGTAGAATTAGTTTGGCTAACTTAGTGAAGAAAGGTAGGTACGTTAGTAGCCAATTCGTATCAAATGTTATCAAATTGTAAAGTGTTTAACGACTACTTGTAAATTAACCAAATTAAAACCCCCTTGTCTGCCACGTTTGGCGTTGCTTAGTTTAACGCTTGCGATATACATAAGTCTGGACTAACAGTGTAAAGTATGGGTATTGTGTTCCATTCTGGATAACGTTATAAGTTTATACCAATAATAAAATCAATTTTGCCTCCATTTCATTCCCATTAAGAATATTGAGATAGCGTGGCGCTGAGGTATATGTTATCTAACGAAGTTATCATTGAATTAGCATATTCTCTCAAAGATACATCAGCTACATAACAGATAGTAGAAACATACACCAACCGAGTAAGGTACAAAAAATGTCAAGTGTGATCCGGCTCGCATAAAACTGGTTCCGTACAATGGTTTAATGAGTGATTTAAAGGTTCAGAAATTTCGTTTAGGTTTTTTTGCGACCTACTAGTTTTCCCTAATTTCTATCTCGGTATTTGAATATTTTCTTAAAAAAAGTATTTTCTTAAAAAATAGTGCTTTCTTTCGCTTTGGCATTTATAATTTTCAAAACTATATACGTCCAAAAACAATACTAGCTTATGGCGTAATAATACAGTAGTTTTTTGTTTTTTTCCAACATGAACTAGTTTCGATTCCCAGCTAAAAAACTGCTATATCAAAGATATCTGGAATGGCAGTTTCCTAGCAGGGACTTTTTATACGATCTGTGTATAAAAAGTCCTGTGTATAAAAAGGTTTCACGCGTGTTTTAAAGTATAAATAGTCCAGAGATTTCGTGGGTTTTGAGTTTTTTGCGAAAAGCCCTTATTATTTTTCTGTATCCTATGTCCTTATAACATCAGCTATTTGGCAGTTTCTAGTGAATTCCCGACAAACCAGTCCAGCCGTTTCGTAAATTTGACGAGACAAACAAACAGATAGACACAAAAAATTATATAATTGTATTTGTTATAAGTACCGTATATATTATATGTATTTAGTAAAAATCTTTTTTTTTTATAATATAAGAGTAGCAGACGAGCATGCAGTCCACCTGATGGTAAGTGGCTACTGCCGCCCATGGACATCTGTAATCAACCCCAGATAGGATTAGATACTCCTGAGGTCGGCCACAGATGCGCCTCTACCCCTGAGGACTAAGCTGGAACGCCTTGGAAAAGTCTGTCTCCCTTACCACACCCTTCAAAACGGAACACAGCAGCGCCTAACACTGCTGTTATTAGATAGAAATAGGTGTGGCGGTGGTGCCGCCGGAGTCGAACCACAAAGGGTTCCACCACCTTCAAAATATAGTTATTTCAACATTGCAAACAGACGCTTCAATTTTACTTATTTATATCTATACTAATATTATAAAGAGGAAAACTTTGTTTGTTTGTTTGGTTGTAATGAATAGGCTCAAAAACTACTGGACCGATTTTAAAAGCTACATTATCCACGAGTAACATAGACTATATTTTATATGAAATATATTTGATAAATAGATTTTGAGGCGGTATAAAGTTTGCCGGGTCAGCTAGTAGATAATATTCCCATTGACGACGTCTTTATGAAGGCAGCTTCTAATCAAGGTCCTTTCGCTCACAACATATTGCGCGTTGTAAGAACCGCACGAACTGAATTCATATCACCAACTAAATAACAGACGTTTTTCTCCACTCCGTCAATCTAGTCACGTCTGGATATAAAATAGATACGAGATCGTTTGTTTTGCAATAATTCCATTCATAGAGTTCCTGTTTTATTGCGTTTTTGTGGGAATGTGTGGACATTTTGTCAAGAATTAATGATGAACAAAAAGTATCCTAAAAAGTCAGTCGGTTTCAATTCGTTAACATTAAAAACGGAAGCAGACATTAATGGTATTTTGATCTATTTATTCAATGTTAAACCCTTAAAACTGTCGCGTATCAAAAAACTGTAGAAACGTTATTAATAGAGTTACTGAGTTATGACAAAAGTCTATGAATGCGATGAAGAAATATATGCTCCACAAAGTTAGTCTTCATGTTGCGTATATTGTTGTTTATCATGTACAAGTAGGAAACGAACATATAATTCACCTAATGGTAGATAAGTGGCTACTGTCGCCCACGGACATCTGTAATCAAGCCCAGATACATACCCGAGGTCGGCCACAGATGCGTTCCTACACTTGAGGACTAAGCTGGAATGCCTCAGCTTAGTCCTCAGTAAAATAATGTCCCTTACCACACTCTTCAAACCAGAAATAGGCGTGGTGCTACTGGAGTCGAAATTCCAAAAATTGGATCAAGTGTATGCGAATATACCTACCTACATGGTCTAATTCTTAAATGAACTCAATAAGCGAATGATATACGTACCTGTATAAATAAAAGCAGTGATTTAGTATCAATAACGAAGTTGATTGAGGTTTATAAAAACCGATACGTAAAAGTAGCGTTTGGGACGTTCAATAAAACGGGCTGTTTCCCCGCATTCGCTCATTTTATTGTCTCCAAATTCCATTACTCGTCGTATTAGGAGTACGGATGGGTCTTTCCTATCTTAAGACGTAGGTACTCAAATGTATAAATTTTGTAAGTGGAACCTAATTAAAGTGCCTAAAATAAGCATCACGTATGAGTAATAGTGTTATTTATACTTTAGCAACATCACGGTAATAGGCGACAACACTGTAGAGTTCGGTTTAAATAATCTAGGGAAGTTAAATAAGGAAAAGGTTTTCGGTGTACCTATGTAGTATGTATACTTAACTTACCAGGCTTTACTATACTAGTATACTCTACAATCTTACCTACAATTTGTAAGAATATAGAGTATAAATAGTAGATATAGATATAGGCTCTACTACACTCTACAATCTTACAAAATTGAAAACTTTACATTAATTAGAGTGAATTGTTATTTACTTACATTCTAAAAAAAAATATGACATCATAACTATAGTGGGTGGTATGATGGATGACTTTGGAGTTAATTTTCTTAAAAAACAGAAATTAATGCGTCGAATATCTAAAAGACCCGTTTTATATACGTTCATCTTATATATAAAATTCTCGCATCACAATGTTATTTACATAGTTACCGTACTCCTCCGAAACGGCTTTACCGATTTTTACCAATTTTTTATGCATATTCATTAGGTCTGAGAATCGGCTACTATCTATTTTTCATACCCCTAAGTGATAAGGGCTGTTCACTCTTAACATTGTTTTATTTATGTGGCAACACAACGTATGCTAGTATAATTATATAGTCATTTACTTAAAGCAAAACCCCCCTTCACTCCCCTCACTCAACTCATTAGGCGATTAGGTAAATGATTAATATGATAATATAAATTAAATAAGTAACACCGGGAATCGTTGGAAATACGAAATCCTGTGATTTTAGTATCAATCAAAACAGTTGATTGAGTTTGACAAAACGGGATACGCAAACGGACCATTATTTCAAAATGGCTCAATAAAAATTGAATGTTTCGTGGGAGGTATTGCCTGAAAACTCTTTTACGGTTTATTTACGACTTGCGGCTTGCGATTGCTATTTTCGCGATCAATTGGGAACTACTAAGTGAAAGCATTAAGGTATCTATCACTATTTTGTACTATTAAAGGTCTTCTTGCCCTTATAATTAGTTCTCTTAGAATAAAGAGGGTTTAGGCAATAAAGTGCACCACGGGCTGAGTGCGAGTTGGTAGAGTTTATACGTTTGAAGAAAAACTGAAAACCCCTTGATGTTATAGATTACAACATAATAATTAAATTGTAAAAGGGGATAACAGTCGTACTTGATGATGTAGTCAATAGTCTACATGTTCTGTATTATGTTGCATATTGACAAAATACCATAAAAATCTATATGACCAAACTATTTGCCAGTACTGTATATTTCTGTAGTAAATTTGGAACTAAATTATTATCAAAGTTGTATTTCACGTAAAACGTAGTAGAGTAAAAAGACGTAGGTAGGTGTGATGCTATCTTTTGAAGATTACTCCCCCGAAACATAAAAAAGTTTTTGACGTAAGACGTTTGTGACGTCTGGGGGGTTACTACCATCTCTCAAAACAATATTATTTTAATCATACTTTTACTTTTTATGCAGGACATTTAACTTTTAAGCAAAATATGACAATTTCAGTTGGTTTTATACAATGGATAAGCGAAAAATTAATAAGAGTTTAAGTTTGTTCTACTGTTTATGACGGAATATTTTACTGTTTTAAGGAGGAAATTAAACTTTCCTGAACTATGATGGTTTCTAAAAGATGGTGGTAGGCCCCCAGGACAGTAGATGTAAAACAAAAGCCATAAAACCTTCTGGTAGGTACGTAGTTCAAAGTTATTATAAAATAAAATAATAGAACATCATTCTACATCGAAATTGCCAAGTCTGACGACGGCGTTATTATGTCGTATGATTTATTACTCATCTGATTGAATCTGCACGATAGGGATGTTGTTTTGTATTTCGTATATTACTATAGTGTGACTGGTTCTGATTTGACGTGCAAACATATTTTATTTTCACATTTGTCATGAAAGATTCAACATGATAAGCTGTTTTGGAAGATAAAGCGACAAAAAAACATTGACGAATAGGGTTCGACTGCAAATGTTTGCGGACAACAGTAACCACTTACCATCAAGTGGACTGCATACTCGATGGCTACATCTTTATTATAAAAAGACTAATCTATGTAAAAAGAAAACAAAAAATTCACGTATAGCCCGCGAGGTCTAAGCTGAGCTTTGCATTTGTGTGAGTGCACATGGATAGTGTAGGTCTGAAGTCAAGTTACGTCTTTTATACCTCGCGGAATGTAACAATTATAGGTATATCGTGAGTCCATCATCATTACTATGATATTAGTTGCTTTAAATTAAACTTGCGTTCAGGAGTGGGAAGCCAATCGAAATGAGAGGTCATACTAATATGTCAAGTTGACATTTACCTTTGATGTTTGTTCAATCAACCTGACATAAAGGCCCTACATCTACGTTTGGCGGAGACAAAGACAAATAGATATATGAGATACACGTTGATTTAATAAATTAAAAAATATTATTTTAATAAATACTCATATGTCGATGTTATCGGTATCTCTGGGATTAGCTTAAGAAGATTATTGCATCAGTTGATACGAAAATATTCTGAGGAAAAGCTTTGGGAGAATCTATAAACTTGTTCTTGGGTTAACCGTTTCCAAAATTAATTTGTATTGGTAAAAAAGGACTTACTTTTTAGATTGTAGTAATAGACTTAGAGATGAGTAATGTAATATTTATCTATATGTAGGCTCTAGCGGCTTAAGGGGGGAGCAGAAGGGGCGGTCTGCCCCGGGCCTCTGATTCTGGATGGCCTCCAAATCACAGTTGTTAAAAATAATTCGTCAGAACCAAACAATGTTACTTAAGTGTACTTAATATGTAATTAGAGGATTGCATTAAAACTATAACAAGTATACTCACTCACGCCTTAAATTATATATGCCCTTACTAACAAACGAATAGGACCATCAACACAACACTTTCAGAATAACAAAATCTGTTTCGTTCACCCTAAAGTTTATTTTCCCTCACGAAACTTGTTCGTCACTAAAGTAATCTATTTTCTGCGTGATTAGCAATAAAGTCAGCAGAAAAAACTAAGCCGTGGAGATATTGAGGGACTGCAATTATCCAACTCATTTTCGTGTAATTACCGTCTAGCGTTCCTGGTGGCGTGGAAAAGAATGAGAATTATACCTAACTTTAATTAAACCTTAATTATCTGTGGCACTTGTCACTTTAAGTACTCGAAGAATCAAGGAACCATTAAAATACGTTCTAAGTAAAACTAATCGTGTTACTATATCTTGAAATGCAGAAATTTTTTAAAGGTGGTAGAACCCTTTGTGGTTCGACTGCTGCGGCACCACCGCCACACCTATTTCCAGCTAATAACAGCAGTGTTAGGCGCTGCTGTGTTCCGGCTTGAAGGGTGTGGTAGGGGAGACAGACTTTTACGAGGTGTTTCAGCTTAGTCCTCAGGAGTAGCGGCGCATCTGTGGCCGACCTCAGGTAGGAATATCTAATCCTATCTGGGGTTGATTACAGATGTCCATGGGCGGCAGTAGCCACTTACCATTAGGTGGACTGCATGCTCGTCTGCTACTACTATATTATAAACAATTACATAAATGAGCTGTTTTACGAGGAAGGTTACATACGAGCGAAAGTAAGCTAATACGACCGTCGCCGACAGCCCCCAACTATCGCTAACGATACACGACGGCATTCGGCGGCACTTGTCGGAGGTTACCAACAACAGATCGCAACGGCGACTGCTACCGATAGCCGCACTCAGAGTCCTGAGAGATTAAAACTTCACGTATTGTATTCTTTTTAATTGATAATTAACTTTATACTAAAAGGTGGTAGAACCCTTTGTGGTTCGACTCCAGCGGCGCCACCGCCACACTTATTCTGCGTCATAACAGTGTTAAACGCTGGTGTGTTCTGGTTTAAAGAGTGTGGTAAGGGAGACATACTTTTCTGATATCTCATCCTATCTGGGGTTCATCCATGTTCATCTATCTAGGGTTCTGTCCATGTGACAGTAGGCACTTACCATTAGGTGGATTGCATGCTCGTGTATTATAAAAAAACACACGCTCATATATTATAAAAAATATGATAAAGTTGGTACTTTATATATTAGGCATTTGTCCTTACACGTGGGTCTTAAATCGTTGACCCATTTAGTATAAAAACTTGTTATCTAAAAAGCTCTTAATGTAAAGTCGACGGGCGGTAGACACCAGGCGGCTATTACTAGTGTGACCACGATTCGTAACTTCCAAAAGGAAAATGAATGTGATTCTTCATATACTTCAAAAAAATTGGACAAATGGACCAGTTCATTTCGTAATCCAGCAACATTTTATTTAATCATAACTAAATTATTTAATTATAGACCCAGCTCAGAGTGCTATATTTTTTTATAATATAGGAGTAGCAGACGAGCATGCAGTCCACCCGATGGTAAGTGACTACTGCCGCCCATGGACATCTGTCATCGACCCCAGATAGGATTAGATATTTCTACCTGTGGTTGGCCACAGATGCGCCTCTACCCCTGAGGACTAAGCTGGAACGCTGGAAAAATCTGTCTCTCTTACCACACATTTCAAACTGGAACACGATGTGCTGCGCTTAACACTGCTGTTATTAGGCAGAAATAGGTGTGGCGATGGTGCCCCCGGAGTCGAACCACAAAAGATTTTACCACCTTTAAATTTTCTTAATTATATTTCGTCGTTCGCCTCGATTTTAAAACGTTATATTTTATTTGCAATTGAATATAAAAAATAAACTAGACAAAAGTCTAACAAACCCTCTTTTTACAATTAGGACTGGTTTCAACAGTAACAAAATAAATGGACACAATTATTCGAAGGTTTCTCGGCGCCGGATTGAGTATGGGCATTTGTTGAGTACATAATATCTCGGATCTGGGTTATATCATTATGTTGATAAGTACTCTTTACAAGTTTAAGAGCGGCTAGTAAATTGACTTTGTAGCTTATGTATGACAACGAAGGTCTTTTAGCACTTATTATGTAATTTCAAAGTAAGAACTTTGCTATTTTCAAGATTTTCAAAAATTAGAGTATATCAAAATATTTTTTTATACGAGATGAAAAACCGATTTTAAAGTGCATAGAACAATACGAGGGCGGTGGTATTATATACTATACTACAAAATGTTTGAATAACAAAAACGTTTTGAGTCACCGGGTTAAGTTGATATATGTGCGATAAGGTAGAAATGCGGTCCCTGTAGTTCCGGGATTAGAATAGGGCTACGAGGCGACTAAAAGGAGGCTTTCGGGGTTGCGGGCGGCAAGAGTGGGAGCTCTAACCGCCTGGCTAGCGACCCCGGGAAGAATGACGATCCCTTGGAGATCCCGGAGTCCTCTACGCAGCGCTAAGGACGGTCACCGGGAGGGTTTTAGTGCGGTAAAAGTCCCACATAACCCGTCGTCGCTCCCACGGCGTCGGGTACCTTTTGAAGCTTTCCCCATCGTCAACAAAAAAAAGGTAGAGATGCTAACTTTAGCCATTTCTGAGCTTTTGCGTATTAACACATCTGTGGTCGAAAGACTCAGTTAAACCACAAAAAGATTCTACGGCGTTTTAGTTTTGCTAAAGAAACCGTCCTTTTTTTCAACAGAAATTTCATTTCCATACTAAAAACCAACAGTATGCATTACGTTTTAATAAACTTTATGTAAGATATAATAAGAATCTAATGTGTACGAATTTCAAAGCTTGCTGCTTTTATAATAATTTTCTATTTTAAAGAAAGAAGTCTTAAAAACCGAGAAACGTAATGTTAAGTGCATTTAACCGTGCCATTTCTGGTTTTCTCGTTGCGTCTCAAGAATTTAAATTACTTTTCATTTAAAGATACAGAAATGAACATTGTATACTCAGTTAAATAGCGTGGATGCGCTAAATTTCCTTTTTAATTTTTTCCCTTTTATAGTGTTTTTAAAAATAGGCCATAAAAACAAATGAATGTTTTCCATTTCCGCTATAGAAATATGAAAGAGTTTATGTTGACTGCAAATACTCGTTCACTGGCAGTTCATAAAAATATAGGATTCAAATTTTGTAAATTAAACAAATTCAATTTGGGATTGAACTGCCATCAATTGAATAATTTATACAGAAAAAAAAACAAGAATAATTTATATAATGTGATGTTTAAAGCACCAAATGTACCTGTCAATATATGCTTTGAAATGAGTTCTGAAACGCCGTATTTGAGTTGTCCCACGCTCCCATATAAGGGAGCTACTACACATCTACACCTAGATAAAGAGTTAGGATAATTGTTTGAAAAAAAAACATTTTATGTAAAACGGAGGTAGGCCATCCAATGTGTACTATATGTCAAAAGAAGTGAGAAAATAATGTTTTGGCGACTGATCTGTACCCTTACCATGAGTTTTTACGTTTCGACAAATATGACTGTTTTGGTATTTGTTTACGTATTTGCCCATACAAATTCCAATCAGCGCCCCTAGCGGATTGTGTCAGACTAGGAAATCGTATTGGCCCATACGTAAACAAATACCAAAACAGTCATATTTGTCGAAACATAAAAACTCCTGTTAAAGGTACTGTAATCCATCATTGAGAACTGTGGTGACGTAAGCTCATGTGTATGTATTTCAGAACTTAATCTAGTGTAAAATTCTGTAACAAATATGTCATCTAATTCCATTCATTTAGCAAAAAATAATTCTTAGGTAAATGTATGAAATCTATGTGAAGTTTTTGCACTGTGAACGTCTGTTGAAATTGGTGTGGTAAGGGAGATATATTTTTCTGAGACATGCCAGCTTAAACTTCAGGGGTAGTGGCACACCTGTGGCCGGTCTCAGGTAGGAATCTAATCTTATCTGTGATTGGTTATAGATGTCCATGGGCGGCAGTAGCCACATACCCTCAGGTGCACGACATGTTCGTCTGCTACTCCTATATTATATAAATAAAATCTATTGCACATATTGTCTTATTAGCTGTGCCTTTGTCATTATTATATGATTATAAAAATGAACGGTATAAATTCTAACATTAGTTATACAAAATAATTTCGTTTATTCAATACGTAAGCTCCTTTACCCAAGGTTTATATTTTAAACTCATGAAACATTGGGAGTTGTATGTCATGACATATTTACGACCGGACTCGTAAAAGCTGCCATAAACCGAATTAAATACATAATGGTGTCTACGCGTCCCCTTTCAAACCCGACAGAAAGGCGCTATTCGATAAGTTACTGCGCGATGTTCCGGATTCTATGCTGATGGAAGCAGATATAACAGATATTATGTAAAAACAAATATGTGTGGTTTAATAGTATAATAGCCTCTTCATTAGCGCATCTTTTTTTTATATTTCCCCAAGAGGGGTTTTTTATAATATCTTAATTATATTTTTCATAATATTTATATAAAGGTTATATAAAGGTTGAAAATTTGTTTCCGTCATTTTTGAACTAAGTTCTATGAACTAGAACTTGGCCTTGTGGTTAGTTAATGAAACATTTATTTCATTATTTTAGAAAACCGTAATGGGGTAAAATAAGGGCTTAAAGTTTGTATTATATTATGATTTAAGCCTATAAACTCGCTGGCAAAAGCTCTGTTACAAAAACATTATTACGTAAAGATAACTTAAATTACTTACATAAACAATAAAAGTAAACACATGTTACTCATATAGAAACTTTGCATAATATTCCTCATGCGTAACATTTTACCTGAAAATTGAAGTCATATGCCAGCCACAAGCACCGGAAGTCTTGTTATGAACGCTTCAGGCGGACAAAGGCAGTTGTAACAATACAAACAAAGCTGTCACTGAAAGTTAATTTACAGGCGTCCCAACAATAGAGGTTGTGGTTTCGGCCAATTATATTTTTTTTCCTTTTCGGGTACCGTACCTAAAAAGTAAATTGTCACAGGGCTCTATCTCTTGAACCGTATTACATAGCTACTTGATTTTTACCGGAGGCGCAGGAATATAAATACTAAAAATAAAGAACTTAAAAATAAAGGGAGTTTGCCTCATACAAAAAGCACACTAGAATTGACGTGCCGAATGGGAGCACAGAAGCCCAGCTAAAATGTAAGCAAGTTATTATTTGTTAGCTATTTGTGAGTTTCAATTGTTTGTATTTTCAGTTTTTCATCTCCACAATCCACAACAATTATTTCTAATTCAAATGTTTGCTGTGGATTCAAACCTAGACCTTCGGCGGACTTACCGCTGCTACGGGGTACTGGCTATATACTGCCACTTTATAAGAAGAACTATTGGCTAATTAATTTAAAAAAAAAATATTAAAAAAAAATTAGGGATCAGCACAAAGATTATTCAAACATGAAATCTCCCGAGCATTTTACTGCGCGCCGAGCGAGCTCGCTACCACCATAGCTGGCACTAATGTCATATCAAATGCTATCAGTTTTGTATGAAAATTGATATTTGTTAAAATTGTTGAAAGAAACACTTATCGTAAACGCGAGTGAAACCACGAGGCACATCTAGTACATTTGACGTAAATAAATGTCCTTAAACGAGTAAATAATAGACATCAAAGAAGAACATGTTTCGATTACAACAGGATTTGTTGAAACGAGTGACACCCTAGGGATTATAGGCAAAAAGCTCATGTAACTCATTTTATCCCGGATCAAAGACATTGACAACATTGAGCTCCGTGCTTTGGGAATAAGAAGGACAAACTGAATAACTGCCTTGAGAGCCGTGATCCGATTAATCAGGGATAATGAAGTTAACAGCAGAATAGTCTTGATGTATCTTAAGGCGATTGCCTTGCAAAATTAAGGTGTAATGTACGGCATTACACAAGAGTAATACACCAGTCGATATAGTGAGCTAAGCTGCTCAATGCGACCCACGCAGAATCCCTCGCGGTAAGCGTTGTTTCACGCAGTTTGAAAGGCGTGGTAAGGGAGACATACTTCTCCGAGGCGTTCCGTTCCTGTAGAAATTTAATATTTTTTTAATTTTTTTTTTGTATATTTTAAGCCAACGATAAAGCAGACGTGCTGCCTGATGGAAAGTGATCGTTGACGACCCCAGGAACGATAATGTTATTTAAGGTTGTCGATAGTAGCCACTTACCATCAATTGGACTTCATGCTTGTTTGCTACTTCAGTATTATAATTTATAAATAAAAAACTACGCTTTTATAGTTAATCAAACTAAAAAGTAACTTAAACCTCATTATAAGAAAAAAAATATTGGCCACAATTAACGTAACTGTTCTAAATGCGTCTCGACTCAGGACGTAGCCTTCTTCTGCGAAATAGTACTTTGTCTCAAGCGCTAATGTAAAGTCTGAAGGGTAATAAGGGAAAGACTCGTACATGAGAAAATCCAAGACGATTCCTTAGCACACAGAGGTACCAACACAAGGTTACGGGTAGAATATAACAATCGTATTTGGCGTTGATTACTGATGTCCAAGGGAAAGTGCTACTTAAGCACTTACCATCAGATACATTGTACAGCATTGTACATGCTCCATTGTTCATTACAAAAAGGCAAAAATACATATGTGTTCCCGATATAAATGAAGTAAGTTCATTATGTCCTGAAAACTGATGAGTCACTGACCCTCTTTGTCGGAAGATGGATTATTTTCTCATTCGGAACGTGGAATTAGGGGTAGCGGGTTAAATACTGTACTCGAGGACGTCATGCTTATGAGCCTTAACCTTTTATCTTTAAACGGGCAGTAATACGTATTATTTGATTCAATAAATAAAGTATTACTATAAAAATTATAATTACTTACTGAAATTTTACCTTCCGAAGCAATACGGCTTAGTTCTCAGGGGTAGCGGCGCATCTGTGGCCGACCTCAAGTAGGAGTAATCTTATCTGGGGTTGATTACAGATGTCCATCTGCGGCAATACTCACATACCATCAGGTGGACAAAATGGTCTGCTATTCATTTATTATTAAAAAAAAACTCAAGTGTTTGTAGCCTATTTCACCCGCACAATTTAGACGAATTCAACGACACCTTATAAGTTAAAATCTGTCAATCCGTTTACGCAGCAGGGAGTGCCAAAGAATACGCAGAGACACATGTATACGTTCGAACATTACCCTCCGCAGTGAGATAAAATACAAACCTTAACGGCGGCTTTATCTAGATTGGGTAGTAATACAATTATTTTGAGAATTATAAGCTAAATTGAAATGATACATTTTGAAATAACCGACGCTTCAATTTTATGTACGAGTATTCATATGATTAAAGCGAAATATTTTTTTATATAAACAATTATCAAACTATATGTACCGGATAAAAGTTTACGCTACATTAATTCTTCTACATTAATAATTTAGGAACTCAACTTGTAAAATACGAGTGAAATTTCTGTAGAACTTGAAATTGCTCTTGTTTCAAAACAAATTCTAAAGGATTATATCAAAAAGTTTTGGAGTGAGGCAGATTATTACGGTTTAATGTTACTCATAATTCTTTCACGAATGACTCTAATTTATAGTTGCTTGATATTAACTTGAGGCCGTGCCAAGCGCAACAGTTATCTGTTGCTTTTGTATGGTAGCTATTATGGCTACCCTGCCTATAAAGGGTTGATTTATTGTTGTAACTTCGTAGGTAAAGATATTCTTTGGAGGTCGCGTAAGATTACTTTGAATTAAAATATACTCCCTTAAATAATGTTATAAAATATTGCAGAAAATATTTTTACCTTCATATCACAAATGTAATGGTTAAATATATCTTTAATGTTTTAAAGTTAATTATACGGATGACGCAATTGCCAGACGGGTACTATTGTTAACACAAAGCAATAAAAACAAGTTAACAAAATAAAACAACTAAATACAATTAAACTGGTAGCGAGTGTCCAAGCGTGGTCATTTCTTCCATGCCGTAATATCCGACCTCACCGCTTGCCAGTATCTGCCCGTAGCTCCGCGTAGTCGCCCGCGTAGCTCCGTAGCAGAATCTCGCGCTACGCGTGCTTTGTTCAAAGCTTCCGCTTACACAGTGCTGTGAATGAAGTTGAATCTTTTAAGCCAGTGCAGTGGTGCTACGAATAAATGAACATTTCTTTAAAATTGTATTTTCAGTAAAAGTTGTAGCGTCAAGTGACTTTAGGGAATACTTGCACGAATTAAGGTTATGTAACGTGTACTTGTTTATTAGTTGATAAATTACACTGGCTATAGGTAAGGATAGCAAATCACATTTTAATAATAAGTAATGGTTTTAACAGAAAATTAATGATTATTGAAATATATTGTTTTATACCAAAGTAAATTAATTAATTTTCTTCTTTCGCTTACAAACTACTTAAGGAAGGATTCGTAAAGTTGTGATTAAGGACCGACCGGAAGTTCGTTTGATTTATTAAAAGTTTAAATAACTTTTCCATGGTCTATTATTAAAATATAATTAGGAATTATTCTAAGAACCGTTAAACCAGTTAAGTTTAGGCGTTATTTATATACAAAAGCATTTATATTTAATAAAATTACGGCCAAATAAAATTATATTATGCACACACGTCATTACAAACCAAAGAGTATTATTTTATACACGACATTTAATTAATTATTTTTTGGTTTTCATTGCTAGTTTTATAGGTAATAGCAGTAGATTAATTAATTTATTAATTTATTTATTTATTTATGCACACAGATAACTAATACAAAAGACTTATAAATAACATTTTGTACAAAGGTACTGCTTATTCCTAATGAAATTTCTTCCAGCAGACCTGTGAAAGGAAAGGGGCTAACAAATGGTGGATACGCGTGCACGAGACAGGATAAAGATATATTATTTATAATTTAATCATAAAGTAATACCGAATAAGATTTTATACATACACATATATATATATATAAATATATATAGATATTAATGTAATACATATTATTATAACCAGTATACATATGTAATAGGATACATACACATAATTATGCATGCATAATTATGTGTATGTGCATATTTAATTCTATGCATTCGTGTGTAATGTGTATAGCGTATTTACGCAATATATATATATATATAGTAATTCACGTAATGTACATTATCATAATAACAACCCATGCTTTATTAAAGCGCCTATAATTAAATTGAAAAGCATGCATAACTTAAAAAGAAAATTACTGAATGCACTGTTTTTACTGCCACGTTCGTGACAGAAGGTCGTTTACGGAAAATAATTCCACGTTACTTGTTGTATCTAGGGCCATATGTAATAAAAACGTAATTTATAAGTTGTTAGCAATTTTTTAGTGAAAAAGGCGCAACAAATGAACACTATTTATTTTGTTTTAAATATAACTGTTTTGTATAGTTTAGAGTGTTATATATAGTTAACTGTTATATTAACAGTGTATATAACAACAGAGATGGAAAAAAAAAAATTCTAACTATTGCTACATTACTATGTACATAATGTTACATTACAATATTTAGTTAGAATTCTAAGAACAGTTGTTATTTCACTCGAAACTTAAAATAAGTAGCCGAAAATAGTAAACGTTATAATTTTACATTATGTTCGAATCCTTCGCGGTTCGGTCCAGAGGCACCATAGCTATTAGCTATTACATCTATTTTTGTAACTATAAGTTCTTATAATTCAAATTCCACAAAAATACGACTAACATCAGATTAATTTCAGTATTTAAAATATAGGTCGTTCTGCAATTTTTAGAAACACCTTATTTGGTATATTACGTCTTAAGTTATGTGGTGTTTGCAAACTTTTTCATATCTATAATTAGCCCCAGATTACAGTTATCTGATACCAGCTGATAAACTTCCATTCCAATTCCATTCCATTCATTCCATTCCATTCCAAAAGTCTTAACTTATCAATTACGCAAAATCCAAATGATTGTGTGCAGAAATCTAATAAACTGTAATACTTAATAATTTTTTGCTTACTAAAGATCGAAATTAGACAATTACAGCATTACAATGTCCATCACAGAAGCTTAATGCGCTTGTATATAAACATTAACACAGTATTGTCACACTTACGGACACAACTCATCATCAACCCATTACTGTCCCACTGCTGGGCAAGGTCAACCGCGCTGGCAAGTGCGTATTTGTAGACTTCACATACATTTGAATTTTTTTTATATATCTCTCAGGTTTCCTCACGATGTTTTCCTTCACCGTTTAGCAAGTGACAATTAACTGACACAACTTACCTATCAGAAAAAAAAAGGTTTAGATCATAGTCTAACGAAGGGAAAGTATTGAAATAGACTTCACGCATCTTTGAGAAGTTGCTTTCAATGAACTCTCAGATTTGAAGGCTTCAAAATGTTTTTGTTCACCCTTTACGCATGTGATAGATAATTTAACTCTAATACGCACATAACATCTAAAACTCGGAGTCAAAACCGACGGTATGCGACCGGGGTCGCTTGCTGGACGGTTCGAGCTCCCACTCTTGCCGCCTGCACCCCCGGAAGCTCCATTTTAGTCGCCTCTTACGACAGGCAGGGGATACTGTAGCCCTATTCTAGTCCCGGGACTTCTGGGGTACGGAGTCAGAACCTTTTTTTTTTTTTTTTTTGTTTACGAGGGGGAAACCTTCAAAAGGTACCCGACGACGTGGGAGCGACGCCGGGTTATGTGGGATTTTTACCGCACTAAAACCCTCCCGGTGGTCGTCCTCAACGCTTGTTGGAGAACTCCGGGATCTCCGAGGGAACACAACCGGAGTCCTCCAAGCGCAATGCCCCGATCGGGCTCTACCCTGGGGGAGCACTTTTGGCTCCTCCCACACCATCTGGTGTTTACGACGGTATGCGACCACACATACCGTCGTCCTTCCCGGGGTTGCTTGCTGGACGGTCCGAGCTCCCACTCTTGCCACCCGCAACCCCGGAAGCCCCCTTTTAGTCGCCTCTTACGACAGGCAGGGGATACCGTAGCCCTATTCTACTCCCGAGACTACAGGGACAACGGAGTCAGAACCTAGGATTTGAATCCGGGACCTCAAAACATGAGATGCCGAAATATCAAGCTATCACATCAGAGCATTTAACATCGCATTAAACTGTAATCAGCGTCTCTATAATCGCACCCTATCCCATTCGTACGCTGATAACTAATTCCATTCGTATTACATCGTTCAGCCGACCTTGAAACATTTGCAAGACCCCTCGGAATCCACTTACTTAACTCCTTTTATTCAACTCGTAAATTCTACTACGTTTGAGTTGAATTGACAATTTTAGTACAGTATACGAGTACGTGTCACATGTGAATCATTGTGAATGAAAAAAATTATAGCCCAGTGGTTGAAACGGCTTCTCAATTGCGGGATCCAAAATTGAAACCTCTGATTTTTAAAGCTATGTGATTATTAGCAAGTTAATCACTTACAAATAGTTAGTGCGAAAGAAAATATTGTGAAGAAAAATCTACACATCTGACAGTTCTTTCAGAAATATCTTGACGCATGTGAAATTTACCAATTCGCACTGGGCCAGGGTGGTGTGAACCCCTCTCACTCTGGAAAGAGACCCGTGTCCAGCCGTGGGATTGTAATGGGTTGACGAGGACGACGACGTGAATCTTTGCTCTCATTTGTCACGCCGGTCACAATTTTTCTTAGTGTAAGTACTAGACTATATGTCAGTGAATCAGTCTAACAACTTAAATAGGGTTAGTTCAAGTTTGAAATAATTTTATTGTGAACTATTTTTGTCAGGAGTTTTAGTTAGGTGCTTGAGTCTTTCTTGTACCAAACCTTTCAAACTAGATTAAATATTCTTGTAATAAAACAGAAATAAGTGTGTCGAAAAACGAAAGTTATAGACAATTGTTCTATAAACTTTAACTTGTACCTTCTGTACGTTCTGTACCTTCTGTACCTTCGTATGTTCTAAACTCTTACCATGAGTTTTTACGTTTTGACAAATATGACTGTTTTGGTATTTTTTTACGTATTGCCCATATAAATGCCAATCAGCGCCCCTAGCGGATTGTGTCAGAACTATAGTGTCAGTAACGTAACATTAAATGTCTAAATTGACCAAATGGCGCTTTATGTTTTGTCTCTCTTTTATGCGAACATGTAAGGCAGACAAAAGACTTGAGCACTTTTTGTTACGTTTACTCGGTCTACTTAAGCAAACGGATCAGAATAATGGATTGAGTCAACGTAACGTAAAATTGTGGGATATTTTGAAAACTCATGGTAAGGGTACTGACCTTTTTCTTACGTGGAGAAACCCATTATTTGTTCCTACATTGTCTGGTCTCAACTCAGCCTAAGTTTAAACTCATCATCAACCCATTACTGTCTCACTGCTGGGCACGGGTCTCCTCTCAGAACGAGAGGGATTATAGGGCATTGTCCACCGCGCTGGCTAAGTGCAAAATATGTAAAATATATAAATAATAATATAATCCTTACCTATATCGCTTAACATTGAAATGTAAGGAACTCACAAAAACTTATAGGTAAGTATATCGATTCTATCCACTCAACTGTAACTCGATTAAGTGACAATATCATCCAAACTTGCTACAATGTAGGGGTCGGGATTTCTGTTCCCAATATCTACGAATATAAAAACGGTGCGTGAATAGACTTAACCCGTTCGGCGAGAAACTGATAATAACTATTCTATTTATTCGTTGGATCGGACTCAGTTGACCCTTCAGGGTATTGTGACGCATAGAAATGTGTTAATTTGTTAACCGACTTCAAGATGGACAAGAAAAGGAAGATTTTAGAAGCTTAGCAATTTGCTTTATTTGTGTGTATGTAGGGTTAAAACTTGCAATTGATTGAATTGATTTTAAATCAGTTTACCCAATCGATTGATCTGAATTTTTTATGCACGTTTGGATGACAATATCTTAGTGACGTCATTCAAATCCAAATGTCATGCCCGATCGTACACTGATGTCCTGTCGTTTTTCATGTTATCTGCGAATTCTAAATGAAATATCTCATGCATTGGCGAGGAACGAAAACATTATAACGAAACCTGCCTGCGAGTTACCAAAGATGTTTGAAGCCTACCAATCCACAATTGGCCAGTGGACTATGGGCAAATCTTTTTATCATACGAGAAAACTCTTTTCCAGGATTGGCACAATAAAGTTTTAGTACATAATTTTCGTAATCATGATTACTCGTATATTCATTTAGTCCTAAGCCCTAATTTATCGTTTCTGTATTCATATTAGACTGGTTCTCTTGACCTTGAATAAAGGGCCGGACAGTTTGTAGAGGTCTTCATTTCAGGATACTTTCCCTCATCCTAAATTCCTTTAAGAGCCCTTTGTGTGTACTGCTTGTTTGTTTTTTATTAGCTTACTTTTTACAAGTTAGGTGATGTAAGGGAAAGGTGGGGAGAATATATGTGTCGTTATGAGAAAAAACTTTATACTTTTAAGTATAGCGGTAATTATATTAGCGACTATTATGACTGAGCTGTGCTATGGTTTGGTGGGATAAGAGAAACATATCTTTCCGAGGCGTTCTAGCTTAGTCCTCAGGGGTAGCGGCACATCTATGGCCTACCTTAGGTAGGAATATCTAATCTTATCTGGAGTTGGTTACAGATGTCCATGTGCGGCTGTAGCCACTTATCTTCAAGTGGACTGCATGCTCGTCTGCTACTCCTATACTATAAAAAAAGAATTGCACAATAGTAGCAGTAATTGAGTCCAAATTAATCAAGTGAAACCAACCATACACAATCACAAAATTTCATTGAAATCGGTTGAGCGGTTTTGGAGATTACTTTATACGAATACAGGGATATGTGATCAGTACTTAATATGAGTTTTTACGTTTAGACAAAAATGACTGTGTTTGTTTTTGTTTACGTATTTCCCATATATTTCCAATCTGTTCTGATACAGTCCGCTAGGGGCGCTGATTGGAAATGTATGGGCAAATACGTAAACGAATACCAAAACAGTAATTTTTGTCAAAACTAAAAACACATACGAATCTCGTTGGTAACATGGAATTCATTTATGGAAAATTACTTTACATTTAAGCATATTTACTTAAAGTCTTTATGCCACAAATTGTACATTTTTGGTATTTGGTAAACAAAATTAGGATAGATTGAGTATCAATAACGGGCGATAACGAACGAATCCTCTGAGAATATCTAGTTTAACTAAATCTACTTACGTTTACAATATTTCCTCAGTCCAAAAAACCTAGCTTTAGGAATATTATGTACATTTATTCCGAATCCTACCTTTTCACCCGTAAATATGAAGTCAGTTCACCGGATCAGGGGAGATAAAATCTGAATATGAATAACCCGGCATAGCGTCTTACCTGCCTTATGAAGGGTTAGATTTCCCAGTTGTATTCAGAGCTCCTGCTCTTTTACGGGATTCGTTTCGACAGAACTGGACTGTTTTGTCGAAACAATGTAAATGTCGGAGCTACAGCACTATTTTGTCGGAGCAATGGAGATAGTGTCGCATATTTCGTGTGCCGTCTTAGCGTTGACTCACATGTACGGTTTTGAAAAGCTTTTGAAGATAGATTTTGTCTTAAAAAGCAACTCACATGTACAGTTTTACACATTATTTGAAAATAAATTAAAAATCAAAAATGTCATTTTAAAAAAATATTTGGTAATGTACTGTACTTACACGTCTGATATACTGCAATCTGTTACAACTAACAACAGCCATTGGCATACAGATAGGTATTTCCGACAATCTTTCCGGCAGCAGGTCACAATACAGGCAATGGCGATATAATAAATAACATTTTTAATAATGGTACCTGTGAGTGACGGCTTGGAAGACAAACGAAACGCTCGGAAGTAAGCGCTTTCACAATACGTACTACATACGACTCTTGGGTATTGTTTTAGAATAGTTACGATTTTTACTATTTATGTATATTATTGTATATACTATATGAGTTTGACTTGTATATAGCACTAAGCAGTAGTCGTATTCACCTTTGATGATTTGAAGATTTGAAGATTTTCGAATTATTAGTGACAAGACCACGGAGGCACCATTTCCATTCTTATTTCTGTCTTATAACAAAAGTTTGATGCGAGGCTATATTCTGGTTTAAAGTGTGTGGTAAGGAACACACATTTATCCGAGGCATTCCAGTTGCCTCGTCAGGAGTAGCATATGTGGCTGACCTCAATGAGGATTCTAATCTTATCTAGGCACTTACCATCAGGTGCAATGTATGCTGGTTTACTATGCTTTTATTATATAAAAAACATAGCCTTAAAACACTAGAGAGTCGATGCTATCAACAAAATCTTAATTAAACTTTCTTATCCTTTAAAAATAGACACAATAACCATTCGGGACATATATTTAATTTTTGACTCGTCGCCGGCGTAAGAAATTCAAGGGTACTTTTCCAATATCAGCTTCAAGGTTGCACTGACACCGAGAATTCCAATACTTTGTCCCATATTGGATACTCAGTCAAGTGGAGTTTAAGTTTTGATTTCTTATTTACTGTAGAGTATTTTATGGATGAAATCTAGGTGTAGTCTAAATTCGGTGTGGGTGTCCAATGTGAGGCTTTTTGGTGATGAGGAGGAAATCTCTCAAGAATGTCACGTCTAATTTTTATTTGAGTTAAAGATCGACTAATACGACGAAGGAATTTTCTAGATTTTATAGTCACTCAAGTGGTCAGAGATAAAATTACATTTTTATAGAATAAAATGCAATAAAAAATAAAAAGATACTCTACAAGTGTTGATAAGATCAAACATGGACTTTATTAGACATAACTTTAATATGCTCTTGAAGCACGATAAGGCAGCTCGTAGATAAGGTGGCTCGTAGGAGGTTGTAATTCAAACCGAATTAGCATTTAGTGTTTCCTACACGAGTACCCTGGAGCAATTGTGGAAGTTTGTAGCTGCGCTCGTAAAATGTATATTATTTGTAATTAAGATTTGAGATACGTTAGTACGGAAGATGTGATAATTTTATTCAACTTTTTAATTTTTAGGGTTCCGTAACCAAAGGGGAAAATCGGAACCCTATTGCTCAGCCTCCGGTGTCTGTCCATCTGTCACACGGTTCTATCTTGAACCATAATAGATTGACATTGATTGAGATTGACATTTGCAGAATATGTGTAATGGTGGCGGCTATAACAACAAATGCTGAAAATAAAAATATCTTGAAAATAAATGGGGGTTGCCATACAAGAAACCGCTAGTGTTTGGCGTTTTTCGCTTTAACTATTGAACCATAATAAGTATTCAGTTAAAATTTTCAAAATCCAGTAACTTTTATGGCTGCTATGATAACGATATAAAAAATAAAAATAAATGAAAATTTGGTGGTACGGAAGCCTATCTATGGGCGCGAGTGCGACTTATTTCTTCACGAATTATTTCTAAGGTTATGTTATTTCAGCTAACTGATCTAAATAAAAGATTTAAATATTATTTTTAATTAAAAAAAATAGCTCTCTTAGTATGTAATATCATTACAGAAATGATAACAAAAAGTTCATAAGGTTTTCCTTCCGGTTTGCCGGTCCGATTATAGGATCGAACTTTGTAATGGAATTTTATATCAACCTTAAATAGAAGCTGCAGTAATCTGAAGATCCCGTTGAAAGTTTCAGCGCCTTACTTAGGTACCTGTGTTTTTTCCTGAAGATAAGCTAGAAAAAAATAAGGTTCCCTTTCCACCAGAGATGTTAGAAGTACTTAAATGGATTCCATCAACAGATGAATCATACGTCATAGCATCGTGTCTAGCGTACTGTATGACGTCAGAGCAGACGCCATTTTTACTCCTGACTAAAATTCCAATGAAAATATTGGTACAATCAATCGTAAGTTTGCGAAAATTTAGTGTAAACGTACCACATATCACCTTTTATGATCAATTATCTGTTTTAATCTTAATCATTATTAACTCGTATGATAGGTAATTGTAATATACTCATAGCACTTTATATAATATTTATTAGTCAGACTTATAAGTAATGTTACCTTTTCAACGTACGGAGCTTTATACACCTCACCTCGATGTAGTTAATGGGCGAAAATTCAGAACAATTTTTAATTGTTAATAATTATGCTTTTTTTTTCTTTTTCTATTATTTTGTTATTGTTTGTTGAAGGATGTAGGAAAATAGAAGTAGCCGACGAGCGTGTAGTCTACCTGATGGTAAGTACCTGCTGCCCATGGACATCTGCTATCAACCTCAGATCAGATTCCTACCGAAGGTCGGCATAGATCTGTCGCGATCCCTGAGAACTATGCTGGAATGTCTCAGAAAAGGATATTTTCCTTACTACACGAATTAAAGACAACTATCTAAAATTAAACGTCGCCATACCAATGATATACGGTTTTAATAAACTCATAAACCGACGCAACTGTCAGGATACCGTTATGAAAACACCGGATTTTCGGGAATTCAAATGAGCATACGTCGGCATACGTAACGAAGCTAAGGCCCGTGCCAGACGTAAACAAATATTTGAACAAAGACTTTGCTTACACATTTGAACACTTTTTATTTGTTTTAATTTTTTTACTCATGTCGTGGTCTCCTAGCAACTGGAATTTGCGCATGTGCAGCAAGCTCCACACATATTTGACGTTTGAACGCTTTGATGTGCGCTCGAAAAATCGACACTAAATGACAAAGTACCAATAATTGAAGCAATCTTTGAACAAATTCTCAGATACCCGTTCTTCGCTGTTTTCAAACGTGTGTTCAAAATTTGTGCTATGTCTGGCACGGGCTTTAGCGTCGTAGTGACGTTGGTTGTCACAAAAATATAATATGTCATCGCTAATAAAATACGTGACGCTACTTTTCTATTTTGGGTTACTCGGAATTGAATTATATAAATAGAACTTTGTTCTTTATTAGTTAGTACCTAATTTTGTACGAATATTGACAATAGAATGAGGTAGAAGACTAAATGACGATGATAGAATGATGATCATAGTACCACTAATAAAGACGATTAGTAGTATATTTATGATGATGACAGAATATAACAGATTAAGCCAGCTCCACATTCTCGCGAGAATCTCGCGAGGACGCGAGAAAAGCCCGATTCGTATTGGCACCACATTCTCGTTTCTCGTGCTTTTCTCCCGCCATACCCGCTCCACATTCTCGCGAGAATCTCGCGAGAATGTGGAGCGGGCTTTAATGAAAACAAAATAATGATAGCGATGACAGAACGATGATGATGTGCATGATATCGAAGTAGCAGACGAGCATGTCCACCTGATGGTAAGTGGCTATTGCCCCTCATGGACATCTGTAATCAGTTACACATAAGATTAAAGTATTCAGTGACGTATGCATCGTTACCCCTGAGGACTAAGTTGTGACGCCTCGGATGAGTATGTCTCTCTTCCCACAAACCGGAACACAGCAGTGCTGTGCTGTTTTTAGGTAGAAAAAGGTGTGGCGGAGTTTTTTGTTTTGTAATTTAGGAGTAGCAGAAGAGCAACCAGTCCACCTGATGGTAAGTGGCTACTGCCGCCCATGGACTTCTGTAATCAACCCCATATAGGATTAGATATTCCTACCTGAGGCCGGCCTCAGATGCGCCGCTACCCCTGAGGACTAAGCTGGAACGCCTCGGAAAAGTGTGTCTCCCTTATCACATCCTACAAACCAGAACACAGCAGCGCTTAAAACTACTGTTAATAGGCGTGGTGGTGGTGCCGGCGGAGTTGAACTGAAAAGGGTTCTACAACTCGCATGATCAAATAGCTTGAAACTATAGCTAGCAATTACCTGGTTGTAATAACCGGATATCGGGTTCGAGTAAACTTGCCCGAGTACTCGGGTATTTCGAAACTCAATCAGTTCGCTGGCGCAGAAGTTCAATTAATTGGTAAAAGCAACATACCCGAATTTTGTTCCGTTGTTTTCACATTTCTCTCAACAGTCTATAATACAATCATATAAGTCTTGGCTTTCTATTCTGAGGTTGTTGAAAGTAAAATTTTAGAAATTACCAACCTATGTTAAGGTAGCTAGATAGGCCTGAAAATTTGTTTTTGATGACATTACATTGAACGATGAAATACTTAATAATTAAGTTTTTTTTATAACTTCAAATATTATAAATTACCTATTTTTTTGTTTTCGAGGGGGAAACCTTTGAAAGATACCCGGTTCCGTGGGAGGAACTCGGGGTTATGTGGATCCTCGGCACTGCATAGAGGCCTCCGGGAATCCCAGTTCCCACTCTTATCACCCGCAACTCTGGAAGCCCCTTTTAGTCGCCTCTTACAACAGGTAGGGGATACCGTAGCCCTATTCTGGTCCCGGAACTACAGGGACAAGAAAATACCTATCTGCCATCTACCATATGACAACTATAAATATTAACAATATGTTCCATAAAAGTAAAATCGATTTAAGGTCTAGAAATCTGCATATCATATATGTAAATTGTGATATATTCTGTCAGCAATCTGAACGCCAAAATATGGAAACGAAAAGTAACCTAAAGTTAGAACTGAGCTGTTTAGATAAAAAATATCTTCGACTAAACCCATAACATGAAGCAACTTCTGTGCCTATTAAACATACGTAGTCAAATCACAACCTCATAAAAGAAATAAAAGGAACCATTCCCAAAACTCGCACGTAACCACGTGCTCTCAATTCAGTCGGAGGTGATCTCGATAACGATTTAGCTAAAGGGTAATGGTTAGAATTGTGTAGCTCGCGAGTGAGTGATATAAAAGATATATATCTTCACCAAAGAGCTAATCACTCATCAACTCCGACGGATTTGAATTATATCTTTATATCCGCATCACATGGTTTAGTTCATAGATTCAAACGATTCCGGATATAAGATCTTCTTCAACTCAACAGTGTTATACTAGCTCGCGAGTGAGCGATGAGTCAAATGAGCGACTGACTGAGAGTGAGTAGTGAGCCTGATTCGAGTCAAATGCGTTGATTGAGATATATAACAGTTACGGTTACGTATTAAACACTAAATTAAAATATTTTATTACTAAGAACATGGAAACCGGGATATACAAATAGCGTTGGCTGTGATAATTCATATATAATTTCTTGCCAGTTTTGTATTAATTATAGGAATCAAAAATGTTGTCAAAACATTTTGATCTGATTCTCTGATATACTAATATAAAATGTCGCGTATCTTTACAGAGCTACTGAGCTAAAGTGAGCTATTGAGCTAAAAGAGTGATATATATCACTGAGTTCAAAAGATATATATCACTCTTTTCACTTTAGTGATACATTTTGCGCAACTCTAGTAATGGTTATTTTTATTATAGCACCCTTCAAGTAGGCTGAGGATCTTACACTCTCCACCATTTATCTGGTGCTATTGGCTTATATAACAATATATGGTAAGAATAATTGGAAAAGTGCGAGTCGAACTAAATCGAAGGGTTCCGTACCACCAAATTGTCGTTTGATTTTTATTTTTAATATTTGTTGTAACTATAGAAGCAGCATAAGAATTAAATGCATTGTGATGATTTTTCTTATTCTGTCTTAATCTTTATCCATTGAATATCACGGTTTAATACATAAAGTGAAAAAACGCCGAAAAATAGCGATTTAATTTCAAGATATTTTTAATTTTTATTATCATCATCGTTACTTGACACTTACAAAACACTTATCAGACACACAAACAGATATCATCTTTTCTAATTACATTACGCAAAATATTTTTTTTATTTAGTACGTAAGTAATTCAAAATCAAAATTGGATGATTGATTTAGCATAACTTGAAAATTTAAAGATTCTATCTATTACGGTTCATGAAATAGATCCCTGTGACAGACAGACGAAGTCTTAGTAATAGGGTTTCGTTTTTACCCCTTGGGTACGGAACCCTAAAAAGTATTTCGTATCGCTTAAGGAAAATGGTCCATTATTAGCTCGATGTTATTAACTTTCTATATAAATGTATAGGTATTTCAGAGCCGTTTTAAAATACCTAAGATAAATATGTTGTAGTTTCCGAAATGGAATGAAACGGCGGTAGAATCATCTATAGTTTTACTTTACCATCAGGTGGTAGAACCCTTTGTGGTTCGACCTCGGCGGCACCACCGCTACCTATTTCTGCCTCAGAATAGCAGTGTTAAGCGCTGCCGTATTCTGGTTTGAAGGGTGTGGTAAGGGAAACATACTTTTCCAAGGCGTTCCAGTTTAGTCTTGAGGGATAACTTTAATTAGGATTTTACCTATTACTATGAAACGGACATCATATTAGTTTGCTATTTAAACTTTTAATTAAAAATGTAAAAGATTTTATGACTTAATCTTATATGGTTGAAGCGATTTTATCGACCCACGCAAAGAGTTACATTAAATACTTACGTTTCACGTTAAAATCACACACCAGCAAACCTCCATGCGTAAGATTATACAAATTAAATTAAGATCGCGAAGTTTCGGAGAGCTTTCGCAAAGATCCGAAACTTCGTCGGAGGTACTGAGATAAGAAATAAACCCCCAAAGTCGAAATTATGATGTCGTCTAAAAATGAGTAATTTCATAGTACACGTAGCAAAATAATAATTTACCAAAAATATAATTGTTTGCTTGGAAAACTTAATAAAGTTGATTGAAAGCTTGTTTACCCAAACCGTTACGAATTACAAGAGAAAAATGAGATGAAACCAATGGGATTATTCCAGTTTTATATAAACAATTGAATTACATAACATACGAGCCGAAGTAATGTTTATGTCACGCTTGAAATTAGAAGACGAGAATTCTGGGTATAAGGCGACTTAAACAAGTGCGATTTATATTGTGATATTTTTATCGTGTTATATTAAGCTATTGCATAGCTTCTATCGCGGGCCTTGAGTGTGGAGACCGTAGGCAGAAATTCCGTAACGAAAAAACCTAACACCGCCCACTCCGACCGGCACAGCGGTGATACTTTTTAGTAGCGATCTGTGCGCCCCGGGGCGCACACGCCAGTTGACGGGTTAATGAGTTTTTGCATACTGCATAAATAAAATAAATATATAATTGTAATTGCATAAGTTGATAAAAAATGCTATGCAATAGCTTTACCGCGGCAGTCTCCGAGTGCCACACGTATTTTTTTGTATTATGTTGTACTTTGGAGAAAGTTTTACCCTGTTTGTGATTTTTAAGATTCATAAATGACAGAATTATCGAACTAAGTAAATAAAATTTGCATTTTTAACTCCTTATTTTGTTTTAAATGTTTTTAAGTTGATAAATTTCAAGCTATCCGCACCTATATAGAGTCACCTCCTGCTAGAACTAAAGCTATCTTTTCCTATCTTTGCTAAATATTAACCGAAGTGTTTGAAATTTGTTGGCAAACATTTATATAGTTCACCCGATGGTTACTGCCATTCATAGACATCTGTAATAAACCCCAGATAAAATTAGAGTCCCATCTGTGGTCGTTGACAGTGCATTACTACCCCCAAAGAACGCTATAACGCCTCGGATAAGTATATATCTTATCACACTAAATTCTTACTATTAATTAATTTCGACTCTTCTCACAAAAAGAAAGTGTATAAGAAGCCTAAGCATTCTTAAAAATAAATGGTACGTAATAAAATTTGTCGTATAACGAACACGGAGTAAAATTAATCTTTCGTGCTTATAAATGTTCTGCTCCTGGCTGTAATTTGTTGTTTATTATAATAGAATTTTATATTTTATGTTACATAAAAACGACAATGATATACATATTCATATGTTATAGTCATACGATTACATAGTTTAGGCCTTTTTAATTAGATTTTTGTAATTAAAAAGTAATTATCAAGCTTTGTTGCAGAAGGAAAACATTAATTTTAGAAATGTAGGTTTCCTACCTACATTTCTAAATTTTTTTTAACAAAAAGTTTTTATAAATGGGTGTGCGTAGTTAAGTATTAGAAATTAAAAAATAATTATCATTGTAAGGAAACCTATATGCCTGAGAGTTCTCAACAAAAAGTTCTCAAAAGGTGTATGAAGTCTACCAATTCGCACTTGGCTAGCGCGGTAGACTAGTCCCTAAATTCCTCTCGCTTTGAAACGAATTGAGGGCCTAGTCAATAATTTGGTGGTGGTAGAACCCTTTCTGGTTCAACTCCGGCGGCATCACCGCCACACCTATTTCCGCCTACTGACGGTAGTGTTAAGCGTGTTCTACTTTGAAGGGTGTGGTAAGGCAGACAAACTTTTCCGAGGCGTTCCACCTTAGTCCTCAGGGATAGCGGCGCATCTGTGGCCGACCTCAGGTAGTAATCTATGTCCATGTTATTATAAATAAGTAAACCCGTACCCAGTTGTGGGACAGTAATTTGTGAAAAAGTTGAAAAAAAAAATGTAATTGAAGTAGTGAACGAGTATGTAGCCTTGATTGTAAGCGAACAGAGTAGCCCATGGACATCTACTTTAATTAAATGAAAATAAGAGAATTCCCACTTAATCTTAATAACGGATGCGTTGCTCTCCCCGAGGATTAAGTAGGAGCTTAGCTTCACAGCTCTATTGTGGATTTTTGTAATTAAAGTTTTTTTGTCTGGCTTATGTAACATAATATAAGCTCGGTATAAGATTGTGGACAGTTCATCCAATTTTGATTCGTACTCATAAATATAATTCCAGTTTTGTCCGACTGCTGGGCATTGATCTCCTCTCAGAAAGGACGATATGGACCATGTGGACCACGCTGGACGAGAGCGAATAGCTAGACTGTTAGATTTGATTTACAACTTTACGATACCTTACTTCGCCGTTACATTAAATAATTATTGATGTCTTATACGCCCACAACTTTAAAAACTCAAAGATTTGGGGATTCGAACCCCATATCCCCAAGATAAGACTTCTAATTTCAACCCATTACATTTGCTACTTTTTGACAGCCGTATTAAATCTAACACTGGTTTTAACGATAGATTTTACCATGCAAATATTACAATTTCCCATAGATATAGGATATCGATAAACATCTAATTTGTCTATGGGGTTTGTTAAAGTACAATGATGAAAGCGCTATAAGATCCATTTAAAAAACATTTCCTAGTAGAAACAGTCACATATTCTATGGCATTATATAATACTGTTTCATTACAATTACAAGCAATTACTACAAGTGTAATTATGACATTTATTATCCATGGGGCTATGAACATGCCGCCATCTGTTTGTTTGTTATTAAATTCTCCCCTTTTTATGAACCGAAACGAAATAATTTTGGGCTCGCAATAAATTTTAACGGAGCGTGATACGCATTAAACTAGATTTCATAAGGATGATGAAAAATAATTTAAATTTAATTTAATTAAGTGTTAGTTACCATACTCCTCCGAAACGGCTTTACCGATGTTCACCAAATTTTATATGCATATTCAGTAGGTCGGAGAATCGGCTACTATCTATTTTTCATACCCCTAAGTGATAAGGGTTGTTCACCCCTAACATATTTTTTATTTATATGGCAACAACGTTTGCCGGGTCAGCTATTAACAATATAACGTACAAAATGGCGCCTTCTACACTTATAGCTCCTTATAATTTCTGTATTTTGGGTTCTATGTACACACACACACAGACAGGCGAATGAACTAATAAATAGACCCAGAACAAAAACTTAATTTAGATTAAATGAAATATATTTATTTTAGACTTAGAGACTTACGGCTCACTTAAAAAGGTCAATATTTTTACAATATTTTTTCCAACTATAACTACTTATCGTAAGGTGACTTGACTATTTGTTTGTTTCATCCTTCTAAGTATTTGTTTTACAGAAAAGCATTATTCAGTGGTGAAAAAAGGTCATGAAAATTTTAGGTACATCATATTATTTTTATTCACGTTAGTTGGATTCAATTCTTTAGTGATTTTTGAACTATTGCAGATCGTGGTCACAGCGAAATAAGTTAACAATTTCGCATCCCAAAATATTATTAAGTAAAATTAAATTTAAACTTAAAAAGAGTAACAACTTTATCAAATTCTATGCGAATGAAGTCACAATAACCAGTAATGGATAGGTTTACTTAATGTTGATATAATATAATACGGTTAAGTTATTTGCTTAGCACGGAAACACGATCTTATTTATTAAAGTGTAAACATTTCCATTTGCAGTATATTGTAATAACAAGGTGCTGGAAATGTATTAAACTTGCCAGCTTCGAAATATTTGCCTTTAATTAGAATAATGAACATAGTATTATAGCAGCACTTTGTCATTATTAGAATGACAATATGAAGTAATAATATAAATTGTAGTTTCCGGTAATTTATGTGCCTACAACCCTTTCCATTTGCTACCACTGTGCAAATATTTTATTTTATTCCCAACAACTGGAGGAGGCCTGATGTTAGCTACACTTCACTTCACACTCTGCTACGTTGCTCCAATGAGTGATAGTGGGAAGTACAGCTCAGAGGCAATCCTATTTAGAATATTGCTCATGAAGTCAATGATAAGGTTTAACAACTGACAACTCCGATAAGGTTTAGTCAATGATAACCTGAATCGACAAGAGTTTAGAAGCACGGAAGCACGCATTAAAATTTTTCTACCGACGGGCACCCATCCAACGCCCATCTGAGCTCCATGTTGCTTAACTTGTATCTCTATTACAGTCTACACAAGCCACGAAGCTACGCGCGTCACAAACGTATTATTACGTAAAAAAATTCTTATCTCATGGCTTATAAAAAGTAAATCTTGTACATTGCCTCGGAAATGCCTGTAACGATTTCGTACCAATTTTATTTTAGTTAACAGCGTGACAGAAACATCCCTTGCTATGTATTTTTATAGCTGAGATTTAGCGCAAATTCAAGACGCTGTGTAGGGTGCACCAACTCTTTATTGCTCGCTTTTTGAAGATATTTTAAACTCGTTAGGGAAGATAAATGAAAATGAAATTTTAATTTGCACAGTTGCACCATCGTCATATGAAACACATGTCATCTTTTATGAATTAAAATAAATAAAATGTATTTTGAACCTGTACATAATATGTATGATGGTATATATTTTTTATTTTTATTTCAATATATACCATTATACGTATTTGTAGAGGATTGTTGCGAAGTAGTTTTAATCTTAACTTAATAGCATGGATTTCCGCAAAGTAACGCCTGATACAATTAACTAGAAATAGGATATTTTTTTGCCGAGGGACCCCAGATTTGGGGGCGCTAGAAAATAATCGATTCTAAAAGTGGGCGAGACATAAAATAAGTTTGAGAACCTCTGCTTGAAATATTTTTTTTTGAACTGAAGTACTGTAGGTACTTTCTGCTACATGTCGTACTTTGCAAGGGATTTAAGTGAAAATACTTCAGTGTCACGTAAACGAGAAACTATTCTATTAACCGGTTCATTGGGTAACGTTAATACACTTTATACGATATTCTGTCACTTTGAGATAGTATTAGAAGCAAACTCCTTATTTTATAAGGGTGGGATTTTCCAAATTAGCATCGTTCTTAGAAGTTATTAAGTTAAAAGTAGCCTTTGTCACGTTCTCTAAAGTCACGTAATCGAGAATGGATTCTACCAACCAGTAGCATCAGTACATCTTATACAGTATTCCGTTATTTGGTTATAGTATTCAGTTAGAAAACAGGTTATTTATGTATATGTGTTGCAGCACAAAATTTAATGAATTTTAAATCTTTAAACACGATTCCTAGTTTTCTTTCAGTATAATAAGTTATCTGGGGACGGGACCGCACTTTTGCGTAATTTTATCTAAAATCACACATGTCACTTTCTCTAAAGTCATGTAATTGAGAATCAGTCATCAATAATTAAAAGAATATTCTTAACACTCCGCATAAAGTATACCGTCACTAAACACAATAAGAAAAATACTTTGCTATGTACTACTTGAAGTTGCTTAAAACGTAAACTCATTGATTACTAATCATTCTTCGATCATAGATTGAGCCGAAATTTCGTTTAGTAAACATCACGTTATCGAGAATCGATTCTCAGCCGGGTCATTGAATAACGTTTTCGTAATCCTTATTTCGTCACTCGACGTCAAAGGGTTCATTAGAGCTAAGAGGGTGCTTATGAAAACAAATCTAGTAGCTTAAGGTGTTATATACCTATTTATAATTTGGGTATTTTTGCTATTAAAAGTATAATTCAAATAAAACATAGCAGTGTCATTTAGAAACGAATTTATTGTTTTTTCACATATAACAAATATGACACTTAATTAACCTAAGTTAATTATTACTAACTTAAGTTAACTTTAGTTAATATTAACTTAAGTTAATTGGAAAATTACTTAAATACCTATACAAAATCCGGTAAAGTTAAACTGAATAAACGTTTCCCGTAAAGTGGTTTGCAATTCATACCATCCAGACGTCTCGCTAAGCCTCCATCTCGTCAAGAGCTGACGTCAGCGTATCGGTCAGCAATTTACCTGATAATCTAAAGTGAAGCAAAACGTTACCTAAAGGTGAAGCTTTCTTCCTTGTCTGTAAGGAAGAAATATTGGCAAAATATGCAATTTTTTTATTTTAACAAATGACTTATACGTTTGCCTTTCCGAAAATCTTGGCCAACTTAAAAAAAATGGAGTAGAATGATTATGAAAGATTATAAAAATGGCATTTTTCTTAAGGTAGTGCCTTCGATCACTAATAAGAACTCGAAGGGTAGTGCACTTATATTGAAAGTTTTTAATTTACCGTATTAGGTACTTTAAGTAAAATAATATATTGCAACGTATAAAATACCTTATAAGCGTTTCTCCAGACCTTTTAAGACTCAATTCCCAAATTCTAAAGGTGAAGCTTTGTTCCTTGTTTATTTAGGACAAACACACAAAAACTGCAATTTTGAATTACGTTATTTATTTAACACATTGTACATTTACGAGTATCTCTCCGAATAAACCTTGGTGATGTTTTAAAAAAAATATAACTATTTTTGATATATAATTATTAAGTAGAAAAATACACTTTTCTTAAAAAAATATACGGCATTTATATAGAAAGTTTTTAACTTAATTATTATAAGTAAAACGTAAAAAATACCTAATACACGTTCCTCCAGGCCTTTGACTAAGTCTCAATTCCGTCAAGAGCCGACATCAGCGTATCGGTCAGCAATTTACCTGATAATCTAAAGTGAAGCGAAACGTTACCTAAAAGCGAAGCTTTGTTCCTTGTCTCGACGGAGGTGGGATGAACTCATTACGTCAGATTAGGTTACGTTAAACTATATAGATCATCTTACGTACTGTCTAGCCGTGTTCGCAGCTAATGTACTGATATTATCAGCTGATGTTACTGAAATAACATTTATTATTGATAAAGTAAATAGTAGTAGATGTAGTAAACTTATAATGTGGCTGCAAACTTTTGTTTAAAATACTTTGGCATGGAATATCCTACCATTATAAGGGGTCTGCAAACTACCCCACCACGTTAAAGTATTAAGGGCCTCATGGCCTCTGATGATAATTATCAAATATCGGGATGCAAGGCTTAACAAGACCTCACACAAATGATAAAAATAATCTGAATTTGCACTGTTTTACACATAATACTAACTTAATAATGGAAATATAATTTGTCAGCAAAACTCAAAGCGAGGGTAATTTAGAAAACTAGTGAAGTGTATTATAAACATTTGGCTAACGAGAAATGTAAGAGATTAACAATTAGCTCATAGAGTCACGTAGTAATCTACATATTTCTTACTCAAATTTTACTTAAAACACATGAAGTTAATTAATGCTTAATTTATGCACGTCAGCTGACACCGACAATGAATTAATCATTGCATATGCTTGTATTAAGGGTATCAATTTCCAAGCTAATTCGAAAACTAAACTAATTTCAGAATTCTACTTTAGAATCAAAGATAAGTATAGATATCTCACCGCCTTGTAATTGAAGGAAGCCATTAAATGACATAAACGGCTGACAATTATGTCAGCCCTTTAACGGCTGGCATGGTGTAATTTACGCGGAACATGCGCAGTTAAGACATGAAATCGAAGAAAAAGTGCGAAAAAATATCTTTTTATTCGTAAATGATCTAAAAACTATTTTTTTTTAATATTTTTCAAATACAAAAATAGCCGACAGTGACAATTGTCAAAAGGTTACATTTTCTTGTTAGGAGCGAATAATCTTTACTAATCTATGTTTTGAATTTAGTAGCCATAGCAATGTGTGCACTGTGCAAATAGAAATCCTAAAATAGGTCTTAAAATATTTCAAAGGCCAGTTTATACAATAAATGTTGACATCTAAATGGATAAGTCCTGCAGTAGAAATTAGGAGTGACGTCACAGCGAAGATGCTGGCTAACCGGCTCTAATTGTTTTATTTCCGAGCCCTTGTCCCTCCGAGGCTTTGGGCAGCAAGCTAGGAAACCTTATTATCATTCTACTACAGTCGAAACTCCGTCGTCTGTTTGTGTATAATGTTATTATCCTCCAAAGGAATACCGCTGTGTAAATTCTCTTTAGAAATTGTATATATAGGTATAGCGTGCCTTGTTAGTCAAACCATCGCTGAGCGGATCAGCGGACGAAATAGGTCGAATCGTGAAATCAAGGCTGGATTATTCGGGCAGTGTTTGCGGAAATTTGGAATAGTTTAGGTAAGTGACGTAAACCCATAATATTTTTGTATAAGTGATCCCAAAAAAGGATTTTAGCGCATATTTTATACTTAAAAGTCGCAATATTTTTTGAGAAAATGTGTAAATTATTTTTGCTGAAAACCGTAAGGCTATAATCTGTTTTATGTTCCACTGTAGGGCTGAGGAATTTCCCCAAAGTCTGGCAAGGATAATTATATAATTTAAGTAAATCAATTTGCAATTGATGAAAAATTTAAACAAAAATCATTTTATAACATATTATGATTTATTTAATAAAATAGATTATTATCGGTAAGTAAATATAATATAGTTGTAAATTACAACACGCCATAGTGCAGGTGTGAATTATTTAAAATCCAGTTCTTTGAAATGTATACCTATATCTTAAAATTCGATAACCGACACTTCATATAATGCATAATGAATGAGAGATCGGAAAAATCGATAACACGTGTTACATCACAAGATTCTTGGCGGTCGATGTCAATTCAAGCACGTTCTGTACAGATACTACGTTTCTGTTACTCAGTTCTATCATGTGTTTTTGCCCTATTTACTTGGGGGTCTAAGTGTCAAATTCCAAGCCTGTAATATTGACTAGGTCAAGTGCATTTGAAGAAAATCTTGCGTGCTAATGATCCTAATTAGGAATGACCTTCGTGCATCCGTTTAATAAATAACTAATTTATATCCAAATTGTGTTAGACAATTGTCGCGAGTGCGGCGCATTTATTTTATTAAGTATCAAGAAAATATAAGAATTGTCTGAAGTAGTTCCAGTTCCATATGTACCACATTAGGTTAAGTTTAACATTGTAAAAAATATTTTTTTAAAAGATGTGTGTTATGGTTTCTTTCGCCGCTTCTTCTTCATAACGAAACACCTTGTGAAGTGGTGGTAGTTGTATTGACATTCAAAAAGTGCTCTGTGAAGAATCTATTTTGAATTTTAAAAAAATGATTTGATTTGATTTCAATACATATTTTCATTAATAATTTGACATAATACTCATATGATTGAAGGCTCATCTTGATACATTGTTTGTGTCAGACGGATGGTTTTCTCAAGTTTCAACGTATACAATAAGAGTTCAGGCGAATAAAATCGCTAAAATAATAAACAAAGGGAAAATTCGTTCCATTTCGAACAAAGTGAATGAGCGTCTCAGATGACAAGATGTTTAAGTTTCCGCTGTCGAGCCGGGATATCGATATATTTGTTTTCGTTGTTAAGAAGAATAACGGAAAATAGACAATTAAATACTCATTGTGTAATGTCACCTATTTCTACCTAAAAACAGTAGTGTTAGGCGCTGCTGTGTTCCGGTTTGAAGGGTGTGGTAAGGGAGACAGACTATTCCGAGGCGTTCCAGCTTAGTCCTCAGGGGTAGCGGCGCATCTGTGGCCGACCTCAGATAGGAATAACTAATCCTATCTGGGGTTGATTACAGATGTCCATGGGCGGCAGTAGCCGCTTACCATCAGGTGGACTGCATGCTCGTCTGCTACTCTTATATTATAAAAAAAAAGTAATTCATGCATGACTTAGATTATGACATTTTAAGTTTCTAGAACCGTATGTGGTTCGTCTCCAGAGGTACCACCATCACACCTTTCTGGCTACCAACAGCAGTGTTAAGTGCTGCCGTGTTTCGTTTTAAAGGGTGTGGTAGTAGACATAGGTAGATTTTTGGAGGCATTCTAGCTTAGTCCTCAGGGATAGCGGCGCATCGGTGACTGACCACAGCTGTTCGTAGGAATCTAATCTTATCTAGGGTTGTTTCTGAAATCTGTATGATCATGGGCGGCAAGTAACCACTTACCATCAGTTGGACTTCATACTCGTACGCTACTCATGTATTTTAAACAAAAAGAAAAAAAAAACATTTGAATTACATATTCACACAAATTATCATACAAACTGACGAACAAATATATAAAACCAACAACGGTTTTGAAGTTTTCATATTATATAAATAAGCTGGCAGATAGAACTCTATTTATTTAACTTCGATGTAAAAGTTAGTGTGTACAGTCTCTAGAGGTTAAAGGTTAAACGAGAGAGAGTCAATTAAAACTCGGAGCTAAAACCTATAAAGCGATGCTTGATTTAGACAACGTTCGTTGTAACTAACCTCGTTACGGCGCTACGTAGAGTGTGAATAAATAGACTTCTAATAATAATGCTTTTTTATCCGACTGCGGAGCATATGGCCCATTCTTTGGCAAGCCTTGCAATCAAGACGGCTTGAATTTTTATACGTGATGTGTCGTTACATTCGTCTGAATTGTAAGAGTGCCATAGGCTATATTTTTAATCAGTTGGTTTTTCCAATAATTCTCCAGCTTATTACTTCATTTATAAAGCTTTCTACAATCATCCCCGAAATAGAATTATTTATACTATGGGTACCGTGGACACTTTAAGAACGAGTATCAAACACCCAGATCTAGAATAGGAATCTAATCCCCAATTACAGTGTTTATTATATTTTTTTTTTGCTTTTCTTTGCTTCCACAATTGAAGATGTATGTAATCCCAAATTCGATCCGCTATTATCTCGTACGAACGTACGCTATCTAGTACGAAGCAATGTGAAGCGTGCCAACGAATGCGGTTATGTCGGGATTACCGCGTGAACATTTGTCGATGTGTTGTTTGTAATATGTGTAACGTTTGTTGAGATTATTATTGCATGATTCGGAATTACGGTTAGATTTCATGGCTTCAAAAAAATATCTTTTTATGTTATTTTTCCAATTTTGGCCAATTTCATTGTACTCGTATGTGATGTCCCAGATATTGTTGTTTGGTTTTCAGTTGTAATCGGAACCAATAAGTGGCGCTGAGGTAGACTTCCAGATATTTTTAATATTTCGCTCCATTCTTTTGTTTTTATTCTGTTTTCTTTCTCAAAATAACAATGAAACATGGTATGTATCTAATACGAAATTTGTTACGGTATTATTTCCGTCCGAAGCAATGTGAAGCGTGCCAACGAATGCGGTTATGTCGGGATTAGCGCGTGAACGGTGTCGATGTGTTTGTCATATGTGTTGCGTTTGTCGAGATTACTGTTGCATGACCCGGAATTTCGATTGGGATTTATACCTTGAATTTATTCACATGTAAAGTGAATGAAAGCAAAAACACTTACAACGATACTTATAAAGGTTTTATGTCGCTATTTATTTCTCACGTATTCACGTGTCTGATAAAAATTTACGTTTTGATTATGTGTTTGATAACCAAAACGGCAAAGTTTATCTCGTTTCAAGAGTTACTCTCAATCCCGCAGTTTCACATCAATACGGTTCACTTAAGAGTTTATGACTGTGTGCTATAAGCCTATAGCCCTGTGTCTATAGTTTTCATACCACTGTTTATTAAACATGCTCCGTAAAGTTCGTCGTCAATCCATTATTGTCTCACTGCTGGTTCTCACACTCACACAGTTCTCTTCTCAGTGTGAGAGGAAAGTCATGCTCTACCGCGCTGGCCTAAACATGGTTAAAACATAATATTCTATCAATTAATTCTAGAAAGTTTGGGTCAAAATTTGGTAAACTGCTCTATATTTGTAGGGTAAGTATATAATATTCAAAACTAAATACAAGCGATGTGTTTACGAGGCAATTTGCAGTGTCTGGGGCTTTTATGACGCGTTGTATTGCAGCTATTACATTTGTCCGGATTTTGTCCGGATTATTGTTCTGTTGTTCCGGAATTCTGGTCAGAGTTTATAGCGTTCAATTGTTCCATTGTTCCTGCTAACTAGTGATGTGATTACGTGGTGATTCCCACGGATAAACGTTGTGTCAATATGTTTATTGCATTTGCTGTTATTGTTCGATTGGTCCGGAATTCTGGTTACAATTTATAGCAATTATGTACCTACCATTGATGATTTGGACTATTCGAGTTGTGTGGACGTTTAAGCCGATGTGTAATTGTTTCATTAGTTACATTTATCGGGAGAGTTACAATTTCGATCGGTATTTTGTTCAACAATGTTATGTGAGTTAATGAATTTCGGGAACTCACTTTATACGTTTCAAAACAATATAAATTTAAGACCTAATAATGTACGTTTAATAACATATTTTGACTTATATTATTTATCAATGTTATTATTTATATTCAACAGCAGTAGCGGCGTCAACGAAGTCGGCGAAAAAAACACAAATTTGATTATCTTATCCCATGCTGAAGGGACTGGACCCCAAACCAACACCTAACATGCCCTTTTTTACGTCCATAAAAATATATATCACCATGGAATGAAAGTTAAAATCGTTAGGCATCCAATTAAAAAACAAAGAGTGTGTCTCTCGCCATCTTATAATCGGTTTTCGATAAACTCGTTATGTCTCAACGTTGTGTAGAAGAGCGGCGTAATCTGCGTTAGGTGGGAAATAATTCTATTAAGATTTTCTCAGATTCTTACCTTTGAAGATTCAGGTTTATGTGTTAAAGGAATATGACACTTGCATACGAAGACTACTTACAGAGAGTATACAACTTACTTATAAATTAAAACTAGAAAAATACTATAAAAGATAAAACCGCCTGGCTTTGTCACTCCCAAAATTTTGATGAATTGGTGCCTAGCGGGTCTCCTCTCAGAAAGAGAAGGGTTAAGTCAAAAGTCCACCGCGCTGGTATTGGTAGCCTTCACATACCTTTGTGAACTTTTTTCCTCAAGATATTTTCCGTCACCGGTAAAGCAAGTGATCATTAATTTACGCAGTTACCTTAGAATAAATCAGACAAACACGCAGGATTTCGAACCTCGGACCCTACGATTCACAGGCCGAGTTTCAACCACTAAGCTAACTTATTTTGCAGTGGGACTCAAAACTCAGTTCTATAATCGGTTTACAATAAACTCGTTCTGTTGGAACAATACAGTTGCTTTGTTTACTTCGGAAGCACTCGGCGCTAACTTCGTAATCGGGAAGTTAGAAGTGGCAAAAGTATTTCTATTTTAAAGTTTAAGCTTTATTCTCCTGGTGGTAGCTGTAATGTATTGTCTGAAATAAATTTTGACTTTCTAAAAGAGTACTGTTTTTCTGGAAAAAAGTGAATGGTCTGGGGTTTTGACTCTTAACACGTTCCCAGCGGCACAGATTTTTCTGTACTTTCCATTACTGCGTTACGAGTTGTTTTAAACCTCGTCCTATACCCGACATTGTGACGGCACGAGGCGTATTAAATCCCACCGCCCGAAGGAGACTAAAATCCTTTTTTTGGCGCCAAATAAGATAAAATGGACGGCTTTTGTCTTGATTATTATTAACAATGAGTTGATTAACCTAGATCTGCCACCGCCCTTGGTCAAATTAGTTAGTTTAGATTCTATGGGTAAAATAAAATGTGGGATCTAATGCACCTCGGACCGCACTGAAAAATGGCAGGTTTCGATATAATTTAGTGATGGGAAAATAAATATCGATTTTATTTTATTGTTTTTATTTATCAACGTTATGGACAGAATGAATACAAAAAGGGGAAAAGTTATGGATGTTTTTCATTGAAACATTTCAAACAATAAGGTTTTTTGCAAACAGTGCATTCCGTGAGATTTTTTTTTGGTTTTTTTGTCTGCCTCAAGACATGTCAAGAATGTGCGGACTTTTTCGTAGCGTCCGACACATCTCTTCTTCTTTGGACCCTTATCGAGATGATGTGCTTTCTTTGTAGTGGATTCTGAAAAGTAGGAGCGAGTAGATTAGGGTAAAGAGTAATCGGAATACTCGGTAACGATTTTGCCTACGTTTCCTATATCAATAATGTAGCTACTTAACTTTTGTTTGAACCATAACAGGAAACGTAATTATCTATAATGTAATTTCTTACTATACGGATATACGCCTAGCCTGCCAAGTCTCACTACTGGACTTTCACCTAGACAGAGTATATTTGTGACTTACCTGTTTTTGAAATATCTTCCTGTATTCTGATTTTGGCTCAGATTTTTCAACCGGTTTTTCTTCATCTTCCTCCATGATCAACTTTTTTCGGCAACGTTTCGACATGATAATTTTCAACACAAAGACAGCGGTCCTACTTCGTCGCGCAGCCTCGACTACGTTGCACAACACTAACCACGTGAAGCTAGCGTGGGGTGCGGTACGAGGTGCGTGGGGAAACGAGGCATTCGCAACCTCGTTCCGCACTGTGTTAGCATTATTATTTGTTCAGTGCGGCACGAGGTCTAACAAACCCGACATAAGGTTGGTGTACCATAGAACTAAGAATCAGTAGCACATCACAAACATATAGTTATCACTCTTCTACACTGAACCAGACGGAAGTTATGCCTCTCGCACCACAGAGAAGTTAAAGTTTTTTCTTACCGCTATAACGACCAGACATGGACGAGGTGTTTTAAGCCGCGTTCCGCAGCTAACGTGTTAAGGCTCTTTGGGTTTTTATTGCCTTAGTGCGGCGTTTCCCAGCCTTTTTCAGTCCACGGACCGGAAATCAAGCACAGTTTTCACGGACCCCCTTAATAAGATAAACAGCAAAAAAACGGATTAGGTATTTTTTTAGTTACTACAGATACAAAAAAAACAAATACTGAAGGTAATTATAATTGATTATAATGAAAAATATGAAAAATAAAAAATGTGAAGATTGGTATTGCTTTTTTGCAACTAAATCAGGGATATTCGGGTTGATGTTGCTATTAAGGTGTAATCTCAAATCAGATTCTATAAATAATTATAATATATATAGTATACACAAGAGTAGAGAATGCCTTTTCACATAGGTATGTGGTTGAAAAAAGCAGTAAAGCGGCCCTTTTGTGTTTAATGAGCGAATACTGCCTTAACATACCCTTCAAACCAGATCACAGCAGCGCTGAACACTGATGTTGGCGGTAGTGCCGCCGGAACCACCGGTTCTACCACCTTTAAAAGGTTAAGCGAGTAATCAGTAACACCTCCATTACAGAAACACAACTACGAAGGTAGAAGAATTGGTTTGTAATGGCAAATATAAGTTATATCTTTAAAATTATATTTTACTCGTATCTATCTTATATCTTTGGCGTTATCTATGTGACGTGTCTACCATTCTATCTATCTCTATAACACTGCTGTTTATAACCTGTCAATTCATGTCCCTAACAATGTATTATTGCGAGCAGGAAAATATTACGCCTATGAGACGAAATATTGCAAGATAAGAATTTCAAGATTGCTTTAGACGGGGATCACGGATGGATGGGGCATCACAGGATGTTATATGGGAACCGATCAATCCGCTAAGTCAACCGGAAGTGCTTCGTTTGTCATAAGTTACGTAATGGCCGCCATTTTTAGGGTAAAAACGAAACTAAGCCTTCGCTGTATGACCGTCTGTCTGTCCGTCCGTCCGTAGGTCTCTAATTCAGAGGAAGGATTTAGACCATAATACACCGCGCTGGTTAAGTAAGGATTCGTAGAGTTCACACACCTTTGAGAGTATATACAATTCTCGTGTCACAATGTTAGTTACCGTACTCCTCCGAAACAACTTTACCGATTTTCACCAAATTTTATATGCATATTCAGTAGGTCTGAGAATCGTCTACTATCTATTTTTCATACCCCTAAGTGATAAGGGTTGTTCACCCTTAACATTTTTTATTTACATGGCAACACAACGTTTGCCGGGTCAGCTAGTCTTTCCTAGATTTCTCAGGCGTGTGCCTGAGGGTTCTATAAAAATATTTTATTACAATGTTTCTTGTCACTGCTATTCCTTTAAATGTTTACATTTAATTATATTTAGATAAGTACGTCGTTTTGTTCCGAAAGGTATCCATAACTTTGGGTTACAGCAAAATATTAACGTCTGCCTTATCATTATAACCGTTTTAACTCTTGCCGAGGTTTATGACGAAACTTAACTGAATAATAGCGTTTTATAGCTGATAGGCCACGCCATTTGCCTCGATAGAGCAGTACATCACTTTTGATACTCGATTGCTTACAAAAAGATCACGTAAGGGTAACCTTTTTTTGTAATATTTAGTAAGATTGTTGTGGTAATGGAAAGACATGCGTGAGCTGCCAATTAAGTCCTAAAAATTTGTAGTTTTCAAGCATCTTTGGTCGACTTCAGGTAGGACTCCAGCGGAGTCTAGGATAATATTTTATCAATCTATATACCATATGAAAAACATAAATGGTCGACAGTGGCCATTTTTATATAATAGAAGAGTAGCAGACGAGCATGCATGGTAAGTGGCTACTACCGCTTATGGACATGGACATCTGTAGTCAACCCTAGATAGGATTATGTTCCTATCTGAGGGTCCTTAAAGGTCCTTCCTTATCCTTAAAGGTGGTAGAACCCTTTGTGGTTCGACTCCGGCGGCACCACCGCCACACCTATTTCTACCTAATAACAGCAGTGTTAGGCGCTGCTGTGTTCCGGTTTGAAGGGTGTGGTAAGGGAGACAGACTTTTCCGAGGCGTCTAAAATACAACAAACAGTAGCGCTTAACACTGCTGTTATTAGGCAGATATAGTTGTGGCGGTAGTGCCGCCGGAGTCGAACCACAAAGGGTTCTTCTAAGTTAGACTATGGATGCGAATATCATGAAACTTAGCTACGTAAGTATTATAAATAAATATAATAATAATAATAATTATAGTTTAAAAACTAAAAACCACGCTAAAAAGGCACAAGGAAAATCGTTAATCCTGATTCCTGGCGATCCTGAAGAGGTGAATGGGATAAAATTATTTAAATAATAATAATAATAATAATAAATTTTTATTCACGGAATACATAGCAGCACACACATGACTAAAAAAACAAGAATCAAAACAAAACATAAACATAAAAAAAAACGAGTTCTTACAATATTAAAAAATAAGGAGGGTACCACGCTGCGACATAATAAACCGTAAAACGGACTACCCTCAGCCCATGTCATGGTAGTAAATCGTGTATTGCTATCGGTTCTTGATAATTGTTCAAAATTTCTAAATTAATCGGAGCGTTCAAAAAAATCGAGTTCAAAAATTCCGTTACATACATACATATTACACACAGGTCAAGCTAATAAAAGCGTGGTAAAAATAAATGTGATAATAATATTTATAAATGTAACGTATGTTTCGGCTTGCGGTTGATTAAATGCTTAATTAAATCATCACCCTTCGTAGTAAATTGATTTGTAACCGTAGGTAACAGTAAGTAATAACCAATTACGCTAAATAATAATGATAATTCAATAACAGATCATCATATCACTCATAACCTCATAGTGAGTATATTCTACTATGAACAAAATATTTTTCCTTCTGTCTGTAATTTTAAAATTATTACCACAATTTGAGTGATTTACCGACAAAAATACCAAAAAAATGAAAGAATAATGATAAATATTGCTGACGTGGCCACCTTCCGGTCCCAATGTCATAAAAAATAAGTAAATTAAAGATTTGGTGCTTACTTGAATTACCTCTTGTATTTGATGGTTACTAAAAAACTAAAAAACTGAGACTCGTTATAGAAACAATATCCGTTTGTATGTTAAAAAAATAATGATTTAATTGAGTTTGTCGGGATTTTAACACGATTTTTTATTCTTAAATACATTCGTTTTATGCAAAAGTATCGAAAAGAAAATCGGGTAGAACCAACGTCGCTTCTTCAATGTTCGTACATTACATATATTTTTCACATAGTTTAATTATTATATAAGTTTAATCGTGATAATACAAAAGTATCTAGGTAGCTCATAACCACATAATGTTTGAAATAAATAAGAGACAAAGATAAAACGGCAAATATCACATCCGCATTGTTTCGTATGTATCGAAATTACCAATATTAATGCGTTGCTGTGAATGGAATGTAATATATACTTTAATTAAACATCGCTTTTGTGCTTTGATGCGATTACAGAAGCCAATAGGACTCGAATTTCATTACTTCATTTGAAATGTCAAAAATTTATAATTAATCGAAAATGTTGTTTGCAGTTTATTGGTTACTAGCTGACCCGGCAAACTTTGTACTGCCTCAAAATATATTTATCAAATATATTTCATATAAAATATAGCCTATGTTCCTCGTGGATAATGTAGCTTTCGAATGGTGAAAGAATTTTTAAAACCGGTTCAGTAGTTTTTGAGCCTCTTCATTACAATCAAACAAACAAAGTTTTCCTCTTTATAATATTAGTGTAGATGTCTATGGACCTGTTATTAGACGTACCTACTGTATTCTTATTAGTGTTATCTTTAACTACAACAAAATGTCTACATGAAACCACTCCTAAGTACTAACATCGCCACATACATATGTAGAGATAAGGACTACTTCAAACTAGAAATATTTGAGGCGGTACCTCCTCATTTCAAGCAATGATTCGTCTACCTTTAAAATATCTTTGTAACATCACATATTATTTGCATGACGACCCGCGTGGCGGAGCGGTCACCATACCAGTCTGACAGAGGGTCCCGGATTCGATTCCCGGCGAGATAGATATCTATATGATAAATTACATTTCTGTTTCTGGGTCTGGTTATTTGTGGATTTGTGTGTTGTGTCTGTGTGGGGTTGTTAGTGTAGAAAACGTTTATTTTGAATGAGTCTATAAAATATATTTAGATAAACGTCCAACAGTCCAATAAAAGGAGTGGTCATTCCATTTGTGACACATGAGGATATAATTAGAGGGTTAAAAGCCCCAAAATTAACGTGGCGTGATGTTTTGACAGGATCAAATTAGCGTTGTATGGCGGTCTTAAAGAGCTAATGGAAGAACGCAGTCGTCCATCCGTCTGTCTGCCAGAAATATACGAAAATTTATCACACTAGTGGAAATCCTAATATAACCTATTATATTATTAAAAGCTGAGGCTGAAGATTATTACCTTCGGAACCTTTTTCATAAACTTTTGCTGCAGGTCTTTAAAACTGATATTTTGGAAATACGTTTTGAGAGTTTTTTTTTATAATGTAAGAGTAGCAGACGAGCATGCAGTCCACCTGATGGTAAGTGGCTACTGCCACCCATGGACATCTGTAATCAACCCCAGATGGGATTAGATATTCCTTCCTGAGGTCGGCCACAGATGCGCCGCTACCCCTGAGGACTAAGCTGGAACGCCTCGGAAAAGTCTGTCTCCCTTACCACACCCTTCAAACCGGAACACAGCAGCGCTTAACACTGCTGTTATTAGGTAGAAATAGGTGTCGCGGTGGTGCCGCCGGAGTCGAACCACAAAGGGTTCTACCACCTTCTATAACATCTTCTGTAACATAAGTTTTTTTTATTTTGTCCTTACTATCTCTGTATGTAGTTATATTTTATTTATGTTTTGTGATTAATGTTTCGGAAATAAATTATTTACCTATTTATCTATATCATCCTATTTATGGGCTAAGGTAAGTTTTTTGCAAAATCATACTCCATACGGGCTAAAAGATGAAAGCTTGTTATACCAAAGTCTGTACTAAGCAAACACTTACAGACACCTGTCTGTACGCGATATGTACCGACTTCCTAACCCTAAAAGTTTCTATGGTCCATTTAACCCTTTCAGGTGAACTTTCGAAATAAATTATGGCAAAGTTTCAGTTGCTTACAATAACATTATCGGTTTATTCGTTGGAGGCTGTGTATGCAAACTCGGGGCTGTTCGATTTTGAGGATTTTCAAAGCTATCCTTTTGAGGATCCTGATGAAACTGAAAATGGTTTTCTATAATATTATAACGGAAGTACTGAAATCACAATTAGCATACATAATAAAAATGTACGCAAACAACATAATGATATCTGAAATTATATTATTTCTTAATGTGTAAATTTACAATTGTAAGCTGTATACAGATAAATAAATGTCTATATAATTGACTAAATCAATAAATTTCTGACTCTAAGTAATAAATAACTAAGGAAATTACCAAATATCTGTGGATACATATTTCTTGATACTTTAAATGTATTAATGGATTTGTATGCAATCTTTAATTACATACATAGATAAAGTAATTGTCATAAAATAGAAATTACTAAATCTATCCACCTATTTTGAAGCCTACTTAATTAGACTATCCTAGTTGCATTCGTAGAACTTTACACTTTCTTTGATTGAATAAAGCGAAAGTTATCAGAAGTTATTGTAAGCTACCTTTATTTTATAGGCACATAAACTTCTAGACGTGAACTCAACAATTTGCTATGAATTTACACTTAGAAATAAAAACTAATTAAAACCATTCTAACAGTTGTTTACAGCATGAGTAGTGCAAGTATTTCCTAGTCAAAATATGCGTTACGTATCAAAATCTATCAACAATCCATAAATTGTTAAGACCATGCAACTCACGTGCTAACAAACAAAATGTTAAACGGAACTACAGACCGTGGGGGTTTGTCCCTCCAGTCCTCCCCAGTGAAAGTGTCACCCTCTCCAGTGCGGGCATCTCCCAGTCCAGTTAGAGCTCCATCGTCACCTCTAAAGTCGTCTTTATCGCCTGCCGGTAGACAGCGGTCGCCACGGCGATGTCAGTTCGCAACTCCCGCGGAGGATCCGAGGGATAAGTGTGGGACGTCGTGGTTGTGCCGGCGTGGCGCTGGCGCTGGCACTGATGACTCGGATAGTGGGTCGCCGGGACCCAGCGCGCCGCTGCCGCAGGGTTGCGAGGACTCCGCGCCACCGCCGAAGAACTGCTTCAGACTGGTTATGCTAGGGTGAGTAAAGCTATTTTATTTTGCTAATGAAAGAATATATTGACATGTACATATGAGGCGACCAATGCCTTTCTGATTGTATTCAGATAGAGCCCACACTTAGAACAAGTGGGTTTGGCCACAGATGTCCACAGATTGATCACTTACTAGCAGGTGGACTGTACATGCTCATTTTTTACTTCAGTCTGCCAAAAAAAACAAGCTTACTAAAAATAAGTAGGTATTTAATTAATTAGCACTTTTTAATTTAATCTCAAATATTTATGTAATGTTTTTTTTCCACTGTTTGAAATGGATATTGTAACATTATGTCACTTATTCGGGATTTAATTAATTGATCTTATTTCAGCGACCCGATACTCCTCATGATCTCTTTATCTACTCGTATTTGTATAGATAAATTGTTATCACAACGATTTATACTTGTTTTATTAAGTTTTCAATAATTTCAGTTTTTCATTTGTTAAAGATGTATCTTATCTCCTTTTATTGGAAAGAAAATAGAAATATTTTTAATAATATTCATCTAAGAAAACTTAACTAACACTATAAGGAAACGAACTTTTAAATAAGCTTTCCTTAGATAAACTTTTCAAACATATTTTTCCGCTAATATATCGCATCAGTATTTGTTAACTTCACGTATTAGTTTAACAATTCATAGGATATTTCAGCTTAGACGCTGAAAGCTTCCGAGCTTCTGAACTTTTCCGTTTTGCAGTTTAACATCTGTCAGCTTAAAGCTTAAATATAGCACGAAGCCGAGAAAGCATCCGGCGTCCGGTATTTCAAATAGAAGAATATTTATTGGAAATCTGCAAGTGAAATGGAGAAGCAAAGTGAATATTACTTTTAAAGATCGTTCTGTCTGTGGATGTATTTAAAGATATAGGTTTCTTTGCAGTTAAAGTTTGAAGGTGGTAGAACCCTTTGTGATTCGACTCCTGTGCCGCTACACCTATTTCTGCCTCATAACAGCAGTGCTATGGGCTGTGGTGTTCTGGTTTGAAAGGCATGGTAACGGAATCAAACTTTTCCGAGACGTTCCATCCAGCTTCCTCCTCAGGGGTAGCGGCGCATCAGTGGCCACCTCAGGTAGGAATATATCTATATCCTGTCTGGGCTTGATTAAGATGTCCATGGGCTGCAGTAGCCGCTTACCATCAGGTGGGCTGCATCCTCGTCTGCTACTCCTATTTTATAAAAAAAAGCTTCTAAAAAAACTAATCATAACATATTGCCTAAAAAGCCTAATCTACTCCAAATTAGTGTAGCAATTCGTACCAACATTTTCGCTATTCAATAAGAAAGTGGGATGCAATCCAGCGCGGTATCAACTGAAAACCGCTATAATCTATCAATTTCGCGGTTCGGCGATCAAAGTTGTGTCGTGACGCGCACTGCTCTAATCTCTCACTACTTAGCTATAATAGGTATGTACCCACTACGATACATACGGCAGATTGGTTTGTCGATGAAAAATTTAATACTAGTATGTACCCATTATGATACATGATTCGTTTTTTGTTGGAAAGTTTACTACTATGTACTCATTACGATACATAGGGCAGTTCTATTTGTTGTTGAAATTTTTACCACTATGTACCCACTACGATACATATGGTAGATTCGTTTGTAGTTGAAAATTTTATAAGAGTTTTATAATTCGAATAATTCGATTTTTGTGGGGTTTGATTATTGGCATCTATGACCATTGAAATGTATACGCATAAATAAAATTGAACTGTCTATTTGTAATGTTAATGTATTTTACATAAAGAGTATTTTTATCAACGCTAGGTAGCATTAGATATTCCTACCTCAGGTCGGCCACAGATTCACCGCTACTCCTGAGGACTAAGCTGGAACGCCTCGGAAAATTATGTCTTACCAAATCTTTTAAACCAGAACACAGCAGCGCTTAACACTGCTGTTATTCGGCAGATATAGTTGTAGCGGTGGTGAGGCCAGACTCGAACCGTAAAGGGTTCTACCACCTTTTTGAACATTTTTAAAAAGGTTTATTTTAATTTCCTGGTCGGTACATAATTAAATAGTTGGATCATCAGAAAATAGGTCAACCATGCAGCGATCATTATTCCGGAATGTAGGTCCTCAATTAATTTTTGTATCATTAAAATTATGTACTGGGCGAGTAAAAATATTTTATATTTTAAAATATTCTTGAAGACCCCATTTGGATTTTATGCAAGTTTTCATTTCGCTGATCTTATTATTCTATCCTATTATTATTATATCCATTATCTTTAGAAAAATAATTGATTTTAATACGCTGTACAAGTAGCTGTAATACTTTGTAAGAGTTTTGTTGTGTACTTTTGTTTTGGTTTGAAGACTATGATTATGCAGAGATAAGTGAAACAATATAGGCCTGAGAGGTTGCATATATGATGGACCTCGGGTAGACATCTTTGGATTAATTAAAAATAATTTAAGCATATCCCGATCATCAGGTTTGGAACGGAATTCTCCTTTTCTATGTAGGGACAACATAGAAAAGGAGAATTCCGTTGCAAAGATCAAAATTTCATATTTTCTTCTAGAAATAAGAAGTAAATGGATAGATTAATTATTAACAACTGGCTTATTTATAGTGCTATCGAATTAATCGATGATTTTTAAAGATACTTGGGTTCTTTGTTGAAATCAAAGATCACAAAGAACGTTAAAAAATAAAATATAAAAAAATGCTCTGAAAATCACTTGCCCATACTATTAGTTAATAGTAAATGGGTATATGTAAATGTGACGTGTGTATATACTATTAGTTCTGTTCACACCTTTGATCGGTGAACCAGCAAATTGATAGACTAGCCGTATTTTGTTGATCCGACGTAAAATTGAACATTTCCGTTCGTTAATTAATTGTTAATTGACAAAAAATGCAATGTAAAATAACTGCCATTTACATACATATTAACATTATCAGCGTTCTCGGGATTTTCGGTAAAATAATTATTGGTTAGCTTTCCAAAGCAAACTATATGTTAAAATTAAATATACGTTATATGTTTTATCCTAACTAGCTGACCCGGCAAAATTTGTACCGCCTCAAAATCTATTTATCAAATATATTTCATATAAAATAAAGCCTATGTTACTCGAGGACAATGTAGCTTTCGAATGGTGAAAGAATTTTTAAAATCGGTCCAGTAGTTTTTGAGCCTATTCATTAGAACCAAACAAACAAAGTTTTCCTCTTTATAATATAAGTGTAGATAAAAGATGGCGTTGTTTCTCATAATAATGCGTAAAAACAGAAGAAAAAACAACACAGCATGCTAAAATTCATTACAAAACCCCAACTTTAAACAAGTGGATTAAACTTTAGAGCTTAGCATACATACGAAGCCTTAATGTAGGTTTTAACCCAAAAAACTGACCGTAAGCTTCAATTAAGTCTCACGTTCCGACGAAGCGTAATATTTAAAATTCAAAGCGTTTAAATAAGGTAGTATGAAAATAATGCTTGTTACCTCCCTCTGGATTTCGTATGTATTTTTTACTATATTTTTTATAGTATATTGTAGATTAAGGTGTCCTGTTTTATAAACATGCCTAATAATAGCAGTGTTAAGCGCTGCTGTGTTTTGGTTGAAAGGTGTGGTAATGGAAGACTTTTCCAACTTAGTAGACGTCAGCGCAATTCTAATCTGGAGTTGGTTAAAGATTTTTTTGCTTTCGTTTGTTTCTCCTATACTATATTATTAAAAACGTATTAGTTAAGCAATGTAACTATCAGAACTGTTTTGTTTGCTGCAACCTGTTTATCTCTCAATGATAGGTACGGATCTTTCTCTCTAGCTAGAAGAGATCTCTAGTTTTAGTGGTATGATTTTTCAAAATGTTTTAATACTATTTGATAATTGACAGTGTAACGCAATCAAAAAGAAAATATTGTAATATGAAAACATATTTTATTTTAAAACCGTTATATTTTATACTATCGTTTTGTTTCACAACTAAATATAAAGCAAAAGTAAACTGGCATTCAGCCCACAAAAAGTTTATGTGATATGAGTAGTACATTTTTCCTGTCCCAACGGATGCTTAACTAATATCCGGTCCCGCGCCGCTGTACCGTACATAATAAAACGTGAACAGCGCACGGGGAATAACAAGCTGGTAAGCTGGTACAATTTTGTACCATTTTTAAATATACAAATTACTGAGACAAGAGCAGACAAAAAACACTTGAGGAGGTGGAATTCTTACGAAATGCTTCAAAAAGACATTTTGAAGAATACTATTAAAAAACGAATAGTTTCTCATGTTTTTTTTATAACATATAAGTAGAAAACTAGCAGATTAGCGATTGGAACGCCTCGGATAAGTATGTATCTCTTACCACCGCCGTCAAATTATAATACGGATACGTTTAACATTGTCGTTATTAGTCAGTGGCGCTACCGGAGTTGAAACACGAAGGGTACAACTACCACCACCTACCACCTTCACCTTTAATTTATTTATATATGAGCTGTTATGTTCTTGCAGGCCTGTTAGTTAAGTAAGCATAGTCTAGCGTGGTCGGGAGTTAACTCAGGTGACCACTCATCGCCGACTAAAATATCACTTCTCTTTAACTTTTAATTCATTTCAACGTAAGATTTTTTGAAATCACCTGAATGAAAACATAAGTATTTAAACTAGTTTTTAAAGTTCCTTTCTTTTATTACTTAAAGTTAAATTTCAAAAGTTGGAATTTCAAAATAAAGAACATAATAACGCGAGGTAAGTTTAAACACCCATGGGTATCGTCGTATTTAAATATTCATTCGCGTACTCAAACGATCACAATACGATTCCTGGGGGATACAAAAATGATAAAGATAAACAAAACGTATACTATTTATAATTTGTTGGCACGAAGTTCCTTTATGTAGTTTGCGATAGAACGGTAGATAGTTGAATGGTAGAAGTCATTACGTAATGAAAAAGCGTTATGTTCATGCGTGGACTCAAGCCGAAGCCTATTTGAGGTTGATTATATATTATTATGTTAGATAATCAATAAGCCAAATAAGCCACAATAAATTAAGCGCAGACGGTTAGCCATTTTTTATAATATAGGAGTAGCAGATGAGCATGCAGTCCACGTGATGGTAAGTGGCTAATGCCGCCCATGGACATCTGTAATCAACCCCAGATAGGATTAGGTATTCCTACCTGAGGTCGGCCACAGATACGCTGCTACCCCTGAGGACCAAGCTGACATGCCTCGAAAAAATATGTCTCCCTTACTACACCCTTCAGACCAGAACACAGCAGCGCTTAACGCTGCTGTTATGAGACAGATAGGTGTGGCGGTGGCCGCCGGAGTCGAACCACTAAGAGCTCCATCACCTTCAAACTTGTCCGTTCCTTAAAATCCATGGCATAACGCGTCACCCATTTCGTTGTAATTAGCAAGTAAATTAGTAAGCCACAACAAATTAAGCGCAGACGGTAACAAAAACCATTACCGCGGGACATAGATTAGTAAAGATTACTCACTCCTAACAAGAAAATGTACCCAGTTTTGAGAATTTGAATAGTTGCGTAAAAAAGTTTTGCCACGCTAAAATGTCCATAAAATATTTGAAATAATTATTTATTTATTACGTAAATTACGTAATTATTACGTAAATTACTTATTTATTCGTAAATTTTCTCTAAAGATGTTTTTATTTGTCAAGGATTCAAAAAAAGAACTTACTAAAATAAGCCATTTGTGGCTTCATTCAATTTCAAGGCGGCGATGTATCTTTACTAATCTATGCCGCGGCATAAGCAATTTGGATACTAACTTAATGTCTTATGTCGAATACAAGCAATAAATATTTTAATATTTTGAATTCTAAATTACCTAAACTACCTATTCTAACCTACCTATACCTAAATTACCTATTCTAATTTGAAGGTGGTAGAACCCTTTATGGTTCGACTCCGGCGGCACCACCGCCACACCTATTTCTACCTAATAACAGCAGTGCTAGGCGCTGCTGTGTTCCGGTTTGTAGGGTGTGGTAAGGGAGACAGACTTTTCCGAGGCGTTCCAGCTTAGTCCTCAGGGGTAGCGGCGCATCTGTGGCCGACCTCAGGTAGGAATATCTAATCCTATCTGGGGTTAATTACAGATGTCCATGGGCGGCAGTAGCCACTTACCATCAGGTGGACTGCATGCTCGTCTGCTACTCTTATATTATAAAAAAAAAAACCCAGCTAACAAATTTAGATATTACTTAGCTTACAATAGATAAAACTATACCTATAGTCATGTGAAATAAAGTAATTTTTTTCATGTTTCGAATATCTGTGATTAAGATTAGATTCAGTATGAGTAGTTTCAGGTGCTATCGTGGCTATACAGAGTAATAATTTAACAAATTTGTTTCTATTAGATATTCCATTGTAGTACTGCTTCATATAATTTCGTAAAATACAAAAGACTAGACGAAGAAAAATCCTATCCTTTTCAAATTAATGAAATACCTTTATCGAATGTTACTGAAAAATATTATTTTTGTTCTGAAATTTGATAGCACTGATTGATTTATTTTAATCGTTCACTTAATAAATAATATCGTGTTATTTTGGAGAAATTAAAAACACTTCGTATAAATCTAAAAATGTTATAGTTACATAGAATTTAATTGTTAATTTTCTATCTTTAAGTATTTTTCTATGTTCCTATTTACATTCAATGCATGTTGTGATTACTTGTAATATAGTAAGAATAGTTACTCACTAAGATAATAGACATACTTGTACTGTATATGATAGTTACTGTATAGATAGTGCTGTATCTTATGTTGGCAGTCCTAATAAATAAATAAAATAATTAAAAAACAAACTTAGTTTACCTTATCATATTTAGTTTACTAAGAACTTATTTCTGAAAACGTCTGTTTTTTATGACTATTGCATTCCATTCCGGATATTTTGACAATTTCATGTTGTGAACTTATCCGAGTTGGGCATTTCGAGTATATCCCACCCACATGCTTACGCGATGTGAGGCGTGCAATAAAAAATATATCTCTTTCCATGAAAGTACCATCGCACCTAGTTTTCAGCAGGCATTGCTACCAGCGCCTTACTGCTTAAGCATTTTCTTCGGTCATCTCAAGAGGCCGTTTCCACTCAGTTTTGCGGTATAACCAATTATAATTAATCAACGTCGGTGGAAGACGTGACGGAAATAAACCGGAGGAATTTTCGGATCGCAGCTTCGAAGGAGTCTCGTCTGAGAAGTATTTCTAAAGTTTTCTAACTATAATAGCGTCTGACCGCTTCCTTGGAAATCTTATATAACTTTGAGCGTTGATGTAAGTTAGGAAATAAATGAAATTAAATAACGTTTTCCACACTTATAACCACTAGGATTACATTGAACCACTAGGATTACATTGAATTGGCCACCGGGGGGGTTTTAGTGCGGTCAGAATCCCACATAACCCCGTGTCGCTCCCACGGCACCGGGTACCTTTGAAGGTTTCCCCCTCGTAAACAAAAAAAAAGGATTACATTGAAACTGGTTTTACCTTTTGTGGTTAGGAAATGAGTGACGAGCTATGCCAATGATTTTAAAAAACGGACAAGTTTGAAGGTGATTGAGCCCTTTGTGATTAGACTTCGGTAGCACCACTACATATATTTCTACAACTATTTCTATTTCTACTACTTTGTACCAGCAGTGTCAAGTGCAGCTGTGTTCCAGTTTAAACTGTGTGGACATTTAACCGAGGTTTAGGGGAAGCAACGCTTCTGTGGCCGACCTTTGATAGGACTCTTATCTGGAGTTAATTAAAGATGTCCATGGGCGGCAGTAGCCACTTACTATCGGGTGGACTGCATCTGTGTTTGCTACTTAGTAAACAAAAATATACACACATATGAAAAACATTATCTTCCACAGTCGGGTAAAAATTAAACTAACTACAGACCTCTGCTCTTTATTAAGCTAAGAGTTAACTTAGCTACTTTAAAACTACAGATAAAAGTAGTACAAAACCCACTAAAATCCTTTCATCTATCCTCTTAGCAGAACCGCATATAAAAAAACTTATAACTTCGTTCATATTATCCTCAAACGGGTAAATCAAAACGTCCCAAACTTTTTTCGTTTCGTTAAATCACGTAGAGCTTAATGCATGTTGTAAACAAAAACAATTTATAGGCCATAAAACCGAATAATACAATATTCTTGTAATATAGACGTCGGTGGGTATCCCCTGCTCGGTTATTGAAAAACTTTTACGTTCAACGAATATACTATACTGGATATATGTAGAAATTTAGATATATAATTATTATTTCCATTTTGTCTTGTACTTCTTAAAGCACATTAAAGGAAAAACAATAAGAAATAAAATTATCAACAAAACATTATTTAAATAAAATTACCGCGTATATTGTGTCTCTATATTACGAATTTCTAATAAATTATCTAAATAAACTTAAAGTAAACTAAAATTATTATTATGAAATTGAGATTGCACACTATTCTGATAGTAGAATGTAGGAATATATAAAATAATTGTCACCATTTACCATTACTACATTCTGGCAATAAATAATTTTCATTTCATTGCATATGTATTAAACAAGTCTTCTCTGAGCATTCTTCTGAGTATGTTTGTATAGAATCCTGCGTAGTTTGACGTGGATGGCATTACTCCCTTACACCTTATAACAGTACCAAGAGGCATTGTAACTTAGTCCTCAGGGGTAACAAAGCATCTTTGGCCGCCCGCAGTTAGGGTTTCCATCAATATTGCGATTATTATCTACGAGGTGGACAGTACGCTAGTTTACTTTTCATTTTCATTATAAAAATGTACCGAAAAAAATTCTAAAAAAAAGTTTTTTCCCGAAATTTTTGGAATCAATATTTATATAAACGTTTACCATATTCTTCTTACAGGATGAATCTTCTTAAAACCTTCGTTTGCGTATAAATCTGTATCGTAACATGCTTTGTATTCAAAATGTCTTTCAATTTCCCTTTAGCGGGCTTTGATTAAATTTACAAATAAATAAGTCAATTACGTTGGGTCCAGTTGTTTCAATTTTTATGTCGTTATTGAAATTGATTTGGGGCGAAGAATATCCAATTTATTTAATTCGTTTCTCCCAATCGCATTACGATTGTTAAGATATTATTGTTTTTTTTTTTTTGGAGTTGGTTTAAGTTTTTGAGATAAATTGAACGAATGTTATGGAATAATCCGTTCTGTTCTTCTAAAAGGACACCGACCTATCTCAATTAATATATTTGTAAAGACAAATACAAATGTAGAAGACTTACATAATATATTATGTTTATTTCTTATTAAATTATTGATAGATTGACAGACAGCACACAGTTTTAATTAAAAAATTCAGAAAAATAAACAGATTCTAAAGGACTACGTATAGGAACAAAACTTTGTACCTAAAGAAAATATTAAAAAAGGGAAAAACAAGTGTTAAAAAATCCCGTTAGTTTAAGAAAAGAAGGGATTATGTAAAAAGCTTATTACGTTATGTTACTTGCCTTCTACAGAGTGAGTTTACCGTAGACTTTAGTAATTAGCTCCTTTAAACTTTTTCATTCGAACAAGCTAAACTTAGATTAAAGGATATCTAACGTTACTTTCTCGATCAGTTGCAAACTTGCTGTTGGGCCACGAAGACAGCGTTCAATTAATTATTAATAATTTTATAAAATACTAGCTGAAACGGCAAACGTTGTGTTGCCATATAAAAAAATGTTAAGGGTGAACAACTTTTATCATTTAGGGGTATGAAAAATAGATGGTAGCCGATTCTCAGTACTACCGAATATACATATAAAGTTTGGTGAAAATCGGTAAAGCAGATTCGGAGGAGTACGGTAACTAACATTGTGACACGAGAATTTTATATATAAGATTATCTTTATCTTAATCAGGTTCTTTTTTAGATAGGCTACATTTTTATATAACAGAAGTAACAAACGAACATGCAGTCCACCTGATTGTAAGTGACAATTTTCGCCCATGGACAATTGGACATCTATAATTCACCTACTTCTCCCTCATAACAGCAGTGTTAAGCGCTGCTGTGATCTGGATTGAAAGATATGGTAAGGGAGACATACTTTTCCGTGCCAGTCCAGCTTGGAGTCCTCAGGTGTAGCGGCGCATGTGTGGCTGACGTCAGGTAGGAATATCAAATCCTATCTGGGGTTGATTGCAGATGTTCATGGACAGCAGTATCCACTTACAATCAAGTGGACTGCATGCTCGTCTGCTACTCCTATATTACCTATATAAAAAATAACCCTACATAAGATTGGAATCTTATTTAGGGTTATTTTTCTATATAATATAGGTGTGAAAGCGCTACCCTGAGGACTGAATTCAAACGAAATCAACCGTTTCTGTCAAATTATTTAATTTTGTATTATTACTAAGATCTACTAAAGTGTGCAATAAGTAATACTTTATTTGCCTATCTATCTACATATACAAAGAAACCTTGCCCTTTTAAACCCAGTGGAATATTTAGAAAAAGGTTATTATTAGCAACTATTTATCTTTATGTTATAACTAATCATTCTGTGTCCTCCCAGAGGGACAGCACCGAGATCAAATTAATTTGCCATGATTTATTTGTGAAAGTCAGGAGGCGCAAAGGTTAGAGTTCTAGGCAGTCCTAAATAAACGAAAGGTGCTCTTGAAGGGACAGGGTTAAGTTTATTGATTGTACTGTGTACAACTTTACCGCAGAAATATCACCATTAAACCCTTTTGTGTCTGATATTAAGTGTGTTGTGTTGAAATGCAGTCATCTAGAGTTTTTTTACGTTACAAGTCTTTTTTTTATAATATAGGAGAAGCAGATGAGCATGCAGTCCACCCGATGGAAAGTGGCTACTGCCGGCCATGGACATCTTTAATAACCGTAGATAGGATTAGATATTCCTATCTGAGGTCGGCCATAGATGCGCAGGTAACTAAGCTAGAACGTCTCGGAAAAATATGTCTACCACACCCTTCAAACCAGAACACAGCGCTTAACACTACTGTTATTTTTTAGAAATAGGTGTGGCGGTGGTGCTGCCGGTGGCAATTTTGTGAAAGTTAGAAGTATTGACTCAGTATCAGAGACACGTTATTCGAGGTCCATTTTAGTTCTCATGAGTAGTGATGCAACCACGTACGACTTCTGTTAGGATTTCTATTCTATTTGAGATTGGACGTGTTTTGGGATTGGTGTTTTGGAGATTGGGTGTCCAGCAGCTGCAGTGGCCACTTAACATCAGGTGGCTTGCATACCGATTGTTATCTATAAAAAAGTGTCATGTAATTTCGTTGCATTATATGGAACATTTTTGACGTTTAATATAGAAGTAGCCAACAAACATACAAAGTTATTGGTCACTGTCATATGGACATCGGTAATTAACTGCAGATGTATGTCTCTCGCTTGCCACACCCTTCAAACCAGAACAACGGTTCCTAATGATTTTGTTATGTTTGAAGAGTTTAGTAGAGCACGATCTTGATAAGGCTAACAAAAGCAACAGATAAAATCAGTGTTTGTTTTTGATTCTCATCATAAGCATATCTCTATATTCTTACTACGCTGCTGCTTACTACACTAAGGAAGCCGCTAGAAAGCACGATCATATTTGAAGTGCAGAAACGCTTGTTGGATTCGGTTAAGTTTATTTATATTTAAAACATACACATGTTTCTATGGATGAAACTTTGTTAATTTTGTTAGAATCGTAATATTTTCAAAATATTTTTTTTGTCAAATTTGGTTCGGTAGATTTCAAAGGATATGGACAGAAAAGTTTAATAACATTTTTCAATATCAGTCTGTTTAATAATGTCAAAAAATAGAGTACGAGTATTACGTTATTGTAACTATATTTTTCAATTAACAAGCAGAGGATAAAAATAAAATGTGACATCAGAAAAATATAAGCGGAAACGAGAAATAAACGGAAATAACAAATGAAGAGGGCAAATGGAAGAGCAGAGCAAAGAGGATTACAAGCCAGAGTACCTAAAACCCTTAGAAAAATAACTTTACATTCGTAGTGACGTTAATACTACTGACCATTAGACCGGATCACACATTTCGGTTGTAAAGTATTTTTGTTTTCGACTGTAAATGTAATTCATCATTGTTTACGGATCTATAAAACGGTTTGCAGGTGACGGTTTACAGTATCAGGGTCTATAAAAAACAAGGCTTCCAGCTTAGTCCTCAGGCGTAGCGGCGCATCTGTGGCGACCTCAGATGGAATATCTAATCCTATCTGGAGTTGATTACAGATGACCATGGGCGGCAGTAGCCACTTACTATCAGTTGGACTGCATGCTCATCTACTCCCATATTATAAAAAAAATGTTGAAAAAACCCACGACGGTTAAAATGTAACTGAAAAAGGGATAAAACAATATAAATACCTCCTCTACAAATCATTAATGTGACGAGAGATAATTAACGTAAAAAGCTTTCACATAACTCGATTAAATCTCTCATGCGACTCTGTGACAGATCTTATCAACATATGAACAACAGAGTATTCGTTTTCATAGCACTTCCCTACGAACCTGTAACCTTCCCATGAGTTTTTACGTTTCGACAAATATGTCTGTATATAAATAGGTATTTGTTTACGTATTTGCCCATAAGATTTCCAATCAGCGCCCCTACCAGATTGTATCAGAACTATAGTGTCAGTAACGTAACATTAAATGTCTAAATTGACAAAATGGTGCTTTATTATATTTTTTGTCTATCTTTTTTGCGAACATGTGAGACAGACAGAAAGACTTGAGCACTTACTTATTGTTATGTTTACTCAGTCTACTGAAGCAAACGGAACAGAATATTGGATTGAGTAAACGTAACGTAAAATTGTGGGATGTTTTGAAAACTCATGGTAAGGGTACTGTTTGGTTCGCGATGTGGCTGTGGCAATAACATATGTATTTAACTCCCTATGAACTTAATAAAAAACGCAAGATATACCGCCGAGGGCTGCCATCCTCCGGTCAATTAAGGGGTGATCATATGTTACAAAAATATAAACTGAAATAAATAATAAAAATGTTTTCTTCAGCATTTGTATTCATAGATAACAGTGGAATAATGTTGATTTTATTCGCAACATTACAATAAAAACGTATCTAACTTTGTGAAGAAACTTTTCCGAGTCTAGATTTATACTTATGTCTCACTCTTAACACAATTCAAGGCACACCTGGTATTACCATTTTTTCGTGATTTCAAAGGAAATGTTTGAGCTAAATTTAAAAGTCTTTTGGTAAATTCGCGAGGAAGGGAGAAATGGATACTGTTATCTGTCAGAACTTTTTAGGGCTCCACTGAAAGCCTTATTGGTTTCAATGATAAAATGTTGCTGTCTCCACACATTACGAGGTGATATTTTCATATTATTTGTGCGCTGAAAAAGGTTTTTGTTTCATGAAAAATATGTTTCATAACACGAAAAAATCCGCCTACAATTTGCCTACTTACACTAGATCGAAAATTTCAATGTTAGGGAAAACACAAGCGGGTTAATCAAGTGTACAAAATTATAATTTCTTATACGAAAAGTCCTCCAACTTCTTACCTACTTGGGAAAAGTAAGGTTAATGAGCATAACATTTTAATTTAATTTTAATTTTCACCATGCATTCCTTATCCCGAATGTCGTAGCAGTCATTATTAGCGATCTAAAGCCCATTAGGGCCCAGGTTCGATATCCAACTACATATGTGGGTAAATGATAAACCCTGAATACTATTCTAGATATTTGTGTACTGGTACTCGTGTTTTCCATAGCAACCGCGAATAGGAATTTTGGAGGGGACTATAAGAGTAGCATCATTTATACTGCTATATACTCGTAACATAGGTACGGAGCAGGTGCTCCGTTGCAATATTACCACAAAACGTAGGTACTTACTTCAATTCTAAAAAAATATGCAACCACGGTTTCTTAGTACGATAATACGAGTAGTTTGGTTAGTTTAGGTTAAAGAACAAGATGTTCAAGCACTTTTTACTTTTCTCAGGTCAGCACGCGTAGGCAAGACATCTCTAGTGGCTCGTTTCCTCGGCACGAGGTTCGAAGACAGCTACACGCCCACCATCGAAGACTTCCACCGCAAGCTGTACAGGATCCGAGGGGAGGTGTACCAGTTAGACCTGCTGGATACGTCAGGCAACCACCCCTTTCCGGCTATGAGGAGACTCTCCTTTCTCACAGGTATGTATGTGCTTCGTCTTTCCTGTCAAGCTGGTTTGTGTCTGCTTGTACATCTGTACACTTAGTATGAGTTTTGTTGTTTGACTTGTTGAATTGAAAAATGACTGGTTTTGTATTTGTTTACTTATGTCCCATACATTTCCAATCAGTTCTGATAAAGTCCGCTAGCGTAACGTAATAACTCATACTAAGGTTACTGGTCCGCATGTGTGCTATCTACATCCTATCGTTTCATATAATGCTTTTCCTGTCATGAAAGTGCCGGAAAAACTAGAGGAGTGCAGCGAATTAACTTACGTGTTCAAATAAGACAAGCGTGCGATCCGTCTTGATTCGGGTTTACATCCGTGACAGGAAAAAGGCCCATGCTTCCCGTAGCACTTGCGACGTTGCAAGTGTTCGTACAGAAGGTGCCGGGTTCGATTCCCGGTCACACATCTAAATGATCACTCGACCAAGGAAAATTAAAACCCGACAGTTTTATATATATCTTTATATTTAAGCTTAAATATAACCGCAGTATGAATTAGTAGAATTTAAATTTTATTTATGATTCTCGTAGCATGTGTCCGTAGATTTTGACTAATTATTAAGTAAAAGTGAGAGTCATGCACTCTAAACCAAAATGAGCAAAGCTGAAGTTGTGAGAATTAGGATAAAGTGTTTTATCAACGTCTAGACTACCAATAAAAAGGGAGCCTGTTACGTGCTTACTTCGTTGGCTAAACGACCCCAAAGTGAATTTGGGCTGATACGAGAAGTCGCTATTTCTGCTTCTTTTGTGCAATCTTGCCAGATTGCCTGCCTTTGTTACCAGTGGTTCCTGCTTTATCTGTCCAGTTAGTATCCGCACATCAGGTACCTTGTCTATCAAAAATATTAAAAAAAATGTTTGCACTAAAATAATTTAGTATGCTACTTATAAATTATTAACTCATTAGATAGAGTTTTATAGAATTAAATATGTATATATATATATATATATATACATATTTAATGTATATATATATATATATATATATATATATATATATATATATATATATATATATATATATATATATACATGCGCTGTGATGATGAATTCTCATATCTAACTCGAAATTGAAACATAACTGAAACAATTAAAGATCGAATTTACAATATCATGAATATTTTTAGGTTAGTATAGCTCGCTTTGGGGCTCTATCGTCTCCCATTTTCTCTACGTGTTTGAACCAGAAGAGCCTGCAGGATAAATATTATTAATGGTAAGGTATTATAAAAAAGACGCTTTCGACGCTTTCTACACTCACAGCCCCACAAATACACAAACACCCAGACCCAGAAACAGAAATCTTAATTCATCGTTAAGAAATATGTCTGGCCGGGGATCGAACCCGGGACCCTCAGCGCATTAGACCGGCATGATCACCGCGCCACCACGCGGGTCGTCTATAAATTTTGTCCTATAACATCGTCGGAGACTATATCTTCTTTTTGCAGTTCTCCTCTTCCAACTTCAGTGGTATACATTTCAATCAAAAAGTACATAAAGGGAAAATCAGCGCCTAAAATGTTCGTACTACATGGCGCTACGAATTCGACACGTGTTTTAAAACGATCTACAAAGTTTGGAGCAAGAGCGAAACGCTTGAAATGATCCGAATATGAAGCTGAGCGATCGATTCCAAATTAAGTACTTCACTTTGTGCCAATTTTGTTCACAAACGGGGATATTGAAATTTTAAACGTACACGATTCCGTTTAAAGTGGCAGGTATCTGTATTTTACAGATTGTAATTGATTTTATGCCGCTTCGACAATCAAGCTTCAAACTTCTAAAAGCGTTTAGTTTAATTTGTTATACGAACGAGTACGATTTGGTATACGAACCAAGTGGATCACTCTGTCCACACGTTTGAACTTTAAATACACATATAAATGAAGTCAGTGCTCGTCTATTACTAAAAGGTAGCAATTTTGAAAGTATATTTCACGACATTATTAATTGCATTGATTGATTTATATTATTTTTAATATAAAGGTAATTAAGTTACATGGTAAAAGTAACCAAGGTAATAAGAGATCATACTATGCTAGATTTAGGTTTTCTGATTGGGAATACCTGTCTCAGACAAATAGGCAGACAAACAAACAGACCGACAGGCAGGTGGAAGTAAGGATAAACGGACAATAAAACTATATTTAAGTACATTTATTAGGTTTTCGTTATTTTATCAGTCGCACAGAACCCCAAATTTTATATTCTCTCCCGGGAACCTAACTTACGTCAAATCGTAAAGAAATAAAATAAAATACGTATGAACTGGTGAGCTCGTTTCCGAGTTGAAATTTTAAAGTGTTTGTGGTAAGCACGAATAAAAGAGTCCCATTAAACAAATTCCACGACGTTTTTATGACTCACATTTAACCTAAAAGCGGGCATTCGGAGAGAGCACAGAGTGGGTAGAGTCAGAGTGCTGTTAGTTTGAGATAGTTTAGGGTAACACACTTGCGACACACTTGCGACTGTAAGTTACACGAGCAACTCGACAACTGTGAAACTGTGTGTGGTAGAACCCTTTGTGGTTCGACTCCGGCGGCACCACCGCCACACCTAATTTCTACCTAATAACAGCAGTGTTAGGCGCCGCTGTGTTCCGGTTTGAAGGGTGTGGTAAGGGAGACAGACTTTTCCGACGCGTTCCAGCTTAGTCCCCAAGGATAGCGGCACATCTGTGGCCGATTTCAGGTAGGAATATCCTATCTGGGGTTGATTACAGATGTCCATGGGTGGCAGTAGCTACTTACCATCAGGTGGACTGCATGCTCGTCTGCTACTCCTATATTATAAAAAAAAAGAACTGTCGCCGCTCTCCGGTGACCGTGGACGATTGTCGTCCGCTTACAAAAGACGGCAGTTAATCGGCAGTTGCCGACAACTATTTGTGACCGACGCCGATTACAGCCGACCGACCTACGTATCGTCAGCAACTGACGGCGACATTTGTCTGTGGTCGATGGGGCGGACAATTACTCATATATTAGGTATCATGGTAGTTTAGTTACTTACCTTTTATCAAGTAAAATGATGCTTTCTTTTCTACCGAGTAGAGATGCTCTAAAGATAGGTAAATTGGTTAATTGTATCCTGTTTTCTTCAAGTAAATTAAAGGATTTTGTTTTAGGCAAAAGAAGAATTCATTCATTCATTCGTGTCATAGATTAACGTGTCATCGTTAAGTTAGTTAGTCTAGTTAAGTTTTGTATAACAATTTAATAAAATGTATTATGAAATTAGTGATCTTAGAACAATTTAATTGGATGGCTTTTCTTTGACTAGTGTTGTATATTGAATATGATACCTAAAAAAATATCTCATTTTATTAGACGAGGGTGAATTGCTAAAATATATTAATAATATACTCGTACCCATGTAAAGAGGTATTAACCTCTAGCCATATATTATTACAGTATTTCGAAACTTATTATAATATCCTAAAAGAAATATACAAAGTAAAACTCAAAGACGTGAAAACACAACAAAGAATAAACTTAGTGATCGTTCCTTTGATCGTATATTAACATTAAACAGTCTGTTGTGTAAGTAATCTGTGAGCACTACTTAGGGTTAATGACATTTTTATGATCCTTGCATTATATTGCTGGTTCCGTTCTTACTGCAAAATGGCTCTTCGCGAAAGCACACGTGAAAGTAGGAAAGCATTGAAAATTAGTTTAAATAGACTGTGGAGTGCTTTTTGTTAAAAACAATGATGTCTGCCACACTAACTTTGAAGTTTCGTTTTACATTATATGGTCACTTTAAATTCTTCCTTTAAATTCTTTTCTTATTTTTATCTTAACGGTACTTCAGGCTTAAAACGGGTTAAAGCGCGAGTGCGGATACGCATCTTTTTTAGAATATGAAAATATACTCGTAAGTATAAGATTGTTGCCACTTACATGTTTTATACTATTTAATTTCGCGACGTGTGCGATTTTGTGTTGATTCTGTACACGATGGGAAAATTATATCGATCTCTTTCCGATTGTAATTGTATTATGCCGATTTTTCGAGTATTTCTGTAACCGCGGTGGCTACGGTACCGCGCAAAACTGCGGTCTCGTGAGTTTTGAAGATAGCTATTCCGCGGCCGCGCGTGAAATACGCGCTCCGTGAATTCTCATTCTTAGAGCAATAATCTTAACAAGAGCTAATATGAAAATATATCATTCGTAATTCGTAATAACATTAGCCGAAAAAATATTTTTACACAATTCGCAATAACGTTACGTAAAAAAAATATCTGAACTTTAAATGTGTAGTTTTTTTTTATAATATAGGAATAGCAGACGAGCATACAGTCCACCTGATGGTAAGTGGCTTCTGCCGCCCATGGATCTGTAATCAACTCCAGATAGGATTAGATATTCCCACCTTAGGTCGGCCACAGATGCGCCGCTACCCCTGAGGACTAAGCTGGAACGCCTCAGAAAAGTCTGTTTCCCTTACCACACCTTTCAAACCGGAACACAGAAGCGCCTAACACTGCTGGTATTAGGTAGAAATAGGTGTGGCGGTGGTACCGCCGGAGTCGAACCACAAGGGGTTTTACCGCCTTAAAAAAACTAGGTAGTTCAAGTTGTGATATTTTTTCAAAATTATAATTTATAATCTGTAATAAATATCTCCAAATAAACAAAACAAAGATCTGTGATAAATATCTTTGTTTTGAAAATTATCTATTTAGCGGTAAAAGAAAACATCACGAAGAAAATACACGCCCGAGAGTCCCATATCGTTCTCAAAGTGTGTGAATTGATTCCGCATACGGTTAGTGTTGTAGTTACCATTAACCCTTCTGACACCGATTGATTCGACCCAGAAGTTGGGCAGTGACGGGTTGATAAGGAAATGTTAGATGTTCCCTAATCGGAATTACAGTGGTTGGAAAACATCTTATTGAATGTGTAATAGAAAGGACGAAATAGTTCAGTACATTATTTTTTTTTATTGTCAACTGGTTGTATTCTTTGTAGGTATTGACTGTTTTAGTGTTATCAATAAAATATTGATTTTTTTCATATTAAATGCTTCCTCACGGGTCATCTTAATTAATAAATTATTGTGAAGTTGAGGAAACAATAATCGTTTGACAGTTCTTATGCCCTTAAATCCCTTACGGTCTGACGCCGAAAGCGTTCCGCGTTCGATTCCCGATCAGACAGATATCAGAAAGATGAATGTATGTATTTGTTCTGGATCCGGGTGTTTGTGTATTCGTCTTTGTGTGTGTTCATGGCCCCCGCTATAAACGGAATCCTATTGAGAGATTGTGAGAATAGAAAACATCGTTAAAAATAATGAATAAGAAGAAGAATGAATAATCCAATTAACATTAAACACGTTTCACAAATGAAGCCGTACTTTTGTTATATTATTTGTGCGTAGGGGTTAAAAGTTAGTATTCGTCCAGTTAAACCCGCTTCTAAATGCAGTCTTCATCAGATCTTGTAGATGCGCTTTGAAATGCTCAAAAGCGCGAGAAAATATAATGAGCTGAGATCCGGCGCTACAGTTCTATTCATTTTAATGCAAAACCATTCGGAATTCTGCGAATAAACTGCCAACTTGCATAATATGTTGTGGAAATTCTTTGTTTTTTTGCAAACAAGGGTTAAGCATATTTGTCTTTGTCTATAGCGATTTCCACCATGCTTGCCTGGCTGCTACCCTTTTTATGTCTCACTCTTAGTGTCTGCCTACAACTAGAGGACTGAATTAAAATGCCTCGAATAAGCATGTTTCGAATAAGCAAGTCCTTCCCTTCTATTCAGACCAAAGCAGCGTTGAATACTGCTCTTATATAGCCGTCTTTATGCCGTATCGAAACCTAAAACTGACAAACATAAGTAAGTTGTGTGTCATTTGCTGTTACAATAAAACACAGCTGTTGCTATTTAATGTGTGTATTTTGCATTACATAAAAGTAACACTAAAAACTAAACAGGTCTGACAACCCTCTAAGGCTTTATATAAACAAACTTTTACTTAAAATAACCCTAAGGACACCTGTTCGGCGAATACATTAGGTATTTATTTTTATAGGCCCTTTAACATCTCAAAGCTTTCGGACCAGCGAAGTGGGATATAGTTTGTCATTTTGGAAATTAAATATTCAGTAAGGTTTTACTCGGGTATTTAAAAACACCTGGTTTTATAAATAGTGACTTTATAAATAGCAAACGAGCCTATTAACCACCTGATATTAATTTGAAGATGGTAGTAGGATCCTTTGTGGTTCGACTTCAGCGGCACCACCGCCACACCTATTTTTATCGTAATACCAGTAGTGTATAAGGAAAACATACTTTTTTTGGCATTCCATTTTAGTACTGAAGGGTAGCGGCGCATCTCTAGCCGACCTAGGGTGGGAATCTAATCTTATCTCTGGTTGATAACAGTCAATGCGCGGCAGTAGGTTGACTACATGATCGTCGCTTTAGGCCATATTCCACCTCGCTGGCCAAGTGCGAATTAATAGACGTTTAGAATTCGAAGTACTTTAGCAGAAGTACTTTATAGAATTTATTTTGATAAGCCAATACAGTATATTTTTCATAGGTTTTTGCATTTTTTACTTATTTCGTAGTAGAATAAATCGTACATTCAATTTGTTGTGTGCTCACACGATAACAATAAACTGCGTCTTCTAATAAGGGATATTAGGCAGCGGTTAGCATCTGCGGTTTCGCCCTGATACGTATGGGTGGACACAGACCAAATTACCGACAAACTAGGGCATGCTAATTGCTTAGAACGTCACTACTCGTAAGGCTTCGTTCGATCAAACGCGATACGTGGGAACGGCGGATGGGAACTACTGGCAATAAATTATTATTAGTAAGTCTATTAAGACGAAATAGAATACATAATATCTTCTAACTAAAAGATAAACGAAGCATATTACCAATGGCTCTAGTAACATAAAATTTAACAAAATTCTATTTTGTTTTTAAACAACTTTGTTTTACAACTGCGTATTTCGTATGCGTATTTCGTATTTTATGTTGAAGTAACATTATTTTTTTAAATTAAAAGTTATTGTTTAAAAATAATCAATACAAAATTCAATACTTTATATTTAAAATAAAAAGCTTTTAAATCGTACGGAAAGGTTGACTATATTCGTATGTGATAATCGCTTTCCGCTAATTGCATGCGAATCGTTACTTCGACCCAATCTTAGTTTAAGATCGTTTCCGTACAGTGTCGAGTTACCTACCATTTATGCAATTATTTGCAACGTCGAGGATGTGGTCGAGCGGGCCATATCTTGTGGTGTTACATATCGCTATTGAATATACGACGTTCCAATTAATTGGTTTTCGCTGTATGAGTGTGTGTTAACTAATGCTTGCATAACGCTTGGCTGTGTCTAGTTTAGTAGTATGTTTATTTTATAGGGAACATAATGTTCATAGCTCACAAAGGCAAAAAGAACGCTTCAAATCGCAAAACATCCAAAGCGTGCAATATCTAGGAAGCATAATGACTAGCTCACAAAGAAAAAGGGAACGCTTCAGATCACAAAACGTCCAAAGAGTGAAAAGACTAGCATAAAATATTAAGGAAGCAAAATGTCCATAGCTCACAAGGACAAAACGAACGCTTCAAAGCGCAAGCCGTCCAAAAGGTGAAGTGTTGTACAATGTCTAGGGAGAACTTGTCTATAGCTCACAAAGACAAAAATAATTTCAAAGAGCAAAATGTCCAAAATTTTGTTTATGAACACCCAAACATTTTACTTTTCTTTTCTTTGCATACTATATATATTTTTCCAATTTCCCCACGTTTTCCCTGTACCAAAACTGGCTTACCGCAACGTAGATCACACGTAAGGCATCATCGGCGTGCGTGCAAACAACGCTTTGACGACACGCTTTGAAGGTATCAGATTGGATTGCTCGGTGGTGCATGCACCGCTTTAGTCGTAACCTCTCCTGGGAGCTCCTACTTGTACCAGTTATGAGCTATGGTAATGTTTTGTACTCCTGAAATCTGCAGGTTCATTGCTCATGATTCTACAGTATCAATATATAATCCTGAAGAGATCAATATATTCCAAGAAAACTAACAGCTAAGCATGACAACTAAATTATTCTAAAATAATTCATACGAGTACCTATTACTCGTATACATACCCGCATTATTAGTCACATAAAAAAACCGCCATATTTTTAATGTTCTTCGTAATAATTACTAGAAGAGAAGATAAATTGTTTCTTTTTTTAAATATAGAAGTAGTAAATGTGCATGCAGGCCACCTGATAAGTGGCTACTGCCGCCTATGGACTCCAGATAAGTTTGCAATCCTACTTAAAGTCGCCTACAGATGCTACCTCTGAGAAAACATATTTATGTTATGAAAACATATTTATGGTATATGAAGCTCACTCAGATCAGAGATTTATATACATTATGATCTGAAAGTTTCCAACTTATTGAAAGCCTTCCATAAGAATGTTTCCTTTACCCCATCTTCAGGACCAGAACACGGCAGGCTTAACGCTGCTGTTATTGGGTAGCTGGTAGGTATGGCGATGGTATCTTCCGAGTTGAACCACAAAGGGTTATAGCACTTTGGCAACCACCTTCTATTTACGATATAACTCAGGATATAGCTGTAAAGCAAAGCTGTAATTCATTCCACTGGGCTATCGCTGCCATTTTTAAACGATGTATGCCATGTTTTAAATACGACGGCAACATTTTAAACGGATATTTATGAGTTTCAGTCTGCTGTCCGCGGTACACAGAGTTAAAAACAAATAGATATGCCAAACTAATAAATTTAATATGTGAAGTTGTGGCGACAAGATACAAATAATTTCTATTATTACGTTATATCTGTAGATCTGTAGAAGGACGAAAGTTACGCCGTAAGAGTTTTATAGCCGGATTAATTTGATTTCAATTGAAGCAACTTTTTATTTATTACCAATTTTGATTTCGATCTGTGCGAAAAACCCCATATTGAACATGTGACTTGTGATGATTTATTCCGAACCAATCTGTGTGCAATTTTCTTCCTGTATAAAGTGTATGCAACATGCGAATGTTAAATTGCAAACTATCTTTAAAAGTGATTAATTAAAATTTTAATGCAAAGTCATCATCGCCACGTAGTACTTAAGATGTATTAAGGGTGTTTTTTTCATAAGTCATTTATTTTATAGTTTTCAGGCATAGCCAATAATCTGTGATTGACTTTAGTAGGACTCTCTGTTATTCCTATAATTTTCAGTAGTAATTTCAAATTGTAAGGACTACTTACTTATTTTTTTTTTACTTACTGGGTTACTTTCCGTTAGTTTACTTACATTTACTTTATGAAAGTATCAACGTGCTGAGGAGTATTTATATTGAAGAAAAAATAACCAAATCAAACATACAAGACAATAGGCAATATTGGTTTTTACACAATGACATATTAAATATATTTCTAGCGTTGTAAATGCCAAACAATGCTATCCATACCATCACATCACATCACATCACATACCATCACCATACCATCACATCATATATCACATGCCATCTCTATTCGTTATGCGCTCTACGACAAGCGTAATGTATGTATGCCGCGGGCGATTGTGTGATCGTCCTCGTTTGTCAGACGCGAGATTGAGGATGCATTTTATCGAACAGCCATCGCGATGCGAGGAAATAATGTGTTTTATTATTGCTACATCGTGTTCCGACACTGTATGTATGAGTATAATATCTTACTTACATTATGAACGCGAAAGTTAGTGACCATGTGCTGTGCACAAACACTATTAATCGCATTTGGATGAACATTGTTTACATTTAGTAGATAGTTTTTGACTTGGATTAATACATATAATACTCTTCATCACGAATATAATAAATTTTCTTGTACTATGTGATGATGCACGATCTAATGAAAATTTTCATAAACTTTCGGGAACATGTACCTATACCACACACACATTTATAATACATTTATAGTAGAAATACTCAAAGCGAAAATTTTTGCTTTGTTTTACGTATTCTACAAAATTTAATTAGTTTTAGTTGCAAGTGGCCCTCAATTAAAATTAACTTTATGTATGAATAGTTAGTTGTTCATAGTCATACACTAGTAGCGTTATTAATAGTTTAACATAATTGAAGACCTAAGTCCCTTCGCATGGCGAGTGGCTATGAATTAACAGGTAAATTAATTTGGCAAGTTTATCTCCGGCCATGAATTATTAAACTCAATCGGTCCACGCAGGAAGCTTTTAGGCGCGGATCAGGAAGAAGCGACGTCAAGCGTGGACGCGGCAATGACGCTTAATGCGTGCTTATTGGTATTACGTTTGCATTAAAAAACAGTGTTACATCATATACAGGATGATTTTTTCAAACGGGCCTTCAGGGCCAAATCCGAAACTAAAAGGTTTAGCAAAAAATTCTGAAAGGGGTAACGAGGCCGATTTTGATAAAAACTTAAAATTGCATCATTACTTTTTTTAAAATATCTTTTTCCCTAGCCGGGAATCGAACTCTCTATTATTTCACTATCCGATAGTGTTGCTTATAAGGATCAAATTCGGAAGTATAAATACACAATGTTATCAATAATGGTAAAAATATTGACTTAATAATTGGCTAATTTTTTTAAACTAAACACAAACATAACAGATGCACAAAAGTAAAAAAACGAGTATTTTTCAAAACAGACCTCTTGCCTAAAAACCAAGCCAAGCCAAGCCAGTTACGCTCAAAAATTTATGATCGGGAAGGACGTTTCATTTTCAACTTCGCCCTACGTCACTTCTGCGTGACTTGCGGTTTATCTGGTATCTCGTACCGGTCAAGGGTTAAATTACCTCTTGAATGTTGTATTCCAGTCAAGTTTGCTTATTCACTGCGGTTGGGATATTGACTTAGGTGTCTCGCTGGTTAGTACTTAGCATTTTATACGTAATAAAAGTGCCTAAGGACGCGAAGCCCACCTGATGTTAAGGGCCCAGTATGCTATAGACCTCATCGATATTGTACTTAATTATTTAGAAGTAAAAAGAAATCTTCTAACCTTAGTGGTTTATAGATCCGTTGTTATTCTTCACAAGTAAGCTAAAGGCATCATGAAACATTGGAATGGAATATAATACGATTTAAATTTACCATTGTTGTAGGGAGAAGCATTGGCTTCAGCATTGGCCCAGCAGTAAAACATAGATAAAACAAATAGATATCTAAATAATAAGGGTTACAGAAAATATAAGTTTACTGTTGTAACACAAATGCGATTTTACAACGTGTTAGACAACTAAAATTGCAACTACAAAAACATTTACAACAAAAATAGCAATTTAAAAAAAATAGCAACTATCGAAAATGTTTACTACAAAAATAGCAATTTTAGAAGAAAATAGCAACTATCGTAAACTCTGTTACAATGAATCCTGCTGTTTCCATTATACTGTTAACGGCACGTTTAACCCTTTAACCATTGCATACGAAAACAAAAGAGCGGTAATTATAACATTGAGTCCAGCGGTTAAGGTATAATTACGTAACGTATACTTACATTTGTTCCGGCCTGTTTATAAATGGTAGTTAAAATAGTAACTATCGAATTTTTTTACAAGAAAAACACCAATTTTACAAGAAAATAGCAACTATCGACAACGATATTACAATGAATCCTGCTCTTTCCATTATACTGTTAAGCAAGTTTAACCCTTTAACCATCGCATACAAGAACCAAAAACCGGTAATTATAACATTGAGTCCAGCGGTTAAGGTCTAATTACGTAACGTATACTTACATTTGTTCCGGCCTGTTTATAAATGGTAATTACGTGCTCTACGTTTCGGCGACCGCGGCAAATTGCAAATTTAGTAGGCTCGTTGCTAAACGTAATTTTAGGGTTGCCATCGCGAATACGAGATGACATATTTCATCTTAATTTTACATACAGGGAACATATGAGGATTATTGTAACATTTTAGGGTTCCGTACCCAAACGATAAAAACGAAACTCTATTACTAATTCCGGCTCTCCGTCCGTCTATCAGTCTGTCACAGAGCTTTATCTCCTAAACCATAATAGATAGACATTTGAATTTTTTTACAGAGGATGTGTAATAGTGGCCGCTATAACATAAATACATACAAAATATAAAAAAAAAGTTTACAATAAATAGGGATCGCCACACAAGACATTATTTTTCGCGTTTTTCGTTTATATATTAAACCGTAATTTTCGTGGTATCTTATTCTATCTCATAGAAAAGACGGCTATCATAACATGAGCTGTTTAGTTTTTTAAGTGTGATAAGCAAAATAACTTAATATGTTTTATAATATAGGATTAGTAGACGAGAACTCCCTTCAACCCAGAACACAGCAGCGCTTAACACTGATGTTATGAGGCAGAAATAGGTGTGGCGGGGGTGCCGCCGGAGTCGAACCACCTTCAGATATTAATTGGCGAACTAAAATAAAGGTCCAATTCCATTTATTACCACTGATATATTTCATACGCCCATTTTAGTCTGAAAAGAAATTAACTCAGCACGATTTGTGTAAGACTTTTAATAAAATTTATAACAATATTCTAGCTGTTCAAGAGATCCCGCGGGACACAGTAATCTATGAAGCGTGCTGCATTTTGAGCATGCTTTTTAGCTTAACTCCAATTTCAGATAAGAAATCCTCTTTGTTAAGTGGATGGTTTTATTGTACCGTTATATTATAAATATTTTGAAACAGTGTTAAGCGCTGCTGTGTTCTGGTTTGAAGGGTGTGGTAAGGGAGACATACTTTTCCGAGGCGTTCCAGCTTAGTCCTCAGGAGTAGCGGGGCATCTGTGGCCGACCTCAGGTGGGAATATCTAATCCTATCTGGGGTTGATTACAGATGTCCATGGGCGGCAGTAGCCACTTACCATCGGGTGGACTGTATGCTCTTCTGCTACTCCTATATTATAAAAAAAAACATAATAACGCCTTTAATTAGGAATGCACATTGTTAAAAATAACGATCGATGACCGATAATATCGAAAATTTGACGCGATATTATCGTTATATCGATAATTTATAAAATACTCTTATGAGCTCAGCAACTTTTTAATTATCGTTGCATTGTATATTGTATTTGTATTGTGTAATTGTATAATGTATAACCCTAGCTATTGTATAATGTGTTTCTCTCTCACACAATATAAAGAGCGAGCGAGAGATAAATAACAATGAGGTCATTTGTTATTACAATCATTATTTAAATAAGTTATACAGTGTAATGAAAATCCTAGCGAAATCTTAATAAATGTTTTGTTTTACCAGTTTTTATTCTGTATTTTTATAATTAAATCTTGAGATTTACGTCTAAGCTGTCTGTGGTTTTAACTTTCTCCTTTTTTGTATTTTTTAATTAAAATTTGAGATTTCAGACTAAATTAGTCTTGGCGTGACAGAATAATAGGTTACAACTAATGCATTTTAAGTCCTTCATGTGTAAAATGTCTGAGTTTTCTTCTCAAAAAGTTTTCAAAAATGTGTTAATACTCCTGGTCCGATCTCGACTAACAATTGAATTTATAAATTATGACGATAACATTTGATAATAACTTATTAAACATGTTTATGCCCTTTTCCCATTTTGACACAATTGTGTCAGTACATATTGAAGATTATTACGGAAATGTAACAAGTATAATTCAATGGAATTTCATAGATAGACTTATTATAAAGGTAATTTGAAAACATATAAAGTTCTCACATAAAATTTAAACCATAAACCGAGGACCGGAAAACTGAAGCACATAAAGCCGTGGGCACATCTCATGTAACTCATAATATCAGGCAAAAGTAAACAAAATGCACCACCATTTAGTTTCCATGCAGAGCAGCGAAGTTTGTTTTGAAAACCGCATTGTGGCCGCCACTTCGCGTTTTTACAAAGTTAGCCTAATGTTTCATAATTCGCAGAGGCTGGCTGTAGATTGAGTTTTATGCTAAATGAAATTAATTTTAGGAAGCGAGATGAAAGTTTCAATGAAGTTAAAAAGTCATTCCGGAAAATGTGAGAATTAGGTTGGGGGTTTTTAAAAACTGAAAAGCAACTCTGACGATTTGAGAGTAAATGCAGTTGCGTGATATGCCGAATGATAATGCTTATCATGTGTCAGGAAACGGTTTAGATATACAAGATTCTACTATATTCATAGAAGCACGTTAAAGTTGTTGTTACAAACAAACGATCCCAAAGTAAATCACAATTGTAATAAACCTTTGGCGATACATATACGAGTGCCAAGAGCTTACATGCTCTAGGACGCCTCGCACCCCTTTTGGCTCATGTTCTGTTTTCATTAGGTCCCTCCTCTCTCCTCTTCCCTAACTAAGTTGTCTACATAGAGAACTAAGCCCAACGCTGATCCAACTAGAACTGGACCGAAAGTTATAGAACAGAGAAAATAAGACTCTGGAACAGAACGATTTTAATCTTTATAATTTACGTGATAAATTATCACACGGCTATCACACTTTTTCATAAAAAAAATGAACAGCAACGTTTCCAATTTTATAATCACAATTAAAAATTTTGTAACATAATTTTTTGAAAAAAAAAATTACCACTTTCGTTTTTGTACCAAGCTAATGGTAAAGTTGGTTCATCGCCATACATTCCTCGTCTCCGCAAACGAGTTGTAAATATATTGAAAACATAGCCTCCTCTTCCCTACTCGTAAACAGTATTAGACGTTTATAAATTGATAATTAATTTATCAGTACTTAAAACTTGTATTCTACAGTTCCTAACTTTTAATTGGCCAACTATCGTGGGAATAATCTTAGTTCCCAGAACTAGTAAAATAGTTTGACAGTTTCAATCAAAGTTTAATGCAAGTAATATTTCTCTTGATTAGACGTAATATCTCCATAGACCAATCTCCATAACGTTATGTGAGGGATTTCTCACATTTGGTGGAGATGATTCGAAATTAGCTGAATAAAAGTAGAACCTTTTGCAATTTCACTGCATATGTTGTTGACTTATAAAAGCAGTATTAAGCGTTCATTATCATCAACCCATTACTGTCTCATTGCTGGGCAGGGGTCTACTCTCAGAATAAAAAGGATAAGGCCATAGTCAACCGCGCTAGCCATGTTGTTAGACTTCACTTACCTTTAAAACTTTTTTTTAAATTTCTCAGGTATACAGGTATCTTTACGGTGTTTTCCTTCACCGTTTAAGCAAATGGCAATTAACTTCTAATACGCACATAACTTTAAAAAATCAAAGGTGCTTGTCTGGGATTCGAACCTCAGATCCCTCGACCAAGAGTCGAACTTTCTTAACCACTAGGCTAGGCTTAGGCTATCATTGTTTTTTTAATGTAGATTAAGTGTTTCCTTGTTTTTATTGGAAAGTATCTGTGGTCGATCTAAAGAAGGATTCCTTGGGTTGGATATCTTGGGTTTGTTACAAATGTCCAAAGCCGACAGTTCACTTAACCGTTAACTGTTCATTTACTAGCTATTTCTATTTCATAAAAAAACCAAATCAAACCAAAGCAAAATAAACGAAAGCTCCTTTATTCCAAATACCATTCGTGTTCAATGAAATGTAAACTAAAATTACAGCTCTCAATGTGCAGGGCAACGTGCTTGCCTGACCATACATTGCAAAGGTCTATTGACTCCGCTACTGTACGCCAGTGGGGCAAGTGGTACTCGACTGTTTCGACTGATTTACTATTGGTAGCTGCAACCCATTTACATTTCCGTCGAGGGTCCTACTCTGATTGCAGGGTAACATTGAATTTTAAATTCAAAATATATTTAGTTACAAAGGTAGTATAAAATATCAAAGAGTTAGGTAGCGACAACTATGTGAAAGAAGTGAAGGTGGTAGAACTCTTTCTTTGTGCTTCGACTGCGGTGCCACCACCGCTTACTCTGTCTGTTAATAGCAGTTAACTGTTAGCAGCAGATAAACGTGTTAACGCAGTGTTTGAAGAGTGTGGTATGGGAGACTTATACATATACGTAGGACTGTAATCTTAACTTAACAAACATAGGTTGATTTTAAGTTGCTTCTAAGGAAGCCTATAAGTAGGCGATGTCAAATGATATGGACAGAAGTGTTTTCCTGTACAAATGAATCTAGTTCAAAAAACTAAAAAACACGTTTTTATAATAAAATCAACTAAAAAGTATAAAATATTTTCATTGTAGGAATCAATTAAGGAACAGTAAATAGTATAATTGTGAAAAAGGCGTGGGGTGCTCCATTTATTAGTTTTCGAAAAGCGCCCTGAAAGGCGAACATCCCCTGAGGATGTTGGATTACCTACAAAATTATAAAAATTGTGTATTGTCATCGGTTTTTGATAATTTTGAATTAAACTGAACGTTCAAAGTGGATAGAAATCGGGTTCAAAGATGCCGTTACATATTTACATACATACCTACATACACACATACAACCCAAGCTAATAAAAAAGCGTGTTAAAAAAACAAGCCAAGCACTACGGCTATTTGAAATCTGATTTCTCCAGTCGATCTTATCTTCATGTAACAAAGAATCGATAACATTTTATTAGCATTGTTCCCGTTTATAAGTTAACAACAGAGCTTATTGCTTTCTATCAGGTGTAGTGGTGCTTCGGCCGATCCCACTCCAAACTGCGGCCACTTCAGTTTATTAACTACGAAACTGATTTGCTTCAACAATCCTTTTCGATAAATGTTGCTTGGTTTTAGTGCCGTTATTGAATGAATAAAAACGTTATCAATTTAATTAATTATATTCACAATAGAACTCAGGAACAAGACCAAATAAACCCCAATTTAGCGTAGTGTAGTGTAGCGGACATTTATGTTAAATAATAAAAAAAACTATACTCAGCTAATCTTGCTATTAAAAATATACTTGTTTTGGCGGCTAGAAATTAATGTACGTGTATTTTCGGGAAATATGTAACGGAAATTTCACGGAAATCCATTATGGAAGTCGCGGAGTAAAGACATTCTATTGAAGTTAACTTCTAAAGAAAGCTTTATCTATACAACCAATATTTAAAATCGCATAATATTTTTATAATAAACCTGATTTGATATGAAGACTAAAACGATATAAAACTGTGTAGAGTTTTCAAGATTGGAAACTAAATTCCTACAGAAATAGAGTAGGCACTTAGGCAGGTAAGTAGAACATTTTTCGCGAAAATATTAAATCCATTTCTGTTTTAGCGAGAGTAATTTTCTTCTGTCTTATATCCGAAAGATTTATTCCGCTGTTGCCTAACGCTTCGTAACATAGTTGTAATATTATAACGGCTTTGAATACTTGCTTACAAGCACCAATATTCCCGAGGGAGTGAAGAAATCGTAAATTCTAGAGGTTTTGTCCCTTCTCACACGCAACCTTCCGGCTTCCAGGAAGGCAAACTCATTAAAATATTCCTTTTTCCTCAAAGTATCGTTTATCTAAGAGGCTTGTTGATTTTCAAACTCAATTCAGGTTAAGTAACGTCGAATTTTTCGTGATATCGTTTATTTGTTTCATGTTTTCGAACGAATGTTTTAAATGTTGAACTGATTTAAATGCTTTGCGGAAAGTAAATATTTGGCTGAATTCGATATCTGCGGTTTTATTGTGGAATCATTTTTATGCTCTTGTATAAAAATAAATAAGAACGGGTATTTTGTAAACAAGGTCTTATTTAACCCATGTTTTAATAATATATTGAAGCATCAAACGAGCTACCTGATGGTACTAGTGGATACTACCGCCCGTGGACATGTATAATCAACCCTATATATGATAAGAGTCCTACCTGAGGTCGGCTGCATATGCGTTGCTGAGGAGTATATTGAAACACCTTGGACAAATATGTCTCCTTTACCACATCCCGAGCACGCACCTCTGATTTTTCAAGAGCGTATCGGAATTCAAATGTTTCTTGCTACGATAATAATGAAGACCATCGTAACCTACATGCCTGATGTTCTCAAACATGTGTGAGGTCTACCCATTCGCTCCTTTCCAGCGCTTGGACGACTATAACCCTTTTTACTTTGAAAGATGACCTGTTTTCAGCGGTGGGATAATAATGACTCGACGACGACATGGTTATCTCGAATTTCAGTTAAATTGGTTAAGAGTTGCATTTCTCTCTGTTACACTAAGAGCACACATAAGGCCTATATCATCAGAAAGTTTGCAAAGCTTAAGTGTATTAATTATTCATTCAGGTGACCTCTTCGTGCTGGTCTTCGCGATGGACAGTCGGGAATCCTTCGAGGAGGTGATACGGCTCCGGGAGCAGATCCTGGAGACGAAGGCCAGTGCGACGAGCGGCAGCAGCAGGGGCAAGCGGCAAGCACCCCGAGTGCCCATGGCGATAGCTGGGAACAAGTGTGACAGAGAACTCAAGTGAGTTGAGATTAAATGGTAAAAAAAATCAAAATAGGTTCTTTATAGAGCATTTTTTGAATTTCATTACATCTACGAGTGCCACCACTTCACAAGGTGTTTCGTTATGGAGAAGAAGCGGGGAAAGAAACTTCATAACACGAACGTAATACTATGAATTTTGATGGCGTAAGGATCATCTATTCTGCTATTATGAACGTACGGTGTTCTGGTTTGAAGAGTGAAATAAATATGAGAACTTCAATTCAATTTTCACTAAGAATCATTTTGATCTACACTTCTTTTAGTCTGTAAAGGATATCCATTAGAGACAATAATAACCAGTAGGCATTATCTGTAAATTGTAATTAAAAAAAAACAAATTTTGCCTTGTGGAGTCACAAACACCATACAAGAAATTTAAAATAGAGCACACCAGCGCTCAAAAAAGTAGAAGTTTTTTGCACTCACAGCCCCATACTAGGATTCAGTGTGTTGGGTGCCGTGGACACATACATAGACGAGTACAAACACCCAGAGCCAGAAAAGAAATCAACACATATAATTGGACGTAGTTATGCAAAATAGATCCAACCACAAAAACTAGCTGTTAAGAAAATAGGTCTTTTAGTAAAGTTAAAATACTTAATTTATGGTTAGTATCATTGATATCTGTATATTTCAAAAGAAAAAATGTACCATGCAGCTTGAATATTTTTTCGAAAGTTGATGTGGAGATGTCATTTGTGATAGTAACTAAAAAACGGTTTTTGTGGGATGGATCCATTTTGCATAACTACGTCCAATTGAGATATCTGTTTATCTATCTGTCTAGTATTAACACTATCATAAGCTACTTCAGCATGCTATCAAACTTATACTCGTATCATAAAAAGGGATAAAAAAGTAAACGACATTCTGCAAGTCTAACAAAGTCAATCCCAGAATTAGTGATAACAGAGAAAAATGGCGCAAGTTTTAGCAGCCATCTGTCATGTCGTCTATTGTCGTGTGCAATAAATTACGTCATCCATCTCCGTCTGATGCTGTGACGGTGATTGTCCTGGGACCTAAATTATTGCACAAGACGCTACGATCCTATACACTGTGCCATTAGAGCAGTCCATAAATGTTGGCGTTTTATTGCGTGTACGCTTTAGTTTATAGTTAAGTAAAGGCTTATTATCTTGGCAGACCATAGATCATAGAGCAGAACAAAGCATAGAATAATGTTAAAGTTTATAACCAAAACATTAAAGGTAAAGGTGTTCCGGTTGACGCCGGTGAAATATTAATTATTATTCCTTAAGGTGTCTTTATTCTAACTTGGGTTATTAGTAATCGATCTATCCCATTTTTACCTACTAAAGATCGAATTTTCACAAATTGACAAATTTCGCTTTCAAATAATTTCACAGACTTTTTATTTCCATCAGGTCACAATATGTTCATAAGAGTGGTTAGTAAAATAAAAATAGAGCACAACAGCGCTCATCACTGTCAAAAGCTACTTCAGTATGTTGTCAAACTTATATCATAAAAAAGGGTAGGAAACGACATTCTCCAAGTGTAACAAAGTCAATCCCAGAATTAGTGATAACAGAGAAAAATGGCGCAAGTTTTAGCAGCCATCTGTCATGTCGTCTATTGTCGTGTGCAATACATTACGTCATCCATCTCCGTCTGATGCTGTGACGGTGATTGTCCTGGGACCTAAATTATTGCACAAGACGCTACGATTCTATACACTGTGCCATTAGAGCAGTCCATAAATGTTGGCGTTTTATTGCGTGTACGCTTCAGTTTATGGTTAAGTAAGGCCTATACGCTATAGTATCTTGACAAACCATAGACTATAATATACCACAGACTATAGATCAGTATAAAGCATAGAGGGATGTTTAAAGATGAAGAAATGTTACTTGACGTTGGTGACAGAATCATTAGTATTCCTTAAGGAGTCTACAGAATAGCAACCGTTATTAATAATCCCTCTTTAGAATTTTCACCAACTACAGATTCCAAAAAAATCAAATTTCTAAAAGGCAGGCATTATTATTCGGTTCTGACAGATTTTCATAGATTTTTCGATGCGGTCGCATGTTATTTTTATGACACGAAAAAAATTAAAAATAAAATGATTTTAATAATAACACAAAGTTTGGAACGTAGACAAATGTTTCAGTATTCTGCTAATGTAAAAACTTTATTCTGACTAAATTAGTTTTGTACTACAATTTGTTACGCCTCTGATATTATATTTTTCTGAGAGAATTTGGTAAAATGTAAACTTTAAGATAAATGGATTTGGTTCTTAAATTAATGATACGTGCATGAAAATGCTTCACATTTTTCGTAAGATTTGAAGAAAAGAAAGGTTGCTGCTGTAGGTAGAGCTACTGAAATATTTTTATTAAATATACGAATAGGTAATATTAGCAATGTGGTAAATCATTCGGACAGAAAGTAGAGTATGTGTTCTTTGCTGTCCGTTCAATTAGTAAAGCGCTTGAAACTTTCTTAATTATAACCTAAAATTAAGATTCTTTATTTCGTGGGCGCCACACTTACAAAAACTAATTTGTAAACAACCGGAATCAGTTCAGTTCAGTTCAATTTCTACTTTAAAGTCCAAAATATGGCAAAAGATCTTAATGCATCTCATTTTAAAAAGGCGTTTGATTAGAGTAAACAGTACGAATCTCTCAAAACTGGACAATTATAATAAAAATGTCCTACAACTATTTAAATAAAAATTCTACCTTATTTTATTCTTGAAGGCTAAGTACCATCACGAACAAAAGTGCCGACTCTAGGCGCTTACGTGACGTCACTTACATTTCTCATAAATTTTACATTTCTAATGCATTTTCATAACGTCAACCGCAAGTGCTCGCGCCTGCCTTTGGGAATGTCTTCGCTCATTTAGAAGTGGAGCGAACGTCAAATGATGCCTTTTGTGTTTCCGTTTGAAGGAAGATTGTTGGTAAGCGCTGGGATTTACTTTCGGAAGTACATTTTTGGTTCAATTGCTATATGTATTGAATATAAACGTAAAGAGAGGTCGGATTGCTGCTATATTTCTGCTTTACTGTATGATGATGCGAGGGTATTTTTTTCTTATGATTAATAAGGTGACGCCTTTTCAATGGGGACCGTTCATAAAATCGAGCTTTTGTAATTCTTTTGTTTGCTTCTTTATATAAATCTAAAATATTTAGTAATATTTATTTAAATTATATTTTCATAAGTCTATCTTTACTAGAGAACATGGCAAATACATTTAATTGCATCTTAATTTTTAAATATAAATCTTATCAAAATGGACATTTATAATAAAAATGTCCTACAACAATTGAAATAAAATTTCTACCTTATTTTTATTCTCGAAAGCCAAGTACCATCACGAACAAAAGTGCCGACTCTACGCGCTTACGTGACGTCACTTACATTTCTCATAAATTTTACATTTCTAATGCATTTTCATAACGTCAACCGCAAGTGCTCGCGCCTGCCTTTGAGAATGTCTTCGCTCATTTAGAAGTGGAGCGAACGTCAAATGATGCCTTTTGTGTTTCCGTTTGAAGGAAGATTGTTGGTAAACGCTGGGATTTATTTCGAAGTACATTTTTAGGCGTTTAATTGCTACAGGTCTGGAATATAAACCAAGTAAATTGAAAGGAAAAGTGTGTTGAATTCATATTTCAGCCTTATTGGAGGAGTCTAAGCTGTTTTTTTTCTACAGTATGAATCGGACATATTGACCACTTGGTGGTATATCGGACATACTGTGTTGGGTTCCGATTCACCTGTATGTAGAATGGTCCGTATATACAATGGATGCAGTTTGTCTCCAGATATGGATATTAACCATGTGTCTCTGGATAAATTTAAAAAAATGCTTAAGACTGTAGATTAGTCATTCATAGATTAAAAATATATATTAGTCAATTCTTAGATTAATTAATGAGTATAAATACAAACTGTACATTTGTTTATTGTTATAATGACGTCTTACTTTTTTTTTATGCTTACAAGGAGTCTTTGATACTCACCTATAAGTGATTATGCATTTATTGTTAACTGTATTCCTAGTTCTTAAGTTATGGTGGCGCATGCAAATGTAATAATCGTTGGTGATGTTAATAAATAAAATAAAAAAATAAAATATGATTATTGCGTTATGTTCACCCAAAACGACAAATAGGACAGAAGACCTAATCATATATAGTTTGTCACAGATATGTTAGATAAATCTTTAGTGAAAAATATGCCCTTGAAGTGCGCGTCTTAAAAACTGGCCTAATCAGTCTACAGGAAATTTATTTCACATAACGTGTAATGCACTCAGTTTCCATATTGACTTTAATCATTTACTCGCAAACTACAGATTTTTTGTCTTCTACTTGTAAATATTTCATTAAAGTATTTTCCTTGTAAACAGGACTGTGCAAGCAGAAGAAGCAACGGCGTACTGTGCAACTCAGGACTCAGCGTGCGTTTTCGTCGAGACATCCGCGAGGAAGAATTTGAACGTCGACGATCTGTTCTACGAACTCTTCGTTGTCGCAAACCTTCCATTAGAAATGGCACCCAACCACCACAAACGTGTCAGCACAGCGTTTGGTAGCCCTTGCACCCTACCACCGACCAGCAGTCAGAGCAGTAGGAGTAAAAAGTGTACGCTATCCATCAAGAGAAGATTGTCTGACGCTTGCGGAGTCGTCGCGCCAAATGTCAGAAGACCAAGCATCAGAACTGATCTCATGATAATGAGGACGAAGACGTGTGCGAAGGGTGACGGCGACAGCACCAGTGGTAGCCCTAAGCTCAATTTGAATAGACTGGTTAGATCCAATACTCAAAACGATAAGCGATCTTGCTCTATTCAGTGATATTCGAGGTTTAGGATAGGAAAGAGAAATAAAGGCTCCGGATTTTGGTAAATGCATACACGAGTAGTTAAATAACCGTTGATCATATTTACGGAATTGTGCTCGCGCATATGACGCTTTTTAGCGACTGATTTAAACGCAAATCAAATATTCATGTAATATATGATATGAATATAGAAGAAGTATTTTGTTCGTTTAAGTATGAATAAAAGTACAACGTATACGTAAACCAATTGCCGTTATTTTAACCGCTCGTGTGTGCATCACTGTCACAAATACCGGGTATTTTCCGCACGGCTTGTACCGTCTGTGCGCGTATGTTCTTACAGTTGAATACAGTTCGCTTTCAATAAATTCAAATGATGGGAATTGAGCATCCGTCTGTATTTTATAAGCTTCGTTTAATTGAATTTATTAATATGAAATAAAAAGCTAGTGGGGTTAAAAAACTGTAATCCATCGTTAAGTTGACGTATAGTTTAAATAATTTCGTGATCTTTTTTATTCATAAATTTTTAGCTGGATGTCCAAGTAAGGAAAAGTGTAAAAAACCCAGAATCAAAATTAAATATTAGGCGATTTTTTACTCGTGAGTCAAATTCGGGTAAGATGACCAGTGCCAAATGAGTCGACAATCTTCAAAATATTCTCTTGCGTATTTGCAAAGTTAGTACGTAGGTAGATAGACTCGAATACTCAAGGCTTTCGGCTTGACAAATATTCGGTGGAGGAATTCAAGACAGGTGCTATGAAAGAAATCGGGAATTCAAAGGGCGCTCATTGTTAGAAGCCATTATGAAATGGACTGTAATTACGTAAAACCCCATTACTAGGATAATAAGGAATTCTTGATAAAGTTAATCGCGATCATTTACATAATACCCCGAAAAAGCCCCAGTTTAATTAAATATGAAGTTTATGTGGATTAAGTGTTGTTACTGTACAATTAAGTGAAGTTGACCGACTTGTTTCACCACGAATGGGTTAGCAATACCTTGTATGTGTTGTTGATATGTTTTTTGCATCCTTAGAATGGCAGAGAGACATATACAAAAAACAAATGTGTTGAATAAAAAGCATTATGGTGTATTAAAGTATATAGATAGTTATTTTTGTTGTTAAAAAGTCGATGATTCGACCTAAATAATAGTAGTTTTTGTAGAGTAAATTTAAATAAAAACAAATCATCTAACTAGTATTCTTTGTTACCGAATTACCAAGCTTTTAACTCGTGTTAAAAGCTTAGTAATTTGATGATATATAGATACGTTTTTTGTGTACAGTCGCTTAAAATAAAAACAGTGCACTCAAAAAGTGCTCATAATATTTAATTATTTTACCGTTGAACCATTGTTAGTGAAACAAGTCATTAAAGATAAAAATTTTAAAACTTATTGAGGCTAATGTACATCGTACACAGGATACTCAGTCTTGATATCAGTACGCGTGGGTTTACATCACACCAATTTGACTGATGTAATACCAAAAATGTAAGTCTTGCATTCACAATATTTGGGTATATTGATAAGGTATATTAATATAATGATATAACTAATCAAATACTGAAGATTGAGTATCAAGTGCTGTGTATATCTTGTTGCTTTGCAAAGAGCAAGTCAATGTTCAAATATTCTAAAGTACGAGTATAAAGGTAACACATAGATTGAAAATTATTTTCTAATTTTTAGTTGATTTTATCAAAAAAGCATGTTTTTTAGTTTTTTGAACTATAATTATTTATTAATTTTTAGTATTTGTTGTTATAGCGACGACCATTATGCATCGTTTGTAAAAAAATCAAGTGTCTATCTATTACGAATTAACTAAACCAAAAATCACGCTATAACAGTTACGCCTATTGAAACTAAAAAGCAATAATTATTTGCAATCTAAACTTGCGATGAACTTTGCTGAAGGTGCTTGAAAAATCTCGCCTCGAAAATCGTTAATCCTGAGGATGTTGATAAGGACAATGGTACAAAATTATTGAAATCGTGTATTGCCATCGGTTTTTGATAATTCTTCAAAATTTTGAATTAAACTGAACGTTTCAAGTGAATAGAAATCGGGCTCAAAGATTCCGTTACTGTTACGTACATATATACATACAAACGTACAACCCAAGCTAATAAAAGCGTGTTAAAATCCGTACCCGTATGGGTGAGGGCACGCGAGCGGAACCGCGAAAGCTCATTGTAATATAATCTGTCTTCAATTTAGTTTTCTTCTATATAATACTTGCTCGCTGTTTATTGCGCTTTGATTGCATTATATTATGAACATATTGTTGAAAGGGACCAAAGTTGTTCTCGTTCTGTATTTAAAGATTTAACGGTATCTTGTATTTTATCTTTACTCAATACGGCTCCTGTTTAATACGCAAAGCAAATATCAAGTGTTATCAAATTTAAATGTAATGAAATTATTTTATTAATTAAGGTTAGTACGGTTAACATTTACGATTAATATATAAGAATGGCAGTTATTTAATCAGCCCTTATACCACAGTCAGTTTGAGGATTATTGATATACACATGAGGATCTTGGTTTTAGGCACATGAGGCGTTCTAGCAGCTCTCATAGCAGCAACTGGCTAGCAATGCTTCAGTGACCAACTTAAGGTATGACCTACGATCTGTTTGGGTTTTGTCTCAGTATGTATACTGCATTGGTCAAATATTTGATCTGTATGTATAGTTGATATATATCAAATGGTACGATCATGTAAAAACTAGAGTAATCACTTTATTTTGATGTGAAATATCAAATGCGGTGACTCAGACTGTTGGCGTGGCGATGCATTGGGCAATCCCGCGAAAGCCACGCCATCTAATTGTACAAATATCAAACGACTGCGTATTGGAATAAATTTAAATAAGTTAATCGATCTATTTCTGTTCGTAACGATATTATTATTGTAATTCGATAATTATTTATATTTGAAATTATGTTAATATATTGCATTTGTCTTAAAATCAGGTAATTGTAATTTTTATGAAAATATGACGTATTTCCCTCTAATAAAATTGTTATTACGACTAATATGGAAGTTAAAAAGTTATTAATATTTTTATTTATTAAATTGTACCATAATACCAATTTTGATGTTTCACATCTGCCGGGCGTCATGTGACGTCAAACTTTTTTTTTTTTTTTAAATTGATTTTCATCCAATGGCTCTCATAACATAAATAATCCCTTTGATAAATATTTTCAAAAAACGTGTAATTTAGATTATGCTCTAACTATTATAGTTTTAATATCGTATACTTGTCTATACTGTGTATCTTTTTGTGATCTTTATTGTACTTATTCTTGTCTGTAACGCTAATATAAATAAATCATTATGTTTTTAAACTATCTATTTTATTTCTTTCAACTTTTTGTACCGTATAAATAAATCATACAAAAGCAGACTCTACGCTCTTAAAATCTACGCTCACAGCCCCACACTAGGATTCCCTGTATTGTAGGTGCCATGGATACACACAAAGACGAATACACAAGCACCCAGACCCAGAACAATCTACAATCATCATTCTGATCTCGTCTCGGTCTGGGGATCGAACCTGGAACCCTGTGCGCGTCAGACCGATATGGTGACCGCTCCGCCACGCGGGTCGGCAAATAAAAACACTGTAACGTAATTACTGTTATTATTAAAAAATAGGTGCTGAATTTTAACCACAAAGAGTTCTTTGAGAATACAGGGAAATAAAACCTGCCTACGTAAGCCGGAAAATATCACAAAAGTAAATGACTGGGATTTAAAACAAAGCCGCACGACTCCTGGTTTTAATAAATTTATTTTGTGTGAGGCGGCCTTCCGGTTTAACTGAAGTATGACTGAATTATGAGAAAGCTTAAAAGCACCTCGTCGATAATGGTGGAAAATCAAAGATTTACCTTTTCGTGTTCCTAAGAAATATAAATAAATACGTATAAAATTTTTGTTGGACTTTTTCACGTGTATTTGCTTAGAACTGATTCCATCCGTCCATCAGCCTTTAATAGTTCACTGCTGGACATAGGCCTCCCCTAATGAACGGCTCTCCGACCGGTCTTGAGCAGTCTGGATTATTTACCGGCCGTCCGCTTCAGGTCATCAGTCCACCTGGTCGGGCGGCGTCCTGTACTCCTTTTGCCGAGACGTGGTCTCCATTCGAGGACCTTCCTACCCCAGATAGAACTGATTGAAATATAATAAATGCAGGTGAAGGTGATTTAAAAATTCAAAATATTTTAATACTCTCTAATAGTGGAAAAATACACAAATTGTTTCTAATGTTTTGAGATCCTGCATTTAAAGTTATTTGGGTACATATTTTAAAATATCACACATTTGTTTGCGACCTCTTTTTAAAGTCCTCTACACTGAAAAATAAAAAAGACGGTTTCTACATTCACAGTCCTATACTATGATTCCTTGTGTCGTGGGCGCCATGGACACACACAAAAACCCAAACACCCAGACCCAGAACTGATATCCAAATTCATCATTCAGATGTTTGTCTGACCGGTGATCGAACCCAGAACTCTTTGCGCGTGAGAGCGGCATAGTAACCGGTCCGCCACGCGGGTCGTCACAGTTGCTAAAAGGCTGGAACAATCTTCTTCTGACACATAAAATATAACATATGCTTCATTAGATACATTTTCCACTTACAACCCAAAACTATAATGGATAACTGTAAACAAACAATTCGTTAGTCCCTTACTCCAAAAAACAAATAAAGCGGAATATTTTATTTATTTCAGTTAACATTTGTATTGGAACGGGACTGTGTTTCAGCGGTCAATCGTTACCCGTGTGTTGTCGTTTAAAAACAATAAACGCATTTTAGCCTGAAGCCTTTCAATACACTGAATGAACACAATATATTGTTTGTTTTTACAACCAATATTTTTCTATAGTTAGATTAAATCGTAAATCCTTTAGGTGGTGTAACAAGTATTGTTAATTAGAAAAAAAATTGCGTTAGGAAGAAAGCATGCTACGGTACTAATTCTCAATCTTTAGGATTAGATATTCCTACCTGAGGTCGGCCACAGATGCGCCGCTACCCCTGAGGACTAAGCTGGAACGCCTCGGAAAAGGGTTCTACCACCTTCAGATGTCCTAATGAATTAATAATTGAATTTGAATTTGAATCTGGTCATACCTCTCCTCAAAACTGGAACATATTCCACATGCTGCTACAAACTTAAGCTCATGAAAAGCTACATAGCAAACGTCAAACGTGTCGAATGCCTTATGAGCGATGTAAAAACAACCGGCACGATTTGACCACAATAATAATCTGAAGGTAGAACTCTTTGCGGTTCATCTCTGGCAGCACCACCGCCACACCTATTTTTGCCTCATAACAGCAGTGTTAACCACTGCTGTGTCTGCGAGGAGATCTAGTTTAGTGTATTGTAAAAAAAAATAGAAAATATCATTTTATCAGTCACGCCCCATTTCCAAAGTCACACACGTTCAAAGTCTGTTGATATAACCAGGTTGTATACTATAATAACCTAGTTATATCAACAGACTGTTATATATCAACCTGGTTATATGAACTATAACCTGGTTATTATATTCTTTTATTAAACAGAATCCTGGTATTAAGATTGAATGCTTAAATTAATCATAATTTTATCGTCCTTCGCTGACGAGTATTTAAGTGGATAACTTTGCAAAGTTTCATAAATAGTTCAGAAGTGTCTGAAAACTTTCATTAATGACATAGCATTTTTGATATGTAAATCTTAAGCACTTGAAAAGTTTTAAAATTACCGTACTTACGTTCTGGTTTTAAGGCTGTTGAATCTACAGGTATTTTTCATGTAATAAAGCAGAAAACCAGTCTTCTGTATGAAATTGATATAAATATATATCTGTTTGCACATAGAAAAAGAATTAGACTATGATTTAGGAATAGAAACAAGATAGAACAAAATACTTTGACCGGTGGATAGATACCAAGGCCATACCTATGTATTTCTAACGTGAGAAAGTTTTTGCGTTTAGTCAGAAGTAAGCACACATTTGATTGATCTTTGGTACAATCTTATTAGAGTGACCAGTGACCATTTACCATCAGGGGGGCTAGCCAAGTTGACATTCTACAGTCGCTTGCGCTGTAGAAACGCTATAGAAACGCTAAAATGTATGAAATTATCAATGATCACGTGATCAAAATAGCGAAGTAGAAAAGTCGTAGCCAAGTTACACGATAGAATAGAACGCTAGCGATTCTACAATGCCCATGTCATTGCTTTTTTCCATACAAATGACAACCTTTGACAACCTTTTGACAACCTTTTGATTTTTTTGTCAAATTTGTTAGCGAAGCGTATTCTAAGATAAATGTCATAGTGAGCGATCGCGCCGACCCTGTAGAAAACGTAAACGCTAATAAAATGGCGAATTCTGTATCAGCTGTTTGTCACTTCACTACGCGCTATCACTGCATTATAGACTTTAATTACTTTTGATCATTTGAAAATGTATACCTACTTTAAATTTGTTGAAATTTGAATATGGCTCTCTATAACTAGTGTATCCTAAAATATTATAGAAATGAATTGCACAGCCGTTTTTCTATTTTAAATTAATATGAACATATAATGTAATAGATAAGTAGATAGGATAGAACTTAGAGTTATTCCAGTGCTTAAATAAAAATATTGTCTCAGTTGAACTGTTTTATTGAATCATTATTAATCCTTCTCATAATAACTTTACTTGTAACTAAACAATTTATTTAAATCTTAAAAGAAAAACATAATATTAATATCCGTATCCTTTTTTTCATTATTATCTCCTGTTTCCCTGCAATCTCCCTGTCTAGGCATAACGCTGGTGGTTATGAGGTTTATTTGTTGAGATGGCATGTATGGTATACACCCAGTGACATACCCATTTATAATTATTGCCTCCTCGGAAGCCGCTCCTACGATGGGAGAAGATCCTGAGTAGGTCTCCTTTTGATGAGCTTAAAAGTGCGGGTGGATTTCATAAGCTCACTAGCAAGCCCATTGGGGTGTCCTTATATGACGAGTATATGATTTTAGTTTATTTGTCACTTCCTCTTTCCCTGTTGTCTCTGCGGCATCAGCTATTATGCGAAGCATTTTCGATTGGAAGCGTTGTGTGATGTCCAAGTTTGAGTTGGATGCGGTTCTCCAAAGCTTAGATCCATATGACCATATCGGTTTTAGTATGACTTTGTAGTAGTCAAGTTTGTTGCTGAGAGACATTCGTGCCATGAGCCAGTAAATTTTACGAAGTTGGACGTCCAGATATTTTCTTTTGGTCATCACATCACATCACAAATTACATGCAATCGCTGTTACTGTCATTAGTAATATCGCTATAAACAATAATTTGTATGCTCTTTGTAAACAATCACCAATCACCATAGTTACCGTTCATAGACATTATTAAGTTTAGTTTTTGCAAATAGTTTTAATTAACAAAATACATGTACTATAAAATATGGTATATTGTTTATATATATTATGTTGTTATATTTTAATATTACTATTAAATAATTAATCATTACCATGTAGGTATTTTGGCTGGTGTAGAAACCAGACGATATTGTATTTGACGGCTCATTGATATTAAATGTGATCGCTAACCATAGACTTATCGTATATGTAGAATGAAACTTGCTAACGAATAGAATAGAAAACGAATAGAATGCAAAGTTTGTAACATGGCTAGCCCCCCAGAATGGCTTCATGCAGGTTTGCTACTTCACTCTTCTAAGAGAAGTTAGCATTCTTGATAACCTGTAGAGATCTGGCTAGATTAGAGTCGATTAAGAATTAAGAGTAAGATGCTTTTCTACTCCTGAAGATTAACTTGGAGCAGCTCATATAAAATATAGCCCCGTATAGTGCTTAAATTTAGCTTCTTCATTACAACATTAGGCTTCAGACTAAAAAGCAAAACATTCACAGCTACCGTTAAACAAAAATAGGCGTAACTTCGTCCTTCTAATATTTTACTTTGATTCTGCTGTGATTCAAAAACGATAAATACTAAGATTACCTGTATCGTTTATGCCGTGAACACTGACATACACAAACCTCCAGACCCAATATAATGTAAGTTTATCATTTATATTTTTAAATTTATATTTTTAAGGTCAGAGATTCAATCATCTTGAAGTTATGATGACCTCTACACAAGGTACACGCATAGTGTCCTAAAAATATTGGAGACCATCAATATACCTAATATATTCAAGCTCGTCACCATATAACACATGATATCATATTCTTTATCCGTTAATCCACGGGGCCCTATGGTAATCGTCACGAGGTGTTGAGTAAGGGTTCCGCTGGGAAATCGACCGTTGCAACTCCGAATTCCAAATCCCTTCATTCGTTTTTATGAGATACCCTCGTACGTGACACGTGTTTCTGGTGTAATGCTCCGAATACATTCTATATTATGGCTTTAAAAACATACCTATAAATTTTAGTTTAAACTTTTGATAAGTAAAATTGACGACCCGTGTGGCGGAGCGGAGCAGTCACCATACCGGTCTACGCGCAAAGGGTCCCGGGTTCAATCCCCGGCCAGACAGATATCTAAATGATAAATTTAGATTTTTGTTTCTGGGTCTGGGTGTTTGTATATTTGTCTATGTGTGTGTCCTTAGCACTCACGACACTGGGAATCCCAGTGTGGGGCTGTGAGTGTAGAAAGCGTTTAAAAAAATGTGTATTTTACTCATCTAAAAAATAATTCGTTGTAAAACTCAATACATTGCTGGATTTAAACTGAATTTATGGCCCAGGTGGTGCGGTAGTCACCGTAGCCACCATTCTAACATACAGTGAGGTTCAAGTTCGATTCTCGGCCAGATGGATAACTAAATCGTAAATTATTTATATTTTCTGGAACTGGCTATTTATATATTCGTGTTACTTTATGTAACACAACATCTTGGACAAATCGACTCATAGTTATTTATTCATAATCATTACCAAAGTCCTTCATAAACCATAAAAATACCTATATACCAATACACATGCGAAAAAAAATCATTAAAATCGAGAAATCGCTATCGCTAAATAATATGTTATCTGGCAAATTAACCCGACATTGACTTTCTCGGACCTCCGATAGCCCTCTCAAATTAATTGCCCTAGATTTTATTTCTAGATTCAGTAAAATAACCTTAAGGCTTAATTTCCGGAGATAAATGTGAATGGCCAAAACGAAGCTAAAGGGAATAAGGGACTTGTCTCATTAACAACGAAACGGCGAGGTCATGAAGAGTTGTTATGGACAAAGTAGAAATACAAATGATTTTTGTCTTTTGTGAATCTAGTCACGTAAACAAAAAATAATTATAAACGGTAAATTTTTGACAGACATTTTGCAAAGATTAGTCTCAATCTAATGATAAAAAATAAATAAATTCAAAAAAAGGGTTGAAGCTATAGGTCCAACCAACATCATCCTATAGCACAATTTTGATGGGATCGGTATTATTAGATTAATTTTCAATATCGATTACTTTTTTCATAATCATCTTGTGATTAATTAAAAAAACATAGCTTACTAAAATACGAATGAATGAATAAATGACAGAAACAAAAAAATGCCCGAAGAGACTGTGTTTGAATTTGGAATATATATTTCTTTGGCTTTTAATTGAGCATATTTTTTTAAAGTAAAAGATTAAAAGACACTTGAAATTGAAAATTTTAAAGTAAGTAAAAGTATCCCTTATACTTTTACTTACTTTAAAAACAGCTCTACGGTGAATCTTATTGTGCTTTTAACCAAAACAGAACTAAAACTCATACTAAGGGTACTACTGCCCTTAGTATGAGATTTTACGTTTTTACAAAAAAAATATTTATTTTTTTATTTGTTTACGTATTTGCCCATTTTATACATTTTCAATCCGCGCCCCCAGCGGACTGTATCAGAACTGATTGGAAATGTATGGGAAATACGTAAACGAATACAAAAACCGGTCATTCTTGTAAAAGTAAAAACTGGTACTAAGGGTACATTTTTTCTAAAGGGACATCACATTGTGTCGTTTACCAATTTGTAGTACGACATTTCAGCGAGGCTTACATTAATCCTCTTCAGCTAGGTCCAGGTTCTGGCTAATTAGAAAAATCCTTCGCGTATACCTGCGCAGGTAAAGGAATTGTACACCTTAATGAGATTTGTAAAGATTAATTAAATGACGACAGAGAAATTAAAAATGGGGTCAGAAATAAAATACGCTAATACATACCTGACTTATTTTACGTTTATCACAATTAAAGTGTTTATTTTAGTAAAGCTTAGACTTGTACAAGATTTGAAGTATTATTCTACTTTTGTTACCTGTAACCTATAAGTAAGATCATGATTTGAACATTTTTGGGGTTGACTTTGATATTACTCATACCTAGTTTTAGGGATCTGTAACTTAATGGCAATTCCTGTAGCATATTTAGATAGGAGTCATGTATGGACCACTAAACTATACCTACACAGTAATTATGAAAATTGCAATGCACGACTAAAACACAAATTTGCTGTTTACAATATTAATGATCGTCTCGACTACAAAACCCTTCATTTGTCGTGCATGGTCTGACTCACGCTAAGATTTTTTTTCAATCGCATAAATATTTACTTAAAACTACAGTTAATATACCAATATGAAACCAGGTGACTAATATTCCACAATTTTGTGTCAGATTTTTAAAATTTATTTATCTATTTTTAAGATTTTTGACTAATAGGTTTATGAGACGCTTTTGAAGTCTTTCAGATTCTCTTGTCGAATTCAAATTCTGTCTCACTTCCGAGAAATTTGTTTTAATGTCGTCAATGAGCATCATGACTTTGATTTTGAACATTCTAATCTGATCATTAGTCATTGTCTCAAAGTCTGGGAGTAGACTTAAGAGGAAGTATCTCATTGAACTGTTGCTTAGGCGTGACGAGTCATTTGGTACATTTATGGCTGATTGCTTTCTAGCAGCAACACCTCTTCTCTCTTCTTGAGTTCTTGTAAATGGACGTCGTCGTCTACGACATATTGTATGAACGTTTCCACTACGTTGGATTGGAATTTTTTCACTTATTACATCTGCTCCTAGTTCTTCAATGTCTACGGCCTCAAACTGAGTTTGTTCTTCGCTTACATCTGGTTCTGATTTGACTGAACTGATTCTTATATCTGCATCGTTGTCTTCGGACATGTGGCATTCGGTCCTCTGCTCTTCTGAATACTCTGTTTGATGGAGTTTGGTGAATGGTAGAACAAACTGTAGGTACGGGCTGAGATAGTAAGGCTTTTTGACTTTCTCGCTTTTCTTCATACTTCTTAGAAACGAACTTCGTATGTTTCGCCATTTTTCTTTGCATTCGTTTACTGAAATTTAAAGGTTTTATATTTAATTTGACTAAAATATTTTATTATAATTTATTATTTACACAGAACACCGGAAGCATAATAATCTATTAATATTTTATTGTGTGATGTAAACGCGATTCTTTATCCCTGAATAATTACCGCAAATTAATAAAGTACGTAGGTATAATTAGCATTGCATATTTATCTAGTGATCGGTTTCAATTTAACATATTTGATAAATAAAACAAGTAAACACGACTAATTTGTAAAAGATTCAATTCAATAAAAGACAATTACCAAATAAGGTAGATAGATGTACGAGTAGGTACTGCATACTGTCTATAATATTAATTATATATTCACGTGAAATGCTTAAAATAAACTAAAACCTTTGTCTTTACTAAAACTATTTACCTTTATTAAAATGCCCATCAAAGTCAATTAAACACAAGCATAAAAACAGTCACATAGAAGAGCTCAATACTAATTGGCAGCAAGTAGAACTTTAAAGTGAATAGTAATAATAACTTATTTATTCATTTGTGCATAATACTTGGTCCATTCAAACTGTCAGATGAACCCATTACAGTAGCGATCATTCAAACATTACCCATTGGTAAACGGATCGACCTTACTGGTCAAACAAACCCTGCTGCCAGTCAAATATAATCGTATTACGTGGTACAAGGGGCGACATCTCTCTGACAATTCAGTTACCTGTTAAATTTCGGTTCCTTGCAACTTCGCTCCACGCTTGTTCAGATAAATCCTTTCGGTTGTACTCCGGTATATTGTGGTTGTACAAACACTCGCGCTTTTCTATCTCTCGCACGAAGTGGATTTCGTTTGACATTATAAAGTAAACATTAGACGAGAAATGACGTATTGGTAGCACGCAAGGCGCAGTTTCACTGGTGCTGCGTCGCAACCGCGCTGCGTCCTCCCCGCGCCGCGCTGCGTCGTACCTCCCCGGCGCCGAGCCACGCTTCGGCCCGCGCACACGCTCGACAATAATAATAAAACATTGTGTCATTAAAATAAATTTCGTTCAATATTATAAAAAGTTCTTGAATTCAATATTTCTCCTAATGTTACAAAAGTGCAAGATACGCGCATATGGATACGCGTAAGTTGTCAATACTATTTTTCATTTGTTTATACTGAGATTTTAATGTAGTATATAAAAGATTAAATAAAACCTAATTTACAGAAATATAATTTATTATTAATTCTAATAATTTACAGTATAGTACTATACTGAAAATTTAATAATTCAATTCTATACGACGTTTATGCCATTTGAGACACCGTGTACAGTTGTGATTAAAACAAATCATTTCATTTTCGTTGTTATACGTTTACGATTTAAGTTAACGATAATACCGAAATAGCAGCCTAGCATTTATGAGTAACCGACATTTCACCCACTTTTATTTTATTGGGACATATTATTTTTACACTTAAATTAATTATCAGTTAATGTACCATATTCAATTTTATTAGCAATTTTTCTGATTGTGTGCTGGACACCTTTTATTTGGTTTCAAATGTGCCCGTCACGTGCCGAGTCGAGCCGCTTCGTGCGTGTTCGGTAAATCTCGGAATCGACGGCACAGCGGCGCAGCGCGGGAAGAGTCCACACAACAAATGACGTCACGCCGTGCACACTTCTTTTATTATTTTTTTAGTACCATAGGTGAACTAAGTAATAATAACTTATTCACTTTGTTTTCTGTAAAGTGTGCCAGTACGGGCTTATATTTTTATAATAATAACGCAAAAAAATACACATGGTAATACTTACTTATCTCAGCCCGTTATATAATGTGTTTTCTGCTTACTTTTTTATGTTTATTACGTCACAGTAAGCAGTGATGACCTAGTGGTTAAGAAACTCGGCCTATTGATCGAGGGGTCCGAGGTTCAAATCCCAGGCAAGCATCTCTGATTTTTCAAAGGCATGTGTGTAATGTGTATTATATGTTAATTATAATTTCCTTAAAAGGTGAAGGAAAACATCGTCAGGAAACCTGCATACCTGAGAAATCTAAAAAAAAAATTCAAAGGTATGTGAAGTCTACCAATAGGCACTTGGCCAGCGCGGAGGAGTATGGCGTAATTCTTCTCATTCTGAGACCCGTGCCCAGCAATGGGGCAATATTGGGTTGATGATGATGATGATGTTTATTTAAGTACTTATTTATTTCCCGCTTTGTCAAAATGATGTCCGAATTATGGCCGAAAATTTAATCAGACATCCAGAAAAAGAGAGCTGTGGATTGGTACGTCAGTTCGCACTTCGCTAGCCTTGACGCCTAGATAGACGAACAAATAAAATTCGAGGCTTTACTGTTAAATAAATAAAGATGGAAGGATGCAATTTATAACTTTCGTTCTATGAATATATTTTAAAATTCACCATCACTCCTGCCCATAGCATCGCTAGTCTAAATAAAAAAAAACAATGCAATGTACATGTAAATAAAACAATGTTAAGTTCGTTCACCATTGTTATCATTGAATTGTCAGCTCAAGACTTCTGGAATTGAACCGAAAATTTAATTGGACCTCTCAGAAGACCGTCGTGAGTACCCTCGATGACATCACAAAACATTTTTGATTGGACTTGATTTGATAATAAATAGACAATCTTACGAAATTCACGAATTAAAAAAACAGGAACCTATATCGTATATAGCGTTATATATAGCGTATAGGTTACCTAGCACGTATTTTGATTTTGTGATTTTCACACAAAGCACATTCCCACACACTTTTATAACATACCTCTGCACCTTAACTCCATTGTAACCAATCATGTTTTTCTCGACTAAAATTTGATTTCAAATTGTTAATATCGCCTTGTTTAGAAGAGCAGGGTACCCAGTAACACAGGTTTTCAACAGATGCATTGCTACCCCTGAGGACCAAGTTGAAGGCCTCGTACAAGTACGTTTCCCTTATCACATTCACATTCAAAGCGGAACACTGCAGTGAAAAATTGGTTCAACCACGTTCAAAACGTGTATATGTTACCAGATTTTTAAAAAGTTTACCTTTATCTACAATTCTGTTTGGGCAATTTCACTCGAGCTTCGATATTACCCCAACATACTTTTACAGGAGTGTGATGGCAACACGCGAAACACAAAAATACGAAATCACATAAACAAAATTAAGTAGATAGCAAACTAAAATGACGCGATTGTGTTAATAAATAAAATGGACCGCACTCCGAGGAACCAAAGTTTAAATTTCAACGTAAAAATACATAGACCTGTTGACGCTATTTCGCCTTGCTTAAGGGTTTGTAATTGCTAATTCTTTAGAATTCCACCACAAATTAAACTGCGCTTTGTGGCCTGTGAACTGGGCTTATAATTGACTGTGCAAGGAACCAGGTCAAGAATACGTTTTCAAGTTTCATAGAATGTCGGCCTCAGATAATGACAGCCATATTAATTAAAACCGCATAAATACACCTAGAAATGCTATTGAAACTTTCTTATCCCCTGGGGTTTGGGATTGCCTAGAAATAAACGGGAAAGCCATCGGTAGCATTTTCTAAATAACCTTTTTACCGATATTAAAAGGAAATAACAGTATATTATAAATATATTTTCAACTTTACGCAAGCAAACTTTGGACATGTAGTCCTAATTTGACAAGGGAAAACAATAAAAATATAAATTGAAACTTGAGATTAAATTTTAGTAATTAATGGAGAGTTAGAGGACTTGTCCTCTCACTCTATAGTCCACAGTTCAAATCCCAGAAATCCTCGAAATTAAATATCATTTGTTTATACGGCGAAGGAAAACATCGTGCGGAATACTACACACCTGAGGGTACAGAAAAAAGTTGGATAGGGCTTGTGAAGTCTGTTCCCGTTGTTCCGGGACCAGAATAGGGCTATGGTATCTCCTGCCTGTCATAAGAGGCGACTAAAAGGGGCTTCCGGGGTTGCGGGTGGTGAGAGTGGGAACTGGACTCGCCCGGACAGCGACCCTGGGAAGGACGGCGGTATGTGTGGTCGCATGGTGATGGTTAAAGAACAATTAATAAAGTCGCTTAAAATAATTTAATTAGATGCAATGATATTCTTAAATAAAACCTCGAAACTTAAAGTCCGTGCTATTTAAGTTACATTCACATTTATTCTCTTGCTACGAGTACGTTTTAATCAAGTCGAGTCAGACCACCGAGATAATTAGGCAACGAAATAGTTTAATGGGTTCACAGTTAACCACTCTCCAACTGTAAGACAGGAATTTCACAGAAGTTTGAAAGTTAACCTCACCTATTTGTCCTATTGCGAACTATTAAGCTATGCGCGATTAATAGCTCTACGAGTTTAGCAATTACATAAAAGTCTACTAGAACAAAAGGTGTCTCGAATGATGATCGTTGAACAAGGGAGGCGGGGCAAAGTGGATCGGATGGTGGAGTGATTGAAACTCGGCTCAATCGAGGGGTATGAGGTTCAAAACCCTGGTATCTTCGACTTTTTTATAGCTATGTGCATATAAATTTTAATATGCCCATAGCTATTTGATATAACAGCAAAGAAAAGCGTCGCAAAACTGTCCGCCTATGTTCTTAAAAAAATAAGTCCTCAAGGGTTGTGAAGTTTACCAATCTGCATTTTACCCAGTGCACTAGGGCGTAAACCACCCTCACTTTTAAAGGCTCGTGCTCTGCAGTGCCAAAATAATGGCTTGAAGACGATACACCTGTAGGAACTTTTTTAAACTCCTCCAACATTTCCTCACGATAGTTCAGTTACTACATACACATACACATTTATTTATTTATTTGTTTATGGATTACCAACATAAGACACAGATGACACAATTATAAGGTATACATCGAATCTTTTTGGCATAGGTAACTGTTCTTATAATTAAAGGTAATCACAGCATGCTATGTGTTACAAATTATGATTTATGGTTACATACACATACACAAACACATACACATACACATACACATACACATACACATACACATACACATACACATACACATACACATACACATACACATACACATACACATACACATACACATACACATACACATACACATACACATACACATACACATACACATACATACAAGCTACAAAGTATTTCCAGGCGCTCTAGATCGAGACGTTACTTATGTGTTTAATAACACGAGAACGCCGTAAAATTAACGATATTACATACGAGCCACACTAATCTTTGCATTCCAACAACGAGAATGTTAGTTTACGATGGCTATACGATCTGATTAAATTATCGATTCAGGCCTTCGTATTAAGCGTAGTTAAGTAATAACTCACACATACAGTTCTTACAAAAAGTATATAGACCCACACGTACAATGTATTTATTGATATTTATTTAATAATTGTATATTTTAATGACAACTATTTAATTTGCATGCTACCGTATTGTTAGCAGAATAAGAGGACTTAAAGTTTGTCCTGATTATGTACCTATTCTATGCAAAAAAATATTCTATTCTATTCTATTCTAGATTATTATATTCTAAATTATTCCCTTGGGAACCCGGTGAATAAAAAATAACAATAGTTTTTCTATGTTATATTTAACAATATAGCCCATGTCACTCCCATGTTTAATTAGTCCAATGACACTTAATACGTTAAAATCTGTCTAGCTGTTTTAGCTGCAAGTTGATGCCAAAGAATGAGACATATACACATGATCTCGAAAGACATTACCCTCCGCAAACGGGTAAAATGGCTGCAATCTGTTTTCCCACTCTTGGATATAATATCTTGTCACCGCCAGTGGGACCTACCCTAAACCATACTCCTCTAATATGGATTACTGGTTGTGGTTCTTCCGATTTTTTCAAACATGACAGACGAGACTGGTGAAGAAGCTATCCAATATCAAAATTGGAACCGAAAGAGGTTGCTTGCTTGATTCAGCCCTCGAATATCTAAGCTGAGAGGCCGAAATTCACGCCATTACGCTGCAGCATCATTGTTTCTCATCTAAAGTTCTCATCTGTTAGTCATCTAAATCGCCCAGTTTAAAAAAAGTCCCCCAGTCGTGGAAAGGGACCTTTACCCAGCAGTGGTACGTGAAATAGCTCAAAATACCATAACAGGTAATACCAGTATTTCTATTAAAAAGAGCAACCCCACACTGTAATCATCATCTGTTATTCCGTGGAGCGCTCAATTTGAACTTTGACCATTTCGAACGCCGCTGAAATATTAATTCAAAGCTTCGTATGCATGCACAGCATTGCACGGTTCTGTTTTACCGAGTAGCATGGAAATAGTATTTATGAACTATGCTACGTGTTTCTATGAAAAGCAAAAGTTGAGCGTATTTAAAGCTCGCATTTTTCATATATTTCGATACTTTTGCAGTTGACCTGTTTGTGTTTGAATGAGTGTTAGGTTAATTACGATGGGATACAAAGTCGGACGTATGTTTAAGAATACAACCAGCTGACCCGGCAAACGTTGTGTTTATTAAGCTATTGCATAGCTTTTATCGCGGGCTTTGAGCGCGGCGACCGAATCGAGAAATTCCGTAACGAAAATTAATAACACGTCTCGGTTGCCTGGAGACGATATCAAGTCTCCAGGCAACCGAGTTGTTGACTGTCAATAGAAAAATATGGATATAATTGAATAAAGTATTATTTTACATTCCTTATTATTTTATTTGATATTGGCGACGAGATGTCGAATGAACTAAAAAACAATAAGAAAATACGAGCCACATTACGTGGGTTAAATGAAACGAACCGAAAATTACAATTCGGGAATAGACAAAATTGACAATGAAGAAATAAATATACGACTGAATTCTTTACAAGAAAATTTAAACAAATTCTACGCGATTCAAGAAAAAATTGAATAGCTTACAGAGGAAGAAAATTTAGAAGAGGAAATAAAATACAGGTACGAATTTGAAGAAATATATACAAAGCTAAAATTTAAATTTTTGAATGTACAAAAAGAAAATAATCGGCTAATACCTGAATGTTCTTTTATATCGGCAAGAGCGGAAGTTTATTTGATAAACTGTTAACTGTCAAGGCACGATTGAGACGTACACCTAGTACAAAAGGGTTATCACCTTATCAGTTAATGTTCGGCAGAGAGGTAAGAACCTATATGCATGCCTTATTTAAGAAATCCGCCCCACTATCCAGATTACATTACAATGCACCGCCAACGAAGGAGTTCGGACAAGGTGATAAGGTACAAGTCCGCAGTTACACCAACCCAAGAGTTAAATGGGAGTTCGGAGTCGTCATCCGAAGATAAGGTAGACTCCATTATGAAGTCAGAACTGAAAATGGCATACTGGTGCGCCGTCACCTTGACCAAATGCTGCCGGCGCCCCTGGTGGTGTAAGTGAAAATAGCGGTGGAGGACTGTTGGATATCAAGTCTCCAGGCAACCGAGTTGTTGACTGTCAATAGAAAAATATGATATTGGATATAATTGAATAAAGTATTATTTTACATTCCTTATTATTTTATTTGATAACCTTAATTCGTCAACTTGAACACAGATGGCAGTAATACACATTTTTTTTTATATTTTAGAATGTTCAGTCTTGCTTGGAGTTATGAAATGTCAGCTGATATTTGCAATGTCTTATATAATGGAGATATGATAAAATAGTGGATAAAGATGTATTAATGTAAATGTTGATCATTATGGAAGAATGTATTGTATTTCTGGAATTCCTTCTGAGCGTTTTCATAGCATAAAAAATGCTATGTAATAGCTTTACCGCGGCAGTCTCCGAGTGCCACACGTATTTTTTATTTATTTATTTATTTACATGCCAACAGCAACACACACAATACATTATATAGTACTTAAAAGTACACTATAGTAGTATTAATAATATAAGGTTCGTATGAGTGCCAATTATAGGCATGAACAACGTTTACATATTAGTCTGTATTTTTAACAGTGGGACAGTAATGGGTTGCTGATGATGATGATAAGTGCTACTTATGTGCTAAAATTTTATTTTTTAAAATAGATAATGTATCAAAGAAAATGTCGAATTCCTTATCTATATTGCATAGTCGGTTGTATTCGGCGCAAATTCGAGGAAGAGGGGAGTGTTTGAGGATGTTTGTTCTACACGCAGGAATGTGGAAAAGTTTACTAATGTGATGGCGTGGGTACCGAGAAGGAACGTTCAGTTTAACGTCGTTCAGTAGACTGTTGGAAACTATGACTCCACTCAAAAGTTTTTTGAGAAATAATATGTCTGCAAGTGCGCGACGTTTGTGTAGTGATGTCATTTTAAAGTGTTCTAGACGAATATCATAAGTTGCTCTGTGTGAAATATCAGCTGCATGGAACGCCAGGTGTCTTGTGAAAGATCGTTGGATGCTTTCTAAGCGCTGTGAATGTATACAGTATTGGGGATTCCAGACTACAGACGAATACTCAAGTTGACTCCTTACCAGAGCATTGTAAAGAATTATTTTTGTTTTTGGAGAAAAAAACCCTTTGGTGTTTCTTTTAATAAAACCCAGCATTCTGCCTGATTTTTTAATAACAGTATCAATATGAGATGTAAATTTGAGATGTGTATCTAGTGTTATGCCAAGATCTCGGATTTCAGTCACCTCAGACAAATTTTCACTACTTAGGATATATGAAGACTTAATAGGTTTGTGTTTTCTAGTATATTTTATATGGAAACATTTTTTTAAATTCATATTCATACCATTCTCTTCACACCACTTATTAATTCTGTCAAGATCATCTTGCACAAGCTGGACATCTTTTACGGTTTCCACTTGTCGGTAGATCTTTAAATCATCAGCAAAAATAGAGAATTTGCAATTTTTGATGGCTAATGTAATGTCATTTATAAAGACAGAGAACAAGATGGGGCCCAAGTGAGATCCCTGTGGAACTCCAGAGTCAGCGCAATACTCGCGTGATTTATATCCGTTAATTGCCACTACGAGAAGTCTTTTTGAAAGATATGAGTTGAACCAGTCCAACAGGGAATTTTGTACGCCAAATTTGCCTAACTTGTTTATTAAGAGATGATGATTCACTTTATCGAAAGCACTGGAAAAGTCTGTGTAGATGGCGTCAACTTGTTGGCCTTTGTCAATTTGCTTCGTTAGATAGGTGACGAGACACACTAGATTGGTTTGAGTAGAGCGTCCACTTCTAAAACCATGCTGGTGTTCGGATAAAGCCCGATCTACGTGTCGCGTGACGATCGGACAAACTAGCGACTCAAATAGTTTTGAAAGACATGACAAAATTGAAATTGGTCGATAATTCTTTGTGTCGTGGATATCACCACGTTTAAAAATTGGAACAATTTTTGCTCTTTTCCATTCGTCAGGAAATACGCCGTCCTTTAGGGATCTATTAAAAATTATAGAGAGTGGTAGGGCGAGAGCAGACCCACATCGCTTTATTAAAACTGGAGGAATTTCATCAGGACCGGCTCCTTTGTAAATACTGAGCTTTTTGATGGCCCGTCGAACATCATTTTCGCTTATTACAATGCAGCATAAGTCGTTCGTAAGTTCCGTATAGCTTGATTTCATTAAATCTGATGACGTCTTGCCAAATACCGAAGAAAAGTTACAGGCAAAAAGTTCAGCGATGTCAGGAGCTGATTTTGCCACGCGATCGTCTAAATGCATTTCTGATGGAATTGTTGAGTCACCGTTTCGTCTATCCTTTATAAAACGCCAAAATATTTTAGGATTTTTTGCGATGTTAGATTCTATCATTGTCTTGTAACTTTTTAGACACATATTTTGTAATTTGTGACTACGTTCACGAAGAATTTCATATTCAAAATTATCGCGTGGGTTTTTATATTTACGATACTTTTTTCTCAATCTATTCTTTTCGGCAAGCAATCTAATAAGTGACCTGGTAAACCACGGTGGGAATTTTGTATTTCTAGGCTTGGATATTGGAGTATGCAACTCTATTACTTTAATAAGATGTTTGTACAAAATAGTGGTCATTTCGTTAACATTTGGAGATCTATCGAATTCAAGATTCCAGTTCACGTTGTTTAATTCTTGTATAATTTTAGTGTAGTCAGCTCTGAAATAATTATACCTAGGATATATACAGGGTTTTATGAATGTAGGTTTATGATCAAATAAGGAGATAAGGAGAGGAGGATGATGTGGGTCAAGTCTGCTTAATGTATTAGGCGATTGAGTAACATGCACTGTATTAAAATCAGAGAGTACAAGATCTAATAATTTGCCATTTGTATTTAATACACCATTCATTTGTTTTAAGTTATTAATAGATAAGAAATCGACAAAAGTATGTCCCAATTTACAGTTATAGTTACTCGGGACATAAGAGTCATCATCTAAGCGCCGCGACCAACTAATAAAACTTAAATTAAAGTCACCGATGATTATTGTTTGATCGGATTTTTCAATAACTTCATTTGCGTTGGTTAAGAACTGTTTGAGAGAATCCAAATTGACAGGTGGGGTTAGGTACACAACACATATTGATATAATTTGTACAGTATTGTTATTTCTTAATTCTATTGTCACCCACAGATCTTCTTCTTCCGATTCGTATTTAAGAAGGCGACATGACTGAATTTTTTTAGAAACAGCAATCATAACCCCCCCTCCGTCTTTTTTGGATTCCCTGTGACATTTTCTATCTTTACGTAAAACGACATAGCGCTTATCAATAAATTCACTATTTTCTATACAAGAGTTTAGCCATGTTTCTGTAAGTGCTATAATATCATATTCGTTAAGCAAGATATTTTTTAAAACATATTCAGTTTTAGTCCTCATTCCACGGACGTTTTGATAAAATATAGTTATAGCCATAATGAAATACTAAAACACCAAAAACTTAAAAGAGAAAATAATAATAATAAAAATATACTGCAAATAACAATTAAAACTAAGTTAAAAAATTTAGGCTCTCTATGTCTTTTACAAAAATAGCGGAGCTTTGTTCGTTTTTTCTTAGAAATATTCTTCCATCCCTCACCCACACGAATTTGTAGCCTATGTCTTTAGCTTTCATTCGCGTAGCGGCATGAAGACTTTTATTGGTGGGCGTGAGATGTTCCGCAACAAATACAGATACTTGTCGTCCGCCTATTCCGAGATGTCCAGAGTTGAGTTTGTTGTCGCTGTGTCTTCTGTTGTACTTAAACACAGAGGCAAGTAGTTCATCCCGACGGCGTTGGCTTCTTAGCTTAACAATTATAGAGCGGGGACGATTGTTTTCATTGTTTAGCTTACCGACACGAGTTATGTGTAAAATATCATTGTCGACAATCGGATTCTCTACCACACTGCCAAGTTGCTCTAAGATATTTGTCAGATTTTCAGATCTATGTTCCGGTATGCCGTTTATCTCTAAGTTGCTCGAACGAATATGTTGCTCTACCTGACCTAATCTGTCATTTAACATCTTCACTTGCGTAGTCAGATTGTCATTTTTTGTTTCAAGATCACTTATAAGTGCATTTTTTTCATTCACGGATTTTATGAGGTCGTGAATGAAAAAAATGCACTTATAAGTGATCTTGAAACAAAAAATGTTAATGGTGAACAACCCTTATCTCTTAGGGGTATGAAAAATGGATAGTAGTCGATTCTCAGACCTACTAATATGCATATAAAATTTGGTGAAAATCGGTAAAGCCGTTTCGGAGGAGTACGGTAACTAACATTGTGACACGAAAATTTTATATATAAGATAATAATTTTATATGCCAGAGAGCTGTAAAAAAACATGCTGACTGACTGAACAATTAATGAATCCAATGTATAGTAAATTAATTGCTCGAAAAACTTAGGTAAAAATCGGTAGAACCGCTTCGGAGGAGTACGGTAACTAACACTGTGACACGAGAATTTCGTAAGATAGAAGATAATAATTATATATGCCAAAGAGCTGTACAAAAACATACTGACTGACTGAACAATTAATGAATCCAATGTATAGTAAATTAATTGCTCGAAAAACACTTCCTCCCTTCCCGTGCTTATTACAGTCAAAATTCTCTTCTTTCTTTTCTCTTCTAGAAATCTTTGGTTTATTGATAGTCTTTGTCAGGTGCTTACAACTTATTTAAGATTGGAAGCCTACATCGATATTATTAACAGTCAAGAAACTTCACTATGATAAAATCTTCCAATTTTTGGGGAAGGAAAAATATTAATGCTTTTGTTAGATACTCGTAAGTATGTAGGTTCGTAGCCTAGGTCAAATCAACTATGTTATACTTGAAGAACGCGAATACTTGGAAACTATCGGAAAACATTGCTTCAAGTCGAAGACTTCGATAATTGTATTCAAGGAAACGTTTATTCGCAAAACATTCTTCTACAACAAAACGACAAAGTTTTATAACTTGAACGTACACTGGAACGGAAAGTAAATAAAGAACCAACAATTTCGTGATTACACATTTGCTTTCTGAAAGCAAAAATTTAACTGAAAAGGAAATGTTATAATCAAATACAAATACAAATTGAAGACATGTTAACATTTACTAGCAAGTTAATTTAAGCAGAATAACATTATTTTTGTAAACATTAGGCATAATCTGTAGTTTTTTTTTTATTTCTGGACACATAAGTAGTCCTTAAGTGTTTGTCACCACGCTTGAAAATAAACCCAAAGGATTTTTTTTATGATATAGGAGTAGCAGACGAGCATGCAGTCCACCTGATGGTAAGTGGCTACTGCCGCCCATGGACATCTGTAATCAACCCCAGATAGGATTACATATTCCTACCTGAAGTCGGTCACAGATGCGCCGCTACCCGTGAGGACTAAGCTGGAACGCTTCGGAAAAGTATGTCTCCCTTACCACACCCTTCAAAAATTACTTCGCTCAAACCAAAAACAAACCAGTATCCATACTCCAGAGGCACAGCTAACGGAGAGGGCGGCACGAGTCGGGTGGCAGGTTCGTTAGGGGGCAAATCAATTTTTTATATAACGTGTATTGGGCGGCAAATTCTACTTACGCCCCGGGCCGCGCGCCACTATTATACTCGTATTTTTACTGCATTTGGCCAGTTTTATTCTTTCTATGCCTATGTAAGCTGTCATTTTCAATAACATTTTTATTGAAACAGGTTATACTCGTATATATCCATATTGCAGTTGGAGGGTGGCAAAACTTTAGTACTAAACAAGCGTCAATGTTTCATAATATCGTGTACAGCATATTGCAGAAGACATTATTAACGTTAGCACCGCTCGTAGCGACCACAAGATTTGTTTCCACGTATATTTTGAAATTTACATGAGCCACTCTTTTTAAAATACATTTTTGAAGTTTTTAGAACACAATTTTTGTGTAAAGGGAGGAGGAGGAGTGTAAAGGGAGTTCTTGGAAACCGTTGAACCGATTTACTCAAACTTAACATTCCATCAATTTCTTAGAAGAATAATTGTCATTGCATTTTTCGAAAATCTAAGGTTTATTTACACGACTACGCAATCAATAAAAAGTGTTTGTCTGTCTGATACGTGATAATCTTCTCCAATTGAGTCTTCTTAATAAAGCATGTAGATAACTATTAAAAAAACGACTGCTCAAAATATAGCCATGTCCTACAGTTTACATGAATCTAACACCTCATATCAAAATCCGTGAAGCCGTTTGGGCTGCAATGCGTGCCAAAGAATAGAAGAAATACCTACATACGCTCGAAAAACTACTCTCGTTAGCGGAGTAAAAATGAACAATATTTTCTTATAATCCAGTGTAATATTGTAACATCATAGCATAATAAAACTGAGTGTTCTGATAATATTGTCTACATTGTGCTGTAGAGATTAATACCGACAGCCGCCCGCCCGGGGCGCCGCTAAGTTTTATTAATTATTTTTTATTACCACTACAATTTATTATAGCTCGCTGCAATCCCTAGAACAGAGGGCTTATGCAATCTTTGACAGTAGAAAATAACGATGATAATTTATAGGTTTTAATTTGTCCCTGTAGTTCCCGGACTAGAATAGGGCTACGGTAACACCTGCCGACTTGCCGGGACTTCCGGGGTTGCGGGTCGCAAGAGGGGGAGCTCAAGCCGTCCAGTAAGTGAATGATCCCGGGAATGACGGCGGTATGTGTGGTTGCATACCGTCGTGAACACCAGATGGTGCGGGAGGAGCGAAAACTGCTCTCCCAGGGCAGAGCCCGATCGGGGCATCGCGCATGGAGGACTCCGGTTGTGTTCCGTCGGAGATCCCGGAATTTTCCAAAAAGCGTTGAGGACGGCCACCGGGGTGTTTTGGTGCGGTAAAAATCCCACATAACCCGGCGTCGCTCCAACGTCCTCGGGCACCTTTTGAAGGTTTCCCCCTCGTTTAGAAAAAAAAGGTCTAGGTGTTAGTCAGTTGCTTACTTTTATGAAGTATATTATTTTATTGGTTATATTGGTTAACTTTAGAAGTACACAATAAGTAAGCATACTTCCGTATTAGTTTTGAAAACCAACTCAAAATACATACTCTCCACGATATACCATTAGTTTATAAACATCCAAATATTAACTTAAAAATATAATTGTTCTATAATTACAAGTTAGTAATTATTAGTTACATATATATATTCAAGGTTTACGTAAGGCCCATATATCATGTAATCCGCCGGGGAATTACTCGTCGTATTATTAGCAAGTTATTAAACTAATAATTTGTGGGTAAATCGTCAAATCGTAAACATTAGCTGAATCTTGCCAAATATTAATATTAGTTAGTATTTTTATAATATATGAGTAGCAGATGAATTGCATATCACCTGATGTTTAGTGGCTACTGCCGCCCATGGACGCCTGTAGTAACCTGTCCGGCTAAGATTAGATTTCTACTTGGGGTCGGCCACAGATATGTTGCTTTCCTGAGGATTAAGTTGGAATGCCTCAGATAAGTATATCTCCGTCATCATACGTAGAGCTGAACACTGCTATTAAAAGGTGTGGCGGTTGTGCCTTCGGAGTCGAAGCACAAAGGGTTCTACCACCATCATTAGTTAGTTAATTTAGACGTTAATTCGGGTTGATTGATCGGAGGTAGAAATCTTAATATTAATGGAAAATTCCAGGGAAATTGATGGTGGCTACATAAACCATAATTCGTATTAAAAAAAATAAACAAAATATTGAGATGAGATTCCGACACAAACCTTGTTTTTTTTATAGATACATCATGGGACTGATGGAGTCCGGATTAATTAGACTGATTGACGGCAAATATTGATCGGGATGTTTCTCCAATATGGAGGTCCATTAGTGTGATTGATTTGTGAAGTTCTGGAGATGCATTATAAATGGAATGGCGTTTCCAAGAACTGCGCTGGGTCGACTGAAAACAACCACTGCATATATTATATTTCAATCTCTTTGATGTTTACAAAATTCAATTTAATTGGTAATTGATAAAGCAAAACATCTTATTGTTGTATAAGTTAATCAAATTATCAATTTCTGCCTACCAAAGATCGTTTTTTTATAACTACCTAAAAATACATACAGTATTTTTTCTAGTAGGCAGAAATTGTAAAATTTCAACCTTTCAAAACATTGGATATATTGCAAACATTTTTTAAGTACTTTTAACGTGCGTTAAATTATGTTAAATATAAAATTAGTAATGAAGCCATGATGAATATCTTACTGTGATGAAGCATGAGTGATGAGGCACTAATATCCGTAAGTAACATTCTGTTAAGGATGACCGTCTATGTAAATGGAGATATTGTATGTTTTTTTTTTCTTGTTTATGCCTACCACATGTTATCGCCATCACCCAGGTTCGACTGGCAGAGAATGCCATTAGGCATTAAGTTTATGCTTTGTAACCCTTAGTTTAAGGTTTACAATAAACAAATAAATAAATAAAAACGTCAAATTTTTTCCGCAAGATTTATATTAAATTATAAGTCATTTTAAAAAGAGCTTACAATTTTCTACAAAATACACAATACTACCTTATCAAACAAGCTTTTACAATAAATCTAGAAAAAAACAAAAGCTTCCTTCACTTTGCTAACCAAACAATATCTCTTTACACTCTACACAAATTATGTCATCTAATATAGAGTTCTAGGTCACGAAACTGAAAAGTAGGTTGCTAATTAGCGCCAAAACTTTATAACGTACCTGCGCTCGTGTAGACCCTTATTACTTTATATTACACTATCTACAATATGTTATGAAAGTAGCAAACAACATATTCTGTTTAATTTCAGTAACAGTCTTAGCTATGGAAATTCTTAACTAACTTTAAAGGTCGAACATAAGGACAATAGCATCTAAATATCATCAAATTTGTTATCGTCATGAATAAAATAATAATTTTCGTCTAAATCATATCATCATCCTAATCGTCCACAGCTTGGCCGTTGTCAAAAACTACATATTTATCATTATCATTAATCATATCATGTTCATCATAATTTTTTTGACAACAACATAATACTAAGTATATTATCATCAAATATATTATAGATCATCATAATCAACATCATTATTAAGATCTTTATCAACATTAACTCAATTGAAATAATTATCATCAACATCTGTATCTTTGTCATGTATGTATTACGGTTTATAAACACTAGACATTTATCTAGCTAGCCAGCTAGTTAGACGCTTTCCACACTTACGGCTCCACACACAAAAACGAATACACAAACACCCAGATCCAGAACTGATATCCAAATTCAGATGTATATCTGGCCGGGGATCGAATTTGAAACTCTTTACGCGTCATCTATATCATCATAAAGAAGTAATTATATACACATAAATAGCATAATAATTCCCAAATCTTATGTTACATTTATTGGCGAAGACCTTCAAATCCTCGTATGAAAACCCATCAATCCTGAACAAACTCTCTACGGCTCTATCCGTTTCGCGTCAACGCATTAACGTTACAACCGAGACCATAAATACCTAGCTATCGTACTCCATGGCGCTGTACTGTAAATGCCACACTTGCGTTATTTACGAGTATTTTACAATGTTCCAATTTATTGTAAGTTTCCTTGTATGAAAATTGATGTTTAATAAAGTTGGCTGCGTTTGTAATGCTAATACAAATAGTCATTGAAAAGAACATGAAACTGATCAGAGAATATTAAAGATATCATGCCCGTATATATCATTATCAATAACATTATTTCGATCTTTATCAACATCAACATCATTATCACTGAATTGAACAATATCCTCCAAAGCCTTAAGCATCATTAACTGCATCATATCATCTATATCATCACAAAGATTTAAATCTATACACATATTGCATAATAAATTGCAAATCTTACGAGTTACATTTATTGATGAAGACCTCCAAATCCTTGTATAAAAACCCATCAATCCTGAACAAACTCTCTACGGCTCTATCCGTTTCGCGTCAACGCATTAACGTTACAACCGAGACCATAAATACCTAGCTATCGTACTCCATGGCGCTGTACTGTAAATGCCACACTTGTGTTATTTACGAGTATTTTAGAACGTTCCGATTTATTGTAAGTTTCCTTGTGTGAAAATTGATGTTTAATACAGTTGCCTGCGTTTGTATAATGCTAATACAATAGTAATTGGAAAAGATCGGAGAATAGGCAATTTTGATTACAGTGATGTAGCAAAGGAGCATGCACTCCACCTGATGGTAAGTGGTTACTGCCGCCGATGGACATCCGTAATCAACCGTAGATATATATATATATAAATATAAATTATATTCATATCTGAAATTTGCTACAGATGTGTTTCCTACCTGTGAACCTGGAGACTAAGTTGAAACTCAAAAAAATATGCTTCCACACCACACCCTTCAAAGCGAAACACAGCAGCTTAACACTGCTGTTATAACATAAATAAAGCTCACCATTATTTTTCAGTTCCGAGTATTTCCAAATCACAGCATTTATTCGATAGCATTGATGGAAATATTTCGGGTATTTGTTCAATGGTATCCATCTTTGACCCCCCAATGGAATGCGGAGTATTCGACGCTCAGATGAAGAATTTCGTAATAAATCGAAAATTCTTTTGCGTTATTGTAAAGTGTTATCTATATTATATGGTTTAAGGGTGTAGAAAAATGATCTGCATTTTCATTTCAAAATAAAAATAAATATCATTGCATGCCGACATTGGCCAAATGTGCAGAACATTGTCAAAATATAACATCTAGTGTACCATATTTGATGCAATAAATAAAACATAAAAAACAGTGTTAAGCGCTGCTGTTCTCTGGTTTAAGGGGTATGGTACCTTGGTAAGGGAGACATACTTTTCCGAGGCGTTCCAGCTTAGTCCTCAGGGGTAGAGACGCGCCTGTGGCCGACCTCAGGTAGGAATATCTTATCCTATGAGGGGTTATTACAGATGTTCAATGTCCATGAGCGGCAGTAGCCACTTACCATCAGTTGGACTGCATGCTCGTCTGCTACTCTTATATAATACAAAAAAACTATTTCTTCTTAATAAAAACAGTGTTAAACGCTGCTGTGGTCTGGTTTAAAAGGAGATATTACGACTTATATGAGACATTTCAACATAGTCTTCAGAAAGACCAGCGCATCTGTGGTCGACCTCAGATAAGCCTCCAATTCTGTCTGAAGTTACTTACAGATGTCCATAGTTGGCAGTGGCTGCTTTTATGCTCGTTTATATGGTCATTTGATACTCCTATTTAATAAAAAATTGCAGCATAGTTCAAGCCATACTTCAAAATTGCAGTTTCGTGCGGTTTTTGTGCTATTGCTAGCAGAATTCGCGATCCGATATCAGACGTGCGGTTCCTTCGTTAGTTCTAACAAACGACACTTACACGTTATTATAGTTTCGACGTAGCTTTTTCTTCTGAGATCCTGCCAAAACTATTGTCTAGCAATTGTCTATTCCTTTCTAAGTATTACGACCAGCTTAGTGTAATGGTCACCATACCAATCTAACGCGCTGGGTTCCGCATTCGACCCCTGGCCAGATAGATATCTAAATTTTGAATTTAGATCTATGTTATGGGTCTGGGTGTTTGTGTATTCGTCTTTGTGTATGTTCATGGTACCTACGACACAGGGAGGAAACGATAGGATACGATTTAGGGAGTTTTAATATTAACTTATACAAAAATATACAAGAAGGTTTCAAGGTATAGTATATGGGTATAGAACAAAGAAGTACGGAAGTAATTTCTTTATTAAAGTAATTAAATTAAAAAAGAAAAGCAATTTCTTGAACGTTAGTATAACAGAATAGATAGCATACGCTCATGAACTTAACTTCTAGGCAATTTCCATAAATTCAGTTATATTAGGCGACATGTAACTTACACGTGTAAGTGGCACAGACACCGTATTTCGATTTCCCGCTGTCAATTTCTATCACTTCCTGAACTTTGGCATTCGCTGGCGTCCTTTTAATGTAGGTACTCTACGTATTCACGTTTAATAGACATCTTGATGTTAACATTTTGAAGCTTTCAGGTCGTATAAAATAAAATAGGGGGTACACGGGGTGTAAAATAAAATATCGAACACCCCACACTTTTAACTCTGAATTGAATTATTATTTTTATGACTTAAATTTTATTATAATTATTTTCTTGTTTTTAAACCAATTAGCAATAAAAACGTGTTTTAGTTTTTTTAAACTAGGTATTATTTATTCTTAATTTTTTAGTCTGTGACAAACTCATAAATTGGGGAATTAATTAATCTAATAAGGATAACGGGCACCTATTATCAAATTATTGCATTGTCGTTGGTCCTTGATACGTGTGTAAAGTTTCAAATTAATCGAGTTGTGGAAATTGGTGGAAATTGAGCTCAAAGATTCTGTTACATACATACATACATACATACATACATACATACATGCATACATACAAACATACATACGTACATACATACATACCTACTTACAATACAATAAGCTAATAAAAGCGTGTTAAAAATAAAAAAGCGTATTAAAAATGACGAAGATACCTCCGGAATCTGTACCCTTACCATGAGTTTTTACGTTTTGACAAATATGACTGTTTTGGTATTTGTTTACGTATTTGCCCATACAATTTCCAATCAGCGCCTCTAGCGGATTGTTTCAGAACTTGGAAATTGTATGGGCCAATACGTAAACAAATACCAAAACAGTCATACGTCATACGTCAAAACGTAAAAACTCATGGTAAGGGTACTGACCACGAAGTTCTCTACCAGCTTGAAATCCTATAAAATATTATCTTAAGTCTTATCCAAAAGACTTCAGTTTTAATTTTGTAAACTTTATTATACACAAACAATAAGATACGACAGATATGGTTAGTAACTAAATCTACTAGAGAAACTTGAACTGTTCTGCAAAGTTTATGAAAGCTATCAGTATCGGAGTCGAGGCGCTTAGTTTTAGCTTTACTGGGCTTCGATTTGATATAGATACAGCCGATATCCCTACAAGATATCCTTTAGCTAAGTATTATTGGTTTAAAGACTTGTGAAGGTATTAGAACCCTGTGTGGTTCGGCTCCGGCGTCACCACCGCCACACCTATCTACCTAATAACAGTAGTGTTAAACGCTGCTGTGTTCTGGTTTGAAGGATGTGTTAAGGGAGACATACTTATCCGAAGCATTCCAGCTAAGTCCACAGGGATAGCGGTATATTTGTGGGTGACATCAAGTAGAAATCTAATCTTATCTGGGGTCGATTATAGTAGCCAGTTACCATCAGATGGACTCCATGTCCGTCTGCTACTTTTATATTATAAAAAGATATATTATAAAAATACATGACGTTTTAAAACGAAGTCGAATCACTAGTCTAGTAGAATTCTTATTTTATAAGTGGAAAAAGGGATTTTCCACCTTATATTATTTATGTAGAAAAAAAAGGTGCAATATTTAATCATACGCTTTAACATTTTATACATAATAGTATTGTAGTATTTTGGCTTAGATGATATTTTGTCACCACTTGGCAAGGAGATTTGCAATGAAGAAATTAAAAAATAAATTTCATAAGTTCAAAATGGATCCAAACCTGGAACCCCAGGATAGGATAATATATACAATAGGACTATCATTGATTATTGATGTTATAATTAATACAATGATAATAAAGGTTATTCGTACGCATTATCCATGTCATTTACAGCCCATTATCTAAGTTCTAATTGTTTTTCCCTTAGTAGAGATCCCTTCATATACTAAGGAATTTCTATTGATAACTTCATCGATATTCGTATTTTTTTCATCATTGTCGAGCAACGAGAGGCGAGGAGCGAATGAAAATTGGTACCAGAACCCAATATGGTTAGATTCCGTAGGCACTCCCGCCGCACCTATTTCTGCTAATGACAGAAGTTTAAGCGATGCTGTGTTCCACTTTGAAGGCATACCCTTCAGTAAGTTAAGGGAGACATTGCTTTAACTTAGTCTTCGGGGATAGGACTCTATTTGACTGTAGTAGGTCGTTTACCTATGCTATATTGAGTTTAAAGAGTACGCATTCAAATTAGGATATTCAGAAAACTTAAGAGCATATCAATAAAAAGGCAGTCTTATTGACTAACGAGCTTTGGCCCGCGGCTTCGCTCGCGTTACGAAGTAATATTTTCATCCCCTATTTTATCCCCTTGGGGGTAGAATTGATCAAAATCCTTTCTTAGCGGATGCCTACGTCATAACATCTACCTGCATGCCAAATTTAAGCCCGATCCGTCCAGTGGTTTGGGCTGTGCGTTGATAGATCACTATGTCAGTCAGTCACCTTTGAGTTACATATATTTAGATGAAAAAAAAATTGACTAATGAAAAAAAATCGTTACGTAAAAAAACTGTTCATCGCCGCCGCGTGTGAAAGCACAAATGGGCAGAAGGGAAGTTTTATTCGAGAGAGGATAATTAATAAATTCTATACGAATCCGAAGGGTGGCTACCCGACCGCGTTTTGAAAGGATTTGGTTGTTTCATGAGGAAGTTCAACAACCTCGCATACCTTCTATTGAATTCTGTTCTTTTTATCACTTTCTTTATCAAAGTTAATAATTAGTAACTTAACAGTTATAGCTTAGCGGTTGAAACTCGGCCTCTCGATCGAGGGGTCCGAGGTTCAAATCCCAGGCTTGCACCTCTGATTTTTCAAAGTTATATGTGTATTAAAAATTAATTATCACTTGCTTTAACAGTTTTAACAATCAGTAATGGTTGCTCTGCAATCAATCATCAATCGGGACCATAGATTAGTAAAGATACTTCGCCGCCTTGAAATTGAACAAAGCCACAAACGGCTTATTAGTAAGTTCTTTTTTTGAATTATTGACAAATAAAAACATTTTTAGAGAAAATTTACGAATAAATTACTAATACTGCGTAATTTACATAATAAATAAATAATTATTTCAAAATTTTTAGGGACATTTTAGCACGGAGACGTGGCAAAACTTTTTTACGCAACTATTTCAATTCTCAGAACTGGTTACATTTTCTTGTTAGGAGTGAGTAATCTTTACGAATCTATGATCGGGACCAACATGTATCCATGTTAAGGCATGGTCACACACAAAAAGGCATATAAAATTTAGCCACTAGGTGTCACCCATCCCACTCCCAACCACAAGTACTTTAATCCAGAAATAATACTGAAAAACTACCAAATAACAACGGTGTCTAGAGTGGTCTATCTTCAGAAATATGTTCCTAAAGTCCTTTACTTAAGTCCTCTGTAACAACATTATCATAACGATATTAAACAATAACAACTAGGCTGAAGAGATTATTTCGACCATAACTTAAGTTAGCGTTACTTCAATTTCATATTCAAATTGCTTGAATTAACGCACCGTTTAGACCTAAAGCTTGCATAATATAATTTGGGTCTTTGTTTGAACAGGCCTGTTTGTTTCTATGAATAAATTGTTACACTACAAATTGTTGATTTTTACACTTAATAGTGACTTATTCGCTTCACTGGGATAACTATTTGGCTTATACTATTGTGGCGACTTCCCGCTACTCGTCAAGAGATGGCGCCACGAATATTCCGAATCACGCTATCGAAGTTTTCTAAATATCTTGCATATACACAAGTTTCGAACTGAGACTGTCGGAGCACCGCCACTCCCCGGGCATGATCACCTAGCCCTGCGGGAGATCTCCCTTTGCCAGACTATCATAACCATGACCTGTGGTCATCAAATAAAACGATTTATAGCATAAAGCAGTTCTTCCGTTGCGGTCGAAGGATTTGGATGCCTGCTGACTTTGTAGTTACCATCTTATTCCTCAGTAGGAACGCAATTGTGATCCGTTTCCCGTGAAACACCAATTCTATATGGAGTATGGTATAGTTTTTTTTTTTATATTTATACCTAACGATGAGGCGGACGAGCTATGTGATGGAAAGCAGTCACCGTCGCCTATGGACATTTGCAATACCAGAGCAGTCGCCAATACATCGTCGGCTTTGAAGGAGAGCTCTTTCAGCACCTCTCTAGAAGAGCCCCATTAAGGTTGTTAGAACCAGAGTAGCCTAACTACAAAAAAACGATTCACAATATGGAGAAAACTAAAAGTGTATAGTCCGCTTTAAGGTTGCGAGGAGGTATAGTCATACAATTTACTATGGCGACGCGATTCAGAGTGGATTAGCTAAAACTGCTAAGACATTTTAACTAGCTCAGACTATACAACATTTTTAAATTACGAAAATACAGATAGGTCAAAAATCATTAAAATGCAGTTAGGCCACTCTGGTTCTAGCAGTCTCAATTATCGTGTATTGTCATCCAAACCAAACGTAAATGTAAACTTCAGGTTTAATCGTTTGGCGTTAGTTGGATTAAAATATGGTTGCAAAATTTAACATTATATATGTTACCAACCATACAAACATATACATTCGTATAACATACGCGCCATACAAAGTAGTATCCATCTGTTAAGTATCTGTGGCCGACCTCAGGTATAATATCTAATCCTATCTGGGGTTGATTACAGATGTCCAAGGACGGCAGTAGCCACTTACCAGACTGCATGCTCGTCTGCTATTCTATTCTATTAAAATAAGTAATAGTTTAAAAAACTAAACACACACGGTTTTATTGCTAATCGAACTAAAAACCAGAAAACATTTTTTAGTGACAAAAAGCGTGGGGTGCTTGATATTTTAAATGTTACAATCATTCTATTGGCAATTATCGATGAGAGAATAGTTATGAACCGCAGTATACGTGTGCAAAGTTTCAAATTAATCGGAGTTCTGAAAGTTGGTGAAAATTATGCTCAAAGATTCCATTACATACATACATACATAAATACATACATACATACATACATACACACATACACACATACATACATACATACACACATACATACATACAACCCAAGCTAATAAAAGCGTGTTAAAAAAAAAGTGAAATAAATCCTTGTAATTTCATAAAAATGTGAATTAACGTACAGTCCTTATATTACAGGGAAATCTTAGAAATAGTCTTACGACTAGCTACAAGATATCTGCCTATTAAGGCTACGCTTTATAATTTACAGCGGGATCCGCTTACGGAGCTCCCAGGGGAATGTCGCGTCGCCCGGGATAAAAGGGGATTACATTAGTTGTAGCTTGTACACGTAAAACGTACATCTTACTTATATTTAATACAGTTTAGGGTTCCGTACATTAAAACGGAATCACTGTTGTCTAACTGTCTGTATGTCGAGAACCTTTTGAGGTGTTGAAGATAAATCATACTTTTCCAAAAATAACTGCCGATATTTTTCAATGTCCACAAAATTACCCCATGTTCCCAAATTAATTATGTTATGTAAGCCTGTAGTTAATGATGTTCGAATCATGACAATCGATAGCGGCATCGCAAAATATTATAAAAAAACTAGCTAACCCGGCAAACGTTGTATTGCCATATAAATAAAAAAATTGTTAAGAGTGAACGACCCTTTACTTAGGGGTATGAAAAATAGATAGTAGTCGATTCTCAGACCTATTGAATATACATATAAAATTTGGTGAAAATCGGTAAAGCCGTTTCGGAGGAGTACGGTAACTAACACTGTTACACGAGAATTTTATATATAAGATTATATGCGAAGAATAGATCAACCTCTTCTTTGAAAAGTTGAGAAGTCGGTTAAAAGGAGATGTTATATATTGGCCTTAATCACCATAGTTAGAAATTCGCCTTAAACAAAATTATGAAGAAGACATCCGATCCTGCACCGCCGCCGTGCCGTGGGAACGCTGACTCCGCACCACCGCTCCATTTCCATCGTGTAGTCCCGAACGTGGGAATTCACTCTGGGCGCTAACATTGCCCCAGCAAGTCACTTAGGATAGTTAGTTATAATTTAGGTTAGATTTAATCCAAGACATGTAATATTCTGTTTTGATTAAATACATATACTTAAGTAATTCGGTCTTTCTGTATCCTGGCTGCTGCATCCCGACGCATTATATAACTGAGACGTAAATATTGTGATCATAAAGCATAAAGCGCTTTACATCTTAAACGTGATAAATACATATCTTTATTTGAGGGAAGCTAAGGAAATATTCAGCGCTTTAATAAAGAAGTACTTCTTTAACACCGACTGTCGGAATCGGACAGCACACTCGTATCTAACACTATAAAATATGTGTTGTCAACTTGTGGCCCGCTTTTATGTATTTTAGGTTTTTTTTTAAATATTTTGGTATTTATGGATTGATTTTTTTTTGCTATGTAATAAAGGTACTTAATACTACTTAATAATTAGTATCCGACTGCGGAGTTAGAAGTATACATGTTTCATTCTTGGACACGCTCTACAGCCCAGACGGCTTCACGGATTTTAACACATGAGACAGACACCATTATCGTGAATTTATTATATTTTTGCCTTATTGTAACATAGGTACAGCTCGCAATTTACGTTTCAAAAGACACTGTTTTAAATAATTATGCAAGGCTCGGGAGATCAATTATTGATGCTCATAGTGTAACCATTTAACTATTACCTATAAAAACTCTTGAAATTTATAAACATGTAATATTACATTAGATACTGCATTAATACTAAAATAATTACATTTCAATTAATTTTGAAATGGTAACCTTACGTGAATCAACTTGACTACCCCTGCTCGGAAGCCTGAATAAATAGTAAATTCTGCGCTTTGCTGCTACAAATAAATATTTACACGGTTTTTGTGACGCCCAATGCTTTTGCATTACATCGTAACGACTGAATATGCAAAGCTTAAGCTCTAATGTAAATGAACATGATTGAAAGCTTTTATTTTATTCAATTGTTTTACATAAATTGACAATTTATTAAATAAGTTGTCGAAAAGAGTGATGTTTATTTATTTATTTAGGTAAACATACATACATAATAGCAGTGACAGCGTAGAAGATATTCAGCTTCTCAATCTGGGGGTCAAAAGGTCAATTTCCAGGTAGGTAACTCTAATTTACTCCGGTTCCGTAGGAGATCCCGGAGTCCTCTTGGCAATGCAGAGGACGGCCACCGGGGTTTTAGTGCGGTAAGAATCCCACATAACCCTGTGTTTTCCTGACTATAACCACATTATAAAATAACTAAACACTCGCTTAAAGTAAAAAATAAACATATAAATATAAAATTCAACATTTTCTTTTTTTCGCAAATAAAGACGTAATTTCCATGTATTTAAACTGAATATTGGCAGTTTGGTTAACAGAACAATCCGCTGTCCCTCCGTCACACCAAATTTAGCGCACCCTTATAAAAACGGAAATTCATTTCGATTACTCCTTCGCTGTCATAAAATTCAGGAAAGAAGCCTTCACTTCCTTATAGTTTAACGAAAGTTTCCTTATAATTTTATTTTATAAGTTTAAGGCTGCCCGCACATTGGCTTCTACCGCTTGGGTTACTGGAAGCGAGTATAGTGCTTATGCATCTCATGCATCATATGTCATATGCAGTCACGCAAACAATCAACTGTTGACAGATTGTTTGTATAAATTCAAATATGTATAATCCCCGTAAAACTGCTAGTGCGCTCTAAATATAGAAATGAATCGCGTCGCCATAGCAAATTGTATGACTACACCTGCTCGCAACAACTTCAGAATGGACTAGCAGTTTGGCGCAGACAATATAATTCGTCGCTCAAAATGATTACTGTGGTTTTAGCACCTATTTAGTAGTTCAAGTGAAAAGATATACTCGTACCAACTGTCGTTCAAGCAAAAGTAGCAAATGATCGATCAGCCTTAATTGCTATAAAAGTTACGATCACTTTATAGATAACGGTATAGATTTTATTGCATTTGGAAATCATCAATGAGGTAAAGTTTCCCTTAAGTGTCGTACTTACAATTTTGTGATGCAATTTCATGTGTTCACTCGTTTATGTGGGATTTTTAGCGCGCTAAATCAATACAACAAATTCCTAAAACAATACATCGCCATCTTGTGCCAAATAAATAACTTAATAGGAACACTGTCTAGTGACTGAAATAAACTGAACTAATCTAAAACCCAAAATCCGTTACATCATTTGATATGGTAACTAGAAAATATACTCTTATCGGATTGTTTCACGCGCGAAAAGAAGTAACACTTCGAAAACACAACATATTGATGACGTCGGCAATGTATCGAAATGATTTTATTAAGTAGCGTTGATCGATCTTGAATGTTCACGTTCATGTTTACTGTATTTATCTGACACCTGGTATACGTGTGAATAGGTTCATTCCCTTTGAGCGCCGGGGAATTGAAGGCATATAAATATCAATAGTGCACTGATTGCCTCACTAATAGTCCGGTACATTTACCTACTGTACACTCGGTAGGATATATAATGTTATTGTTTTTTTTATAATATAGCAGACGAGCTTGCAGTCCACCTGATGGTAAGTGGCTACTGCCGCCCATGGACATCCGTAATCAACTCCAGATGGGATTAGATATTCCTACCTGAGGTCGGTCACAGATACTTCAAATACGATTTATATATTTTTTTCTATATTTGTATCTGTCATAAATAAAATCTAAGCAAGGTAAACTGATTAACGGATATTAACAAAAATATGATTAGAAGTGAAACTTCTCAGAGGTACGAACTTAGTATGACAATATTACATAGGAAAGAATGCGAATATTAGGTATAAAAACTTCACTTCAATAAAAATGTAAAACATCAAAACCAAAATCTGCCGTTTATCCGATTGTCGTTGAATTACTTATGGTTATACATTTATTTGAGAAACAGACCGTAAAAGACTTGATCCAGAATTCAATAAAAGGTACAAAGTTTCTCCAGGAATCAAATTAAACATTCATAAAATTCTATCGCTTCGTCTGCGAAATATAGATTTACGATCTTATAAAATTCGAAAGACGAATGGTGCGGAATTTGAATAATTTTTAGGGTTTAAATTGTGGACGGTGAAATACAATGTTTTTGAGTAATATATCTCACGTTGGATCGGAAACATCTCACATCAACAGTCTCACTTCAGGTCACGGCTAACACCATAATCATGCTAGATAAACTTGATCAATTTCAGATTCGTAGACTATTCTTCTCTGGGCTAACAGTCCACTGGTCGCTATGGCGCGAGCAGTAGCTGATACTGTGGTAGTTGTGTAGACTAACACCTGTTATTAACCATTTAGCAATGAGAGGGTAAGCATTTCAAATTTGTTTTTCGAGCAACCAATAAGTACACGTCGATTTTATTCGATATACTGTCTTCAATTCGAAAAAAATGTCAACTTTTGACAGTTGCTTTAACCACTGATCACTAAAGCTATCAATTGGACATCAATTTGTCTCATCAGTTACTCTTTTGCCTTCGTATTTTTCCAGTTAAGTTTAAAATTTTATAAAGGGTTTTGAAGCACAAATTGAATTTTGTTATAAAAATTCTCTTTCTCACTGTTTGTTATATCGTTAACTAATTTAGTTTTATAGTATAGTAATATCTAAACTTTGTAAGAATAAAGAGTTTAGTATAGATAATTAAGAGTTTTTCGTCAATTTTTTATTTTCCAAAACCTACTCTTTTGCCTTCGTATTTTTCCAGTTAAGTTTAAAATTTTATAAAGGGTTTTGAAGCACAAATTGAATTTTGTTATAAAAATTCTCTTTCTCACTGTTTGTTTTATCTTTAACTAATTTAGTTTTATAGTATAGTAATATCTAAACTTTGTAAGAATAAAGAGTTTAGTATAGATAATTAAGAGTTTTTCGTCAATAATACCTATTACTGGTGGTTTCGGGTTTGAAAACCTAGGTTTATTACTTCTAAAGGCTTTCGCAGAAATAAAATTAAAACTTTTTTTGAACATTCATCAATTTAAGGCACTGTTATACATTTCATACCAATTACTTCGTTACCAAGATTAAAAAAAATATGATTATCTTTGAATTATTAATTATACAATTGACCGGATTTTTACAATTAGCTTTATATACTCGTAAATCTCAATGTTTAGCTTATTTTATGTTTACTGAATGGAAAAATAACTTACCATTATTAAATTGAAACGAAGATTTCTTTGTCGGGAACATTCGTTCCTATGGGAAATACGTTGTAAAATAAAAATCGCAAACTTTGTAAACTGACTCATTTGATTGACGGACGAAATAAGTTGTCAAATTTAACTGAAGGCCCTTAGAGGGTTAGGTAATTTAGAATGTAGAGATGCGTCTCTGTTTATTCGTAAATACCTACATAGTTCCACAAAGCGAATTTATTTATAACTTGATTTAATAACATTGTAATCCAAAATGGCATTTCGATGTACTCTCGTTTGTGTGAACTTGTTCATAATGCATATTATTATACAAAATAACGCTTCTGTTACATGAATACTTGCTATAAATACACAGAAATACACATAATATTAAAACACGTAACACATTTATTTATTATTTTAACTAGTAACTTATACGAGTATGTAATGTAAAATGAAAAGAAAATGTATTTAATTAAATAAATACACGGCAAACATTAAAGAGTATAAAAGTAGGACGGGACAAAAATAAACGGTAATTATTTGAACCTTTGTGAAAAAGAAAGTAAATAAATTAATTTAATATTTAAACAAAGAAAACACAGTTTAATTAACGCAAGCGTATAAAGAACCGTATGTAAAATGTAAATAGTTTTGATTTACACTGACAGCACCTTAACACAATGTTATATCTTATTACGTTTATTTATTTACGTTTTTTATTGTTTCGAGTTTCGATCTAAACGTAAAAGCGAGTGAATGAGTGGGAACTCAGAACCTTTTCTCCCGCATAACACCATAGGGAGAAGGGGGTGACTGAAAACCAGCGCTGCACAGGATAACAATCTCTGTCAGTAAAAGCTGAGGCACTTCCTTTTGCCCAGTATTAATTTTAAGTTATCTTGTAATGTGTATATTTTTATTTTAATGGCAATAAATGTTTATATTATATTATTATTATTATATCTTTTCAAGACATTTTATTATGTAGCGTGTACTCACGATATGCGGTTTTTATTTTCTTTATTGCCAATATTTTGAACTAGTTGCATAGATCATGGTCACGGCGAAACTCGGCAAATATCGGCAATAAAGTAATAAAATAATTTGCCAAGTACGAGTCAAACTCGCATATGGAGGCTTGTATATATAGACTATATTTTACTTATTTTTTAAAATAACCATATTAAAATATATTTATTGTTCTTATTTGTATTTATTATAATAGCTGTTATAGTAGTAAATGGATTGTAAAAATTTCAACTATCTTCCTAATACGGTTTAAATGTTCGATCGAAAAATGCCGAACATTACCAGTTTGTTGTATGGACCCCCTTTAATATTTAAATTTATTTTATTTTTAGTATTTATTATTATAGCGGCCACCGTTATGCACCCCAAAAATTTCAAGTGTCTATCTATTTCGGTTCCAGAGATAGAGCCCTGTGACAGACGGACAGATGGACAGACAGCGAAGTCTTAGTAATAGGGTTCCGTTTTTACCGTTTGAGTACGGAACCCTAAAACACATGTCGTGAGTACCCGTTACATAATAAAATGTCTTTTAAAGGTCTAGAATGAATTGTAAAAGTTTTAACTAAAATGGCTCCGCCCACTAGAGGTTTCAACAAATTAAATTATGTGGCAGAGTGAATTAGTATTATAAACCTTCTTTAGAAAGTTATGATTAAAACATTTTTTTAATGAATTACCATTTTTAATGAATTACCATTTTATAATGAATAACCATCTTTACCACCTCTACTGAAAAACAGATTTCGAATCAAAGATTTTCGAAGTTAAACATTTCGAAGTTACTTACAAAAGTGTTTGAAATAAATAACTGAAGCTTACACATTGTAATATCGTAAAACTATTTAATTCAGTATTAAAAAGAAAAACATTATTAATCATACATACCAAAGTATAAATTACCTGAACTGCAAACAGAACAAGGTATTCAACAGGAAAATAGAAAAGTGAGTTAGATGGTAACGAATAAATTTTCCACGCGAGCGCCGGACGCCGCACATCGTATCTGTCCGCCACATAGGCGCACTGCATCCGCTGAGTGTGCGCTAACTTTCCCAGCTTATTTAATATCAAAAACTAGATATAACTGGAAATAACTCAACCGGTTATTTCCAGTCCGTTCTGCTTTTAAATACTCGTAACTTTGTGCAATAACTAGAGAACGATTATAAAAACAAAAACCAGACTGCTTAAAACAAAGGTCATGTCACTTCTACAGTTTAAATGAAACCCACGACACTAGAAATGTTAAAATCCGTCAAACCGTTTACGCTATAGGATGTACCAAAAAATGACTCAAACATAACACACGCTCAAAAATCATTGCCCCCGCGCTCAGTAAATATAGTGAATAACTATAAAACTACCATTTATTGACATACCATTTCAGGTTCATTATTAACATAAGAAAACACTTATATTAATAAAGAACCTGAAAGCTAAAGTAAAATTTGACTGAAACCGAAAACAAGATATTGAATAGTCAAATATGAAAGTGAGTTGGATGGTAATGAATAAATTTTCCACGCGAGCGCCGGACGCGACACTCGTATCTATTCGCCACACAAGCGCACTGCATCCGCCGAGTGTGCGCCAACTTTCCCAGCTTATTGAATATCGAAAACTAGATATAACTGGAAATAACTCAACCGGTTATTTCCAGTCCATTCTGCTTTTAAATACTCGTAACTTTGTGTACATGTTCATAAATTAAATTTGCTTTAACTGTATAATGTTGTAACTCTAACAAATAGACAGTTATTATAAAAAGAACCAGACTGCTAAAAATAAATGCATGACACTTCCACAGTTTAAATGAATCCCAGGACACTTTAAATGTTAAAACCGACAGGGCTACAGGAGGTGCCAAAAGTGGGGCATACTTATATGTATATTACATACGCTCAAACAACAGTCACCTGTCCTTCAACCTTCACATTCGGGTATAACATCATCATTGCCAATCATTTTATGCTGCAAATATTCAGGCCTCCGTTCAGTCTGACTTTTTTGATACATTTAATATGCTCTCCTTATTACAGTACAATAGTCACCAGAATTGTAATAATAGATTGTTAGACCTTATCTTCTCTAGCAAACATATTGCCGTCCATAAGTGTCCCGACCCCCTAGTAGAAGAAGATCCACATCATCCAGCACTGTGTGTCTCTATCAATGTTAGCCAGCAACATATGCTACCTGTGCAGCCCAGAATCAAATATCTTTTTCATCGGGCGGATTATACATCCATTTGTAATGAACTGAATTCTATAGATTGGGTACGTTGTCTGGAAAGGGGTTCGGTAGAAAATGCTGTTTCTTTCTTTTATGATAAGTTAAACACTCTGCGGGATATGTACGTTCCCAATAAATTATTAAAATCTTCTTCCAAATATCCTCCATGGTATAAAACTCCCCTTATAAAAGTGCTTAAAGAAAAATATAAATATCACTCAAAATATAAAAAATATGGTAATCTTTCAGATCTTAATTCATTTATTGTATTGCGTGATCGAGCCAAAGCTCTTGAAAGGACTTTGTATGAAAATTATATAAGCAGGGCTGAGCGTAATATTAGATATCATCCTAAATCCTTTTGGAATTACATAAAAAGTAAGAAGGCACCAAGCTCATATCCGGCAAGCATGAAATATGAAGGGCGTACATCTACAAAGGGTGAAGTTATTTGTGAAATGTTCAATCAGTTTTTCAATTCTAACTTTTTACGTGCGACTGATGCACATGAAAGTGACTTTAAATCTCTGCATGATACTGGAACCTCCGTTGATCTTAGTTTTGTGTCGATCCGAGAAGCTGAAGTATCCAATTTATTGAAGACCCTGGATCTCAATAAATCTGCTGGTCCCGACGGCATCCCGGCTATATTTATCACGCGTTGCGCTGTTCCCTTAACCACACCCTTAAGTATTCTGTTTCGTCGATCTCTGGCAGATGGTGTAGTTCCTAATATTTGGAAAAGTGCCTTCATTACTCCAGTACATAAAAAAGGTCCCAAAGATGAAGTACAAAATTATCGCCCTATTTCTAAACTTTGCTTATTTGCAAAGTTACTCGAGAAGATTATCTATGGTCAGATGTATGCCTGTCTTCGTTATACGTTTCTTGAGCAACAACATGGTTTCTTAAAAAATAGATCGACCGTATCTAACCTTGCCGTTTGCTCTGATTTTATATCAAGTTATATGTCTTTACCTTCACAAGTTGATGTAGTCTACACAGATTATAGCAAGGCTTTTGACAGAATAGACCATAATATTCTTTTACGGAAGCTTTTCCTAATGGGTATAAGGGGTGATTTGTTTAGGTAGTTCACTTCATACATAAATAACCGAAACCAAACTGTGGTTCTTAACGGGTACAAATCCTCACCTATACTAATACCGTCAGGTGTTCCACAAGGATCCCTGTTGGGTCCGTTGCTTTTTACAATATTTATTAACGATATTAACTCATGCTTTAAAAGTTCCAAGATAATCTTGTACGCAGATGATATGAAGATCTTGTACCCCATCACTAATATTACAAGTTGTTTCCTTCTTCAGCAGGATCTCTGCAACTTAGAGACATATTGCATTACCAATAAACTTGCATTAAACGTATCCAAATGTTTTGTCTGTTCATATACACGTCAACCTAAACCTATCATTTACAATTACACATTGCACGATATATCTATTAATAGAACAAATATTATTACAGACTTAGGTGTTACATTTGATAGTAAATTACTCTTCGACACCCATATTGATAATATTATTAAAAAAGCTAATAAGGCTCTTGGATTTATATTAAGAAATTCGTTCGATTTTAAAAATTTAAAGACATTCAAAATTCTTTTCTGTGCTTTTGTTCGTAGCCATTTGGAGTACTGTTCACAAATTTGGAACCCTCAATATAATATTTATATTGATAGAATTGAGCGTGTCCAAAAACGTTTCCTCCGCTTCCTGCAGTTTAAAGCGAAAAAATATATATCGACCTATAACTTGCGGTGTATCAAATTCCACATGCTTCCCTTATATGAGCGGCGGTCTATTGCGGATTTAGCATTCCTATCTAAAATAGCTAGGGGCATAATTGACTGTCCTGAGCTGTTAAGCAAACTAACACTCCGTGTGCCTTTACATAATTTTCGAAAACTACCTCTTCTGTCAGTCCCGCTTGTAAAACGTAAATATCGACGCAACTCATTTTTTCCGCGATCTTGCAGATCATTTAACGAAATTGCTCGTACTGTTGACTTAGACCTCTTCCATACCAACGATTCTCAACTTAAATCTAAGCTAGCTAATAATTTCTTTACCTACTCTGTTTGATTACACTTTTTTTTTTTTTTTTAACTTGTTGTCTTCTGACTTGTTTTTTCTTTTAAATTATTTAATTTAAGTCCATATGTGGAAACTTATAAATGGCCATTATTGTACTACGATTTCATGTTATACTATGTACTAGCTGTAAGTTTTCCTAAATAAAATAAAATAAAAATAAAATAAATAAAATAAACTAGTTGAATAACTTTAAAACTACAATTCATTAAGATACCATTTCTGGTTCATTATTAAGATAAGAAAACACCTACTGTTGAGTGCTTGTTGTTGTTGAAAATGTTGAGTGCCAAAGTATAAATTGCCTGAAACCGAAAACAACATATTCAATAGGCAAATAGAAAAGTGAGTTGGATGGTAATGAATAAATTTTCCACGCGAGCGCCGAACGCCGCACTCGTATCTGTTCGCCACACAGGCGCACTGCATCCTCGTTTACGCCAACTTTCCCAGCTTATTGAATATCAAAAACTAGATATTGCTGGAAATAACTAGTTGCATTCTGATTTGCTTTTAAATATATTATTATACAGATCCAAAATAAACTTCGGTTTTCGTATACTGTTGTAGGTACCTTTTTCTCGAACAACAATAGTATTGAAATTAAAATTGGAATAATAAATTGAAAACGGCGACAGGCAAATTATAAATTGCCTGAAACCGAAAACAAGGTATTCAATAGGCAAATAGAAAAGTGAGTTGGATGGTAATGAATAAATTTTCCACGCGAGCGCCGGATGCCGCACTCGTATCTCTTATTCGCCACACTGCATCCGGGTTTGCGCCACTTTACCAAGTTATTGAATAACTCGAAATAACTGGTTGAATTATGATTTGCTTTTAAATATCATATTTCGTATTTCAAACGTGAAGCTATACGGACTAAGAATTACTCTATTATGTTTTAACAATGGGAGAAATAACTTGAAGGTGTAACCTTTTCGTGGTTCCAGTTTAAAAAATACCATGAAAGAAAAACATTATAAAAGTACAAACACAAAGATTAATATAAACCAATTAACCCTTCCTTACAATCGGCTAAAATGGTGTATTTATACAAACATTCTCTTTCTTAAAAATTCTGTGAAACAGCGCAACTCCTAAACTTCAATGATAAGGGTTTTTAGGGGCCACGAGGTATTTATAATGCAAAACGGTGACCCGATATTGGCGAAAGTTATGAGCTTAAAGTTTGCATGCGATAAAACGGAGACGGGGACTTCTCAGCCCGATATTACAAGAGTTAGGCTACATCCGTAGATCTTAAGTTTTAAGATTGTCAGTATTTTATGTGTCAATGGTGTGAAGTTACGATATCGTTGAAGTTTACTACTTTAAGAAATCTGTACAACTCTTTGCTGCAGCTGTAAAATCAGTTTTTGATAACGACAAAATTAAATGACGGTTCCACGGATTTAAAAGTGTTAAAAATCCTGTATCTATGATTGCTTGTCTACGATTGGCCGTTTTATTTGTCGTACATTTATCCGTAACAATAATAAAGACCTCTCCTTATGGCGCACTTAATAATTAAAATATTTAAAAATACACATAAGATATATTGTTAAAAATAGTTTTGAAATTAAAGATTATTTAATATAAAATAATTTAAATGTTTTTAATTTATAATTTCTCATCACGATCCATAAATATTTTTTATAGTAATTATATTTAAAAAAGAATCCATTTCTTCAGACTAGCGTATCGAAAAATTTCTAAGTTGATGTCTAAGTCTATGCTTCAGACCATTCAAAGCACGGAAAAACAATCCCATTACTGTGTCGTGAAACTCCGTGATCAATGAGCGTGAGTTATTTTTGTCTGCATATGCATACGACTTCAAACGGTGAAATCATGCAACCGGAACGAGTGTAGTGGACTGAATCCTTATTTAGATGGCACTAATCACCTTCCGAGCCTCTGAGCCTAAAATGGAAATGTGTCCTGGATTCACTGCGTCACCGGCACCGAATTTACATTTAAAAGGAAGGCTCGATCCCACTGCAGCCGCTGTTAATGAGTGCATGAGGTAAGTACTACAAATGAGGTGTTAAACACAAACATAGTGCCTACATGTTTTCTTTTTTTTAATAAATGATTTATTGTATGTTTCCGAACCTTCGAGTCGAATCAAAGGTAATCCAGAGACACCTGTTTCTGCCTAAATACAGCAACGCTAAGAATCATACTTTTTGAGGCGTTCCAGCTTAGCATTTATGGGAAGCAAAGCATCAGTGGCTGACTTCAGGTAAGAATGTTATTTTATCTGGAGTTGATGTGGACATGTTCTATAAGCGGCAGTGAGCAACTATCTTCAGATGGACTGCTTGCAAACCTCCATACCATAAAAATATCTTATGTTTATTATTAAACTAGCTGACCTGGAAAACGTTGTGTTACCATATAAATAAAGAAATGTTAAGGGTTGTTCACCCTCATTTCTCAGGGGTATGAAAAATAGATAGTAGCCGATTCTCAGACCTACTAAATATGCATATAAAATTTAGTTGAAATCGGTAAAGCCGTTTCGGAGGAGTACGGTAACTACGACACGAGAATTTTATATATAAGATTACAATGATTACATAATTTAAGAAGTTGTCAGTGTATTATAAAACTGAAGTAAACTAGCAAATAGATACGCAATTCGCCTAAAAGTAAGTGGTCACTCGCACATGAAGATATGTAATCTATTCAGGATTGGAGTCCCACTTGAGGTCGGCCACAAATTGATACTAATTCTGAGGGCAGAAATACTGACGTGGATAAATAGGTGTTACGGTGATCTCTGTAGTTCAACCATGTCAAATTCAATTAGATTTCATAACCTTAAACTAATATTATAAAGTAGCCTTTAACCGAGGATTTGCTTGAACTCAGAGCTTTATATCTATTCCTCAGGATCAGTACTTTTTCGGAATAACAGGTACCCTATGTCTTTTTCTGAATCACATACATCATATATACAAAATTTCGTGATAATCGGTTATGTAGTTAAAACGTAAATGTGTAACAAACACACTAACAAACTTACATTCGCATTTATAATATAAGAAAATTATAAGATCCTTAAAAAAACGATTATACATAGCTAGTACAATACACGACAATGCTGTAGGTACATCTGTATCTTCAAACGGAAACTAAGATAACATTCAAGCTAAATCGAGGTTCAAGTAGATTTGTCGAGCATTTTATCTGAACCGGTAAACTGGCAGCTGTACGAAGTTTAGTAATAAATTTTTCCGGCTCAGGGTTGGCGGCGCGCCCACATCCGACACCTTCAGTTTGCATCAATCTTGGATTACGTTTGCCATGTATGAATGAATCGTTGTTGTGGAGCTTTAGTCGTTTAATTTTACTGTTTTAAAAGCAGTGATAGCCTGGTTAAAACTTGGGCTCACAGTCAAGGGGTTCGAAGTTTAAATACTAGACCTCTGATTTTTCAAAAATTATGTGCGTATTAGGAATTAATTATATCACTTATTAGAAGGTGGTGGTAAGAACCCTTTGTGATTCGACTCCGGCGGCACCACCGCCACACCTATTTCTGCCTCATAACAGCAGCGTTAAACGCTGCTGTGTCCTGGTTTAAAGGGTATGGTAAGGGAGACATACTTTACCGAAGCGTTCCAGCTTAAACCTCAGGGGTAGCGGCGCATCAGTGGCCGACCTCAAGTAGGAATATCTAATCAGTTATAATAGGCAGTAGCCACTTTCCATCAGGTGGACTGCATGCTCGTCTGCTACTCCTATATTTATAAAAAAAAAACTTGCTTTAATGATGAAGAAACCATGAGAAAAGCTCCAAGACTGAGAGTTCTTTAAAACTCTCAATGTTATGTGAAGTCAACCAATTCGTACTTGGCCAGCACAGTGTACCCCTCTCCCTCTAAGAGAAAACCTTTGCCCAGCAGTGGGATGACAATAGTTAGATGTTCAATTAATAAAATATATTATCTTCTTAGATATTGCGTTACGTGCTTGTGTAAATCGTAACAGATTTAAAGTTAAAACAGTACGGTCTGCGGGTGATTGATGGGTGACCGCCAGTGATAAGGCCCGTTTCGGAGGCGATATTAATCCAGCATCATTATTTCATAATTACCAAGTTTATAACATCAATATAAAGAGTAAATGTACGCTTAATATTTGCTACGTCGAAGCTTCCAAAATATCAATTTTATTCATAAATGTGTGTGTTTAGGACTGCTCATATCCGATCAAATATGGCGTGATCCCGGTCAACTCATTATAAGTCAAATAATTCATATCCTTCTGAAATTACAGGCTGAGGATAAAATGAGAAATTTCTGAATCATCAGTATTCTGGATCAAACTCACTATCGGACATAACATTAGTTATAATTTATCTATTCAATTGTAATAATGTTACTGTAGGTAGTAGGTTTTGAAGGTGGTAGAAACCTTTGTGGTTCGACTCCGGCGGCACCACCGCCACACCTATTTCTACCTAATAACAGCAATGTTAGGCGCTGCTGTGTTCCGTGTTGAAGGATGTGGTAAGGTAGACAGACTTTTCCGAGGCGTTCCAGCTTACTCCTCAGGGGTAGCGGCGCATCTGTGGCCGACCTCAGGTAGGAATATCTAATCCTATCTGGGGTTGATTACAGATGTCCATGGGCGGCAGTAGCCACTTACCATCAGGTGGACTGCATGCTCGTCTGCTACTCTTATATGATAAAAAATCCTTAATCACAGTTGAGTTTAGTTTAGATACTTTAAGGCATCTTGTTTAAAGTTTTATTATTACTGCTACACATATCAACAATATATCCAGAAGATACACTTCGGTAGATATGTTATTTAGAGTTACAATTAACCTGTAAATGATTACTGCCGCCCATAAACGAGTAATGCCAAGTAAGCTTTATGTTCTACCTGGATTCAGTCATATGTTTTGAGTTACTGCACCTTTCAAACCAGAATGTAGCAGGCTAGTAAATTTTAACACCGACTGTACAATTGATTTTGTGACATCTAGATCCGTATCTGAAATTCTGAATCAACAATGTAGGTCGTTCATTGACACAATTCAATGCATGAAAGCCATTGTTTAAACATGATAGTGTGGGAATGTAAACAATGAAACCTTCATTCAATACTAATAACATATTAATTAGGGCGCTTTACCTGTGTAGGTGGTAGAACCCTTTGTGGTTCTACTCCGGTGGCACCAACACCACTGCTATTTCTGCCTCAAACAGTATCAAACGTGTTCTGGTTTGAAGGGTCTGGTAAGGGAGACATACTTTTCTGTGGCGTACCAGCTTAGTCCTCAGGGGTAGCGGCGCATCTGTGGCCGTCCTTAGGTAGGAATACCTATCCTATATGGGGTTGATTACAGATGTCAAGTGCGACAGTAGTCACTTACCATCAGGTGAACTGCATGCTCGTCTGCTACTCTTATATTACTTGAAAAATATACGCATGTCTCTTTTATTCTGTCGTTTCGCACACATACACAAGTCGCCAATAGACTGAGTCAATTTATGTGTGCACACAACACGCATGCTAACGTATACACGCGCGACAGGAAAATACACTTATATTTGCGTAACTTGTTTCGATAAAGATTATAATCGAGAATGATACCATTTCTATCAGCTTCTGTCTAGTTCACTACAATGTGTGAAGCGAAAACATAGAAAAGTGGCCATTTTGGATTACTTATTTTACGGATACACGTTATACATAATAACTTGAATAGACAATATATTATTGATGATACTACGTGTGGTAAAGCTCGCTTGCACCTGCCTCATTTAAATGTACAGCCTTTATATATTTTCAAGATAAAAAGCACTAGGTACGTATTATTGACTATTAGCCTTCAAAACTTTGTTTAGCATTTAGTAATAATCAATTAGTAACACCCCGTCTTAATGTCTCTTCCTTATCACATCCTTCGAACCAGAACACAGTAGCGCTTACCACTGACTTTTTAGACAAAAGTAGGAGTGAATATAGTGCCTCCCGTTGAACTCTGAATGGTCATACCACCTCATAAACTGCTATTAAAAACTTTTAAACATAAAAAGCATAACTAGTTCTAGTTAAATGCTCGTATAAGCATCAAACATTTATTTCGCCAAGATTTTGATTAGGCGTCTTGGGAACCAGCTCACGTATTCCGAAGCTTAAGCGTAGTGGCGGAGCCAAGTTCGTTATTCAGTAGCATCGAATGCTTAACGAGCATGACAGGATAAACTATGCTTAACATAAGTACTAGTAGAGTTGTGATAGTCTCTACCTAAGCTAGAGATGTGAGGTTTGAATCCCAGGCTGGAATATAAGCTTTGAAATAATTCGCCAAGTACGAGTCGGACTCGCACATGGAGGCTTCCGTACCACCAAATGTTAATTATATTTTACTTATTTTTATAAAATAACCATAATAAAATATGTTTTATTGTTCGTATTTATTATAGTAGCAGTTATAGTAATAAACGAACTGTAAAAAAATCAACTGTCTTTCTAGAACGGTTTACGAGTTAGATCGAAAAATTACGAAAAATAGCGGTTTGTTACATGGAGACCCACTTTAATGTTCGATTTTTTTTTTAAGTATTTGATGTTATAGCGGCCACGGTTATGCATCCCCTGTAAATTTCAAGTGTCTATCTATTACGGTTCCGGAGATATAGCCCTGTGACAGACGGACAGACAGCGAAGTCTTAGTAATAGGAACCCTATTTTACCCTTTGGGTACGGAACCCTAAAAACTGGCACGAGATGACGCAGAACATACTGAAATGGAGGCCCTTACTGTTGGAGGCCAAGACTCTTTTTTGGTCATCCCACTAGTAAATAAAAAAAACTGTTTTAGAAATTTGTACCTACTCAAAAATAAAACAGAACTGAAGAATAATTCACGTTATACTTATTTTATTTTAATTAGTTTTTATTTCCACTTAATTGCAGTTGAATTACGACCACAGCGACGGGCGATTCTTTATTTTTAATAAACCAATTCAGATATATTTTCAACCTTGGTATTGTATTAAAATCTAGGCACGATGAGTTAAGAGTTTTCCCTCGTTATATTTCAGCCAAATATCTGTTTAATGAAGAAACGTACCGAGATAGATGAATTACGCGAAATGTGTGCAACATTTCATAATAAGAAATATGCGAGCCTAAATACCACACAAAATTACTTCGTTAGAGACTACACAAAATTTTGTTAGATTTCATCAGGTTTTTTTCTGAAAATGTAGAGAAAGTAAATGAAAAAGTATAGGTATACTACATAATATTGTAACGCTAAAGATATTGTTTGTTAGTTTGTTTTGATTGGATTTCTTTAGATTTTTTTATTTATAAGATATGGTTTATAAAAATCTGTAGGAAGTCAATATTTTTTTATTATTGGCATACAAGTAAATATAGTAAAATAATTGGGCAAGTGCAAGCCGAACTTGCAACCGCAGGGTTCAGTACGACCATCATGTTTTTAGTATTTGTTATTGTAGCAGCCATTGAAGTACATGCATTGTAAATATTTGGACTGTCTATCTATTATGGTTCAATAGATAAAGTGAAAAATGTCGAGTAATAGCGGTTTCTTGTATGGCTACCCCCATAGACAGACAGCGGAGTCTTAGGCTCCGATTCTACCCTTTGAATACAGAACCCTAAAAAGGCAAGAAGAGTGTAAAAGTGCCCTGAATATTTTTTTAGACGCAAGTGAAACCGCCAGTGAGTAAACAAGCCCGAATGCTTTTAGGAATATCGAATGAGAGACGAAATTGATGAATTATCCATCTCGAATTACTGTTTGCGCAACTAGAAGTTTGATTATCGGTTCGTGACATTAAACAAGCCAAGTAAGTAAGCGGGGCAAGTACAAATGTCAAGCTTAACCCTTTAACGCACACCCTAACTTATTGTGAAAACTTCTTTAGTTGTGCACTTTTTGTGACGGGTAAAGAATGTTAAACTCACGTCAGGACACGTGACTTGATCGAAAATTCGTAAGATGTCATGTTTGTGTACGACAGCGCAATAATGAGTGTATTTTACTACATAAATGATATAACATTTATTCTGATAATTAAAGCGATTCGTGCAAAATTATTCCCTAACAATTCCAAAATATCAAAAATGCACGACATTCATATTGAAGTTTTCACTTCTGCCGGCACTCTTAATAACTTATGTAATGTAAAAATTATTGGTATGAAACTTACTGAAATTCATATTTTTCCTAGAAACTCCAATCATACTGACCACGATAAGAAGATCACTATCCAGTAAACTGGAAATCGACGATGACTTTATTTTGTGAAAGAAATATAAAGATTATATTCTCTCTTATATCAACATAGTCTACTTACATAGGTACATACTACGTAGTTGTGGTCGTGGAGAGCATGGCCCCCAAAATAATACCTACATGTCATTAAAAAGCTTCTAAAAGGAGACAATTGACGTAATATAACTTGCTGTTTGTATTGTACAAAAGCATTACATACAGTTATAAAAAATGACTAACCAAATATTCTCCTATGATCCCGTCTACTCCAAAATTCAGGCTGCAACCGCGCCCACGTCAAATATCCTCAATTACATTTTTAAAACAAATTTTAGTTTCAAAACACACCACTATTGCTACTTGTATTTAGAATCAAAACAATAGTCTATCAGGTAGAGTTCTGTAAGATCGTTTCAGAAGCAACAATAGCTAGCAGGAGGCTTTGTCCAGTATCTGCCTCTCAGATCTGACTTCCGGTGCTGCGCTATTCAGTGGAAACCATGAGAATTGTTGCTGAGCTTCTGAATAGTATGGTGTTCATAGCTTTTTAATGAACTCATCTTGTCCCTTTAAATATACTTTACGTAGTATTTTAATACTTATTTTGTTACTTAGTATAGTAATTGTTAAAAAAGAAAACTACCCACAAAATAATGAATTGTAAAGGGAAGTTATGTAGCCTTGTCACTCGTACGTCACTAAAGAAGGAGAAATACATACGCTCTGTACAAAAATATTACCCTGCAGACCAGTAATAAAAATATAGTTTAAAAACTAAAAACCACGCTAAACAAGGAAACTCGTTAATCCTGATTCCTTACGATCCTGATGAGGAGAATGGGATAAATTTATTAAAATCGTGAATTGTCATCGGTTCTTGATATTTGTTCAAAATTTTAAATTAATCGGACCGTTCAAAGTGGGTAAAAATCGAGTTCAAAGATTCCGTTACATACATCCATACATAGATACAACCCAAGCTAATAAAAGCGGGGTAAAAAGAAAAGATATAATATAAAATTCAATTAAAAAAATATAACACCTTTATCTTCACGTGTATTTAGTTTGCATTTATTTAGTTAGTAGCGCTTTTGTCGAGATGTATTTTTAATTACTGTAACGCACATTACTTTAATAAATTAGAAGTTCATGCCTGGGATTTAAACCCCAGGCCCCCAGTGTGACCTCTCGTTATCACTAGGCTATGTACTCTACACTGATGTACAGTCCGCGTAAAACTGCTAGACCGCTCTGAATATAGATATGAATCGCGTCGTCATTGCAAATTGTATGACTACACCTGCTCGCAACACCTTCACAGCGGACTAGCAGTTTGGCGCGGACTATAACATGCTTTTCAATTATATAGTTTGGCTAAGTAATGGAGGTGATTAATTTTCATGTACTTTACAAGTGGAAGTTTAAATTGTAAAATACCTAAAAGCATAGATTAGTAAAGATACTTCGCCGCCTTGAAATTGAATGAAGCCACAAACGGCTTATTTTAGTAAGTTCTTTTTTTGAATTCTTGACAAATAAAAACATTTTTAGAGAAAAATTACGAATAAGTAACTAATACTGCGTAATTAACATAATAAAGAAATAATTATTTCAAATATTTTAGGGACATTTTAGCACGGAGACGTGGCAAAACTTTTTTACGCAACTATTTCAATTTTCAAAACTGGGTACACTTTCTTGTTAGGAGTGAGTAATCTTTACTTATCTATGCCTAATAGTATGTATACGAAGATGTCTCCGTTCCACTTGAGGACGTCATACGTCCACCGGTAATTGTTACTGAAAAATGAATACCACTACAAAAACGACGACAAAATAAAATGGAATCTAAATGTCTGGCACGTAGCCATACGTAACAGGAATTTATATTTACCTTAGAAAATTTATTCCCGTAACTAAATGAATAGAAAACAACCTATTCTACTGGATTTTCCCGAGTTAAGTAAACACTAACACTACCATACCCGCCAGGTGTTAAGTAAATCTTGTTAAGTTTTGTTTGCGTTCGCTAATTAGCAAGGCTCAGTAATTAAGGCGAGAGGTTTTACGCGTGGGAATATATGGACAAATATGGTAGGTACGTTGAAACGACCTGCCTGTCCTCTGGAAAACAACGTAAAGGTTACCTCGAGGACCTTCAGATTTTCTAGCTTATTTAAGATAAAGCAGCGAACAACCATACAAGCGACCAAAGGATGGTGGTCCCTACAGTTCATTTACAAAATTATAAACATCGACCATCCCTGCCCTGGTGACTGTTACCGCAGACCATCAGAATGGAACTTCGTTTTAAAGAACCTTTCGTGTTTCGACTCTGGAGAAACCACTGCCAAATTTACCATCTTATAACAGCAAGATAACAGCTGAAGTAGGTACTTATAATGATTCGACGAATGAAAAAACAATAGGATGGTGTAGTTTAATAAAAAACGTTGCATGAGGTATACTAATTTAGATCATAGCAGTAGTTACGGTTATTTATAATATTTCAAGGAAGATTTTAATTCCATTCGGAATTTATTACAGATTTTTATATGCGGCTGTAACCATTTATCCATCGAAGGCGTTTAAGCCATAATCAACAGACCTGCGAGTTGGTAAACTGTACACCTCTAAGAAATTGAAAGTCTAAACATAAATGTTTAACAAGTAATTAATTTAAAAAATCGAAAACCCGACTGCACCAAAACGGCTGAAGTAGAATTTAAAAAAGCAGTGAAATAGGCATTTAATTATTTTTATCCAGAAAGCCAAATACAAAGTTTTAAAGTAGGTGTCTGCTTCAAAAACAAAAGATGTTCAAACAATATTAACCTATTTTATCCTCGTAGTGCTCATTTACGCTATATAAAGAACCTATGTGTAAAATTCCAGCACGCTTAAGTTCTGCGGTTTCCCTTTGCGTTGATCTCTGGCACAGCAACTCACTCATTTAGTCAGACAGTCATCTCGATGTGTATATACGAGTGTATATGTACTAGCTGACCCGGCAAACGTTGTGTTGCCATATATATAAAAAATGTTAAGGGTGAACAACCCTTATCACTTGACGATTATTCAAATGAACTTTTAACCCTTATTTTACCCTCTACGGGGTTGATTTTTCGGATGAGGATAAATAAGTGCGTCCTTGTTCCTATCCAGAAAGCCAAATACAAAATTTTATAGTAGTTGCTTCAAAATTAAAGGATTTCAAAAAAACAGTTTTCCCCTATTTTACCCTCTTAAGGGTAGAATTTCCAAAAGGCCTTTCTTAGTACTTATTCACGCTATATAGAGAACCTATGTGCAAAATTTCAGAACTGTAAGCTCCTTGGTTTAGGCTTTACGTTGATTTCTGAAAAATGAAAAAGTCATTTAGTTAGTCAGTCAGTCAGTCACCTTGCTGTTTTATATATATACAAATATGTTTTTATAATCTCCGTTTAATTTCCTTTCATTTGATACCCTACTCGATAGGTTCGGTTAACTTTTTTTTTTTAAATGTGTTACTATTTCGCGCCAAAAATCCGCCATTTTGACTTTTTTCTACTAACACCTATCTAAGGACACACGGGTTATAGAGACAAATATAATGACACCTTAACTGTTGAAATTCATCCAGCCGTTTGTTAGATCGGATCAAATAAAGAAAGACAAACATACAAGATACGCGCGAAAAACATAACCCTTCCTTGGCAGTCGGGTAAAAACTGTTCCGTGCAAGCCCAAAGGAACGCTTTCAAACTCGTCTACGCCGTCCCTCCGACCGTCCATCAACCTTCTAATAAAAATGGACCATTTGTACTGAATTTCCAAATGTACGAGTAAAGGTACCGTAACTCATTGACAAAACTATCTGAATGTCAAGGCAAAAACAGATGTAGTTTTTACCTGACTATATTAGAAATGTGCTACGAAATATTTATTTAATAATAATTTACGAAAACACAAATCAAGATATTCCGATCTGAAGGACTTGAGAGGGGAGCAAAGGGTGAATTTAAATACACCCATCGCTCCACAATTTAAATAATCATCATCATCATCATCATCAACAACCCGTTACTGTCCCACTGCTGGGCACGGGTCTCCTCTCATAATGAGAAGGATTAGGCCATAGTCCACCGCGCTGGCCAAGTGCGTATTGGTAGACTTTACATACCTTCGAGATTTTTTTTTATAAATTTCTCAGGTATGCAGGTTTCCTCACGATGATTTCCTTCACCGTTTAGCAAGGTATAATAATTAATTTCTAATACGCACATAACTTTGAAAAATCAGAGATACGTGCCTGGGATTTGAACCTCGGACCCGTCGATCGAGAGGCCGAGTTTCTTAACCACTAGGCTAATTTTAGTAATATGTATAATAAATATGAAAGCGGTAGAACCCGGGGTATGCGCATTTCTGTACTATCCCGAAATGCGCTTTATCTACTGAACCGTAATTGATAAAAAGTTCAACTGTTCACAATGTATTTACTTCAATTACTTCAATGACTGCTATACTTAATATAAAAAATAAAAAAAAACCCTTCGTGTACGACTTGCACTTGTCCAATTATTTAGACAACGCACCGTTTATATTCTGTCATAAATATAAACGAAATATTTTTATCATAACTTTATATACGTACTACGAAAGCATAGATACTTACCCTGTAACTACTAAGACTAAAAAGATAGCTATAGAGTTTAATAACTACCGAATATTGGTTGGCTACATACGCCATACATTGGTATAGGCAGGTGAATCTAGTGCAGATAATTACACGGTAACAAACTTGCCCTCCTGCAGCGCAACGTCTTAATAACATGTAGATAGTCTAAAACTGCAGTCGAACTAGCGCGTTTAAGTTACTTGTACATCATTTTGGGCAATATGAAAATAACAATTGTGTGTCTGGATATAATGACCTAATTTTAAGTTAATTATCATTTAAAAATAGGAAACAATTAACCTTGCACGACTCAGTTGTAAGAAATATGGTGCATAATTTTTAATAGACCAGTAAAATTTAATTGTATCTTATATTAATCTCGTATTAATCTTACATTTGTAAGGGTGTATTAAGAGTATGAGTGTGATATACGCATTTCATTATCTCACCGTCGAGTCATATAAAAAAAAGAATTCTATTTTCCATTTCATTTACTACTTTAACTTAATAAGGGACAGAAAAAAGATATCTCAAATACCGTACAACCGTGGTTTCAGAAGTTGATGTAGCAAGTTTGAATCCGCTATTTGTTGGGCGAGTTCCAATCCAAGCGAGCTATTATAATTCCATGCAATTTAACACGTCGCACGCTCAGGTACGATGAGCTTGTTTAACCGTTTAGCCGCCGCGCTCCTGTAGCGTTCTAACTTGTGACGTCACTATTAAAATATTTCTGACTACATGTCGATTATACATGTAGAGGCCAAAATCATACAAGTATTGGGAGTCCCAATTATTTCAACTTGCTAAAGATTGACTTTGCTGTATTGTTTTAAGAAAAATCTACACATATAGGTAAATATATATTCACTAATTTTTTACGTTAAAGTGTAACATTAGATATTCAAAACAAAAGTTAACTTCAATAAGTAAGTAATATGTGACTTTATTGCACGACTCATGATGCGAAGCATCAGAGAGTGCTTTACGATCGAAAAATTTTTTTCGCTTCATTTTGGCGGCTATTTTTATTATTATAGCCTTGATAGTTCACGGAATCAAGATATTTTGCATACTATTGTCGAGATAATTTAATGGAGATTAATTCCATACTTTTTAAAAATTGATTTACTGCAATAGAATTGGAAAAAAACACCAAAATAGGTGAAAAAATTTTCCTGTCCGTCATGTGTGAAACCTGAAAACACTGTAACTTGTGAAAAAATCCATCATTTGAGTTAAATTTTTTTTTAAAAATTCTAATCGACGATTGTAGGTCACTGAATGCGAATGATTAATTAATTCAGTGTCGTTTAATTGCAATTAATAAAAAACGAAAACTACAAGACGGTATATCTATAGATATTATGTACATTTATTCCACCAGGGGCGCTTGTGCAGTACCTTCTTCCTACTACAGCTGTTTTTTCGGCAATTAATTTTGAACGACTTAAGTTTTTTTTTTTTTATTTCATAATTAAATGAGCATTATGAGTCGTGCACTTTGGATTTTCCAAACTTTTTTCTTATGTTAACATAAGCGGCGACAGCAAAAGAGCATGCTCCCTATTCGTTATGCAGCAAATCTATTATATTCTAAAAATTAAAACGCTAGACAAAGAAACTCGGTAAGATACTAGTTTTTAATATGACATAGGTACTAATCCTTACGCCCCTAAAGGAGTAAATGACTTTGTCTGTTATTACAAAATTCCCAAAACTAATCCTTACGCCCCTAAAGGAGTAAATGACTTTGTTTGTTATTACAAAATTCCCAAAAAATCATCTTAACTTATCGAAACCATAATATTAATATACAAAGAACTTGCATAATTATTTATATTTACAAAGAGCGATTAAATTGAAACCCTCGCTGTCGGGAGTGTCAAGTTAGGCATCGTGAGCTACCGCGCGCTCAGGTGCAATGAGCTTGTTTAATCGTTAACCTCACTCGGGTTACAAGCAAACTTGCACTATACTAATATACTTTTAAACTTTGATATACGATATTTTGCCCTATTGAGCCCGCGTGCATGTGAACTTTAGAAGTGAATATTACAAACATCTTAACTTATCGAAACCATAATAATTTATGCCTATTAAATTGTGACGACTATAGATTTACAAAATGCGATTAAATTGAAACCCACTCGCTGTCGGGATTTTCAAGTCACATATGACACTAAATCGTGAGCTACCGCGCGCTCAGGTGCAAAGAGCTTGTTTAATCGTTAACCTAACTCGGGTTACAAGCAAACTTGCACTATACACTAATATACGTTACAACAACTTTGATATACGATACGTCGCCCGTTTCAGTCAACGTGCAACCCCGTGAACTTTAGGAGTATGAAAGAGACCCTGTAAATATTACTAGCTTCTGGCTGCAACCCTTTTTATGTGCCACAGCTGGGCACATGGCTCTCCACACAAATGAAGGGAAGACTGATCATATTTTTATACATATTTAGAGATAATAGTAAACACTCTAAAATATGTCATTTGATTTACCTAACGACACGATTTACGAAACGACGAGAACTCCCGATAGGCGATAATAATAAATATATATTGATACTTACAATTTTTCAGGACATTTATCTACTGACAGATATAAAGTCGATACGCCGTGTCAGCTTCACCCAACCTTTTTATCTTGCGGGTCGCATACGTAATACGTAAGTTACATCTGGGTTACGTGAGGTTTAAAACGTAATGTTTTATTGAGATTTTAACATCGAAATATATTTACTATTTACTATTTACTAATAAGTATTTAAATGCTTAAGCATTTAATAGTTTTTTTTTATAATATAGGAGTAGCAGACGAGCATGCAGTCCACCTGATTGTAAGTGACTACTGCCGCCCATGGAGATCTGTTATCAACCCCCACAACCTGAGGTCGGCCACAGATGCGTCGCTACCCCTGAGGACTAAGCTGGAACGCCTCGGAAAAGTCTGTCTTCCTTACCACACCCTTCAAACCGGAACACAGCAGCGCCTAACACTGCTGTTATTAGGTAGAAATAGGTGTGGCGGTGGTACCGCCGGAGTCGAACCACAAAGGGTTCTACCACCTTCAGTGATTAATTCTTGGAATTTAAAATAGTATTTATCGTAATTTATCATGCTCAGGTATTTAGGACGGTTAGTAAATTTAATATTTTGAATATGATATAGATACCTTTTTTTGAAAACGGCTACTTATATTTGAGGAAACATGAATATTTTCGTTATATCGTAGTTTCCTTAAAATTGTAAAATTTTCATTTTAGGACAATTTATGTTGCCATTCTGAAAGAGACAACTTAACGAGAGAAAATTACTGAAATCACATTTTATTGTGTTTTGAAGTGTAAAGTTTTAAGAATTTTCTCTTTAAAGACTAAAAGCAGTATTATTTAACCATGTGAATAACGGACGCGTTATTCAGTAGTTAAATAATACTGCTTCGCTAACTAACTAACATCGCTAACTATGCAAGAATAACTAATATACTTATTATAAGTAGGTACTCGCTAGTACTATTATTGACAACCTAACATTGTGAAATTCAGCTTTTCAGTCTGGGACATTCAAATCCTAAGCACCCCTAAATTTTCGAAGATGTGAGTATTTGATATGAGTTATTAATTTGTTTTAACGGTAACGTAATCAGAAAATTAGATCCGAGAGTTTAAAAAATATATAAAAAGTTAGGTAAGAAAAAGTAGTAATACTCACTTGGACATGGACTTTTGTGGCCAGATCAACCTCAGCAGCGATATTAATAATTCGGTACTAAAGACAGCGATTATTAGATTTACAACCCCTGCGCTAAAGACACAGCGAACATCGTTGAGACGAACCGCAAATTCTATTACGTGTTAAAAGCTTGTAAATTGAATTCGGAAGCATTGTTTGTTGATCGATTGTACAAACCAAGTTCGTAACTACCCACACGAACAATGCTCTTGTACACAAAACCTTTGATCGAATTTAAACTTTAATCCGTTTGTTATTCCGAAACAAATAAAGTTAAATTAATTGCCGTAGGTACCTTTTGTTGAGCGTTACAAAAGGCTAAATGGTACTGCCTTCAATTTTATATGTGTAATGCCGTCATACGAGTTGTATGATATTTTAACGGCGCTTTTTGGACGGTACAAAAATTATTGTACCTATTACCTAACTACAAGTGTGAAAAGTACTTATAGCTTATTTAATTTGCAGACATTACCCCTTTTATTGTATGTGCTATTGAACAATGAACATAATTATCATACAATTTAATTTTTAGTTTATGTATTTTATATAATATAAGAGTAGCAGACGAGCATGCGGTCCACTTGAAGCTAAGTAAGTAGCTGCTGCCACCAATTGACATTTGTAATCAGCCTCATATAAGATTAGGTTTCTACCTGAAGATGACGACATACGCACCACTGCCCATGAAGCTTACATACCTTACATACCAAGCCTAAGGAAGACAGATACCTACTGTTTAAATTCGCTTTTTAAATGTATTTGGATACATTTTAAATGCAAAAATGTATAAAGTCCTTATATTTATTTATTTAGAATTTATTGCATCACCTCTAAAAAAATGTACAAAAGGGGCAAACATAATGCCTAATGGCATTCTCTACCAGTCAACCCTGAGTGTGAGGTGTTACAAAGCAACAAAAAAAACGACAAACAATAACGAAGACAGCAGATATTATAAATAACGAGTAAGAAGAAAAATATATACTACTACTAGTAGTAGATCTCTTTAAACATTTTTACATATTATAATAAAAATAGAAAAATAGATACAATCAAAAGCCCTATATTCCTTACCGTAGTACATACCGACTGTACATTTTAATGAAGTCTCAGACGAGTGACAATAGACAAAGCTTCGCATTTTGTGATTGCTTACAGCGATGTAGGAAGGCCATTCAAACTGAGAAATGCATTTATCAGTCGCATTTGAAAATGAATTATGCCCCATTTATCTTTGACAACAAAGAACATCTATTGAGTTATAATCATTCAATTTATTTATAGTTTTATGAAAGAACATTAATTTATTAAATTGTAATTATGTATTTTATTTTTAGTTTTAGGAAGAGATAAGATAATAATAATATGAAGGTCACTTACCCCGCGTCTAGTTTTAAATTTAACTGACAGGCAAACGAATAGTTAAATTACAGAAGAAAAAGTTATAATACAAAAAATACTCAATTTGAATAATAGTTCAATTTGGCAACCCTGCGTGATTGTAAATTGTAACTCTACATTCGAAGTAAATGGTGCGAAGTGAAAATTACTAAGAACTGTGGTTAACACAGCGGAAAATGGTATTTCGTGTAGGATTTATATGGCCTTCACGCCAAAAGCCGGTGAAATTAAACTGTTGCTGTTTCAGTTAATGTACCTTCGCCTGAAATTAATCTACAATGTTTGGAGTGACAAATTACAACATAGTGCATATAACAAACAATAATAAACCTAACGGTAAGTAATAAAGATGACAAAAATGTTGACAAAAAAAACGATTTGAACAGAGCAAAAAAGGATATCTTTTTCAATACCTTTCTTTTTTTTTCAAGGTGGTAGAACCCTTTGTGGTTCAACTCCGGCGGCACCACCGCTACACCTATTTCTACCTAATAACAGCAGTATTAGGCGCTGCTGTGTTCCGGTTTGAAGGGTGTGGTAAGGGAGACAGACTTTTCTGAGGCGTTCCAGCTTAGTCCTCAGGGGTAGTGGCGCATCTGTGGCCGACCTCAGGTATGAATATCTAATCCTACTTGGGATTGATTACAGATGTCCATGGGCGGCAGTAGCCACTTACTATCAAGTGGACTGCTTGCTCGTCTGCAACTCCTATATTATAAAAAAAAACCTTAATCTTCAGCCAATTTTGTTAAAAACGAATTCAAGAATCGAGGAATGAAGTGAAGAAGCCGATGTTTATAAGAGCTACTTAATCGTTACCCATTTTCGTTAAAAAACAACGCTTTCTATACATTATGTCGTCGGTCGTAACCACTATGCAAAGAAATCGAAGACAATAATATTTAGACCGTAAATATAAATTGAATGTTAAGGACTTTAACATTAGTGAACAAGACATTCTAATTTAGACCTTTAAGTTGCAATGTAACTATCATTGTACTAATTTAAGTCTTTTTTTTTTGTTTACGAGAGGGAAACCTTCAAAATCCGGTGTCGTGGGAGCGACATAGGGTTATGTGGGATTCTTACCGCACTAAAACCCCCCCGGTGGCCGTCCTCGGCGCTACGTAGAGGGCTCCGGGATCTCCAAAGGAACGCAACCGGAGCCCTCTTAGCGCGTTGCCCCGTCGGCCTCCGCCCAGGTAAGCTTGGCGCTCTGGTGCGTACGACGGTATGCGACCACATACCGCAGTCCTTCCCGGGGCCGCTGGCTGGGCGGTTCGAGCTCCCACTCTTGCCACCCGCAACCCCGGAAGCCTCCTTTTAGTCGCCTCTTACGACAGGCAGGGGATACCGTAGCCCTATTCTGGTCCCGAAACTACATATTTTAAGAGTCTACGTACTACTTAACATTACACGGATGCTTGACCTTTTGCTGCTTCTAAAGCAGTTAAAAATTAATATAGCACAAGTGGTATAACAGTCTAACATTATGTGCTTTCCAAAAATATGAAATTTGTCTACGAGTGGGCGACTCAAAGAGATTTTCAGTCTGATGAATATGTGGTTTGTACTGAGAAATAAAATTTTAATTACACTCGATGTATTTCGTATTCGAAATGTGTGTTTTGTGGTTCTCTTCAATGTCTAATTTAAATATAATTAGGTGTACATTTCAGTAAAATGTGTTTTCATTAAATAAAGGAGTTTTATTTTTTTCCTGACTCCAAAACAGGAGATTGTACCTACGTGGACCATGCCTTGATCAAGATTTTTAACAACTACACTTGGTATTTCATGAGTGTAAAGTACACCAAACACCACTTTCTCGTGTGGCCAACACGCCTAGAACCAATTAGTTTATTTTGAAATATCCGTCAATCTAAAAATCTTTTTAGATGATAATATGTATTATAATTATGTGTCATGTAAGTTATGTTCAAAGATTTTACACGACCCACTTTCAATATATCCGGTCGATTTGCTACGTTATCAGCAAGGGACACGCTACGCAGCTTGCTACGAACACTACGCCGTAACAGTGTAGGCAAGGATAAGTGCGTCAATATTGTTCTATATTTCATTCTTGAAATTGTTGTAAGGAATTTTAATAAAAATTAATATGAATTAATTTTCAAACCTAATAAAAACCCTACTTTATCATTACGCCATTAGCTACACATGTCAGTAGACTACTATTGCTTATAATCATAGATATATTATCCTACTGTACGTTACTATAATACGTTTATGCTTATAATAAATTCAAATTCTGAGAAATAACGATAATGATAAACTAAAAGAAAACACTTTTTTTTCACACATTCTCATAACTAACTAATTTTTAGATTTCAGTCATTTGCTTTAATACATAGCAGTTTTCGTCAGCATTTTATTACTTAGCTTTCGTATTGGCCATCGCAGGATTGTCAATCCTTATAATTATAAATTACAAGGGAGTAATGCAGACAACTTTCTACCTCCAAGCTCAGATAATGCGTGAGAAGTTTGACTTCCATACGTACCTATAGGTTATAGTCTATAAAATAAAAAGATCATTTACATATCCAAATTTATTTCTTAAAAAATCTATTGGTACAAAATCAATAAATTTGCATATAACGCTCAACTAGTGTACGGTATACATAATAATTGCTTATAATTATGTAATTAACATCTCTTGTAGTAAAGAAAGGCAATGTGGCTGGTATAACTTTTATCTGACTTTATTATACATTAAATTGCAATTAGTTACATCTTAGTCCTAAAATAGGTAAACTAGTCTATGGAACACTTCTTGAAATAGAGTTCTCAGTATAGTTTTAATCGGGAAACGTAATGCTATACAACGTAACGTCGTGCTATATAATACAAATTGGACAAGTGATAAAACCAGTATGAATTGCTCAGGGAGGTAGGGTTCCACATCTTTCTAGTGTCGATCACTTCTTTATTTTAATGCTTATGGAAGCTTATGGATTATTACACATAACCTGACTTTTATGAGATACCTGCTGGTATAATATATACAAAATGATAATTATTAAAAAATATATGTTGCTATTTATAATACAGGTAAGTGTGTGACACATACCTGCCTTTATTTAAGAGTTAAAACTATTCTGAGAACCACTACTTCAAGTAATTAAAGAGGTAAGAATTATTATTAGCACTTTTAGTTTTAATTTCGTCTAAATATACAGGAATTATTTATACAAAATGAATCACAATTGTAGTCCAATGGCATTTAATATCACAATATGTATATTTGCACAGTCGAATAACACGTGGAAAATAGGTATATTCTTAGAACTTGGCTGACACGCTACCGCGCGTCCACTTAGCATGTACCTATGAATTACACTAGATATATTCCAATCATATAATATAATTATGACATATTTTTTTTAGAATAATGAATCAAGAAGACAATGTATTTAAAAATAATCGCCAATAATTTACATATTAGCCTACTAACAATTCTTAGTGCAATATAATCAGAATAATAAAAACATATTTTCATAATTAACGTGATTAATAATATTTGCAAATTATTATTTGCCTACTGCCTAAATAAATTCAGAAATGAGTGCTCAATATTTGATTGATTTGGCATTTACATATAGTTTTTTTTTATATCTTAATACATTTACATTATAACTACTTTTTGTATATATTTTTCGAATTTAGAATGATTATGAGATTAAAATATTTTAGTCACTGCTGCCCATAGATATTCTGTAATTTTGAAGGTGGTAGAACCCTTTGTGGTTCGACTCCGGCGGCACCACCGCCACACCTATTTCTGCCCAATAACAGCAGTGTTATGCGCTGCTGTGTTCCGTTTTAAAGGGTGTGGTAAGGGAGACATACTTTTCCGAGGCGTTCCAGCTTAGTCCTCAGGAGTAGCGGCGCATCTGTGGCCGACCTCAGGTGGGAATATCTAATCCCATCTGGGGTTGATTACAGATGTCCATGGGCGGCAGTTACCATCAGGTGGACAGCATGCTCGTCTGCTACTCCTATATTATAAAAAAAAATCACCTCACACAGGTTTGGCAGTCTACCCGGTTAACCCCAAATGGATAATTATCACTCAGAATGACTGCGGAACGCTTATCATATGTAAAGACTTAGATTAAGGACTGCCTTATCCTAAGTCTTTAATTACGACAAGCGTTAAGACCACTGGGTTTTACCACACGTCTCATAGAGCAGTGACACTTAAGAAAATCGAAATATTAACGAACTATACAAATCGTATCATAAGTCGAATGTATAGCTCGTTTATTATACATAACAATTTTACCAACTTGCTCAGTTTATATCAACATGTATATTTATGATTGTGAAACATGTGTTAAAAGGATTCCAATACAGTTATGAACATTTAGAGTACCATTTTAAGTACTAGTAAAAAACAATCTGCTTCGCTGTTACTTAATATAACAAATGTATAAACATTTAATGATATGTTATATTTAATTGTGATACAATTTAATGCGTGTATGTTTTATACGGAGATAACAAATCTTTAACCACACCACACTCTACATAAAGTGGAATTCAACAATTTATGCTGTAGCGTGCATTTCTATCCATATTTAACACATTATTACATTTACTTTACATTATCATGCTAACTACAGACATAACAATAAATTGTATATGTATTACATAAAAATTGAAAAAATTGTAATGACATATTGAATTAAATGAAAATATTAGAACTTGGATTTCTTATTAAGTATTTAATTGGATTACAAAATTACTTATAAAAACGTATATATATATAATATTAATTATGTACAATTGTACATCCTATTTGTTGCCTTACATTTTATTAATGGTTATACAATGTCACTGAAATACTTTTGAAAATATTTATTTTTTCACATATAAATGCAGAGAGAATGTACATTTGAATATTATTTAATTTATTGTATTATTTATAAAATTTCATATAACTTTTGTTGACTTATATATAACATAAGCAATTATGAATAAGTTTTGATTTTGAACTTTTTTGCTAGCTGCGATAATTTGTATCAATTAATAATAAAGCCGAATTTAACTGTAATTGTTAAACACTGCAAATTTTGAATTTGGCTAAAAAGTATCTTACAACAAAAACTAAACTTAATGCCGAAGCCTTTTATGATTCAACAATTTTTCCATTGATTCAATCTTAATCATATCTAATTATAAATTTATTCTAGTATTCAATAATAATGGCATCGGATCAACATATTCCATAATCAGATACAATGTCTACATTCTAATATATTCTTACTTCCATTCAGTATGAAAATATCAAGTAAGGCTCTGTCATATTTGTAAGTTGTTTAACCAAACATAGCACCGCAGTTCGAGCATCTTCGGTTTTTGAGAGCGAGACAGCAGAGGATACCTAACGGGAAGAAAAGGATGGCGCAAAGTATTCCGAGACAGGTGAAGTCATCTTCGAGGATGCCCACACGACAAGCGGGGCAGGCTCCGACGGCTATGATCGGCGGTGGGATGATTATGCTAGTGGCCCCATATGTGGGAACATAGGGAGCTGTTGGAGTGGTTCCGTAAGGCGTGTACCCTGGCGGCGGCGGGGGGTAGGGCCCCGCATGAACCCCTGGCTGCGACTGTGGCGGGGGCACGAAAGAAGGTTGCGGGCCTGGAATTAAACATATTGATATATTATTATACAATTGAAACGCAGAAATTTTGCATATTTTACTCAATTATTAATCTAAGCATATCTTATACCAATTTTAATATACATACACTATGTCAATGTAAATGGCACATTTCTATATTGTACTATAATTTACTACAACTGGGTTTTATAAAAAAATCATGTGATCTTGTAATAATGCATAACAGTATGCTTATTAAACAATAGGAAAATGTGATAAAAATTCCATATCCTTCAACATTTTTAGTGTAGCGAATTATTTTATCTCAACATACGAGTATAATGAATCATATTTACACAGAAATACTGATAAAAATGGTTAAAACGGATCCTAGATAAGTTATAATAATCATATGTAGCGAGAGTACATACATAGTTAATTAATAGAGACTTAAGTGTTGACACATTTATAATATTTTTTGTATTGGGGTGTCACATTCCACAGAAATTTTGAAGGTGGTAGAAGCCTTTGTGGTTCGACTCCGGCGCAACCACCACCACCACCTATTTCTTCCTAAAAACAGCAGTGTTAGGCGCTGCTGTGTTCCAGTTTAAAGGGTGAGGTAAGGGAGACAGACTTTTCCGAGGCATTCCATCTTAGTCCTCAGGGGTAGCGGCGCATCTGTGGCTGACCTCAGATGGGAATATCTAATCCTTTCTGGGGTTGATTACAGATGTTCATGGGCGGCAGTAGCCACTTACTATCAGGTGGACTGTATGCTCATCTGCTACTCCTATACTATAAAAAGAATCTCAAGTTATTGCCGATTGGTAGAAAAATAGAATTGGAAATGGGGAAAAAGAAAATCAATTAAGTTATACTTCTAGATAACAGACAAGTGATTGAATTGATGGTATACAAAACATCTATGACAAGATACCAGTAGAACATAAAATGAATCATTGGTTAATCTTTGGAACACTGATAATGAAATTTATTTCAAGGAAAATATAAGTACTTATTATATACATAAGGTAAGATGGAGTAAAATCAGCGCTGAGGTAAATCCATATAAATTTCATTGAATAATACACATATACATAATTTTCCATGCATTTTGCAATTACTATCGTACAGTGTTTCACTGATATTAACTTAAATACTTTACTGTATGGACAATTATATTTAATAGGATGAAGTATTTCAGTACAAAATCTGTCCATTTTATCAATCATATATTCTCACCACACATCACCACCACCACATTCCTCCGAAAAATATAAAAGTCATTGTTTACTATATTTTGTTTATTCTTCATTATAATCAGTGTCATATTGCACAGCAAACTAACATGGTATGAATTAGTACTAGTAGTAGGAAATCCAATTACTGAAAAGATTAAGGTCACAAATTTTTAATCCCACTCAATGTATCAAAGCCAGTGTAACTTTTTTCCACGCTTTTATTAGCTTGACCTGTATGTATGTATGTAACGGAATCTTTGAACACAATTTTTACCCACTCTGAACATTCCGATTAATTGAAAATTTTGAACATATAACAAAAATCAATACATGATTTTACCAATTTTATCCCATTCTCCTCATCAGGATCGTTAGCAATCAGGATTAACGATTTTCTGTGAGATTTTTGCACGGTTAGTAGTTTTTAAACTATATTATTTGAATAGATAGCAAACTAGCCGAAATATAGACATACGAAGGAAATATACACATAGTCCAATTATAGATGAACAAGTGCTGTCACCCAAGTAATCAACCCTGATAAGATATTACTACTTGAAGTCAGCCACAGATACTTTGCTACTTAGAACCAAATTTGAATATTTTGTTAGTCTCCCTTCTCAGAACATTCAAACCACAACATAGTGGCACTAAATTAGCATGCACAAATTTCGTCATATAAAGAGCACTCGTGAACGTACTATGTACAGCTATATCCCTAATACTTATTTGTTGAAATTCAACCAAACTATACACAACAATAATCAACACATGTTTACAAGTAATAAGTAGATTATATACATAAAAATTCATGGCGAAATCAGGTTTCGAGACGATCTTTGATCTCGTACAAGCAGCTGACTATCGGTAATCAACAGGACAAGGATAATTAACACAATAGCCAATCACCTTGGATCACAAACAACATAACTTTTGTAAATTAAAATGTCGAATTTAGAATTTTGACCTATATGTACGTTATATGAATTATAACACAACATTGCGCAGTTATTGCTATTGTTATCAGTGAATTCTTTTGTGATTCATTGACTGAGTGGTTTGATTGGAAACTTTATATCTATCTACAACTTTTACATACCTGGTGGTACCGTTGCAGAGTATGGCGGTGGCAGATCAGTTACCGTCGGTTTTTCCATCCTGTCGCTCCAGAAAACGCTTTGAAACTTTTGAACACTTGTTTTACAAGGAAACCTGCACTACACAATAATCTCGCCAAATCGGCCCAAGCAGAGCTGCCAAATGTCAATTCAGTATGTTGTGTTGTCATCAAACAAATAATAGATAAGCAAAAAGTAGAAATTGAGTCTATGGCACAATGGAACAGATACGCTTTAGTCTATGGATTTGTTTTTCATAAAATAGGGAATATGCATGTGATTTAGATTTGCTTGTTATTTTTTTCCTTGGTACATTACGTTCCGGAAATTACATCTAAACCATTATTTCTTCTTTATTTCGTATTAAATTGTTTAAAACTTTAATCAAAAATCGTAAATTATGCGCGCGAAATTCAAATTTGCAAAACGCATTCCCATTGGTCGAATCGAAAAATGACGTCACATAGCGTGTTACGATGTTTATCGGCGTCAATATTCAAACTGCTTGAGAGGAAAATTGTTTTTGTCTATATTCCTACAGTGTTATTTATTACCTAGTGCGATTTTTCTACATAGTATTATTAGGAATAATCAAAAACAATGATTGAAAGTAGTTTTGTCAAAGCACAATCGAACTATTTACCTAAAATATGCAAAATGAATAAACTGGTTTTATGAATAAGAAAATGAATAAACTGGTATTATGAATAAGAAAATGAATAAACTGGTATTATTTAATTCAGAAATATTTAATTGATCATAACTTATTTTGTTAATATTTATAATATAGGAGTAGCAGACGAGCATACAGTCCACCTGATGGTAAGTGGCTACTGCCTATCACCTATCTTTATAATATTGTAAATTATAATAGATTATAATGTATTTTGTGTGTTTCAAATGATAGCCTTTGATGTAGAAGTCGATAAGTACCTAACGAAGTAGATGATCAATGCAATATTTTAAAATTATTTACCTAAAATTATTGTTTGTTACAGTAAATGCAAATGTTAATGCGATTTTGGAGATACTTTATCTGTTTCCTATAATCTTGCACCACATTTTTCGTATTTTCGCATCTTTTGCAAAGGAAAAAACACTATATAATGTATTTATAGTAGTGGTTTTGCACAATAACTCTAGGAAATATTTATAAAGTGGTTATTTAGCCTTTCCCATGATGTAAATAGCGATGAAACCTGAAAACGTTTAATAATACCTTTATGTGCATACAGTTATCATCATTATCAATACAAATCACGCTACGTGACGTCATTCAAAGAGCGCGTAAAATGGCGGCGTTCAAATGTGTCAAATTTTATTGATACTTTAAATAATTTTTAAAAAAATATTTCAAACACTAATAAAATTATTTATATTTTTTACTATGTTGAAACGATGTAATAAGTGGTTTAAAATAATAAAATAAAAATGTGCATATTCCCTATTCCTTACACAGAATACATATGTTATAGTCAAAGTCCGATACACAGTCTCTTCGCGGAAGGACTGGTTTATCCTAGGTTTGGCCAAAGCCATCAGGCAATCCCCGAAATACATTTCAATTTCGCCCTTTGCCTGAAGTATTTTTAGTCAAACCTAGGAGCTCCTAACTATTCAGTCAAACGTCGAAAGTAAATTATTCTGTTTCGGTTTTGGCCTAGTCAATCCTAGAAGCGACTGCAAAACTCGGTCAAACGTTGATTTGAACATGTTTAAACAGGTTCATAATGTCTCTCGCGGTGTTCCGACCGATTGTTTTGTCATTTCATGTTCGTTCATTGAGCGTGCGGGCGTGTAATTGTGTAAAATTGTAGATGAGTGAGGTTAGGTTAGGTTAGGTTAGGTTAGGTTTTTTTAAATTATTAAAACAATAAACATCAAAATTTTATAAATGTTATTTTTTTATACCTAATCTCACAAACTAACCTCCGTATATTCCAAAGCATTTATTTATTTATTTTATAATTTATTGCACATCGTACAAAAGGTGGGCCTAATGCCAAACGGCATTCTCTCAAAGCATCTCAAATATAAAAGTGAAAATCACGTAAGCTGACCAATCAGGTGTCAGAACTGGCAGAGTTAAGCGGTTCTTAAGACTTAAAAGCTGCTTAAATGATAAAATGCTTCCAAATATACGAAGATAAGACACTTCATACTTTGACTCGTCAAACCACGATTTAATAAAATTGTGTTTTGACGTTTGCCTGACCAAATTAGTCTCTCCCAGGTTTGACGAAAATTGTTTAGTCAAAGGCCGAAAATTTACATTTGTTTGGGCTTTGACTAAGTCATTCAGTCTAACCTGAGGATTGACCAGTCCAACCTAGGAGCGCCGGAGCTTCGGAGTTTGCCTATAACACATACACAAAATGCGATTATAATAGATAAAAAATAAGTAGAAATTGAGTCTATGGCACAATGGAACAGATACGCTTTATTCTATGGATTTGTTTTTCATAAAATTCCTTACACGGAATACATACACAAAATGCGATTAAATATTTCACTAGCAATATTGATAATTGTACGTAATTTAATGTTATAAAGCTTGGAAAGGATTGTTTGGGGATTATTTTACCAGTCAATGCCCTACACCACTTGAATTGCATTGAATCATATGCAATGCATATGCACTAAAACTCATACCTCATAAACATATTAGCCGATATTGTTGTAAGACTATATCAAAAGTTAAACGTAAGTTACATGAAGTAACTTAATGTAGTAAGTATTAAGTAGGAAGTAGATAAGTTAATTTCATAGAACTGCCACCAACTTTCTTGGACTTGAATTTCTATAGAAATTCAGAAATCAAATCAAAGTATAGTCCGCGTAAAACTGCTAGTCTGTTATGACTACACCTGCACGCAACAATTCAGAACGGACTAGTAGTTTGGCGATAACTATACTTATATTATCATAGTTGTTTATATGAATAACTTTCCCGTTTCAGTCTACCAACCTGATTTGAAATAATAACTATCGCCCCCTGTTACCTATATTTAAATAATAATGCTCAAGAGAAGCGAATTTTTCATAACATTAAAAAATAGAATAAGATTACATTACTTTCATCAAACCTCGCCTTAATAAAATTAGGGAATCCTCCACATAAAATTGATATATCAACATTATTTTGAAAACAAAATAAAATTTTAAGATTTTTTTTTATAATATAAGAGTTGCAGACGAGCATGCAGTCCACCTGATGGTAAGTGGCTACTGCCGCACATGGACATCTGTAATCAACCCCAGATAGGATTAGATATTCCTACCTGAGGTCGGCCACAGATGCGCCGCTACCCCTGAGGACTAAGCTGGAACGCTTCGGAAAAGTCTGTCTCCCTTACCACACCTTTCAAAACGGAACACAGCAGCGCCTAATACTGCTGTTATTAGGTAGAAATAGGTGTGGCGGCGGTGCCGCCGGAGTCGAACCACAAAGGGTTCTACCACCTTTAAAATATCAATTCAAACCTTTAAGAATATGCGATTTCAGGGATTTTCAAGAGTCCATTCTGTAGGGTCAATAAAACTTACCATAAAAGTAATTATTATAAATAAAACAACCACAAGCTAATGAACTTTCAATATATTCATTATATTTCACAAAACAATAACTATTATTTCTAATTGATCACTGCCATATTTACAAAATAACATCCCTGTCAAATTTTCGAATCTTCTACAAATACCAATCTACTCCTTATACAAAATATTCACCGACTAATTCGAAAACGTCTCGAATACATCAGTGTAAGAATACATAATAATATTTCTATATTACGTTCATAATTTGTTAAAATTTTCAACAAAACTAACTAAAAGAATACAAACAAAAATGAAGTGAAATCAAAATATACACAATTAACTTAACAATTCATATATATCTAACTCAACTTTATATTTACATAAAAAAGGAATTCAGCTAAATAACTAATTGTCAGACACCATAATTTCTAAATTGAAATAAAATATATTTAATAGGAAAAAGAGAGCTAATGAAGTTTCTAACTATACTACGTCATTGGGAAGTATAATAAGTATGGATCTGGTACGTAGGCCAATAAATTACTATTAATAATTATTAAATTATATAATCAGAAATAAAATCCAAATGAAAAACTTACTCTAGATGGAAAAATTGTTTGCAAATAACATAAGTATTACAAATATTTTTTTTCTTTTAAATAATGACATCATAAAGAGTTGATACACCCCTCCATACTTATTTTATTTCAATTATGTCTACAAATATAACAACTAAAGACTTTGTTTCAAAGTTGAAAAATAACAATCCGTACGGACAGTAAATTTTATTTACAAAATCATTTATATTCGTTAAGCACAAAGTGTCATATCCATGTTTCCATACACAGTACAATCCCGTTATTAAATAAGAAAAGTCAATAATTAATTTTAAACTCGGAAATGTTACGCGTCATTGTACAATTTTTATACTATTTTAAGTGCCTACTAGCAAGCATGTTTCTTGGAATTTATTATCATATTTTCAACGAAATACTAAAAATGCATGCCATATTGGTATGTGCTTAGATGGCTAAGGTTATCTGAAGTAACCTGAATATTATAGTAATCAGCATTGACGTATATAAGATATAGGGATGGCGGGTTAGGTGACCGAACTGCCTCATGAGCATTGACAAAAAATCTTCAAATAGCAATTTTTCGACGATGATTTTCAAGAGATTGTTTATTTCGGACCCTTCCCCCATTGCGTGACGATAATATTCTAATAGGACCACTGCTTTGCGATCTCCTTTAGCAAACTGGAGCAACGACATAATCACTGGTTTAATTTAAGTATATCATGGTATAGGCTCTTCCCCTCATAACTTTGAATGTGTCTCAATCTTTGCTGCGGCATCTACACATATCTTAACCTGGTAAATGATGTCCTGTCAGTGCATATATATTTCATCTATATATAAAAATGGTTGGTCGTGGTAGCATTTGATTAATTGTTACATTGAATAACATAAAAACCTTAATTTAGAAAATATAATAAATTTCATGTTGCTCGTATAAACAATTTAAACATATAATTTGTTATAAAATATAATGCAAAATGGCGTCTTGTTAATATTCCACACTCACACATTACATATAACGGGGGAAAGTCAAATATAACAAATCGTCATTTTAATCAGAACATTAATAGGACCATCCATTTTTTATTTATTTATCTTCTTACGTTGACATGACATGAGTCCTCTAGTCCAGCGTTTCCCAACCTATTTCAGTCCACGGACCCTTAGGAAATCAAGCACATTTTCACGGACCCCCTTAATAAAATGAAGAGCAAAAAAAAAAAACAATCCCAGCCGAAAGATAATTTGAAAGACCGATTTATGTATTTTGTTTTTGTCTTTTTTTATATATACATTAATAATTGTGTTGTGCATCATTGCATGCATCTTTTTTAATTTTTTAAAATACCGTGTGCTTAGATAAAACTGGTTTGCTGATTTTTCGTTTTGCGGCCCTTTTGCATTTAATGAGCAATTTATGTATGGTCCGGAGATGACACCGCGGACCCCCAGGGGTCCGCGGACCACAGGTTGGGAAACGCGGCTCTAGTCAATGGTTAGCAACATTTGAGTTTATGCCGTCATAATGTTATTTAACATTGTCTAAATATTTATTTAATAGGACCATCCATTTTTATATATTATGGCAATTATTTTACGTTGACATGTCATAAATTCTCTAGTCAATGGTTAGCAACATCAGAGTGTTATGACGTCATAGCGTGTGTGTGTGTGGGTGTTAGAAGCGCACGGGCACCCAGCAGCCGGTCTGGTCGTCGCGGCGGTAGTAGTGCGGCCGGTTGTCCGGGAACACCGTCACCGCTGGGAACGGGTGTTGTTGGATGAACTTCAAAGTCAGACGGATCTGGAATGCACAATGTTCGGGATTAGTTAGCGGTTAAATAAGTACCTACACTTAATTAATATAGCAAGTACAGTACATATTTTATTAATATTAAAGCAGCAAATGTACATTGTCGTTCTATCTGAGGATAAAATGATCTGTGGTCAGATGGTGGACATCTGTAATCAATTCCAGATAAGATAAAAGTATCTGAGATGCATTTCTACTCTTGAGGACTAAGTTGAAACGCTGGAAACTGAAAAGTATTTCTCCCTTGCACTAAAAGTAATAGTGCCTCTCCACTATTATTACTTCCCCTACCATTTCTACCGCCCTAAGTACCTCTCGGAATGAGAAGGATTAGGCCATAATCCACTGCGCTGGCCAAGTGCGTATTGGTTGACTTCACATACTTTTGAGATTTTTTTTATAAATCTCTCAGGTATGCAGGTTTTCTCACGATGTTTTCCTTCACCGTTTAGCAAGTGGTAATTAATTTCTAACACGTAACTAACTTTGAAAAACCAGAGGTACGTGCCTGAAATTTGAACCTCGGACCCCTCGATCAAGAGGCCGAGTTTCTTAACCACTAGGCTATCACTGCTTTTGTTTCCGTATTTTACGTTAAGTCATTAATTTTTCTCCCCACCCGCTACTACCACCAATACCATTACTTTCAATAAAACTACTTCTATCCCACTGGTACTCACAATGTGTACGAAGTGCGGCGGCTCGACAGCGGGCGTGGTGCTGACGTGCTGCAGGGTGAAGTCCCTCCACCCTACTATTACTTTTTCTACCATTTCCATTACTCTAAATACTCGTACTACATCTATGCCCACTCACACTAGTACTCACATTGTGCACAAAGTGCGGCGGCTCAACAGCGGGCGTGGTGCTGAGGTGCTGCAGGATGAAGTCGTCGGCCTGCTCCAGCCACAGGTCGACGCCGCGCAGCGGGTCGTAGTTGAACGGGCCCACGCGCAGCATGCCTACCGCGTTGTCGTACATGTCCAGCACCTGCGACAAACATGACGTTTTATTTTTGTCGTACATGTCCAACATTTACAACAAACATGTGACGTAGGTTTGTCATTGTCTTACATATCCAGCACCTGTGATAGACATGTTATGTAGGCTTATTGTCTTGTCGTACATGTCCAACACTTGCGACAAACATGTGATGTAGGTTGTGTGTTGGACATGGAACAAAATAAGAGTGTGGTTCATGTCCAACCCTTACGACAAACATATGATGTAGGTTTCTTATTGTCATGCACGTCCAACACTTATGATAAACATGTGACCAAAAGTGTCCAACACCTGTGATAAACACGGTATATAAAACGATTTGCCATACACGCAAAATTCGCGGGATACGTAGGTACTGACACATCTCATGAGTTTGTCAGACGTGTCCAACATTTTTGCCATACACATTGCAGTTTGTAGTAAATTTATGACGCCAACGACTCTGACATACACGCATATCATGCTATTTAGCATTAAGTCCACCTTTTGTACCACAACTTTGTTTTGGTCCATAAAGTATAAATACATAAGTATCATGTACATTTCTTATGCAAATCCAACATCTACAACACATACACAGATTTTTCGTATATTATGTCCATCGCTTGAAATATGGTAAGCCTCCAGGTTTAACATCAGTTGCAATCTACACAAACTGATGGATATCACATATCAAAAACACATACCTGTGAGGAGTTAGGCCCCCCGGTGATCATCCTGGCCCCTCTGAGCGGCATCTCCGGCCCCTTGTCCGGGAAGGTGGCGGGGAAGAGGTCGCCCGCGCGGATGTCGACGCCCACGCCGGTCACCAGCGGCGCGGAGGCGCCCCCGCCCAAAGCAGTGTTTAATTCACAGCAACAAGCCAATGTTAGGTCTATCTCCTCGGTCAGGCGATGGAATGATACTGGAATGGGATACAGGTTTTTCAAATTTAATCATTTGTAGGTATATATAAAAAGGCGTTTGGGTACTCATGTCTATGGATTTAGTTGAAATTTTAACAAAATATTGCAAATGTGTATGAATATGTTTTAATATGCTGTTTATCCCGAAGGTCCCACGGGAACACAAGATTGAGCCACAGTGAAAATTAGTTGGGTTCAGCTAGCACCTTTTACTTTCACGAATCTTTATTCGTACTTTTAGCAGGTTAGCTTTTAGCAATTTATATTAAATAATGAATAATGATTAGCTTATATATTCTATGTCTTAGAAAATTATTTAACTGAGTGGTATGGCGTTGTATATTTAAATAAAAATTGGTCATGTCCTAAAAGTAAATGAATAAAATTAAAACAAATGTATCAATTAATCGTTATAGATAAAGTAATAATCGAGTACCATAGAATCATCAAAGTAAAATGAAACAGCGGAAAACGAAAGTGCCGAGAAGTAAAAGAAAATGACAACAAATTCGCTAACCAATTAACATCTAAATCAGATTTATCAATCCAGATCGCTCACTAATTACCAAACAAACAATGAGTCACGGAACACCGGCCGCGGTGGCCGTGGTCAATCAAATTACGCGATACTGCGTGTAGCGTTACACGCGGTGATGGCGCCCACGCGTGTCGCACACTCTAACGCGTACACAACACGGGTCAGTCTAGTGAAGTGGCAAACGCTACACACGCCCATTATTAATAAACAATCTATCCAATGTTTGCATCCGAAAGGTCAGTCAGTCTACCGAAGAGGCTATGCCCATTATTAATAATAATGAGGTACTGGCAACACTCTCTGAGAAGTGTCAATTATAATTTGATTATATTAAATGGTTTGGAGTATAAAATGCATTCTTTCTCATCATTCCAACATCGCCAATGTTATATTTTAGATAAGTATCTAATTTATACAATATCGATATTGATAAATTTATGCCTATCAAAGTTTGCAATTTGACAATTGCTGTTCTGCAAAAATTTATCAAATATTGACAGTATGCATTGGATAGATTAATTATTAAGAACAAACATTTGTTATATCTCTTTATACGGACATAGTACCCCCGAGGACTAAGCTGGAACGCCTCGGAAAAGTATGTCTCCCTTACCACACCCTTCAAACCGGAACACAGCAGCGCCTAACACTGCTGTTATTAGGTAGAAATAGGTGTGGCGGTGGTGCCGCCAGAGTCGAACCACAAAGGGTTCTACCACCTTCGACCTTCGACCTTGCTAACTCGACACAATCTTAGACGAAACTGAAATCTGCATTCCACACATATTATCTACATTCATTAGAATCACAAATAACAATTCATGAAAACATTTAATTTCGTCGATCATACGAACACGGCACAACATTCAACGTGTGAGCATTTGGCACCCAGACAGAGATCACTGTGGCGACCTTTACGTCACTTTTAATAATACGCTCGCTGTAATTGATCTAATAAAGATCCACCTACTATAGAGAATATGCGTAAAATTTAAGATTTGTTTTAAGAGTCAATCAAATACAAAAGATTAATTAAATATTTACATGTGTACGCTTGTATGTAGGTATATAAATGAATTCGTAAGCGATTTTAGGTAGGATAATCCTAGGTAGGATATCAGATCTGGGGTAATATTACCCAAAGCAGGGTCAAAGCTCCGTATATTTAGACAACATGCAATTTAAAAAATTCTGTTCTTTTCAAGTGATCTTCTCCAAAGAACGGCAATTGAAATATCTTATTTAAATACTAGCCTAGCCAGAAAACGAATCCAGTGTCTGCCGAGACTAACGTGGCACCAAAAATAAATTAAAGCATCAACTGACATCGATTACACACTGTTCCTTCCTCAGAACAGACCCTTTACAAAACCTACCTTTGCGAGATCTACATAGCCCTCAAAACCGCAAAAACAGTAGTATCTCGAAAAAATATTTTATTTTTATGCTATCGGATAAATCAGATTTAAACTAAGCCAAATAACGATAACTTACTTGAAACACAAAAAAACAAGTAAGAATATTTTCTCCTTACATCTACACAAAATACGGTGGCAATACTCACGCATAATATTAGCGAACAGCTCATCAGAGTATCTGTGCGGGTCAGTGAACCCGCCGACCAGCTGCAGCTCCAGCCGGCCCTCGTGGTAGCCGACCGCGAGCTGCTGCACGCGCGCCACCATCGCCGCGGCCGCCTCCACTGTACCCGACCCGTCCAGGTGGGCCAATGCCACTGCACCAGACCCTGAACCATGATGCAATTATTTTGAACATTATGAACTCTACGAATCATTATAAAAATCAAAATAATCGACTGCTTAAAAATATTTTTACATCATGTATAATATGCAGGAGTAGAAGACTATCGTGCAGTCCACCTGATGGCAAGCGGCTATTGCTCATGGACAACTGTAATCAACCCCATATAAGATTAGAGCACAACATTAGGTCGTTACAGATGCGTTGCTACTCGTTATCCGTGAGATCTAAGTTGGAACGCCTCGAATAAGTAAGTATGTCTCCCTCGCCACATAACTGAAAACGAATCAGCGGCACTTAACGCAGTAACGCCTGAAAAACATTACGCTCCGCATTTGGGTAAACTAGCCGCCACATGAGACTCTTCCATGGTATTGTGATGTGAAAATTATATTTATTGAAGCTTTGCGGAATTAGACGCTTAGTGTGATGAACACTATTTAAGTGTCATGGAAAGTTGGTAGTGTGTAATAATGTAATGTAATGTAAGTATTTTAGCTATTTAGTATTGAACTTTAGGAAAAAACATTAAATCATTGTAATTTTTTAACCGTAGCAATCAAAACAAATCAACTTTAAATATAAAGTTGAGAAATGAAAATAATTTTAGCTTTATAATCTTGTAAGGTTACCAACAATAACTTTATTGTTTTGCACGACTCATGATGCGAAGCATCAGAGAAACACCAAAATAGGTCAAAAAATTTTCCTGTCCGTCATGTGTGAAACCTGAAAACACTGTAACTTGTGAAAAAATCCATCATTTGAGTTAATTTTTTTTTTAAATTCTAATCGACGATTGTAGGTCACTGAATGCGAATGATTAATTAATTCAGTGTCGTTTAATTGCAATTAATAAAAAACGAAACCTACAAGACTGTATATCTATAGATATTATGTACATTTATTCCACCAGGGGCGCTTGTGCAGTACCTTCTTCCTACTACAGCTGTTTTTTCGGCAATTAATTTTGAACGACTTAAGTTTTTTTTTTTTTATATTTCATAATTAAATGAGCATTATGAGTCGTGCACTTTTGGATTTTCCAAACTTTATGTATTATATAGTGTAAAGAAACAACATATTTGTTTAGTAAGGAACACAAAAGCAGTTAAGTTTTAAGCACCAATTTATATAAACAATCCTCACCTGAATGCCTCACAACCACTATAATACATGATGTGGCGTCGTCCGATCCTATGATACTAACATTTTCTGAAAAGAGATAAAATTAAATTGTTATTGCATGACACAGTGATTTACGTAAAAACCGTAATATTAAGTAGCTATAAAATGATATATATGAAACCACGTAATTTGCATATACGCAAATCACCAACCGTGTATTACTATTTAATTCTCTTGCAATTATGGCACTTCAGGACAACATTGATGTATTAAAACAATTTATTATATTAATTACCTCGCTCAGCTAATTGTTTCGTGGTATACATTTCCTATTTATTTTAGCAAACGAGTGTAGGTACAATTTACACGATGTTTAACGGTCACTACGGCAAATAGACATAAAACCACTCAGAGTGGTACCTGATCTCAATCAGAAATGTGTTGCTCCTGAAGACTAATTTGGTATATATCTCGTTTACTATCCTCTAATAATGCCTGATTGATAGGCAATGTACGAAAGCCGATAAAATCCGTCTGCGTAAAACTGTAAAAGCATGCATTTTGTACAGGGACTCCTTTACTTAAGGTAGATATTGCATATCGCAATCCACTTGGGGATCCATAACTACATTGAAAACACACAAAGACTAATACTTCCGCAAACACCAAACTCAATGCAACGCTAATTTTATTATTCCCGTGTTACTAAACAGGAATAATATTCGGGTATCGAACCTGATTGGCTCGCATAAGTATATTTTAGGCACACCAGAACACACTTTACACAGTTATACTTTTATAAGGCATAAGTAGGCGTGGTAGCGGTACCGCCACAACCGAATTGCGAAGGCTTACATGTCCTACTTAATTGCGATAAAGAATTACTAGGGCCTATCACACTCACTGTCATGCGGCACGACAGCGGCGAGCTCCCGTTGCGCGACGTACAGCAAGCCCGCGGGCCCCACGACCCTGGGCGCCGCGGCCAGCAGCTGCGCCGCCGCGTCCCTGTAGCCGGGGTGCGCCGCCAGCAGCGCCCGCACCGACGTCGGGCACTCGTCCGCGAGCACCCCGTTCAGCACCACCACCATACTGCCTCTGGAAATACAAGAAATGCCGTTGAATGAAATTAATATGTCAATAACTCTTGAGGCGATTTGAGATTTTATTATACATCTCAAGAGCCTTAATTAATGCACCAAATTTCAAGTATCTAGCTTAAATAGTTTTTGAGTAATTAAGGTAATACACACGCTGTTTGATCACCGGTTCTTTCTTATCAGAAGTAGATTGATACCCTACCCCATGTCTTAAAAAAACGGAAGACTATATTTGAAAAAAGAAAAATCCAAACGGGAACTATATATTGAAGAATGTAGTTGTATTGAGCGTTTTTATTAAAAGTTATAGTATTGTAAGTAAAAATGTATATTTTACTAGCATTTTTAACTAAGTCAACTTAACCGATTGAGTTACAACTTGAAATTCTTTTGTAAGTTCCGCAATATTAAAACTGATCCCTCTGAAACCACTGTAATTACTTACAAATTAGCATTTAAGTACTAACAATTATAATAATGATTCCAAAAATTACTTGCAAGCTATACTTAAATCAACACGGTACTGTCATATGCCTGAATACTTCAGTAGGCACTCAGCGACAATAATAAAAAATAACTATTATAATTCGTAAACGATTGACGGCACAATACAACACGATACAGCATTTTCAAGCTTGACAGAGGTTCTCAACTGTAACGTTGGAATTCTTTGACACACATTGTGCAGGTGTCAAATTAATTAACATCGTTATTTATACTAAATGATACTACTACTAAATGATACACATAATAACCGGAATATCATAACTGCTTCAATTGATAATGAAATCAAAATAGTGTTGAAAAACGATATCATCCAAGACGGCTGGATATGCATTTCTCATTATTAACAGAAGAATAAAGTCTTCTTGCTTTATTTAATGCCAGAGAAAATAGACACGTATATTTTTTATTACAAAAAACCTTCTCAAAAAACCCTTTCAATTGTAAAAAATATAATACAATAATATCAGTGTAAATAAAAATCGGTTCATCTTGGAGCGTCTGCCATATTGATTTTAAAATGATAGTACAAAGCTAAACATGCATGACATTTGACATCCCACTTAAAAAAGTATACAAAACTCACACGGTTGGCGTTAACTGGATTAAAATTCAGTTCCATTATTTCACCCGCTCATACTAACGAACTAACAAATCAAGTTAAACCAGAGAGTGTAAAAAGGACATTCCATTCTGATCCAATTCGCATTAGTTGAACGAACCATATACATATGACACTCTCAGTCCCACATTAAATCCCTGTGGCATGTACTCGTATACCAATGACCCACACAAAGACGCATACATCTGTACACACTGTACATTCTGTCTGGCCAGGGATCAAACCCGCAACCCTTTGCGCGTCTATCGGTACATTGACCACTCCGCCACGCGGATCTTCCCTCTCGACTCTAAGAAGCCATCCATAAAAATAATGACCTCTTTTTATTCCAAAAAAAAACCTTCAAATCACTATGAAAAATAGATCAACAGACCACAAATAAAATCAGACCATAATTTATGCCAGTGTAAAGGTAAGTGAAACATTTGAGAAGCATTGAGCCATAATGTATTCGGAGTGGCGTCGGGTCAGGCGACAGACATTTACATACGGCGCTCGTGTGCCAACGCTACTGGCTTGAAAACAGTCATTGCTGTTCACTGAGACGAATGTACCTATTTCATGTTTCTTTAAATTTACAATCACACTAACATGAAAGACATTATAGAAAGGGAAGAAATTATATCAAAAATCACTCGCACCAGAGATGTCTATAGGTGCGGTGGACTATACCCCATGCTTCCTACTCTGACAGATCTGTGCCTAGCAGGAGGATATGGAAGGTTTGATGGTGATAATGGCTAAAGGAAGTGATATCCCTTCGTCTTACTCATAAGCAACACTACAATGTAATTTTATTAGAAGTCCGATGCTTAACACTGGAAATGATCACTTGCTTTAACTGTCAAAACAACTTGAGGAAACCTACATTATTGAAAGGTCTGTAAATAACCTCTCTTCTTTGGGAAGTCGGTTAAAGAACTGAAATAAAAGTCATGTAAAGTCTACCAGTCTGCACTTAGTCAGAGTAATATATGGTCCTCATTGTGAGAGGAAAGCCGTGAGTGAGACTGAAATGGTTTAACGATAATGATAATTGATTTCCGCAGTAAAAATAATGCAGTAAATCGCTAGGTAATGGCTACTGCCCAATTTGCCATTTAAGTATCTACTGGATCTCTACAAGGACATCCACGGGAAGAAATAGTGTCATCAAGACCGACGGTAAACCTACCTATTTTATTGTATTATTAGATACATAGTTATAATTATTAATTAATATTAGTTATGTGTTTGCATAAACCGATCCAAAACTTAAAAAATATGTGAAGTGGCCTAGTTCGATACGAATTACGATATAACTTTTTTTTTATTATATAGGAGTAGCAGACGAGCATGCAGTCCACCTGATGGTAAGTGGCTACTGCCGCCCATGGACATCTGTAATCAACTCCAGATAGGATTGGATATACCTACCTGAGGTTGGCCACAGATGCGCTGCTACCCCTGAGGACTAAGCTGGAATGCCTCGGAAAAGTATGTCTCCCTTACCACACCCTTCAAAACGGAACACAGCAGCGCTTAACACTGATGTTATTAAGCAGAAATAGGTGTGGCGGTGGTGCCGCCGGAGTCGAACCACAAAGGGTTCTACCATCTTTAATAACTAATTTATCATCGGCGTATAATATAAAAATAATTGCAATAGACGATTTTTTAGTCAATACTTAAATAAATATAGATTTGAACCATCAAATCCTGGAGCGATTTACACTCGAGCAATGGATCCGGAATATAAAAGCTCGATTGCCATTTTTTGAATATACTATCACAATCATAGCAAATTCGCAAATCAAAACATTTTTATAAAGCGATAAAAAACTTACTCTTGGATAAAAACGAATAAATAAAACATTACAGTGGTAATGTATACACTTGTCTTCTTATCCATGTTCACAACTTTGTATCTTACAATCACAATATTTAATAATCCCGCTCGATTTTTTATTTCAAAGTAAATTTAAACAAACTTCAACTGATAACGAGAATGAATTAGCACTTAATTAAAGCTACAGATAACGTAGAAAATAGTACGTTCGATATAATTATGAATATTATAAAACAAACTTCGTTTAAAACGCTAAATATCTTGGGCAGATTGTGGCAAACTGGGCACTTATCACTTCTGTGACAAGGAAGATTAAAAACTGTTGGTCCAATCGCCAAGCACGTATATATACGACCATAAAATACGTCAACTAAACACCAATACTTGGAAATTATATTAGTGTATGACGTATGTGTAATGCTTAATGTATGCTTAGTAATGTGAGTACTGAGTACGTACTCTTATTTATGTAACTGTTCAAGTACGGAAATAAGTCCATCTTCAGATTATGTAGATTAAGATATATACTCGTACATAAATATATAAAGTAAAAATAAATATATTTGTTGTTTTGAAATAACTGCTATTTCTAAACTAATTTCTAAATTATATTTTATCGTTTAAGTACTTTAGTGAGTAACTAATCTTGAAAGCTGTCAAACGGACTTTTACTTAAAACAGCAGTTCACTGACGTAGAGCAAGAAGAGATAGATCGACAGATTGATCGGACAATCGACCGATCGATCGTTGTTATTTTATCTGAACAACAAACAAAACGGCGTCAAACGTCTATAATTCTATAATTTGACCTATTACTGGAATATGATAAGAGATAACAGTAACAATTGGTTTCATTCAAGTGGCGTGTTTGTCTAGAACTCAATGAGGCGTGTTAGTATCTATTGCTTGATGACTTCATTGATAAGATTTGGTATATTTATTGCTTGAAATTATTATATCGCTTAAATCATTGTGTTAATAACATATATGTTTCGACAGTAGATAAACAAAATGAATAATAAGAAGATAAACAAGTAGGATTAAAAGTAAATTAATTAATGACTAATGTTCGATTTCGAATGACATGTTTCACTGTGCAATTTCATAAAACGTTACGCAACACCCAAAACTATCGCATACTTACATGAAGTATAAATATTAGTTTTTAGTAAATGTTATGAGCGTTATAAAAATAACTGTTTCTAGAGTACCTTTTCGTGAGCTAAACTGTCTTCTACTTAAACAAAGCACGAAAATCTATTAAAATCAAGACTAGATATGATTCAATACGATAATAAAAATGCAGTTAATATGACATGGAATATCAGCATAAGTATAGGTAGAAATTCCATTAATAACTACTCTGAATGTGAACACACATACAGTATATTAATTTGTAGGACATATTTAAGCAAACAAAGTAATCATTTTTTAATCTAAAAAATAACTTAAACGTCTGGTGAAGAATTCCTTTTTGCAATATAAAAGTTGCATGCAGGAGACAGTCCACCTTTTGGTAAGACTGATAGTACCAAAGCTGCGATCCATAGATATCAACAATCAACCCTTGATAGAATTAGTTTCCTACTTGTAACGCCTTGTATAAGCCGTATAGTATCTCCCTTCCCTTGCCACACCCTTCAGACATGAACACAGCAGCGCTTTACTTTGCTGTTATGTCTGCTGCGGAATTAGACGGGCGGTGGGTCCTTCAGAGTATTCTCATGATTAGTTTCTTCGAATTTAACGTATAATCCATCCATATACAGGAGAGTACCGCCATCTGCCTCGTGTCTTTACTATATCGCAGAACTATATTTGTTAAATGTTTTTTTCCTTATTAATATTGATAATACAAGGAAAGCTATAAATTAAATTTAAAACATCTCTACTAATTAACTGTTGACGAGATCATCTCGGTTCTCTTGTCGTAGTTATTGACGCAGTATTAGAGTTTAATCTACAGTTATCTGCAGATTATTTATTAGCATCGTAGCTACCGTGAAGGGCGGCTAACAGGGGCGCAATCTTTAGGTGAGTACATTTTACCGACCCCATAAAAAGAAAAGCATAATTATTTACTACGAATAGCCCAAAGTGGAAGATGAAGTGAAGCCTTCTGTGTATCCCGATTTGAAGGGTGTGGTAAGAGAGGCGGTAAATATTTATAAAGGAGTTCATTTTGATTTAAATATTTATATTTACTTATAACATTATGCCGATCTTTAAAAAGGCAAAAACCGCCGATATAAGGTCTGGTAATACGTATTGGCATATTGAAAAGAATCTTAAAATAACCAAAATGGCATCCCGAGGCCTTGAACAAACGAGACATGATTAATGATTTAACATTGTACGGTGTTAAGAAATTGAGCCATTCAGTCAAACGTAAAAAGCTCATTCATTCCGCGTAAAGGATGTGTCCAACCACCAACGATTAAAGTACGAAATTTTCATAAATAAACTCGTTCGATTTCCGGTTAGGTTAGGAAGAGAGAATTTGGAAGAAGAATTTGGACGAAGAATTTGGAGGAAACGAAAGAGATTTTTAAAAATCTATTGATGCAGTTTTAGTTTTTATCAAAATCGGCCTAATCCTTATAGTTTCGAAATTTTCACCCTGAAGGCCCATTTAAAAAATTCAACCTTTATACAATTTCAAAATATTTAAACTAATGGTCACGATTGTTGAAGTTTTTTTTTTTTTTTTATAATATAAGAGTAGCAGACGAGCATGCAGTCCACCTGATGGTAAGTGGCTACTGCCGCCCATGGACATCTGTAATAAACCCCAGATAGGATTAGATATTCCTATCTGAGGTGGGCCACAGATGCGCCGCTACCCCTGAGGACTAAGCTAGAATGCCTCGGAAAAGTCTTTCTCCCTTACCACACCCTTCAAACCGGAACACAGCAGCACCTAACACTGCAGTTATTAGGTAGAAATAGGTGTGGCGGTGGTGCCGCCGGAGTCGAACCACAAAGGGTTCTACCACCTTCAAGTGTACTTCAATTGGGCATAAAGATGTTTTATATTGATAAATAGATATACAATGTAAACCATATTTTAAAACAAACTTTTTAAAGTGGAAGGACCCTTTGTGGTTCAAATACCGCTGGATACGTGTCTTCTCTCGATGTGAAACAGGTTGAAGCTATACTCCACTGCGCTGGCCAAGTGAGGATTTACAAACCCTCGTATAAAGGAGTGTAGGTTCACGATGTTTTCCTTTGTCGTTTAATTCAAAAAGTCGAGTTTTAAGCCTAAGCTGTCATTGCTTTTTTTCCGCACCTTTCCTTAGCATCTCTTTATTCTAAGAAATTTCAGTCGATACTATTAAGGAGCTTCGTTTTCAAATATTTGGGTAATTTACCCTTAAATGTGTTGTTAAGGCTTATCATAAAACGAAAATAAAACTAATTAATACTGCATAATACTCGTACATATGAGACATGTTATGTTAAGCTTTCCCTGCCGCAGTGATTTTAATCAAAGCACACAAACTATATAAGAGCTTTCCCGATTTGAGCTGCTGAGCTAAAATTTTGCATACGTATTGTGTAATATCGATAACAATAATATTGAACATAGGTCACGGAGCTGGTCTGACAATGGAGTTAGCGTGTGATCACAAAAACAAAAAACATTTTGGATTTGTCTTGACACAGTCGGACTGTTTTTGACTGTGTTCTTAAAAAATAATACTAAAACTTTATACATCAAACTAAATAAACTTTTAAAACAAACTTTTTTTTTAAACGTTTTTGGAATAAAAGGTCATAAGTAAAGCCGCACGAATTTAGGAATAAAAGCTTTTTTACATATGTAGCAACAGGTAGAAAACGATCCACCTGATGGTAAGTGGCTACTGCAACTTACCAGTAATCAACCCCAAACAAGATTAAATGCCTACCTCAGGTCAACTATAGGTGCGATGCTACCCCTAAGGAGTAAGTTAGGACGCCTCGGAAAAGTATGTTTCCAAACGTTTAAAACAAAAGAATATGTAGAAATATGTTGGGTTGTGCCACCGGAGTTTAACAATTGAGGTTTTTACCACCTTAAAAAAGCTTGTTTTAACAGAACGTTCATTATGTATTTAGCTTTTATTTTTCTCCTCATTATCAATACAAAATATCTTTAGGACCAATTCAAGTGAGATAAAATTACCATTGAAGGGTGTACGGTAACAATAGGCTAATTACACACGTAGAATATAAATTATGCGCACCATCAATCATAATCAACATTTGTAAATCGCCGATAATCATCTCAATCGTCCTAGTTGATTGATTGAAGATAGAAAATAATATTTTCTTTTTTTATACATTTTATTAATAGTGCCATATTAATGATCTGGAATTAGATTTCCACGAATTGATTAACTAAAACCGCAAAGATTGGGTTTAACCGATGCGTTAATTTACCCTGTAACGAGGCAATAAATATTTACAACTGTAGTAAATTTTAATTATATGGAATATTGTTTTCCGCGAAAAATACTAACTACTAAGATAATTATAACCCGATATCGTAGCAATAATCAGTAGGGTACCGATTTTTACCAAAAGCTTCTGTAGGTACAATATCGAAAATCACGCGATTTTCGATATTCTACCATGACATTTATATAAAATATCATTATAGCAGTCATGGTATAGTAGTATGATTATGGCATCTACACCGGGGCACACTACTACACCGGGGTTTTAGTCCCAGTATTCTTTATTTTTCGAAGTCCTCTGATTTTAAGGCTTGCTTTAACTATGAATCTTTGGAAGAAACCTACAAATTCGAGAGCTCTCTAAAAAGTAAGAGTATTCAAAAGTGTAATTCTACCAATCCGCACTTGGTCAGGGCGGTGGATTACGGGCAAAAGTTTACTCATTCTTAGAGAAGACCCGTACCAGACATGGCGCCACAAAATAACAGTTCCACTTCGTGATTAATATTTAAAACGACGATCATAAATATTATTAACAACAACAATATTCACCTGTTTCCCTTTAGCGATCAACACATGCGTTTCCTACACAACTCGACCACACGGTGTCAACGATCTCGAAACATGAATAATCGACACTGATAAATTATGTTTACGGGACAGACTGTACGAATATTCTTAATCCGAACGGATTATGTGTTACATTAGGCACATGAGTGTTGTTCCCGCGCGCACCGAGTTCCAACTGAGATCGTGTTGGGGTTATCACGGCGACATGAGCATTCGCTTGCTGCAGGGCTGCCATATTTTGTTTTCTATGCAAATTTGTGTAGCGATGGAACTATCAAGGGAACTTTACTCCCAGGGTCATATATTCATTTGAAATAAGGGTAAAGCCGTGATGTGTTATTTTGAGCTGTTAATATACATGATAGGTACTATCAATTTCAGCTCAGTTCCCAAAGATGTAAGAATGTAATTTTATACGAAACTTCTCCGAATCGCTATGGAATTTTGGCGAATTGTTTAAGTTAAGATTAAAAATGTAATATACAAGGAAATTCTTCAAAAGTAGGTATAGAATTTTGGCTTCAATTAAACTCAGTAACTACTTCATTTTCCTCTACAATGTACCTAAATATTAGAGAATGACATCTGAAATTTAGGATTTTTTAAACCGATGATTAAGAATATTGTCAAAAAGATGTTCTTTAACGTATGGAGAAGGTAAAGAGAGGTATGGAATTTCAGCGACATAATTACTTAAAATTAGCTTAAACGTTACTCAAAGCTACAATTTTACTAACTAACCTAAAAACGCATAGTATCACATACAACAGCACACAATCTAAATAACCACGCCAGCCCTACCGACTTACTGTTGTTATTGTTATGATAATGCTTATTATGTTGGAAATAGTGGGCCGATAGTGTCTGTATCTTGCAATAAGCAATTAAGAAATATACCATCGACTCGGTTTTATCTCGTCAATAACAAATGAGGCGCAGGCCGCGAATGTCGCCTGCTTGTGATAATGAATATTATTAACGCATCGTTTCCTAGAACCGTTTTAATTATCGACGTATCGGTAGCGAGGAGGTATTTGATATCGGTTTTAGATTCTGTTTGTTTTAGGTTACGCTTTATAATGGTTAGTTAACTATTAAGATATTAATAGAGGCACTGAAGCAGTGATAGCCTAATGGTTAGAAACTCGGCTTCTCAATCCCCGGTCCAAGGTTCTTTAACAGGTTTTTTAACAGTTTGTGTGTATGCACAGTGAAGGAAAACATCGTGCAAATAATAAGGGCATGGGAAGTGTACCAATGGCCACCGCGTCTTAAACCCCGATAATTAAAAGAGAACATATGCTTAAATTTAAGAACATGTTGTTAACTCAAAGGACTACAACTTAATTTGACAACGAGTTGTGCCTGCGACTTCGTTTGGATTCGAAATATATAGCAAATAATACAACGTCATATGTATATCAAACTTACTGAGCACACCGGTAAAATGAACACACATGCAATGTTAGAAAAAATATTTCTTATTTCTGACTATAAATTGTAACAAATTTTGTAGAGACAGAGATTTAATGGTCTCTTCAAAAGTTAAATGTTAAGTAATAATACTAGGAATAAATTGTTAAGTCATAAAATTCGATTTAATACGAGGCATCCCGATCGCAATATATTAAACTGATTGTAATTTAAGGAACACCGATAGCAATACTCGGGATACCGAATACGGTGGCTGGATCAAAGAGGTCCGGTGCTCCCGACCGGCTAATTGAGCCTAATTGACGTACGCGCACGATGGACAGCTGCTCCTTGAAATTGATGCAGCGATTTAGCAACTGTCATACGTATTTAGTTATACTGTACGTGAAAAGTGTACAGCGCCATATCTTTATTTTCAACCCATTACTCCCCCATTGCTGGGCACGGGTCTCCTCTCAGAATGAGAAGGATTAGGCCATAGTCCACCGCGCTGGCCAAGTGCGAATTGATAGACTTCACACACCTTTGAAAACTTTTTTTAAGATTTCTCAAGTATGCAGGTTTCCTCACTATGTTTTCCTTCACCATTTAAGCAAATAACAATTCATTTCTAATACACACATAACCTTGAAAAATCGGAGGTGCATGCCTGGGATTTGAATTTCAGACTCCTCTAATAGCACATCTGTGAATTACTTCCGGAAGAACACTTACCTCAATATGAATTTACAGATTTTCTGCATGTGTGATGATGAAATATTTGCACAATTTACATATATGTACATCCTTTATTTTTTTTATTATAACACAATTAATTAGCTGATTGCAAAAAAAATACTATTTTAATATGAACTGCAAATAATAATACAAGAATGCATACCCGTCAATATCAAAACTAGATGGCAAAATCAGTACTTAGAAGGCAACCATCTTGTGACAACGCATCTGTTATGCATTGGCTTAAGGTAGAACCCTTGTTCTACGTGGAGTTAATAACAAGTCTTCAGTCTCATAATAATTTTAACCTTTATACATACTTACTCTGTAAAAAAATCAAGTATCTATCTATTACGGTTCAGGAGATAGAGCCCTGTGACGGACGGACAGACAAACAACGGTAGCTTAGTAATAGCGTTCCGTTTTACCCTTTGGGTACGGAACCCTAAAAAGTGTTGTACCCCCAGTAGGGGAGGGCGACATTGATATCTCAGGGCTATCGTCATTTATAAACAAAACACAAACATACCTAATTAACGTTTGACGCTAATTCTAGTTATTTACTAACAAACTAACTAATGTATCTAACAACTTATATAACAAAATCATCTTAATACTTATCAAGCAATTATATACGCTATCAATACTATAAATGTAAATATTTGCACCAGTGTAGGTCGATACTAAATCTGTGCATGAATGTGGCCAAAGGCATATTATTGCATTGCTGTGTATAAGATTTTCCTTACAATTGCATGAGGCTTAGAGCATATTCCATCAAGTATCATATCATCATCTTTTAAAAGGCATCAAAAAAGTGATAAAATTTCCCACTGAACATTGTCCTACACTGAGAATTGCATAATTACTAAAATCAGAATACAAATACAATGTAAATTTATTCATACTAACTTGGGGACAAAACTAAATGGAATCTGTGGTTAAAATATTTTAACACAAAATTATGAAAGAATTACTCTAATGACATTATCACGTCAAATACATACTTCATACTTAGTTGGAAAATTGTACGTAAAGTTGGGTACAGACCCGGAGCAATTACATGTAATAATGTATCAATTTGGAATTCGATTTCAAGCATTGCATTACAATGATACGTGCAAGCTCGAGGTACAGACCGGATCATTATGATCAGCCAGTTTCTAATCCATACCTAGACACGGGCCTCCTATCAGCGGAATAGGATATAGTCATAGTCCACTACTTTAGCATAATGCACATTAGTAGGCTTCACATAAAAACTTTTATATCACGGCGTGCGTAAATTGACGTTTTACGCACGCTTCGCGTGCGCAAAACCCCCATTTCCGACCCCGTAATATAAAATTTTATACAACACGCGGACGAAAAATGTTTTTCTGACTCGTGTGATTGCAGTCCTCGCCTGCGGCTCGGCCTGCAAACTCACACTTGTCAGAAAAAAATTTTTCGTCCTCGTATTGTAATGTACTATTATAGCACTCTGTGACCTAAACCCGCATTTTAGCCACGCATTTCTGTGTCCAAAGTAGCCGATTTTTACACCGTACGAATATTAATACACTACCCTCACAGTTGAAAAAAATAAACATAGCTATGGACGTTTCATACTTTTAAGTGTGTAATGAGTATTTTGTTTAAAGCTATAATTATTTTAATATTTTATTTTGGACGTATTTATAAATGTTTTTGCCATTATGTACATACTAAGCAATAGCATCACTATAAGACTAACTATTGGGCTTTATCGAATTTTATTGTTTGTTTTGACTGTGTTTGTTTTATTTTCGCTACACACCATAGTAGGAGATATTTAAATTAGGAATCGTTATCAAAATTAGCCATAATACTACTCCAGTAGAATCTCGACTAAGCGACCTATTTGTTGTCGTATTTGTGGCATTCGGATTATCGAAAATTTGGATAATTGAGTTTATGAAGAAAAGCTATTTAAACCGATTTAGGAAGGTGATGTTTTTCGACTATATGTTTGTTACGTATGTATTTTTAATTCTTTGGCAAACTCAAACGACTTCATTAATTTTGATACATGATGTGTCGCTGAATTCGTCTAAATTGTGGCGATAACATAGGTTATATTTTAAGCAATCTGGTTTTTGTTTTTTATAGTAACTATTTTGTTGCGATTTGGCGACTTTCCGGAATTTAAATGCACAAGTCACACAAAATGTGGCTGATCTGTAAGGGTTATTACAAAGTTACTTGTTCACGTATCACAATCCGAACAATCACGAATATTTATAACTAAGGTCCGGATAATCGATTTTCTACTGTATCACTAGTATTAGTTATGTATATAATACGCCTGTATGTAGCCTAAATGGCTTGATAAATTTCAATGGTTTTGGTTGTGTCACATTTTTATTGCTTTTTTAGTTCATAATTTTTAGTTTCAATCATTTATAAGTTTCAAAATAATTATCATATTTTTTCATATTTCTTCACAAGTATAAGCGGGTTTATGTCACACGAGCTATAAAATAGTATACGATACTTGTGACAAAAGTAGCCTATTATCTGCACGGCGTTTAGCACCCTCGCTGCGCTCGGGCGCTAACTTCACGCCGTGCAAAAATAGGCTACTTTGGCCACGCGTATCGTAATGTACTATTTAAATTACTCGCAGACATATAGGTTCTTCTCGTAATATTCAGTCACCAACAAGCATGTGATAAGTAACTTTTTAAGCCCATAAAAGTATAACATCGAATAATATCAAGACTAAGGCTTTGGAACTTGAAAACCAGAGCATCGCATGAGAGGCTGAATTTCAAATATCATGCTGTCAGCTCTTTATGTACAAATCGGAAGAACGAACATTTTTGTTGACCGAATTAAAGCATTCGATTTTGAACATGTTATGTTCGAAAATGCTTACGACATTTTGTTCACTAATTTGATAAGTTGCTCGTCTTATCTCGTCATCAGCGCTCATCTCTGTCACCAGTGAGTACACAACATTACGTGCTCGTATGAACGTAGGTCCAATTAAGGGTCATAAAACAGTGAATCGCAACTAATTATAATTTACGTCTTCGTGTTTGTACGTTCATAGAAATGTTCCAGAGTTACATAAATATAATTAAGTATAATACGTAAGTAAGTGACGTGGGGAAATACGATATTTTATGTTTTCCAATTATATTGTGTACAACATTCCTTTGTGTCCTCTAAGTGATAATTGTTCGTAACAGTGTTTGTGAATAACATGGTAGTCAATGCATAGTTTTATAGTTACCTTAAAAAATCAATTTCCAAAATACATTTTTCTCCATGTAGTGAAAGAAAAGTTACGGTCTGTGGTTACGGTTATTAGGATTAAAATGTCATCCTTATAACTTTTGTAAAAAATTAAGTTAAACTAAGGTAGAAGTAGTATGAACATCATGAACTTCGAGAACGTTAGGGCGCTTCAGAACGATAATTTTTAACTGGATATAAATTCGTGATTTTGCAAAATTTCTAGTATTTCAGATCAAATCAGAAACTTGATACAATCTAGATTAACTAAACAAAATAAAGGTAGATTTCTACAGAAATTGAGCTGTTCATTACCGTCATGAGTAGCTATAAAAGCCGAATTATTCGGTGTAAGATCCAAATAACCGTGCCAACGCACTGCATTTCAGACTCACGATTTTAATCTACAGTCTATGAAATCTGACATAACTTATTACATATAAAAATTCTAATCTAAAACAGTGGTATTTGTATATTTACCCCTTACTCTTTTCTCATACAATAATTTCTTATCATCCCTATAATAATATAGGGATATACAGGGATATATGTATTGCGACGTTCCAACAAGAAAACGGACGTCTGAAAGCGTCCGAAAAAACGTACATGTGTAGTTACCCTTAGGGCCTGAACTCGTGACGTCGGCCCATTATGGACCGCGGCCAATACAGCTGTCCGGGACTTATTAATGATCGCAGCACAATCACACTAATGCTATTAAGCGGTGTCCTGCTAGATATCGCTCGGAGCGCAATTAAATGCACTTGGCTTCTTATTAACGACGCTTAACCTAACCTCTTTGTGCTTTGAACTGGAATAGATGGGATTATATCCATTTTTCAAATTGAATTATCCTCACGACATTTGCTCGGCTTTCGATATTACAGTATAACTATTTTCGCATAAATACGAGAAGTAGACACAAATACCTAAATTGGGTTTTAGAATAATCAATGTGAAATTGAAGCAGGTAAAGGTTTGTAAATATGTGCACGAGTATATCATAATTAAACACTGAACAGGAAAAAAATAATATTTTGTGAAGCATACCGTGCCGATATCACTCTGTTTTTTTAATGATTAATACAATATTCTTACGCTTAAGTAGTCCACTTCAACTAAATAAGCTCTGAGTAACGCATTGAATTAAATCAGCGTCGATTACTCACCGACATTTCCTTATGCTTTCTGTTCGTCGCGTCACATCGGCCAACGCTCCCCTTTCTTTCAGCGTCCGCATCTAAGGTTATGCTCCCACGGCATATTAATGACTAGGCAAAAGTTTAGCTGAAACGCGCGCCTTTTATGCGCCGTCGCCCATTACCCGGCTCATTTGCGGCGAAAGACAAACGGCGTATCGGAGGCGAGCACAAATTTCGCCGATATAATCGAGCGGTAAGACAATGGTTATCGCTGGCGCGCGATACCGGCCGAGATACGGGCCCACGAGAGCTGATGGATGCGGCACGCTCGCCCGATACCATCTCCATCGTGACGTCGACCCGATCCGTCCGTGTGCACCAATTATTATTCAATATCCAATGATACACACGCGCCAACGGATCTCCGATACCATATTGAGGTTAACGTCTGATTGAAGGTGCCACCCGGTCAAGTGACAATCGCTTTGACCGCGCGAGGTAGCCATAATTGAATAATAGCTCTATTTGTCAGATACGTCGATGAATTTATTGTCGAATCAATAATACGTCCGGCGTTAATACAACGGCCCTCAAACGAGCGATAACTCGAAAAGAAGCTTATTGACACGATCATAGAGACTCGACGAATGAAGGAGGATTGTTGACCGAAACGTCCAATATTCAGGTCAGCGCTTGATTCATTTCCGATGCGAGATAGGGTATCACTTATCAACAATAGAAATGATAGTTAATCAAATTTATGTATTCGGCTCATTAATATACGAATACATAAATAATCACGCGAAATAGAGGCAACCATCGTAAAGTAAACAACTACGCACGACATACATTTTCGACGAATAAATATCCCCGAATTGGGAAATTAAAATGTTATAAACGTGAAAACAATCGACTTACGTTTAATCGGTGGAGTTGTTGATGTGAAGATCATTCAGGTCGCTGCGTCACCTGGAACAAAAACACGGACGATATTAATGCGATAATAATTAATGCGGAGACGGTGATGGCATGCACACGCGAACACGAACGTGAGGCTGTAAACAGAAGCTTATGAAATGCCATCACACGTTCCGCAGGTGCCGTGCGAGCCTAAAGCGGACAGAGATGTAAAGATTGCGCATCTAATTCTATCTGGAGGCGAGATCTCGCACGATTCCACCGACATGCCGCCGACTGTCCTCAACGTCGACGCACGACAGAAATTAAAATAATCCGGCCGTGATATATGAGGCATGGTTCCCTTCGAACAATATCGGAAACAGAGGTAATGCTAATTCAATAGCGTAATACCTCGTATCTGTCGATGTTGTGGCCGTGGTAGATGCAGCGGAGATAGTCTACGATTGTGCCGATATGGTTTTGCTCGTGATTTATTTTGGCCGCTCCCATATAAGTGCAGTGTACGGCAACAATGGACCGGGGCTTGGATTTACGACAGTCGATTTGGTAGCGATAAAAGATTTAGCTGCGTGCAGAGAAGGGCCATCGTACACACTACACTGGCGATACGTTGCAACAAGTGAAATAGTACCGCGGTGTCCGGTTTCACAACATAGTCGTAAATAGGTTTCATATTTATGTACTAACACTGTTTATTACAATATCTTCGTTTTCAATACAGAAAGTAGTTGGAAGGAGACTTTAATGTTTCGGATAGAAAGAAACCTTATTACAAAACCCAGGTCCGTTGCTAAGGTCGTACTTTCTTTTCCTTAAGCTCATATTTATTAACTAACTAGCTGTGCCCCGCGGTTTCACCCGCGTTAAAAAGAAATCTAACAATATAATTAACAAAAAAATCGTCAAGATTAAATGGTCTTTGAAATGTGTCTCACGGGGCTCTAATTTAATTTCAAGGTGTTCTTCGCTAAAATCTACACCTCTGTTATATCCTTGTAAATTTTCGTTATTCTGATGTATAAACTATATTATCGCAAAGTTTCATCCTAATCCGATTAGCCGTTTTTGCTACAAGAACACACAAACATCCATCCATCCTCACAAACTCTCGGCTTTATAATATTAGTAGGATTATCACAAGAGTAAAGTAAAATTCAAATGATAATATTATTTTTAAAATTTAGTTATTTTTTAAAGTTTGCAATTTCATAAATTAGGATTCCATGACCATTTGCTTAAGTGTTGAGAACAAGCATCATATGCCTACGTGTAGACTCCCATACAAATTTACAGAATTACAAATTTTCAAATACTATGCAAGATAACTAATATAACAGTGTTACACTAATTATTACACACAGTAGGTACACGTCCAAGTTTAGGTAATATGGTAAAGACGTAATAACTTCTCTTTAAGTGGGTATAGAAAGCGAGAAATCTGTAATGTACTCGTAAATAATAAAGTATCATTAGTCTTGAGGCAATAAAATACTTATGTACGCAATTCCCGGTGAAATATGTTAACAGGGACTATAAATAAAACGACAGGAGTTAACTGGCTGCAAATATATTATAATTAGCGATTTCAGTACACAGGCATCTTAATAGAGTCCAATTTGCATCTTTAATCTTTGATTTATTAGGTGTCTAGAATTACAAGTCATTGATTAGGTAGTATTGGAATGGAATATTAGATTTGCTTAGGTTCTCTATACACGATAATTTCTCTTTAACGCGACGGTATCTATCGAGTCGCTAAATTTAAAGACAGCGGCCTACAGAGGATCTAGAAACTCCTGCTTTATAATACACACAATAGCGACTGGATATTACAATGTTGTGGTGAAAATTGTAAAGTGAACTTTAATCTTACTTGGGATTGGTTCCACGTGTTCATGGGTAGCCATGACCACTTACTAACCAGAGAACTTCATGCTCGTTCTCTGTTTCAATTTTATAGGAAAAACAATATATTTTTTCCTATAGAATTGATTTGAAAGGGACCGTTCCCTTTTGAATTAATTCTCGTCCCATCATTGGTCAGGATCGACAGATATAAATTGAAGTCGGTATTTTTAAATAACATTTTCTTAGAAATTACGAACCCATCCATTTAATTTATGTATGCGAAGATTATAAGTGCAAAATGATCTGATCTGCTCCAAGCCTAAGGGTCATTGTGCAATGATCCGTCAAGTGGCAGCTCTGAAAGCGTATTTAGTTATGGAGATAAGTGAAAGAGGCGCGCAGATTATAAACATATCGACAAACGCTCATTAGTTTATACTAAGTACTTCTACTCAATGGAAAATTAATATTGTTTCCGTGTTATTGTAATTAGGTACTTAATTGTCTAGCTCTTTAGGGCTGCCAATCTTGAGATAATGCTTTATAATTATTATCTAACACAAGGATTCCGTACGCCATGGATGCACACAAAGACGAGTATATAGGTACCTAACACCAAAAAAGAAATCTAAATTCATCATTACACATCTGCCGGGCCAAGGGTCGAACCCGGAACCCTTTGCGTATCAAACCGCTATTATAAACACGGGTCGTTATAAAAATGAATGATTTAACTTCTTATTCCTATCACGCGGGTTTTGTCCACGCTCGGATCAGTAATCTTAGTATGAGTTTTTACGTTTTTACAAAAATGACTGTTTTTGTGTTTGTTTACGTATTTCCCATAGATTTCCAATCAGTTCTGATACAGTCCGCTAGGGGCGCAAATAAACTTTTCCTGTCATATGTGTAACAGGCAAGTGGGTCGTGAAAATAATGCGACAAGTTAATTCACGCGTGCGAGTATGTACGACACGCACGCTGCCATAAGTCCGCAACAGGAAAGAGATACATTAGGCTTGTGAGATAATTTAGATTAGAAACTTTATAATAAGTAGTACAGAAAAAACAGAACGTTATTTTACAAGATTGGTGTTAAGTTAGCGTTCATATCAGAAGATAATACAATAATAGTAATAAGCATGTATAATAAAAACAAAGTTATCTCTCGCCGGCGGCACATCAACACAAATTGCGCTAATGGTGGAAACTCGTGGAAAGCCGGCTGGTAAGTGTCGTCAACACGCTATTTCACTGTAATTAAGTGTTTAACATCTAATTGCCTACATTGTAGAGGCACGGGACAGTACTTTTTTAGACGTACTAGTTTATGTCCAAGATTTTACATGCATAGTGGACTCTAATTAGCGATGCGGCAAAAGGAGATCTCGCTACGTTAGGTAATCGTGGCCGAACATTAGCCGTGTGACAATGGTTTTGATTTAGAGTTTATATATGCAAGATGTTTAAAAAATGTTGATAGCGTGATTTAGCATACTAATGGTGATGTCTCTTGATAAAATGAGGAAAGTCGCAAAATTACAACTGATCAGCATGATCATGACTTATATTTGCCGCTTAGGAACTAAATAAAATAAACTCGAACCGAACTCGAACTAGACTCAAACTTTTTATTCAGTTCCATACACGTCATGGATATTCCGTCATCCCTAATCCCTACAGTATCAGATGTTAAACATAAAGAAAATGAAGGCTCATACAAAACTAGTAAGACAACGTAGTCCCCTATAACATAACCTCCTCAAGTACTGACTTTACAAATCCCACGTGTATCTATTACCTTCCATAGTAAATCATCAATCTGATATAAGATCCTCGTGATAAGTATCATGATTTACTCTTACTATTACCTAATAATGGTTGACTCACAGGAAGTTATATCAAATTAATGTTAATAGTGGATATTATTGGTTCCTTTAACGCGAGATTGGTCATCTGAATTATTGTGCTATTTTAACATTAAATTATAATCACATCATAAATGAGGAAAAAGAAAAAAACACGCAGCAATAGTAACATACTACATAACTAAGTAACAGCTGACAACAAAAAAGACGTTTCAATAACATGAAGCACATCAAATTCACTCTTTGCTTCTTAATACTCGTAGCAGTTAGTTTCTTGACTATTAAATAATAATAATAATAACCATTTATTTCAGACAATATAAACAAAGATACAAAAGTATAATTTAATACAGAGGTCCATATCATATATACCTTACAGACTAACATACATATTAATATATACTTATAACTAAATCACTTATTTGCGGCGACGTGAGACGCGGGTCTGGTGACTGCCGGGAGTCCTCTCCGTCCACGGAATTTCCGGAACACAACTCCCTTCGGCCACAGCTCCTCCTTCAGGAAGGTCGACAATTGCTCGGTTGGGACGCGTACAACAAATGAACTAAAGTTCACTGCGTTACGCGCCTCCAACTTCTCGACCACCAGTAAAATTTCAAAACGGCTACTTTAACTTGGTCTGAACTTCCAAGTTAATCATCAACCCATTAATGTCCCACTGCTGGGCATGGGTCTCCTCTCATAATGAGAAGGATTAGGCCATAGTCCACCACGCTGGCCAAGTGCGTATTGGTAGACTTCACACACCTTTGAGATTATTTTTTTTTAATAAATCTCTCAGGTGTGCAGGTTTCCTCACGATGTTTTCCTTCACCGTTTAGCAAGTGATAATAAATTTCTAATACGCACATAACTTTGAAAAATCAAAGGTGCGTGCCTGGGATTTGAACCTCGGACCCCTCGATCGAGAGGCCGAGTTTCTTAACCACTAGGCTATCACTGCCGTTATTCCAAGTTAAGCTGCACATAAATAGGTTAATTTTATTTCGTAATTTCTACGTTTACTGAATGTGATAAGGAAAATTATTCTTGTCTTGTATAGAGTTCAGAAATATTATATGAGTCAAAATGTTATACCACGTCGATAGAATGATTCAACGCGAGATCTCCGTGATAGGAGACAGTGATTCACAGTTGAAGGAAGTCTTCTAGTCTCATCATACCAAGGGTTGGCAGTATCCGAGAGATGTATTTAATTAACCAACCTTTCGTTCACAGGAGAAAACATTTTCAAGTAACATGAATCTTCAAGAAAAAGTAATTCAAAAATTATTGTTCACAAAATATGTGTTATGCGTTCTCTCTTTCCTAGCAGAGTCAAAAATGACGTGCTCCTAAAATAACGATCTGTTTGAATTTCACACTTTTTGCTGATTTTAGAATTAAGTTCTATTAATTCAAATAGTACTATCCCTTTGATTTACCTCAATGGCAGTACTACACGCGATCATCCACTTCAATATCAGTTACCATCTTATATTCGTTAGACAGAAAACCTGTGCAAAGGATACCAACATATTTACTGCAGAGTTCAAATTCCATAAGCTGCTACGAAAATATTTATAGCTTATAGATTTCAATACTATCTTCCTAAGCAAAGTTGGTATGAGACTGGACGAAAGATGCAAATGAGTGTACGGTATATGAGAATATCTATGGACGTCACATTATGCAGGTTATACTGCTTTTGGGAAAGTTAGAAATATCGACACAGGCTGGACCTTTCCTGCACATATAAAGCACCATATAATATCCACTTTCTCGAATAACTGCCTAATATTTTTTTTATAAAAAAGCAAGAAAAATTCCTGAGCGATTATCAACTCTTATAAATCTGTTTTTTACGAAGGCGACCTGTAGATCAGGTCACACAGTAGTCGCTATAACGTTACAAGTTTTAAAAGGTTCCCGATTTGGTTCCGGGTCAAGCATACATTTCTTAACATATGTGAGGGTTGAAGTATTCTACGAACCACAGACTCAGGATGAGAATGATTAAAATAATGAATCCGAATTGAATTTTTTTCTTTTTTTAACAATTTACAAAATATTCACTGTATAACTCATTCGACGTCTAATACATTACAGATTAGTTTTGATGACGGCTCGGGCCAACTACGCGCAACGACGCATGGCGAGTGCCAACACAGAATTTGATGCAGGGTTGTTATTAAGCTGCATAACCGTAACCGAATCTATCGGATATGCAAATTACAAATGTATCCGAAACCGAATCGTATCCGAACCGAATCCGTAACCGAATCCGATATAAGTGTCGAATAATTTCGGATCGGAAATGATACAGTCGCGGGTGCTCTTTTCAAAATAAAATCATATATTTTCCTATTTGTGTTATATTTACTTTTACAATACCTTCAAAATCTGCAACTGATATCTGAATATCCTAAATAGCAGCATTCTAATTGTAGCAGCAGTGATAGCCTAGTGGTTAAGAAACTCGGCCTCTTGATCGAGGAGGTCGAGGTTCAATTCCCAGGCTCCCAACTCTGATTTTTCAAAGTTATGCTCTATTAGAAATTAATTATCACATGCTTAAACGGTGAAGGAAAGCATATGCATACCTGATAAATCTTTAAAAAAACATTTCAACGGCATGTGAAGTCTACCAATTCGCACTTGTCCAGCGCGGTGGCCTTATCCTTCCCATTCTGAGAGGAGACTCATGTCCAGCAGTGGGGTAGTAATGGGTCGATGATGATGGTAATGGAAGAATATTATACCCGCAACTGTATCCGAAAACGATAATTTAATTTACATCCGTATCAAGATCCGCAATTTCATATGCGTAACATCCCTAAATTTCGTTGACAGTCACCACGACCATTTTGAACCGCTGACAGATTTGTCGGCGCAAACTAGAACAGCGATTACTTGTGCGTGTAATTCTTGAGATTAAAAAATGACTAGATATACTGTTTTCTATTTCAGAAATAGAAGTACAACAACAGTAAATCTAATATTTTTTTAGCGATTTTAAATAATCAGGTGATAGATTTCTATTTTCTATTCGAGGCGGTGGCAAATATATCTTCACTAAAAAAAATACGAAGTTGCTGTTTTCGAGTTTGAAGGTTTGGTTGGTAGCGCAAATAATATACAGACGCGTTCTAATTTAGTCCACTAGGGCAGTAACATGTGTGTCCGGACGAAGACGGGACCTTTGGTTACATAACTGCTGCCATACTAAAATAAAGAAAAAATCGTACAACCGAACATAGAGCCATCTGCTTTGTAGTCAATTAAAAATACATACACAATTTGCTAATATAACTTGGATAACTACACACAGATAAAGCATTTTTATTACCACCTATATAATATATAGTTATATATTTTTTATGTATTGCTATATTTTAGATATATATATGTATGTATAATATATATAATATATTTATATTTATATTTAGACTAAGTATTATTGTTGAGTACGGGTTTGCAATAAAAACTCCAATTGAATTTTTCTTCCTGTATTTTCTTTTCTTGACCATTTACAATATTCTTCTATTTTCCGGAGCGTGCCGGACCCTATTTCTAGCCACCTTAAGTGGCAAAGTGAGTGTTACAACCGACGGGGGGCTAACGCAGCAGTCGCTTTTACTCCCGTCTCGCTCACTTCCTATAGCCCTCTCTTTCTATCATGCATCTCGCTCACTCGTGTCCCTCTCTTTCTATCTTTACTTTATTTTTATTTCTCTTTATTTATTTACATTAAATACCTTATTTTAAACATAGTTGTACATTATTTTTCATACACATTAAATATTCTTATAAAATCAACAATCTTACGTACTAAAAAACAATAATATGAATTACAATATATCAACTATTCTTAAATTTATTCGCCGTCCGCAACATCCTCCCCCCGGCGCAGCTCCGTCGTAGCCCTCCCTATCTGGAGGACGGCGAGCTTCACCACGGGCCTCCTGAAGACTCCTCCCCGGGTCCTCACGTCTGCTGAGCGTATGATGCCGTCGGGTCCCTCGTGCACTCGCTCGACGATGCCGCGTGGCCATGTGTTGCGGGGTAGCGTGTTGTCGACCACGATGACCAGGTCGCCGACCCGTAGTTGTCGTGATGCCCTTGTCTCTTGTCCTCGAGGTATCAGCGTCGGCAGGTACTCCTTGACCCACCGCCCCCAGAACTGGTCCGCCAGCGCCTGTGCTTTTCTCCACACGCTGCGGTCGGCTTCCTCGCAGGGTCCCGTCAGCGGCAGCCCGGTCGATGACCCAATCAGGAAGTGGTTGGGGGTTAGTGCTTCTGAGTCGGCGGGATCCACGGAGACGTGCGTGAGTGGCCGAGCGTTGACACAGTACTCGGCCTCCACCAGTAGCGTTTGAAGGACTTCTTCTTTGGGTGACTTCTCGTTCAGTGTGGTGCTCAGCGCGGTCTTGACTGACCGCACGAGCCGCTCCCATGCCCCGCCCATGTGCGGAGCCCCCGGTGGGATGAAACGCCAGCTGGTTCCATACTGTAGACAGAAGTTATGTAGCTCCGGACCCCATGCCCGGTATGCGTTTCGTAGCTCGACGTCAGCACCTCTGAAGTTCGTTGCGTTGTCTGAGAAGATCACCTGTGGCCATCCTCTTCTGGCGGCCATCCTTCGGAGTGCCATAATTGCCGAGTCGGTCGACAGCGATGACACCAACTCCAAATGCACTGCTCGTGTAGTTAAGCAGGTAAACAGTGCGCACCATCTCTTCTCATGTCGGCGCCCAATAGTGACTGTTAGGGGGCCGAAGTAATCCACGCCGCAGTAGTTGAACGGTCGATGCCCTGGACTTGTCCTCTCTTCTGGTAAGTCCCCTCGTGGCGGTGTTTGCGGCGTTGCTTTCCTTATTTTGCAAAATTGACATTCCTTAGCCATTTTTCTTACTGTCGGTCGTAGTCGAAATATAACGTATTTTTGTCGCAGCTCGTTTACGACCCTCTCGTTGTTAGCGTGTCCGGCGTTTCGATGGTAGTCCATCACTAGTAGGCGTGTGAAGGGGTGACCACCATCCAATATTATAGGTCGGTTCGAGTGCGTCGACGTCTTAGAGGCTCCTATTCTGCCTCGGGCCTTCAGTGTTCCTTCTTCGATGACGGGGTCCAACTTCGCTAGTTTACTATGCCGGTGTAAGTGCTGTCCAGCCCGCAGTCTACGTAGATCTTCGCCGAAGGAGTCCTGTTGTGCTTGTCGTATCCACCGCAGCTCGGCGTCTTGTATGTGGGAGACTTCTAACAGCAGGCTTCTGTTCTTTGTTCTTAGCTTCTGTACGTAGAGTTGAACTAGCGCTGTGGCCCTTATGAGTCGTCTGTAGGCGGAGAACCTCGTTATGTCCGGCAGGCAGCCCATGCGGTCCGTGCTGTCGTCTGTGGTGATGGTGTACGCCGCCTCTTCTGAAGTGTCACTGCTTGTAGCTTCGGTAGGCCATTCCTCCTCTGGTAAGCTCAGGAATGACGGCCCGGTGAACCATCGGTCGGCGCCAGTGATCCTCTTCGTCTCGATTCGCGTGGCGTCGTCGGCTACGTTGTCGGCCGTGGGCACCCATCGCCAATCTTCCACCTGGGACAGCTCGCCTATCTCCGCCAGTCGATGCGCCACGAACGGTGTGTACTTCTTCTTATCGTTCCTTATCCAATGAAGTACCGTCTTGGAGTCCGTCCAGTAGTAGACTCGCCCTGGTTTCCATTCGTGTTCCTTCAGGATGGTGCTCGCCATACGCGCCCCGATGAGTGCTGCCTGTAGCTCCAACCTGGGAATCGTGAGTAACTTCAACGGCGCCACCTTAGCCTTGCCCATGACCTGTACGACTTCCACGGTGCCATCCTTATGGGTGATCCTCCAATACGCCGTGGTCGCGTAGGCCTGTTCACTCGCGTCGTTGAATATGTGCAGCTGTAGCTCTGAGCTCGGAGTCATGTCGCGGCTGTAGCAACGTGGTAAGGCCAAGTTCGAGATGTCTTGTAGTCCGGCGACCCATTGCTGGAACTCTTCGGCTTCCTCCCTAGGTAGCTCTTCATCCCAGCCGACCTTCTTGACCCATAGTTGCTGTAGCAATATCTTCCCGGTGATCGTATACTGGCTTACGAGGCCCAGGGGATCGTAGATTGACATGACGGCGCTCAGTGCTTCACGCTTGGTCGGTGCTCGCTGTTGACACTTGACTTCGGTGGGGACCCTCTTAATGTCCGTATTGAAGCCTATGGTGTCTTCGCTCGGGTTCCACCTTAGTCCCAGGGTCTTCTCCGACTGGTGTGTCGTCAGTTGCACGTTGACATTCTTCGATTTCTTCGTGTCGGGAATACTCGCGAGGACAGCTGGGCTATTGGAGTTCCATCCCCGCAGATTGAAGCTGGCTTGTTCGTGTACATGAATGACGTCCCTTATGACCTTTATAGCTTCCTCTTCTGACTGAAAGCTATCTAAATAGTCGTCCATGTAATGGCGTTCCCTTATGGCTCGCGCAGCTTCCGGGTATCCCTCTTCGTAATCGGCGGCATTCTTGTTTCTCACGCTGTGAGCGAGGTACGGCGAACTCGAGGCCCCAAATATCATTGACGTCATCTTGTACTTGCGCGGGGCTTCACTGGACTCGTCCCGCCACAGGAACATCTGGGCTGGTTGATCTTCGCTACGTATCTTCACTCGGAGGAACATTTCTTCTATGTCCGCCGTCACCGCGATCTTCTTTTCGCGGAAACCAAACAGGATCTTAATCAGAGACGCCAACAGGTCGGGCCCCTCCAGCAGGTAGTCGTTCAAGCTGACTCCGTTAATCTTGGCCGCTGCGTCGAATACCATTCGTATCTTGTTTGGCTTGTTAATGTTGACAACCGCGAAGTGAGGTAAGTACCATTTGACGTTACTTCTTTCTTCGTTGCCGTCGCATGCTTCTGCGTAACCCTTCTTCAGCAGGTTAGCCACTTGAGCGCTGTATTCCTTCTTGAATGTGGGCTCATTTTCCATCTTCTTTTCCAATGTGCGTAACCTCTTGTATGCTTGCTCGTAGCTGTCGGGGAGTGTGGGGTTGTCAGTTTTCCAAGGTAGACCCACTTCGAAGTGTCCGTCCTTCCGTCTGGCGGTCGCCTCGAAGATGTCGCTGGCTCTCTTGTCGTACTTGTTAATCTTCTCTTTCGTAGATACGCCGAGCGAGTCCACGTCGAAATGCGACTCGACGAGCTTCTGTAACTGTATGTCGCCCGTGCAGACGTGAAGCACGGCCGCCTGGTCCTGGTAGACGAACCTCCTAGGTACCGACCCATGTAGAACCCATCCCAGCTTCGTTCTTGATGCGGCAGGTTCGTTCTTCTTGCCGGCGCGCAGCTGTCGGGACACTATTAAGTGCCAATTGTCGGTGCCTATTAGTATGCGAGGTCGAGCTTCCCCCGTGCTGATTTTCTCCCTTACGACTCGCAGGTGTGCATACCGCTCCAGGTTCTGAGGTACGCGCTGATGATGCAATTGAAGTCCCTTCACCGTGCGGGCTGTCACGGAGTATGCTTCATGTTCGTGTAGACCTTTGATTTGAATCTTGACCGCCTTGCTGTCGATTCTTCTTTGTTCATTGATACCTCTTATGTTTAGAGGTTGGTTCGGTCCGCCGCTGGTGAGGTGACTTGCCAATTCTTCATCTATAAGGGTTACCGTAGACCCCTCGTCCAGGAGGGCGTGCGTCCTTATCTCCCCCCGTGGACCGCTGAGTTTTACTTCACATGTCTTCAATAGCACCGCTCTTGGTGCCACCTTTGATGTGACGCTCATGACCGCTGCGGGTGCACCCTGATCTGTGCACTCAGAAGTCTCCACCCTCCTGGCGGGCTCTGCAGTCTTGTGTAGGATGGCGTGATGCTGCATGCTACACCCGTCGACTCCGCACGGCTTCGCTCTGCATGTGGTTCTACTGTGTCTTCGTGTCATGCATTTGAAGCATAACCGCTGTTCCTTCGCCCAATTCCACCTGTCGTTGATGGTGAGTTCCTTCAGCTGAGGGCACTTCGGAGTGTGATGGCTTGTAGACTGGCATCGTAGACAGCTAGGTGCTCGCTCTTCACGCGTCGATTCACTCGTAGAATAGACCTTCTCCCGAGGTGCTGTCCTCCTTACTGGCCTCTCCCCTCTGAGAAGCCCCGGAGCGCTGTTCCTCGCCGTGTGCGTGTAGCGTAGTACCCTGTCTGCTTCACCCATCAGGAACTCCGAGAGTATTGTGATTTCGTCGCTGTATGCAATCTTCCCTTCGTTGATCGCCGCGTATTCCGCCCATTTGCTCACCAAGTGAGGGCTTAGCTTCTCCATTACATCCCTTATCAGTAATGGGTTTCGTAGATAACCACGGTGGTCCACACTCTTCATAGTGTAGACGACGTTCTGTAACTTGATGGCCAATTCATTCAATTCGCTGCTGGAGTTGCCGACCTTGGGGAGTCTCTTCAGTTCTTCCATTGCTTTATCGAAGATATATTCAGGTCGACCGTATTTCATTTCTAGCGTCTTCATTATGCTGTCCGGGTGAGTCGCCGTGTACAGTTGAGAGAGCACTGTCTCTCTCGCTTCCCCACGGAGACTGTTTCGAAGCCGCAATAAATTTTCTGTGGCGCTGAATTTGTAGAGACGCGTCGAATCTTCTACTGCTGCTTTGAAGGGTAGCCACTCCATGACGGACCCGGAGAATGCTGGGAGCTCCGACGTTTGCCGCGGCGGGGGTCGTACGTGCATCATCTTCTCTAAGGCGTTTGCTAATTGTTCGATGCCCCTTCCCCTCTGCCGAGGCCGTTCCTCCCCCCGTACTTCTAACGGGGGAGGTAGGACCTCCTGTTCCCTGTGTACTTGCGCTCCGGCGTGTTCGTGGCTCTTGTTCACCCAGTCGTGTATTCTTTCTTGGTCGCAGATAGTTTCCCCCCCCTCTTCCGCTTCGATCGCAGAGATTTCCGCTTCTAGCCGCTTTTTTACTAGCGTCTTCTTAAGTTGTATTCTTCTCTCTTCTAATTCAGCTAGCTCCTTTTCCGCTTCGTATTCGACTAGCCTAACTCGTGCCGCGACGCTGACCGACGAACGATGCGAACGTATACTGGGCGCCGCGCTATATGCCGGAGACGTGGGCCGGCATATAGGCGACTTGGAGCGCGACGGTATCTCTTGCGACGTGGGGTGCTCGGGGTGTGCGGTGCTGCGTACAGGTGAGCGCTCGAGGACCCTTCCTGGTGGGATCCTCCCGACGGATGTTCCGGCGGGCGTCCCGGTGAGGACTGCGGTCGATGGCGATCTCGGCGATTCTTCATATATACGGTGGAACAGCCCCCGCCCACCTGGCGGAGGGTGCTCCGATTCGCCGATGCCGGACTCGGAGTGGGTCTTCTTGCTTCGTGTGTTCATTGTAGACGCGCTGGTTGCTTCTTTTTTCTGTATCCGCCGATCGAAGGACCAATGTTGAGTACGGGTTTGCAATAAAAACTCCAATTGAATTTTTCTTCCTGTATTTTCTTTTCTTGACCATTTACAATATTCTTCTATTTTCCGGAGCGTGCCGGACCCTATTTCTAGCCACCTTAAGTGGCAAAGTGAGTGTTACAACCGACGGGGGGCTAACGCAGCAGTCGCTTTTACTCCCGTCTCGCTCACTTCCTATAGCCCTCTCTTTCTATCATGCATCTCGCTCACTCGTGTCCCTCTCTTTCTATCTTTACTTTATTTTTATTTCTCTTTATTTATTTACATTAAATACCTTATTTTAAACATAGTTGTACATTATTTTTCATACACATTAAATATTCTTATAAAATCAACAATCTTACGTACTAAAAAACAATAATATGAATTACAATATATCAACTATTCTTAAATTTATTCGCCGTCCGCAACAATTATAATGTTTTTTATGTTATTTAACACCTGCCGCAAACTTTCTGCATTCACCAAGGGTTGACTGGTAGAAAATGCCATCAGGCATTATGTTTTGCCCTTTTGTAGCTTAACTTTCTGTTAGTGTTACAATAAATAAATAAATAAATAAAATAACTTCAAGGCAAGGTTTTTCTAGGCATGTGAGCTTTTTGTTACACTATAAAAACCATTAAATTATCGATAAATTAACATGAAATGGTATATCTATCTACCCATACACATAATTATGAACCACTCCTTAAGATATATCGATATTATTTGATTACGTGACAATACGCGTATGTCTGCGAAATGTTCTGATTTGATATCTTTCTCGGAATTTTTAATGTTGGAACGTCTTTCTAGATATTCTTACTGTACTCAAGATAATGTACGTTAAACGTCAATGATTTTTGATTGGAACAAGACGATTTCCGTTCCAAAGTTTTATTTTTTTCTTTTAACCTATAAGGCAAAACCCGTTGCCTGATGGAAAGCAATTACCGTCACCTATGGAGATTTACAACAACAGAAAAGTCGCTTATGGGGCTTTGAAAAAAGTTAAATCTACTTCAATCTTTCTTATATTTATCTTATATATAAAATTCTTGTGTCACAATTTTGTTATCGTACTCCTCCGAAACGTCTTTAACTCTTTACCGATTTTCAAAAAAAAATATATGTATATTCATTAGGTATGAGAATCGGCTACTATCTATTTTTCATACCCCTAAGTGACAGTGATAAGGGTTGTTCACTCTTAACATTTTTTTATTTATATGGCAACAACGTTTGCCGGGCCGGCGAGTTTCTTATATTAACCTATATATACTTAAGTTTCGAAAAATAACATGTTAATAAAATATTTGAATATTTAAAATATTTAAAAGTGTAAGGCGGTGCATTTGCAAGGAGCAAGGACCATTTATGCGACTTTTACAAAAAATGTTACTATCAAACGTCAGTAACTTTCATGATATCATAGGAACCATCTACTTTTTGGTTGTTAAATTGAAGTAATCGCTAAATCTTAAGTCATTCTTGTTTGGGTAAGTATGTCATTTTTCTACTTGATGTGAGGTCGGATTATTACGTGAATTGCAGTAGTGCTTAGATAATTTTGGACACAATGGTATGTCGTTGTGAATGAATCGCAAAAAAATACATATAAACATTTGTATACACTGACATTGGGTACAACTTCATATATTAGTCTAAACGACTGATTATGTTAATAGTTGCTGTCTGAGTAAACAAGAGTTTTTCACTTCCGGGCACAGGTAGAGACTTTTCCCGGAGAAGTCCTACAATACTAATTTCCATGATACGATATACAAGAAACTAAATTTTATAGTAATCAGTATGGTCATTGAATGTCCAGTGTAGCTTAGTAGGTACAGTATGTTCTCATTAGACATACTTTTCTATAACAAGATACAAATATGTCCCATACTTAAAACAATCTCGATTATAAAGAGCCGTTCACTAAATCTACAAGTCAGAGGTAGAAAACCCAAAGTAAATTTTGAATAAATCTAAGAGCCACGTCCCAGAGAGCCATTTCACAAGCTTCCTATGACGTAGAGCGTATTGCTTGCGAGACCGTCTTCGGATTTCACGGCGAAACAGTTTGCATATAGATTAATATCCAGCATAATGCATTGCAACGGGCACGACAGTGCATTATTCTGTGAATAATTACGGATAAGTACGTACGGTGAGGAGGAACAAGTCACAAATGTCATGGGTACAGTTGTTTCCAAACAGAGTACGATTTGAAAGGTTCATTCAAAGGGATTTTCATGTTTTATATACATGTAGAAACTAAATAAGTATTAAATAATGCTCTTGTAGTCCCAAATTTTGTGGTAATCATTAGCATACATGGAGAGGAGTGTACAAACATTACCCAGAACTGAAATTAAATTTGTCAGCTATTTTCTTTGCCAAGAATGAAACCCGAAACCGTCTACGTGGCAGATCACTATTCTATGAATACCGGCAGTTGGAAACCGGAATTCACGACCAATAATACTCAGGATTTTCCACCGTTTTTAGATGTTTTATCGTTAAATACCAGTATATTAAAATTTGTTTTGCACTTCAAAAACAGAAAAGATTAGATAAATAAGTCTGACGCATTTAAATAGCTCATTGTTTTAAAAACTCGGGATACATTTCGGATAGATGGCTATCTTTATTTGATATTTTTACTAAACAGATTTTATCTGTGACTGAGTCATGTTTGGTTAATCGATTCGTGTTAATCGAGACTATAAATATCGATATAACTACGATATATGACACGGATCCTAATAAAATCCACTAAGTAAAAGATAAATTGACTGGTTTCATGCGCATTGTGCACTAACAAAATGATTTTAATCCTAAGTTTATCGCACTAACTGACTTTAATGAATCTGACTGGGTAATTCAATGGGAATGTATGTATTAAAATATTGAAAGATAGTTTACACACCAAATGTTGTAGATCCAAAGTTATCATGATCGAGATCCACCATGACGTCGATAGTTGGATGACTAAAAATTATGAATTTGTCTAACACTATCAAAGTAAATATTAAAATGTCTAGTATGGTATTTTATTTTCTCATGACAACATTAACATTTTATATTACACATAATTACTATTTTTTTAGGAACATATACATAACCACTGTGCTTTTTATGTTTCCCTAGATTAGGTATATATTTTTTAACGTTTTTAAAATTTGTATTTTCGAAACAAAGTACTTTATTTCCTTCTACTAAAATATTATTAAGAGAAATATATCTTATACATACGATTATAATCTTATATATAAAATTCTCGTGTCCCAGTTAGTTACCGTACTCCTTCGAAACGGCTTTACCGGTTTTCACCAAATTTTATATGCATATTCCGTAGGTCTGAGAATCGACTTTGTACTATCTATTTTTCATATCCCTTAGTGATAAGGGCTGCTCACCTTTAAAATTTATTTTATTTATATGGGAACACAACGTTTACCGGGTCAGCTAGTAGTACTATACTATAGATTGAAAGACTTGACACATTCAATCGGTCCAAATGTCGATGTAAGTAAAATCGTCAGTGTGAACCAAGCCTAAAGCAACTTGCACATGTCATTTATCTGACGGATTTTATAGTTCGCGGTGATTCTAAGAAAAATATTATTTCCGCGCTATAAAGTTTTATTGTCCTCTATGATCATCGAGCGAGCATTGATTTCCTTTCACTACAGGGATCTTATGTAAGTAAGAGAAATTCAATAATATTGGGCGGCGAGCGAGTCTTACCTAAACAGGATATACAGAAGCATCTTAAACCCATATAACTTAGTCAATTAATCGCGTATAGTTTACGCGGACTATACATACTATGAATAATTACACGAATCTAAAAAAAATACTTTTTGATTTTGTGAAAGAAGCAAACGAGCACGAAGTCCATATGATGATAAGCGGCACGTTGCCCATGGAAGTCCATTCCGCAGCATTCCGGATAGGGTAAGAGTCCAATATGATAATAGAATTGGTCACAGATGCGTTGCTACCCCTGAGAAGTTGGAATGCCTTATGTCTTTCTTCCTTACGTCACCCTTCAAGCTAAAACACAACAAGACACACACACAAGTACAAACACTGATCTAGGTAGCCAGTGACACACATAACCCGGCGACGATCCCTACGGCGTCTGATGCCTTTTGCAGGTTTCGTCTCGTAAACAAAACAAAATTAACAAACAACAAAAACCGACAAATTTATTACCTTGAAAATAATACTTTAAACTGTATTGATAACCAACCTGATGATATATAAGAAAGAAGGTTTTATTTAGACTTTAATTAAAACAACCTTACCTGATTTAATTTTCTTACTTGATTTAATTTCCTCCCTAGTGTCAGACGTGTTAGACACAGTGCAATGAGCGAATTTGATTCGCACAAATAGAAAAGGGAATTTCAACGCGATATGCACATCCTGACGGACGCATCACTCCGAGACTCCGACCCGCTTCGGAATTAAAGATCGTGCGGTTTAGTTAGTTATGCACGCACGTTCTGACGCGAAGCAGTCAAATATTGCGATGTTACATTGAACCAGAGATATAATTACACAAACTTACCGAGGTTGTAATTGATCATATTAAACTAATAACTCACTATTAATTAAACAAATGGACGTAGTTTAAAAATAAACGACATGATAAAAATGTCTAAAACAATTGCATTGCTACGCAACCGGCTTTAAACTCCACGACGACGTCTTCAAACTTTGATTAACATATTGTATATGTATCTATTTACTTCATTAAATTTTCGTACTTGATTTAATTTCCCCCCAAGTGTCAGACGTGTTAGACACAGTGTGACAGGTGCATTAGATTCGCACAAATAGAAAAGGGAATTTCAACGCGATATGCACATCCTGACGGACGCATCACTCCGAGACTCCGACCCGCTTCGGAATTACAGATCGTGCGGTTTAGTTAGTTATGCACGCACGTTCTGACGCGAAGCAGTCAAATATTGCGATGTTACATTGAACCAGAGATATAATTACACGAACATTTATTTTAGTTATTATCAGATCTTCTTTGATTATATTAAAACCATTGCACCAGTGGGAAATGAATGTCGAGAATTGTAGTAATAGATTCACGAAAAAATGTTCCGAACGTACACATTGGCACCATGTCTAAACAATTGTCAAGTTGTCAAGCAACCCCAGTATTTGGCAATCTCGTTGCTTAAAAATTCATAGATATTATAATTTTAGTTGTAAAAGTTAACGAAATATCTACATTACTCAATGAATTCTAAAGTTAAAAATGTAGATAGTAGCCGTACAGACGAACAAAAACTAAAAGCAGATTTTTAGGATTTTGCATCGAGCAAGTGGTGAACAAAAAATTGCAGTTATTTTAAAATCGTAGAGAAAATCTTGAATTATGATTATCCACACATGCTACCGAATAAAAAGTAGGTACGAGAATGTATCACGTAGACCACACACATACGAGTGAAAACTATCAAACAAAACAAATTGTAGACCGGAAATCGGAAGATTCTTTAAAAGCAGTTGTCATCGCCATTTCGATAATGGGTTGCCATTATTTAGTATTGTGGAAATGTTCGAACAACATGTTTACTAGTAAAAATCCTGTTTAAGCTATGTAGAGATTGTGTTAAAAATGTATAGAATGTTTACAGATTTGTCTCAATTTGTGTGCTAAAATAGTGATATATCATGTAAGCTTTATCGTCTAAACATGGCTTTCTGCTTTTCTAAGAAACCCTAAACATTATTTCGCACCATATAATTTACTTTTCACAAAAAAATCTGTAATAAATACTAAAAACTTCACCTAAACATACATTTTACTTACATATTTTTGTTCGACGTAAACTCAGTCTTAACTTACTTGACATTGTCGGTATCATCGAACCCCCAATTGGAAAATACGCTTTCATAGGTATAAATTAAACTTAATATGGCCAATGGTCAGTGAACCGCCGTATTTAGTAACTTGATTGAAAGTCTAATCGAAAATTTACATTCGATTGCTACCGGTGTCAGTTATAAATCACTGTTCCATTGCCATCATAATTAAGCCACTGAATGATTCCCTGACTGATGGTTTAAATTATTATTTTTTGATTGACAATGAAACAAACATCGGTTCAGAGCTTAATGGAATCGATTTATTCATGAATCGATTATATTTAACTCTTTATAAAAGCCGACGATATGAAACCTTGCGGAAGAGAGAACTTGAGAATGGACTGAATTAATTGAAAATTAATTGATTTTATAAATTCATATTTCACATAAAATGTTTGATTAGATAAAAAAAATAGTTCGTTATCCAAGTTCCAACAACGATGCTTTCCTAATAAATGCTATTTATCAATATTTTTTCGTGAAAATAGGTCTAATCTTACCTATGCTTCGTATAATTGAAATAAAAGTATCTTAAAAATTAGTAAATTCCATTGGTAAATTCCCTCGTATAAACCTACCTACCTATAAAATATCGTCTGCACACCACATAATTTCGAAGCGAAATGTTCTACACTGTGATTACACATTGCACCGAAACGCGTGAATAATTGCTGGCCCCGCCACGCGCCCTATACTCAACATGACCACGTGTTTTCCATATAAAAGCAGGATGCTTCAGAATATTAAAAAGTGTGGCTACTTTCCATAATTCAGCAAGAGATGGCGCCATAAACATACTGAATCATTTCGGAATTTTTAAAAACATCTTGTAAATGTACAAAGTTCCGAAATTTGACAGCGAGGCCGCTGCCTAGGGATCACCTCGCCTGATTCTCCCTTCGCGAAGTTATTTTACTAGTCTTTGCAAAATGGAAAGAGTTACACTTATATTGTTACACTCACACAATTCTTTAATATTAATCGAAGCAAGTCAATTTCAAACTAAAGAGTTTATTTTTCAAATAACAATGTAGCAGTTAATTTATCTATTTCGTTATTTGAGATGGGGTTATTTTTGCCTTTGCTGAGGAATTAGCTTGACAGTGGGACTGTCCGATCCAAAGCGGGACCTATGGTCATATTACCGATACCTGAACAAGTCCGATGGAAATAAAACAATGCGAAATGGCGCAATATTCTTACATTCAAATTTCCAGCATATTAAATTGACGAATAAATTAACATATACTTGAATTATAGGAAGGGAACCCGCGGCTCTTTACCTAAACTGCAGTCGCGTCAATTTTCATGAGCGTTTCCGTGAATTCTGTACTTCGACGGTTTGAAAGCATGTTTATACTTAATTTAAATTTCGGGTAAAACTCATAGATCTATGTTGACCATGTGTCAGCGTTTGGATATCCAGATTCGGATATCCAGACCAGCAAATAGGAGTTATATTGTAGAAAGCGTTATGGGGACACGCTGCTGCCTATGCTCTGGGTTATAAATTTGTAGCCTCCTACAACATCGGCAGTAAAAACATACATTTGTACTACTCTATACCTCATTACCGGCTCATATAGACATCGAGCTGGTAACTCCGACAAACCATATTGGAACAGCGAGGTAGATAGTTTGGTTGTTGTTACAAATATATTGCAGCAATACAATCCAAAATGTTTGTAAGTAGGTAAAATACTAACTACAAAGCACCTTAACTTAATTTATAGCATTTGAGAGTTGCTTAGCGATTTGAGAAGCCTCGGGTATTGCTAAGCGAAGCGGCGTATTAAATCGACAAAGGATAATATCGGCTAGATGCTAGACCGTCGAGATAAGTTTGATGAAATATGCGTATAGTCTTTAGTAATTGTAAGCTCAACTTTACGAATGCAAATTGCGTTTAACGTAAGATAATCTGTAATAGTATGAACCTGTTGTAGTTATTTTTGTTTCTTTGGTTATCTTGCAAACTGCTAGTATAGAGGATGTATTTTTTTTTTCAAAATGAACACATTCGATTCCCGAATAGAGAAAAAGATATTTTGAAAAAGTGCAGTTTTAGTTTTTATCAAAATCGGCCTCGTAACTCCTTTCAGCATTTTTTGCTTATCCTTATAGTTTCGGATTTGGCCCTGAAGGCCTATTTGAAAAATTCAACCTGTATATATAATGTTGGTAGCAAAATTTTAAGGTGTCAATAGAAAAACCATACTATTTATAGGCAGTAACAAGACTAGGAAAAAAGAAAACCTAATTTTTGTCTGATTTAAAATGCGGCAATAAAAAGTCGTGGTGTTTTTTGTCTACGCACTAGTGTGGAGTTATGGACACAGACGAGGTCACAGGCATAAGCTAGTTAAACATTAAGCTACTAGACATTAAACGGATTAATAATAATATTTTGATGTTTATCGTCACGAACAGAATTTAAATGCATATATTATGTATTTAGGAGAAATTCTGATCACCATAAAAAATAAGATAACATGACAATTTCGTCCATATTTAAACATATAAAACACATTTAAGATTATTCGATTCAAATTTGTTATATCAAATTAATGCATAATAATTTGTTTACTCAATAAACATATATAGTATTAAAGCTTATGCAAAAAAACAATAAGAGTTAAAGAGCAAAACCAATTTCCTCATTACCAGATTACCATTACGACCGGTGAAACAGTGTTTATTAAAAGTCTAATTTCACAACTTGCTCTAATCCTTAGCAAATTGCCCTTCCGAGAAGTCTAGTATCTCATTAGCCAGCAATAATTACGTTTCGAGATAAACCGTGGCACATATACGCGTCCTACTCTAACATAAAGGTTTGTGTATAGGAACGTGACAGAGAGATCTAGATATCGCGTATCAGATGAGAACGAGATCAGAACGCGGTTGAGATATTAGTATTACAAACGTCTCATTATTTATTGCGATATTTTCTGTTGTGAGCAACTAGCGACGCTACATTAACTCTGTAATGAACTCACGTTTAGAACACAATCGAGCTAGGAAATGCAATCGTTTAGTTTGGACTACGAGTCGAATCGTCGACCCTAGTAACACCAATGAAATTAAGTAAGATTATTAATATTGACCGTTTAATGTATTTTGAATTTCCGCATAGATAAGTATTGATATCTCGCCGCCTTGTAATTGAAGGAAGCCCTTAAATCGCTTAAACGGCTTACAATTCTGTCAGCCATTTCATGGCTGTCATGTAGTCATTTACGCAGAACAAAGCCGACATGCTTGCAAGTTGTTGCTTGTTAAGTGGTGCAAAAACACGAAATCGAAGAAAAAGTGCGGAGAAATATCGTTTCATTCGTAAATGATCTAAAAACTATATATTTTTTAATAATTTTCAAACACGAAAATAGATAACAGTGACAATTTCAAAACTGGTTACATTTTCATGTTAGGAGTGAGTAATCTTTACTAATCTATGGTCCACATGTAAATCTTACCAAGGATAATTCCTTGCAACGCACCTTCATGTGATATAATTACACAAAAATGTTACTGTATTTATTTATTTATTTTTATTTATTTATTGATTTAGATACACCATCGACTTATCACTAGACAAATAACTGTAACAATAAAATTGTATTATAATATAATCTTAATAATATAATATTGTTCCAAATTGATGTTATAATTGTAGATTCTACGTAAAAATGTTTTAATACATGACATACATATGTCGCCAAAATCCCTAACAATAATGGTTGCGTTATTAGACAACCCCATTATTAGACTTTAATTTTTACTTTAGACATGACCATTATTTGTTACTATGTCAACAGTTATTAGGAATATTAAGTTAGAATGGCTAGTCCATTAAATATTTTCGAAGCCAGGTTTAACGACCTTTGATCGCGATCACTGCAAATAGACATGTAAATAGCAGATATGATAATATTTTTTATTACTAATATCTTTGTTCATTAAATTTAATAATAATCAGTACTTTTTATTTGTGCTTCGTGATGAATTTGTATACAATGTCTTAAGTATGTATCAATTGATATTTTAAGATTAAACTGTATTATTTTTTGTTTGTACGTAAAATAAATCGCTTGATAAAACATTGCAAATGTCGATATATCTCCTATATTATACGAAGCTGGCGATAAAGCGATATCTTATATATAAAATTCTCGTGTCACAATGTTAGTTACCGAAGAAACGGCTTTACCGATTTTCACCAAATTGCATATTCAGTAGGTCTGAGAATCGGGTACTATCTATTCATACCCCTAAGTAATAAGGATTGTTCAGGGTTGTTGTTGCTTAACATTATTTTATTTATATGGCAACACAACGTTTGCCGGGTCAGCTAGTGGTATAATGAAAAATATGGTTACGTGTCATTTGGAATCGAAGAAGTTGCCAGTGTATGGTCAACTTTGAAAAAGTCATCCCTACATCAAAAGGAACACATACTGCATTTAAACTACAATAAAATATAAATTTAAACTACAATTCCCCTCCACCACAACTAATTAAACATACAGTGACATCATTTTATTTTAAAATGTTAATTAATGTAATAATGAGTACCTACTAGGACTTACATTTATATTAAGTGACCTTTACACGTCGGTGTTCATACGCGGCAATGGCACTCTCTGAAACAAATAAAGTCAAAACATTAAAATGGAGTAACTGTTCTGGTCTTCCCGGTTCGACCCAGAGTCTATTTCGGAGGCACCACCGCCACATCTAATTACATTGCTTTCACAAGGTAGGAACGGCTGCGATTCTGTTTAAGGTGGTGTTAAGGACTTAAAACCCTTATACCCCAAGGGTTTGAGCCCTTGGGGTATTTTTCACGTACCTAAATGTATCCCTTAACATTCTTTGGAACATTAAAAAAATATTCACACTTAGGTATTAATGAACTTTGAACAACTGCGGTCGACACATCTTGTATTATATATTGTGGGCAACACTATTTTACCAATCTGCATTGAACTCAGATCTCAATGACTATGAGTATAATAAATCCAGACAAGTTAAGAAAAATAATGATCATAAAAAGATGAAACGATATGCACAAAATAATCGAAAACAGATTCCAAATGAATAAAATAAAACAAACAGTTGAAAATAGTAAATGTTATGTAAAGTACAATCAGTCAAAGAAACGAAATCCTATGAAATTACCCTTCGGGAACCGGACCTTATTGGATGACATACCTCACCGTAATCGAGATCAACAATCTCTTAAATAGTGTGTCGCGTCGGTAAAAAGTGATTATGAACGATTATTTATGCACGTCCGCTGTCTTCGGTGAACGGCCTACGCCAAATTGTAAGAGAACACGCAGACAAACGAAATCGACTAAGATATAGAAGCAATGTTATTTGTACGTAATACACATTCACATTGAATATTGTAATTGCAGGACGGGTTTATAACAAAATCAAAATTCGATTGAATTCGATTAGAATTTGATTACTTTATGTTACTAGTATGATAACGTAATGTCTTATGTAAGGCAAAAAATCTACACAGAAAGCATATAATGAATGAATCATTGATTCTTGAGAAGAACAGGATCGAAACAAAAGAACAACTGTAGTCCCATTCCCTTTTTTCTGTCTCCGTGGTGTATTGACAGCGGTAGTGCATGTGTACTTCGTTAGCTTATAACAGGATTCCTTAGATAACATACAACGGGCACACTTCCTGCCGTTTGCGATATGTGGTCGAGAGCAGTAAATCTTTGCCGCTCCAACTATTTCTATATTTCATTATTGCAATAAAGAAGATGGGGCGATATCTTCATTACTGGGCGCATAGAATCGATGCCACGATAATTACGGTTCGCTCGCAGCCGACCGACGACCGATGAAATTAATTCCAGATGGAGGTTAGCGAAATAGTGCATCGTGCAAATATTATACGTGGAATGTTATTGATGATAGCAACAGTAGATATTGAGTCACAGACAGAGAAATTAGAAACATCATAACATTTTAACGGTAATAAAAGCCATGTTAGTTTATTACCGAAACATTTCCGCTTATCGAAGAGAACAGATAAAACATAAGTTATCAACGAAACAGCTCACTCAACACCGTTTGGAAGACACTTATCTTGGAAAGTTCGTTCACGATGCACTTTTATCTGTGCGTTAGTCATAAATTTTTGGTCGAAGCTCTCAATATCTGGATGGATACGGACGCGTAAATTATAAGCGGCCGTCACGACTGAACGGCTCGAGCGCGTTATCTGTTTCTCAGAAACAAACAAAAAATATCAACGAGAGACCGCAACGTAACAGAACACATTTTTAATGAATTATATCAAGAGTACGTCTAGACGATAACGTTTTTGACGAAGCAAATTATCTTCTAACATATTTAATGTAGAGTTGAGCTTCTCTTGGACATGTGTGAAATGAAAAAGTCTTGCAATATTTTTGTGGATAATTCTTTTTAACATTTACTGCTAATGAGTACATGCCAGCAGACGGCCTTGTAGCTTATAGAAAATGGAATGTGTAACGTTTAGTTTTCGTTCATTACAAAAATGCGTTGAGTAATTCTTTATTGCTTATAGAAAGTCAATAAGTTTTAAATAATAACGCAAATTGCAAGGAACAATAGCATCTGTAGAACCAACTGAGCATATTATTGAGCAATTTGGAACGATCGCGTGGTGCGATATCGATGGCTCAAATCCAAATCACAGCAATTTCGTGGAACGTTATAACAGTATTTTTTTTTGTAAAATAACACGTTCTATCACACGTAACGTGTGTTTAAGGTAGGTTTGAGGTCGACAGATTTAGAATGTACTGTTTTGATGTGAATTAAAACAGCTACAAATATTAGTATGAATTATGTTACCTTCACTTAACTTTAGCTAATCTCTAGATATCTCCAATGTATTCACAGATCCTATGTCATTGACCCGTTAGTAATAAAGACATTATAAAATTAAGTCAAGGGTTTTTTAGCATCTACAATATGAACCTCTGACGACTAATGAGTAAACGTATTATAATATAGATTGTTCACTGTAACATCGTGGCGGTCCTCCACGATTCGGTTTGCACAGACCTTCTTGCCACGGACGTGTAAGATGTAGAATGAGCTTCCTCCCGAGGTATTCCCGGAGCGCTATGACATGGGGCTCTTCGAAAAAGGTGCAAAAAGAGCTGTCCTTCAAAGCCGGCGATGCACTGGCAATTAGCATTCTGGTGTTGCAAATTCCATAGGCGATGTTAACTACTTTCCATCAGGTAACACGTCTGCTTTATCGTCAGGTTCAAATATAAAAAAAATATTAGCTATTTTTTTCACTAGAATTTTAATTCTCAGTACAATAACAAGTAAAATAATAATGATACCTAACATGTGTCTACTTGACGGGACTTAGAACACTTACTATATAACAGAACATGTAAGTAAACAATCAATAATCACAGCTGTCCAATGTAACCCTTAAATTGATTGTAAAGCAACGTTTAATTGGACAAGTGTTTATTAAAATCTCAACCATCTATTTACATTAGAAAGTCTGTAAGATTGCATAAGCGAAGTAGCGTGTACGGCAGATAGCTGATATTCAATAGATCATTAGCAATAAATGAGACAATATTGTCAGTCCGTCCATCGGGCGCGCCCGTCCTACTATCGCTGTTGGTGAGGTCATTAATCATCTCCCAGTGGCGTCCGTATGGACATAAAACACAGAGATTACACTGACCGTAAATGTTACATCACTTGTTACGTTCATCTTAAAGTCAATTTTGAACCCCAAATCATTTATATGCACCGCCGTCCGCACACTACCGACGCTCGCAAATCAAATCTATTACCGGAAAATTTGCAATCAAAACAGACGAGAAGTACAGTGAAGATTAAGTTTTCGACATACCTTTCAAAGACGGGAATCAATAATGGGCAGTGAAATAACCAGGCGTAAAATGTACATTAAAATGTACATAATTCTGTAATTTAATTTATGTTTAAAACTACTATTAAATTGTGTTTCGTACTTGAAATAGCTTGTAATGTAACTTGCAGGTGTACTAAGTTTAATAACGTCATAACTAAGTCTTTAAAATTTTACTTCGCTTTTAAGTTGCGTATTTAATACAAAGCTTACTCATAACTTACGTCGACTTTAAATTTTATACACACGTTTTTCAGTAAGTAAGAAAAAGTCCCAGGCATTTATTAGAAGACAACATCATCAGTGCGATATTACCGGACAATTTAAGCGTTAAACACATAAGAGATGAGTTATAGACGAAACTACAGACAATAGAGAACTCTTATATCGGGACGCGGCGCCAACACAAAAGGAACACCGCCACATGACTGCGATACGATGGCCCAATGTTCGGATAAAATAAAAAAGATCATTAACGAACGCATTCAATTGTATAATCATGACGGCCTCTCGTGTCATTTAGCGTTTAACTCTTAATTTGACAGCGGTATGATTGGCTTCGATCTTCGACAATTGTTTGCTTAAGAGCTTATTTCTTTTTAGCTCGACAACGTCGTATTGAAGACAAATACAATATGTGATAGTTTAAATACTAATGAAGATAACAAAAAAGTTTAGGCAATTGGAATTCACAAAATATTGGTATTGACATATAACAGGCATTAATACATTTTTCGTCGAAGTATTTATCAATATGTCTCACTGTAGCGGGATCTAGTAATAGAATAATATATATAACTGATCGACCGTGACTTCTTTTTGGCATCTACGAATGAAAGAAGTTTCAAACTCTTTTATTTGTCTTTAGTTATGTCTTTATTAGGTTATTTGTTCACTACTTAAAGTGCAATAGACAAGTCACTTTTAATACAAGTTTACATATATACAGACTCTTGTTGTTCTAACAATAAGCTTTTAAAAATAATTCAAGTAAGTATCTATCATCAAAATCAGTCCCGTACTTTTTGTAAGACATTCGATCAATTTAATGGCTTTAAATAAACATACATTAAAACATTAATGTCTCTTTAATTTCAGTGTCTTTGTTATTGTTACTCTATTCCTAATCTACTGTCGCCTCCTTTGTTAGAGTGTCGCTATCGACACTCTATTGAAAAAAACCATGAAAAAAGCAAAACTAAATCCCCCCGGTAAACACTAAACTAGCATACTTAAACTGCCAATGCACAGCACGTCCAAAGTGAATCCGCGGAAGAAAGACGATACAATCTAGGCACAGCCACCGCTCACGAGCGAACATTTGACGCTCTCCGCATTCCGTGAATGGACCTGATGCTACAGGTAGACAATGACGCAACGTGGATTAAGCGTTTGTGTCATCCTTGCCTATTAGTAAGTAAATATTGAAAGTTAAACTGTGTAAACTAACCTTTTCTTAGTTTAAGAACTTTTCAACCATTGTCAACTGCCTCATGTATCTTGAAGAACATTGTGAAAAATATAAGCATGAGTCTGACGATATTTTTTACCTACCGCGGTAATTATTGCTTAAATAAGAAATACATTTATGACTAAAAATTCTAGGGCACGTTGAATTATAACAGATAATATTTTTAGAACACAATCGATCGAACAATCGATTTTTTTCGCTCTAAATAATAATATATCTGATCCTTCGAGTACGGAATGGTTTGAAGTACCGAAGTTCATGAAATAATCAATTCAAATATTTTACATTTTAGTGGTAATGTATTCAAAAAGACTATCGAAGAGCAGAAATCATAAAAGTCAGGTTAGTCTTTAAGACCAGTATTGAAGCTATGTTCCCTTAAAATATTGCATCGTCTAAAGTGTCTTATGCATGTGCAGACACAGGCAATTTAGTATTTCAGAGTGTAATAATACGGTTTATTCCGGAACGAGCAAACGCATTGACCTTTAGTTTACTTGACTGCGTGTCAATCGACGGATTGATACGTGCCGTATTGAAACGTCAGGACACGATACAATCTGCCGATCGTTAGGGTGATTTCTCCGCGGGAGCACACTGGCGTCACCTATTACGTGGGGAGTCCAGCCACATTAGTTATTCAATTATGCGAAGTCCCCATCTGATTGCCGCTCGAAGCTTTCAACTTCCCACCATTCAAATTGAAAAGAAGGAATAAATAATAATGTCCATTTAGAGAAATGAATAGACGACCATTATGAGATGCTAAAAACGCTATAGATAAAGATACGGATAGTCGTCGTGGAGGTTATAGAACCTTAAATGTAGACAGACGTTGATCAAGATGTATATTTGTTAGAGATAAGCTAATACAAATTCGTGATCCATCAATAAGAGCGCGGGAGGGTGTAAAAACGGTCGCGAACGCATCCTCGGCTCGAATAAAGCCTCGTTACGCGCCCGCTTCGTGAATGATGGATGAGCGTATCTAACTTGCAACAACGTTGTACTCGCCTACAACAACTTTAAACTCTAATTCAATGAAAGAAAGACCAAATGGAGTGTTAAATGATGATATTGACTTGAATTCGTCTGGTATGCAACCACAATGATTGACAAGTCCGGGCCGATAGTATCGGCCGTCATTTATAACACCGCCACCGCTAGTTAGTACACATTCATTGCTCTATCGTGTACTTGAATAATGAAGGGACTGTAACTAAGTAAGCCATTTGTTTGTAAATTTGATTTGAAAAGAACGTTATGATCTCAGAGATTCTAAATGCAACTATATGCGTTTAGATCTTAAACTTTAAATGCAATCTACATCTACATTATAATAAAGATGGATATAAAGTTTATATTAAATGCGCCAATTTTGATCAATCTTCTATGTACTTGAAGAATAATAAGGAACGATAACGGACGAGTATTTTAATTAAAGAGTCACAGCCGTAGATTTAGACACCTTTATATCTATGGAGTCCCCTATTAGTCAGCAAAGAAGTCACTCCATTCATCGCATAGGAAATATTCCGTTTATGTCAGAATAAATAAATACTATCGTGACAGTAGAAAGTGGTGGCATATCGCTGTTGCTACATTTGTTGCAAATGCATGGTGACGTTTATAAATAACTCAAAGACTCGGATAAGCAAAATACTTGTGCATTCACAAGGAACTTGAATTATGCAATGAAATATACTGAGAAATCCGATTTTAATCTAAAGATACAACGAAATTATTGCAAGTCGGGTTCTAAAAAGCAATGGTTTAAAATTTTGGGATTTTATGAATTTTAGAGCGCCTGTTGCTAGGTATATATTTCGCTAACACTATATTGCGGTAATTAGTGAATTGAAAGCATTTGTACTGATTACATACTAATCTTCGGCTCTTCCGTTCTATTTGTAATCATTAGATAACAGTAGTTAAAATTGCATGTCGTTTTTAAATACCTTGTGGATATCGGAAGCTTCATGAACGGTTTGAAAACATTCGACACGGGTTTGCCATTAACCCATGCCTCCCTACTCCAATCCTACGAGCAGCGTGCTGGAATATTCTTTAAGCCTTCAAGACCTCTGTCCAGGATACACTATCAAGTAAAAGTATATTAAACAACATGAAGATGTTTAAGGTTCACACGGTGGAGCGATCATAATAGTAATATAGCATGAGGGCAGATTGGCAGACACCGAGAACACCGAAGGGCCGCGAGGCGCGACCGTTACTTCGTGTCCAATAAATCCGAGAACAAACGACGGCAATAAGGAACGCCGCGCGTCCCGGATCTATCGCCTGTCGGATGGACGCAGTAGGTACCGCCGTCACACTAAATTATAAACGGAACAGTCTAAATTGTAACATTATTTTGAAGTTGGTAAAGTTTTACGGCAGGCTATCACCAAGTTACGTTAAGTTTGAGGACAGTTTCAAATTTTCGGAACGCATTTTGATAAGAGAAAATAACCATCACACGCATGGATGCAGCATAATTTTAAAGGTAGATAAAACCCGCCATGATTTCTAAATGCTTGACTGTAGTCTTGACACTTCTCAGTCTTAGAGGCAACCCTTGTCCAGTGGTGGGACAATAAAGGTTTTCGATAGCAAAAAGTTTTAAGTTTAAAAAATACCCAAATTAAAAGGTAATTTCATAAATGTCTTTTATAGAGCAAATGATTATGACGATGCAACTTATGAGTTAGGTACTCGTATAAAAATAAATGTCCCAGTATAATGGAAGTACATTAGCAATATACCTCGCTATAAATATGTATAACAAAACGAAAACACACTCACCAAACATATTACACAAACGTGAATCAAATACATACGGCTAAACGATAAATCAAATTCGCTTATAACAGTTCCCTCATAGATCGAACGAATAATATTTAACATTTCGTAAATCCCATTTACATAATTCGAAATGAACGAGAAATATACGGGCGGGCAAAAGATACTAGTGAATAACTAATAGTTGTGGTGTAAATCTTGCCTGTGGCGCCAACTCGATATCGAAGCGTGCTACTAAGTAATTATAACGGAGATTCCATATGTATATTCCATTTAAAAACCGAATTCATTCAAGCTCTTAATGTATCTTCCGCTCGAGTGCTACTTTTGGATATTATTAATCAATCGGTTATTAGTTTACCATTTCTATTGGTATCTATTAATTTGTCTGCGGCTTCGGAGAAATATATCGTTATATTCAAAATACATAAATACGTTTCTAAATATGAATACATCTGCGTTAATAATACAAATTATTCGCTTTCCAAATATGGATTCGGAATTCATAGTAATGTAACGCTTATCGAAAGCAATTACAATAAAAATACTTTAAGGCAATCTGCGAATGTTTATAGAAGAACGCAAATCACGCCCGATCGTATCTATAGTGTCTCCCATATTTGTAAACCTTAAAGATATTTCAAAGGCGGAGGGAGCGAGAATTAACAAATAACAGATAATAAACGCGATAAGTGCAATAAAGATACAATGATCGAGGATGACATCAACTTGCGATAATTCGTAATGTAGATTGGACAGATGTCCTCTTGCCGGATGTTACTCATACCTAAACAGTTAGGCCTGTTTTATACAATTAAGACAAAGCAGACAATCATATCTTAGTGTATGCTGAGAAAGAATAACCACTAACTACATACACTTATTATAACACTGTCCTTTTCTCACAATTTTAGAGAAAAAAGAAGCAAAAAAAGGCAACAAGAAATTTTACGATGAGTAACCGGCATCAGAATACAATATGAGCGTGTAGATACCGAATATTCTCAACTTAATTAAAATATATAATAAAAACTTGCCTAACAACTAACCTTCATCGGACACTATAGCACACTATAGCACATCGGAGCCTAAGCTTGCACAAAACGTATGAATATATGTTCAGAGCAGTGCGAATTGAAAGAGACGTATTAATTGTAATTGAAGACTTCCCGTCGCCCTAACTAGCTTCATTGGGTCTTAAATCAATGATATCGCTTAGTATCCGAATTGCTTGACGCACCGATTTTTGAGTATGACATTTCATGAACTAATGACTACAAAAATATTCATTTAAATTGCATGGATGCATTATTTATAATTTTTGAGTGGTGTTAGTAACATTATCATAAGTGTATTGTTAGTACAGCGGTAGACGCTGGATTGGTGGGCTGTTTTGAACAGGCATACAGCATGTGAAATATATATATATATATATATATATATATATATATATATATATATATATATATATATATATATATATATGTATTATATTGCTTAACCTCATACTTTTAATTTGGTATTGCGAACTATAATAACTTGGCAAAGTATTGGGTATAGATGTCGTAGCCGCTAAAACTGCCATCGTCCATCAAATCTCGCACAAAGAACTCTATCGAGGCGTAATGGCAGTTTAAAAGCTTTGGGCAAAATGTGGAGCCATAAACGCGGCAATGGTATAGAATCTGCGGCACATTAAGTCGGGTTGGTTAAGGGTTCTGAGATTAACGTTCGAGATCCGAACATATATAGTCACGTCTGAGCTATTAGCCTCGGCCTTAAAGACTGCGAGACATGCGAATTTAACACGAGCTTGTTTGGGAGATAGATTTTTGTTTCTGGACTTGACTAATGAATTAGTTGCCGAGCAAGGAATCAGTAATGGCTTGTAAGGACGCTAAGGAAACAATGGAAGCGCTTTTACATATAAAGTTCACTAACAATTCTAATTGTGACGTACCAAAACAGTGCGAAAGCAATTAATTTTCAACCGCAAGCCCAATGTGTTTATTAACCGGAGTCCTAGCGTAAAAGTAATATAATTGTAACAAAAATCAATGCCATTATACAGCGGAAATAAAATTTACTGTAACTCAAATTTCTGTGCAATGTATTTAATTTCTATGCGAGGTATATTCAAATATTAATTACAACTGACAGAATTTTTTGCGGAGTTCACTTTCATATTTTTTTTAATAATCAAGATTAATGAAGACATTTTTATGTGTCTGATAAATGTTAGACAGCCATTTTCAATTTGCATCAAGAGAAGGATATTTAAAATTGATTTGTTACAATTCATAAAGTTCTGGATTTGTAACTATAATTAAGTATATTATTACACTTACCTAAGATTTTTGTAATAATGAATAGAATTACAAAAGTTAAAAACCACAAACAAGATCACGCCAGTCAAGATAATAACTGTAGCATTGATACCAAGATGGCACCAATAACTTAACCCAGTGTGTTGCGAGTCAAGAGGTGCGTATTATGCGCTATTAGAGCTCGTAAAATTTATAAACAGTGGAAGCATGGATTCTTCGTGCCAACTCACACGCGTTGAACAAGTCATTATTTAAATCTGGTGGTGTTATGAGTAGATGTGATCCGTATTATGACTTCTTCATTTTAAGTTTCTATGAAATGGTTTTGAAATTCAATGCCATAAAATTAAACATAGTTTAAGTTTTATTACGAAATAGATATTCAAACGAAGTAGAAACTGTTTATCTGAAATAGCCTTAGATGAAGAAGCGAAATTTAAAAAAAAATAACAATACTATTAGAGATTATACTTCTGAAGTTGAAAACGAATCAACTACAATTGATACAAGTCAACTTGATGAGGTTGGAAGTAAAAAAACTATTTAAACACCTTTGAAAATCATATCTTGATTCTTTTTTGCTTAAAAATGAAACTAATAAGATACTATTAAGAAAAAATATAATCACCTAATCGTCATAATATTTAAAAAGACATACTTGTACATTTTATTATTTAACATTCGTTCTTGAATACAGACAAAATATGGATATTAAAATAACAGTAAACAAGATAAATTACTTTGATATACTTAATTACACAATCGGTCGTAATAAAGTAGTTGTTTTAATTTCATACTATTTTAAATGAAGCTTATAATTTATAATAATGAAATGTAAACAAACATACGGTATCATGCATTGAGTAAGTGGTTGCTATAAAATAAATAAAACAATACAGATACATTTATATAAACAGTGATAAAAGGTGTTTTGTTTAATCTTATTCAACATTTTGTTTTTATTAATACTAACTTATTCCAAACATCTCCAAAAAAAAGTTTTCATGTGTATCGGTAAATTCCATTATCATTCCTTATTTTACAGCTTCTTACAGTTTATAACTTCAAGTGATAAGAAGACTATACATACATTGTTTTTTTTATGTTAATATGTAGGTATTTAAACATAATTTTATTATCACGTTAAGCGTTCAGTTCTACACGATACGGGAATCCTATTGGTTTTTGTAAGGGTCCTACTTATTATTCAACAGTCCTAAGATAGCGATGCATCTATGCTCGAGCTTGGAGCTTAAAGCTTAGAACTTTATCCGTACGAGGTTTAGTAATTTATGTAAAATATTAAACATATCAACAAAAGAGTTCTAAAATTTGTTAGAGCTGAAGTTTTAACTAAAATGCTTAAGAGAACCTTTGTCACAGATAAAACTATTGTCGTTGTTATTAAAAGTTGTATTATACCGGCACTGCACGCTTGTCAACATAGTTTCCACGGCTATCTTATAGGACATCGGCTTTAGAACATGGTGTATTTACATGAAACTAGGAAATTTAACTCAATCGTTACTACCTACTTTAGACTCGTAACTATAGTAATTGTATGTGCTCTATTTGTACAATTAGCTCTAAAATAAAATAATTTAATCCCAAAGACTAGAACTTTTTAAAAGAAGCTTAACTTAAAAGCAATAAGTTGTTGCCGTAAACCTCACTTAAAACTTTCTTTCACAAACATTATTTTGCCATCAAACGTTGCACAATGATCTACAATGACACGAACGTCTTCAGAGTGGCCATGAACACGGAAAGGCTAGACATTATGATATAATACAACTTTACCATGTTTTCGTGCTATATTTTATGACTCTAGAGAAATTGCACCGCGCTTGCGTCTGAGAATTTCGCTATAATAAGCTCCGCCTACGAAGATGCAACAAGTTTTTGCAAATCGAGGGTGTATTGCCTTCCTTACATGTTGTAGATGATACAAAAAGTGAGGGAATATTAATGATGACATATTAAGAACTCGTCGGCAATTTATTGGGTAGAGTGAGGATAAGTTATGTTCAATAAATCACACAATCTAAAACAAACATTCATATTATCTATAAGCATTCGTGATAACGAATGACATTGAACAAATTTAGCAAAAACAAACACACTTAGTAGATTGTTACTTAGTTGATCGACTATTATCAATTAATATTAAAAGCAAAACTTACAATATCGGAGAACAATATGATAGACACACACACACGAAAAGTTGCTTCGTCACACAGCACTCAGTTCGTAACGCGGCACGTGGATCGGAATGAGTTGAGCGGTTGCGACGACCGCTCCCGTTGACGTTTCAACTTGGAATGCTCTTGGTGATGGTGATGGTGGAAGACAGAGGGTGGGGACCGCCGCGCGGGGTGAGCGGCACGGTGGGCGTGGCCACGCAGGTGTATCACGTCGAACTGTGATATATGCGCATGTTAACACTTGGGCAGGAACACGCCTCACTCGTGGCGGTGACTCGTAATCGGTTTTTAAAACGGATTATATTGGCAACGGGCTATCAAGTCACTAAAAAGCTAACACTTGCATTTTTTGTGCAGGCTAAAAATAATAAAAAAAAAACGAAACGTCAACAAAAACTACCTGTTAGTTTTGTTCAAATGTGATTCAAAAGTATTCTGGCACATAATGCACTTATATTTCTGGCTACAAAACTTCAAGTTTCGATTTTAATTTTTTTAGTGTCATAATTTGTCATGACCTATGATCGACTTATGAAAAATATGCAGATACAAATAACTAAATAGTCGTTACATGCCGTACATACAACTACCAATCACTATTTACCTATCAAGTATTCGCGCTTTAAGCAGTTATTCAACCGTTATGTTAAATAACGCCCAACTCTACCTCACAATGCTGATAGCGCTCCAAATTCGCTCGTCGACCAGTTAATTGTTTGTTTGACGCGTGAAGATATTTGTTATTAATGCACGAGGGTTCATTTATAACAGCTGATAACGTTTGACGGCCGTTTTTTCTCATTTCGAAAGCGCTAACGTTGATCGTAAACGGAGATAAAGTTTTCGACAAAATGACAGACTAATTGCGTTACGGAACTTATGTGGGCTCGTTTTAATCTTCATATTTTTTACTTTCATTTGGAATATTAACTATGTGATGATATGTAATCTATTCAATAATGTAAAGATTGTAAAAGTGATTTACAGAAATGATTTTTTGAGTAATGGATATGTAATGTAGTTTATTACGGGTTATCAATGACATTAGGTTATACATCTATGCGTGCTATTAACATTTTCTCTAAAATCCATTGAGGTTTTGTTCAAAAATCAAGTTCAAAAATCTAAAACAATCGATAGTGCAAAAACGGTGACACTTTTACTAAGGTACTCGTATTTTTTTTCCCCAGAGAGGTCAGACCCTCACCTATGTTCTCCCCAAGTTTGTCGTGGTACTTACAGGACACCCTGTATATACGAGACACGAGTTTGATAGGAGTAGGTTAAGCCGATATTGGGATTTTTTCTATATGCACAGTCAGCTCCAAAAGTAGATTAACATATTAAATTTTCAAAAATACCTATACACCCAAACATTTATAAGTACATTTGAATATTTTCGAGTAATCGGGATTTAGGTAAAATCGTCGCCATAAATCCCTCAGCACTAACGGAAGTCAGTATGAAGATATCATAAGCGAGACATCAAGACACCCACACACTAATGAAAAACCATGAAAGCAGTCGTTTTGTTAAGCGATGCATCAGTAGTACGCTATGATAAATCCTCTTAGCTGTGACAGAGACGCCAGTTATTATGTCACCATGAGAACTTTACCACCCAGGCTTAGCTAAGATATATCTTTTTATGTTCGTTTACTGTAAGCAACTACTGTTTTACCTTATTCTAAAAGTACAAGTCAGAAATAGTATAATATAGGAGTAGCAGACGAGCATGCAGTCCACCTGACGGTAAGTGGCTACTGCCGCTCATGGACGTCAACCCCAGAAAGGATTAGATATTCCTACCTGAGGTCGGTCACAAGTGCGCCGCTACCCCTGAGGACTAAGCTGAAACGACTAAGAAAAGTATGTCTTCCTTGCAACACCCTTCAAACCAGAACACAGAGGCGCTTTACGCTGCTGTTGTGAGGCAGAAATAGGTGTGGTGGTGGTCGAACTAGAAACGGTTCTACTGCCTTCAAATTCATTTAACTGAAAATCAAATCCTATTTTTTACTTTTTCCATATATTCAGGAGCGTTTAACATTGTTTTCGATATTTTACCTGCAGATAAAAATAAAACATGATAAAAAACTGTAACCACTTTTCTTAGAATCATTTTTTAGCTTTTTCGATATAATCTGCGATTTTCAGCATATGCATAAGTCACGCTTGATCATGTGCCAAAGAAGTGTCGCTGATATGTTATTTCCAATATTTTTATCTGAGTATTACAGAAAATGATACAGATAATATATCGGAATGTGACATATTATGTTGATTCATAAGTGTTTCGTAGAAATTGTCTCCACCTTTAATTCGCAGAGATTTAATTTCTACAATTAAGATCGTTGGTCGAGTTTAGTGGTAGTATCAATATGGTTTGAATGGAAAACATAACCGCCACACCTCTCTTTGCGTGAAGCAGTTCTGCGTTGCAAAGGTGTGGTTCCAAGGTTAAGGATGCAGGCTGACTGTCATATGTGACATCTGGTTTAGCCCTAAGGAATGGCTACGCATCCGTGGTCAGCTTCAGGTAGAATTTGTTCAATTTGAAGTTGGTCAGTGTGGTCACAGATGCATCTACCTACATAGGCGCCAGTGACCAATTACCATCTGATAGACAGGAAAATAATGAAATAACCTAACTGTTTTCAAACTTCAAAAAAGGTTCTGTATTTTCTGAAAAACTACTGATCCAATTTGAATGGAGTTTTGGTTATTTGAAAACATATCTAACAGGAAAGATTTTAAAGTGTTTGTGTACTCATTCGTGTTTCCAAAGCTTACAAAACCGAATCTTTATGTAGAGCCACGAGTGCAGAAAGCGCTATTATTATTTTCATTGTTATTTTTTTATTTAAAGTAATAAAATATTTTTATGGTCTACTAGAGCCTATATCAATTAATTACCTTTATTTATGCGTATACGCCGGCATACTTTAAATTTTATAGCATCGTTACAAGATATTATTTAATACTGCACGTAACGCGATACACGTACAATTAGGTACATAGGTACATTAGGTAATTCACTTGTGTTTTACGATCAGCTATCATATTCTTAATTAATAATATTTAATAGACATAACTGGTTTTGCACCTTCTGTGTAACGAAGGCTGGATAAAATTACTTTATGATGTCATATCCTAATGTAAGTAAGTATATAAATATTAAAAGCAAAAATATATTAATTAACTAATATGATATAACTTTAGCATTAAGATGAAGAAGCAGACTTAGTCCGTTAAGTTGTCACTCCTGCCTATGGACAGTATGATCAACCCCAAATAGAACTAGTCTTATCAGCTAGCTATAATGCATTGCTACTTTTGACGTGAAACGCCAGTTATTAATAATTAATCTATCCAGTGTTTTGCAAAGATTGACATTTGACAAATTCTGTCTGCTTACTAAAAATTGATAAATTAAGATCTTTGGTTAGCAGTGTAGTAGTAGTTAGTGTAGTGTAGTGTAGTTAGGCAGACATAGCTTTCCGAGGCGTTCCAGCTTTGTCCACAGGAGTAGCGGCGTATCCATGGCCGACCTCAGATAGCAATATCTAATCCTCTCTGTGGTTGATTACAGATGCCCATGGGTGGCAGTAGCCACTGCATAGTGGACTGCATGCTCGTTTGCTACTCCTATATAATAAAAAAGACCTACGCGTAGACCTATTTAGTCTCAACTCAATTTTAAGTACTTTAAAATATAACAGTAACAGCGATCGCCCATTCGCAAGTGATAATGAGCATAGGTAAAAGTGAAAGCGCCCGCAGATAAGTTCCGATGCATAATTATGTACGTTCTCACACTCGGTGTTGTTAATTAACTTTTTACACTTGCACGATAGGCACTTGTTAACATTTTAAGGACGTTCAACTGTTCCGTTAAATTGGACTAAACATTCGTGCGAATGTAATTCTGCCGTTTTATTTGGCGGTAGAAGGATACATTTCGGTACTTGAGTACCTAACTCTATTTTTATTGCAATAAAATTAAAATTATACCTAATCGTTCGAACAGTGTCGGTGCTATTTTGTTTATATGGTTTTTATTGTGATAAGTTTTTATTTCAACTATGGCATCAACATTTTTATCAATTCTGCTACTGAGTACGGGTTTAGCGGTGTTGCCACTGGAGGCGACCCAAAAGGAATTTTAACGTATTCCAACTATGTCATAAACTACAAATCCATAAAAATTAACACCGTAGGGCACCTGACACTGCCTGACGTGATGTTATATAAGAAGATTTTTTTTTTATAATATAGGAGTAGAAGACGAGCATGCAGTCCACCTGATGGTAAGTGGCTACTGCCGCCCATGGACATCTGTAATCAACCTCAGATAGGATTAGATATGAGGATAGATTAGAGGATAGATTAGATATGAGCCTACCTGAGGTCGGCCACAGATGCGCCGCTACCCCTGAGGACTAAGCTAGAACGCCTCGGAAAAGTCTGTCTCCCTTACCACACCCTTCAAACCGGAACACAGCAGCGCCTAACACTGCTGTTATTAGGTAGAAATAGGTGTGGCGGTGGTGCTGCCGGAGTCGAACCACAAAGGGTTCTACCACCTTAAAATACCAGATACACATATACAGAAATGTACACACATATACTGCATATTACGTACATATGTGTAACAAAACAGTAAAACACACACAAACATTATAATTACTTAATATATTATTCATTCAACATATAACACTTAATTTTTTGTGTTATCAAATAACTCACGAATGATACACCAACACAACACAACACAACACACACACAATAAACAATATATCTACTTAACACATGTTGCCGTTGTTTAATTAACTCATAATTCAAGCACATTCGCCGTGTCGACAGGCGCGCTGAGGGCGAAAAGTGCGTTACGATAAATTACACTAATCTTCTTACATTTAAATATATTGACTAACGTAAGTGGTGAAAGATTATGAATAAGCTTATGTTTATATTATTTATAAGGTTTTTATTGTCTTGCTATTTTAGTACGATGGTTAGCGATGAGTTAAGAGAAATTAATTAGTAGAAACCTAAGCAAAAATTAGGTCGTCACCTTAATTATGCTTGTAAAATTAAAGTAAAATTATTGAATCGTATAAACAAGCCTAAGACAAAGCATTATAAATTAGAGCACCGTTATTAATTTCCTTTTAAAAAAGCTGAAAAAAAAATATACACGGTTAATTGGTTAAGGGTATTATAAACCATAATTATTCATTACTAATGCCACGCACTTCACCAGTGCGGTGGACTATGGCCTAATCCTTCTCATTCTGAGAAGAGACCAGTGCCCAGCAGTGGGACAGTGATGGGTTGATGATTACTAATGCCACGAAGCCATCACAAAGACTACGACAAAATTACGGGTAAAGGAAGACAATTTCAAAAATATAATACACAGACACACAAAACCTCATGAGCATAAAATTCTAGGAGTGATGAAAAGGAGCGTTCGTATAGCATCGTATGAACATCGTTTCTAATAAAATCGTTATTTTATGCATTGATCGCACAGATAATTGTATTTATCGATGCCGTGTAAGGAAACGTGAAAGAGAAAGTATATTTAAAGTGTGAGAATAGTACATTACAATACGAGGACGAAAAATTTTTTTCTGACAAGTGTGAGTTTGCAGGCCGAGCCGCAGGCGAGGACTGCAATCACACGAGTCAGAAAAACATTTTTCGTCCGCGTGTTGTATAAAATTTTATATTACGGGGTCGGAAATGGGGGTTTTGCGCACGCGAAGCGTGCGTAAAACGTCCATTTACGCACGCCGTGATATAAAATGATTTTCGAGTAATAAAATCCTCTTACCGATCAAAATAGGACTATATACAATATTGAGAATGTCTATAAGGTGTTTTGTTGCTGATATGCTCGGAATTACTAAAAGTAATTTGAATCCTGAATTTTGATTTCTCCTTTCTTTCTTTAATTTCATTTTATTTGGAATATGTACATTTATTTTTTTATATTTGCAACAATTGGGTAATCATTAAATTGCACCGATTTTCATACCAAGTATAAAACATACAATACTAACAATAAAAATATTCTGTTAAAAATATAATAAAACATACTATACATAATAGAAATTTCCCAATAAAAACGGCATGCGAGATAAAGCAGAAACAATTTACAATAGTATCCGAAACGAACGTGTGGTACATTCCGCGAACACATCGTGAAAGGTTGAACGTCTGTAATCAGCTTATCGGATGATTTAAATACCAAACAATAGAGTTAAATTTCAAACCATTTCGCAATCACGCCGCGACACAGGCTGTAAACAATGTAAACTAAATTGACATTTATATTCTAGTAAAGCTTACAAATAGGATAAAATACAACGACATCGGCCACAACACAGAGTACAACACAATGATAGACCGCTTACACACACGTCATGTTTTACAAGAAATACTGCATGTTCGCTAGAAAATACGATGTTTGCGGTCACTACCTCGCGAATATAGGACATACATACACGGAAGCGCAATAAATTTGGGTTTACTGTTAAAGGAAGCAACAAGTGAGTAGCAGAGGTAACTGCTACTTTTTAAAATTTATCGTCCACTGAACGTTTTCTCAAAGTATAAATTAAAGTTTAACGGGTCCCCTATCTTGGGAACGCTTGTAAACCATACTGCTAGTTTGTAACGATCTTTATAAGGACCTAACAAACTTTGATGTTAAAATGTCCTTTTATAGCCCATAAAAACCATATTACGATCCCACTACTGGGTAGGGAATCCCTGCCTAGATTTTTGATATATATTAAAGGATTTTTCCATAGTTCACCATACTAATAGTATAGATTGGTAGGATTTATGATCATATCTTAGAAAAAATATTAGTCCACCGTCGAATTTAGTGGCATTAAAATACCAAAAATTCCCGTGCATCTACAAATAGCTCTCAATATGTCTCAAGGTTCTGCACAGATTAAAATAGCATACATACAAGAATTCATCTTTAATATTACCTACACTTTTCAGTGTTTTCATACTTAAAGAACTATTAACTCAATCCGGTAGTTTTAATCTCCTCTGACATAAAACAAATCCTACCTCCTTATAACAATACTAAAGTTGAATGCATACCGTACAATCGCAGATTAATTAAAATAGTTTCCGCGGACTCCGTGAATAGAGAGAGCCGTTTTAGGACAAGCCCTTTAGAAAGTAGAACACACACGGACGGGCATTGTGCCGAGCAACAAACAAGCTTTCGCACAAGCGCTTTCCTCGGGGTTGCCACACGGGAGTGATATCACGCAACGTCGTTTATAATTCAACAACAATAAACAGATAGTTAATTGCGATGCTGTCACGGGCGCAGTATATGGTAATGAGGCGTAGGGATCGCGGCTGTACGGACAATATCTCTCGACGGTGAAAGGTAAGATGACGTTGGCGCAAACGACGAGCAATAGCGGGTGGAATGAGATTTTCATGCTTATTGTAAGCGACAATCATTTTTAAGGTAAGTAAAATAAATAAAAATCCTTCAATTCTCTTTAAAAAAACAATGTCGCTTTATTTTGATGACGCAATTACCTCGTTAATTTCTCAAATTTTACATTCAAAGGGTATTTAAGAACTTGGACAAGGTTTCTATCTAATACTTACGCAAATTCTGTTTCTATTATTAGCGGGTTAATATCATTCAAAATTTATAATTGCTATTTATTAAGCACATCGGATATTTATCACCAGATTTGTCAGCCACAAGCATCGGTTGAAAATCAATTCACCCAAAAACACATACAGCTTTCTATAAAGACGTATCTCTCGTCACTTGTCCCACACCCCGATTCTGTTTGCTTAGCCCATGGCCCGTGTCGGCGAGATAGGTGCAGTACATGCGCTTTCAGGTCCGCGGTGCAATCTGGCCAGCCGGCACCAATAGGTTTTTATCAGCGCCAATCTGGCTGTGAGAAAGTCCCGTGAGGGATACGCCACAGCACGCGATGAAACGTGATGAAATTGGGGGCAATCTGCTAGGTCTGGATAAAGCGAATACGGTATGAAAAACATTTTGTCGTGATCACGCCTAATTAAAGAAATAATTTAGCTCTGATACGAAATCAGCGCTTTTATTAAACGCTACATTTAGGAATACACAACAGCTCGGGATATAACGTGAACAAAACTGGGAGAGTCTACTACGTCTAGATAAAGCTGATGTGATATCGTTAATTTAATCCACGAAGTTTTGTCACGATAATATTCAATAAGTCAGTTTTAAAAATATAAAAAGCGTTTAACTGTAAATAAATTTCGGGTTAACAGAGTTTCCTAAAAACCTTCCGTTATCGTATTAAGAAAATTCCTAACAACTAATCGCACGTTATATAATTATAGCATTGATCTATAAATAATGTCATTGAATTATAGTAAAGATCTAAAACATTTTATTGGCAACGTTACCTTCAGTCAGATCAGAAAGAATCTAGTTGCTGCATTACTAACAACGTATAATTAATTAGACAGCCAACGCTTCTCATCAATCTCTAATATTATTTTGTGACCTTAATGCGAAGATCTAGTCTTGTCTCGTGATAACAATGATAAATTACGAGTCACTCCATCCATAATACCCATAATCATGTATTTCCTTATTTATTTTTCAATGAACAAAAACTACTTGTTGAGCGCGAAATAGATTAGTTCAGGCGGCCTTGAGTAGGCTAATAAAACGCTAACGAGCGTCTAAGTTATTATTACATTATTAGGCTTGTAAGATTGTAAGCGAGATCTAAGCCGGATGATCGTGTAATTAATAGTTAAGCGCAAGAAAAGTTACTGTGTACCTACTAACTAGACAACGATGCTTTACAAATTTAAGATAGTATTAGATATTAGTAGATAAGCAGCATCTTTCACTCAATTTTTTTAAGTTATTTTCACCGATGACAAGACTTAATAGTTTACATACCACAGAGCTTCTGTTCATATTTTTTTCTTTCTTACTTCCTTAATATCCTTATTTGTAGGGTAAAAAAATCACCCTGGAAAAAAATATATATCCATACAATTGACAATTTTCATCAATTTAGCCTATCGAATAGAAAATCACTATTAAATTGAGAACCTCCAATTTCGGTCTAACAAATTCGTTGTACATTCTCATTTTCCTGACCCTGCCCTAACAGCATGACGTTACATCTCCTTCATACTTAATAGAAAATTATTACCGGTACTTATAGTATCTACTACTGATACTTCAACATATATTTATAGAGATGACCAATCGTACATTCTTCCACACCAATCAGCTGTGATTCACACAGAACAAGTGCAAACAACGGTGCCATTAACTGGGAATTTGGCGCCTTGCTCCTCGTAACACGCAATGTCTGCACAAATAGAGTTTACGAGCTAATTAAACGAACGGAAGCCGTCGGATAGCGATTCGAATGACATTTCGCACTTGCACAAGTGAGAGTGCGATGGCCTAATAGATAACATCTTGGGTCCACTTTCATGTTTGATTCCCATCTGTATTGCACGAGGGTATTAATTTCTTCCTGAAATCGTATTGACCTTATCTAACTAGTTTTCACTAACTAGATACATTTATATTTTCAAACTCCAGCTAGACTCCAGGATGCACAGGAACCAAGGCAAATAAAAAAGAGACAAGAACTATACAGACAAAATGAACATAGTTTAACATAGAATATGATACGATGTTAGAATATATTTGAGAGATATTAAGGTACAGAATTTTTTGCAAGGATCCGAAAATGTAACGTGTGAAAGCACGCAACTAATACAATGTAAAGGACAGTTGATCCTTAATGCCAAAATATGACGAAATAATTAAAATTAATAGATATTAAATTAAATACTCATTTACAACCATCCATGAGTCAAATATACTTAATTCAAATAACTCGAAGAAAACGAAGCAGAAACTTATGTGCCAATAAATAAAGGACTGATGTTACGTAACATTTTAATTCTGATTGATGTTATAATTTACCGTTTATTCTTAGATTATGCATGCAGCGTTTAGCAAAATACTAGTAACCTGGCAACATTTATAGAAATGGTCCGGTTCTCACGGGGAGCGGTCAGCTAACGATTTTCCGCGATTACATCGCTACGCCCGCAAACGTATGAAACTAATTTACCACAGTTTTACGACTGCTTAGTAGTATTGCGTATATTACTGAACGTAGAATTAGATACTGCCAATTTACATTAAATATATATACACTGCTTTAACTAAAATAAATAAAAAAGGAACGTAATATTGAAACAGACAAATTAAAAATAAACACACGTGGATATAAGATTAATTTAAACAGTAGAAAAATGTTATTTATATTTCGTGTTCCGCAAAATATAATAAATTAATATAAAAAAGTTCTGAAAATCAAATGTATCCAATATTTCAGCTTAACAGGACACTGGAGAGTAAATATAAATAATCTTACAAAATTTGAGCCACACATACATACATATGTACTTACATTTATACATAAAACTAAAATCAAAATAAATATTTGAGAACATTTGATTTTCTAATCCGAAATGAGTAGCAATTTTGGCTATAAATGAGGTAATAAAAAGTTTAACGGTATTAAACACATATTGAATGTTACACATCCCACCCAAAGCAACGAGGGCAATAAAACATAGAGAAAACGGCAATGCCACTAAATAAACCAGACACATTTATTTACTTTCGCACTGGAAGCCTATGGACGCATAAAATGCTGCTTGAAGTTGTTTATATTTATTATGGCAGTAGAATTAATTTTATAATACCAGAAGTTATATTCAACTTAAATTAAATATAGATAAATTAATTTTGAAGTGTGTTTTTCGATCACTGAATATTTAGATGATTGATTTCGTTTGAGTAAGTCGTAAGAATCAATGCGTAGTTAAAGTGAACCGATAGGCTCCGTATGAGATATTCTAAGTCCACGATTAAGTATTCTTAATTTTAAACAATTAATATTTTTGTTAAAACTTAAAATAAGAACTCCTTCGTAATAATTTAATTCAGAATAGTCAGGACAAATCAGAATTAATAAATTTAATCGTGGACGTAACTTCAAAGACATATCGTAATGTACTTAATTAATTATAATTACTTGTCTACGGAATTTAATTTCCTTTATGTTGCGTATAACTGTGTTCACAAATACCGCTCGGAACTGGTTAATTAACTTCTTAATTACAATTCAAGCAATACAAAGTAATGGTAGAAATCAAATGCAGCATTTTATCGGTCCCGTTCTTGTTACAAATACATGAACGGGTTACAGGAGTCTTGTAAAGGGCAACACATACACGACTGCCGTGTGTGAAACGGTACCTATTCCATATACTTATGGAACACATACAATCCCTCACCTTTGCTGGCGTGTTATATAACGAAATTTATATGAGAAATGTTCACTCCACACGCTTCGTCTCTGTGTTAAGATTAAATTGATTATTATACAAATAATTGTTCACGAGCATTTATTGCATTATGAACCAATAAATATTAGAATTTTGCCGACAAATGTCACTTCAAAATAAGATGATCTAATATAAGTTTCTCATTGAGTTGACTTCCCTTTGTACTAAGAGCTTGAGATGTTGCTACACAACACCTCAAAGTCTTCTATGCTATGAATAAAATACCTAAAATTTATTGTAAAATTTCTCAGTAAAATAAACAGCCTTTGTATGCTCACTCGGTTGCTCACATAAACCCGGCAGTACTAAGAGCAATGGGCGTAGCGTTGCTACAATACGAATAATAACTTAACTAAACGGTTAAGGAAACGCGAACTTTCGCGGCGAGGACGACCGCGTAAAACCAGCTGTGGTAACTAATGCGCTTCTACTGCAAGGAGCTAATGTTTCCACATTTCTATTTTAACTCCCAACGTTTGCAAATACGAGTATTCGGTTTCTTGTGTGCAACCGTTTCCTGTATACGTAAGTTTATATTAAAAGATAGAAATTCTCGTAAACCTTAGATTAAGGTATATAAAATAAGTAAATGTATTCTTGTTTTTAAGTCAAAGAATCACTCAAAAACTTAAAAATTCGTAATAATCTAAAATTTACGAGGAGATTTCATTTCATTCAAAACGGCAAAGATATTCCAAATCAAAAAACACGATAATCTAAAAATCCTAATATACAAGAATGAATCTGAAAACAAAATATATCTTCAAAATAAAATGCATTTCATCAAGAATACATAGAAATAGTTAATAGAAACAGAAAACAAGACGCTTTTCTTAAAATGAATAATATAAATGGATTACCAATGAGGTCATAACTTAGCTACAATAGAGTTATTTCTGCAAACTCGGATCTTATCTAAAATCAGAGACACGATAACAGCGAGAAAATGCATCAACTATGAGCAACGATCCTTTGATATTCAAATTGAATAGATAACACGGAAATCGATGATGGCATCGAATTTCGTTACCGTAAATATACTAAACATAGTGGACATTCGCAGATAAGGATAAAAGCGAAACGTCGTTATGGTACAAGATGATCTTCTCACTATTTTACTGCGATGATATCCGCGAATGTCTTTCCGCAAACATCGACTGAGTGCTATAAAGGTATCCCTACACGTTATGGGTTGGAGCTCCTCAAAAAAGGTTTTGATATCCATGACATAATCGTAAGCGTCTTAACATCAGTCACATCGTTATATTGTACGTGCATTTGATGAGAATGAGATCGTTTGCACTTTCTTTTCCTAACCGGTTCAAGATAGCTCTTGAAGTATTCGATAAACCTGAGAAGGCCCTAAAGATTCACTTCCATATAGTCACAAGACAAAACCTTCATGTCATCAGCACGGTTGCCGCTAATCGAATTGGACTTTACATAAGTTATTGGCTATTACTTACCCCTTGTGCAATAGCTGCCATAATGACCATTTAATGTCATACAATACACATACCTATATACAATACACATTTGCTACTACATTAAATAAAATTAGCATCATTTTGACGGACAGACGCCTAAAGCAAGCTTTGCATACAAACCCAACGAGAAGCAACAGACAGCTTTGATGGATAATACATAATTCCTCATTTCTATGGTTCTTCGTAAAATTCTATTATAAAGCCAGCTTCGAAAAGACATAACATACGAAGCTAGGACATAAATGTTATTGAGAATTACAAAGCGAATTATTGCTGAAGATGCTGGTACGAACAAAACATAAATAGCATCCAATTTCACGGGCACTAAATAAAATTAGCAGCACTGACAAAGTAACAAAGCGGTCTCAATAATTTGTCCCGAACGAGCCGAGTGGTGCCACAAATCTGCTCCATTAATCATGAACATCGATATACCTGTCACCTGCAAACGCACTGGTGAAATAATCCACACTTAAGTCTTAATAACAAAATGATTCCATCTGTCTGTACTTTGACTTTTTTTTCATGGCGGAACCGTTGACTTGGACTTGATGTTTGGCTAAGCAATTACTTTCTGAGCCAAGATATGAGGTACTATCGCAATCTAAAATTTTCTCTTGTTTAGTATTACCGATATCACATAATATTTTGTCTCAAATACAATAATTGAGTACACTAAATATTAAAATGTAGCATATAGTACATCTGTCATATTTTAACAAGATGCAAAAATGCAACTTAAGAGCAGGTGAAGTCGGGAGCGAAGCGGAAACGTGTAAAAATATGAATTGCGAATGTAATACGAGGTCCAGTTAATATGCAATAATCGCCCCGAGCGCCGAAGACGATACAATGGCAACAATGGTGTCGATATTAGTAATTTAACTTTGTAAGAGATACGACAAATTTAATCCAATTTAATGAATATAAAAATCTTCGTTATTATGAAACATACTAAATATAGTACTGTTTACCGAGTTAAAATGATTGATGCAGTGAACGATAGTGTTGTTGTCGTTACAAATATTGTTGCAAAGTTTGACACGTACAATAAAATTGCAAATTAATAAAAACATTGTAAAAGGATTATCAGTGATCGTTACTTCACTGAAGTTTAACACAACATACATAATCACAAAAGAATGAACGTTTAAGCATTTCTCGTGAATCGCAATTACATTTCAATTTTCCGTGCACTAAACGTGTGCCATAAGTATGGGCTATAGTTGGAAGGAACGAGGCTCTCGACTCGTAAGATTAAACGGAAATTTGTGGGCTCGCGAACGCCAGAATGTTGAGGTAGGCCATGTAACAAGTGGTCGGATAAATTCTCTGTTTGCCACGGCCACATGAACACGTTGATTACTTTGCTTTTTCGATACACGCTATTGGAATTATCTTGCTCTTAATATTCATCGTTTTGGTGTCCCTTCATAAGAGATAGTATTCTTATTACATTTATGTTTTAAATAAAGTACAAATATTAATATTTTCATTGTATTAAGTTCCTTTTGATAAAACGAAACGTTTGGGAAAATACATACAACCGTGAATACTACTGTAAATTTCTTTCACTTTGTTATTATTTAATAAAATATAGCAGGTAGCTTTTCCTCGCACAAAAACAAACTCAAGCAAACATTAGGTAAGGACGGACAGAATAAACAAACATATAAGCGCGATCACAGCGAGATGGCCGTAACGACTGTAACGAGACAAGATGGGGCTCTCGCGTCGAAACTCGGATAAGACGGGCCCGCGCCTATTCGAGTGGAGCGCGGCGCGAGATGATCGATAATAATGGTAATTCCGCGGCCGACACGTGTACCGTCCGCCCGCGATCGCGATCGCACGCCCGCCCTATTACGTACTGAAGGCGACCACGATGACAGAATGTCCTCTTTATCGGTCAGAAAGTTAATGTTTTTAAAAACCTTCATGAACAGAACAAAAATTACTTTATATCACGGCGTGCGTAAATGGACGTTTTACGCACGCTTCGAGTGCGCAAAACCCCCATTTCCGACCCCGTAATATAAAATTTTATACAACACGCGGACGAAAAATGTTTTTCTGACTCGTGTGATTGCAGTCCTCGCCTGCGGCTCGGCCTGCAAACTCACACTTGTCAGAAAAAAATTTTTCGTCCTCGTATTGTAATGTACTATTTAGGCATTAACTTAAAAGCTTACTTTTAATTTGTGTATTGATCGTAGAGACCTAAAATAAAATTCCAGGAAATTCTTATACACGTAATTTACAATAATGGCTAAGAGTAATTATTTAAACAATAATATCGTGCGCCATTTAAAATTAATCTTAAACAAACAGCTACAATTCTCATAGGTCGGCTGATTTCATCTTGCCATATGTTTAATTGGGATGCTAGTTTGCATACTAAAGGGTAAGGTTATCACGGGTTTGAATAAAAGCAAAGCAGATATTCCTTTCTGTCGTGAACGGTTTTAGCACGTCCTAATTCCTAATAGGGCGGACGTTCAATCGCGATCTAAGGCGGACGGTACACGTGTCGGCCGCGAAATTACCATTATTATCGATCATCTCGTGCCACGACCCGTAACTGAATAGGCGCGAGCTCCAATCTTATCAACTGTTTCGACACAAATGCCCCAAAGTGTCTCGTTATAGCCTTTACTATCTTTTAAGGTATGCTTTTGATCTTTGTTTTATCCTGAGACATACGAGTACGTGGCCCTTACAGAATAATTGGTACTCTTTTTGCATTTTCTCAAATGTTAATTTCCACGTACCACTATTAACATTACCACCGTATATCTATTTACATTACCATGCAAACTTTGGAAAAGACATGGGAAATTATTGCTTTACCATAATTTCACACATCTTGGGTCAACTGTATTTACGACATACAAAAAAAAATAAGTCTGTCTATGAAATGAAAATAAATTCACTTCCTAATGCTTTTAGCACATAATATAAAAAAAACGACCAGATTTTGTCTGGTTGTACGAGTTTTCCATAAGAACGCCTAAAATGATATTAGTTTAAGCTTCACGCAAAAATTCAGCCTTTTACAGGTGTGCCACAGATCACCATTTACCTCGAAATTTAAAAAGAATTCCTGCATAAAATTCCAAGTTTAAATTGCACTGCGGTAACGCAGACAACGCCGCGCGGGGAAGCCGGCACATAATAAAGTGGGCAATCCCATTCTGTCATCACGACGACCTTTTGTTCATCCTAATAGGGCTGGCACCGGCGGGTGTCGGAATCAAAATTACCATTATTATCGATAATCTCGTACCACGTCTTGTAAGTTCGCAATTGGCGTAAACTTAAATCTTATTCCGAGAACGTTCGACTGAAATAGGGGCGAATGATGATCTAGCCGTTTCAAAAACTACAAACCTATAGAAGTATAAACGAGCAAAAATATCTAGTAATAAATTTATCAAGTGATATAAATAAAAAATAAACATAAAATATTAAGTTTGTACGCTCACTATCCCTGTAATAACAGAAAAGAAACATGCAAGCAACAGCAGACGCAAGAAAAACCAAACAGAAGCTAATAATCTTCTATATATATATATATATATAAAAATCAATTGCTGTTCGTTAGTCTCACTAAAAGAGCTCGAGAACGGCTGGACCGATTAGGCTAATTTTAAATTAGAATAATTGGTGGAAGTCCAATGAAGGTTTAAAGGTGAGTAAATATGAAATATATTTCATAAATAAATTCTGGGGCGGTACAAAGTTTGCGGGTCAGCTAGTTAGAAATAGATATAACATTAGAAACTTTATATTTTGTGCTAACGCAATGAGATACGTAGGACAGAATTACAGTGTCAATCCTTCCATCCTACATTCCATTAATTCCATATACAGAATCGTTCATCGTACATTACCAGAATGTAAATAAATATCCTATTATAGAAAAGTTTACAAATATAATAACGAATGTACAATTAAATGAACTCGTCTTTCTTAACTTATAATTACGCAGAAAGATAGTTACGGAATGTGAAATTGCACAAATCACATACATACACATTTGTTGCTAGTAAAACAGCGTTCGCATACATCCAAACGCAAGTAAATTAAATAAATAACAGATCACGACTGTACGTAAGGCGACTCGTGAGATGCGACAAGCACCGTACAGAGTAGACAGACGAAGATATACAGCGGATTTACTTCCACGACTATCTGCACTATGTTTCTATGTACTTCTGACCCAGATGATGGTCGTATGTACTCGTTATAATAGAGTAGTACCTACGCAGACGCTGGGCACTTCGAATACAAGACACTTCTGATTTTTCTAAGTTTTTTTTTATGGCCTTTCTCTAGTGATCTGAACATAAATTCAGCAGTACACTGCTGAATTTATGTTCAGATCACGCTTCCTTCAAAGCTCTTCACTCCCTAATATTTTTACTTACAAATTGAGGTTTCTTTTTTTTATAAAATAGGAGTAGCGGACGGGCATGCAATCCACCTGATGGTAAGTGGCTACTGCCGCCCATGGACATCTGTAATCAACCCCAGATAGGATTAGATATTCCTACCTGAGGTCGGCCACAGATGCGCCGCTATCCCTGAGGACTAAGCTGGAACGCCTCGGAAAAGTCTGTCTCCCTTACCACACCCTTTAAACCGGAACACAGCAGCGCCTTACAGTGCTGTTATTAGGTAGAAATAGGTGTGGCGGTGGTGCCGCCGGAGTCGAACCACAAAGGGTTCTACCACCTTCAAATATTTAAAGATGAATTATAATATCAATTTATTACATATCAGTATTTCAAATGTATTTTTCAAAACCGGTTTCTTGTATAATTACTACACATTTCATATATTTATAGTGAATGACTTTCTAAAGTCTACTTTGTCTACTCATCATATATCATCATAATATAGTCTTCAAGCCGCGTCAGGAGTCAGCAACAGACGACACGGCGGCTTAGCGCTAGTCCATGCGTGTATTTATGTACTCGGTTCCCGGAGCCGGGTAATGGCAACACAATATCACAATGCGGGCACAGATTTATGCGCAGGCGCATCGCGCTCGCACGCGGAAATCCCATAGTTATTTACCGGTTGCCGGCTAAGTGCGGCAGATTTATCGGCCGCCGCACCAGTGACCATCTCATTCCACGGTGTTTTGATGGCAACGAAATCGCGCAATCTTTCTAACCGTATAGGTAACTAGATGCCATAGCAGAATAATGAGATACCTAGTCTGTAAGATGTAGACCACGAGACATCAAGTGAAGTCATTCAAGATGTTTTTTCATCTTGAATGACTTTAATGTTTATAAATTTATGATCTACAATTTAAAACGAAAAAAATACAATTTATTATTACTTGGTACGAACAAGGAGTACAGGACGCCCCCCGACCAGGTGGACTGATGACCTGGAGCGGACGGCGGGTAACCGCTGGATCCAGACTGCTCAAGATCGGTCGGAGTGGCGTAGATTAGGGGAGGCCTATGTCCAGCAGTGGACTATTAAAGGCTGATGGATGGATGGATGTTGCGAACATATATGAATAGTTTTAGAAGATTATTATTTATGGGTATACTAAACTTTATGAGTAAATTCGTGTTGATTAAATTAAGGTAGATATGCATACGCCGTGCCGTACGTATTTTTCGCATCCAATTAATAGCAAATTGGTTATTTTGCATGCTTGCAATATAATCGGCATTTCTGCTTGCTACATACAAATAAATTATCATCAGCCCGGCTAAATTGCTACTATAAACTTGTATTGAATGTATTCCTATTTTACTGTTAATTTACTTATTCATGCGCATAATTTGCAATGTAATTTATAAAGTACTTTCATTCTGAACGTCTTAGGAGATATAATTTCAAAATTTTCTTAGACCTCATCTACATTTGTAAGATTTTTTTGTACAAAACATCTAGTTTACGCCTCACCCCTCTACGTTATCCTTCAATAAGTCATGTTAAGTTTCTTAAGACTAAATAATTATTAACTAAATATGATACATGACAAAATACGATAACTCCCAACCTAAGGAATTAATATGAAAAGCGTATAAACCTGAAAATAATTAATACCGCTAGATTGATGTTCATGAAGGCCGGTGTTAGATAGCGTTATTACGGTCATGTCTCGTGTGAAATTACAGCCGATCGTTTGTCAAGCGGCGATGGCGCTCCGTCTGCTATGCTATATTTATGAGGCCCTGGTAACTACTGAACTGGTTTCCCATAAAACGTACTTATAAAGCATTTGGCAAATGCCATATATTATATTGAAAAATAGCTAGAAAGGGGCCTTAATAGGTAAGACTTTTGTATCACATAACAATAGATACTGAAAGTTTAGAAAACCGCTTGTTTAATCTAGTTTCACCTAATTTTTTTAGTAGGTACGAATAAATATAAAAAGCAATGCCAATTCTGACCTAGTACGTAAAATAATTCATTCAATTCATTGGTGGGCATATATAGGATTGAAATCATAGGCAAGCAACTAAAATTATAGTCGTATTAAAATAATTTATCGCGTTCTTAAACAATAACCGTCGTAAGTAAACCTACAGGATTTTAAGTTCTTCTTAATGTTTTAAATGGAAATTAAATCTACCATTCCACATTTGACCAGCGGGCACGACTTTGGTCCCTATGTCCCATTCTATGAGACTGTGGGACACTAATGGGTTGATGATAAACTACCTAACATAAAATAACTCGTTTACGTTAAAGGAAATCATCATCATCATCAACCCATTACTGTCCTACTGCTGGGCACAGGTCTCCTTTCAGAATGAGAAGGATTAGGCCATAGTTTACCGCGCTGGCCAAGTGCGACTTGGTAGACTTATTATACCTTTGAAAACTGTCACGATGTTTTCCTTTAAGTAAGTGATAATTATTTTTTTATACGCACATATTTTTGAAAACTAAGAGGTGCGTGCCTGGGATTTGAACCTCGGACGCCTCGAATAAGAGGCAGAGTTTCTTAACCACTAGGCTATCACTGTTGTTAAAGGAAATACAAGCAATTAAACTTATTAAATATTACGGTCGCATGTGAAATTACACGCGGTCGTTCATCAAGGAACTAACGTTTATTAATCTCATTAGGACGCTGTTAATCAAGCACAAGTAGGTGTAAGCCATACTGAATTGAATGACACTACGTCATCATCAACCGTGTTGGTAATATCACTCAGAATGAGACCGTCTATGTCACAGTTTGCCTGTACGTAATGCACCTTTCTAATCATTGTGAACGTAGAAATAAAAAAAAATGTAGCGACTCTTCTGGTGTTACAAATGTCCATAGGCAACGGTGACTGCTTTCCATCAGGTAGTCCGCCTGCCTTATCGTTAGGTTAAAAATTTGGAAAATCCAAAAGTGCACGACTCATAATGCTCATTTAATTATGAAATATAAAAAAAAAAAAACTTAAGTCGTTCAAAATTAATTGCCGAAAAAACAGCTGTAGTAGGAAGAAGGTACTGCACAAGCGCCCCTGGTGGAATAAATGTACATAATATCTATAGATACAACAATACAATTTTGGTGTTTTTTTCCAATTCTATTGCAGTAAATCAATTTTTAAAAAGTTTGGAATTAATCTCCATTAAATTATCTCGACAATAGTATGCAAAATATCTTGATTCCGTGAACTATCAAGGCTATAATAATAAAAATAGCCGCCAAAATGAAGCGAAAAAAATTTTTCGATCGTAAAGCACTCTCTGATGCTTCGCATCATGAGTCGTGCAATATAAAAAAAAAAGAAATGTAGTACGGAACCCTCCGTGGCGAGTTCGATTCGCACTTGGCCAGTTTTATTTACAAAAATATCCTTCAAAACTTTTCGTAGTAATTGCTGCCTGTTTGGGTTCTTCATTTTTTGCTTGTTAAATGAAGATTGTAAAATAATCACAGATGATTTTGAAAAATCTGAATCCAGGACGTCCAGAGTATAATTAATAATTATTACAGTCTACCAATAATAGTTATTACATTCAAAGCAGAACACCACAACGGTATAGGTGTAACAAGAAACCATGAGCGTACGTCAGCTATAGAAGATAATATAGTTTCAAATCAAATCAATTTGTTGTTCACAACACAAACTACATGTCGTTGTACGTATTCCTGACTCATGCTAACGATGTTACGTTGTAGCTTGTATAAGTACCGAGCGAATCCATTTCGAAGTCGATTACAGATGTCCCTATAAAGGCGACAGTGACTACTTACCATTATTTTTGTTTAGCACAGGGTATAATAACCCTCGTGCTTAGAATATGGAATACTTAACGCGAGTGAGTTGTTTTAAAACAATTCGCCAAGTACGAGTCAACCCTGCACATGTATGGAGGTTTTCGTACCACCAAATATTCATTATTATTTACATACATAATATGGCGTTGGGGTGATGAATCGATGATGATTGGTATGTAAACAACATATAATATAATTAAAATAATTGTTAAATTATTTATATTTATTATAATAGCAGTTATAGTAGTAAACGGATTGTAAAAATGTCAACTGTCTTCCTAAGAAATACCGGTTTATTGTATGGAGACCCCCTTTAATATTCATTCAACTTTATTTTATTTTTATTATTTATTGGTATAACGGCCACTTATGCATCCTCTGTAAAAATTTCAAGTATCTATTACAGAGATAGAGCCCTCTGACAGACAGACAGCGAAGTCTATTAGGCTTCCGTTTTTACCCTTTGGGTACGGAACCCTAGAAACTACTATTTTCAACCATTTGTTCGGAAGTAAGATCTTCGTTCGTCGACAATCGACAAGTTGAGTTGCTATTAGTTCTATTACTACATAGAAGAGACTACTGAGGTCCGTCCGTCCCTCCGCGGTTATTAATCTCATTAGCCCGCTCCTAATCAAATACGAGTGGGCGTGAGTGAGACTAGACGAAGCGTGCGTGTATGATAATGATAAATTAGATCCTTGATAGAATTGATATGTCTTGACTCAATAAAGATTTTCATACAAATACCGGATTTTTATAAACTTCTGATTCATTTTCAACATGCATTATTGACTGACACAAATACACAAAAATTGGCCAAGTGCGTGTCGCACATGCACATGGGTTCCGTACCGTCAAAATTTCGTTTATTTTTAATTTTTAGTATTTGTTATCAAAGCAACCGCAGAAGTAAATACATTGTGAATATTTCATCTTAATAAATAAAATGAAAAATACGGTTTCTTGCATGGCAACCTCTAGTTATTTCGAGCTTTTCTTATTTTTAGTATTTATTGTTATAGCGTCCACCGTTATATTATACATATTCTGTGTTATACAAGGAAGACACATCTCAAATACCTATCGTATTTGATGAAATAACGAACAACCCTTATCACTTAGGGGTATGAAATATAGATAGTAGCCGATTCACAGAACTACTGAATATGCATTTAAAATTTGTTGAAAATCGGTAAAGCCGTTTCCAAGGAGTACGGTAACTAACATTGTGACACGAGAATTTTATATATAAGATGAAACTGCATTATCCATTTTACTTAGTTATAGTAGTTACTTGAGTTGACGAGCACTAAGGGCAGTCTAGTGCAGATGTCAGAGCTGACGTGGTAAATCAACTGGAGCTAATTCGCAGAAGCTTCTAGCTCATAACGCGCGCCATCCATCTTCCGCACCGCGGCGTCACTCGCGCGTTATTGTCCGGATTGGCACGATGACACGCGCCTTGAGACCGCACACTGTACTAACTAGTGGCACATGAGTAAATAAAAGGAATTCGTTTTTTACTCGTGTGCTAGTGGTTTAAGTCTTATTAAAGAAAAACACTTGATTTGTTTCTAAAAACATAAGACTATTGTATATTAAGAACGCGTCTCTAGTCACAGTAATTACTTGAGTTGACGAGCACTAAGGGCAGTCTAGTGCAGATGTCAGAACTGACGTGGTAAATCAACTGGAGCTAATTGGTAGAAGCTTCTAGCTCATAACGCGCGCCATCCATCTTCCGCACCGTGACGTCACTCGCGCGCTATTGTCCGGATTGGCACGATGACACGCGCCTTGAGTCCGTACAGTGTACTAACTAGTGGTTAAAGTCTTATGAAAGAACGCTTTTTTATTTCTAAACATATGACACTATTATATATTACGAAAGCGTTTAACGTTTTAGTAATTACATGAGTTGACGAGCATTACGGGCAGTCTAGTGCAGATGTCAGAACTGACGTGGTAAATCAACTGGAGCTAATTGGTAGAAGCTTCTAGCTCATAACGCGCGCCATCCATCTTCCGCACCGTGACGTCACTCGCGCGCTATTGTCCGGATTGGCACGATGACACGCGCCTTGAGTCCGTACAGTGTACTAACTAGTGGTTAAAGTCTTATGAAAGAACGCTTTTTTATTTCTAAACATATGACACTATTATATATTACGAAAGCGTTTAACGTTTTAGTAATTACATGAGTTGACGAGCATTACGGGCAGTCTAGTGCGGATGTCAGAACTGACGTGGTAAATCAACTGGAGCTAATTGGTAGAAGCTTCTAGCTCATAACGCGCGCCATCCATCTTCCGCACCGTGACGTCACTCGCGCGCTATTGTCCGGATTGGCACGATGACACGCGCCTTGAGAGACCGCACAGTGTGCAGATCAGTGGTACAAACCTTAAAACAGAAATCACTTATAATAAGCAAAAATGTACATAAAAGTATTTACGTGTAAGACATTTAAAGTCATTATTTGATTTGCTACACAAATTAAAAAAAATATAGGTACAAACAATTCGTTAAATAAACCGATCCAAATACGACGTCTATATTTTTCTTTAGCTGGAGGATATCTATGTATCCTCTATTTACTTTCCCTTACCCTCTATACTTAGCCCTCTATTTACGATTCAAATTAATGTACAAAAATAAATATATTAAGATGTTACTTAATCACCAAATTTATTTCAAACCATTATAAGATTTTGTTGAAAACTTACATATTTACACTTTGTTGTATTTTACAACTAAAAATACCTTACAAAACAAACAACAATACACCCCACCCTATGCATATTCACGTTGATCTTCGGACCACTGTGCGAGGCTGACTTATGGCCACATTAGCGCGACACGCTTGACGCATGTCCAATTATTGCACACAATCTGTACACGGGCGTAAAATATGAATAAGCCGTACCGGAGCCATTAACAAGCGGATGCATCTTCTAATGGAAACTTTGAAAGTATATAGGCAGAAATTGAACAGTTGGAAAATATTTAAATTTGTTGGTAGAAACATCAAGTAATTCAAAATTCATATTTTCAAAAATGTCATAATAATTTTTTTAAGCAAAAAACTAGCAAAGTAGATCATCACCCATCACTGATGTTGTCGCTGCTGCCCACGGACCTAATACTACAAGAGTCATACCTGAGGTCAATCATAGATACAATTTTGTTCCTGCGGAGTAAAAATAGGTCTCATGACATTAGATATTCTAAGTTACTACAAGCTTCATACAGAATACTGCAGCTTTACGACGTTGTTATAATCTATTATTTTTAGTATTTTTTAGTGTGAAGGAGTGGTGATTAGCAGTTTTCGTATTTTTGCAAACCATGCATATTTTGTAACCAAACCAGCCACTTACAGATATTCAATACCACAGCAACGTGTGTGTGCGGGGTTATAATAGGACGCTAGTCACTTTGAAGGGACGATATAATGTTGCCAGTAAATAAATCGTAGACGCGGCACGCCGGTAACAAATGGACCGGCCCCGGAGAAATATTGCAAAAACTGTTTAAAATATCGCCCGCATTGTTACGTGTAACGTGAGATTGTTATAACGACCATGTTTATGAACTGCTTGAGATAAAATTGTTTTGAAGAGGAAATTGTGGATACCTCATTAATATTGTAGTGCTAGAGACACATTTACGTGACACTAGCATTATCAAGCTTAACAAATGCTGCTCATGATAATTTAAAGTTTATATGTATTTTATCATTTTCTTGCTATTGCGTCAGTCATTGTAAATCATGTGTAATTTTTGTAAGCAGCATTTTCTTCCAATTCTATATAAGGTACTTTTTTTTTCTTAAGTTCACACTTGTTTTAGTTCTTTTATCGTTCCATTATATTATATAGGTATGATACGATATATATTTTAGCCCTCCATCATTCATGGAGATTTCTCCTTTGCATCTCGTTTTTAAAAAACATTATCTCGGGATGGCTCTTGAATGGCCGGTGTGGATAAATTGCCGCCATTTGTTCCAACTGATTGGGCTCCGCAAGGGATGTATCTTGCTTGATTGTTTCCGAACCCTTCCCAAGTCGACGAATAAATGAAAACTGCGATGGATCACAAGCAATCTCGGGTAGTATCGGAATCCCTGTAATATTTCGTTGTTCCTGAACAAAGCCTCAGTTTAGCCTAAGATGGATGCAAGGGAAACGATCACAAATCCAACGTCCAATTTGTAAATGGACCACCTATGTAAGTTTTGAAAATTTATCAATCATTATGGAATAATATAAAAATAAATTAAAGACAATTTAAAAAAAGAAATTAAATTTTGTGGTAGCGAAGGTATCAGCTTGTAAGATACAAACAGTATCCGATCAAACAAGGCGTACAAGACAGTATCAGTATATTTTAATAACATAAAAATAATTTACCTTGAGCTTATATTCCAATTATATGAGGTCAGAAAGGAGTTTACAAAAGCGAGGACTGAATAAAATGATGCATCTCACTTTATTTGTAACATACATACATAATATCGAAAATAATTGCAACGAATGCTAACACCTAAACTTTACATCACGATAAGTATGTCGCAGTATATCCGAACAGCCTAAACTTAACTGAATAGATGTAAGAGATTCTAAGTAGATAGTCAGCTGATTTACATAGAACAAGACGGCGGAGGACGATGAATAAGAAAACGCTTTATCAGCGTAATTACGATTAATGTTCATAGCTGAGCAAGCAGTGTTCGGTGTGCATGCGGGTTGACAAAATGTTGTTGTTGAGAGTGGACAGGGCACGGGGACCAGTAATCCGACGGGCGAGACGTTAATTAATGAACATTACTTAAACCGATTAGCAGTCGGACCGCCCGCGCGATCTCGGGCGCGCGCCGCAAAACGTGGGCGAAAGCTGCTTTGGGAACGAGGAGCTGCTTGGAGGAACTGTTGAATTAGAAAGTAAGTTTGATTAAGGTATAAAATACCTACGCTGAAGTTTGAAGAATGACTATGAATTCATCAATAGTGAGTAGTCTCAGCAAGTAAAAATAAGCAAGGACTAAGGGCAGAACACTAATATTTACGAACTTACACAGTGATTAGTAAACGTAAAGAGGTTATAATTGTAGATCTTGAATACGAATATTTCTGAAATTGGAGCTGATGCGCTAAAAGGTAATACCTAATTATTCACGTCCCTGTAAAAATGTATTCCATTATGATAGAAAATGTTGAACTTTCAAATTGAGATATTATCATAGCTGTAGGATAAGATTATTATAAGTATCGGTATCCGCTATCGCGTTTAAATTAGACGTAACCTTATTATCATTACGAGTCGAGCAATACGGAGCGGCAAGATATGTCGCAAGAATAGAGGATGTCACGATCTAAACTTAACTCACTTGATAATTCTGATTTTACATCAAAAGTAAACAGAAAGTTCAATTAGAGAAATACTATATTGGTTGGTATTGAAATAAAACGGCAGCAAAATCTTATAACCATAATATTAATTATCTTCATGAAAGCGAAACTAACCATTTCTATAATTTAACAATAAAGCAACAATGGTGATACAAAAAGTACTAGATTTTAGTAGACTAAAGACAATTGTTTCAATACTGTTGTAAGTAAATAACTTTATAATTAAACCAATATTCTTATCGTCCAAAGACTTGTCAAAATAATTTAACCCGAAAATTTTAAATAAGCTTTAAACTATACGACAAAATATAAAGTAATGATATTTGAGGTTTTTTTTACATTTCTAAATTTCAAAAACGCCTTCTTCATACAAAAGGCACCGACACTTACGTCTTACAAACTTCGTCTTAGTATAGAGTTTAAACTTTAGACCGACTCTAAGTATCCAAAGGTCGTCAAATTTGGTATAATCCGTGACCGCTCCATTTGTTCCACTTCCATTCCCAACTCCCGTCCCCCTTGACCACTCTGGAGCAGATTAACTAAACTTAACCGTAACAACATTAATAATAATTCGACATTGGATAACTTCGTAAATCTTTAGACTAGTCCTGATGAAATTGTTTATAAGATGTTTACGGTTAATCTGTTTAAGATTATTTAGTGGATTTACGGTAAATTAATTTGTTATTATAATGCTCTATGTATAGCCAAAATCGTAACAATATTGAAAACTGGTGTCGGCGATGTTGGCGGGAGATAACGGAATAACTTTTATGTTTTTCTCTTTGACAGTAGGACTGTCAAAAATTGTGTCTTCTTTTTAACCGACTTCAAAAAGGAGGTGGTTATCAATTCGGCCGGTATCTTTTTTTTTATGTATGTACACGAATTACTCCGCCGTTAGTGGACCGATTTTAATAATTCTATTTTATTGTGTAGGGACGAGTTGGAAGTTGGTCCCATTTAAATATGGTTAGGATCCATAGATGGGTTCTGGAGAAAATGAGGGGAACTCCTCCACCCATGTAAATATAACAGCCATAACTTCGCCGTTTATGAACCTATTTTAATGCCTTTTATTTCGTGTGTGGACAATTGCTACAAGTTGGTCCCATTTAAATATGATGAGGATCAGAGCAGGTTCTGGAGACAAAATATGTAACTCCTCAACAGATGGGTATAATTGAGTTTTGTTTGACGATATTTGCTGTAGGTTCTAATGAATTTGCAAAGCCAGTTCATCATTGACTATTTAAGGGTCTGATAATGTGGCTTGGAGTCAAAATATGTAACTCCTCAACCGATAGGAATAATTAAGTTGTGTTTAAAGATATTTGGTGTAGGTTCTTATGAAATTACAAAGCCAGTTCATCATTGACTATTTAAGGGTCTGATAATGTGGCTCGGAGACAAAATATATAACTCCTCAACCGATGGGAATAATTGAGTTGTGTTTAAAGATATTTGGTGTAGGTTCTAATGAAATTGCAAAGCCAGTTCATCATTGACTATTTAGTTAGGTTAGGTTGGAACATATAAGATAATATAAAACTAAGCGAGCAGGGCGCGGTAGCGCCCTGCGAGCGGGCGGTTCCAATCAATGTAAATTCAGACCTTACCTTCATTCATGATCACTTTTTTACAATTTTATATTGTATTAATATAAATGTTAGTATGTCATCACTAAAAAGGGTGAAAAAAAATTTTTAACAAAAAATACAACCGACTTCTATGTCACTACAAAGTAAAAAATAATTGAAATGAATGTTGGTTTAGTACATATTTCTGAAGTCGGCGCTCATATTAGACACGCTGTTTACATCGTTATCCAACGAAATATATTGAGCGCCGACTTCAGAAATATGTACTAAACCAACATTTATTTCAATTATTTTTTACTTTGTAGTGACATAGAAGTCGGTTGTATTTTTTGTTAAAAAAATTTTTATTGTAAAAAATACCAAATAATATTTCAGCCTCTCAAATCAGAGAGGCCTAAAAAGCTTGCGGCGAGTCGGAGCTCTACAACGCGTTTTGACTGCTGGTATTTTGTAAATAGGCATATTGTGTAAATATAAAGCATGTGGACTAAAGAAAATGCAGTTCGAAAACATACATAATATTATATCGTAGGATGCAGATAAGCCCCAGATTCAGGGGGTGTGGTAGGGCGGGGTTCGTAACGCGAGAGCAAGAGCGGCGAATAAATAATATTCGTTTACAATGCCAGCGGTAGTAGAAATATATTGTTTTTGGAGCGGTGAACGATCTTTGATCTTTTGGCTCGTGGTGCTGGAATAAGATGGGGTGTATGTACCTAATGGTGTGTATCTAACTAAAGAAGTATATAAAATTCCAAGTGATCTTTATTGAGCTTATTGTTAAACATTTATCAGTAAAATTTGGAATGTGACGTAAATCGTGATTTCAATAAAACAAAAAAGAACTAAAATGAAGCATTATCCTAAATGTATATATACCATGCATATAGGTTTTGTAGATAGGAGAAAGTAAATTACAAACATGAAATGCTGAGTTAGTGATATAAGACGCGGTTATAATAATCGATTCCTAAATAGCTTAAAATATTTATATTCAAACCAATATACATCAAAATCTATACCACAAAACTGTTCAAGGTACTGAAGAACTAACAAAACTCAAACCACAACTAGCTATCAAAACACGCGAAGCATTATTAAGTGCACCTCAAACACCAGAAAAGCAAACAGACTTTCTAAAACAAAAGATAAATCACAGCAACTTTCATCCAACTTCACTTGCCGTGGAACAATACAGCTTATATTCCAAGGGATCGGAAAATCAAACAATGTACCCGTCAATACACGAACACACGTGAGCTAGAATACATAGGGCGTCTCGCAAGGAGTTCCGCTCCGAACAATTCTCACCTTATTGCCTAGATCATAAGAATTGAGTAACGAGCATTTGTGTTTTAAACAAGTACAGTAAAGAAGCTCACAGATGTCACGACTGCGCAACCTCTCAATTTCCGAAGCGAAACCGCATCAAACGATTATACTGGCGGCTACCGTTACATGCAACTGGATGCAAAACCCCTACTGTTTGTTCTCTTAACGCTATCTCAGTAACGTTTACGTTTAATTGAAGGAATTTTCCTATCCATAAAATCCACAATACAGTCTTTACCATGTCGAATTGAACGATCATTGGAATTAACGTTATTGATCTTGAACTTCTTTGAAAACATTATGAAAAATCTCTTAAGACTAAATAAATTTGCAATACGCATGTAACATCGCAAGGTTAGACATAATCGCCTTATTAGGATAGAGCGTATCATTTTTTTGTTTGTAGATGTTACAAGCACTGGCAAACTAAAAGTATCAAATCCGGGATTCCAGAGAATCAGTTAACAATTTACAAAGAACTGAAAGGAACCAAAAAACAATTGACGTGATCTCAAGATCGTATAAGCAAATGCAGACGAAGATTTATTGGCACGACGTTTATCTGCCAAATAAATGATACAATGAGATTATTTCTGTGACGTACAAATGCAATGATCGATATTTATTTATAGAATTTCAAATTTAAGTAACAGGAACTACATTAAAGTAAAAATTTAAGTAACGGGTAAATTAGGGAATGACCATTACATGGAACGAATGCTGTATTATGATATGTCGAATAGTAAAACTTATCAAAACTCAGACATCTAAAAGGGTTTGAAAATTTCTTATAAGCTCACTTACGTATACTTACAGAAATATTGCCTCATATGGAGACATATGCCTAAGATGGACACTAGGAATTCATTTTTGAAATCCTAGTATTCATCTTCATAATATGTATGACAAACTCCAATGCAAAAAGGTTCATGGTTACTTCCGCTTTAAAATGTATTCTCTGTCAGTGCTTGAGGTTCGTTAGATAGATTTCGTTGTTGTAAATAAATATATTTAAGGAATGTATCAAAAAAGTGTCACAGAATTTTACGGCACACAATACACTAAATATTCATAGTAAGGCCGAGGCACAGCTAGGAGGCGCGAGAAACCCTCCCATAGAGAGGAGACATGTCCGATTTAAAATTCACTCTTGGAACAGCAAAAAATAGGTTTCCCGCTGAACACGGCGCATTATGCGGGCGTGCGGCACGACCGCGCTACCGGCTGCAGTTCCACTGCCACCGGCGACTGCGCGCTAACACACACGTACTTCGCGATACAGTTTAAAAGAAAAGATATTTGAAACGAAAGATATTTGAAAAGATTTTAAAAGAAAAGTAAAATAAAAGCTTGTAAATATGGGAGACTTGCGGTTGCAGCGTGCCTGCCTCCGATGACTGCGTACAAACGTATTACTTTTGCGAAACAGTTTAAAAGAAACGCAGCAAATTTGGAGTAGACAAATAAAAATTGCGCGACTTTTTGCAACTGTAGTGCGACTGCCGTTGACGAATTTGTGTAATTTTGGATGTGCAATTTAAAACGATAGCCTAGTGGTTAAGAAACTCGGCATCTAGATCGAGGGGTCCAAGGTTCAAATCCCAGGCACACACCTCTGATTTTTCAAAGTTATGTGCGTATTAGAAATTAATTATCACTTGCTAAAACGGTGAAGAAAACATCGTGAGGAAACCTGCATACCTGAGAGACTTATAAGAAAAAATGTCAACGATATGTGAAGTCTACCAATACGCACTTGGCCAGCGCGGTGGACTATGGCCTAATCCTTCTCATTATGAGAGGAGACCCGTGCCCAGCAGTAGGACGGTAATGGGTTGTTGATGATGTGCAAATTAAACAAAACGTCTCTACAAAAGTTCAAAAGCGCGATTCAGGATGTTAATAACGCCAGCTCTAGGTACAGGAATGAAAACCAAAAAAAATGCTTCTATGTACATATTTGCAATGCGTCGTATTGTAAATTAAATAATAAAAGTTGCATGTTATTACTAAACACTTGTCGTAAAGTAGTCAAAGACTAATAAAATAGATGCGACAGCGAATTAGCAGGGGCTAACATTTGTAGTGTGGTACGTGTGAGTTAAAGCTTTGGTCTTACACTACTAGTCTACCGACATTTGGTGCTCGACGGATTTTAGTACCTCTGTGTGTTTAGTCGCTCTATAAGCTAGAGTTGTAGAGTCTGGTGAAGACGATTCGGGTTACCATGGTAACTATTCTGTCTAATAGAACTTATAAGCAGCCCATACAGCTCAGTTGATGTTATGTTTGCCTCTTATCAACCGACTCCAAGAAATGAGATTCTGTATTCGGCCGCTTTGTAAGTAACCGCTACTTTCTCAAAAACTACTACTCGAATTTGGGTGGAGTTTGTTTTTATTTTCCATTGTTTGAGTGTAGACAACGTCATTTCATTAATAGTTAATAAATTAGTTAAACATAAAATATTAAAGTATGATAAATTGATTCTTAAAATTCTTACCTGTACTGTACATATCGGGATAGCTGGTGAGGTCCTGAAACAAATTTTAACCAAAATTAAATATCTTGAACACTTAATTTGATGAAAAACATTTATGAAAACATCTGCTTGATTAGTTCTGTTCATAGGGAAAAAAATCGAAGTCTATGGTTCTGTTCTATTTATCGACAAAGAATTTATAATTGTTTAACAAAGAAGTAGTAACGACGCCATCTATAATAACTCCCAAATAACATGCGACCCCTACTTGAACTCCACCAAAAATGCATCACGCTTTCTACACTCACAGCCCCACACTAGGATTCCCTGTATCGTGGGTGCAATGGACCCAGACCCAGAAACAGAAACCTGAATTCATCATTTATATATCGGTCTGGCCGGGGATCGAACCCAGGACCCTCTGCGCGTAAGACTGGTAGATACGGTGACCGCTCCGCCACGCGGGTCGTCATCGCTGCCCGTGATGACTACGAGTAGGTTGAACATTTCGTATAAGAGTCTCTTCCTTACCAAACCCTTCATATACAGCAGCGCTTATCGCCGCTGTTAGGCAGAAATACTAGCTTAACATAAAACTTGGTAACAATCTTACGCTAATAGATAAAACATATCAATCAATCCGTCGTTTATTAATAATATTCACACGCAGTCACGATACAGAGGAGGCGAGGTACGGATTATTACTTTCGGATCCAGTTTATGTTTAGCGGAAAATTTACCGAGAACATTGCTAACGTACCTACGTAAAACCCATTAATACAGCATCGCTCCGAGCTAGCGATAAAACGTCCAACACAAACGATAATAGGATCACGGATCGAAGGGGAAGTAATTTACCAACTAATCTCCATGCAAATATTATACGAACAATGACACCGGTGTTAATAGTGGTGGGATCTGCATCGGCGCCATAACCTAGACCTATAGAATTAAGTACCCTTTTGGCAGTATAATTTACATTTACAACGCTTTTACACAGCCGCAATAAATCGTATCGACAAATTATAGTAGCAATTAATCGATATCGACACGTATTATCGATTAAAGAACACTAAAGAACCGCTATAAAAGGAAAAATGTGTATAGAACATCCCCGGTATAAAAGTAGATTTGTTGGCATCATAAAGTATTTACGGCAAAGGCACTGCATAAGTTTAACTTAACTAATGGACTTGGAATGTCAAATAAATGTGTTACAAAATGGCAAAATACTACACTAGGAATACATCGATTTTACTTTGATAAACTTGCAATGCGATCATTTTTTTTAACGATTTCGAAAACGAGCAGGTGAGTGAGTATATCACCTGTACGTAATTTTGTTTGTTTTTAGTATTTGTTGTTATAATAACTATACTAGTAATGATTATAGTAATACACAGTCTTTACCCATTTCCAGTGACTATCAACTATGGTTAAAGAGATAGAGTCCTTCACAGGACAGCGGAAGCTTAGTAATAGGGTCCCGAGTTATTCCTTTGGTTACGGAACCCTAATATGATATACAAGTAAGACTTTTTTTATAATATAGGAGTAGCAGACGAGCATGCAGTCCACTTGATGGTAAGTGGCTACTCCCACCCATGGACATCTGTAGTCAATCCCAGATAGGATTAGCCCGCTACCCCTAAGGACTGAGCTGGAACGGCTCGGAAAAGTATGTCTCCCTTACCACACTCTTCAAAACGGAACACAGCAGCGCCTAACACTGCTGTTATTAGGCAGAAATAGGTGTGGCGGTGGTGCCGCCGGAGTCGAACCACAAAGAGTTCTACCACCTTCAAAAAACTTATTTCCGACTTCTTAAAAATATGTTTCAAATAAACATGTTTGAATGTTTGACTTTTTTGATCAATAAGTCTAACGATTGCGTTCCTAAATTATTACATATTACAACAAATACATATTTTCCCCGCACATTTCTTTGGCCAATTCAATGCATACTAAGGCCGACATTAATTTCTTATTAAGTCAATGAGAATGTTTATCCACATATTTATCGGATAAATAATTTTAAAGTTGCAAAATATACCGTCAACTTATCGTAGTTATGTGGCGATATCCGTTTTATTACTGTTATCGCAAATAAATAAAGCTAATGGATATTTTATATTACAAACTTGAAAGCTAAATCACAATAATTAGCTAAAGTTAGAATTCTTGCTTTTTAAGTATGCTTAAATTTATTCAAATAATATTTCATTGATTTTATAATGGGTGTACATAATATCTTTATGTATTCAAATACGTTAAACGTACGAATTAAAAACTTTACAACGAAATACGTGTAAAAAAAATGATTAGTTTTATTCCTTGTCGTCTACAACTCCTTACTGTCCCACAGCTGGACACGGGTCTCTTTTAGAGGTACAGGTGTTTAGCGCATAATCCACTGCGCTAGCTAAGTGAGAATTAGTAGACTTCAAACACCTTTGAGAACAGTATTTTTTTAAAGAACGCATGTGGATTCCCTCACAATGTTTTCTTTCGCCGTTAAAGTAAATGAAAATTAATTTTTAATTGAGGCTGCTAGAACCAGAGTGGCCTAACTGCATTTTAATGATTTTTGACCTATCTGTATTTTCGTAATTTAAAAATGTTGTATAGTCCGTGTATAACTGCTAGTCCGCTCTGAATATAGAAATGAATCGCGTCGCCATAGTAAATTGTATGACACCTCCTCGCAACAACTTCAGAACGGACTATACACTTTTACTTTTCTCCTTATTGTAAATCGTTTTTGTAGTAAGTCTACTCTGGTTCTAATCTAACAGCCTCAATTCATACATAACTTTGAAAACCCCCGGGCCTTCAAATTGAAAGACGACTCTTAACTACAACTACTCTTATTACTCCTACTTTATTAATATCGTGAAAAAGCGATTTCCAATAAGCTCATCTTAAATTAGCTGTTCCAAAGAGTACACCTTTACAACTTTGTAATTTCGTAACGTATAAACAGTAGACAGATTGTATTAGGTTATAAAATTACGCTTATAGGTTATAATAAATTACCAACGCATAAATATGTCTCAAATAAAGGGCAGATCAGATTTTCAGAAACAGATTGCGTATCGCTAGACAAATGAAGCCTTAAATCAAATACGACGCGTTTAAAGCGTTTTACTCACCATCCGTAAAAACCTTGGGATATAAGTCCAAATATTATAGCTAATGTTACATTACTGGCACTTCTCTCTACTACCTACGAGATGGTAAAGCTTTTTACGTTACTGCCTTCATAAATACTCGTATTATGCTAATATTGTTAGGTAGAGTTACTCGTGTGAAATCTTCTAAGTTAGGTAACTACATGTTATTCTGTTTAGAATTATGCATTTATAGATCTTTTACTAGTTTTAACTAATCTAGTCTTCCCCAGTTTTGACTAACCTTGCCAAGTCTTGACTGGACATAAAATTACACACCCAATTACAATTGCAATTACACACATTCAAGGCAACAATGCAACACTTGTTTTGCAACACAATCAGCACAACCAACCACGGATCATGTGTAAGGGCCATTACACATCTGTCACGTTCAATAAAATGTCACGGGTTGAACAAACGCGCGGCTATACCGAACTTTAATTGTATGGAAAAACAGCATTCCACCTCTTATGGCGAAGCAATCGCTATAAATAACGATTGTGTAATAGAGCAATAAACCGCAGATATGATGCACAAAACCTGCATTTACAGTCGACGAGCTTTTGACGTGTTGAGCTTAGATCGTAGAGGTAGTGTCGTAGGTACGATATCCGTCTTAGTACGGTATACATTATACATTTTATATGAAAGTCTCTAATAATAAATATATATATATTTCTCTCTCTCTAATAATAAATATCTATTTAATAAAATCCAATGTATTTTTGTATTATGGTGCCGACTTTGAGTTCTAATATCTTCATCTCATCACTTATATAATTTTTTTACTCTCCTCTTTTTTATGCTCCTTTAAACAATGTAAAGCTCTGTCAAACGAGAGCGGGAACTTTAATAACCCTTTTTTTTTTTTGTTGACAAGGGGGAAACCTTCAAAAGGTACCCGACGCCATGGGAGTGGCGCCGGGTTATATGGGATTTTTACCGCACTAAAACCCCCCCCGGTGGCCGTCCTCAGCGTTTGGTGGAGAACTCCGGGATCTCCAACGGAACACAACCGGAGTCCTAACGCGATGCCCTTTTATCGGGCTCTGCCCTGGGGGGAGCAATTTACGCTCCTCTCACATCCCCTGGTGATTACAGCGATATGCGACCACACAAACCGCTGTCCTTCCCGGGGCCGCTGGTCGGGCAGTTCGAGCTCCCACTCTTGCCGCCCGCAACCCCGGAAGCCCCTTTTAGTCGCCTCTTACGACAGGTAGGGGATACCGTAGCCCTATTCTGGTCCCGGTACTACAGGGACATAACTTTAATAACCCTTTACAACCTTTTACAACGAGTCTACGTAGCAATGCCTAAATAGTTAAGCAGCTCTACAACTCTAGTCATAAGCAAGTCTAAGTAAATGTACGGGCCGCTTGCAAATGCAATTGAATCAATCGTAAACGTATCGCAAACAAGTGCCCGCCATTATTGATGGCGCGTGTCCACGTAGCGTTGATACTGCGTGCGAATATATTACATAAAATACTATATTGCTATTATAGTGGTTCTAATATCAATGGTATGACGCTTTCTATATTTACAGCCCTACAATTAAATTTCGTGGATGCCGTAACACGCAAAAAAATTTGTGATACAATTAATGGGTGGTATAGTCCTATCTATCTTTGTACTATCTATCTATCTCTGTACCTATCCTTAGGTGTACTGCATAGTCGTATGCTACTCCTATCATAATATAAAAAAATATTAAAAAGCTTTGAGAAAATCTATAACCTTGTATCACTACAGTATCTTATGTAAGCTATTTTTTCGTATTGAGAGACATTTAAATGACAAGTTTGGTGAAAAATGTGAAACATTTTCAACATAAATTAATTTTATTACCACGTTACGTTTACGTCAGCAAAATGTAACGAAACATTAACGTCCAAGAAAATATACAGTTATTCGTCAGCAGTTATTCAAAATTAATGCTAGTACAAAAACTGTAAACAAATAAATAAAATATCAAATACGAAAAGCATTTCATGTTTATTTGTTAGGCTTGTTTCATACGCACAATACCATGCGTTTAACTGATCACATAATCGAATATGTAAGAGAATCTAAAGAACTAATAAATTCTTAACATATGATATTGTTTATAAATCAGAATTGGGCATTAAGGCAGGTGATTCATCTGATTTCAAATGATTACGCTATTTTTGCACCCTCATAGGAATCCAAAATAAAACATTTTGGATGGTTTGAAATAATGCTTTTTGTGCCCATTTATAGCTATATCAAAGAATATGAGTAAAAGCGAACCTTTAAATAAGTGTTAGGATAGTAAATAACATTATAGAAACCGAGTTAATATTTCGTAAACTATCATTACATTTTTTATCAAATAAATTGCAGTATTATAAAATAGCATTAAATTGAAATCACATACGAACAATAAATTTTATTATTTGTTAAATAAAAGCTGCGCCTCTAAAGCGTCCGTCTGATCGTAGCCTTATTCTCCATTACCGTTCCTTCCTAATAAAAAACATGGCGTTGAGATCCAAATGCAACAAGTGCCACCTGTTGCGTTGAGTTGTCTGCTTCGAAAAATACACATACATCGTCTCCGAGGAACCACAGCTTGCGTACACATTCCTATACGAATTATGTAACTTTACAATGTTATTGTGGTATATCGTTTATTGTGGGCGGTCAGGAGCACACAAACAATTCAAGGTACCCAAATAACTGATTCATATTGTCGAAAATTCAGAGTATATATAAGACCACCGTGAAGTCATAAGAGACGTCTATGATCAACCACTGTTGTATTTAAATAAGATTACCTACTGCAGTTAACCGTTAAGTCTACCATCACAAAAAAATCTACCCTAAAGTTGGCTTTCTATAAGTATCATGAACCTGCATATGTCCATGATCCACATGGACATCTGTTTTTAATCCAAATTTGTTGTTAAAAGCGGCAGTCCATGAGCGGCGAAGACGGCTTCTTCAAGTGGCCTCCAATCACTTCCGCTACTTCAATTCCTAAAAAACCTCCACTTCAGAATTCAACGCTAGAAAAGAACGAAAAGAATCCGTATAAAACACACACAAACTATAAAAACCGAAACAAACACTTGAACGTGTCCGAGATATATTCCGTTTACTTATTTCATTGAAGCGCCAGCTACCGCGCTACGGTCTCACGACTCAATCTAATAAATAGAAGCTGTGGGGGCCTACCACCATCTTTTAAAAACCATTACAGTTCAGGAAAGATTTTTTTCAATATTGCGTCAACATTATTTTGTCTCGTACCACAACCTATTAAAACCATATTGTTTTATTTCTGCCGGGTGATGTAAAAGAATGAGTAATTTGTCGATTCCTTATACAAGAGGAAACGCGACATCGAAACTAGTATCATCTCTTTCGCACCACGGTCTTGATTGTGTTCCGTCATTCATTTTTCGCTTATCCATTGTATAAAACCCAATGAAATTGTCATATTTTGCTTAAAAAGTAAAAATCTCCTACAAAAACCACAGAGTGAACAATTTCGACCGACATAATACAACTGCTTCTTGAATATTATAAAAACAATCTTACTTTAACGAGGTCGTGGTACGAAATTTCAATGTATGATTAAAATAATATTGTTTTAAGAGATGGTAGTAACCCCCCTAGTATTACCGCCGGTATTACCGGCAAGATATTTACCAATGAGATATCCGGTAGCTCGCTGCCAGGGAACGGTAATAGGAATTATTGAGTTGGCCCGTGCGAAAGTGTGTATCTCGCATCTAAATATGATTTATTATTATTACGCGGAACGAACGGGCTATTTATTGGTTGTAATGGTTATAATGCATAAATAGAAGACGTAGATACAGGTATACATTTCATAGGTATAACAAAATTCTTAGTAGCTCTAAAGGGGTCGACTGTGGTGTCACTGACATCTGCTACAGCCATTTTCATGACCCACAGCTGGACGTGGACCTATTCTAAAACTGAAACAAACCTGGCTTGTGCCCAGCAGCCACATTTTGTGACTTAAAAATCTTAAATTATATTTATTCACTTATTAGTCGTTAATCATTACAAAATAACACAGCATGGTGAGATAACCAATAAATATTTTGCTTTAAATAAACACATCACGAATTTGTAAACAACATAAATTACGCAATGAATCTGAAAATAAAATTGCAAACAGACATTTCAATTTTATCTGTATTCTTGATTATTACGTAGACTAACTGCCAATCTCCGGGCGTTCAGATACATGTAAATCATTGCTTCTCAAAGTGGGCGCAGGGGATCTAGATGGGGACTGTGAAGAATCCAGTGTATTGAATCCAGTGAATTGGGGATTGGGGTGGACAGATTTTTGTAACATAATAAATTTAAAAAGTGCACCAATTTCGATCTTATTGTTTGATTGATCAGAAATAACCATGTTTGTTTGAACATTTGAAGGGCTGAAAGAATGAAATAACGGAGTCTGTAGTGGTCGGTTAACGCAAGTTTAAGAACCTCTGATAGAGATTGTCCATGTCGAATAAATCAAACACGTCAATCTAATCTCAAACAGATCGACTCGCTTGCCTGCTATGTATGGTTCATCGGAGAAATTTAAGGTAATCTATGAGTCTATGAGCACATCAATATCGCCATACTGCCAATATTGATAAATTTAACGAAATCGCAAACACTGCTAATATTACAACGCTACCGCTTGCATTTGTAAAAAGTTCATTTCATTTGTAAAAGCTCATTGATGAAGCGGGTTATGGGGACCACCAACGTCCTCCTTAGCACATTGGTATGCAAACCAGACAGCCCTCTCTGGGCCCGCTGGAATGGTGTACACACACGAGCCAACAAGTGTGTGTGTACTTAGAATTTAAGTTTTTTGTTTTAATTGTCCTTACTAACATAGGCTAAGTTGTCTTTAACACTAACCCCCTTGTTTTGTTTGTTGTACACTAACATAGTTTTAAGAAAATATGTACTATCCAAATCTATGGACTGTAAAAAAAAGGGTCTGAAATAAAGAAAAATTATTATTATATTTTAATTTGTCGAATACAATGGGTAATTTTGATTGGTGAATACAATGTACGTATACCAAACGTCAAAACTTTAGCGTACGAAAAATTATAAGCATGGTTAATGATTTCATTCGCTCCAGTCATTATTCGTAGATAACTGTGTATCGTTCCTTATTTCAAATATAATTTATATCAAACTTAATATAAATATCAGTATTTGTAACTTTATACCCTTTGACTTTAATTTCTTTTTCCATACTCAAGAATTGATTTTGAAAAAATCTTTTTATCTGCTTTATTATGCTTGAAGCGAACTCTATATTGGATTTGATTAAAATCTATTCCAAGATGTGCTCTGGAGCGTAATAAACCAGATGCGTATAAATTGAAAAACGAATCCGCGCGGAGAAAACCGTAAATTATAATAGCAATATATTAGAAAGTGCAGTGACGATTCAGAAAACCAGTGATAACCGGTAATCATGTGCGTGATAAACAAATCTTTCCTATCTTTCCCACGACGACAGTGTAAGCCGTCCAGCAACTGTGTTGCAAATAACGCCGGCTAGCTCTATTGAACAGATTACGCGTGTTTGTCATTTTAATGGAGAAATTCACTTGTTTGTGCACAAACTGGTGGTTCGGTACGTGAGTTCATGGCTAATAACAAGTAATTGACAACGCCTCGGCATTGGGTTCAGCTAGTAGAATTATTACCCCAACAAATCAACGTGACCTTTTAATTTCCTGTGTTTCCAGTAAGTTAGATAATGAAATGTCGCATCGATGAATGTTGCGTTTTAGACTGACACTTGAATCCGATTGTCAAAGATAATAGGTAGAAACATTACGAAAAAATCTTAAAATCTTAGAATAATACTACGTAGACGACTTTTGCATGCTTTACTAAACCCGCCATAACAAAAACTTTTCATTCGTCGCTCGCAACACAAAATTAATGCCATGAAAACGATACGTTACATTCCCTTGCACTGAATTTCTTATGACATAATAAAATTATTCTTAAGCAATTCACTGCAATATTATGAACAAAGCAACATGTAACCTAAACACAACCATCCATTACAGACGATACAACACTACTCTTAGCTATACACATTACACCAGAAACGTCTAGAAAGTGTTTGGCTAACGACAACGCGTCACGCCACCGCTAAGACAATGCACAACGATCAGATATTAATTTGGAAGCCGGAGGCGCGGTCACGACTGCCACCCGGGGCCGCAATCTGGACAATTGAGCACCGCAGCGTTATGTGGAACAGTAGGAACGCCACAGCGTGTGCGATTGAGTTGTGCCACGTTACAATATCCACTAGTGATATGACTGCAAGTGCAGCACTTTATTTTATTTTCCATTACTAACCACGAAATTCTCACTATAACTAGAGGACGCCTCCAGGCCTCCTCTAGTTATAGTGAGATCTTCCAAGCTAAGAATCGATTTAGAAATATATGGGTTCGTAGACAATCCATGTCGAATGTTTGCAATTCAGAATAAAACATCCGACGACATTTGAACACTGCCGCTGATTATCATTTTATCTAAATTGAATGGATTTTGGTGGAAACTACAACATCTCAAATGCCTTCCGAAGTTGAAAAGTATATATTTGTACCAACTCCTAACCATTTGACGTTGCAAAGTGTCGATCCCGCTAAAATACGATCACTTATGATTTTCTTTAAAAATTAGTATAACGTCATATGTTCAAAATCTGATACCAACAACTCAAGCGCAAATAAGAAGAACAAACCCCGTTACATCCACCACACAATATGAACGATACTTTTATCACATTACTGATATAAACACGTAGCGTTTGCCCTGGTTTATGGACGGAACGAGACTCACGATGGCAATTTCGTAGGACATTTACCGGAGAAGACGATTTGCTGAGGGCTCAGGGCGGTAAGCGGTCTACATGAGAAAGGGTGATGTGTCACTTAGAACAGTTTGCATACCGCAGATACGTTTACTGAATTTTCAAAAGACCGATGAAAGCTTACTCTATGTTGCCCGAAGATTTTTGCACGAAGCATGTAAAGTCGATCCCTAATTTTGGTTAATTAAGAAATAGTTTAATTAACATAAACGTTGAATATATTTAATAAAAATAATTAATGAGAATCAAATTAAGTACCTGCAATCTACATCTCTGTAATTTCAAAATAGCTGCCATTGACAGGCCGTGGACTTTTTGCACAATGTCGATATAAGAAATTGTTAAGTTTATGTATTTGTTTAAAATCAAGATTTCACAAGGACTGTCATTATTAACGGAGCAAAAGGTAAAATAGTGATTAGCGTGGGCTTTAACCAGTTTAAAATTTCCAACGAAGCAACTAATGCAGGTGCAAATTGCAGGTGCCAAACCAAAACCACGTGGGGGTACATAATTAGAAAAAGAATATAAACAACATTTTAAATTGGCAAGGCAACAATCAAATCCAATGAAGCGACAAACGCAAATCAGACAAATAAAACTAAAATAAATTTGAATGTCACAAATAATATGACCAAAATAAAAGCTAAAATTTTAAATAAGAGACAGGGGTAATTTACAAAGTCTTGCAACTAAGTCTTAAATTTTATAAACCTTCGCCACTCAAGCGGCCAAAGTTTAAAATAATGATTTCTTAATTGTACGCACGCAGCATACCATTATGCGTACGCGCATAGAAATTGCTATCTCATAGGCAATTATCTTAGTCCAATCGAGCACACCATTGATAATACGTTCGCCTATAATTACAGCTATTTCTCTCAACATTATTCATTACGACACCCGAACAACTGCAAAAGCAACTCTTCGTTTAACCAGTTTTACGACATATTTCCTACCAAAACGTTTGTTTTGAAAGTCAATAGAAGGATAATGATTCCATTTACATAATTAACATTAACAATGAAATTTAAAACTTTGTATGCAAATGTAATGTCATTGAAATGCAGGTGTATGGATATTTCTGTCGGATTCCGTCACAGCGCTCCATTATGGTTGCGTTTTGGTTATTGTTTAGACTTTTTTGTGGCGACTAAAAAAGAAGTTTGATTGCCGTTCCCATGAATAAACAAACGATCGACCTGCCCGTCGAAATGAATAAACAAAGGTAATAAAACCGAATGTACTGATGTATAGCGGAGATAATATATCGATGGAATATAAACAATCCCACAATACAAACTGTGCACACCGTGTTACCGCAAATTCGCTGCGAGCAAGTTTATGCGCGCGCATTCACCGTACTATAATTACGCTCTATCAACGCGGTACTGGCTTATTGAAAGCCTGGTTGAGGGGCGGGGGATATTAAGATGATGGCCGGCTTGTAATTTGATGGATTAAGGAACACACCCGCAGGCCCTAACAACGTGTAATGACGAACGCCTAAAAACGTCTTGATCACACCGCAATTGTAACCAGATTGAAGGGAGGCTGATTTTCTCCACAAACCGTACTGAGAAATGTAAGTGGAAACTGGAAAGTCAGATGCGAAATGTGTTGTTCAAATTATTTCTATTGAATGCATGGGTATGATGAACAACAACAATAAAAATACGATGCAAGATTTTCTTGTATCCCACCATATTTTGTTGTGTCCAACCATATTTATCAGTTACAATCTTCATTTTTTTAATTAAAGTCATCATGCATCATCTAATCATCTTATTGTCCTCGTATTAGCGTCAGTGCCTTAGTGACACTATTCAAATCAGAACACAACGGATCTTAACCCTTGCGTGATACTTCCGCAGTGGAATCACCAAAACTCCTACGAATTTTAAAGAAATTTTGAACTGATAAAAAATAATAATATTCAAAAAATACACAGGCAAACGAACCGTTATCGAAACCATGATACTGACCTACTATTTATCGTGAAACTGAAAATTCTGAGTAAGGCTTGTAGGCTCCACTAACAGGTGTCATCGTTTGTGAACCTGCATCTGTGCAACCTGTGAACGTTGCATCGAAAATCTTAAACACAAATTTGAGAAAAGAAAGAAAATCTTAAAAACATTTGAGAAAAGATATGAGAACTATGGCTATATGGGGAGTGTACGATTTACTTTAAAGCCTAGAATCGGACTATTGCTTGTAGAGGCGTGTCGACCAAACCCAGCGGTCGGGGGGCCCGTGAGAACCTAGATGAACCCAATGAACCAAATGTCAATACTATGTTTACTTAAGGGGCAATTAATGTTTGTGGTGATTCCTAGAGATAAGAAACTTGAGAGTGAGAGTGTAGTAGGGTTACCACAAAACAACTCAACATTTTGCCCATAACATTGTAACAAATTAAACTATTTAACTATTTTATTATTCATTGAAGTTTCATGTACCTGCAATCGATAGTGAATTCTGCTTAATGATGAAGATCTCATAAAACTATCCTTAGCTAACCCTTATTGGACACGCGCAATCAAACTGCTCCAATACGGATTAGTGGAAGAAGTGGAAGGGTCAGCTCTTTATCACTCACAATTTACACTTACTTCTAGCAAGGCAATATCATAAGTATTTAACACTTCTTGAAAATAAGACCCCTTTATACATCAACGACAAAAACCGTGGATACATCGTAATTTTCAAAGAACGAGCGAGCCACTCATAAAGGCGGCCTGAATACAGATAAGGCAAGGCAAGAGATATTATTGGCAGATAATGAACCGTCGGCCTCCTTAGAAATAGCAAAATCTTGAACGCTTCGAATCGGCAGATAAATCAGCAATGACGTTGGGCAGCGATTAAAATCCGCGTCGTCTGTGGGACATTCGAACATGCCGTGTTCGTGAGAACATGACCAGAACAGTTAGGGATGTTATGTATCCATAAGTTTTGAATTCCTTACCTTACTGTATGTTGCGTTACTTATCACGATGGGAATGAATGCCCTTGGAGATTTGAATTTATGTATAGCCGTCTGTCCTGTTTATTATAAAATACTAGCTTCTACACACTATTTCGTTCGTTTGCTTGGTGTTGAGTTAGGGGTACATACATAAATTGTCGTGACATGACCAGTCAAGGAAGTTCATAAAAACATTCTCAGTAACAATATAGGCAAAATAAAGTTCGTTTGTTCAGTACCATCAGGAAATGGTCTTCTCTTGAAGCTACGAATACGACTCATTTTGATGCAACTTTGTATGATGCAAATTTTTAAAATTTAAACAACTCGGCCGTGTATTTCCTTTACATGTTTTTTTAGAAAAATACATGTAGTATTGATTCAGGAAATGAATAATAAATATATGTACGTACTACTTATTATTGGTCTTGTAGACCAAATGAGCACACTATTTCTGTAAGTTTATTATCATTATTGTGATAATCATATTGAAAATTTATTGATTTCCAGCTAGTGATTCGCAAAAATCAAAAAAGTTTTGGAAATATTCTCTTACCTTTATCTTCGTGGACTTTAAAACAAATAAAATAATTTGGTAGGCTTGAGCTATTTTTGACACGACTTTTATGGGTACCTTTATAGCACCGATCATCCACCCGCCAACCAACTTCCCTTACGTAGACCTTTATACCTATCTAATTACGTATCTAATGGTAATTAAAAGGCAGTAATAATACCTGCATAAATCGATAAAACGAATTACACTGGTAAGCTATAATTCCATAAGCTAATCCGTGCAATGAATAAATTTATTCATGTAATTAGTAGTAAAATGTGCTCAAACGCAATCCAACCATCATATAAATGCCATAAAATCAGTAGGCTGAGATCGGTTCAAAAATAACTAATACATTCCACTGTATATATAAACGAATTATTGAAATGTAAGTTTCTCTGTATTTCCGAAATAACTGCAATTTAATAGATGGCCTATAATCCGACCTGGTAGGTATCATCGCCACATCAGTGTCAAACAGTATGTACTTGTGTTTTGGTGGAAGTTTCAAGATGCCGATTTACTTTCTTATAAAATAAATACATCCGTCTGATGTACATTACAAATCGTTTAGTACATCAATTTATATTTATATCTATAATGATAAGTACTTTTTTAAACAATTGGTACATTTACTTGGCTGGACCAAATGTAACGAAACTTTGCGATCGATTTCAAAACAACTATTTCATTTATGTTCTGTACTACAGACTAGATATCCGTCTGGATATCAAACCTGAACAGCAATAATTATAATTTACGGCATCATGAAAGGTTTAGAGCTTATTACATGACATTAAAGACTGCAATTTACTCAGATTTTCCCGGAATGGATAATAGCATTTAGCAATTCAACCAAAGTGCTATTAAAATGTTAGCTCGTATAGCATTTCATCTAAGTAAACTCAAAACTATTAAGGCATGCCATAAATGATCGACTTTTACTACACCATTATATTGTGCTATTACGACAATGTTATCAAGAATGTGCATAATGTTACAACATAACAACAGTATACATTTAAAGCCTATTTTATTATTTTCTCTTTGTTCGTCAATGTTAAGGTTGGAAACGAGGTTTTACACAAGTAAACGTTACGTTAATTAAAAACGGGATAGTAATATTAAGTATTTACTACACCGATGAGAAAGGAAACACTAAATTTATTTATTAAGCTAATATTAAATCGTAATGTGTTTAGACCATTCTTTTATAAAGAACATATGATAAATTAAACATACTTAAAAAAGATTTTCATATACATTGCGCTGTTAAAAGCACCGATAGCTTAGTGTGGTGTGAAATCCAATTTTTAATCTGGATGTCCGAGAGTCCAATTCCAGACAATACAAAATCAACTGATTTTTCGAAGTATGTGTGCATTGAAAATAAATTATTATTTATCAATTCGCATTTAGCGAATTATGAGAGACCCGTGGCCATCAGTGGATCAGTTATGAGTTGTCGAGAGATATGTGTTGCATAATTTCAATTTCTATTGCACATAAATCTTACAACACAAGATTATAATTCCAACTTGTTGTCAAATCGTCCGTGAGCGACGAGCCTTAACCAAAGTTTACCGGTCGGTCGTCTCATTATTTCCCGGCATTGTGCCGTATAGGTTTAGCCTAGACACATTGGATAGAAGATGAGTTCCAGCGATACCTTAATTGACGAGAGCCAGTGTACCCGAAACCTTAGAGCGCTGCATAATAATGGCGAATAATCCCTTATCGGGAGTTTGCCGTTAAAGCGAAGACTTCGCTGCAATGGAGAATTAATTTACACGGAGTTTGAATGTCCATAAATTTTGAGAGGTATTTCATGTATACGTGAAGTATTAAATATATACATACTAGTTAATCGACCGAGTCGCACTCGGGATTTCTTTTATGAAAATAAAGAAGTAAATGATCGTGCAGTCTTTTTAAATGGCAGTTATTGCGTTGTACATCTGTAATCAACTCCAACTACAATATAAAAGTACAACTTGATTTTAGCATAAGACACTTACTACTCTAGAGCCCTCAATTAAAACGCATTAGAACGCCTGAAACGTTTTACTAGTCTTCAAACCACAACCTAGTGACGCCTAACACTGCTTTTGTAGGGCGGAAATAGATGCACCCATGTTGCTTTCGTTGTCAAACTACCTACTCAGACCTGCCATCTTAAACGTTAAATCAGACCAAAGAAAAAAACAGAAAAATAAGAAATAGAATGGACTTAAAATCTCAGGCTTCTACATCGAGAGCACGGAGACGCATACGAAGTTTAGCCACTGGCAATCGCCCAATATAACTGCCGATCGTGCTCGACGTTGCTTAACTTTATAGATCGCCTATGATGTACTGACGTCGCGGTACGCTTAATTTTTAATTTTATTTATATAGAATAAACTTCCTCGGCGTCGCCTTAAGCCGAGCGTCGCACGTTAATGGCGGGCGCACAATACTTTAATTAAATCGTCGCAGCATCGGCCCGCGCGTGCATCGCTAACGGGAGTAATGACTGCGGCCGCCCAATGCCCAATTGTCCACAAAGGCGGACTTGCCATATGGAGCCGCGGACATTATTCATCGCTATTGGGCTAGCATTTACTGTTAGGACGTATTACACCTTACACAAAGCTAATTTGAGGTCTGACCATCGCTATTAGCTATTGGGCATGCATTTACTGTTAGTTTAAATAAGTGGGGATTTCAGCCTAGTTGGGGAGTTGGGACACATCTGTGGCTGACCTAAATGGGGTTGATTAGATGTCCACAAGTAACAAACAACTAGCTTACTATCAGGAGTACTACATCGTTTTCTAAATCGTTTGCTAATTCATATTCTTCCGTAAGATATGATTTCAATAAAAATATTTTTAATAGAACTTCAAAATTAGAAGTATAGAGTTCAAGACTATCAATTTCTTATACCTAAAAGTCATAAATCACCTAATATTGTTTTGACACTAATAGAAAGTATTTTAACAGACTGACAAAATATTAAGATGTTTACCATTTAGCTTATGTTTTTAGCCATATCCATGCGCATTAATTACTTACTAGTGTAGTGACTTGGTAGATACCACCTTCACCTCAGTACACGTTGATAGTTCAAGACAATTGTGCTCATAGTTGCTCTATAATCCACGGCAAGTGTAGTAAATAAACTTTTGGTACATGCAGTAGGTACAGTTGATGCGAGAAGTGACAGATTTGGAAATTTAATTTGAATTTAAAACTGTTGGTAATTCCTATACAAATAATTGCAGTCCATCTGATGATAAGTGGTCACTGCCGCCCATGGACATCTTTGACCAACTCCATTTAGAACAGATTCTACTTTTTTTTAACTAGGGGGAAACCTTAAAAGGTACCCAGTGTCGTGGGAGCGACACGGGGTTATGTGGGTTATTTACTGCATTAAATCCCCCCGGTGGCCATCCTCAGTTCTGCGAAGAGGACTCTGGGATCTCCAACGTAACGCAACCGGATTCCTCTGAACGTCTTGCCCCATCAAGCTCCGATCACGTGAGACCAGGCACTCCTCACACCGTCTGGTGTTTACGACGGTATGCGACCACACATACCACCGTCGTTCCCGGGGTCGCTTGCTGAACAGTTCGAGCTCCCACTGTTGCCGCCCGCAACCCCGAAAGCCCCCTTTTAATCGCCTCCTACAACAGGCAGGGGATACCGTACCCCTAATTTAATCCCGGTATTACAGGGACAAGAATAGATTCTACCTAAAGCTAAACATCACAGATTCGTTGCCACTCTTCTACAATTTCACGTTTTATTTTCAACACGTTTTATATTAAACTTGTGACGCGTACTGTACCTTCATATGAATATCAAATCAAGTACAATTTCTAAGCAATGCTAATAGCTTACAAACAATCGTATCGCAGTACGTTATTAGCGACACGTGCTAATCGCTGTCAACGTTCATTGAGCGATTTGCGGTCGACAATTACACTATTAAGTTGCTAATGTGTACATTATGTCTGTTTCTAGAAATGCAAATGGCATAATAAAGTTTTATTAAAGCACTTGTACGACGCGATCGTAGAGCAGCGATTAGTACTAGATGTTCAAGGAACGACACAAAAATGTTCTATAGTAATAAGACCACAAAACGTTAGTGTTATGCTTAAATGCGTATTGCATTTCTTGTTCCTGTTCCCCTAAGGTAGCTTTCGTTACTGTAATCGATTCTTTATAATATTTTTTTATTTTTATATCCACAGAGCAGTGACAACATCACATCAGGGTTCCTTTGCGATTTTACAGTCTTGTATTTAACATAGCTCAAAATTGATCGACCAGGAATATGAGAATTTTTGCTTTTACTGTTCTATTTTCCGTCCCGTATTTGTCGATATGCAAATCGAACAAAATTAAATAATATTTATCGCGAAGATTTAAACCGTAAATGTGAAATAATCTTAAAGCGTTCAATATTTTTCCGATTTCACTACAATGTTGACACAGTTCATTGTGAACTAAACAGGAAAAAAATCAACACAATCATCCACCTTAAGATCAAACTTACAACTCCGCAGCCTTGGAGCCCCCTAATATCTTTTGTAGAAACAAAATTATAATTATGGTTTTGCCATTATTTTGATGTACTTGCAAAGAACAAATGTTATCAGTTATATCAGAATCGCCGTCAGTAATTTCTTACACGTGTTGGCGTTAAGGACCGATTTGTGGTCGCCAACGATTACACTACTATTATGCCGCTAACAATCAATTTCCAAGAAATCTGTACAAAATAAGTGTTATTTACTAAGTATACTTATTTAAACGAGACCAATTCATACCTTTTTTTACACAATGCTCAACGGGCGTGCAGTCCCTCTGACGGTAAGTGGCAACTTTTTTTTAATAGGAGTCGAACCACAAGGGGTTCTACCACCTTCATCGGCCTTCTGTATATAATTAACTATATTCTGTCTATAATATAAAGGCGGTCCAGGCGCGTTGTTACTCTGGAAACTCATGTTAAAATTGAAATAATATAAATTTTAAAGGTAGACCTGAGAGGCAACACCACACCTAGGACCTGAGGTGAGGACCTTTGGCAATGTGAGGATGCCCGCTAGACGAAGCGACGATCTCAGTCCTCGGGTAACCCCTATCTACGAGTATATTAAGTTAGTTTATAAATGTTCATGGGCAGCAGTGACCACATACCATCAGGTGGACCGCATGATCCTTTGTTACTTCAACCTTATGAAAAAAAATTATCTCCCTTACCGCACCCTCAAACTTTAACACATTGGTGATTAAAACTTTGGTTATTGCTCAAATATAGATGCAGTAATGCCACCGTTGACAATGCACAAAGGATGTGAGTGAATTAATTTCAACAGGAATTTCATGAGAAAGTAATGGACATTTAACGTAGGATTGAGGAATTTACTATACTTTGATTGAGTATCAGGACTAGATCGTAAACGTGGGCCGAGTTACTCGTAAAAACATAAAAGGACGCCGAGATTTAGTATTGTCACGACGAAATAGTAGCTCATGATAAAGTTTACCCTTCTTTAGCAAAGTCCGTTGCAAACAAAAATACACTTAAATACTGTATTTTTCAGGCCAATATTTGTTCCACTTCAGGTGCCGCCATTGCAATTACTATTAAAACCTTATATGACTGAAAATTATAAAAATAAAGTAACAGAAATTTTACTGATCAACATATTTTTCGTTATTTGCATTGCTTCTTACGGAGATTGATCGATACCATCGATCTATAATACTTAATTTTATTTTCGTCTAAATAAAGCACCTTCAGGAGTGTCCTCCCACATAACATTAAACTTCAAAAGAAATGCAAGTTGGAGCGCCAATATAAAACTGAGGATGCAATTTAAATCGCATACTTGAGGACGTAGACCTAAATATAGGTAGAAATGGCATACTATACTTCGAAATCGGATAAGTAAGATTTAAGAACGTGTCGAAATTTTTGTCCCTGTATATTTTTTCTAATAAAACAAAATCAATTTTTGCCGCGACTACAATATACTTTTGGTATGAAATAAATAATAAACCAAATTAAAAGGACCACGCGAGTGAAGCGAAAATTCTCGTACAATGGTAAAGTATACGTTTACGCTTTATAACAGGCAAAAATATTAAATAATTCGAACGTTTGTTTATACAATCTCTGAAGTGATAATCCCATTTGTTTCTATCATTTTCTTGCCCATTTACTGGCGAAAACGATTTGTAATGTAATCCTACGAGTACGACGTTTACATATTGAGGCGCTACTTTTAAAGTAAAACTATGTGGCATAATTAATCCGAGTATAAAAAGGTAGAATATTCGCACTTTTTAACAAAAGCCTGACATAAGTAAACACATTTGCGCAAGTGTAAGGTCCAATAAAAATATAAAGAGCAAGTTCATTCCAAAATAAAGGAAAGACATTTCTGCTAGTCATCAGTTCTGTTGCAGAACGAGCGATAAAGCTAGCTAGCGGGAATGGAATCTGTTTTACAGTGGTACTGAGATAGTTTAGTGCTAATGGCATGTTACTACTCTAAGCACTACATACTATTTTAATATGTAACGGGTATTCGATACGCGGTTTTTAATTTCTTTTTGCCGATATTTATACTCGAGTTATTTAGGGGAGTGTTCCAGAACCAGAATAGGGGACGTACCTACATGTCGTAAGAGGCGACTAAAAGGGTCTTCCCGGGTTGCGGGTGGCAAGAGTGGGATCTCGAACCGCCCGGCCAGCGACACCGGGAAGGACGGCGGTATGTGTGTTCGCATACCGTCGTGCACACCAGACGATGTGGCGAGCGTCGCTTACGCTTACGTGGACAGAGCTCGACGGGGCAACATGCTAAGAGGACTCCGGTTCTCTGGAGATCCCGGAGTCCTCTACGTAGCGAGAGGCCGGCCACCAGAAGAATTTTAGTGCGGTAAGAATTCCACATAACCCTGTGCCGCTCCCATGGCATACCATACCTTTTGAAGGTTGAAGGGAGAAATTTATATTATATCCATAATGAATTAAGTTACAGAGCACTGGCCTGAGAGGCAGTGGGTTCTGATTTTGATCTCCAACTAAAAATACTGAATAAATTATTTATATTTATTATTTCCATTCTGGAGCTGGGTACTTGTGTATCTTTGTGTGCCAATGGCATATTATAGAGAAAGTCTTAGTGTTGCAATTAGTAAAAGCATTTTTTCAAAAGAGAAGTCTATGATTGAGGATTTTTTTTAAGTAGTATGCATATAAATATAGAACTTAATAGATTATCATTTACTTAATCAGAGTAGGACACCAGCAATACCTATATATCTCAAATGCTCTCAAATTTATCAAAGACATGCAACAAGTGAGTTGTACTAGAAGTAAATAAAGGGATTTAATCTTTCTCTTTATGAGATAATCTGTGACCTACAATGGGACAATAATGCTTTGATGGTGATTACATTTATAACTATGTTATAACTAGGAAAAGAAATATACTAGACAAGGTACAATTGATAGAAACAATTTTTTATATAATAAGTTGCAAAAATCTCATAAAACAAAACATATCCTCTACAACTTTGATAAGATTAAAAGTGAATATTAATAATTTAAGTATTTTACCATTTTTTAATAAAATATTATTGCATCATATAATATTCACTTATGTGAATAAATATAGCAATGAGAGACATACTTATCTGAAGCATTACAACTTTGTTTTCAAGGACTGCAACCCATATGAGGTCAACCTAAGGTAAGGCACTATCATATCTGGGGTCGATTACAGATATCCACGGGCAGCAGTAGCCACTTACTATTAGATGGACTGCCTGCTTGTCTACCACTTCAATATAAACAAAATGCATATTGCTTGACAAGTACAATACGAAGATGACAAACCCTATGAAAGGCAAGGCAACTATTTTTAAAGGAAAAATATATATTTATTTATCTGTATGTTATTCAGCTTATGGAGGTCCACTAAACTGTGATAAGCCAGCCTATATGAGAGATCGGTCAAATTATGTGTAAATTTCATAACTCTATACATATTGAACAATTAGGTTTAACACTAGAAAGACGGGAGCAGTCATTTGACCGGATTTTCAATTTAACAGTTTGTTTATTCCAAAACTTTTTGACTAAGTTTACTGATAATTTGTGACTTTTATTATTATGAAAAGAATCCTAAAAATTCATGAACAAAAGATTCTCAGGGTCTTTATTTACCTTTTAAAGTGCTGATATACCGACAAAGACGGCGACAGTCATTTGACTGCTGTAACTTAAGTATTGATTATAATTGTAATATGAGGGTGTTTTTGTAAACATGTGAATGGTTATGTTTTATTAGTCAGTCGCTAGAGTAACTGCCTTCATATAGTACGTATTATTTAGAATATTGTGAATAAATTAGTGTAAAAATGTCTCGAAGACTAGATAATAACGAAATACTTCATTTATTGCAAAACCTACCAAACGATCAGTCGGAATGTGAATCTGAAATTGCAGTACTTGACAGCGATGATGACATTGTGTTACCTGCTGTTAGTTCGAACTCTGATAGTGCAGACTCTGACCCAGAAGATCAGGTACCCCTTTCGAATTTACGTTACGTTAATAACAATAAACGTGTTCGTGGCAGGGGTAGGGGTTACCGTTTGCTTGCCTGTACTGCTCACGAGCAGGATCGCCATTACACGGCTACAGACGGGACCACATGGGCACTTCAGACGGTATCAACTCCAACTGGTTGTCGGGCTCGACAGAATATTATTACTGAGCAAGCAGGACCTACATCATTTGCAAGAAGGAATTTCAAATGAAATGTAGCCGATGCATGGAGGGCTGTACAACATTTTTTTTTACATATTAGATCTAGTAGGAATCAATTCTTACATTATATATAAGAAATTTACAGGAATAAAAATAAAACGGAGAAAATTTATTTTGGATTTGGCGAGTGCACTTAGTGGAAATACTGAAATTGAAACAGTACTTTCCGGTTCTGATCCTTTATATGTAGAACCTATGCCTTCAACTTCTCAATCTTCGTTACCGATTATCCAAGAGAACCGAAAAGGGCGAGAATGTTATATTAGTAAATGTAAAAATAAAACTAATAAAGTATGTTATTCTTGTAAAAAGCCACTTTGTGGTTCTTGTAATGAAATTAAAACTTTTTAATGTAAAAATGGCAATTAGATATGTTAAATAGTATAAATTATGATCATTATATTACAATCATTAAAGTTCATAGTAGCATTTTTATACAAATAAAGCATTTTCTGAATATGAGTACTTGCAGTCATTTGACCGCCCGCCGTCTTAGTAGGTAGTTAAATTTTGCCGTCTTTCTAGTGTTAAATGAACTAAGGGTTCTTAAAAATTCAATTCCTAAGACAACTAAACTTGAGATATTCACTTACATCCTCCAAACCCAGTTATATTTTTGAACACAGTATAAAAATTAATTTCCATTTTTTTTTCAGCCCCTATACATATTTAATATTGTCATATAATTCACTAAACATCGGTATCAATAAAGTTATTTCAATACCAAAACATTGTTAATTGTAATACTTAACCTACATCTTGGTCAGTTATTAGAAAAACTCAAAAACAACTTACAAGAAAAAGAAGGCACTGTAGTAGTTGTTGATTTCTCGTATATTCGTGTTAAAAACTCCTAAATTGAAACATAAATTCAAAACCAAAACAAACAATTCTACGTCATAACAAAAACAACACCGAATGTATAAAACTGACAATGTACAAAACACGGCACCTTTTTCTGTCAATGCCAAATTGCCAACTGCTGTCACTAAGATATTTGTCTATGAAAAGAGCCGCGTTCAGAACCTGCGCTCAGAACTCCGTAATTATTTATTGCAACGATGTCTACTTGTACAAATAAGAGGTAATGTGCGTTATTTTCAAAAATAAATCATACTACAGGATTTCATCACTTACATAGTGGAAAATAGTGACAAAAATTGATTTTTGACTTGTAATGATTTTAAATAATTTAAACATAAAAAAATACAAAATGTATGTATTTGATCGAAGCCAAACTCGCATAAGTTTGTCTATTGCAGTTTTCCTAACACAGCTGTTCGTTGACTTTTAAACCTGTTTGTTACCGCAATTTATTTTTAATATTAAATAAAACAGCCCCATGGGTAGGCTGTATTTAATAAGTCGAATATATGTTAATATCGATTATTTAACACAATATGTCTGCAAGAGGATAAAATATTGAAACATACATTTATTTAATTTCATTCGTACAAAAAATTATAAAGGTAGGGGATGTACCTATGGGATGTACTTATCCTATACTTATAATGCAAAAATACAATTTATTAAAATCAATATTAAGTATTTCGTTTGTTATAAAATATTAGCTCGTTCTTTTCCCATTATATTTAAACAATAAACGATAGAAACACGGCGGGTTGCATAATACTAGTTGCAACATGAAATACTTAAAATTAAATAATTATGATATGTAAATTATTTTGATAAAGAGAATGAATTCACTGTAATAGTAAATACTCTCATTATGTACTGATTGATAATTTTGTGATATTAACGTGTAATAATAAAAATATGCAACGTTGAAAAAAGAATAATTATGATTTAGCTTCTCAATTATTAGTAGTAGTAGATTTGGCAGCGAGCCAGAGGAAGGTCTAGGAACTCGCAGCAGATAAAAATAAATTAGGGCGGATCAAATAGGTATTACAATTGTTTTATTGACAGCATGAGGGATTGGTATTGAGACTAAGTGGCTATTTTCATCAACGCTATTTTTATTTTAGAACTGACGTGCATGACAATCCTTCGTTTTCATTGGCATACGTATAAACAGATTACATATGCATTAACAATAACGATACTACAAGTAGTTACTTGTACTTGAGTTACTGGTTTTAATACATAATAAATATAACTACCCATTATTGCCATACTTTCCTGCTACTGGACATGGGTCCTCTCTAAGTGAGAGTGGTTCAGACCGCAGCTCGTCGTGCTGGTCAAATGCTGGTTGGTAGATACTTAACATCTTTGAGAACCTTTATTATGAGAACTTATGTACCGAACATAAGATTTCTCGCAATGTTTTCCTTCGTCATTAAAGTAAGTATTATTGTTTACCATGCACATATTTCTATAAATCGAAGATCTAGTAATCAAATTTCAGATCCCCAGGCTTGAATATAAACCAAATTTTGCTCATATGTACCTACATATTTTTATAAAAATTTGGGCATTCATATTTACTCAGACAAAACATATGGATTTTTTTTATGTTTTACTCATACTCGTACTATTACATAATCTTAGCAACATAAATGGCAATTTCAGATTTTAACAACTGGCGTGTTAATCACGCGTGGAAATGTTTATAATCAAATATACCATTAATGTCATATTTGTCCATATGAAATGCCTACAGCATAACTAGCATATCATTTAAATTATTTAGTTTACAATTTCAAACGGTTGTTAATAATATATTACTTATATAATACTTAAATTTGATATATCAATTGCTTTTATCTTCTACATTAGTCTCCCAACGACAACACATTATCCTATCGAACTACATGTCCTGCGTTTATCTAATCAATTAGACAAATGATTCGCACTCTGCTTTCTTGGATGATTGAAATTTAATTTCAATCGTTTTTAATGCTAGTTTTCACATAAGTAGATAATGAGTAAGTAGTTAGCTATCCGATCTATGTTAGAATTTCAAAGTTTAACACACCAACCACATTAAAAAAAAATCAAACCATATGTTAATTGTATACTTTTATGTTATAAATAGATAAGTTCACTGTCACGTAGGCCACGTTGACCAATTTTCCAATAGAGTAAAATCTCTCACCCAATGGGTCGTTGATCGTAACATTTCCGTTACAAAATGATTTTTATATGTACAGTAGCACAAAAATAACCTCCCGGGAGTCGCTGCGTATGCGCCGCCAGTCGGGACAAGCGCCGGTGGCTGGACGCGCACCGCTAGCCTAGAAATATCTCTGACTACGGGTTTTAAAGTTCCCTAAAAGAATAACTTTTTAACCGTGCAGTGAGCAGTAGAACCCATCAAAGAAATGTGACGTCAATATGATACATAGTGTCTGGATGTGGTCCAAGTGTGCTGTGAACTGTTTTTGGATAAGGGCAACTGCTTCTGCCCTTTTGTGGCTGGTAATTGTAATTGAGTGATTTTTAATCGACAAATTAAATATAATGAAAATTAAATATAATGAATATTAAATATAATGAAGTGAATTTATCAGTAGAGATATCAAGACCTATGATATCAGTGCATGATTTGATTAAATCTGTACGATTATTGTACTGTTTTGAGAGACATGTGACATATAATGTTATGGACACATTATGGTCCTTAAGGACCGTAGTGTTTGGTTTTGGATGAAGAAAAACTAGTACAAAATACTTATTAGAATTTTAAAACTTTAAGAATACCGGGCATTTTGTAATTAATCAAATTAAATTAAAACCTTTAAATTAATAAAATTAATTAATTTTAATCAAGAAGATATTTCAATTTCTGAGTACGTTTAAAATTGATCCATCGCAAAGTGGCGTTGACGGTAATACGACATTCATCTTGAGAATGATCAATCTTAACTGTAAGCTTATGCACTAAGTTGAAACACCACATACTCTGTTGTAGTTTCCTACTTACTTCCCTGAGACTGATAACAAATTGACAATGCGACAAAAATAAGAGACATACTCATATATTTCTGCGATCTAACAAGTAAAATAATTCTCTCAAAAATCAACTTGATTTTTATTACATATCTTTATGCTCCTACACTAAAATAAACTGGAAGATCATTTATATAATCTTGATGCACACTAAATTGATAAACGATACAACAAGAGAATATTAGGATGTATTTCTATTATAGAAATACTTAATACGATTCAAAAATACGAATCTGTGATCCTTAAATATTGTTTTAATATTTGGTTCTTAAAGCACTTTAAAAACCATATATTTTGAGTTTCAAATATCCTAAAAGTGCCTAATAATGTAATAAATGCATACAAATGTTTCAAAATAAAGAAATATAATCGCAAAGCACACAAAATCTGTAACTCTCTTATTATTTAAGCGAAGCTATCAATTTAGAGAAATTTTCGTAATAGGAAATTAGTAAAAGTGCACTATTTTTACTTAACTGCATTTCATTGTATTTTGCCTTTAAGCGTAAGTTTAAACATTTTTACTGATTACCATGACAAGTAAGACACGTATAGGGGAATACCACTGCCACGTCTCTGTTTACCATTAAATTAAGCTTATTTTATGGAACGTGACGCATCTCTGATACAGGATTTGTGTTATCTGCAGCTTGGTTTACATATATTATAGCTTCAGTGGTCTCTCCCACTACCCTTACCCCTTACCCCTTGGTTACCATAGACCATTTGTAAATTTCGTTACACAAAAATATAACACAAACACCAATGCTCTACAGTAGTCTAAAGTCCTGTAAAATAAAAAAAGTTATTTAAAGTACATTACAGTACTTAAGAGCTTTAAGATTTTTCATGAAGGTATTTTCTGAAACGATCTGTTAAGTTTGAAATGTTTCGAATAAGATTTAATATAAAAATGTTCCCTATAGTCTTCTATACTAATGTATTTAATTGTCCGATAATATTTCTCTACTAGGGTAATTTGTAAAATTAATGTGTATGACTATCTGCCAATAAACATTAAGTCAATTTGGAGATAGATTGCCGATTTTAAAGGGCGAAACGATTTGTGACGTCACCAAATGACGTCAGGACAGCTGTCTGGATCTGGAGTAGACACCAAAGTCTGGCAAACATCCAAGATCATTCACTCAACGATTTCTTGCGAAATGAGAACGACGGTTGATTTTGCCATTAGAATAAACATACAAACAAAAAATCGAAGTTAATGCACTTTAATGTTAGCGATAAGAGGCATTAAAAAACTTAAAAAATAAATAAAACATCTCTATTTTCAGCACTGAAAAGGATGAATAACAAACAAAACCAAAGATGAACAGTGGGGCAAGGCGAGCCTTAACTGGCTCCATACACAAAATAAGAGAATTTGAGCTAGAGAAAGTAAGTCATCTTCTAAACAAAGTAAATCTCATTATTATGGAACGACTCCAAAATCAAATGGAAAAACATAAAGAAATGTAAAACACTGTCAACAGAGTAATTAGCCATTCTACTAACGTGTCAACAGTCTCGAGGTCACTGGTTTAAATTCCGTTAGATTCATACACCAAATTATCTATAGACTCCGTAATACAACAATGCAATATTTATTTACAATATGTTTTCAATAAGTTCATTTTCATAATAGTTCCTTACCTTAACAACGCTGTAAAAGTTAACTGATAAAATAAATAACAACAGATTACGTATTCCTAACAATTTCTTTTCATGTTGCATTGAAATACATAACTTATTATGAACATCAAAATCAACTCCCTAATGAAGCACACAATTTTTTTTTTTTGCTCCTAGATGTTTTTTTAAATTTTGTAATTTTCAGGTATGCTTGGTTGAAGAGTTTGATATATTACAAATAGTTGGTGAAGGATGGTTTGGAAAAATACTTCTTGTAGAACATAGGGCTTCTGACACGGAAATTGTGTTGAAAGCGTTGCCAAAACCCTACGTTTCCATAAGAGATTTTTATAGAGAATTCCATTATGGTCTACATTTAAGTGCTCACAGAAATATAGTTACTACGTTTGATGTTGCTTTCGAGACTGCTGGCTTTTATGTGTTTTGTCAGGAATATGCTCCCTTAGGTAAGTTACGTACTCTTTTTGTGTAAATTTTCATATTTATACAATAAAAGTCACCACAACAATGAAAACTGTTGTTCTGGTAACCCGACACATCGTGTTCTAACAAACGTCGGGTTGGATGTTGGCCAAACTCCACTTTGAATGAGTATTATACCAAGCGCATTTTCAGTGTCTGTCCTCATTTATATCTTACTTTAATTCGTTGTCACACATTTCTTTGTCCTCTGTTTAATGAGCAATTCAATGCTAAAAGCTAAGCTGTAAATTATATCGAATTTATAATTCCGTAGGTTGATATCATATGTATTTATTTTCAGGTGATTTAACTTCCAACATGCTTGATACTGGAATTGGAGAAATACATACAAAACGAGTGGCAAAACAATTAGCAGCTGCACTTGAACATCTGCACCAAAGGGAACTTGTACACCGAGATGTAAAACTTGATAACATTCTTATATTTAAATCTGACTTTTCAAGGATTAAGCTTTGCGACTTTGGAGAAACAAGAAAAGTGCAGTCTGTTGTGAGAAGAAGAAACGAATGGTTACCGTATTCACCGCCTGAGGTGTTAAAATTATCCATGGATAGTAGTTATAAGTAATATAAAATTTATATTTTACTCTAGCAAAATATTTAGTATAAGTATAACGATATACAAATAAATCAATCAATTTACTTAGATGTTTACTGCATCGTAAATTGTATGAAAGATGTAAATGTGAACACCTGAAACTATAACTCATGCGTGTTTATTTTTTGTTCCAGAGCCCTAATTAGCCACGATATTTGGCAGTTCGGTATAGTTATATTTATATGCTTGACCGGGTGTTTACCCTGGCAAAAAGCGGCATTTGATGATCCTAGATATTTAAGGTACAGCTCAAGTTCTGAAAACATGTGTTTGTCATAATTACTTATCGGCGCTTTTTTAAGTTTTAAAAATTCTATGAACATTAGTCTATGTACGTAAATTTCCGATCAATGAACATTTTGATATACAGAGCGGAAACTACTTATCTGTAATCTGACGTGTGTTTACACAATTAATTATAGTCCAATGGTCTTACGTATGTTGCACTGGAAATACTATACTATATTTATCTTATGTGAAGTACAAATTTGTAATTTATTATCTTTGTTTTCCAGTTTTTTTAATTGGTATAATAGTGCAAATCCTTTAAAAAAGCAACCGAAATTATGGAAGATGGTATCATCTCGGGCACAAAAGATGTTCAAAAAGTTTGTGGAGCCGAGAATAGAAAAAAGAGCTACTAATTTTAATGACTTAAGCCGCTTCCTGGATGATCGGTGGATGGCTAAAGGTTATACAGATAGAGTTGGTAAGTTATAAAATCGTATGGGTACGAAATTTTGATACATTTAGGCTACTTCACATTCAAAGTCATACTTATGTGAAAAAATAATACTGTAAATTATCGAGGCTTGCACAAGTATTTATCCATACACTTTCAATCTTTTTTTGTTATAATATAGGAGTAGCAGACGAGCGGACTGGACTGCATCCACCTGATTGTAAGTGGCTACTGCCGTTCATGGACATCTGTAATTAACTCCAGATAGGATTAGATATTCCTACCTGAGGTCGGCCACAGATGCGCCGCTACCCCTGAGGACTAAGCTGGAACGCCTCGGAAAAGTCTGTCTCCCTTACCACACCCTTCAAAACGGCACACAGCAGCGCCCAAAACTGTCGTTATTAGGCAAAAATAGGTGTGGTGGTGGTGGTGCCGGAGTCGAATCACAAAAGGTTGTACCACCTTCAAATCTATGGTTTAATGAATACACTTTGTGTACTTTTAGCTGGTGGAGATATTGACGAATTATGTCCTTCGATGTACAGCTTTCATAGTGACCCTAATGAGAAAAATATACTATTGAAACATTTCCGAGATAACGGAATAGAAACGACTGTGGATCGGCAAGCTAAAAAGCAAAGGATCCGAGAATGGATACAAAATAGTGTTATAGAAGAAGTAGACGAGGAGGTACACATTATTCACTTACTAATTATGAATAGAAAATGTATTTTAAAAAGTACTATTAATTTTAAAGCCCATCTTCACTAAGCGAATGTACACTAATATTTTGGTGTTATGTATTTTCAGGAGGAAAGTAACTACGAACCAAGCAATTATGATGACAGCGATGCTGAGTTAGAAGACAGGTCACGCCCTCATCCTATTGATGAAAGTCATAAAGTAACCCTTCGTTACGATACTGAAAAACACATCAATCCTAGAACCGGTGAAATTATTGAAGGCGTAAAACATCAAACTACTGACAGGAACCCTTTATCTTATGATGTTCAAAATATTGAGCCCGTCGCTCCTGCTAATGTCGTGCGGCGATATGGTGTAAAAGAAGAAGGATCATCGTACAGTTCTACGAAAGATAGCGCATACGGGTCTATAGAGGCAGGTACAACTACACCCTACAGAGCGGAAAATAAACAGATTACATCAGTAGATAGATATTCTAACAATTCTCCGAGTAGGTCTTTAAGTATACCATCGATCCCAATGAATAAATCCCCATTATCGCCACATGCACAAAGATTTCAAAGAAGTGAAGAAGTGTACTCAAAGGAACTAGAAAGCATAAAGGGAAGCAATTCGACACTTCATTCAATTGGTAAATCGTCAAGATCCAACAGTCTCCACGTCACCCGAAGCTCATTAGAAAGTTCCAACACTAATATAGAAGTATCCGCTGAAATTGATTCAGTAAGAACATTAGAAGTACCCAACACTGTAGTTATAAATGAAAACGGGTTTCACCCGGTAAACCAGAATCACAGAAATTCACAACCATATGTTTCTATGAAAAATTCAATTTATGAGAGTGTTAACAATCGTAATGATTATGCTAACAAGAAAGTTGAGATCCCTACAAGTAATAATCAGGGTCTCGAAAGTCCTTACACTTCCATGTTAAATATTGTTCAAGGACAAATTAAAATTAGTCCACACGCAAACGAAGCAAGCAAAAATGTCGTCAATGTCACAGTGACCCCTGTTGATCGGAACAAAAAAATGTGATTCTCCATGCTCAAAATATTTAAAATTTAATTAATGAATATGAATTCCCTAAATGTACCTTTTAGTCTTAGAGAGTCTTATTATGTATTAGTCTTTCTAGAAATACTGTTTCATAATGCTATGAGTAGTAGCTAAATTCAAATTAAATTGCAAATCAAATTGATTTTTAATGACTGGGAAGTTAATTGTCAATATCAAAAAATTTGTAATAATTAAAAGCAATATATTTACTGTTATAATTCTATAGGTAATTAAACTTTTTATATTAATTACTTTAACTAAAGACATAATGATTAAATAAAAAGAAACCATTAATTAGTTTCATCTCAATTTCTGATTTAATTTCATTTATGTATTTGTTTTAGTGTTAAGAAATAAATAAGATACATTCGCTCTAAAGTATACCAAACCCCATTAGGTTAAATAAATTGTAAAGAAGTCAGTTAACTAAAGGATTGATAATTTTGATATTTTGTTTAGTTATTATAACGTCACGATTATAATTATTTATGTTTAATTTAAAGTACTTTTTATATACGAAAATATATGTATTTGATAGTAAATAATGGATTACTGTAAAGGGTTTTTTATTTGAAGCTGACCAAGCCAATTTACAAGTATGTAAATTGGCTTGGTCAGCTTATATATATACTTAATTTATTTAAATTTACTATAATTAGCCTTGTTGCGTACAAGTACTCATTATATTACGAGACCACTACTGTCACTGCAAGGCTACGAGCAATCTTCTTTTTGTGGGGAATTTTATTATTTAGTAGACAGACACGTAGTCTGCTTCGCTCCATTGTCAAATCTTTTAAGTAAACGTTTTAACAATATAGTTTCGATAAAATCCATAAACTAGTTTGTACCAAATATTCATAGATGTATTCATAGATATATGTTACAAATAAAATTTAATTGCAAATATTATTTAAGCAAATATTCGTTGCAAATAAATTATATATCGCTTAAAAAATAAAATAAAAATACAACAATGACAAAGAAACTTTAGTTTACTGAAATGCAAAGTGCAAAGACATTCAATTCAAATAGTTAAAAGTACTTAACGTATTCAACGTGTTTGTTTACTTTCCAGTTAACAAATACGTTGCATACGTTACATTAAAGGATGAAATCCATAGATGATACACTTAATATAGAGAAATGAATACGATACTACAAAACCAACCGATTCACCTATAATATTGAGTGGAACAACTCTAGATCTATATAGGTTACTATACTCTTTGCTCTAGACTACAAAACGAAAAACTTATATACATATTATTTTTAATAAACTGTAATAAAAAATAACAGTAATTCATAAATAAGCTTAGTATCAGTGAGTGCAGAATTTATATTTATGGTAACAAAAATAATACCATTAATAATTAAATGTAAGGGACTTATGATAGGCGAAGCTTTTGCCTGATGTTACACCTTCACGTAGTTTGTGAAATTTTGAAAACCAAACAGACAGCTGTCAAATGGTAAACGAATTTGCGTTAAAAATCCTACACCGCTAATTTATTGTTTCTAATGGAAGAAGTGTTGTTCGTTTTATTTTTTGACTTGCGTTAGTTTATTAAATAAAAATAATTTGTGCGTTGTATATTAAAATTGTGAGATAGAACTGTGACAGAGTTTTTGAAACATGTTTCCTAACCTGTCATAAAACGTTACAAGTTAAGCCTCTTACCGTAAATATATTGTGATTAAGATGCAAAAGCTGCAAGATGCCGTGTTTTCCATTACTAAAACGACAAGTCTGTCGCCGGCTGTGTTTAGTTTCTTACAACCGACGGAAGAATTTACAGGTAATTACGTCAAAAGTGTTTATAAATAGGAGGCAATTATCATAGACGTAGACCAATAGACCTCCTCATTTTATAGCCTTATCGACATTATTTAGTATACTTACATTTTAAGTTATCGTTTTTACACGTACGTAATTTAAAAGTAATAATATTCAATTTCAGATAAGACCCCTCTTGGTGGTATACTGAGTGATACGAGACATGGCTGGCTGGCGCTCGGGCCGAAGTTTTGCGTGGTGGACCTCAGAAGCGGGTTGAAGATCGCTGCCCGAATCTTTGGAAATGGTCTTAGGTAACCTATTACATTTTGGTTCACAGTATGACTCATAAACCCACACATTTTTTTAACAAGACTCCAATACAAGTGTTACATCGACGACGCGATTAGATCATGCTGTCTAATATGTAGGTTTATGTGTAATAAATTGGTGAGCTAGGTAAACAGAATGTATTTTAGTATCAGCATCTCTATGATCAGATTATAGGAATGACATAATGCTTTTTTATGTATTACCTCTCTACAGGTTTGACAAGAATTATGGTATTCATAATGAAAAAATATTGTATCTTTAAAGATAATAGCAGTAATAGTGATAATGATAATACAAGTATTTAGATTTGTTTGTGCTAATTTCTGCAATAACATGATATTCTACTTGTTTTTTGTCTTAAAATAGGTAGCGCATTGTTTGCATATTTACTTAATTTATTCATTTGATGCACTAAGTCATAACAATATTTCTTATTATTTTCTAAATATTTAATTATTTCTAACATTATTTCTACAAATGAGAATATATGTATTTCATTAACATGTTTATATTTCATAGAATTTTCACTATGCGTTTACATGTCTTATATTTTCTCAGTTCACGTACATCGGTGACGAGTGTAGTAGAGCTGCCAACACCACTCAGCCCCAACTCCCAGCAGCTGGTCATAAGCTTGGACTGCGACGATGTGACCGGCATGATCTGTGTGTTCCACATTAATGGTTCCCAACTGCTGCACTGCATTCAGACTGATGTTGTTGTGACTGAGCTAGCGGTGTGTGATGATATACCGAGTGGACCGTTCATGTGCTTTGATGGACTGGTCACGGCTGGCACGAGAAGGGGAGAGGTGTTAGTGTTTGATCTGAACAGAAGTTGCTTAGTTGATGGTAAGTTTTGTTTGTTATTTATTGCGTAAAATAGCTTTGAAAAGATTAAAGTTCTACTTGAAGTATGCCTTAATGGTACCCCTGCAGACTAAGTTGTAAAAACCTCAGTTTGGTATGCCTCTCATACCATACCACTCTTTAAACCAGAAGCAGCTACGCTGCTGCCTAATTACAGTAGTGTTTTACATGTAGTGAAGGTGGTGCCTCCAAGTCTACCATCTTACCACCAAACATGCTATTCTCTCCAGATATAATGCCAATAATAATTTAGTTTTTCGTTTCAGCTTTAAAAAACATATCCCAAGGGGAAGAAGATGAGATTCATAATGAAGTAAATGCAGCCAATCTCGTTTTCTTACCGCTCAAAGCAGTTCATAAAATCGAGACTCAAAGAGATTTGGCTATAGACAACAATGACCACTTGGCAGTTCTACTAAATGAGACCTCTATGGTCGATGGTCAGTACATCTTCAGAAACCCAGACGGTACAGTGCGTATGAAAGCCAAACGAGATCATATCCGAGTTACGGTTGTGCACTATATACCCCAGTTAGCAAGTTTGGCTGTCGGATACAATTTTGGAGCTTTTCAAATATGGAATCTACTGAATATTGAATTGGAATTCACGTCACAAGTCAATGTTGAATGCTTACCGGTTACACACTTTGGGTTCCAGGTATTTTATTTCATTGTAAATATTTTCCATGTACATAGAATTGAAATATCAAAATATCCATCTATTTCTAAAATATTGTTTTTTGCACCTTACCAAAGTATAAAACCAATTTAAACTAACACAGTATAGTTTTACACTTTAATCTTTAATAGAAACACATTCTTCTATATAACTTAATCATAGCATAAGCTTACTTATACTGAAAGCTTTTATATGGGCCACGAATATCTTTCACCATAAAAAAATCTAAATTTGTGTGTAAACATTTTGAATCAATGCGAGTGTGGAGACTGAAATGCATATTGACGATGTAGTAGCAATAAATCGTATCTCATTTTTTTTACGAAAAAGCGTTTTTTGCATGTTTGGACTTAAAATGACGTATCACAGGTCGTCCTTAAGACACTGGTGTTTTAAGCTTAAGGACCTGGGTCCTTAGGTTCAATATTGAGCAAAATATTAAAGTGTGGCCAATATGTTCTATGTCTTTTTAAAGTAGCGTTTCTTCTTATGTAAAGTAGCGTTTCTTGAGTTACGAGTTATTGCCAATTCGTCGTCGATATGCTCATAATAAATAACAATTTTTCAGGAACCATGTGATGACCCCAGGGCATTCTGTTACCTATGGGTTGTGTTCTCTGTGATAGATAGATTTGAGGAGGAGGAGTTTCCATTGGCTGTGATGTATTCGTTAACTTACCAAGGGAAGAGGATGCTGTCGGAAAATGCATGCTTGTATCAGGTGGGTCATTTCTTCTAGCTTATATGTAGAAGTTATACTTACAGTACTTGTTAAGGCATGTTGCATGTAAGTCAAAAGGTCTTCAAATACAAACAATTTATATATTTTTTTTTCTATAAAACTGTATTAGTATTAAATGTCAGATTATGTGTTACTATGTGGACAAAAGATATATAATGTTCATATCTTTGTATTCATAACATGTTTCTTTTTTGCAGGAGTTTTCAACAGCTACAATACGTTTTCAAGTGGAACTGAGCACATTAGAAGAATCGAGCCAGTTTGTCGGTGGTCGATGTGTTTCCTGCCACACATACTCCGTTAACTCCACTTTGGGTGATGAAGAGGAAGATAGTAAGAATATGTTTTAAAATGACAAACATTATATAATTCAACTGTGGTAATAAAGTAATAATATCAAATTCTATCACTTGGATAATCAAGACTTCACTATTTTTCTTAAATTATCTAAATGTCTAAAGTCATAACTGGTACAGTGATTAGACTAGAATAGTAACAATAGATGTAGTGCACCTACAATTAATCTTCAATGAATTTAATCTCACATATAAAAATTGTGTTGTGTTACAGGTATATTCACTAATATATGTCAAATTGTCTGGGAGTGCTGGGGCGAGCATGCTAATTCGAGCGCTCAGCATGGCATGCTGCTGTTCGACCTCGACCAGTGGTATAAGGATCAAATGCCTGGTAAGAAACATTCTTTACATTGCCGATTAGCCATCATTTGCTAAACAATAATCAGATGGGATAAAATGTTATATTATTCCAGACATAGGGAAGTGCTTTTTAGCACTTGGGATTAATTATTTTCTAATAATCCAAGGCTTAGTAGTTACTGCCACCCTTGGATATTTGTGAACTATTCCATATAAAATGTTGCCACTTTTGAGGATTAAGATGAACTATACTGGTTATAGACTAGTACTTCTAATGCTGTCCATAATATGCAATTTCTGACATTCCTGTTGATACTGTTAATTTTTTATGACACTGAACTGGAACCATATTTTATAGCAAATTGTGGCGTTTTAATACTGTGATATGTAAGTCGTCATCAACCTATTATTGTCCCACAGTAGGACGGGGGTTTCCTCTCAGATTGAGAAGGATTAGGCCATAGTCCACCGTGGTGGCCAAGTGCGAGTTGGTAGACTTCACATACCTTTGAGATTTTGTTTTTATATAAATCTCTCAGGTATGCAGGTTTCACCAAGATGTTTTCCTTCACCATTTTAAGCAGGTGATAATTAATTTTAGAAAAATCTGTGGTGCGTGCCTAAGCTTTGAACCTCGGACCCCTCATTCGAGAGGCCGAGTTTCTAAACTATTGGGCTATCATTGCTTTTATGTAAGTAACAATGTTATTATTCCAGCAACACACCGTCTGGAGAGCAACGCGTTCCTCAGCGCCACGTGGTGCACGGAGCTGGCCCGAGGGTCGTGCCTCACGCTGGACGTGCGCCTCGACCCCGGCTCGGTGGCGCCGTACTCCCACGCCACGCGTTTAGAGGAACACTTCTATCCCAACTCGCTGCAGTATAGTACGTATCCTGTGTTTATAATTATAACCTGTATCATAGATCTCTCACCGCCTTTTAGTTGAAGGAAGCCATTAAATGGCTTAAACGGCTGATAATTCTGTCAGCCATTTAATGGCTGTCATGGCGTAATGGACGCGAAACAATGCCGACATACGCAGTTATATGGTGCAAAAATACGAAATCGAAGAAAAAATGCGGAGAAATATCGTTTTATTCGTAAATGATCTAAAAACTACATTTTTTTAATATTTTTCAAACACGAAAATAGATGACAGTGACAAAATTCAATTGTCAAAACTAGTTATCTGGATCTCATTAGGAGCGAGTAATCTTTACTAATCTATGATCTTGTTATCCCCAGACTGCATTTGCCTGAACACGTCCGAGGCGATGGTACTCCACACAGTGGGTATCCAGCGGCAGATCATCAACTCGCTGGCCGAGGCCGGTCCCTCGTGCCTGCTGTCTCCAGCGCGGCTCCGAGCCGCGTGCGCTACGGCCGGACTTACCCCGCTTTACCGGGATGGATGTGTTGCTGATTCTAACCCTGTGAGTTATATTTATTGAAGAAAAACTCAAACAAAGTGATGATCTTACATGCCCCATACCTAAAGAATACTAAGTAATAGCTTATATTACATGCCTAATACAGGGGGTATTTATATCTCTTTGTCTCCTCATTTCTGACTAATACAATTTTTGATATAAACATATGTTAAATAGAAAAGTTTGGACATACTCATAATGTTTTGTTGTATTGATGACTAAGTATAACTCTGGATAAATTTATTACTTACAATTACAATAAAACGTTTACAATTACAATTACTAATAAAACGTTTCTTCTTATAATTTTTATGAATTGTCAACATACTTGCAATCATTGATAAAGTAGTGGAAATCAGCACCAAAATCTGCCATCTGCATTTCGCAAGAATGGTGGCCGAACAATGTACTAACAAATGAACTGATAATGAAATATCCTTGCCTACAGAAACTTTTTAATCTCAAATAAAGCATGCTCTGATATATCTGATAATAAAATATGTCATACTCCAGGAGGAACAACGCAGATATCTATTGTCAGTGGCGCTGGAAGCCAGACTGTCGAGTTTCCTCAAGCGCTGCGCACACGACTGGGCCACCGGTACGCACAGCGGCTCGGGATGTACACTACCATTTCTTGTGAGTTGTATTTTTAGGTGTAAATTTATATTAGTTCCAATTAATCAGATTATATACTATAAATAAATTTATTATTATTATTATTTTATAAAGTAGTCCATCTGATGTTAAGTGTCTACTGCCGCCCATGGACATCTGTAACCAATTCCAGATAAGATTATATACCTACCTAAGGTCGGCCACAGATGCGCCGCTACCCTTCAAGATTAAGCATGAAGGCCTCTGAAAAGGTATGGTTCCCTTACAACACCCTTTAAACTAGAATATAGCAGGGCTTAACATTGGTCTTAGTAGGCAGAAACCACATATTTTATTTGCCATAAAGGGCTGTCGCTCGTATGTTACAGCCCTAACGTACTGATTACAAATATAGGGTATCTTGGGAAAAAGAAAAATGGTTTAATTTAGTGTCATAAAATACATGCCTATAATGAAGTTCAATGTTTCAGGTTGACTGGTGTTGGAAGCGGGCTATAGAGCTGAAAGAGAATGCTAAGGAGCTCACTGCTCCTCTGTTCACATCATCTACATTACCCGACAGGTAAAAATATATTTTTTATTAACATTATATGTGTATTGAACTCGTGACTAACGAGTTGAAACTAAAGTTAAGTACAGTGACCTACTAGTGTGTCAGTTGTATACAGAGTGAATTTTTCAAATGGGCCTTCAGGGCCAAATCCGAATCTATAAGCATTACCGAAAAATGCTTCAAGGGGCACGACGCCGATTTTTGCTACAATTAAAAATGCATCATTTTTTTAAATTTCATTTCTCATAAAGAGTTCATTTTGGGAGAAAACACAGCCTGTATTATTCCGCCATCAGATAGTTTCGCTAATAAGGATCAAATTCTGGGAAGTAATGTTAAATGACAAACTAAAGGAAAAGGCTCATTTTCAACAAAATACATTTTTTTACATATCTATTTCTTCACAAGTGCTGTTTTGCTATTTTCTTTTTCAATTTAGAATAGAGTAATTAAAAAGCGCTTCTTTTACTAATGTCTCCTGTTACGTTATTGTATATCACATATGTTGCATAGTGACACTGAATCCGTATTGTAATATTGTTTATAGGAATGTTGTAAGATGCTTGGAGCATTGCGTACAACAACTGACACAGCTGACGGGCTTGCTCGACGCCGTGCTCACTAAGTGCTGCAACTTGGTGGTGCCTGATGGTGAGTTATCGAATTATAATCATTGATTTACTAATTCATGGGTAAGACATATTATTGTAGTTTTTAGGACTTTGTTATATTATATTTTTATATATAATATATGTATATATAATTTTTATATATAATTATTATTATATATGTTCATGCTTGTAGAAAGGACTACTTCCCAAAACGACCATTTCCCAAAAGGACAACTTCCTTACTTCTGATGTGTCATTGCATCTATATTTGGTTTGTTGTTTTTTGTTTCTTTATTGAAGTGTAATAAACAAATATATTATAAATTGGATTGCATAGCCAGCCGCAAATGGCTCAAAATTAGATGACAGTGGAATATAACAATTTGTCTAGTAAGCGGAATACAAGAATTTGTCACTTTTCAGCCCTAAGTGAAATGGAGGAGAAATACAAGGGCATCGGGACAGTGGCCCTGTACTTCCAGGTGGTGCAGTGGTTCTTACGCGTGGGGTTGCTACCCGATCTGCTGCCCTATCCGGCGCACCAGCTGTACACCATCTACAAGAAAAGGTTACGATACGATAGCAAAAATACAATTCTATACTACGAAAAACATAATCCATCTTTAAAAAACATATTAAAATTATAAAAGAACTTACTAAGAGTAGTCAATAATTTTATAATTATAAGTCGTGAATCTACTTATATATTTTCGATATGAATATTACTTTGTCATATGAGTTATATAAGATAAGATTACTTCTAAATTCTACCTGAGATCGACCACAGATGCGTCGATACGCCATTACGCTGCGGACTAAACTAGAATGCCTTTGAAACAACATTTATGTGGTGTATTAAAAATCTTTCAACCTCTATGCCTAAAGTGAAACAGATAAGAATGAAAATCTAAAGTAACAACATTTATTTATTTTGGAGGGTGTGGTGTGGTAAAATGACACGTACGAGAGTAAAACTTTTCCCCTTATTTACAGGCGGCTAAAACTCCAGCGTTTAGAAGACAAGGTACCATCGGATAATGAGCATGAGTCGTGTTCATTGCTATACATCGACCAGTTGATTGAGCACGAATTCGGCGGAGAAAGGACTCGGCAGTTAGTATTTTTTATTTTGTAATGAATCTATGCGTGTATATGAGTTACGGCAGGCGACACCTGTAGTCTTCGATACTGGTAGCGATGCTATTTAACTCGCTAACGCTGTCTTGTGGTTTAAATATTGCGGTGTTACTGATGCATTTTATTTTTGTTACAACTACAACTAGTGCGCAAAGTAGAACTTTGGTTCAATTTTGCTCTTTATGAATAACTAGTTTTTGCCAGCGGCTTCGCCCGCGTTTAAAAGAAAATAATATGACATACTAACATACATAAAACTGAAAATTCGTACCTTCATTGGAATGACACTGGCGCCATATAGCGAAAATTGGTCGTACCAACTCTGAAACCTTCGTGAGCTCATGGACAACAACTTTGCTAAAGATCATCAATTGATCAACAATTTGAGCAACAATTTGATCAAATGCATAGTTTACGTTTCAATCCTTACTAACATCGATTAAAATAATCGATTTTTTTGGTCCAAAAGATCGATTATCCGATTAATCGATCTTAGATCCCTTGGGATTTCCGGGATAAAAACTATCCTATGTCCTTTCTCGGGTCTCAGACTATCTTTGTACAAAATTTCATTAAAATCGGTTCAGTGTTTTAGGCGTGAAGAAAAGACAACCAGACAGATAGACAGACAGACAGACAGAGTTACTTTCGGATTTATAATATTAGTAAGGATAAGGATGATGCATCCTGATGTCAATTTATTAAATAAAATATAGTATATAAAAACATTTTAAAATAATTATTCACATTGATATGAGAACAAGGTTAGATTACTCTACACAGCATAAGCAACAGTCTGCCTCATGTATGTATAACAATCATGTAACAATATGGTGTATGAGTGTATGTATGTATGTTATATGTGACGTGTAATGTGTATATGTATGTTATAGTCTACGCTAAACTTCTAGTCCCCTCTGAAGTTGTTGCGCACAGGTGTAGTCAGAGAGCATATACTCCGTAGCAACATTAAGCGCACACTAACGCACTATGTACCCGCGAGTGAGAGCGGGCAGCGGAGCTGTTGTTGCGACGCGACCCGTTTCTATATTCAGAGCGGACTAGAAGTGTGGCGCGGACTGTATCTAGCCGAATGTGTGCAGGATGTGGGTGCGCGGCGGCAGCGAGAGCGGCGGGCTGTACCCGCCGCCGTCGCTGTACGCGCTGCTGCGGCTGTACCTGCTGCCCGACGTGCCCGAGGAGCACAAGCACTCGCTCGTGCTCTACCTGCTGGTGGACTACTCCATGGTCTACGACGAGATCCGGTCGGTACACGCGCACACACACGCACACACACACACACACACACACACACACACACACACACACACTTGCGCATGTAAAACACGTTCCCTTGTAACTTACACAAAAACATTCATAAATACACGCATGCGCGCACACTCATGCACAGACGCATTTGTACACCTTTGTACTTATACACATATATAAAAGTGTGTTTATAAGTATTTACTTGTACACACAAGCACGCTCCCACAAGCACATACGTAAAATAAAATATTAAAATAGCTGCATCTGGCACCACTTTTTTTCTCATTCAAGCCCATCAGTAGGAAACATCCACTTAATTGTTTATTATGTACAGGTATGAAGAAGTGATCCGCAGACTGATGCAGTTCCCCACAATGTTCGGTCTCAGCAACACCGCGATAAAAGCGACGCAAGCGTTCTGGCATCTCGATCACAGGGATTTTGATGTACATCTCTTTATATTATTTATTGTTATTTGTAGTTATACAAACTATTTCTATACACTTTCTGAGAACCAAAACTATAAAAATAATTGTGTTTATATTCTAATTCTATACTTTTTTCAAGACTTTCCTTACTTATCCTTATATTTTAATAACTACCCCCATTTATACCCTCAAATTAGTGGATGATCATATAAATTACCAAATTTAAATCATGCCATATAGCATTTGGTGTACCTTCATATATTAAAATGTGTTACTTGATTTTTAAATAATATTTAGTATAGATTCTACATTTCTTCGTTCCTTACAGTTCGCTCTGGACCAACTCCAATGTCTAACGGGCAACACGCTCTCCGAATGGCAACACAACGTCGTACTATCCTCTCTGCTCGCACAGAAGAAAACCCAGGCAGCTTTACAGTACTTACACGTTCGGAAACCAGCGCCCATACAAAACTTACGAGACAAGGACACGGATTACAACAGGATTAGCGACCATGACAAGTTGGAAGATTGGCAGTCGTGCTGCAACCTGTACTTAGCTAGGGGTTTGGTGTTTGAAGCCCTGGATGTGATAAGAATGTGTGTGCAAAACGCGGGCAGTTTGGATGATAAGGTGCAAGTTCTGAATTTCTTCTATAAAGGTGAGTTTACTTACTTAATGTTCATTACTTTGTGGTGTGAACTTTAAAAAGAACTTAATAGCGCATGAAAGCTTCATCAAAGTTTTTTAATTATAAAAAAAATATGACTTTTCTTATTAATTTTATTGTTTTATTTAGTAATCGTTTTAAAGTAGGTAAATATCAGCTAACCTAGAATCTGTCTATTGTCGATAAATCTGAGCTACTATGCTCTTAATTTTAGTGTGTCATACTAGAAAGAAAACGTATTTAATAATTATTCATTAAATATAAATTATTTTATCTTGTAGGTTGCCGCAACACAGGACAATTGTGCAAGATTCTTAATGTGACACTGTTGCCCTTCGAGGAAGACGTGTTTATCAAGTATCTCCAGAATTGCAATGAGGCGCAAACATCGGACATTTTGATTATGTACTACTTACAACAGGCTAGGTATGTGACAAAAAAATGACATTGAGTATGTGTTACAAAACTATTTATGTGGTCACATCTAGTTTAAAGGAGATGATGGTAAACAATCTAGAACTGCGCTATTAAAGCTCCAGGTATCGGTTACTTCAATGGGTAATGAACCTTTGTGGATATAATAAAATTGACTTTGAATAAATATAATATAAATATTTGAGAAACCCATTTTAAATCACAATTAATTAATTTTAAACATGTCATAAGTATTGTAATGTTGAGAGGAAAGATTAACATTTTATAGTCCACGTAAAATTGCTAGTCCGCTCTGAATATATAAATGAATCGTGTCGCCATAGCAAATTGTATGACTACACCTGCTCGCAACAACTTCAGAGCGGACTAGAAGTTTGGCGCGGTCTATACCACTTAACGGTAACACTAGTATATTGAAATTTTAACTTAACATTTTTGATATATTCTGATATACTCAATATTACCCTACAAATGAACCCTTAGATATCTAGAAGCGGAGCAGTACAACAACAGGATAAAGTCTAAGGGCCGTCCGCGGGAGCTGTCGACGTCAGCGGAGTCCCTGCTCGACGTGATGGACCGCGAGGGCGCTCGGGACACGCTGGTGGAGGTGGTGTGCTCAGCCCTTCCACAAGTCGCTAACAGCGTCGCTCGGTGCGCCAGGGTCGAGTTTGAACCGCATAGTAAGTGGAACCTTATTTTTATGTACATGAAGGTGGAGTTGATTACAGATGTCCATGGGTGGCAGTAGCCACTTACCATCATGTGGACTGCATGCTCGTCTGCTACTCCATATTATAAAAAAAAAAAACATATTAATAAGCCTTGGTAATAACTCAAATTCTATTTTTTAATATAGGTGTAACAGATGAGCATGCAGTCAACTTGTTGGTAAGTGGCTACTACCGCTCTTGGACATCTCGGAAAACATGAAATCTGAAAAAAATCGTACATGTTATATTTTACATATAGAACGCAAATAGGATGGAATAAGTAATGTAAATAAATCTTACTTAAATAAATTCAAACAAGCAAACACATAAGCGGCCCTAAAATATTTAAACTTTTACTTAATGAAATACATTATTTTCAGTTATTGCCCCGAAACCTATGTCCGTGTTTGTACAGGCAAGATCGCCGAAAAATACCTTCACATACAAGTCATCATTTATTCAGGTAAATATGTTTTAATTATGTGTGAGTTGACTTTAAAATACGTTTTACTTTTTTCAATACTTCGAAACTAATAACTTATAATTTAAATTCACAGGATACGATAGAAAATGCTAGTGAGACGTGGGTGAACAAACCGCAAATGAGGCGGGGGATCAAACGGGCGCTGGAAGTCGAAGAAACTCCCTTCATTTGCACACCTAAATTGTTTAAAACAAAAAGGTAAACTTTAGTTTTGTTTATGTGCTTTGTTTTGTTTCTTTTATAATACTGCAGAGACACTATGTTTTATCTGCTCTGAATATTAAGGTTTATTTTAAGACTAAACGGACTAGATAGTTCGCTCTGAATATAGAAATGAGTCGCGTCGTTATAGCAAATTGTATGATTATACTTGTTCGTAACAACTTTTAGAGCAGACTAGCAGTTTGACGCGGATTATACTTGATTTATTATATACTTTCATCAAGCTTTTTATAGAGATTATAGATTCAGTCGATATGTATATTTAGAACAGCGATTTCGTGAAGAAGCATTGGAAAGAAAGAATTATATATTTTAATTATAAAAGTGAAAATACGGTGGCATTTCTATTCGTTACGTTCGTAATGAGTATGTAATACACTTATAAAAGCCGTAATTTTGAAACATCACACTTTTTTTCTGAAAAGTATACCTTACGACATTTACATAATCCTCGTTACCCTAACTTTAAGGTGTTTAAAAAATTAAATAAATAAATAATCTTGCATTCCAGCATATTCTCGGAGCAACAAGGCACAGAGTCGACGCCCCCGAAGCGCGCGAAGTTCAGCCTGAGCGGCACGCCGCGCACGCCGCGCGCGCCGCCGCCGCCGCGCGGCGCCTCGCGCCTGGCGCGACAGATGGCGGCGCTGCTCGACATGCCCGAGGCGCTGCGCCCCGGCCGCGCGGGCTACGGGACCCGGAGCGGGGCCGGCACGCCGCAGAGCATACTCAAGGTGATCATTTCAAAAAATAACTAGTAATAAATATTATAAAAACGAAAACAAGACTGCCTAAAAATAATTAACTAAATAGAAAAGTACTGTAACCTATGTAACTGATATATAAAAAACTGTTAAGCACTTTGCGCTGTGGGACTTGCCAAAGAATAATATATGCATACAATCTATACTAATATTATAAAGAGGAAAACTTTGTTTGTTTGTTTGTAATGAATAGGCTCAAAAACTACTGGACCGATTTTAAAAATTATTTCTCCATTCGAAAGCTACATTATCCACGAGTAACATAGGACATATTATAATATGAAATATATTCGATACATAAATTTTGAGGTTGTACAAAATTTGCCGGGTCAACTAGTATATTATAAATTAGCATTTGATTAAAATAGTAATATAATAATATGTAATAAAAGAATAATATTTGACTGTAGCAAATACTTAAAGTTATTCAATAATGAGATTGAACTTTTTAATCAGTAAAATAACCTTATCATACAAATACCACGAAAAGACACTGTAAAATAGTATTGTTTAACAACCTGTAAAAATCATCAATAATAATTACAGAATCGAAGGTTGGACGGGCAAGACCGTGAAGCACCCTCGCCGGTAGACTCCAGATATCTCGGCGATAGTGAGGACGAGCTCCTAGAGACTGGCAGCAACCATACGCTCTACAGCGATTCTAAGTTAGTCGAACACAGTCTATGTTAACACCACTTTATAATTAATTTATATTAGAAAAGTAGCCGCGAATTGGTCTAAGTGATTTTAAGGTGTCGATGTAATTTGTATTTAATTTTGAGAAATAAATACTTAAATAATTTCTTCCATCCCTAAGTGTAATTTATGAAAACACTACTTAAAGTTTTGTAACATATTATTTATATTAATATAGGTATATATTCATTATTTCTAATTCTAACAACCAAGCGCTGTCAAATAAACATGAATCTCCAAATTCGCTCCTCACACATTAGTGTTTACAAAACTCAAAGTAACCAACACTTATGCTTAAAATTTTAACCACCTACAAATCATATTTTATGAAAATCACTTCAGCGGTTTAGCTGTGAAAGCGTATAAAAATGGAAACCACATATATGTATTTGCAGACATCTTCGCTTCACAATCCCGACCGCGTCGGAGGGCAGCACCACGCCGTCGCCCGTGCAACCGGTGGCGGCCACTGCGCACATATATACTATGGAAAATGATAATAAAATCGAAGAAGATAAGGAAGTTAGTATATTATTGAAATAAAATTGGATTTTAATGGCTTTTCCCTAGATTAATGTAGGTATTGCCGTAATATTGTCACACCAGTATTGAACTTTTAAGGACTGTCATTTTCACATGTAGGTCCTTCTACTAGTAGAAAGACTAGAAGTAATGTCTTTATGCGCTTACTGTAATCAGTAATCAGTAATTTATTGCTTAAACAATAGGTACATAAAATGATGGTGTTTACTGTATGAGGTAGTGGTTTCTCTGTGTATACCCTAAGGGTGTGCAATTTTTATGGTATTACTGGTATTAACTTTACGGAAAAGTAGTCTATATTTAACTCATATTGTAGCGGGTTCTTGCACTTGATTCACAATAGATAATGAGTTCCATGAATTCCACTGTCAAGCGGAATTCATGTAACTAATCCTTTTAAAGGAGGCCTATCTGTAAGCCCATAATGACTTGTAAATAGATAAATGGGTACTTCCCCTCACTACCAATTCCGTTACATTGATAGGTTGCAATAGTTCCATGTCTTACATTGTATTTGAGATAAAAATGCAATATTATCACAATTGTTATTGAATCATATTATGTTGTATTAATTATTATGTTATTTATTATTTTAATGTTATTGTTAGGATGAGGTACCGCCAGCGGTTTCACCACCAAAGAAGTTGGCTGTTGAAGAGTTAAAACCGAGGAAGTCCTACAAAGACACAGTTAAAGCGAGGTATTTCTACTAAATACTTAATAATAAATGAAAAGTATAATTATTTCTGATTCTTTTAAAGTATGCGACACAGTACAGGTAACACACTACATTGATACTAATAATATGCAGCTAAGAAGCATGCACTATTGAGCATTCAGTCTATCTGATAATAAGGGGTCACCGCCACTCATATACATGTCTAGTCAGCTCTGTATAGAACAAGGACTCTACTTGTAGTCAATCACAAACGTGTTGCCAATCTTGAAGACTGAGGTGACTATTTTAGTTAGCCTGCCTTTACAGACTTCAATCGAAACGTAAGAACTACTTTTTGCTAAAAATGGGTGTGGCATAAAACTACCTACTAAACTGGTTCTACCACCTTTTAAAATTGTATTATTCCTTATAACACCCTAACTTGTTTAATTATAATCACTATTTATAGGCGTTCGTTATCGATATCGGCGAACAGCAGTCTATCCGAAGACCCGAACACATCTATAGAAAGCATCGCGGACATACCAATAACTCTTATCAACCCCAAGTACTCCGGAGAGAAACGCCTGCGTGAGCGGACGCCGGTGACAGAGATGGAAGATAACAAAGACGCGGGCGGGAAAGAGATGGACACAATGGACAGATCGATAGAGTTCACCCTGCCGATGCCCAGGACGCCACAAAGCAGGAAGAGTATTAGGAATATTGTAGAGACCACTCCGTTAATTAATAGGTATGCAGCAGTTTAAGCAACTTTCTCGCATTCTTATTATACAGGGTGAATTTTTCAAACGGGCCTTCAGGGCCAAATCCGAAACTACAAGGATTAGCGAAAAATGCTGAAAGAAGTTACGAGGCCGATTTTGATAAAAACTAAAACTGCATCATTACTTTTTTTAAATATTTTTTATTCTAGCCGGGAATCGAACGAGGTCATTTCGAGAAAAAAAAATCACCTTCTATATTATTTCACTATCTGATAGTGTCGCTTCTAAGGATCAAATTCTGGGAAGTAATGTTTAGTGACAAATTAAAGGAAAATGTTTTTTTTTGACATACTAATCCTTAAGGATTATACATAACATATGACTTATGAAAAATGCTTTAGGACTATACATAAGCCATAACATTGAAGAATTTGTTGGTTTATCAACTAATTCTTCGATGTAATGACCATGACATACGGCTTAATATGAGCAAGTAATAGGTTGGCAACTAAGTTTCCGCCGTTTTTAGGATTTATTTTTTTAATAAAAGGCCCTGAAGGGTGAAACATCGTAACTGCAAAGTTTAACTATTACGTATTGTTTTTTTTTATTTATTTTAGAAGTCGATCTGCAACGCCTGAACGTGTGGACTCGCCCGTTGTTACGCCACTACACGCTGGAAGAATTACGAGGTATTTATTTTTTGTTTTCTCAATATTTATAATAAAGGAGTTTTTTTTATTAAACTCTATATTGAAAGACGTTACACAACTATGCATTATAATATTACTCAACCTATCTCTGGAAAAATTACGTGATAAAATTAGTAATTTTATTTATTTTACAGGAGCAGGTCACGTACCCCAGAGCTAAGTCCGCGTTTATCACCGTTGGCCCCGATACCAGAGTTACCCAAACAGGAATCGAACTCCGAGCCGCACCCTACCGCCACTATGCTCAGTGTGCCCCGGGCTTTGAGGTATATAGCTAACTTTTTCACAAAAAAGTCAGATACAATAGACTAATATATTTTTTCTATGTGTCTCTATGTCTCTAAAACTTTTTCATACTTTCTCACAAGATTGACTACTTTTTACCTTAAAACTATTTAGGGTTTTTACATAATATAAGACAATTTGTGCAACTCTCTCCAGTTGAATGAAATCTAAGTTAAAATCGGCTAATATATTCTGATAAACGTACCTGTACGTGTGGCAAGGGCTACTGGCGAACATACTGTTGCCGGGTTGTCAAAACTGCCTACAAAATTGAAAATTGTAACTTTGGCAAAGGGAGATCTCCCGCCGGGCTAGGTGATCATGCCCGGGAAGCGGCCGTGCTCCGACAATCTCAGTTCGGAACTTGTATATATGCCAGATATTTAGAAAACTTCGATAGCGTGATTCAGAATACTCGTGGCGCCATCTCTTGACGAGTAGCGGGAGGTCGCCACATAACCATTACATCTATGTAATCATTCCAGTTATCAAATATTACAGAAAATACAAATGGTAAGCATACTTATTTTTGTTAATACATTACAGAAGTAGATCCCGTACTCCGGAGAGAATAGAAACGGCTACGGGAGAGATGTCTCGTCTTGAGCCAATAACAGAGTCGCCTACAAAGACGGCCGACATCGACATACCGGTGCGACCGTCTTCGAGGCGTAGCTTAAGGTATGTATAGTCCGCGTAAAATGCCTAGTCCGCTCTGAATATAGAAATGAATCGCGTTGCCATAGAAAATTGTATGACTACACCTGCTCGCAACAACTTCAGAGCGGACTAGCAGTTTGGCGAGGACTATACCTTATATGTATTTGTTAAGAAAAATCTTAGAATACATTCTTAATATAAGTACAAAAAGTAGGTAGTTACGACCTCAAGGATATTTTAATATATATTTTTTTTATAATATAGAAGTAGCAACTGAGCATCCAGTCCACCTGACGATGCCATGGACACATTCTATAATCAACCCCAGATAGGATTAAATATTCCTACCTGAGCTCGACCACAGATGCGCCGCTACCCCTGAGGACTAAGCTGAAACTCCTCGTAAAAGTATGTCTCCCTTACCACCAGACCCCTTACTCCCTTACCCCTTCAAACCAGAACACAGCAGCGCTTGACACTACTGTTAACAGGCAGAAATACAAAAGCCGGAGTCGAACCACAAAAGGACAAAACACCAATGTTTTGTTAAACAATAATAGACATTATTATATTTTTACAGGCACCGGTCTAAAACACCAGAGAGGTTAGACAAAGAAGCCGATGTGTCAAAACTGGAGGCGATTAAAGAGTCGCCAGTTGTGTCTTCCAATACTGACTTACCACAATCCTCGCCCACAAGACGCAGTTTGAGGTAAACGTCGTTCATTCATTAATTACTAAAATAATTATAGTTTAAAAACTAAAAACCACGCTAAAATCGCACAAGGAAAATCGTTAATCCTGATTCCTGACGATCCTGATGAGGAGAATGGGATAAAATTATTAAAATTGCGTATTATCATCGGTTCTTGATAATTGTTCAAATATTTTTAATTAATCGGACCGTTCAAGTGGGTAAAAATCGAGTTCAAAGATTCCGTTACATACATACAGGCCAAGCTAATAAAAGCGTGGTAATATGAATTCACAACTAAACACTTGTTCTAGTTTTTGTAATTCATTGTCATAACATAATCGCAATCTGCATAAATGTTATGTAAATGTAATTTTGTATAAATCATATACTCTATGTATTGCTTTTGTGTGTCCATTATATAAACAACTTGAAAAATCAGTTTGTAGCTATGAAGTTATGTTGATAATGTATATATATTATATTCCTCAATATCATAAAATAAATAGATTGACACTTCTATGATTCTATATCTAATTTTATCCAAAATTATTGGTCAGAATTTAAAACCAATTGATTGTAATGATAATTTCTTAATAATTACTTAAAAAATATATTTTACCAATTGCAGAAGTCGTTCTCGCACGCCCGAAGTGGAGGTAGTTCCAGAGCAACCAGTTTCAACTAGTCCTCGGAGTATGAGGTAAAATCGGGGTTTATTTATAATAAATATATAACGCATATGTATGTTCTTCCAAATTATCTATACTCAATAGTGTCCGCGATATTGAGAGTACTTGGGTCGCTAACGCATACAAACATCCGTTCGGGCCGACGGTCGAAAGCGGATTGACTCACAGCCGGCACTCACTTTATGTGACAAATGACAATAGTGACGTATACGCTCGAGACAAATATCCACCTACCCACATACACTACATCAATTATAAACAAATATTTGTTGAATTTAATGAAGTTAATGGGGAGAAATAAACTATTAAGATGCATAAATAAAAGAAATATATTTACAATATACATTGTCAATAAAAATAATATAATATATTTAAAATAATTATCGCTTTTATTTTATGTATTGTATTTCAGAAGTCGCTCCAAAACTCCTGAAAAGTTAATGTCTCCCAAGAAAGAAAACACAAGGAGTAAGAAATCACTATCGCGAATCGTGTTAGAAGCGAATGCATTCGCCAAATCGAAACAAAATGCTGAAAAAACTGAAACGGAAACGGAATCTATAGAAACAGAAGAAGTTACAGAGAGCGCAATAGAGTGCACTCCGATGAAATCTTCAAAGGAACCACCGAAACTCATGGATATGACTTTCTCTCCAATAGTCAATAAATCTGTTCTCCAAAGCTCCTCTGAAAGCATTTTCTCTATGTCAAGTGAGAAAATAATAAAAAGCACCGACGAAAGCATTACTGGATTTAAACCGTTACCAGCTTTCACTACGATAAGCGAAACGTACGTAGAAAAATCAGTTTTGCACAGCTATCAAAGCAGCGTCACAGATATATCTAGCATTTGTGTGGAAGAAGAGAAAATCGAAGTAATTAATAAAAGTGCTCCTACTGATTTTAAGACCTTGCCAGCTTTTAATACTATAAACGAAACCGGCTTCGGTAAATCGATACTAAAGAGTTTTCAAAGCTCAATGGCAGAATCTAGTGCGGATGAAAGTAGGTTTGAAAAAATGGAAGAGATGCCAAAAACGTTCTCGGCTCTGAAGTCTTTGAATGAGACTGATTTTGGAAAGTCCGTTCTAAGGAGCGAAGATAGTAGTGTTGCGATCACCTCAGATGAATCCTTCGGTAGCAATAGGAAAGGACAAGCAAGCAAAAATATGTCGAGTTTGATGACCGACGACAGTGATATTGAAATGAAGGAGTGGAGTCATAAAATAGATTTGCAAGAAACGGCTAGAGTTATCCAGAAGGAGAAAGAGAAAATAAATGAGATACAGCAAGAGATAAATGAAATAGAAGATGACATGATGGATGAGTGTCAGGTTGAACATGAAACGGATTCGGACGACGACGCCGTTGATGAAGATAGCGATTCCGATGCAGAAAGCTCTTATGAAGCACCCAGTGAAAATGTAAGTTATTTTACCCTTGATCAACTCAAATCTAATACCTTTATTGTGGAACATAGGTGTACATTGGGTAATTATCCGCCATATACTGGCCTCATAGTCATACAATATTAGAAAATTAAAACTACTATTAATATTAACTTTAAACATTCATGAACTCACTCAATTAAAGTCAATATGTATATTAATTAATCATTTATCAGCATTTTTATCATCCAAAAATTCGTCAACTCAAACATTAAAGATTCTTCTAAATATTAATTTCACCTTTATTTTAATATTAATACTGGATTTTTACCTAAATAAATATTTTAATTTAATTTGATTTAATGTATTTGATTATAACCGGTCCTTCATGATTGGGTTTGCACGGACGTTCTTGCCACGAACATGCAAGATGTGGGGTGAACTTCCTCCTGAGGTATTCCCGGAGCGCTATAACATGAGGCTATTCAAAAAGGTGCAAAAAGTGCTCTCATACAAAGCTAGCAATGCATTGGCGACTCCTCTCGTGTTGCAAATGTCCATAGGCGCGATGACTACTTTCCATCAAATAACACGTCTGCTTAATCGTTGGGATAAACTATAAAAAATAAAGATTTATTGATTGAACATGTACAGTAGTTATTGACCAATCTCTGTTGTATTTTATTAAAAAAAAAATCATATTTAAACAGGTATCCGAGAGCGGTGGAGAAATAATATCAATCGCAGATTCCGATGAATCCTCAGACGCCATTCCTATTCCCCAAAACAATAAAGCCACGGTCCCAACTGAAAGCAAAGCAGAACCTGAAGTTGAAACTATACAAACAGTAGAAATGCAAGTAGTAAATGAGGTTAATGTAGCGGGTGATGTAATTGAAGTATCTACGGATCCTTTGAACCAAGCGCAGAGGCTCGATGTTGCCAATGCTGACGTAGATACAGAAGCTGTCAAGCTTAACTATTCAGATGAGGCGAAACCCGAGCAAGAAGTGAAAGAAGATGGAGTTACTAAAGAAACGGTTAACCAAGACGCTGAAATGGAAAATGGTATGTTTTCGTATTAATTTAGCTTTTAATATGTTTTGTTTCATTGCTCAATATTTATATGGCTATTTAGTATACAATTGAAATTTCTAACATTGGACTGATTAATAATATTATGTTGAAAAGAAATGTTGGCAAAGTTTGCAATTATAATCTTACACTTCAATATTTTTTTATTTCATCATAATCCCAATTATAAAATAAACGGATAACAAATACTATAATGAATACTATCAATAATAATAATTCATTTTTAGGTCAAAACGTGGTCGAAGTAGAAGTAATTGTTCAACCAATTGAACCTGAAGTTGATGATAAGAAAGAAGAAGCGGTCTCTACAGATGTTGACGTCGTTGACGCTATGACTCCTGTTCAAAAACCTGCTGAGATAGAAATATCTGCAACTAAACAAAATGATAATATCCCAACCAAAAGTAAAACAATGATTACTCAAAATATTGAGGAGAAAGTCAAAGAAGATGTAGTTCAAGAAGTTATGGCAGTTGAAAAGTCTCTAGAAGAAACAAAAAAAGGACATGAAAAAGAAGCAGAACAAAATAATCTCGGTGATGTAACAGAAGAAAAGAAATCGGAAGAAACGGTTAAGGAAACAATCGAACAGGAATCCGAAACCATTGCACCAACAACACCTAGTCGTAAACGCACCAAATCCACATCTTCCACGAAATCGACAAACGTGGAAAAATCTGATACAGCCGACGAACCGAGGACACCGCGAACAAGAAAGCGCACACAATCGAACGCTTCGAACAAATCCACTACAGAAGAGCCGAATGAGGAAAGTAAGGTTCGGGGAAGAGCTAAAACGCCTATAGATCTAGGCACCATTACTGAAGAACAGGAGGGTAAAACTAAAGGACGAGCTAAGACACCTACAACAGAATTGAGGAAGATTCTAACGAGGCGCGCGTCAAGGGAAATCGAACTAGACGATTCAATGTCCGAAGATTTGACACCAACGCGACGCTCGACTCGTTCTAGGAGCAAACAGGATGATAACGCTAGTGTCGCGTCAGGGGATTCCGTGAAGTCGAAGGGCAAAGGAAGCGATGTAAAGGCCAGCCCCGGCAGGAAGGGCAGGAAGAAACCCGACCTGACGGTTATTCCGGAGGTCACCGCGGAGGACTCGGGACTGACGGAGAGCACTGGAGATATCATCGATGCGTACTCTGGCTCTAGGAGGTTGGTGATTTTTACATACTTTTTGCTAAGGAGTTGCTTCAATGGATGGAGTTAGACAATGATCTAAATAATTCTCATTCTGAAATTCGCGCTCGGAAGTGGGACAGTAAAGATGTGCGATGATAGTAGAAGGTGGTAGAACCTTTTGTGGCTCAGTTCCGGCGGCACTAACGTCATATCTATTTTTGCCTATTAAGAGTAGTGTTTAGCGCTGCTGTGTTCTGATTTGAAGGGTGTGGTACGAGAGACCTACTTTTTCGAGGCATTTCAGTCCTCAGGGGTAGCGGCGCATCTGCGGCTTCAAGTACTTCAAGTAGGAATATCTAATCCTATCTGGGATTGATTACAGATGTTCATGGACGGCAGTAGCCACATACCAACAGATGGACTGCATGCTCGTCTGCTACTCCTATAAATAACAGTTTTTTATATGTTAATTTTCAAAAATGGTAAAACCTCTTGTTATTGGATGTCGGTAGCATCGTTGCTATATTTATGTCTTGAATGTATTGTATGGTATTTGAAGAGTGTAGTTAAGGAATTTAATATTTAATAAGTTAGTCGTTATTCCTAAGATTAAGCGACGCGTCATTAGCTTACCTTAAAAATAATTTAAATTTTATTTGAGATTGATCACAGATATCGGAAAGTGACCAATTGTTATCAGGTATAAAATATTATCATACGAATTGTTATCACGGACGTTCGTTTTGTCGTTTTCCTTAAATAAAAAGGTTTTTTTATGTCAGATCGCGCGTCTTTCCGCACTCAAAAGACATTTTGCCTATTTTCAGAATTATGTCAGATTGCGCGACTTTTCCGCACCTAAAATCTATATGTTCTCAATTTCCAGACTAACCCGTCACCAGAAGTCGGTGCTGGAGAGCTGGCTGGAGCCGCCCGGCGCCGCGCGCTCCGACGACGACGATGACGTCACGCCGCCCGCCTTCCACGTGCAGCCCATCGACAGGATCAGCCTGCTCAATAAAACTGACTTTGACGGTGAGTGACGTGTCTCCCGTACGTAGAGCCAGGTGACGGTGTAAGGGTTCCGTACGCAAAAGGTAAAAACGAAACCCCGTTACTGAGCATCCACTGTATGCCCGTCTGTCACAGGGCTCTATCTCCGGAATAGATTGCCACTTGAAATTTTTACATTTTATAAATAATAACAGTGGCCGCTAAAACAACAAATACTAATGTATAATGATGGCCGCTATAACAAAAATACTAAAAAAGTTGAAAATAAATGGGTGACCCCCATGATAATGATATTTATATGCATATACAAATACATTGGACAAAGATATTTTTTTATTGATTTGGTTATGGAATTGATAATATAAATATTGTTTTTTTTTATAAGTTCAGTGAACATTATATTGTATTTTATTAATTTATTTATTTTCATTAAATTTAAAGTGATTATAGAAAGTTAATTTTTATTATGTTTTTATTTTAAAAAATAAAGGACCAAACCTAAATATTAATAACATTATATAAAACTCGTAAGAATATCGTAATATATTCTATTATCTGTTGATTAATGTGGTTCGACCATAAACTTTGCAACGCGAAAACATCTAAAACACATTTTCACATTACGACATGTCACGTTCTAAGCATTATACTAATATGCAGGTCACATTGTACATACATTGTTTTACAAATTCGTCCATAGATTACTATGATATTTCTGTTCATAATAGAGATCACAACCAATCGTATCGAATCGGCGAAAACTCGTATTGATCGGATCAAAACCATAGCTTAAAGTAACAAAATAAGGTTTATAACATATTGCTCTAACTTATTAAAACCCTATATCTGTTTATTTACCCCTTTACCACAAACCGACCAACAAATGCGATCAAATTACCTGAAAAACATAAGCGTTAGACTGCAGTGTTATAGCAGGTTCTTGTGTTATTGAAATGCGTGTTACTTTGTTGAAGTCTTTATTATGACTGTATTAATACTAAGCGTAACCTAGCTTATATAACTATGAGTCCTACACACACGACACCTCCACGGTTTATTAAAAAAAAATGAAAATTACGAAAAATGTTTTTGCTAACACCACTCTATAATTACTATAAAAAGCCAGAACGTGATAGTCGTATTCAATGCGTTTAATATAATAAGACAACCATCGTAGCTTAGTACCTACAGCGTAGACCCCCATCTATACAAATGATCACCCATCCCCCAATTAGTTAGTGCATTGTTTGTTACTTTTTTAATTACCCCGTGTACTTCAAATATAAAAATCCAGTAGGTGACACTAATGTAGATCTCCCGATGTGTATAAATAGTTATCTTGTCTTTCTGTCGAATCTTGAATGTATAACTGCACGTTGTGTGTGAATATTGTAAGTGTAAATGTGTGAACAACATTAATAATCTCTCTTTCCCTTCTTATTTTTCTTTGCCTTGAACTCTATTGTGTAAATATACTGCTAATGTAAAACATAACTATTAAAAGAGCATGAATAAGTTCCATCGACACTTCTACTAATGGATGTCGGATTTGCATTTAAAAATTCAAGACTGAAAATGATACAAAGCGGTGCTACAATTATAATGATTTTAATTTACGCCCGCTATTAATAAATATTAACTCTTTCATTTTTTCCTAGTCAAATTCCGAACTGTACCCTTAGTATGAGTTTTTACGTTTTTACAAACATGACTGTGTTTGTATTTTTTACGTACATACTTCCCATACATTTCCAATCAGTTCTGATACAGTCCGCTGGGGGCGCTGATTGGAAATGTATGGGCAAATACAAAAAGCCATTTTTGTGAAAACGTAGAAACTCATACTAATGGTACTGTGATAGGCAATAATTGGTTATAATTGATAATTTACGGGGTGCCAATTGATCAGGGTGGCTTACATCTAACACATTGCTAAGCAACATCATATTCTAAAATATGTTTTTGGATTTTATTCATTTAGCTCTAGATCCGACGTCCACCTAATATCAATCAAACCAATAAAATTTAATTTTTCCCTTTTTAATTTTTTTTATACCTATTTTACTTTTGTTTTTTTTCTGCTATAGTAGTAATAGCACGGCCACTATGCAACATTTGGTTGCGCGAAGCTAATTCTCTATGCATTTTGTGCTTAATAACATAGGACCGCCCGATGAAGACGAAATGAGGAGAACAGAGTCGCCTCTATCCTTCCTCTCGGAGACCCGACCACGCAGTGAGTAAACCGCTTCGCTTGCCTGTTTTTATTTGCACGATTCCTAATGTTTTCTATGTGTTTCCCATTTCCATTCTATCATGCTTCGATGGAGGATTTGATTGACAAAGTTGATGAATCGGTGAATTTTAATACAAAAATAATAACATTTGTGTAACATTTTAAATGTAAAATGGTAGGAGAAATAGAAGTAAGATTTATATTTTATCTATAGAATATTGATTTCGATTCCTGAATTAACTGTTAGTTTTATATGTTACGAGGGTACGTTTTTAAGTTCGCGGAATGAGGGACAAGGAGCGAAAATAAAATGTCAAAATTATTTTTCTTTTTCTACATATTCTCCTGCAAGACGAATGCATTTTTCAGATCTTTGTATTAACTTATTTAAACCCTCATAAAAAAATGTTTTGTCCTTGTCGGAAAAATACGAGGAAATTGCGTCCTTTACTTCTTCGTCTGTAGAAAATTTCTTTCCACGAAGCTCTTTTTTCATTTTTGGAAAGAGATAATAATCGCTGGGAGCCAGGTCTGGACTATAGGGTGGGTGATTTAAAATATCAAAGCCCACCTTGCAATACGGCTCTTGTGTACGGGCGCATTGTCGTGCAACAGCAGGACACCTCTGGATAATTTTCCTCGTCTTTTTTCTTTGATGGCTTCTTTTAACCGCTCCAAGATTGTTGCGTAATATTCTCCGGTTATAGAGACACCTTTATCTTTGTAATCTATTAGCAAAATTCCTTCTGCATCTCAAAAGACTGTCGCCATGAGTTTGCCGGCCGATTGTGACACCTTAAACTTTTTAGGAGGTGCTGTACCCTTTTTATGCCACTGCATGGAGTCTTGTTTAGACTCAGGTTCATAATGGTGAACCCAAGTTTCATCTCCAGTAACAATTCGATTCAGTACAATATCCTTATCTTCTCCACAGAGGTTCAAAAACGCACGGGAACATTCAACGCGCTGTTGTTTCTGAGGCGGCGTGAGCATTCTCGGCACCCACCGCGCGCTGACCTTAGTCATGCCAAGATGGTCATGCAGAATTTTAATAATGGTTGTATCCGATACTCCAACCATTTCTGCAAGCTGTTTCTTCTTTAGCCGAGCATCTTCCAGTACTAATTTTTCGACTTCCGCTATCGTTTCCGGAATGGTCACCTCAACAGACCGTCCTGGTCGTGGGTCGTCTTCAAGTGAATCCCTGCCTTGCTTAAAAAACGTTGTTCCACTTGTAAATCATCGTTTTTCCAGGGCAAGAGTCCCCGTAAACCGATGACATCTCTTCCATTATGATTTGCACAGACTTTCCTTGCTTGGTAAGGAACTTTATAACGGCGCGATGCTCGATTTTCTCCATACTTCCAATTTTCTTCCGGATTGAGTTGTTTAATTGTCGATAGTTTTAAAACTAATGATGCAATTGTGATAAAACTTTATATTTATACTATTTATGAGTCACTTGACACGTACCGCCCTTAACGAGCCCGCTATCCCCCCTCCAACCCTGCCATTCCGCGGACTTAAAAACGCACCCTCGTATGTACATAAATCGTTTACTAAAACGAAGTTTTTATATAATTTAAGAAACCTTTTACTTTATTACTTTTCGTTGATTTACTTTTTAAGATTCCCTATTTTATTCATTTTGAATGATTCAATAAGCAATTACAGTTTTATAAACTTATTTTTGACATTTTTTTCAACCATAACCAAAATTACTTTAGCAAAACAAATATGAAACATATGAAAACATAAAAATATTTTCAGTCTTAGTAAATACCACAATGGTGAATCAGTTTATTTCAGTAACATGTTTTTTTGTCAAACAAATGCTACAGTTAACTGCTTCGACGTCTAAAAAGTAAGTAAATCGCTTACTATTATTAATAACTCATTAACAAAAAGAATAGAAAAAAATAGCTAATCATATCATTTATCATCCGCCGCTGCAAGCGAAAATTGCGTTAAATAAATTTAATTATAAATATAATTATTAGAAAGAATATAAAATTAGGATATTCAATTTCGAAATTTAAATTTTATAAAATACTACGCACATGAATAAATGTTTACTTTATAAAATAATAGGTATATACGAGTACATAAATGTTTATTTTAGAGTCTGTGTAAATACGCGATGTTGATATGATTACAGATCGTCTCGCGAGGGCGGCGTCGGAATCTAAGACCACGCCCAAGCCCGCCCGGGTCACTAGGAAAGCTTCCGTGGATGTCGGTGAGTTGATAATATAACACTCAGATATTCAGCTTAGATAGATAGATCTTAACTTTCAACAAAGTATTTCGTTACATAAAGTTTTTAACATATCGCGTGCTTAAAGGTAAAAGGGCCTATAGCTAAGGGTTAATATGGATTTATGCTGAAAGGGCACATAATTTTTTTTTTTTTGCCATTCGGTTTGAAATTATCTGAAACGTAAAAAATTTTTACGTTTCAGATAATTTCAAACAGAATGGCAAAAAAACATTTTTTTATGTGCCCTTTCAGCATAAATCCCTATTAACCCTTAGCTATAGGCCCTTTTACCTTTAAGCACGCGATATAGTGCAAAGGATTCGCATGTTGAGGTAACATCACACTGACACCATTTTTAGATACATGTATACGGGTTGCCGCAACTACTTCATCTTCACTTACTACCGTTGTACTACTACTGTTGTAATACTAAAAAAATGAAAACAAATGGGGATCGCCATACAAGAAACCGCTGTTTTTCGGAGTTTTATCTATTAAACTATAATAAGTAGGCAGTTCAAATTATCACAATGCATTTACTTCAATGGCTGTTATAATAACAAATACCAAAAGGTGGTAGGGAACCCTCCGTGTTCGAGTTTGACTTGCACTTGGCCAATTATTATTTTTACATACATATTATGATCGCAGTTTTGGTCAGGTTACATGACCGCAAGTTTTTACTACTGCTCACTACTACTATAATAAATACCTTATTATAAACGTATTATCACAATCCTGCTCTACAATAAACATTATTATTAATTTGATATCGAATATGCTTCCAGTGTCCGGGACCCCGGAGCTGGGGTCTCCGCTAGCGGGCGGTTCGAGTCCGTCGCGCAACCGCCGCGCGTCGTTCAACCGCGCGTGCGAGGCGCTGCACACGCCCAAGGGAAGACGCACTTCTGTTGATGTTAAGGTATAATATTTTTTTTCAATATTACCCATAGATTAAACAAAATATTACTCACTCCTAACGAGAAAATGTAACCAGTTTTGACACTTTAAATTGTCACTGTCATCTATGTTTGTGTTTGAAAAATATTATCATATATTTTTTTTTATATAATACTGCTATATTATATAAAAAAGAATGTATCTAATGAACGTTACTAATGTCATTATAATGAATGTTGCAGAACACGGACAGCCAGCCGGGCTCGCCCGCGGCGGAGGGCAGCCCCGCGCGCCGCGCGCGCCGCACGCCCTCCGCCAGCAGCGCCGCCAGCGCCGGGCACAGGTGACACCCTCGCACTCTATAGTACAAGACTTACAGGCACCATGCGATATGTATCGTCGTCACAATTTAATAGGCCCATTTTGACACATGCCATCGCTCCGGCACTAAGCATGTGCCACACAAATCGATAATCAAAAAACCGATTTTTACTACAAGTCGATTCCGACTGTGACATTCTATGCAATGTGGTGTCGTGTTGAGTCAAGGATCGGATCATTTTTTGTATTAGATATTGTGTGTAATATTTTCACTTGTGCATATGCGCATTGATGCACAAACTCTTTTTTATAATACGCCAAAGAAGTGTTACTTCTTAAGTGCATACAAAAGTTTTTCTGAAAATAGAACAATATACATTATGTATTTTTCTGAGTAAACAAACGTTTACTCAGAAAAAGGTAGAACTGATAACCCGTACCGTAAAATATATTTATAAAATAATAACTTCAAATGTTTTTTTTCAGAACTAAAAATTCGACGGATAAGGAGTAATTAGAAATCATAGACGTAATTTATTTAATAATTGTTTGTAGTTAATGTTGATATAAGGGCTTGCATTTATACGAATAAAAAATGAGAATTACTAAAATTTTGTTGTTTGATTGAACCCACCTCAAATATATATTATACAAAATAACAGGTTACTTAGGTTAGGTTAACAATTATTTTTCAAAACTAAAAATCAATCTTTTGCCTGAACTCTCCCTAAGGCGCTTTCTCTCGCCTCGAAAATCGTTAATCCTGAGGATGTTGATAAGGACAATGATACATAATATTATTAAAATCGTGTAATGTCATCAGGTTTTTGATAATTTTTCAAAATTTTGAATTAAACTGAACGTTCAAAGTGGATAGAAATCGGGTTCAAAGATTCCGTTACTATTACGTACATACATACATACATACAACCCAAGCTAATAAAAGCATGTTAAAAACTGGAGAAAGGGAGAGATATAGTTTTCGAGAATCGAAATCACTAAACACAGACGTCCCAGTTTTTTATTTAGTTTTTTTTTTAATACAATTATGAATTAAATTAAAAGATATCTTGTTATTTGTAAATATTTTATTTAATAAGGCCAGTTGTTAAAGTGACATCCAAAAAGCTTACAATATACTTTTGAATACTGGATACTTTTTACTATAATGTACACACAAGTTAGGAAATTAATTTTGTTTACTAATTTTAACATAATGACATCTTCATATAGTTTAGTTATTATGTCAACGAAAAATCTCTATTAAGTTTTGAAAGTACTAGGGTATCATAATCTAGCAGAACTTATTAAACTCAAAGCGTCGATCTATTAAATCACAAAACAAGCATCAATGTACCAGGTTCTCATAACCTGTAGGAGATGTAAACAATATTAACTGGCTCACTCTTACTCATGTTTGCAAAAATACGAAAAAGGAGGGAAGTATCACAAATTACCACAGACCTGTATTTTTGTGTAAATTACTATAGAAGATAAAAGACTGCATATTTGTATTTGATTATAATACCTCAAAATAAATTAAAGTTTACAATTTAAAATAATTGTGATTTTATTAACATCGTTTATGTGCGTTATAAATAATTTTAGAATTTATCATAAAATATACATCCTATTATTTTTTATCTGTGTATTGATTACATTAAAACCACAGATTATAACTTAGTCACATTATCACGAGGTTCAAATCCCAGGCTCTACCTCTGATACCTCTGATTTTCAAATTTATGTGCGTATTAGAAATTAATTATCACTTGCTTAAACGGTGAAGGAAAACATCGTGAGGAAAACCTGCATACCTGAGAGATTTATAAAAAAAAATCTTAAAGGTATGCGAAGTCTACCAATACGCACTTGGCCAGCGCGGTGGACTATGGCCTAATCCTTCTCATTATGAGAGGAGACCCGTGCCCAGCAGTGTGACAGTAATGGGTTGATGATGATGAATAGTTTTAATACGCCAATGCTATTAAATTTTGAGTGTGAATAGTTGATTAAATAACGGATAAATTGTGTGGCTTTGTAAATTTTAATAATAATAATTTCAAAACTTTATTTTTGTTTATTTAGTGAAATAGTAAATGGTATATATATATATATTACGTTATAAATTTTACTTACGTAATTTTGTAATGTGTACATAAAAAGCTCATGTGTACAGTAGTTATTTCATGTTGTATTTTTTCGGATTTTTTTACCAAAAAAAAAAAGGTGATTTATTTACAAGTGATATACATTTCTGATAATACTAAATTCTACCAATCGTTACCTCGGTTAGTAAAATATGAGATCTGAAGTAAAACACCTAAAATGTTATTCAGTGATCATAAATAATAATAAATAACGACATTATTTAATTTAAAACTTACACTCATTATAAATAATTTAACAATATAAATGCACTTGTTATATAAAATAGTATTATATCTACATCACATTCGCTATAAGACCTAATAATATTTATTTTTCCTTATTTTCATCATAAGTTTTAAGTGATCGTATGTGATGCAATGCCATTTCTTGTACTGGTAAGTTGTTTGGTAATCCGATGTCCTTGTAATTCATATTCGGATTTGAAATTTCTTCAGAATGTTTATTTAAAACTGGCGTTTCTTCTGGATTTTCGCATATCTGCTTATCCTCGGGTTTGAGAAGTGTTTTCTCTGTACAATCGACTTCCCTTTTCTGTCGAACTAAATTATCACTATTTACATTTAACGGTACATTATTACTACGAGTATCTTCAACAGCACCATTCATTATTTCATTTAAATTATTGTTTACATTATTTATATTTACGTTATTAATATTATCTATCTTTTTCTGTAGCGTGTCGGGTTTTTTAGGGTTTTGAACAAGGTGTGATGTATCGACATTATTTGGATTTTCTCGCATTGCAATCGGTAAAGGTACATTTTGAGGAATACCATTACTTAAAGGTTTTACTTCAGGAACAATATTTTTCTGTGCGTCTTCGCCCTGTTTATATGACTGTGGTTCATCTGGAGAGTGTGAATGTTCTTTTATTGGTACTTCAATTTTTTTCTCAACGATTTCCATGGGTTTATTTACTTTAGTCTCATCTGGCTTATTGACATTTGGTTGAACATTGTTCTGCTGATTCAAATTCGATACTATATTGCCTTGTTTACTAATATCTTGAACACTTGCTGGGACATTAACATTAATATTATTTTGTAAATTCGGATTTCCTTGCAACTGCTTCTCCGGAGGATTATTTGGAGCAGGAAGTAAATTGGGCACAACATTATTAATAACTGGCGCATTATCTTGTGGAACTTTTATCGGTTCTACCTTTTCCTCTAAGTGCTTAATTTCTTTTATAGCGTCTGCTGCTTTTTTGGCTATTTCGTGTACAGCTTCATCGGCTATTTTCTGTATCGGTTCTTGCGCTTTAGCAACATTGTCTACTGGCTTTTCGGTGACTCCACTCAGGCTTTGTATTGCCATATTGGCAATTTTTTGTATACTTTCCACCGCGATTTTCTTCGCTTCTACGCTGTCTACTTCTTTTTTATTTTTCTGCATCTCTTTCTTAGTTTTTTTAATCTCGTCCAAAATTTCCTTCTGTTCCTTTATCAGTTCCTTCTGTTCTTCGCCGTGTTGCTTGATGGTTTCTATCAATTGTTGTTGCTTTTGCATATCGATTTTCTCTTGACTTGATGATTTTATTTCAATCTCCTTAGGCTTTTCTGGAGCCTTCTCAATTATTCTAATTCCATTTGATAGTTTAGCTTCAGGCATCTTATTCTGCAAGTTTTTAGGATGCGACTCCGACACTCTATCTACCGGATCTTTTACTACTTCAGGCAAAATTTCTTTTAATAGTGTCTCCTCCTTAAGATTTGGTATTATAGGCAAAGGCGGGAGTTTTTCATCTGAGTGAGATTCAGGTGGCACAGGATTTGGAGGTTGGACTACTGAATCCTTGATGATATCTCCATTAATTTTGTTGATTTGTACTTTCGGCAGAGAATCAACTACGGCATTTGGGTTTTCCATAACACCTGAAAAAAGTAATTTTACATAATATATAGACCCAAATTTAGACTTTATGAAAACAAATAGCACAGTTGGTATATGCTATTGTAAAGTTACCTTCATCTTTGTCTCTCTTCTCGAAGAAGTCCTCAACAATTTTATCGATACGCTCTTGCGTAATTTGTTTGTCGTCATATTTGTCTCTCGTGTTTTCGGCTGCTTGTAAGTTCGCGTACGTTCCGAGGACCAGAATTATCAAACCCAGTACTATAACCACCTGAAACATAAAACTGTTATTTAAGACCTTTAAAAAAAGATAATAGGATCCATTAATATGATATCAATTGAGGTGACTTTGTATTCCAAAATGGAATCATTCAAAATTGAGACGTTTTATTTGTAATATAGTTGGTGAAACAGTCAGTTGGCTGGTTTGGTAATATTTTTACCACGCAACTTTACCCTTATGATGTTCTCATCATCTACAAATCCTACATAAGAGTTTCATACACTGTGTCACCAAATAAAGACGCATAAAACAAGTTCGTTTGTGAACTGAACTCAAACCCAAAGAAAAATCCTAACTTAATTTATCATTTAGAATGGCTGTTGGAACCCAAGCTTTCGATGACAGGCCAGTATAGTTTATTTTTCACAATATAGGAGTAGCAGACGAGCCTGCAGTCCACCTGATGGTAAGTGGCTACTGCCGCTAATGGATATCTGTAATCAACCAGATATGATTAGATATTCCTACCTGAGGTCGGCCACAGATGCGCCGCTACCCCTGAGGACTAAGCTGGAACGCCCCGGAAAAGTATATCTCTCTTAACACACTAGCAGAATACAGCAGCGCTTAACACTGCTGTTATGAGGCAGTAATAGGTATGGCGGAGGTGCCGCCGGAGTCGAACCACAAAGGGTTCGACCTTCAAGTAAGCTTCAGATCTCCAAAAATTGTTACAGTTTCTTTGTGATATTTGCCTTACCTTAGCCAACACCCGTTCATTAGTATTCTTAAATGTGACATTAACGAAGCAGGCGGCCGGGAAGACCACACAGATGACCACACCTATGGTGGAACCAACTAACCCCAACACCAGCTCGATGTTGGGGATCAGTAGGCTTATGAACAGCGCAACCGCCACGATAGACACTGTGATGCAGCGGAAGGTGGCTTCAGGGATCGAGTGGTTTATTATGTGGTCGTGGTGGGAAGAATGCGGCTGGAAGTTAAAAAAGTAATATTAGAACTTATGGTAACATTCTATATTAGGCATTATGTGGGGTCTCTTTTATTATTAAGGTGAAAGTGAGTAGAACTAATCAATGCTATGGCGCGGCGCGGCCACACGAATCATCTAAGCCTCTAGTCAAAAAGCTCAATATATTACCAAGCATGCTTGTTTGTTAGGCACAACCTAAAACTATTTGAAACTGCTGACCAATTGTACCCTGGAAACACCAGACGCGGTCAACGTCTAGTACTCGACAAACCACAACGTATGTCTTTGCTGTGTGTTAAAATATATAATAACTTAACAGATGACATAAAGGAGGAATAATTGTTTTATATTTTTAAATGTAAATTAAGGACATATTTATTGTTGAACATTTTTTATAATATAAATGACTTTCTATGCAACTGGTACTATTGTTTTTTTTTTTTATAATTGTATATTTTTTTATGACAACTATATAATTTGCATGCTACCGTATTGTTAGCAGAATAAGAGGGGCAAAATTTTTGTATCAGCTGATTATGTTCCTATTCTATGCAAAGAAATTATTCTATTCTATTCTATTATTCAATAACGTTGGATAACGATGTAAACAGCGTGTCTAATATGAGCGCCGACTTCAGAAATATGTAGTAAACCAACATTTATTTCAATTATTTTTTACTTTGTAGTGACATAGAAGTCTGTTGTATTTTGTTGTTAAAAATTTTTTTTCACCCTTTTTAGTGATGACATACTAACATTTATATTAATACAATATAAAATTCTATAAACGTGATCATGAATGAAGGAAGGTCTGAGTCTACATTGATTGGAACCACCCGCTCGCTTAGTTGCGCTGATCCTTATCAATATGATAAATGGGACCAACTTGTAGCAATTGTACACACACGAAAGTAAAGGCATTAAAATAGGTTCATAAACGGCGAAGTTATGGCTGTTATATTTACATGGGTGGAGGAGTTCCCCTCATTTTCTCCAGAACCCCTCGATGGATCCTAACCATATTTAAATGGGACCAACTTCCAGCTCGTCTCTATACAATAAAAAAAGAATTATTGAAACTACCACTAACGGCGGAGTAATTCGTGTACATACATAAAAAATAACAAAAAAAAAATACCGGCCGAATTGATAACCACCTCCTTTTTGAAGTCGGTTAAAAAGCATTCTTAGGATATAATAAGAATGTAATGCTTAGACTAATGCAATTCACATTTCGTCGGACCGTCTATGCCTATCCGAGATGATATCCGTTTCAACTTTACCCGTGTTTATTAATTTCTTTTTACAAAAAAAAAAAATACTTGCAAGATAAAAAGTTTAAAATACCAGTACAATAAATACAAAATTTTACTGAAGGATAGAATCCACTCCTTAAAATCCATATTTTTTTGAATTATTTGCTATTGTGTCCAATTTCGAAAATCCCCGAATGGCTTCGAGAAAAGATAGGTACACGGCTATGCCCCTGATAATAAGACTCTAATGCACTCTATACAATACAAGCCACCCTCAACTAAACTTAGCGCCTCTACTCTATAAGGTCACAATGATTATATTTTATTTTTTGTGTAACTTACCTTCCTATACAAGAAGGAGTATAGACTGGCTCTGCAGGGGAATATGATGAGCGGGAAACTGAACGCCAGAGACATCACGAAGCCCAGCTTGATGACGTCACTCGCCATCGTTGGACTCAGGCTCATTAGAATGTTACCTGGGGCAAAATAATTAAATTGTACTTAGAATTTTATAAAAGGTTTTGAAATATGTATAATACATATTTCAATGGTTTATGATAGGTAACTTAATTTGGTTCCGATCAGGCACACTAGACTTTTTTAAATTGTTTTTTATTTATTCTAAGTGAAAGTTGGTTTCAATTTATTTTTACCGACATCAAAGAGGATATACTATTTCTGGTTGTATGTACTTTCAATGGATTTATTAGGGAGGCCTTTGGCAATAGGGATTTGAACTACACCGCTAAGTGAAGTAACATTGTGTACTGTCGTTTCTATAATGGGTAACTATAGGCAGAGGATTACTACATTTTAATTTAAATGATTAACTTTTTAACCAGTTTATTTGCATAGATATAGACCACCACGGACAGCATGGCAGAGCATACTCATAAAATACCCTCAATTAACCAGTAAATAACAACTCGGTATAACATTGTTTTTTTCTAATTCTTACAATATCTTGCAGGCGTACATAATTAATTTGTTTATATATAAAACGTTACATACCTAGAACATATTTATACATTCTCTCCTAATATTAAAAATCGTTATATATTTATGCAGCATTGTGTAATAAGTGTTTCGTAATTACCAGATATGTCTTGCGAGCCGAACGCGACATAGCCGAACACACCCAGCGTGAAGTACACAACTGTGCAAATATTGATAGCGTTTTTCGTCACCAAATTCATTTTCTCCAAGGAGAGCGACGGCATCGATTCGAAGATTTCGAACAGCTGCCTGAAACATTTTTAGTGTATAAGATGTATTTTATTTTCGAAGGTCGCTTCGCTATCAAAAGTTTTAAGTTCAATGTCAGGCTGAGCGATTATTGCATTCTTATATGTATTATATTAAATCATTTTTATTGTTTATATCATATATATTCTGTTATTATTTTCGAGGAACAGTAATGTATTATGAGTATTATTTATGAAAAGATTGTGGTTCTATTCTACTAAATTTTCAGGCATGTTGCATGACTTATTTTTAGGATAACTTTGAAAACCTATTATGAGGCTACACTTTGTCCCGAAAATACCAAGGATTCGATTTCTGTCAGACATCTGTTCTGATTCTGGGTATTTGTATACTTATCTTTATATGTCCTTTTCACACATCAGTGAATTTATTTTAAATGTTATTTTACAATAAAAGTATGGATACATACGACAACACGCACGCAAGCGGATGCCTTTTGTGGTTCGCCGGCTGCATTACCGCCACATTTATTTCTATCTAATAATGACAGTGGTAAGCGCTGCTGTGTGGTAAGGTAGACATACTTTTCCGAGGCGTTCCAGCTTAGTTCTCAAGAGTAGCGGCGCTGCTGTGACCGACCTCTTTTACGTATATAATACGATCTGGGGTTGATTACAGATGTCCATGGCAGTAGCCACTTACCATCAGGTGGGCTGCCTGCTCGTCTGCTACTCCTATATTATAGATAAAGCAGTATCGGTGCTCACGTCTGGCAGAAGAGTGCCATGGAGATGATGGGCACGCACTGCAGCAGGCCGGCCGGCCGCCACATGGCCACGCGCGCCCACTCCGCCGCCAGCAGCTGCCCCGCCGCCTCCGCTACCACCTGCGAACACGCTCTTAATATATAACATAAGTTTTAAGGGTTCCGTACTCATTACTAAGGCTTCGCTGTCTGTCCGTCTATCACAGGACTATATCTCCGGAACCGTAATAGATAGACGCATGAATTTTTTACAGAGGATGCATAACGGTGGCCGCTATAACAACAAATACTAAAAATAAAATAAATTTGAATATTAAAAGGGGTCTCCATACAAGAAACCTGTATTTTTTCGACATTTTTCGATCTAACTGTTGAACCGTACTAGGAAGATGGTTAAAATTTTTACAATCCGTTTACTACTATATAAGTATATAATAATAATATAACTATATAATAAATACAAAGAAGAGCGTGCAGTCCACCTGATGTAAGTAGGTAAGTGGCTACTGCCGCCCATAAACAATAAGATGTTTAGCCTAACTCCTTTAACCATCATTATTTATCAATCCATTATTACCCAGCTGGTGGGCATGGATCTCCTCTCATATTACCATATTATGCCATTCTGGCCAACTGTCAATTAATGTAGGTGCATTTAACACAACTTTCCCATTTTTTTAGAACTTCCAAGCATACCTCACAATGTTTAATTTTCATAATATTTTTCAATATTACAAATAAAATTGTGTTGATAAGCATATATTTTCCTAAAATTGCGATTGTAAATAACTAGTCAGGCATCTTAAAAATTTGTACCTACAGTTATATAAATATTGCTATTCTGATAACATTATAATTTATGTTGTAATAATAAATAAAATAAGTTATCGTGTCGCAAATACTTCCTATAATTTCAATGAGGAAAACTTTTAATAAATATTTATAACAAAATTGTTTTAATAATATTTTTGTGCACAAATTTTAAAATGGGATTCCTATTTAAGAATTGATATATTATACATCAAACCACCTTCAATTTACATCAAATATGAGTAAATTAGACATCAAACCTTGATAACTAGGCAGAAGTAGAACCCAATGGTGGCAGCGCTGACATTGCTCAGACTGTCAACATTCCTCAGCAGCCCAAGAGGCAACACACACACCAGAGACACTATCACCATTATTGATGTTCTGCAAATACAATATAGTGTAAAATGATTCAACTGAGGGCGGGAGACACGGAATGATAGTCGGTTGGTACTTGCACAAAAGCGTGTATTCATAAAGACGGCGTAAAGCGGACTGGCGCGGCGAACGGGGGAACGAGCGAACGAAACTCGCGGCGCCGGAGACGTAGGTAAAGGCGCGAGCGAACCGATGCTATATAAGGCGGCGTTACAGTCTCCCCCTTTTGACCTAGTCAGGTGACCTCACGACAGGTCAAACACCAGTAAAACTTACGCGACAGGGTTTTTACGAGGACGACCGCGCGGTCTTTTAGGACATACAGGCTCCGGCTGATCGTCCTGACGAGCGTGGTATCGACGCAGATCCCTGGTGTGGTACTTCCCCAAAATTTCGTCAGGTCTACCACAACGAGACAAGATGTATGTAGTTGGACTAACCTTCTTAGTTATAACATACGGACCATCTTGCCGTGGGGCGAGTTTTGAACTGAACCCCTTACTAGTACTACTTAATATATGACCGCGTAACAAGACTAAGTAACCTGGAACATAACCCTCGGCGTTTTGACGAGTCTTGTCCTTAACGCGATTCCTCTTATCTTGCTCATTCTCGATGCTTTCCTTAGCATCTGAGAGAATACCGGCTAGCTTGAGCAAATAAGGCGTGATCTGAGGGACATAATTCTCGGTCTCAACTATCGCTCGAAGGTCACTTTGAACAGAGATGGGCGAACGCAATTCCCTGGCAAAAGTAAGAAAGGCAGGAGTCTGCTTTGTTGCTTGGGTCAACGAAGTATTCAAAGCGAACCGGATAAACGGCAAAGCTTCGGCCCACTGTCGGTGCTCCTTCTCAACTAATATGGCGAGTTGGACTTTCAAATCCCTGTTCTTCCGTTCCACGGGATTAGCTTCTGGATGGTACAGAGGTATCAGATTTTGTTTGACTCCCAGAACAAACATAGCGTGCTGCATGACATCGGCTACAAATTGCACACCGTTGTCAGAAATCATACGCCTCGGAAGTCCAAACCTCATGAAGACTTCATTGACTAATGTTTTCGCACAGATCTTGGCCGTGGCCTCGGTGAGGGCAAAGAGTTCCACCCACTTGCTTGTGGTGTCCTCGACTATCAGGATCCACCTCTCACCTAGAGGTCCTTTGGGTAAAGGCCCAAAGAGATCGACGGCGACAACTTCAAAACGCTGAGCCGGAACTGGTGTTTGGAGCAACCCAGCTGGTTTCACATTGCTCGGCTTGTAGCGTTGACATTCTACACAAGTCTTGAGATATTCTGTTACATAACGACGCATCCCGGGAAAATAAAAACGTTCGGCAATTCGGTGAAGAGTTCTCTCTATACCGCCATGACCGGAAGTTGGAGAATCATGACATTCCAACATAACCTGTTTCCTAAGGCTTTCAGGAACGACGAGCTGCGGTTCTTCGGTGTCAGCCTCGATGTACCTGTACAACACTCCTCTAACAAGGTGGTATCCTCTTTCGGTCCACGTTTTAAGAGCTACTTCATCTTTTCCTTCCAGGTCTTTAAGGATCTTCGAAACTTCGGGGTCATCGAGCTGAGATTGACGGACGTTCGTCGCATCCCATCGAGGTACCTCTACGATAACTGTACATACTCCACAGGACTCGCGAGTATCCTCTTCGCAGGGCGGTCGACTCAGCGTATCCGCGATGACGTTGGCCTTTCCCGGTGTGTAATCGACTTGAAGATCGAAAGACTGGAGCTTCATGGCCCATCGTACCAATCTCCCGGTTGGTGACTTCAGAGTAAGTAACCACTTGAGCGGTTGATGGTCGCTGGCAACACGAACTGGATGTCCATCAATATATCCTCGGAACTTCTCACAAGCCCATACGACGGCAAGAGCCTCCCGCTCGGTCGTTGAATAATTACGTTCTGCTGGCGTGAGAAGTCGGCTCGCGTACTCAATGGGTTTTTCTTCACGTGATGACTCCCCCTGAAGCAAAGCGGCGCCTAAGGCGTAATTGCTGGCATCAGTGCGGATAACAAACGGCAAACTATAATCCGGTTGGGCGAGTATTGGCGTTGAGGTGAGTAACCTTTTCAGTTCTGTAAACGCATTGACTTGTGCGTCACCCCAGATCCAAGACTGAGCCTTTTTAATGAGCATCGTAAGAGGCTGTGCGACCTTCGAAAATTCTGGCACGAATTTCCGGAACCAAGAACAGGTCTGCAAGAAGCTCTTGAGATGCTTTACGGATGTAGGTTCTTTCATATCAGCTATGGCCTTTATCTTATCAGGATCAGGTGATACTCCTTGAGGCATTATGATGTGACCAAGATATTTCACACTCTCCCGAGCAAAAACACATTTATCCCGGTTGGCTCGGAGGTTGAAGACTCTAAGACGGTCAAATACAGCACGGAGATCCTCAAGGTGTTTCACGAAGCTGTCAGAAATTATAATAAGGTCATCGATATAACCTAAGACTGTGGTGTTTTTGAGAGAAGAACCCGAACGGAATCGGTCAACGAGGCGTTGAAACGTCGCGGGCGCATTTCGTAAGCCAAAGGGCATACGTTTGAAACGGTGAACCCCAAAAGGTGTGACGAAAGCGGTTTTATCCTGGTCGGCTTCCCGAACACACACCTGCCAGTACCCGGCGCGAAGGTCTATCGTGCTCATGTAACAACTCTTACCGGTGTACTGTAGTAGGTCGTCGATGATCGGCAATGGATAGGAATCACTCTTGGTGACGGCATTAAGCTTTCGATAATCGACGCAGAAACGGTAAGTTCCGTCTTTCTTTGGAACGAGTAATGCTGGCGCAGCCCATGCAGACTCGCATTCTTCAATAATGTCTTGCTGTAACATCTTCTCGAGCTCGGCTTCCATAATAGCCCTCTTAGCTGGAGTGAGGCGATAAGGAGGAACTGCAATGGGAGGATGATCACCCGTTTCTATTCGGTGCTCAGCAAACGGTGTTGGACCTCCCCCTTCCTTAAAAACGTCTTCATACTCATGAAGTACTTCAGCAAGTGTTGTACGCTCATCTGGTTCCAACATCGTACCCTCGTCTGCCCTCAGAAAATCCGCGGAAGCACACCCCATAAGACTGCGGAAAGACTCGCAGTGCAAGCGGTGAGTAACATGAGGTCGATCAGCCGTGAACCATGTATTACGATGCATGTTAATAGTAATGCGCGCTTTGCGCAAGAAATCGACGCCTAGAAGAGTTTCGTTGTTGACGGCGTGCGGAAAAATAACGAAGGTGGTAGGTATTACTACATCAGTTCGATCGAGCCCTACCTTTACATGTACTAGTTTGACATCCAGTGTTTGAACGACTCCGTCCGCGAGCTTCACTGACATGACACTATCGCGAATAGGTAAATTTAGCCTTTGGAATAGTGCATAAAGTGAGGCTCCAGCAATGCAACGCTTGGCAGCCGTGTCAACTAAACCCGTACCGGTATTACCACAAATCTCGATATAAAGAATGGGACGGCCCTTACTAGAATCTGAAACACGCGATTCAGTCGGTCGCCCCGTCCGCAAAACCGTTCCGCTCATAGGCAAACATGCATAAGTAGGTACAACATCATTCTTAGATACATTATTACTATAACCGTTGAAAGGTAACTTGTCTTCCAGAGGCAAAAGTTCGCGAGTAGGTATGTTATCACAAATTGAAGACTCAAAATCATTAGCCTTGGACGCTGTCGGCATGCGTTTGAGTTTCGACTCGGGCCGTGAAGACAAGTGTCGTTGAACCTTACACTTTTTCAAATTTCTTTTACACATTTTATCTTTTGTAACATTACGAACATAAACAGAATCATGATTTAAACGATTACAAATAGAAACATCACTCGAACATTTGCAACCCGAGTTAGAGTTCTGTAAAACATTAATGGACGCGAAAGAGTTACATTTTACGCAGTTAGAACGGATAACACCTATTCGACCGCAACCGTAACACGAAATTTGAGAACCGGACACTTCACTCTTACTTTTAATTTTCGGACACAAATCGCGCGAATGTCCCGATTTACGACAATAAACACAGAAAAGTTTACCTGCACTCGACGAAAGTCTTACTACTTTAGTCGTGTCGTCACTCGTAGAAGTAGCGGTCAGCACCGGCGCGTTTGATGCGTTTCCCGCGCTTCTAACTTCTAACCGACGCGACGGCCGGCGGCGGCGGCACGCTCGCACAAAGGGCGGGCGACGGCGCGGCGGCGGTCAAAGTCGGCGGCGGCGCGCTACAAAGGGCTGGCGGCGGCACGCTTGTATTCAAAGCGGGCGCCGCAAAGCCGCGCGCGGCGAACGAAGGGAGCGTTTTCTTTTGATACACATGAAAACCGCGCAAAGTACCGACAGTACTTGGATACGCTGGCGCTTCATTGATGGTGTCCTCTATGTGTCTGGCTTTACTTATCAAATCTTCGATGCTGTGAACGGATTCTCTACTGACACGTTCACGAATTATGTTGTTGAGTAAACCGTAAATCATATCTAACTGTATTCTTTCTTCGATGGTATAGGGTAGTTTCGCCATCAGAGCACGGAGGCGAGTCACGAAGACCTCTGCACGTTCGGAGCGCTGGTCTGACGCGAAGATGTCCCTAAAAATCTTATGCGGAGGCCTAGGAGCTCCATACATTGAACGTAGGCGCTTGAGTGCGTCGTCCCACGATGCGATCGATGATTTAACTCCCCTGAACCAAACAGCGGCCTCTCCCTCTAGGAGCATCGGAAGGCCACGTAGTGCATGGTCGTCACTGATGTTAGTGCACTCCTTGTACACACATATAGCGTCGACGAATGCTTCTACGACTTCTGAGTCCTGCTTTGATCCATTGAAACGAGCGGTACAATTCGCGAAGTTTCCAGTCTGAACCATTGATGACATGCCTGGAGACGTAGGGCTGGTAGAGCTCTGGTTGAGCGTGTGCGAGTTCAGAATAGATTCAATAAGCTCACGATTCGACTGAGCTTGAGCTCTGGCGAACGCTGACAACAACGGCTCCAGCCGATCCTCGTATGACGAGTCCAAGTTCTTGTCAGTGCCCTCTGCACTGTCCAAGGATTGTCTCTTACGACGTGGTCGAGGCATGTTTAAAACTTAACACTTAACACAAGTACACGAACACGATAAACTATAGTCACAGGCGTGTCAACACAGTTGAACACGATCGTTAACACTAATTAATTTACGAATGTGAGTTCTAAAAATCCTTTAGATGCTACGAGTTGGGACGCCACTGTAAAAGATTCAACTGAGGGCGGGAGACACGGAATGATAGTCGGTTGGTACTTGCACAAAAGCGTGTATTCATAAAGACGGCGTAAAGCGGACTGGCGCGGCGAACGGGGGAACGAGCGAACGAAACTCGCGGCGCCGGAGACGTAGGTAAAGGCGCGAGCGAACCGATGCTATATAAGGCGGCGTTACAATAGCTATTTTATAAATTTTCTTTAATAAAATATAAAGAATTTTGTACAATCTTTTTCTTGAAGATGGTTAGTAGTGAGATAGCTGTAATGAACACCAAATGAGATTGGGCCATAATGAAAATGAGCCACAGATGCATTGCTATATATCCATGGACAATGGTAAAATGCTTTGCTAAAGTTTTTACTTTTACCATATCTGTTAAAAAAAAAATAATAATGTGTTCAATAATGCTCTTGTGAGGCCCTACCATCTTTTGCCACAGCAATGTAAAAGTTTTCAATGTACTGTTAGATTTTGGCCTCACTCTTAAAATGTAGCACTACACAGTATCAAAAAAAATATGTAGTTACATATGATAGCATATTTTGTTACATATTGAATCAAATACAAAAATTTTATTAATATACCTTAGAATGTCACTCTGGTTGATGTTTAACAGTTTGGCAATGATCTGTGGTCCTAAATCTCCGACCACTACAAAGTAGGCTATGCAAGTTCCCATCAGGAACCCAATAATACCCACTTCCACAGCCATCTTGCCCGATGGACCAAATACATGGAAAGCTGAAATTAAAGATCTATCTTATATATGTATATAAAATTCTCATGTCACAATGTTAGTTACCATACTCCTCCAAAACGGCTTTACCGACGTTCACCAAATTTTATATGCATATTCAGTAGGTCTGAGAATCGGCAACTATCTATTTATCATAGTGATAAGGGTTGTTCACCATTAACATTTTTTTTTATATTCAGTAACATTTTTATATATTTCAGTTATATATGTATAGTCAGTTAGTAAATATTATAAAGTAATGCAATATTATTTATATTGTTTTCATCTTACACAAGTGAGCATATCTGACAAAGTTGCCATAGGTGGTAATGACCCTCTGTAATCAGGATACAATAAATAATTACACATGCATTGCATGTTGCAATAATAGAGTTATTCCATTAAGACGCAATTTAAGATTATATTCATAAATAAACAGTTCTACCTATGTGAATTTGTTTTTTTTTTTAATGTTTCCTATTCAAATCATGCTCCTGTAAATTTTATTCAGTGATGCTTAGTCAGGCTTTCAAGCATTGATAGAAATGTAAGGACTCAGCTACACACACATAAAACAGCTATACAAACCTTATATTAAAGCTTGGCTAGAAATGAAAAATTATGTCTTAACTTGGGTTTATATAAGCATTTAGGAACTTACCTAAGAATTCAAAATTTCTACGTCTAGTAATAATGGCTGATTTGAGCAAAAAATGGCAACATAATCTGGAGACCAAGCCCATCAGAACCAGAATCAATGTTGCCAGTAACACACCACACTGAAAAACATTTAAGTATATCATTCAAAATTATATTGGAAAATTATTTTATTCACCTCAAGTATCAATATATTGTTACCCATCTGAGGAGGGTAAAGTTTTTGGCGCATATGTATGTATGCATTATTCAAAATTATTTTTAAGTAGTCTGTTTATTTCCATGGGGGTATGTTTGCCCTAATCACCACCCTGAGGCATCTTCATGAGCAGCGACAATGCCGCAGGCAAGGATTGATTTTTGCTTTTAACAACATTTACTAATTAACTCATAATTTGAGTGCTTATGTGTTCAATAAACTTATATTTTATGAAAATTGAAATGTAGTTTGACTTAAACAATTATTTACAAGTTTCAGCAAAGACGGAACCTAGTAAAATCAATATTAGTAGTAGCTGACTTCAAAAGTATTCTGCGCTATTTAATTTTTAATTTATTGCCATAAGTTTTGGGTAGCTGCAAAATTTAAAATAGCTTTTTTAAATTTTCCCACAAAAAATCAATCTGTCCTTGTTATGTGCAGCACTCATTTTAAATGTGATAATATGTTATCTTTTATCAAATCTAAACGAAACGCTAAGTCTAAATATTATAAGTAATTAATCAACAAATCTATAAAATGTAGGGAATTATCAATGATATTATGCCAATTTTATCTTCTCGACCTAATGCTTATTTATGAGGTCTACATAACATTTTAATCACTTATATCTATGATTATTGACTGCATCTAAACCTTGACATTTAGCTATGGAGTATAGCTAACCTTTATTCATTAAGACGATAGTTAAAAAAATCTTTATATAAAAAATCTGAGAGATAATCACTTTAAGCAAAAAAGTTTGACCTAGACATAGATACATCTATTATTATTTGTCCTCTTAAGACTCCTATTATACAGTTATAATATGCGTTAACTGTAAGGTAACGTATTGTTTACGACTAGGAAAACTAATAGGACTTACCTGTTGAAAACAAAATGGCATAGCTAATATTCCCACTCCTATTATGCTATTCGCCAACGTAACGGACTGTCCGGTGTTCCCCATTGTGGATTTTAATATTCCTCTATGTTTTATATTTCTCCCAATAATTTAAATACGTCTACAACTACGAATCTACCTACATGACGACTGTTGAGTTGAAATTGTTATGACAATTTGACAATCAGTTGGCAGAAAAGTCAGAAACAGGGGGGCCGGGGGGTACACTTCCATACATTGTGACGTTTTCATTTCGAAGTACGCCATCTATATTTTATCGCGTTACATTTCTATGTTATGTTTAAAAAATGTCACGACAGATGTCGCTTAATAGAAAATTTGTTACAAATGTATAATTTAAGTCTAAAAATAAATAAATTGTACCAAATAATACTTAAAAAATGTATTTACAGCTATTGCAATAAAAACGTTATTTAGATATGTCCTTAATTTTTATTAAAAATTATACGATTACAAGTTAAATGGTCAATTTTGCGTACGGGCAAGTACAGTAATGTCATTTTTACGGTTTTGACATATTCCAATCACAAATATGGTGGATGCGAATGCGTGTGCGCGCGTATTTGTTGTTTGCTATAATTTGTGACTTTAATGCATGTTTCACTGCCTGAATATCTCCAGTAAGTGCGTTAAGTTGAGCTACATGTTCCTTCGCCTTGCTGTTGAGTCTTCTAGGTAGTGTTTCCTGTATTTTACGAAAGGACGTTTTGTGCGAAAATTTCAGTTTAGTGCTTTACGATAGGACGTTGTTTTGTGCGAAAAGACGCTGTTTACGTGTTATTTTGTGCGAAAAGGACGCCTTTTAGTTTAGTGTTATTCGTGTTATTTTGCCATTCTTAGCATTATGGGGAGAGCTTGCTCATTTGGATGTCGAACTAGTGGTAAGAAAATACTTATATATTTCATTTGACTTACATCACTTCTTCGTTAGTATTTAATTTACCTTTATTAAATTGTGTTACCATTACTTATTTCAGGAGTTGTCATGCATTGCTTTCCGAATCCTGAAAAGTATTTTAGCCGGTTCAAAGCCTGGGTAACTCTGGTTGGTGGTAAACTGGAAACACAGGCAGATGTTGAATATTACAGGAAGAAAAAAGTTTGTAGTATTCATTTTACTGACAAAGACAGAAACCGTTATAAACGGTTGAATGCATTAGCCATACCTTCTGTACATTTGTCTGGTGAGTTTTATTAAATTTACAATATTATTTCTATATATTTCTAATTACTCAAAATAAACTGCAAGACAATATACATATATCACAAAAAATAAAGAAGCATTTATTTTTAGGTGAAAGTAATGTAGAAAACAGTATACTACCTGGTCCTAGCAACTTGCAAAATGATAGATTTAATGCTTCTGTCACCATAACATCATCAAGTCTCACAGGTAATTGAGTGGAATTTTTGGATACTGTTATTAACCACCCAAATCTTTTAACAATCCTTATTAAAATTGTTTCTTAATAACATTCAACATAACTGAAAAACCGAATACAAATGTTACTACGATAATAGGCCATGATGTTTATTTTTAGATGGAAGTATTGTACAAGACATCGCGCAACCTGGTTCTAGTAATGTGGAGAATATAATACCTAATACTGCTGCACCTTTAGCATCATCTCTTACAGGTAATTATCATCATTTATTGTGTTCCATTATGCAACATATCCTTTCAAGTCCAAATTTACTACTAAAATCAGTCAAACTCAACCTGAATCAGGTTGCACAACCTGTGAAGGGATATGTCAATAAAAGTAAAAAAAAGTGGTTGAATATGTTTCGTTGTACTGGGGTGGTACAATCGCCACCCTAATTTGGGGTATGATGTTGTTAAAACAAACAGACATGAGGTGACCATCCTCAATGGGTGCAGATGATCATTTAATCTTAATTAAAATCACTTTTCTTGCATGATCATTTGTTGTAGACATGTAAATTTTTGCTCTTGGATGATCTTTTAATCTTTAACTGGTTCACCGTTTAATTTTGCAGGGTGTTCGAGTAATACTTGGCATGCCATAAGAATGGAACACAGTTATAGTGTGATTAGCAGACAACGAAGAAATAAAACGATAAAAGGTATATTATATTATCTCTGTATATCTTATCTTATGTTCTAGTTTTTATTTAATAAGCACCTTTACAGATGGTAAAATTGTGAGATACTTTTATTTGATCTTAACAATATACAAATTTGCTATAATAAAACTTTAAAACTGATTGATTCAGTGTTGCTGTAATGTTTTCTTAACACTTTGCTTTGTGTATTTGCAGGTGCTACTAAACAGATAATGGAGAAGCATACTTGTGTCCAAATGAAGCCTCTGTTCACAAAAATAAAATATTTAAAATCTGAAATATGTCGCTTGCGCAAGCGATGTGTGACCTTTAAGTCACGACTGGAGAGTGCACATAAAATGTCTAGTGATATGGTTTTCAATAGTGTAGTTGAAAAGATGACAAAACCAGCACAATTATTTGTAAGCATGCAATGCCAGTCTGGCAAAAAATCAAAAGGAAGACGCTTTTCACTGGAAGAGAAAATACTTTCCTTATCACTATATAAGAAAAGTCCAAAAAGCTATTCACTTTTGTGCAAATATTTTACGTTGCCTTCAAGTAAGGCAATGAAAAAATTGTTAAGTGACGTAAAATTATGTCCAGGCATAAATGCCATTATTTTTAATAAAATTAAAAAAAATGTAAAATGTATGGACATATCAGATCGGACATGCAGTTTATCATTTGATGAGATGTCACTGAATCCTCAAATATCATATAACAAACAGAAGGATTCTTTAGAGGGGTTCACAACCAATGAAAATAAGAACATAGCAGACCATGTTCTTGTTTTTATGGTAAAAGGTATAAAAAACAATTTTAAACAACCGGTTGCTTACTATTTTACTAATAGATTGGGTAAAGTAGAATTAAAAGCAACTATTAAAACAGTTGTGAAGCATATTTTTGATTGTGGACTTATAGTAATAAATACTGTATGTGACCAAAGTCCAGTAAATGTTAGTGCTGTAACAGAATTAATTAATGATTCAAAAGCAGCTTACATGCGACTAGAGAAGCGGTGGTGTTATGATCTGATATTTCTCAATGGTCATAATATTATACCATTATTTGATGCTCCTCACTTAATCAAAGGAATAAGAAATAACTTAATTAACAAAGATATGGTATACACCATAAAAAATGAAAGAAAAACTGTCAAATGGGTGTATTTTCAAATGGTGTATGCCGCAGATAAGTCCTGTGGTGAGCTAAGACTCTTACATAAATTAAGTGAGGAGCATGTGAACCCTCAAAAAATTAATAAAATGAGGGTTAAAACAGCAACGCAACTCTTTAGTCACAGTGTAGCTGTTGTTACAGATCATTTAACGGCCAGGGGAGATCTACCTCAAGAATGTCGGGACCTTGTAGACATAACAATATTATTAAACAATGTCTTTGATACATTGAATGTTAATACATTGCATATACCAAATGGTAAAATATATAAAGGTCCCATTAGAGGTAAATCTCCCCATCATGAACTTTGGAAGAAGGCAAAGACCATTTTAAAAAGTGTAAAATTTATTAAAATTTATAAACAAGGTGACAATATTCGATTAACTGAATCTACAGTACCATCTGTAAACAATTTAATTAAAACGATTGAAGGTATGGAATCAATTTGGAAAATTTTATCTAAAAAATATAAATTTGATGCATTGTTGACAAGAAATTTAAATCAGGACCCTTTAGAAAACTTCTTTGGGAACATAAGGAGTTACGGAGCGAGAAATATTGCCCCTAACACTGTTGCATTTGAAGGGGCATTTAAAGCTTTATTATTAAATAATTATAATGCAAACCATTCAAAAAAAGCAAACTGTGAAGAAGATGGTTGTGAATTATTACAATCATTTAAATTTTTCATAAATGAAAAAACTCCTGATGTTCCCCAGGAAGATAATGATATAATTAATTTTAATAGTTCAATATTGCTCAATGATATAAAAGAAAATGATTCTGGACAAAGAAATTATGTATGTGGATGGGTCCTGACAAAATGTCTCAAACATATTGTAAAAGGTTGTCAGCAATGCAAAAATAGTTTATTAGATATTAACAATAACAATCTAAATAATGATTTCATTAAAAGAAAAGAGTATAAACAAAAAAGCTGGTTATGTTATCCAAGCAAAGAAATACAAAATTGTTTCCAAGACCTACAAAACATTACAGAATCTTTTTTAATACAAAAAGACATACAAAAGAAAAACATACAAAAAAACATAATTGCTTTTGCTAATTTATTAGTTAACTTTCCATCCAAATGTTCGGAGCATAAAATACAATTACAGGAATATTTTATGTCTAACACTTGTAATATTTTGTTATACAGCTGGTGTAGGTCAGTCAATAGAATATTGTCAGGAAAGATAAAATACAATGGTAACGACGAAACCAAAATTGTAGCACAAAGTTATTATGACAAACACAAAAACAATAAAAATAAAAAAATAGCTATTTATCAACTTTGACTTTTATTTTTACAGCCCCTTTAATATTTTTAATACTTAAGTACAAGTAAAATAAGTATTCTAATAATACCAACATATATGTACACATCTATAGCATAATATGGCAAATACACATATATAGGTACGTATAGAACAACGATTTTATTGCGCGCAACGAAATACAGATGGCGCTTTTAAATGAGATGCATAAATATCCCGCAAGAGGGTACTCTTTTCCCATATATTATTTTATAGTGCCACCAACTTTTCTGTTCAGTAGACAAATCTGGAACTAAAACAAAGCCGACCGCCATTTTGAAATGTCATTCCGCTGTCAATTCTTTGAAGTGTGAGTGCTCTTTGTTTTTCGATTCGAATATAATTGTAATAAGTGATTAAAAATGCCTAAGCCTCTCAAAAGTGATGCAAGGGTCATTATTTTAAAGGTTTTAGATTTCATGAGGGAAGAAAAACGCCTGCTAGCTCCGAAAATACCGTTTGAGAAAGTGACAGAACGCGTCGCAGCTGCGACAGGTTAGTGTTGCTATGAAGTGTTGATAGTTAATTAATAGAAAGTCCCGCGTAAATATTTCAGTTATTTTATTTTACTTAGTTAAAGTGTCACTGAGTATTTTTGGTAGTAAATGTTTTTTTATACTTCATGTATTTATATTTTTGCTACAGGAGTAAGCGAACGATTTGTTTACAAGCTCATGAATGAAAAGAAAAAAGCTGAAGAAAGTAATGTCAAACTATCTACTCCCGGTAAGAATAGAGAAAGAAAAACAGGAAAATTGGACATTGATGATTTTGACATTGGCGTCATACGGAGAAAAATTCATGAATTTTATTCATTTAGGAAAGAAATTCCGACTATACCAAAATTATTAAACATACTTAGAGAAGAAATTGATTTCTCTGCAAAACGTGAAACACTTAGAAAACTGCTGCATAAAATAGGATTTCGTTTTAAAAAAACTAAAACAAATAGAAAAGTGCTATGTGAGCGTAATGACATAACTGCGTGGAGGGCTGCATACTTACAAAAAATTCGTGAGAATGAGTCTGGAGAAAAAAAACCCGTCGTTTATTTAGATGAGACCTATATACACTCATCTCACTCAACTGACAAATGTTGGCAAGGCCCAGATGTTGAAGGTGATTTGGAGCCAGTATCAAAAGGGAATAGGTGGATTATAGTTCATGCAGGAGGCGAAGAAGGTTTTGTAGAGAATGCTCTTCTTGTGTTTAAATCAAACACTAAGAGCGGTGACTACCATGATGAAATGAATAATGATAATTTTAAAAGATGGACTATTAAGAAATTGCTGCCGAACCTGCATAAGCATACTCTTATAGTGATGGAAAATGCCCCCTATCACAGCATTTGTGTTAATAAATGTCCCAATTCAAACCACACTAAGGCTGTCATGCAATTGTGGCTGAGGGAGAGAAATATAGAATTTTCTGAGCAAATGACGAAACCTCAACTGCAAGAATTAATAAAGCGTAATAAACCAGCTCCTGAATATGAAATAGATAATCTATTAAAAAGTCATGGCCATTCTGTTCTCAGGTTACCGCCATACCACTGTGATTTGAACCCAATCGAGATGGTTTGGAGTTCAATGAAGAGAAATGTCGCTGAGCGAAATGTTGGTAAATCTAGTGCTGAAATGCCCCAGTTAATTCAGAATGCATTCGATAAAATAACAAAAGAAGAGTGGAAAAACCATTGTCACCACGTAAAAAGAATTGAAGAAAAATACAGGAACAATGATGGATATTTAGAAGAACCATTCATTATTAAGTTGCATAGTGATAGCGAAAGCGATTCAAGTGACTCTGATGACGAATTATGTAAATCACTTGGCACAGGCACCTCAGGCGCATCGTCATTATTTCGCTCAGGGATGTCTGGTGTGGAGCCCCTCGAAGTTAGAGATCATGACCATAATTATTTTTATAAAATATAAATTTTATTTTTATAAAATATAAATAATTATAGTTAATAATTCTGGACTTTTTATTTTTCCTGTCCTAGAATATCATTTAAGAATTAAAATTTGACATTATTAACCTAATTCTTTTTTTTAGGATGTTTACGAAGGTATCTTTTTAAATATTTTTTACATATTTTATCTAGTAAAAATCATAGATCTCAAAGTTGTTGAGCTCCCTCTTCAGTAGGCAAATATAATTATATGGTAACATTGGACGCTGCACTAGCGACCCTGTCAACTGAACAGATAAGTTGGTGGCACTATACTCTTTGGTCAGAAAACTGGAGTTTCGTCAACTGACATTTGAATGTTCTGTAATTGTTTTCTTTATAGGCAGGTAGCCTTAAATTCCTAATTTTTAGCTTAACTTTATTTAGCCGAATATTCAAATCTAAAAACATTGGAGTAATAATGTTTCTAGATTATAACATTATAAAGCAAGTAATGAACAATAAAACGGTTATAGAGGTACTTACTTTTGTGGCGTCGACATAAAATGCGCAGTGTGGTGTGGACTAATTTTAATTCACAGTTGAAGATGAATAGAGAAATAAATAGGCAGGAAGCATATGTTACGTAGCTATTCATCTACTGCATTTATCGACATGTATATCAAGAAGTAGATTTATAATCTACTTCTTGACAAAACACGAAACCGTTCTCAGAGTATATCGTGTTCATACTTCAAAAAATGTATTCTGGATAGCTATATAGAAACAAGATTTTTATAAATGCAATATATTTATAATTTGAGGTGATAACTTAATTATCATTTCAATTTATATTAATCTCCAAACACCTGTCGGGTTCGAATTATGTACCACTTCGTTGGGAATGATCAACGATGCAGTAAATGTTTGAACTACAAAACAGTTGATTGTTTGTTGAAATTAAATAAAACATCATTGATATTACATATAAATAGTTTTATTAACTAGATCCTTATGTTCTTTGGTATGCTAAGCTAATATTGGATTTAAATTAAAATAATTTTACACAAAAATAAAATATTTTTTACTGCAATTTAATATAACATATTGCTGAAATATCTTTCTATAACATTTTAGTGTCGTTCAAACATAAAAATAACGTGCAAATGATAATGATAAGTAAATACGAATGTCAATAAAAAATTAAACAATCTATATATATTACGTTACACACATATTATTTTCACGCACTCCTGTTTATAATTATTATTTTTTAAATTCCACTACAACTTACACAAACACCTTTACAACATTTATATTAAAAATTCAAATTAAAAAAAATAACTGCTTTGGTCTTCAACGTTAAAATATTTTTCATCAGGTCAATAATGTTCACGTGGGCCGAATCAAACCAAGCTCGCTTTGGATCTTGCTCTTATTCATATAAAATAAATAAAATTAATAAAACTCGCAAACCTAGGTGGGTCTAACATTAACTTTCTTTGGCTAAACGCTTTGCAATTGGCGATAATTTTGGCAAGAAACAAAACAAATAACGAATTTTGCTCACCTCTACACGGTTAACATTGAACGAAGTAAGAAAGGGCATATAATATATTTTCGGCGGCCAAACAAAACAATATGTGTCAATTGATAGCCTATAAGTATACTATCAAAAAGTATTGAGGTGATATATATCCTAAGATGATATATACTTCTGATATATTTAAATGAATTTATAATTCTTAATCAATCCAAGGATATAACAATGTCTAAATACTTTTTTTTTTAACTTTTTTGAACTTAAATATCTTAGAAAGTATAATATCACTTTTATAAATACTTAATTATTGTATTTCTTTTCAAAATGGCAGACTTCCTATAAAAAATATTACATGCCCTTTTAATAGTCTACACCTACTAAAAATCCACACATATGTAAAATTTAAATTACAATGTAATATACTAAAATTAACCACATACACAGATGACATCAAACATTCAATAACATTGATATGAAAAGTCATACATGCAAGACAAATTACTATCGTCATTACTGTGTTAATATCTAAACTAGAACTATATTTATATAAATAGCACAATATAAAATACTTAATCACTCGATCTATAAAATGCAATTATTCATTTATTTTAAAGCTCCAGCACCACCTGCGTTATAGCAAATGTTATGTTTAATTTCGTGTGTGTATAAATTACCATGTAACATACAGATTTAAGTATTTAAGACTAGTTTAACGTGAGATATTTTCTCACGTTAAACGAGTCTTAAATACTCAAATCTCAAGTCTTTATTGTTTTAAAATTGTCCAAATTATCTTATCGATTTATACCGTTATCATTATTAAATCGTGTCATTAATGTGCAGAGAAGTTAATCAAGATATAGAGAATGAATGAATGAATACTACATCGCAAGTAGTTTAATTTACGTCTCAGAACGCAGATGGAACCGTGCCTTGTACCCCGCGCCCAAATTTATTAATATTTTCCTTTCAATCATATATTGATTTACATCGACGCAATTTTTTGTGTGAACTTTGCATATGTTGATAAAATTTGTAATTACAAATAAACGTGTGCAAAGTGCAAATAGTTACACTTAACAATAAAAATAACATTAGTTTTATAAATAAATCATAGCAAGGGACAAGACATCATAATGGCACATACAATAAAATATTAATATTACAAACACCCTTATTTTTAAATAGTTACCGATATAAGTAAATATGTCTAGATCTATACTTAATAAATACCTACGCCACACTTGTGTTATAATTCTTAAAGTGAATAATAAAGAATGGCACTGGTATTTAAAAATATCGCAATAAGAATCCACTCTCAAAAATACAATACATTATATTTTAATCATTTTAGAGGGTAAGTTAGGAATAATTTCACTTATATTTTTCTACTTTGGTTTTTTATTTCAATAAATAAATGTCTCAACATTTTTATTTAATAATACCAATGCATAAAAATTATGGCTACTCTACCATCACAGGCATGAGGTGCAACTGATGTTAAATAGTAATTATTTCCCTTGTGTCTAACCCCATTCGATAAGGAGTCCTACAAAGCCTGCTGCACCCTTCAAGCAAATACAATAGTGCAAGTATTGCTATAACAATAATTAAATAAGTACTTATAATAATAATAATTACTAACGCTTTCTACACTACGTAGCTACATAAACATGTGGATTCCTTGTGTCGTAGATGCCATAGACACACAAAAGTGTGTTAATAAACATTCAGACGCGAAACATAAATTTAAATGATCTTAATGTAGCCTATGACCAGAAATCAAACTCACTGCTAATTAGAGAGACCGGTTTATAGTTTGCCTTAAGTGAAATATTTGCGTCGTGTGAAACTCGTAGTAAAAATGAATTACACCACTTCCTTTACAGATAAAAATAATTAATGGCACTCTTAACATCCAACATATGGAATGCAAAATAGCAAAAATTAGGTATACCACAAACACATCCATATAATGAACCTATAATTACTATATTCATTGCAATAAGTTATTTTAACACATATATCAATAATGTTAATTACAACAAAGAAAAATGTATGTGCTACAGTATCTATAGGTACAATATGTTATTGTATAGAACTTTGGATATAATCACAATCATGATAAAATATAACAATGACTTGATTTAAATGGCAAGCCAAAGCTCTGATACTGTTTTTAGAAAGTCCTCTGAATTGGAAAAGCACCACAATATGTGCTCAATGTAACTCTCACATTACAGTAGGATGTGGACAGCAATAGTACATTATAGGTATGAAAACCAAGCTTAATTAATAAGCTATATATTACTTATTGGGAGAAAAACATAAATATGAGTGACCTGCAAATCACCTGCACAAAAAGTAGGGAATATTTAACATATAATACTTGAAAATTCTTGGAATCCAAATAAAAGAAAGTTTCCATACGATTAACGTTGCAAGTCATATTTAACAAAAAAATCCTAATCCATTAGGAATTATTAACAGTTTAGAACTTAAAAAAAAATAAACCATAACCAATTTATATAAATAACAAAAGTAATATTAAAATATTATAGTGTAATATGCTGAAAGTAGGATGAGACTTGTATTTCATGATTCAAATAAAATAATAAGGTATGCTAATCAATCAGCTTGGTTGCAAATTATTGAAATTTGTATCCTAATTTTTATTTTAACCCTTAAATAGTGACTATGACTTTGAACTTTGTAAGCTTATATATTATAATAAAGATATTTTATCTGTTCCATTTATTTATACAATTTTACATTTGAATACAGGCCATTGTATTGTATTACATACATTATAGCTATGATTATTTATTGTTTAATATTCCAATTTACAAAATTTTCTGTATAAAAGTTGAATTATTATTAGTTTTTTGTACATCAGATCATATCATCATATTATATTAATATTATGTTATTATTGAGTTGTTGGGTATGTAAAAATATACTGAAAAATTTAACTTTTATATTGGATATTATTAAAATACTGATTAAAATATTATGGATTTGGTTCTGTTGGCCATATAGCTTTATTTAAACTTCCGTGCAATTCTTTGGATACAATAAGTATACTTACCTACCTAATTCAAAGATACTCACCATAGATCAAGTATTAATAGACATCACTTAAAATACTTCTTCCTTTTTTACCAATTACTTGACATATTAACTGCTTTTCTTTTCATTGGTGAGAAGTTCCAGCAATTCTTCCGTAGTCTTGTTCTCCTTCTTGAACTTCTCCATTTGTTCCTTTGGAACTGTACCATTTAGTAATATTTGAATGTTGTTTCGAAGACGATTCAACGGTACCAATTTTTGGTCTCTACAGGGTTTGTGGCCCATTGCTTCCAACGATTCCACCAGGAGATCGTCAACAAGGCGTTTGTTGAAACCTGTTATAATGAAATACATGTTAATTGTTTTTCAAACCTTAGTACTTTATCAGTTTTAGTAAAGTAAATATTTACAGTGTTCACTTGTAAACTATTCAAGTTAGACCGAAAGTAGAACACGAACACAAAATCGAGTACTTTATCGAGTTTGAATTACGACAATCTTTATGGCCCTCATAGTGTTCGACGATATATATTTACACAGCGCTCTTCTATGTCGGGTTATAAATAAAGTAACAACTACACTAGTGTATACGCAATGCAGCAATTTCCGACCATAAATGAGCCATAAATGTTGACTATTCTTCATTTAAAATAAAAAATATCTAGGGTCTAACTTAAATATTTTTATTTACGGCACCAGTTCATATGTAGTTATGTACCTACAATAACATGTGATAACTCGTTTATTACAATGTTTTATTTACTTTATTTTACAGAACACAACTTATTATAGCCATCGATAGGCTTTCTCCATACATTGTTTTTTTTTTTAACTTAACTTTGTACAATATTTACAATAAAGTCGTAACCACCACCTAGCGTAATTAACCTCGGCAACCATCAAGCAAATTTAAACCTAGTTTAACAGCATAAAGTTCCATAAACCTTTGACCCGGATTTGAATGCCTTTACCTCCCATCACCAAAATTATCAACGAAATGGGAAATGAACTCACTCATAAACGTATTACCCAAAATCTGGTCTGCTAACACGCCTGTCGTCCGATACAATGACAAGAATGTTCGCTAAAATAAAAATCATGTCGATCAAGCTGAGCAATGAAACATGTGCAACACACACGTCACAGACCACAGTAGTACTCCACACAAGCACACAATGGCAAACAAACACTCGCAACGTTTTGTAACCCGCCAACAGGTCAGCATAGTGCTATGTGTTTCTGAGAATATCATGTAAAATCAAATAATCTGAAATAAACTTTAATGGTAGTGCAATAATGGTATTATTCGATCGAACATTGTAATAGTGTCGTATCAATGAATGTCTAATGACGGTGCAGAACCCGTTGATGTCTATTGTAGGGGCATTTTTAAATGCTTTTGTATGGATTTCGTAAATTTTAATCATAAATTGTATGTCAATGACAGCGTTGGTATCTCAAATGAACTCCTGTTATTGGCGCACACACAGGAAGCAATGTATTCCACGCTAACTCAAAAAATCAACATTCAGTGCACAAAACTTTGTGTGAGAAAAACGTGTTTTATAAGAAATAAAATTACGCACCTAAATATCTGAGTTTCTCTTTGCTTGCGATCATTGTAAGGAGCAGAGCTAGCAGGAACCGCATACGGGAGAGACTCATAACGGACTCAACTTCAATCTCCTCATGCTTCACCGATGCTTCAATCATCTCCTCGAAGGAAAGCTGCTTGTCACCGACAGTACATGACTTTTCGTGATTTTCTATTTCACCCTTAAACTTGAAGAATTGATGACATTTCTTACATTTATAACACTCCTCCTTTTTATGAATGTTCCTCATGTGAGCCTTCATATGGGGGAGTTGAGAAAACGTAAGGGGACACATTGCACAATGAAACGGTTTCTCACCCGTGTGTCTCCGAATATGTAACATGAGAGCATTAGAATGAGTAAATGCCCGATTGCAAATACGACACGGATAAGGTCTTGCACCAGTATGGGAACGACGATGAACATTTAATTGAGTAGACTGAGTAAAACTCTGGCCACACTCAGGACATATATGTGGTCGCTGTTTTTCATGCACACGCATATGCTCTGTCAAGTGGCCTTTTAAACACTTCTTGCAAATAGGACATTGTATGCGATGCCCTGCATGACAAATTAGGACATGACGCTTTAACGAGTTTAACCTCAAAAAATCCTTGCCACAATGTTGACAGACAAAATCCTTGATCTTCAAATGGCTCTTAATATGTAATGATAATTGGGTCCTGCAATCATAGCTGGTATTGCACACAGTACAGAGGAATTTGCCTCCAACGAGATGCTTCTTTTCATGTTGATTCAACAATGCTTGTTGATGAAATTCCTCATCACAATAGATACATTTGAACTCATTCTCCTTGGTATCATGTGAGGCCATATGTAGCAGCATATTCTTTTCAGATAAAAATGCCTTACGGCACAAAGAACACATATAATGTTCTCTGGTATTTGGGTGCATTTTCTTTGAGTGTATCAATAAATTTGCTTTGGTTTCAAACTTTCTGGGGCAGCGGTTACAACCATATAATTGAAAGTCCAGATGAGCATGAATATGTCTACGCAGAGATGACTTTATATTAAAAACCTTTTTACAGTAATCACACTGAAAAATTGGTGAAGATATAACAGCTACTTTACTGATATCAACACATTTTGCTTTTACAATTTTTCTACCTCCTTTTTCTTGCGTTTTTTTATTATTCACTGATTTGCCTCTTTTACTTCTTGTAGTTGGTGACAATTGATTTTGGTCATTAACAGTTACATTGTTATTGTTTAGACCTTTTTCACTGGCTCTCTTTATTTGTAAGACTTTTCGTTTTGCATTATAATCGTCAATCATTAGTTCACCGCGCAATGATTTTCCATTAAGCTTAAACTGTTCTTTGGTATTGTTTCTTAGACAATCTTTGATGGTTTGTTTCTTGATTTTTATTTTATCAACTAACTTATCCTTCAACCTGTGACCATTTTGCAAAAGATACTTAACTTTTTCTTCAGACGTCAGACACGTACCCACACTGGGTCTTTTCATCACAATGTGTGGCTTGGTCAGTTCTTTCACACCTGTTGAGGTTTTTTTTAATGTACCACGGCCTTTACTTCTTGTTTTTAATCTTTTGGGCGATCTTACTTTACTTTTTACATTAGCCATGATTTAAATGATCGATTTTATTAGTAAGCTTATTCGGCTGTGTAGTTTGCTACCTTAGTACTGCGCCTGTGTAAATATTATAAAGCGATAGAACCCACCACCAAGAGTTTTAAGAGAATATAATTAGAAACATATCTTCGAGAACTTTAGAGACGACGTGCTCGTTTACTTACATGCACTGTATGCGTTAGTCCATTATCACCTCTAACAAAACTGATCGGCTACGTGCATAGATAACGATGTTCTAATGTGTGAAGGACGAAGCCTCCGCCTTGCCTTTTGTTTAAATGAATGTGACGATTACCTTGTTTGTTCTTCTAACATTGAATAATAAGAATTTCAATTGGCCCATTGCACGACACGAAACTGACTAGTTAACTACACAACACTACAACATCACGTACAAAATATTATTGATCACACTTATATTTGCGTTGTCCACTAACCAAAACGCGTACGTATTTGGTATTGTATTGATGATGTCGAAACGAAATACGAAATTGTTTTTTCATGAGTTTTGTTCAGCCCGCTGTGGGAAAGAGAAGGAAGGAAAATGACGAAAGTCATCTGTCATAATGAGCGACCGTGAAGTCCGTGTGTGATCATGTCAAGCTTCTATATAGTGCCACTAGTGACATCTGACTATTTGTTTACAGTTACTTCTTTTACGTTTATTTAGCCAAAAAATGCGTTTACACTGTTGATTGGATTCCGTTTCACTAAAATTATCTACTACACTACACTGCTACACATTACACTTTGAATTATTACGTAAAATATAGTTAAGTAGGTAACTCGCTCTTCTATTTGTGTTCGTATTAGTATGAACGAGATGGCAATAAAAATCAATGTCGGCGGACGAGCATGGCCGACCAAGTTTTTATCACAACGACGATTACTGCAATGGAACTACCCAAGAATCTAATGAAGTGTGTAAAATAAATAATGAGTGTTACTCGTGTGATCATTTAATCCAAAATAAATAATTAGTTACTGAAAAAAGGAAATAAATATCTTTGGTTAAATAGATTAAATATTATGTGATAAATGTTAAATATTTATAGATCATGCAAGTGGCCATCAAATGTAATACGCTAAGACAAGAAACAAATAAAATACTGGCCTTGGTTATTAAATTAATCAATTATCTAATAACCACTGCATCACAAGTACAATAATAATTAGCAATCTAAAATATAAGTACCTATACAATATACACACGCATTACAAATTACGTAGAAGTTCAACCTCATACTTGGCTGCTTTATAATTTGAATCGCGTATGCAAAGGTATAAATAACATTTGATTTTTGGGTGGCTGTGCCATAATGTGCAATACTTAATTGCTAACTTAGAAAGCTCAACTACCTATAACTTAGTTAATATAATTTTTAATTTACATATTTTATTTGCAAGGAACCATCTACAAACTTATTTACAGCTAGAAATATAATTTCCCTTTTATATAACTTTGTATTTACGTAAGTATATACTTACTTGTGTTTATACTAAATATTATTTTGCGAAATAATGCTACCGGCTACGGTCTTATTCTTGAGCGTTGAAAGAGCTAGATTAGGGGTTATGAGTATAGAAAATTAGGCGTTGAAGTCTTTAATATCAACGTGCAATCACTATTAAAAAGACATCAACGATTAGGTATAGTCGGTAGTATTTGCACAATACATGTTGGCTATGAGGTCATCCTGGTCGCATTATCACGGTTGGCGGCAATACATGGGTATGATAAAGCGTTATTTTTCGCGTGCCCATATTTGCAGAACCATACACAGAATTCCCTGAAAACATTTGATACTATTAAATGTAGGAGGCTTACATAAATTAGTACTTAAGTAACTATAGAATGAACGTGATTTCCAGTTTTAGGTATAGGTACTGGTCTTATCATACTTTAATACTTTGAAAAAAAAAAACACAGATACGAACACTGCAGATTAGATGGAGTAGGCACTGCTGCAATCGAATAACACTATTTGTTCCACGAAAATATAACTCCTTAAAATTATTTATTGAACAATTGTATTCATGAATGTAAATACGTACATAATAGAAATAGTTTATAACTGCGTAGGGCCATAAAACGATTTTTTGTATATTTTGTTTGTGTAATATATATGACGAATTAAGTAACTAATATTTAAACTTTCATTACATAAATATCAATCCACTAGATCGCTAGAAAAGAGTCTCCTCTGTTTCTACAGGGTGAAAATCGCAGTACACCGGTAGCTTACTGGATAATGCATAGGTGTATTGCCTAATGTCATTGACTGGATGTCAGATTACTACATTGTTCTAATATTTATGAGAAGGTTATGGTAAACTCTTGGGCACATAGGTCTCCTCGCGTATTTTATTTAACGTATAAATCAGTTGATAATTAATTTTACACCATAGGTCTGTCACTGCTTCATTAAAAGTTCACCTTTATTTCCATTTCACCAAACCGCGGAATATTTAACCGCGATACTCATGGCCCCACGGGCCGGGCCATGCTTTCCCCATTGTGTGCGAACAATGGTACACTTACCACATACAGCGGATGAGCCCGTGGACACGCTTGCAAAATATCAACAGTGACATCGTTATTTATTTACATAAACATTATTTCTGTTTAAAATCTTATATTAATGCGTGTGTAGCAACGTTGCTTATGTGTGTCTAAAACGATACCACGCTTTAAGCAACGTTGAGCACGGTTATATATGTATAGTAGGGGTATAATGGGTGTTATTTTATTAAGAACGATTCCATGGTTGGGATGATGATTCTATTAGAGTTTAAAATCAAACCAAAGTCTATTACATATGTCCATTTTAGTGACCAGTTGATATTAGTGTTTCAATTTACCGTTTACTACTTCTAGTAATTATTTTGATCAAAATAAACGATAATTTTACATGCAACAGCTATTTCAATAGTACAATGATGTTATTGTCCCAAATTCTTAATTTTACATAACAATAAAGCTATTTTGTAAGTTTTTATCTAAGTGGTTTTGTAACCCATGGCCTGCTGCGGTTGTGTATTTTTAATGAATGGTGTCGCTTGCATCAATTTCGGGTGTCCACGGATATTTCAGAAATTCCAAAACAATGGACTAAGGCCGGCATTACGCCTATAAATGTTATTTATTGTTGAATAGGTAAATGAATCTTTAACCTCAGCCTCTGCTATTTATAACAATTGGTCAATTAATTACACCATTATCCTGATCTATTAAAAATGTTTCAGTTTAATAATAATTAGTATAGAATGGATGATTTTAATTAGAATTAAATGTACTATGTTATAATTCGTCAACTGAATTATTTGCCAGGCGCAATTGAAAAAATGGTGAGAATGCTACGACTACGTAAAAAATTACAGCCTTTTCCTCACGGACGAGCACTTTCATTACATTAGTCTATTATTTTCGTAATAATTATACCAGTAGAAAGTTTACTGAGAACAATACTTTGTGGTATTTGAGATACGTTATCTTCAACGATAATTTTGTTTAACTTTCCACGCATTTTCTAGATAAGACCAAAGCCTTTAGCCTATAAAGCCATCATATTTACAGCGATGAAGATCACTGAACTCTACGTGACTGCAGTGGACAATTTTACACTGCTCAACCTAATTTTCTTTCATAATTACGTTACAGCCTACTTACGGCGAGACGATGCGATGTCATCCCAGAGATAAAAAGCATGGTGAAATGTATCTATGTGATGAAATGTAGAGAAACGAAGCATACTAGTATGCTTATAAGTATGCTAAATTGATTCACATGAATACATTGATCGATTAACTGGTCCATGTGTTACTTTAATGCTTAAATTGTTGATCAATAAGTTATGGGAGTTACGGGATTCTTTAATTTGCTTATGTTAACTTATAAAGTTTCAAAGCATAAAATAAAATAAATAAGATAATAAGTACAAACGTATAACTTCTTTTAACTACATATAACCTACTTTACCTACTTAGGAACGGATAACAACCTGACATACCTGCATGATCATTATACTTACCTACATCCAAAATTAAACCTAAGGTAATACCAGTCATAGTAAGGATATAGTTTATTTTAAGAAATTTATTTTAATAAGAGTAATGAAGTTCATTCAAGATATGTTAAACGATAAGATTTAAATTATAGAAATTAAACCGTGACATATTACTTGGTACAGTACCCTCAATTTCGCTACAGCATGTAGGTAGGTACTCGTTTTAAGTGAACCTGCCGGCTAGACACTTGTTCCGGATCGCAAACATCTAGAATTTTATTCGAGCGGGGATCGTTTTCCATTGACTGCACTTCTTATTGTCTCTTGACTTCCACATTTTATTCTTTGTTTCGGCCTCATAGTGAGAGGAAGCCGTTGTCTTCGGACAATTTCGCGCCAACATTTTGACACTTGTTTTTTTCTACGACAAACAGCAAAGATTATTGTCTCGTGCGTACAGTATAGTTACATGTCGATATACCTTAGTGAAAATGGTGAGATTCTGGTGGCTGTACATATTTTTAGCGAACACGATATCGGCTAGTGATAATGATTTGCCTGATGTAGATCCAGAAAAAGGTACGTTCGCATCTATCAGTTAGGTAAGTGGGTACCTTTTAGCCACGAATAAAAAATATGTTTATATATAGGTATTATCATTATGTAGATTTAAATATTAGAGACAATGATTATTTCGTATTATACCAGTAGAAGTTCAAGAACAGTTACACAATATAAATGCAACTATTTTGTAAAATACCCATTAGTTTTGGAAATATACTTTTAGTTTGATTTCGATACAATAGTATTTGTAAAAAGATTACATCATTACAAATCACACGATCTCGCGGGTAATATTTATCTCATTCAAAATCATTGCATAACGTCACACGCTTTCAAAAAAATTCTCGGTCATTTAATCCGTTATGTATGTTCTTATTTAAATAACATGAATACTATTACGAGTAGTAATATTAAGCTCTCTGAAAGAAAATAAATAAACTAGATTATTCATCTTTAATTTTAACTACTTAAACATTAATTATTTCGTACAATTAAATATAATCGAATAACAACAAGAAAACCATAATGAAATAGTCACAATTTTGTTCATTATTTACTAATAATTTGAGCTGTATTTCATGTATGTACCTACTTGAATCCGTAACGTGTGTAAAATATAATTATTCATGTATAACGTTCATAAATATTTAATTAGCCCATGTATTGTATTTAAATTAACTTGAACTTAAATAGACCGTGATATCGAGACTTAAAGGTCTCAACTTCCTAAATTAATTTAGTGATTATACACAAGTTAGGTACATTTCAACTTATCATATTCCAGTTACAACCAACATTATTTATTATTTGCTCGAGTATACATTGAAATTATTTGAGTGAATTTCTTTCAAGTACGTTTTCTATCGATACTTCCATCTAAACACTTGTGAACAATAAAATTCTATTTCACGGTGATGAGCACAAAACAAAAGGTAAAAGTGAAAAGAAATTGTAGGATTGACATAGAAAATAATTGCAATGCAACTTTCTGTTTATATCTATCTTGATTTATTTTTGTAACGACGGTGCTGTGATCACGTTTATAGCGAAGGCGAATTTCAAAAACGACATCCACGTACCTAATCAAAGGCATTATAGTTTTATTTACCATAACATACCTTAGTCAATCTATAATAGGCATATGTTCAAATGTAGCTAATCTAGTCAAATAATAAAATGAGTCATTTCAAGTTTTATTACTAGTTCCGATAAAATTTTTTTTATCGTCAATTTAGATATTTTCAACTCAGGATTTTTTTTTAAATTTTTAATTAAATAAATATAAACTCTCCAATATCATACATTACGCAAAGACTTTGTTCAGTTTTGATTTTGCATTGTATAAAAGTTTTATTTCTTCCAGAATCAAGATTCCTCCCTCTCTTTGAAGTGAAGCGTTTTGATGGCAGACCGTCTCCATTAGGCAGCCTTCCGCCTTTGACAAACGTTCCCATAGCCGGTGAAAAGTGCTCGGCAAGACTCGAGTCTGCTTTGGATCAACTGAAGAGACGGAAGAGAAATTATGCTAAGAGCCTCGACATGCCTATGGTACGTTATTGTAAGGAAATCATTTTTACTTTGGATGTTATGAGGTCATTTCCTAACGTGGACAAGCTACAGAAAATTTGAAAAGATTGATCAAATAGTAAAATAATTTGTAGATAGACAAAACCGCGCGAGATGTTTTAAAACTAAGTGCTGGTGTGGAGCGCTACAGACAAATCGTGTTTTGGAAGATAAACTTTGAGAAACATATTATTTTTTCTTAAAAAATAACAGTGCATTCATCGATTCCGAAGTGATTTTTCTTGCTTTAACCATTTTCATTATTTTTACAGAGCCAAAGTATAGACTTCAACGGATATAGTCTATACCAGCAAATGAGGAGCGCTCCAGTTGATATGTACGTCACGCGGATGCGGGTTCGACTCCCACAAAACAGCAACTGGGTAAAGGTTGAGAAATGTTACTTCGACCCGAGAAATATATCTCTCGATACAATGCTACTCTTTCACGATCTCACTATTAGTGGAAACGTTGATTTGTACGAAGCTAACGATCTCGATCGAACCCTCCCACCCAGTAGAAGATCAAGACGAAATTACGCTGACACGCCTTATGAAGGGTACCCAGAAAATTACTCGAGGTCTAGAGGTAACGGCTGCAACATGATACTCAGATTGCGGAAAGCCGGAATAGGTTTTCACACAACGCCACTCAATCATCAGCCCGGAAAGTTCAACGTCAAAACGGATTCGGAGTTCGTTGAACCTGGATTCATTAGTGTTTATGCTTACGGATGCGAGAAATACGTCAATAGGAATTCGATCAGGAACAAAGACAACTTGCCCTTGAGGCGTCGTAAAAGATCTGACGAGTTTACATTCGAACCGCGCCTGGTAGAGTCATACGCTGGTGAGTTGGAGAGTCGGTCGTCTGATAACTGGGATACTGTGTATGAACCTCGAAGTAGAGTCAACTACGAAAGGAGTAAGTTGTTCAGGCCCGATGACGATTTGGACGAAGTAGAGGACATTTCTCGGGAGATGGAAGACATTTTCACAAAAGGCATACGGACTTTGCTTACGACATATATGAAGAAGGAGTTACAGCCTGCAATCAAAGACACCCTAATGAGAAATATGGGATATGTTATATCATATGGTTGACATGTTGTGTACATATTCAAATGTAAGTTTATTATTTGAAAGTCTGCAATTGAAAAAACATATTGTTGGTGCTATATTGCGAAATATTCTGGGGCACAGTAATTACAGGGTTTCATACCAACATAAAATGCAAACCATTTTGAATTTTTCTTTCAAAAATGAATATAATTATAGGTGTGTTAGATATTTCAAAATATTACAATTAATTTTGTAACCATAGACAAATTAATGGTAATGATTTTGAGACATTTTCAGTGTTTGTAATTTGAATAAATAACACAGCAAATATTATTATTAAGTTCAAATGTATTCAAATATCAAATAAATTCATAAAATCTACACTAGTTACCTACTATAACTATTATCACAGGATATGGACTTCAGCATATTATATAATACTATTATTAAAATATTATACAGAAGATAATAGTGAGGTTCTCATTATAGATAGATATTGCATGATATAATGTATACAAAATTGCAATACATTAAAATTTGACTATTGTTCAACTAAGAAATCATAATCATTAAATATTTTAAATTTATCAATGTTTCTACACAAAATTATTAATGTGTATTGGATAAAATAAACATTAACAGTTTAAAAGATACTTTTTATATACATAATTAAGAAGATTCAACAAAATAATGTCTAATAGGGTTGTCACCAAAAAAACAAAAACATTTGAAGCATATTCCCTTTTATAAATAAATAAATTCTTCCTCCTGACTATACAATTGTACAATATTGACATTATATAACTGAATTATGTGAAGTAAATCAAATAAAACATATTTTTTGTTTACTTCTTATCACAATTTATACAGGAAATAGCTACCTAGCTACCTACATATGTACAAATTATTATATTCCTTACAAACATGACAGAAATTTCATAAATAGGAAAATTAACATACCAAAACAACAGAAGACTAGATCAAATAAATCATCTATACAATTAAAAAAAAATATAGTTCAAAAAACAAAAAAACACACTTTTATGATAAAATCAACTAAAAAGTGGAAAATAATTTTCAATCTAGGAATCAATTAAGGAACAGTAAATTGTATGATTGTGGGAAAAGCTAATAAAAAGGGTGTTAAAAAGTGTCTATTTGTCTAATTTAATTTTTTGATTATTGATTATGTCAGAACAAAAGTACAGAAGCATGTCTAATTAGGCAAATAAACTCTTAAAACTCTTAAATGGCAGTTTCAAGTCACACAGATCCTTTGATTTAGCCTGTATAGCTTTACTTAATCAATATGCAGCAGGAAAATTTTGAGGTTATTTTAAACAATTCCGTTAAATAATTCTGAAAAATATTGCATATAGCTCTACATAAATAAATGATATCTCAGTATTTTATCCTTAAGATAAAGCTCTTGATCTCGTCATAAACAGTGAAATGCAATGCAGACACAAGCACAGCCTTCAACATACTAGGTCCATAACCTTTATACAAAGCTAGTAACCCTTCCTCAGATATAGTTAACCTTATACAATGTAATGCACCCTTACAATACATTTGCTTACCAAAACTGTATCTATGTTGCTGAAAACCTTGGATTTGCAGCCTTTTTTTAACAACATCAAATGGGTATATTGCAGTCTTTGAAACAAACCCTGCGATGGAGCCGGCTAATAAGTTTGCTGTTAATGATGACTCAATAGCAGCACTCATAGTGTTTGCACGCTGGAAAAATTCTATTCTTGTTAAAATATTTTCTGCGAACAGTTTGTATACAGCAAACTGTATGCCAGCGTGTGGGGCGATTTGAGCTATTGTTGGCATTAGACCTTTGAATAAGGAGCCGGTTCCTTCATTTCTAACCATTAATTTGAATGCATTGGTAAAACCGTTGTATGCCTTATTTGTTTTCTGCTCTGCTATTAATCGTGTTCTCACCGTGTCGAAGGGGAAGGACGCCACCGTAGCGATGGTGGCCGCGATTGCTCCATTAGAGAAGTTCAGTGCATGTTTATGTGTTAAATAGAACTGGGGGTCAGATTTTTGACATACTTGAGATAGCTTTTCGAACGCGGAGAACTGTATGAGGCCGTAGGTTATGGAGAGTAGTTGCGCTGGTACGTGCCCGCTCCAGAGGGCATTGACTCCTTCCTCTCTAACTATTGAAGATATAGCTTGCAATATTGAGCTGTACTTGGAACCGGAACGTATAGGTTCAATTTGTAACTGAAAACGTATCTTGAGGACATCCAGGGGCTGCGCTATCGCTCGTGTTACGGCACCGGCGGCTCCACCAGCGAAAGCGCTTTCAAAAACAGACACCTTTGATTCAATATTTTCTAACCTCATCTTGAGCTCTTATAAGACTATATTACATCATATTTTATACTATATTTGAACATTACAAATATGATCATTTAAGTATCATTGTAGTACGAGACATTCAATAGGGTGATCCATTATTAAATATAATAAATTAAATATTTAAAATGTAGAAATATGATTACGGTTTTTTTAAATATGACAATGACAGTACCAAACCAACTGACAGCTAATTCACATCAGGAGCCTAAAATTAATCCCAGGAAATTAAAACGTTCTTCCAATGAGCTATAGTATTACTTATAGCTACTTAAGTTACATTATCACTATTTAATTGGGTACTTGACAGTTATAACAATAAAATATGAAATATGTTGGATATGATAGCTTATAAGTAAACATAAATTATGCAGTATTTCGTTTATTTTTTAATACGTTCTAAGTATTTTAATTTTTAAAAAGAAATTTTCGATTTTTTATCTGTGGATTTTAAATCCCAAAACGGCGACAGTGCTGCCTCAAATGTCATGTGACGTCACTACATCGAAACCAAACAAGACAAATAATAATTAAATCGTTTGCTGTTAGAGTTGGTTGAATTTATGTTGTGAACCGAAATGAAGCCATACTATATTAAAGCTGATAGCGTGAACCTACTTAAATAATCTCCATATATGCAGTGCAATAAATCAAAATGGATACAAAAACTTCCGTGAGATAACCTATGGAAATATCAAATAAACAACGTAAGTAAAACATTCTTTATATTTACATTTAATCATATCGGACAATTAAAACATCTCTTAACTGACTTCAGACAGAAGAAAGGTTGTCTTCAAGTGATTATTAAGATTTTTTTAAATATACTTATATTCTTATGTGAACTGTTTTAAGGTTATTAATTGGTTATATTTATATTTACAGATCTTCCCGACAATCGTATAGTGACGACGTTATAGAGTATGTGCAGTTTAAGAGGAAGGCAAGTATGTGTTTCATGAAAAGTAAAAGTTGTCCTGAACACAAGGTACATCAATCAACATACATCAACATACATCAATCATCAAAGGTCATGAAAATGAAAATGTGATGACTGTCCTGCCTAGAAGAAGTGAGGAGCCAAAAGTTTCGAAAGTGGGCACCAGTCTGAAATACATAAAGTAAAGTACACGGGAAATAGTACTTCTTTACTTGCGTAACCTACCCAACAAGATGAAGGAAGAAAAGTGACCATACAGTTCCTATTATTGCATTGCAATTTAATTCTGAAAATGACAGTGATAAAAATATATATCCATTTGTTACGGAAAATAATTTTAGTAATGAAGAAAAGCAGACACGCAAGCAGCACAAAAATTTAGCTTAGGTGATCTGTAGTAATTATTGTAACTGTAACATATGATAAATATATACAAAAGTTCTACTGTGTGTACTCACTAATAGAACCATATAAACCAAATAAACAAAGAAATCGGTTAATAAAATACTAATATTAGCAAAACATGTATTTTTAATTATACAATCATGTAACTTAATCAGTGCACATGCACCATCAATAATAACACAGTCATGAAATATTTTAATTGTGTCCTATTAATTACAGAATGGGCCCTTAAAATAGAATTCTCATAGACGTCTTATAATTCTATTCTTATCATAGACATCTATATAATATATTAAATATATGAATACTTCCACTTGCTGTTTTGTTTTGATTACGTCCCGTTCCAATGATTTGGAATTGACGAATCACTCGAGAGTTACTAAATTTATTCCTTTTTTCAATAATACTTCTCTTACATAGATAGTATAAAATGTCATTGCTTGCAAACAGAGGATTTAAACATATAAGAATCTGCAAGTTCTTTAACGTTTATGATATTTGGGTTTAGGAACTTGTATAAGCAAATTTGTTAGGATATTTAGCGATCGTACTTGAACACATCGTCACTGCACACGCCTTGTAATTTGACATTCTTGCAATTGTACTAATAAAAGTTAAATAATTCCTAAGATTTCCCCTGAAGTATGTGTAGCGTCGAAGTTTATTTCTATATTTTCAATGTGTTGACGTCACGCTACGAAATGACACTTGACCGCCTGTTTTGGCGTAACGTTCCGTTTACCGTAATAAAAATATGTTTTTTATTAATAAATAGCCCTTTTTTCGAAAAAATTATCAATGAAAGGCATATATAATACGTATATGAATTCATTAAAACAGTTTCCCAAAAAGTGTCAAGTAGCCAATTTAGTCGTTTTTTAAAATAAGTAAAAAAAAATTGTATAGTTATATAATCATTATTTTTTGCCAACCAGATTCACAGAAAAATAATAAATAAAAAAATTGAAAATATTGATCAGGTAAAAATTAAAAACAAATTTTGTCAAAGTTATTAATGTAAAATGTAGGCGTCATAGACGTCAAATTCGTCAATCGTGAACGTCAATGTTGTCAATCTCAAACATCTCAATGAACATTGAGGAATTGAAAGTAGATATTTAATTCCGTAAATTCGCACTAAAGAAGTGCGTCATCACTATTTAATTGTTTGTTACTAAGTTCGAAGTAAAGTGTAACCTGTTTTCTGTTACTATTTTCCATTCGCATCAAATATGTCGTCGTCTTCAACATTGGAGAACCTCGAAACCCAGCTGGAGATGTTCATTGAGAATGTACGACAAATTCGTATAATCGTGAGCGATTTTCAACCACAAGGACAAAGTGTGTTAAATCAAAAAATGTGAGTATAACTAAATTACAAGCCTAATTTTGCCAGTGTTACAAATAGCTTGAAAACAAAAAGGGCAGAAACGTTTAACTCCTCTTTATAAACACTATTAAGTAATAGCTAACAGTAAACAGATATAATCTAGACATAGGATGTTAAGTGATCACAACAATCAGGTTAATTAAGGATGCATTGTTTATTATCGTTATTACCTTATGAGTGTCAAGCTGGATCTTGATGTAAATTTATATCACTAAAACCTACACATCAGACTGTTCCAGCATACACAAAGGCATACTAAAATGCGGAAAGAGAATATTTCTACCTGTAAATGAAAGGAGAATGCTTAGCAGTGTTATTTATATTAGCAAAGTGTTTTAAATTGCTTTAATTAATGTTTAAATATTATGTTACGACACTTGCAGCTCCCTATTCTTGTTTTGCATGTCTAATGGTTATTGTAAAAATTTTCAGTCAATCACTTGTAACTGGACTCCAAGAAGTGGACAAACTTAAGTCAGAGCTCCACGATATACATGTCCCAACTGAAGTGTTTGAGTAAGTATAGTGAAATGGAATTTCTTTTATCTTTACTTATCTTTCATCACCAACCCATTACTGCCGCACTGCTGGGCATGGGTCTCCTCTTATAATAAGAGACATTGAGCCATAGTCCACCGTTCTGGCCAAGGGGCCATTCAAGTATTACGTAAACAGATTTATTGCAATTATTTACCTCCCTATTCCCCTTGTCAGCAAAAGTAAGCAAAGTTCTTACTCTCTCACCCATGCTTACGTTCATCATCAACAACCCATTACTATCTCACTGCTGGGCACGGGTCTCCTCTGAGAATGAAACGGATTAGGCCATAGTGAAATGAAATTAAATGAAATATATTTATTTTGTATAGGCCAACGACGGCACTTACAAATTGTCAGGTACAATATTTTTCTTAAACTACTACCGGATTGGAACGCGACCTCTACTGAGAAGATCCGGTAAGAAACTCAGCGGGTTTGTCTTTTTTTTCCAGTCCACCGTGCTGGCCAAGTGGGTATTGGTAGACTTGACAAACCTTTGAGATGTTTTTTTTTATAAATCTCTCAGGTATGCAGGTTTCCTCACAAAGTTTTCCTTTACCGTTTAGCAAGTGATGAATAATTTCTAATATGAACATAACTTTGAAAAATCAGAGGTGCGTGCCTGGGATTTGAACCTCGGATCCCTCGATCGAGAGGCCAAGTTTCTTAACCACTAGGCTATCACTCGATTATGCTTATGTTAACATTTTTCAATTAATGTATTGTTTTTTTAATATTATAATTATAATGTTATAAGTATAATTAAAAAAATGCCTAAACATATTAATTATTTGCGGGAATCCCTGAAAATGCGTTTCGTTTCCAAGCAGAGACAATGTGAGGGTTGCCATTAGTGTAAACAAGTAAATAACTACCGATGACGTAATCATCATCTAGACTCCCCTACCCCTCATTTCATCCAAAATAAGCAAAGCAAAGACCCCTCGCTGCCCTCTAGTGCTCACGTAATACTTGAACAGCCCCTAAGTGTGAATTGGTAGACTTCACATACCTTTGAATACAAGATTCAGGTATGTTCATGATGAGGTTTTGTCGTGATGTTTGAGTAAGTGATGATTAATTTCTAATACACACATAACTTTGAAATGTCAGAGGTGCATGCCTGGGATTAGAACCTCGGACCCCTTGTTCAAGAGGCAGAGTTTCTTGACACTAGGCTATCACTGCTTTTGTTCTTTATTTTCATTTATACTAATCTTTACTTTCATTTATACTCTGAAATTACTTTACTACTTACTTTGTTTCGGTATTATTATTATTATAGTAGTACTCTCCTAATTTTACCTTCCCTCTCCCTTGTAATTATAAAAAAATATTGCTGTTTGAATGGTTTAATGGCATATTTCCCTCTTACTACCTCTTCAAATTCTTCATTTAAATTAACATCACAATAATATAAACTGGGTTCTTGTTAATGCAGTGGCTTAATACTTGATAAATTGTTATTTAGGAAAACCAAGAATAGATGTAATTTTTTTTTTCTGTAAAACAACTTTAAAGTTACAAATATGTTACAATGACATGATCATAATCATTGAAAACTATCAATAAAAATGTGTATTATTGATGAAACCTTTATTTTCAGCTACATCGATCAAGGAAGAAATCCCCAACTCTACACTAAAGACTGCATTGATAAGGCTTTAGCCAAAAATGAAGAAGTCAAAGGGAAGATAGACTCATACAAAAGATTTAAGAGCCATCTCCTTTCAGAATTATCGAAGACTTTCCCTAATGAAATTGCCAAGTATAAAGCAATGAGGGGTGGAGAATAAATATGCAGACCTCTATTGTAACCTGTATTTTTAAGTTATCTATTTAGTATAATATTTGATTAAGATCACTCTTTACACAAATAGTTTTAAGTTTTGTAAATTATGTTATGTATTAAAGCCATTTTCTTGATGTAAACTTTTTTTATTTTATTATTACAAAAAGTAATGCTTATGCCATAGATTAGTGAAGATTACTCACTCCTAACAAGGAAATGTACCCAGTTTTGAGAATTAAAATAGTTGCGTAAAAAAGTTTTGCCACGTCTCCATGCTAAAATATTCCTAAAGTATTTGAAATAATTATTTATTTATTACGTAAATTACGCAGTATTAGTTATTTATTCGTAAATGTTCTCTAAAAATGTTTTTATTTGTCAAGAATTAAAAAAAAGAACTTACTAAAATAAGCCGTTTGTGGCTTCATTCAATTTCAAGGCGGCGAAGTACTAATCTATGGCTTATGCGTAAATCGCCATTTCCAGAAACTTTGCAACTTATGCACATCATTAAATTAAAATAAAAGAAGGTGTTCCACATACATTTTTAATTTTATTTAAAAGTTTGTATTTTAAATAACATTGGTTATATAATAAGTGTATATTTTAAAAACACACCTTGAAATTAGATTTCATATGAAAAATAAAGAATTATAGCAAATAAGAAATGAAAATATTTTCGTGACATGATAGAATACAAAAATGTAGAATATAGACACTTTTCAAACGAAAGTGGATTCAAAACAATGAAAATTAAAAATTGAAATCAGAATTGAGGATAGCAAAATAAATTGAGGCAGAAAACCAGCTTTGCCCGAAATTATTCGTATTATTTATTATAAATTAATTTTATTGGTGTTTTAATTAAAATCGACTTGTTAACATTTAATCTAAGTCTTTTCTATAAAATAAAATGTTAATTTATTCAAATATTGCTGGGCATGTTTGAATTACGAAACATTTTTAAATAAATAACATCAATTTTTAAATAATAATATATCATTAATAAAATAAGGCAGACTATTCATGGTAAAGTCGTTCTATGCATGCAAATATATTATAATTTTAATTTAATAGATACTTTCGAAAACACAAAAAAAAGAAGAAATAACGACTTGACGAGCTTAGACCCTTGCTTTATAATTACCCTGCCTTTATTAAAATATTCTACGCCTCCATAACCTGTAACTCTGATGCTGGCTCTGTTTCTACAAGAGTGGGATTATCTGCGGCGCTAATGTCCATTACTTCCTCAGGATTAAGGATTTCAATGGTTTCAACGTCGCTATCGTACAGAATTTGTGTCGACTGTTCGTGTATTGTACTTTGTACATCGGTAGAGACTTCCCACATCTGGTAAAATTCCTTTTTCACTGGATCAACTAATTGATGTTTACTAGTGATGTAAACGTAGTTCCAATGGTCACAGGACCGATCATTGCCCCAGTTCAAAGTTCCCGTCATGAGAATTCTATCGTCGACTAAACAAAATTTGTGCTGCATCGTAAATATTGGTTCGTTCGCTTTGAATTTTATTTCTGCTCCTGTAATAATATAATGATTTAAACTAAGACAGTTCAAATATTGTTTTGCTCTGAATATTTCATATACTTCTACAATATGAAGGGATAATAAAGTAAAAAATAATCACCTGCCTCGATGAGTTCTCTTACAAAAAAATCCGTAGATTCATTGTATCCTGATTTGTCGATAATTATACGTATCTTAATGTCTTTCTCCTTTATTAATTTAACTAATCGGCCTTGAATAGCTGGATTATGAATACCAGGCATGCAAACGTGAACCGTATGTTTCGCAGCCTCTATAAAACTTACTAACTTGTCAAAGTAGTTGTAAGCATTGTATTGGAGTTTGCAAAACACCATCACCTCGTTTACTTCTCTAGTCCGACTTTTATAATAATAGGCTGCCGCAGAAACAAAACATGTTATCGCAATCGCACCGACCGACGACAGAATACGAGGACTTAATCTCATTTTATGTAATTTCAAACATAAATGGAACTTTGGGGTCACACTGAGACCAATCTATAATTTTATGCTTTGAAATAAAATACAGAGGTCTTCACATTTTAGTTACATATCGAAAAACAATCATTTCGATGTGTAACTACCCTCAGTTTTTTAAACAAATTTCAAGACCCTGTACACATTATATCGTTCCGTAACCAAATCGTAATCCTCATAAATAAATATTGTAACAATGATTTAATGATTTGCATTTGTTTATAGCGTTTATTTAATATTTTATGGTGATACTAAATTAAATGTTATTTGTTTCAAACTCTCCGACTGCCTCCGACTATTTTCAGGAATTTTTAAGCAAAAATAATTTTTATCTTTCATTTTATTGTGTTCGTATTATTATAAATAGTATTATTTTTATTAAAGAAATTCAAAAATTACATTTCCATAAAAGTAGAGACTTTTGTTCCCTGGTAGAGACCACTTTAATAATTATGTTTTAAATTGTTAATATCAAACTCCATAAACAGCTGCTGCTTTGGCGCCAATGTTGATATTTGACATTCTGTTTGACAATTCAAAGTACATTTAAAATGATTGAGACTTTTTTGTAAGATTGACCAAAACATTACAGAAAAATAATCAGAATAGATGTTTTTCGTTAAGATATATGACTTAATTAGTGTGTTACACGTATTAAAATAGGAATAATTGTATATAATAATCCAGAATCATGGGTATTACGGGTTTAATTCCTTTCATCGAGAAGGCCTCTCGGAGGATAAATATTAATGAATTTAGCGGGTCCACTGTTGCTGTGGACACATACTGTTGGCTACACAAAGGTGCTTTTGCTTGTGCTGAGAAATTAGTACGTGGAGAAGAAACAGATATGTAAGTTTTCTTTAAAAACGTGTTGTTTTTTCGAACAGATGTTTCCCATACAAATGCTTACTTTACCATTTTTAATCCATGCAATTACAATAAATTCATACATTACGTTGCCTTTTCGAACAATTGTATGTTACTTAAATTAGTTTTAGTGAAATGAAATACATTCTTATTGAAAACAGATTGTTGATGGCTAATTATTACTTTTGCAGACATATCAGGTACTGCTTGAAATACGTGACGATGTTGCTATCGAAGAACATTAAACCAATCTTAGTATTTGATGGCCGACACCTTCCAGCGAAGGCTTTAACTGAATCCAAGAGACGAGAGTGAGTTTTATATTTTTGGATTTTGAATGGGACTGTAGCATATAGTTTGACTCAAGAGACACCACTGCCGCACCCATTTCTGCCTTGTAACAGCAGTGTTAAGCATTGCTGTTTTCTGCTTTGAAGGATATGGTGGGGGAGGCATACTTATCTTAGATATTCCAACTTGCTCAGGGTTAGCAAGACATGTGTAACCGACTTCAGGTACAGATGTCCATGTGTTATAAATGTTAAAATATCTACATTTCAGATCAAGAGATACTTCTAAGAAGAGAGCTGCTGAATTGCTTAGTCTAGGAAAGGTCTGTGCCATTATTTAATTTACAAATCAAGTACGGTAGCAACTCAATTAATTGGACTACAAACCACAATCAATTATGAATGTAAAATCTAATAAAATGTGTGTGTACGTATATGTTGGCAAAATTATATTTTTATAATTTCTTAATAAACATTGACTTTGGTTGACAAGTTTACCTTAGTTTTTTTCATTTATGTATTTTTTATTGATCTTTAATAAAACTAAATTAAAGTATTTTTAATTAAAGATAGAGGAAGCCCGTTCCTACATACGCCGTAGTGTCGACATCACTCACGAGATGGCGTTAGCTCTCATAAAGGAGTGCAGGAAACGCAATGTAGATTGCATAGTGGCTCCGTACGAGGCTGACGCACAACTTGCCTACCTGAATATCAAGAATATTGCACAGTTGGTTGTTACCGAGGACTCTGATTTGATACTGTTTGGGTGTACCAAGGTTAGTTTGTGGTATTTAAATAGGAAATAAATATACTGTGTATAGACATTCTACATACCATAAAAGATCCTTGCAAAGCACTGGTATGTTATTGATGTTTAAAAAGGATTCTTTAAAAGGATCATTTGAAAAACCTTCATGAATATAAAAGTCTTGTTACATTGCATCAACTATTAAATTAAATATTAATTAATAACTAAAAAGAATGCCATATTAAAAAGCTTACTAACGACTAGGTATGATTCTAAATTCATGAGTTGTATATATTTATTATACTAAATCGAAAATAAATGGTTTACAGGTCCTCTTCAAAATGGATCTCGATGGCGCTGGAACGCTTGTGGAGACTATAAAACTACCTCTGGTAATGAAATGCCCCATAGAGCACTATACTTTTGACAAGTTCAGGCAGATGTGCATTATGTCGGGCTGTGATTACCTGGCGTCGCTGCCGGGCATTGGCCTGGCGAAGGCAAGACAGTTTGTGACTACCACGCAGGATTCTAATTTTGCTAATGTGAGTTGGTTTAAATTTGTGTATATTTTAATGAAGATTAGAGGTTATGAAATTATCTCTTGGTGTGTAATTGTTACGTTAGTTAGGACATGTGTTAAAATTCTAGAACTACATACACATTACTTGTATGAAGGTATGGTAATCAGGTCATATTATGCTACACATATGAACACTGTAATATTTGGGTGTAAATTCTATCCTTATCCAAAATAACCATCAGTTAACAAATTTTGTAACTGAGTTTAGAATCAAGATTTTGGAATGCTGAAGCCATTAACTGTACACTGAGAAATTCCCATACTTTTCCCAAGAGCAAAATCATAAAACATGTTTTTTTTAAGAATTATCACTAGATATTTTTAATTGAAGTAAACAATTATTAAATTATCGATTGATTATTTTGAACAGGCTCTAAGAAAGCTGCCAGGGTTCTTCAACAAATCGAGCTTAACAGTAACAGACGAGTACAGAGAGAATTTCCTCAAAGCAGAGGCCACATTCAAGCATCAATATGTTTACGATCCTATCGAGAGGAGGATGGTCCGTTTGACAGAGCCTGATGATGATGGTAATGTTATTTTAATGCAATTTTATAATCCAAGAATATTTAATTTTATAAAAGCTAGATTTGTAGATCAGCACTAGAGATGGGCAGAGGGTTTAAACCCAATGGGTGGATACGGGTTTAAACCGGGTATTTTGGGTGAAATAGGGTTTAAACCCAAATAAACACCCAAACAGCGGGTGTAAACTATTGTCATTCCTATTTTTAATTTCTTCGTGTAATATCATTTTTAAAATAATATTGTAAACAATTCACTAAATATGCACTCTAAAAGCACATATTTCATTTAACTACGCTGTTATAGTCATGTTATAGTCCATTCGGATGTGTTACATTTGGGTTGCAATTTTCGAAGACCCAATTTTATTTTATAGATGTCAATGATTAGTGTAAAGGGCTTAGTGTACAGTTAAATCCTAATTTGTGGAGTCCCAACTGTTGTCCCTCGACCGCCATCTTGAAAAAAAGGGCACAAAGCGTTTTTACGCTCTACCGGGCAAACTATTTGTCGCACAAAAATTTAGTAAAAACAATTATGGTTTCAAATTGATTTATCTATAATTTTAGTTCTATAACTTTTTGTCGTTAAACCAAAAATAACAAAGATAATAACAATAATAGATTAAACTTTGGGAAGACTTTTTTTAACTTTTTTCTACTTAATTTACAGAAAATGACATCGAAACATTTTGATAGAGGAGTTTTTATAGTCCGGTCAATTTAGACATAAAAATAGTAATCAAATAACATAAAGCTAAATTTCCGTAGAGACCTTGGGTTTACCATCACAAGTAAAGTTCCAAAAGTCCTCATCGATGTGTGTGTCGGCACTTATTCGGGGTCAAACGTCAAAATTTTCGGGTTTCTGGATTTTTCTCGAAAACGGTAAATTTTATCGAAAAGTACCTTGGACCAAAGTTGTAGCACTTAAAATTTTCTATAAAATAATGTTTATATTTTTTTTTTAAAGCTATAATTATTAAGATATTACGTAAGAATTACATTTTACATTATATGCCCATATTCCCACACCACCTGTGCAATAGTATACGAGAGGTATATTTATTTGTTTTAGTTGTGCGCTATTTGTTTCGTCAAACAAATAATAATTAAAAATGTAATAAAAATAGATGAACCCCTAAAAATGTAATATTTAAAAATGTAAAAACACTAGAAATACAGTAAAAACCCAAAGTATATCTATTAAATAAACATTTGAACTATTTTAAAAGCTTTGTGTAGATTTTATTAACTCATTTTATAAACACCCAGATAAATACCCAGTGGGAGGAAATAAACGGGTATTTATTGGGTTTAAACCCTGCACAGGGTTTAAACCGGGTTCTTTGCCCATCTCTAATCAGCACTCAATTCTGCTGAAGATTACGGTTAAGTAAGGTATATTATAATAAATATAGACCTTTGACTGATAACTAACTAATAATATTTTATATCAAATTTAGCCATACTATGTCTGTACATTTTTTTAACCTTTTCGAACCTTTTGATTTTGAAAATTTATTGTTTTAGATGTAGAAAAGGCCTTATGTGTAAATGCTGGTGAGCTTTTAGATTCAGAAACTGCATTTGAGTTAGCACTAGGCAACTTGAATCCTTTCACATTGAAGGTATTAGATAACTGGCACCCTGATCATAGGGAAACTGTGGTAAGGAGTATTGAATTATATTCTTTTCTTATACATTTTAATCAAATTATATGTGGTTAAAAAGTTCAATAATTTTGGAATTATATGAATGTGGGAAAACACTGTGATTATGTTCGACGTCGGCGGCAACACCGCCACACTTATTTGTGCCTAAAAACAGCAGTTTTAAACGCTGTTGTGTTGTGGTTTGAAGGGTGTGGTACGGGAGACATACTTTGTCAAGGTGTTTCCAGCTTAGTCTTCAGTCTATAGCGGCGCAGGTGTGGCCGACCTCAGGTAAGAATCCAATCTTACCTGGGGTTTATTGCATATTACCATGGCCACTTACTATCGGGTGGACTACATGCTCGTCTGCTACTCTTATATTACGTAAAAAAATACTACATCCTTACATAACATTTTTACTGTACAATTTTAAGAGATATTTTTAAATAATGCAACTGTATGGTTTGTGAAAAAAGTCTGTTCTTTTGAGAGTTATTGAAGAGAAATGTTCAGTATTGGGACATATTTTACAAACTAATTTTCATTCCATCTAGAATACATAGTATGTCATTGACAACAACATAATAAAACATTTTTGTATTACAGAATGGTAACGTAAAAACAAGTAATTGGAAAGACAAGGGTATATCCACTCACCCGAGTATATGGGACAGAGATTTTACACAGTATACCAGTGAGGACAGGCCTTGGGTGAAGAGAGTAAAGAAAGTGGAACCTATAATAGCCGCACCACAGACAAGGCTAAAGAAAAAAGTTGTTAATTTAGTGACTAAGTACGTCCCAGAGACACAAGACGAAAGGTAAGAATTCTCTATGAACAGCATACATAATTATGTGATCTAGTAGTCATCTGTTTGTAAAAATTGTTATAAATATGTGTGAATAATATATTGTAAATGTTACTTATAAATAAATTGATTCAATTTAAAAAAAATGTTAGGGTTGTTAAAGATCTGAAATTGAATGGTTTTTCGGTAGTCTAGTGTAAGTTGGTTTTGAAAATCTTACATGAAAGTATTTTTTATAAGTTTTTATTATTTCCAACAAAGTTTATCTAGATAATAACAAAGTTAATCAACGAAATGTGCAATTAATAGTTATATTGTATTGTTAATACCAATGTATCTAACAATAATTAATCTCATTGTTATATTATTTTCAGTTTGACTATAGAGAAATTAAGTAGTATGTATTGTACAGAACCAGCAACAAAGAAGCAAAGGTTTAACTGTGATAGCAATGAACCCAAAATATACAATCAAAACACTAATAATCCAGCTTTTAATGAAAATGAGGTATTAAAAACTACAACAACAAAGGCCAAGTCTCCGATATTAGAAAATAAAGAGAGATCATTCAGAAAATGCCTTAAAACTGGCAGTTACTCGGTTCTGAAGAGACTAAGCAGGTTCCCAAGAACAGTTCTAGATGAACATGTTATAGAAAGCAATTTCTTTAATGGGAATTCTGAAAATTCTAATGACCAAGACTCAATATGTGTAGTGGAAGAGTCGCCAGAGAAATCAAATAGAAAGGATAATAGTGTGGAAGAAATATTGGAAATAGATACAAATTGTTCTGAATACATTGATTCCGGATTTAGCAGTTCACAGAAGGAGAATTCTCCTCAGAATAGTCCAGTGAAGGTCCAGACTAGTCCTATTTTAGAACCTAGTCCTAAGAGCAGAAATCCGTTTAAAATAAGAGTAGATGAGAATGTAACTGATAAGTTAAGCCAAGATTCTGTGATAGAAAATACTCAAACAATTGGAAGTTCCTTGCCAACAGTTGATTCTGAGGTAATATTTGGCTTATGTACATAACTTACATTCTATAATACTTACATTGGATTTACAATTTTTCAATAACTTTTAATGTTCTGCTTTTCAACTGATTTTTATATTTTTTTAGTAGCTTATAGTTTAGTGTAATCGATAAAATAATTTTAAGGGAAAAAATTGGTAAATGCTTATTATAGTCGAATTTTGACAAGTGGGCAAACTATGTACTCGTAATTCTAAATAAGGCATGTCAAACATATGTAATTGAATATAGAATTGAACCTTGGTCCCGATGTAAGGCAAGAAATTTTAAAGTAAACTGGGATTGTTTTTGCTGCTCAATATAATGTCTTTCACATTAGCAATTTTCTTTTTATAATATAGGAATAGTAGACGAGCATGCAGTCCGCCTGATGGTAAGTGGCTACTGCCGCATGGACATGTGTAATCAATCACAGAAAGGATTAGATATTCCTACCTGAGGTGGGCCACAGATGCGCCGTTACCCCTGAGGACTAAGCTGGAACGCCTCGGAAAAGTATGTCTCCCTTACCACACCCTTCGAAACGGAACACAGCAGCGCTTAACACTGCTGTTATGTGGCAGAAATAGGTGTGGCAGTGGTGCCACCGGAGTGAAACCACAAAGAGTTCTACCGCCTCTTACATTTTAATAATATCTACTTACTTACATGTCTGTTTCAACAGCCACTATTTGATGTGTCTCCGCCTTCAGCATCACTGCCTCTGGAGCAGTTTAGGAGCAAAGCAAGCCAGGCTACGAAGAAAAGTACTTGTAAAGTACCAGGCTTAAAGAGGACTGCATCATTGCCCTCCAACCAACCAACCTTGCTGAGCAAGTTTGGTTTTCAAAAAAAGTAACTACATACATTTTTACATTAATAAAATTTACTATTAGTATTTATATAAGACATAGGCAGTGATAGCCTAGTGGTTAAGAAACTCGGCCTCTCGATCGAGGGGTCCGAGGTTCAAATCCCACGCACCTCTGATTTTTCTGAATTATGTGCGTATCGACGGGTCCGTAAACTGGTGCAAATGCGTTTTCACAACTTTACAGTAGAGCGATTTGAATGTTCTAATGCGTGTAACTTTAACATTATTTAACGTACATAGTTAAAATTTTAAAATGGTATAATTGCATCCTTTTGAAAAAAAAACTGCATTATAGTACAGGATCCCTAGTATAGTTTTCATCATTTATTAATAACAAGCTGATTTTTCGTGAGTAGCTTCGTTTCGACAAGACGCCCAACATTTTTCCTTACAGCAATGTTGGTAAATGGTAGCTTGATGGGGCAGCAAGGATAAAATATGTTGACCGGACGAATTCTAAAAATTTATTAGTAACCAAATTTTTCTTTGTTAATTATCAAGATAATTATTTAAATAACGTGAAAAAATTTTTGTCCTACAAAATATAAGGTTTTTATTAAGGCGTCCCCCCTCTCCAACATGTATCATAAACAAGGTCATGAAAAATAATTACTAACCAGCTGATTTTTTTTTTATTGGCTGTCTACCATTTACATAGTCTACCATGCACATTGTCCTACAAATTACATGGTATGTCATCTCGGACCTACACTTAAAAGTTGTAGTACTAATACTTAATGTAAAAATAATTAGTATCAAGCTGAGTGTTCCAGAATAGCTTCGTTTCAATGAGACGCCCAACAAATTCTCGTACGAAAGTTCTCGATTGTGGTTTATAACTAAAATAATAGGGATGAAATATGTTGATTTGACGAATCAAAAAAAAATATTACTAACCGAATTTTTTTTTATTAATTATCGAGACAATTATCTAAATAACGTGAAAAAATATTTGTCCTACAAAATATAAGGTTTTTTTTAAGGCGTCCCCCGTCTCCAACATGTATCATAAACAAGGTCATGAAAAATAATTACTAACCAGCTGATTTTTTTTTATTAGCTGTCTAACATTTACACAGCTTTACTACCCACATTGTCCTACAAATTGCGAAGTACGTTATTCCAGTCCGCCAGTTTTATAGTTTATTTATATTATATTATAGTTAAATTACAAATCTTGTAGGATTAATAAAAGTTACCCTTTTTTTTGTAGGACATTGTTTTATTTAGATAAAAATTATATTATCCTATCACATGATACCTTTGTCCTACAGTTACTAATAAAAAAAATAATCCTGCGGAATTAACATCTTTTCAGCGTAGGTCCGAGATGACATACCATGCAATTTGTAGGACAATGTGCATGGTAGACTATGTAAATGGTAGACAGCCAATAAAAAAAAAATCAGCTGGTTAGTAATTATTTTTCATAACCTTGTTTATGATACATGTTGGAGAGGGGGGACGCCTTAATAAAAACCTTATATTTTGTAGCACAAACATTTTTTCACGTTATTTAAATAATTATCTTGATAATTAACAAAGAAAAATTTGGTTAGTAATAATTTTTTAGAATTCGTCCGGTCAACATATTTTATCCTTGCTGCCCCATCAAGCTACCATTTACCAACATTGCTGTAAGGAAAAATGTTGGGCGTCTTGTCGAAACGAAGCTACTCACGAAAAATCAGCTTGTTAGTAATACATGATGAAAACTATACTAGGGATCCTGTACCATTATACGTGAATAATGTTAAAGTTACACGCATTAGAACATGCAAATCGCTCTACTGTAAAGTTGTGAAAACGCACTTGCACCAGTTTACGTAGGACCCGTCGGTATTAGAAATGAATTATCACTTGCTAAACGGTGAAGGAAAACATCGTGAGGAAACCTGCATACCGGAGATTTATAAAAAAAAGTCTCAAAAGTATGTGAAATCTACCAATACGCACTTGGCCAGCGCGGTGGACTATGGCCTAATCCTTCTCATTATGAGAGGAGACCCGTGCCCAGCAATGGGACAGTAATGGGTTGATGATGATAAGACATAGATAAAAAATGTACTATGTATCTTTTTTGTGAGGTTGTATTTCTTTTGGGATGTATGGGAAAATGATGAGAATTATTTTTTTACAAAACCGACAAATAAAATCCACACCATAAAGATAAAGTTGGCTGTTAAAGTATGATATGATTGAATAAGATACATATGAATCATTTTGTAATATTTTAGTTTTTGTTTAAGGTTCACCTCTCACGCGTATGTTTGGATACATGCAATATATTTATTTCATTTTATTTTATGTTAAATTAGTCAACAAAGTATAATTTCTTGGGTGCGTACATAAGTATAGTCCGCGCTAAGCTGCTAGTCCGCTCTGAAGTTGTTGCGAGCAGGTGCAGTCATACAATTTACTATGGCGACGCGATTCATTTCTATATTCAGAGCGGACTAGCAGTTTTACGCGGACTACGCATGATTCTTTTTTATTTTATAACACTTGTCAAGTATAGTTGATTTTTTCGGGAGAGCGTTTCAGCTACATATATATTTATTAAGTAGAAATAGCAAACTTATGCAATCCATTATATGATAAGAGGCCAGTGCCAACTATGCACATTCCTAAATCTTAATCGTAATCTTTCTTATGATTACCTATTATAGTTTTGATTTTAATTAACGCATTTATTGTTTTTTTCAGGCCTGTATTACGAAGATGAAGACGACGAAAAATCGAGTATTATGATAATATATTTTAAATTTAAGCTTTAATATAGCAATATTAAAATTGAGATGCATTTATATGCATTTTTCTTATGATACGATCTTACAATAGATCTAACGGCATTTATATCGTGTGGACAAGTTCATCCGAGCGCTTTGTTGATGTTTGTTTATTAATGATTTAATTAAAATATACGTTATTTCTTGACTTTACTGTAGTATTTTTATACATAAAACCTCACAATATAACTATAATCAAAGTCCAGGAGATTAAGAAATTGCCTCTCGCCTCTTTCTTCATAGCAGTCTCTTTCATACGCTTCTATCAGCGACATTAGAATATCAAAAATCGAAGAATATACGTTTGAATAACGGTTATAATATACATTATTATAGCTCCCATCTACATAGAGGAGTTATTAATTTAAAAAGGCAACCTTTGTATGTCTTTCTATGAGAACTTATGATAAAGAGGCAAAAAAATAAGGCTGTCTTCAAAGAAATAAAATAACTTTTATCTTAAAACTTGCCGAGTTTGAATGAACCCGGCGCGAGAATATCTGAAGGTCCCTACTTAAATCCTTTGCTCGCTTCGTCATTTTTATGGCACCATGTAATTAATTGGAATAAATTATGTAATGTTTAATCTCTTGAATATAGATCAGAAACGAATAGAGGGTGTTAAAACCTACTAAATTCGTTAATAATTTAAAGTTATTTGAAAAAATAAAGAAATAAAATAAAGTAAAAACTTAAACGGATTTCCTTATTATCCGTAAACTTAAAATTAAAATTCGGAAAATTAATATTTCTACAGACCATCAATCTAATAAAATAAATATGTTGGTCGTAGATAATAAAACTATAAATTGATCGATTTCTTATGGTTTCAAATATGTACAGGTAAATTTGTTCTCTCTGTATAATTAACACATTGCTCTGCGCAGGACTCCGTGATGGTGTACAATAAAACCTATTTAAAATTAATCTGATAAAAGAAATGTCGTAATTATAATGCCTTTTTAACAAGGGTCCAGCGTTTCTTTAGTAAGGTCCATGTTTATGTGGAACGAGTAATCAGAAGCATATTTTATTCAGGCCGTAAAGATGAAAACTGACTAGGCTGCATTCGTGTTCGTAAAAGCATCTTCATAGTAGTATTGTAAAAAGTGTAAAATCTTATGTAACCTATGTCCAAGTAGGGTCTGAAAAGTGCTATAATAGAGTAAATAGTTTTGTCGACAATTTAATTGTAACACTTAATTTATTGGACTAAATACATAACGTATACCTATATTATATTATAATATTTGTAATATAAATATTCGCCATATATAAATTCTAGATAATATGTACCTAATATATTAGTAACAGAGCTTCACCTGATGGTAAGTGGCTTCTGCCACCCATGGACATTTGTAATCAACCTCAAATAGGATTAGATTCCGACGTGAGGTCGGCTACAGATGCGCCGCTACCCCTGAGGACTGACCTGGAACGCCTTGGAAAAGTATGTCTCACACTATTCAACCATAATACAGCAGCGTTTAAGACTGCTTTTATTAGGTAGAAATAGGTATGGGCGGTATGGCGGTGGAGCCGCTGGAGTCGATCCACAAAAAGTTCTACCATCTTTAAATTATTGCATGTAATGCTCCCAGTCAGTATCCAGCTTAAGTCGTAAGATAGATTATTTTGATAACCTCTTGCCTAATTATAATGAGATTCATTTCCTTTGTGGTTTGTAGCCTAATTTATGTAATTTTTGATTTATGGCCCGTGATGGAACTTGTAATTTTACCGGAGTTGAGATAAGATACTTATTTTTTAAAAGTATTGAAAGTAAGATAAAATTAATGTTTTGGGAATCTAGGTCTACCTATATATCTATCTAGGTTCGTATATAGGTACCTATTATAGGTATCTATTATAGGTACCTTATAGGTAGGCATAGATTAGTACTATAGGTAGGCATACTTATCTATGTAGGTAGGTAATAGGAATAGATGAGTGGGTACCTACTAAAACTTATTAAGCTATTAAGCTTTTTTTTAAAAACTAATTCTCACTTGTATTGTATTTTGTTTATTAAGAATTGCTCTACCACGCGCATACTTATCAAAAAATACAGTGACAAAACCTATATATCATGTGAAACGCATACTCAGAAAATATCACAAAAATCGGTACTAATAAAGAACTAAATATAAAACTTTATTAAAGCAAACATACGGTGTAATAAAACTGCCACTTTAGGTATAATGTTTTATTAATGCCAATATTTAAGCCGAGCGAGGCCGCCGAAATTAAATTGGTCTCGAATGAATGTTGCCATTGTTTAGTCCTCGGGTTAATTTGAATATTTTCCACTTACCGTATAATTAAAATTTCTCTCGCTATAACGACTTTCAATGAAACTCTGTATTGGTTGCTGGAATTAGCTTCGACGGAAATCCCCTGGCGAAGAGATTGATCAAAATGTTCGGGCCCGAGATAAATTAAATAAAGTAGGTTGTTAGGGACGTGTAGCTATACTTAAATGACTTGTTTCAACGGATTTGGTTAGCAGAAGTATTCGAGATAGGTACTTCTTCATTACATATTAGGTATGTTCAGAACTCAAAATTGTGATTTATTGCTATTGCCGTTAATGTTATATATACACCAAGATAACGTAAACAGTGATCGTTAAGGGCGCCTACGTCATAAAATAAATATAACCAAATTGTTATTGAAATCATATTTGAAGTTATTTTACTTTCTTATGATAGCTATTTATACAAGTCCGTGGTTAAAAAGTTTTTTAAATATTCGGGAACGCAATCATTTATCAGAGAGTAGAGAGATCAAATTATAAACTACCAAAATCATTATTGGCAGCACCAAAAATACAATTAAAACAGAATGTCTAACATTTATTTTTGTTCTTCTTAAAACAAATGGTACAGACGAAGCTGCGAAGACAGTTTTACAGATTGACCCATTGAAACAAAAACAAGTCGATGTTTTTTCCAGCTTTCCAGTGAGGGTTCCGTTCGTATAATAAATCTTAATCAGATTGAAAAGCTGTTAGCTTGCGACTTTTTTCTCAATTTCGTTTCGATACCAACGTGATAAATGTGCCGTGAAAAAGGAAATCCGCCGGATATGGGAAACATACAAATGAAATTTGGTTATGAGACGCCTTTTAGATTTGTTTTAACGTTTTATTTTGTATTTATAGCCGTATCGTTTCTTCTTTTAGGGAAAGTTTGTGGCATTTATCGTGATTGAATGAGACAAAGAGATAAAAATCGTTCTGTTTCACTTATATTTAATGCATTTTTGACACTTTTAACTAATGCCTAGACATGTCAGGTTTCCGTTATAAGTAGTTTACGAGCTATATATTTTATTTTTCGATATCGGTCATATTTTTAAAGGCCAATTTCAATGAAGGTGTACTTATGATTAATTCTAAACAAAAAGCAAATATGACGAATCATTCGTTTCAATACACCTTTGCCGTATTTTTAAACAGAGTTCTGAATAATAGGATACCAGCATTATCTGCCTCGACGCCAAAGTTAAATAAAAACAAAGATTTTGAATCCCAAAACTTATTTCTTAAGAACTAATTGAATTTCTAATTGCATTCAGTCGTGGCTTAACAAATAAATTTTAGTCCCACCTTTTAATTAGTTTCCAGCAGTTTCTCGTCTTATCTGCAAACATAATGTTGTTTATTATAAACGAACCCATTAATCCATCTCTTCTGCAAATGAATTGTGCCGCTTAATAAAGATCTTCGTCACCCCATGGGCTCTATAGTAATAAATAATTTTTGCCCACAGAATTTATAAGAACTAGAAATGTCCATTGAAAGATTCGAAAATTACACATTTTTAAACGCCATTAAAACAAATTGAAAATACTAGCTTGTCAATTAAATAAATAGAAAATGGTACGAGTGTCAGAAATATAGCTACCTACTCGTAAGTATAGTCCGCGAAGTCTAAGCTGAGCTTTGCATTAGTGTGAGTGAACACAAAAGTAGAGTCAGATAAAAAATTTCAAAAATAAATTTTATCATTTTTAGTTAGATACATAGTTGAAGAGGTATTCTTGTTTAAAAAAATATAGTAAATAAATGTTTTTACAATATGCAATGAAATTAATTAAATAAACTTTGTAGTATTTAATTAAACCTACAAATGAAATTACATTGTACAATTTTATAATAAGAGCTTATCACGAAATTTTCCGCGAAAGTCTAGATAGAATTAAAACTAAGTCTGTGATTTGAAAATTGTACAATGCAGAAAAATGGTGGATTTAACTACTTCAAAGTTTATTTTCCTTATTTATTTATTATTTAGTCTGTCTTCACATTATTATTATATATATATAATCCTGAACTTACCACTGACTGACTGACATGCCGTTCTCCATGTTGCCGTCTAGGAGCGACTTTGTTGTCTATGGCGGGTTTCCTCCTCTCCCCCCCGAGGCAAAGGGAAAAATATGAGATGCCATAGATTCAAGATGGCGGCCGATTTAAAATTTTTAACTTTTTTATTTATTGACTTTACGCAGATGTTTGTTTCTTTTTCGAATAATATTCGGGTGGGGGTTACGATGAAATTGGAAAAAAATGAAAAACCAAGATGGCCGCCGAGATATTTGAGTTTGAAATTTTTCAATTTTCGAGGTGTTTTTGGGAGGTCGTATCTCTTGGGATTTTTAATATTTTGTTGCCATTTTTTTAAATTTTCTCGGATATATCCTCAATTTTGCCAAATCGGATTTATTTTTTTTTTCAACAAGATGGCGGGTCGTCTGTTAGGCGATTTGTAAAATGTACGAAAAAACGGATTTTTTGAAGTGAAATATTCGGAGGTTGGCAACGTTTGAGCTATTTGGTTTATTCGGGGCGGTCGTGGGGCTCGGTCCGAAGTGTTGCCAGGTTTGAGTTTTTTTCTCCCCACTCTTACAATTTTTCAAACTTTTCATTCAAAAATATGAAAAGTAGAAGGAGAAATATTTTTGATGAACATTTTTCACAGGAATATTTTTTTTGGCTGTCGTAATGACATTTGACCATTTTCGTCGATGTCGACTGGCAACACTGGCCGCAGGAATTTTTTTTCAGTTTTACGAAAAATCGACTTCATCGACCTGAAGGAGTGGTGGGGGGTGGGTTTGATGTATGAGTGGAATTTTTTGTTTGCCTCCGTGTCTATGGGAAAAATCTGAAACTTTCAAAATTCAAGATGGCGGCCGAGCTGGATTGGGCAACTTTTTTTTTTATTTTGCACCTATCCAAGATCGGTATCGTTTCCGGCTAATTTGAGGGCGACTGATACGATGAAATTAGAAAAAGTTGAAAAAACAAGATGGCCGCCGAGATACTTGAGTTTGAAATTTTTCATTTTTCGAGGTGTGTTCGCGGGGTGGCACTGATGTGTTTTTTTAAATATTTTTTTGATTTTTTTCGTTTTTTTTCTCGGATATATGCTCATTTTAACCAAATCGGATTTATTTATTTTTTTAACCAGATGGCGGATCGTTGGTCAGGCAATTTGTAAAATGTATGAAAAAACGCATTTTTTGAATTGAAATATTTTGAGGTTGGCAACATTTCAGCGAATCGCCTTGTATGGGGCGGTTGTGGAGCGTGACTTGAAGTGTTGCCAGGCTTAGGATTTTTTTTCTTCGTTCATACTTTTTTTGGAACTTTCCATTCAAAAATGTAAAAAGTAGAAGGAGAAACTTTTTTAATGAAAATATTTTACATGGGTATTTGTCGGGGGGGTCGTAATGACATTTGACTATTTTCATCCAAATTAACTGGCAACACTGGGAGCTAGAATTTTTTTTTCACTTTTTTGACATTTCGAGTAGCCCAGCCTAAACTATTGGTGGGGGGTAGTAATAATGTATGAGATATTTTTTCGGTATATTATGGTGGTTATGGGAAAAATGGGAAACATACAAAATTCAAGATGGCGGCCCTCCTGCGATTTTCAACTTTTTTTTTATTCTGCGCGCCTACCTGAGATTGGTGTCATTTTCGGCTAATTGTGGGACGACTGTTACGATAAAATTAGAAAAAAATGGAAAAACAAGATGGCTGCCGAGATATTTGACTTTGAAATCTTTCATTTTTCGAGGTGTGTTTGTGGGGTCGTAGCGCGGTGGTTTTATTAATATTTTTTCGATATTTTTGATTTATTGGCCGGACTGTATCCTCAATTTTATCATATGGCAATATTATTTTTTTTAATCAGATGGCGCACCTTGTGTCAGCCATTTTGTAAAATGTACGAAAAAATGCATTTTTCGAAGTGAAATATTTTGAGGTTGGCAACATTTGAGCGAGTCGCTTTGTATTGAGCGGTTATGGAGCTCGGCTCGAAGTGTTGCCAGGTAAAGTTTTTTTTTTCACCTTTCATACATTTTTTGGAACTTTTCATTCAAAAATGTGAAAAGTAGAAGGAGAAATATTTTTAATTGAATTTTTTCACAGGACTATTTTTTATGGGTGCCGTAATGACATTTGACCATTTTCGTCTTAATCGACTGGCAACACTGGGATACAGAAATTTTTTCATGATTTTCACTTTTTGAGTACTTGGGCGGAAACCGTAGGCAGAGCATATAAGTAATGTAAGGGAGATATTTTTTATTTCAAATGGACCCTATGTAAAAAATCGAAAATCCAATGTTGCCATATACAAAAAAAATGTTTTCATACAAATGCATTTTCTACAGGATTATCGAAGATTTCAGGCTGTTGCCACCATTTGACGTCATTTTTTTGTACGAGACGCTTAATGGCACTTATAGACTGTACCAATGTGTAAAAAAATATTTCAGTGTTGCCATACAAATAATAAAAAATTTCATACATGTGCACTTTTGTATGTCACATTTCAAGCTGTTGTAAATTTTTGACAACGTTATAATGTATGACGCGTTTGTATGTACTAATAGAATGCGCATTTTGGTAAAAAAAATATTTTAGTGTTGCCATACAAAAAATATTAATTTTCATACATATGTATTTTTGTATGTAATATTTCAAGCTGTTGTCTTGTATTGGTAACATTATAATGTATGAGGCGTTTGTTGGTACTAATATTGTGCACATTTTGATTAAAAAATATCTTAGTATTGCCATACAAAAAATAATAATTTTCATACATTTGTATTTTTGTATGTGGTGTTTCGGGCTGTTGTCTCCCTTTAAAGACCACCACCATCATGCCCAGCATCACTTAACGTCAGTTTTCTGTATGAGGCGTTTAATGATACTTATAGACTGTGTAAATTGGTGGAAAAATATTTCAGTGTTGCCATATAAAAAATAATAATTTTCATACAAGTGCATTTTTGTATGTCATATTTCAAGCTGTTGTAAATTTTTGACTACGTTATAATGTATCACGCGATTGTAGGTACTAATAGACTTCACATTTTGGTAACAAAATATTTAAGTGTTGCCATATAAAAAATAATAATTTACATATATTTGTATTTTTGTATGCAATATTTCAAGCTGTTGTCTTCTGTTGATATCATTAGAATGTATGAGGCGTTTGTAGGTACTAATATTCTGCACATTTTGATAAAAAAATATTTTAGTGTGGCCATACAAAAAATAGTAATTTTCATACATTTGTATTTTTGTATGTGGTGTTTCGTGCTGTTGTCTCCCTTTAAATGTCCGTTTTCTGTATGAGGCGTTTAATGGTAGTTATAGACTGTATAAATTGGTGGAAAATTATTTCAGTGTTGCCATATAAAAAATAATAATTTTCATACAAGTGTATTTTTGTATGTCATATTTCAAGCTGTTGTTTCCTTTTGATGTCATTCCAATGTATGAGGCGTTTGTAGATACTAGAAGTATTAACATTTGGGTAAAATAATATTTCAGTGTTCCCGTACAAAAAATTATAATTTTCATACATATGCATTTTTGTATGTTTCAAGCTTTTGTATATTTTTGACAACCTTATAATGTATGACGCGATTGTAGGTACTAATAGACTTCACATTTTGGTAACAAAATATTCAAGTGTTGCCATACAAGAAATAATAATTTTCATATATATGTATTTTTGTATGCAATATTTCAACCTGTTGCTTTCTATTGATATCATTAGAATGTATGAGGCGTTTGTAGGTACTAATATTCTGCACATTTTGATAAAAAAATATTTTAGTGTTGTCATACAAGAAATAACAATTTTTATAAATAGTTATTTTTGTATGTAATATTTCAAGCTTTTGTCTCCTTATTATGTCTTTAAAATGTATGGCTTATAGACAAAAAAATCACGACCCAAATTCTTGGTATTTTGCAAATATTAACTCATATCTTTTCCAAACAGCCCCAATCAGAATTAATAAAACTTCAATATAGGGGAAAAAATGTAAAAAAATTTTGCACGCAAAACTAAAGAAGACAACCGTTCCGCGAGCTGCTTTAGCAGCGAGCGCGCACAAGCGATACCTAGTTATTATTATATATATATAATCCTGTAAGGAATGACGTGCGTTCTCCATGTTGCCGTCTAGGAGCGACTTTGTTGTCTATGGCGGGTTTTCTCCTCTCCCCCCCGAGGCAAAGGGAAAAATATGAGATGCCATAGATTCAAGATGGCGGCCGATTTAAAATTTTTAACTTTTTCATTTATTGACTTTATGCTGATGTTTGTTTCTTTTTCGAATAATATTCAGGTGGGTGTTACGATGAAATTGAAAAAAAATGAAAAACCAAGATGGCCGCCGAGATATTTGAGTTTGAATTTTTTCAATTTTCGAGGTGTTTTTGAGAGGTCGTATCTCTTGGGATTTTTAATATTTTGTTGCCATTTTTTTAAATTTTCTCGGATATATCCTCAATTTTGCCAAATCGGATTTATTTTTTTTTTCAACAAGATGGCGGGTCGTCTGTTAGGCGATTTGTAAAATGTATGAAAAAAACAGATTTTTTGAAGTGAAATATTCGGAGGTTGGCAACGTTTGAGCGATTTGTTTTGTTCGGGGCGGTCGTGGGGCTCGGTCCGAGGTGTTGCCAGGTTTGAGTTTTTTTCTCCCCACTCTTACAATTTTTCAAACTTTTCATTCAAAAATATGAAAAGTAGAAGGAGAAATATTTTTGATGAAAATTTTTCACTGGAATATTTTTTTTGGCTGTCGTAATGACATTTGACCATTTTCGTCGATGTCGACTGGCAACACTGGCCGCAGGAATTTTTTTTCAGTTTTACGAAAAATCGACTTCCTCGACCTGAAGGAGTGGTGGGGGGTGGGTTTGATGTATGAGTGGAATTTTTTATTTGCCTCCGTGTCTATGAGAAAAATCTGAAACTTTCAAAATTCAAGATGGCGGCCGAGCTGGATTGGGCAACTTTTTTTTTTATTTTGCACCTATCCAAGATCGGTATCGTTTCCGGCTAACTTGAGGGCGCCTGATACGATGAAATTAGAAAAAGTTGAAAAAACAAGATGGCCGCCGAGATACTTGAGTTTGAAATTTTTCATTTTTCGAGGTGTGTTCGCGGGGTTGCACTGATGTGTTTTTTTAAATATTTTTTTTATTTTTTTCTTTTTTTTTCTCGGATATATGCTCAATTTTACCAAATTGGATTTATTTAATTTTTTAACCAGATGGCGGATCGTTCGTCAGGCAATTTGTAAAATGTATGAAAAATCGCTTTTTTTGAAGTGAAATATTTTGAGGTTGGCAACATTTTAGCGAATCGCCTTGTATGGGGCGGTTGTGGAGCGTAACTTGAAGTGTTGCCAGGTTTAGGATTTTTTTTCTTCGTTCATACTTTTTTTGGAACTTTCCATTCAAAAATGTAAAAAGTAGAAGGAGTAACATTTTTAATGAAAATATTTTACATGGGTATTTGTCAGGGGGGTCGTAATGACATTTGACCATTTTCATCCAAATTAACTGGCAACACTGGGAGCTAGATTTTTTTTTTCACTTTTTTGACATTTCGAGTAGCCCAGCCTAAACTATTGGTGGGGGGTAGTAATAATGTATGAAATATTTTTTCGGTATATTATGGTGGTTATAGGAAAAATGGGAAACATACAAAATTCAAGATGGCGGCCCTCCTGCGATTTTCAACTTTTTTTTTATTCTGCGCGCCTACCTGAGATTGGTGTCATTTTCGGCTAATTGTGAGACGACTGTTACGATAAAATTAGAAAAAAATTGGAAAAACAAGATGGCCGCCGAGATATTTGAGTTTGAAATCTTTCATTTTTCGAAGTGTGTTTGTGGGGTCGTAGCGCGGTGGTTTTATTAATATTTTTTCGATATTTTTGATTTATTGGCCGGATTGTATCCTCAATTTTATCATATGGCAGTGTCATATTTTTTTAACCAGATGGCGGACCTTGTATCAGCCACTTTGTAAAATGTACGAAAAAATGCATTTTTCGAAGTGAAATATTTTGAGGTTGGCAACATTTGAGCGAGTCGCTTTGTATCGGGCGGTCATGGAGCTCGGCTCGAAGTGTTGCTAGGTAAAGTTTTTTTTTTCTTTGTTCATACATTTTTTGGAACTTTTCATTCAAAAATGTGAAAAGTAGAAGGAGAAATATTTTTGATTAAATTTTTTCACAGGACTATTTTTTATGGGTGCCGTAATGACATTTGACCATTTTCGTCTTAATCGACTGGCAACACTGGGATACAGAATTTTTTTTCACGATTTTCACTTTTTGAGTACTTGGGCGGAAACCGTAGACAGAGCATATAAGTAATGTATGGGAGATATTTTTTATTTCAAATGGACCCTATGTAAAAAATCGAAAATCCAATGTTGCCATATACAAAAAAAAATGTTTTCATACAAATGCATTTTCTACAGGATTATCGAAGATTTCAAGCTGTTGCCACCATTTCACGTCATTTTTTTGTATGAGGCGCTTAATGGCACTTATAGACTGTACCAACGTGTAAAAAAATATTTCAGTGTTGCCATACAAAAAATAATAATTTTCATACATGTGCATTTTTGTATGTCACATTTCAAGCTGTTGTAAATTTTTGACAACGTTATAATGTATGACGCGTTTGTATGTACTAATAGACTGCACATTTTGGTAAAAAAATATTTTAGTGTTGCCATACAAAAAATATTAACTTTCATACATATGTATTTTTGTATGTAATATTTCAAGCTGTTGTCTTGTATTGGTAACATTAGAATGTATGAGGCGTTTGTACGTACTAATATTGTGCACATTTTGATTAAAAAATATTTTAGTGTTGCCATACAAAAAATAATAATTTTCATACATTTGTATTTTTGTATGTGGTGTTTCGGGCTGTTGTCTCCCTTTAAAGACCACCACCACCATGCCCAACATCACTAAACGTCAGTTTTCTGTATGAGGCGTTTAATGGTACTTATAGACTGTGTAAATTGGTGGAAAAATATTTCAGTGTTGCCATATAAAAAATAATAATTTTCATACAAGTGCATTTTTGTATGTCATATTTCAAGCGGTTGTTTCCTTTTGATGTCATTTTAATGTATGAGGCGTTTGTAGGTACTAATATTCTACATATTTTGATAAAAAAATATTTTAGGGTTGCCATACAAAAAATTATAATTTTTATACATATGTATTTTTGTATGTGGTGTTTCAGGCTGTTGTCTCCCTTTAAAGACCACCATCACCATGCCCAGCATCACTAAATGTCAGTTTTCTGAATGAGGGGTTTAATGGTACTTATAGACTGTATAAATTGGTGAGAAAATATTTCAGTGTTGCCATATAAAAAATAATAATTTTCATATGTATGTATTTTTATATGCAATATTTCAAGCTGTTGTCTTGTATTGATATCATTAGAATGTATGAGAGGTTTAGAGGTACTAATATTCTGCAGATTTCGATAAAAAAATATTTTAGTGTTGCCATACAAAAAATAATAATTTTCATATATTTGCATTTTTGTATGTAATATTTCGAGCTTTACTATATTTTTGCCAACCTTATAATGTATGACGCGATTGTGGGTACTAATAGACTTTACCTTTTGGTAACAAAATATTTAAGTGTTGCCATACAAAAAATAATAATTTTCATATGTATGTATTTTTATATGCAATATTTCAAGCTGTTGTTTTGTATTGATATCATTAGAATGTATGAGAGGTTTAGAGGTACTAATATTCTGCAGATTTCGATAAAAAAATATTTTAGTGTTGCCATACAAAAAATAATAATTTTCATACATTTGTATTTTTGGATGTAAACTTTGAGTCTGTTGTTTCCCTTTAATGATCACCACCACTATGACCGGCATCATTTGACGTCATTTTTCTGTATGAGGCGTTTAATGGTACTTATAGACTTTAAAAATTTGTGGAAAAATATTTCAGTGTTGCCATACAAAAAATATATTTTTTCATACATATGCACTTTTGTATGTAATATTTGAAGCGGTTGTTTCCTTCTGATGTCATTCCAATGTATGAGGCGTTTGTAGATACTAACAGTTTTAACATTTGGGTAAAAGAACATTTCAGTGTTCCCATACAAAAAATAATAATTCTCATACATATGCATTTTGGTATGTAATATTTCAGGCTCTTCTCTCACTTTAATGTCTACCACCACGATGACCGGCACCATTTTACATTTTTTCTTAGTATTTATTGTAAGGTCACATTTATTATTGTACCTTACTGCGTTAGTTCAACATTATAAAAATAAATTAAATTAAAATTAGTTTAAAACCTTTCACTCGAAAAATAATGCTGGCCACATATTTAATTGGCAGTAACGCTGTACTCGTGATTTAAAAAAAAAACAAAAGGGTATTATGGCGGGAAACGGCAGATGTCAAGGACGATGTTTGTGTTGGTCTTGGAATTAAATAAAAATAACTAGCTTGATTCAAGCCTTTCATTGGAGACACCCCCAACAATTTAGCCAGTGGGATCGCCTGCGTAAAACTGCGTAAGTTAATTTATTGGGTATATTTAAATACAACAAATTAAGAATCGATACAAATGTTGGTTGGTACAGATTGTCTTAAGTTTGCTATCTGAGTTTATTAAATAGGCATGTAGTAGCCTAGCCGGCCGTTTTACAGGAATTTGATTGGGTCAAATATTTATGTTTTCATTTTACCTTATTTTATTATAAATCATTATTTAATTTTAAAATATTAATCATATTAGAAGTTCTTACTTACACAGTCGAGATATAAAATGGCAGTACCGTTGTTATGAGCAAATGTTATATTTGTTTAGAAGAACTTTAATGTTATAAGGCAACTTTTGCATGCTTCAAATTATTAATATTTTGTCATACATTTAACACTTAACGTTTCGGAGTTTGTGTTAAATATTTATACGTATATTACGAATAATTATAAACAGTCCTATATTAGTACTAGGGCTTATTTATATTTATAAAGCAATATTGATTTTTAAAGTTATCGATGTTATATTGTTTAACATTATATTATCCGTATAATAATAATAAAGGGATTAGGTTATTGAATTTTTGTTCTATTTGCGTTATTCCTAAGTATCCATTACGTTACTAACAATTGGAAAAGTATGGTTACAGCTTGTACTTACTTAGTTACATTTTTAAATAGAATTAATTGCAAGTTTTATTTTTGTTTTCATGTTTATATTGGATCAAACAATGGAGAATACCTGTGGTCTTTGGAATGTAATAATAATGGACTGGGCATTCAACACTAAAGTATTTAAATCACTTGTTACCATTTCGGAGGAGAAGAATTCATAGTCAGAGTTTATAGAAGGGTCATAAGATATGAAAGAAGAAAAGCAAGACAAATTGTTTAAATTATTTGGAGAGAAGTAATGGTTATCGATTACAGGGCTTATAAGTATAGGTATAAGTAAGTATATTTCGAAATTTATTTATGAGTCGTTTAAAAAGGTACATATATGATTCAATCTTAATTAGCTAACTTATTGGTATGTTAAGAAAGCAATAACTGGTTTGAAATTATTTATGACTTGAGTTTTTGAGTATTCTATTTATTTGAGTTAAATTGTTTGTATGTGTTAAATTGTTTGTGGCTTACGTTACCTATATGAATGTTACTCGTGATTATTATTTTTGGAGTGTTGCCCTCAGTTTGTGTTGCATACAGATTTTTTTTCATGATTTTCACTTTTAATGGTACTTAATGGCGCTTAATGGTACTTAGGTATATACTGTACCAATGTGTGAAAAAATATTTCAGTGTTGTCATACGAAAAAAATATGCACTATGCATATGTAATCTCTTTTTTTGGGAAGCGTATATGCTGTAAACATCATATTTTTAACTCATTGTTACTTTAAAAAGCTATAATCCGATGAGTTTATTTTTTTTACGCGAAAAAAATGCTGTAAATTGTGGCATAAACAAAATTAATATTAAAATAAAAAGACGTATTTAGGGATCTGGTCTAAAACTAAAACACTTTCAAATCTTACTTTATTTTTTATTGCAGGTAATGAAAATGTAATTCTTTAACGTTTTAAATATAATTTAAATGACTTAAGAAAAAAATCGTACATTATACGTAATACGTAATTTTAAATATTTTTCACTTAAACGTTATAATTAAACTTTTCTGATTTTTTAACGCCTCAACTCAACTCATAAAATCTTTCATCTCATCATTGATTAATTTGTCTCTTATGGTATCACTCTTCTTATACATCAACATCTTCCTCGTCTGTTTCTTCTAAACAATATTTTTACTTTAGTACAAGGCTTTATCAGTCCTCCTGATGGTAAGTGGCTACTGTCTGGACTGTATGTTCGTCTGCTACTCCTATATTACATAAAAAGGTACCTATAATACTTCCCTCAAGATACACCTTTTTTTGTTGACAAGAGACCTTCAAAAGATACCCTATGCTGTGGGAGCGACACGGGGTTATGTGGGATTCTTACCGCACTAAAACCCCCCCCATCCGGGTAGTTATCCTCGGCGCTGCATAGAGGACATCGGGATCTTCAAAGGAACGCAACCGGAGTCTTCTTAGCGTGTTGCCCCGTCGGGCTCTGCCCAGGTGAGCATGACGCTCACCACTCGGTGTGGCGTGCACGACGGTATGCGACTACACATACTGCCGTCCTTCCCTGGGTAGTTGCCCGGGTGGTTCCAGCTCTCTCACTTTTGCCACCCGCAATCCCGGAAGCCCCTTTTAGTCGCCCCTTAAGACAGGCAGAGGATCCGCCGCTGAGACTCCCACGCTGGGCAGTACTGCAGCGTGTGCTATGCGGAATCCTCGTAGGGCCGTCATCTCCCTCTATCCTGTTTAGATACTCACCGAAACGGCCATGTCCGGTGAGTATCTGGGTCAACCGGTATGTTGCATGACCTTTCGCGAAGAGCCAAACCCGAAAGTTCAGTACGATAGCATTGACCACCCGTTGGCGTATGTTACGTGGTCCAAATAGCCGATGATGCTAGCAACCTCCAGATACACCTATACAGGGTGAATTTTTCAAATAGGCCTTCAAGGCTAAATCCGAAACTATAAGGATTTGCGAAAAATGCTGAAAGGAGTTACGAGGCCGATTTTGATAAAAACTAAAACTGCATCTTTCGGTTTTTAAAATATCTTCTTCCTTAGCCGAGAATCGAACGAGTTAATTTTGGAAAATAATAAATTTCTATATTATTTCACTATCTGATAGTGTCGCTTATAAGGATCAAATTCTGGGAAGTAATTTGTTGGTTAATCAACTAATTCTTCGATGTTATGACCGTGACATACGGCTTAGTATGACTAACTAATAGGTTGGCAACTAAGTTTATTTTAGGATTTATATTTTAAATAAAAATAGATAATTTATTAATACGTAAATTTTTATTTTTTATTTTTTACAACTTCGTTTCAACGTTACATATGATTTTCTATATCTTTTTGTTAAGTAATCACTAGGATTTTACTTGAAAAAGTCATTCTCCCAAATTGTCAATTTTACATTTGTATTAAACGAAACTCCGCGCAGAGCAAGTTGAAAATCTATTACAATGGCCCTAAAAATAACCTTAACTAAGTCAGACATAAAAATATAAATTCTAGAAGAACAAAACGTCCGCTTCTGAATGATTTGAAATATTAGACCAAAAACATTGTTAATACGCGAGATGTTTAAATTAATGAATGGCGGGAACTTAACTGCCAAATTAATATGAAAAAATATGTATATTCTTAAAATTTACGCTTTTCCATAAGTTTGTCATTTATCATTACTTCCCAGAATTTGATATTCCAGAATTCCCAGAATTGAATTTGACGTGAAGTTCAAAATACAGTCTAGATTCTTACAGGTTATATAGATTCGATGGTCCGATATAATAACGAAAGTCGAATAGGTAAAGTAAATCCTTTAGTTCATATAAGAAAAACAGTGGTTGTGGATATCCAATAACATTAAAACTTTTAATTTTTAAAACAATATTTTTTGAGGTTTTACCAGACTTATATGTTAACATCTGGAAACAGCAGCTGAACGTAAATTCAAAAGCACGATAACGTTTGAGGAGACAAATAACATTACGTGGCGGTCACCCATCCATGTACTGACCACAAATTTAACCTACTGAACCCTGTTAATATACAATTATTTTCAACTTAATAAAAGTAAATTACTTGCGCATATATTCAATATTAAACTGCTTAATCCTGATGATACAGGGATACCACCTGTCTATTCGGCCATTTAGCGCTCACTTTTTTACACTTCACAATATGGGAGTAACAGACGAGCATGCAGTCCACCTGATGGTGGGTGGCTATTACCTATGGACGTCTGTAATCAACCTCAGATAGGATTATATATTCCTACCTGGAATCGGTCACAGATGCGCCGCTACCCCTGAGGACTAAGCTGGATCGTCTCGGAAACGTATGTCTCCCTTACCTACACCCTTCAAACCAGATCACAGCAGCGCTTAACACTGCTGTTATGAGGTTTAACCACAAAATGCTCTACCACCTTCAATCACTATATATATTTGAATCATGATAAAAAATAATCTTTTACTTTTGTAACATTAGTACAGAAAAAGATAGTAGGTATGTAGAATTTATTAGGTTAGGTTAGGTTAGAACATGAAAGAAAATATAAAACATGTCATTTTATTAAAAAATCAAAAATACGAATGCACTAAAAAGGCTGAAGTAGAACTTTTTTAAAACGTGTTACTATTTCGCGAAAAAAAAATTCACAATTTATGCTCCATAAAATATATAACTTCAGTAATTTAAAGTTCCAAACATTATTTTACTTCGTTTAGGGGTAGAATTTCATTTTTTTTTCCAGCGAACCAGATACAAAATTTCATAGCGTTTGCTTCAAAATTGACGGTTGTTCAAATGAACTTTCAACCCCGATTTTATCTCTACGGGGTTGATTTTTAGGAAGAGGGGAATAAATGGGTATGTCCTTGTTCCTATCCAGGAAGCCAAATACTAAATTTTACAGTAGTTGCTTCAAAATTAAAGGATTGAAAAAAAAACTGACATGACTGCCTATTTTACCCTCTTAGGGGTAGAATTTTCAAAAGGCCTTCCTCAGTACTTATTAACGCTACATACAGAACCTATGTGCAAAATTTCAGAACTCTATGGTCCGTGGTTTCGACTGTACGTTGATTTCCGAAAAATGAATTAGTCATTTAGTTAGTCAGTCAGTCAGTCACCTTGCTGTTTTATATATATACAAATATGTTTTTATAATCTCCGTTTAATTTCCTTTCATTTGATACCCTGCTCGATAGGTTCGGTTAACTTTATTTTTTAAATGTGTTACTATTTCGCGCCAAAAATCCGCCATTGTGATTTTTTTTTCTAACACCTATCTAAGGACACTCGGGTCATTGAGACGAATATAATGATACCTTAACTCTCGAAATTTAAATCTCCTAAAGAACGCAACCGAAGTCTTTTTAGCGCGTTGCCTTGTCGGGCTCCGTCCAGGTGAGCACACGTACTGCCGTCCTTCCCGGAATCGTTGCCCGGGCGGTTCGAGTTCTCACTTTTGCCACCCGCAACCCTGGAAGTCCTTTTAGTCGCCTCTTAAGACAGGCAGAGGATACCGTAACCCTATTCTGGTCCCGGAACTACAGGGACAGATGGGAGTTATGTATGCCCGCGGCGACTCCTCCTCCAAGCTGTGCGCTAGCTCGCTCGGTGTCTTCCTTCGTGGACATGACAATGTCGCACGTGATCATGCCGTCCCAGGCTTTGCTACGCTTAACTATAGCTCCAATAATGGTGCTGGAGACAGGTCCGGTCCCACTTTTGTCAAGAGGAACCGCCGCTGAGATTCCCACGCTGGGCAGTACTGCAGCGTGTGCTATGCCGTCATCTCCCTCTATCCTTTTTAAATACTCACCAAAACGGCAATGTCCGGTGAGTATCTGGGTCAACCGGTATGTTGCATGACCTTTCGCGAAGAGCAAAGCCCGAAAGTTCGGTACGATAGCATTGACCAACCGTTGGCGTATATTACGTGGTTTCAATAGCCGATCATGCTAACAACCTCTAGATACACCTATATATCAAAGCTCACAAAAAAATCTCTATACCTTAGTCTAGACGTCCACTGGACAAAGGCGTTCACAACAGTCACATTAAACCTTGATTTATAGATGGGTATCAGTCCAGAATACTACAACAGTGGAAGACAGATCGTCTGGTCCTCCTGGAAGGCAGGGCGTCCAGCGCAACCCCATCCGCGTACCGTTCCGTCGTGTTGCTTGACGAGGACGGGCACCTCGAAGATGTCGGTCTGGATCTGTCTGACAACCAGTTGAGATTTCGCAGAGGGAAATCCACCGCAGACGTGGTACAGTAGGCGAAGTCCCTGGCGAAGAATACAGTTACCCGGGGTGAGGTAATGTTGGCTGTATCACTTGATATGGCCAACGTGTTTGACACCCGCCCCTGGAATTGCAAGAGGATGGCGTCCCATTACCACGGAGGTTCTCCCGGAGAAGATTGTCGGGGACTACTTATCTAGGCGTATGGTGGAATACCCTAGCCAAGACCGGTGGTGTCGGCGGGAAATATGGTGCGGAGATCCACAAGGTTTGATGCTAGGTCCTCTCTTGTGGAATATCGGCTAAAACTGAGTGCTGCGAGGAGCTCCCCTTCCGGGTGTCAACATAGTTTGTTATGTAGACGACACCCTGATGACTGTCTGTAGCGGAAACCATAGGGATGCTTTCCTGCGCGTCACCGCTTGCACGATATTCATAGTGGGCCGCATACGGCGGTTGTGTTTAAAAATCTTGAAAAATCCGAAACTGTGCTTCATGACAATCATGGCGATGCTTCATGGCCCTCGGAAGACGCCGCCCCAGGATGCTTAAATCGTCGTCTCCGGAATTCGTATCGATGTGAGGCCGTTGCGAACGTATCTGGGATTCAACCTGGATAGCCGGTGAAATGTCGGACCCGGCTTTGGATGGACCCCTCAGCGCCTGAGGTCGGCGGCGACCTTGGGTAGATTTTCTGCCTTATCTCATGTGAGGCAGCCTACGTGTTGGCGGGAAGTTTGCTCTGGGATTTGGGAGCGATGACCTTTTCATCGCTACGTTATTGGCGCGAGGAAACACACCAATCCTAGAGCCACCCGCCCGTGCGACAGGAACTGGAGAGACACAGAGCTGAGCTGCGCCAATGGGTTACCGAGACGTGGAACTCAAGATTGGTGCATCCTAGAGCCGTCCTGAGGTAGTCACTCAATAGTTTGAGGCAATTCGTGCGTTATTGAGAAGTGGTTATGTAAGCGCGAGGGCGTCCTGTCTTTCCGTCGGACACACGTACTCTAGGTATATAGTTGTTTCTGGAATTATTTGTGCTGGATCGGGCGGGTGTCAACGGCCAGATGCCATCACTGTGACGATTATCTCGAAGAGATGGCCCAGCACACGCTAGAGGTAGTGCTGGTGGTTCGCGCTATGGTTGGAAGTGTCTGGTTGCCGGGTCGTGAATGTAATGCTAATGCTTTCTCGTGAACCGTCTCTGAACGTCCAGAGGAACGCCGCCGAGTTTTAGTTGGTAAGAGTCTGACATACCACTGTTCCCCCGATCTTCTGATCTGATATGCAAGAATCCTCATGGATGCTCTTCTGGATTTCTCCGCGTTCAAAAAATGGGTAGAAACAATAATTTTAAATATACCTACCTAGCACTTTATGCCATTAATAGCCTAAATTTTTACAATTTTTTACTAAACAAAGACTGTAATTATAATATTCAATTTATACCTAAAATGCTACTTATTTTTAATAATTAAATGTACTTTAATGAACACCTTACACGTCCTGCCACTTCGCCTACCGCTCGGCAAATGGAATATTTTCGTCGCCTCCGTCAAAAGGGCGCGAGCACACGTAGTAACATTTAAAAATATCGTAAATATTGTGAAACTTAAATATTGGATGCCTTTAAAATGTTGTAATATATGTTTTTGTGTCCATTACAAGTGATTAGGTTTAGTTTTTATGTCCATATTTATATGTTTGTGTCCATTACATTACAAGATTAAAAGTTTAGTGATTTGTTTTACGTAATTAAGGATTTAAATATGACATATTTGTATTTCTTATACCATATAAGCGCTGTAACTATAATTCGCCTTTAAATCTCATACCGCGTAAATACTGTAACTGAGCTGGGACTAAAATTCTCAGACCGCGAAAACGCTGTAACCCGTGTTGTGTTTAAATGTTTTGATAGTGAAATTAGTGTAACAGGCGCAGTACAATAAAACGACTTTTACAGGGTTACTGCAATTTAAGGTCGAAAAAAAATTCATTAATTTTTCATCGAAATTTTCGCTGTAAATTAATTAAAAATGCTCTTAGAGCTACGAGAGTTGGATCATTCAACGCAGAAAAAAATCTGATTCCAAATATGTATATAACGTATTTCCAGACTTTTTGGCGTAACAGCAATAACGCATTCCTGGGTCGATATGCACTATTTTATGTAATATTTCAAGTTGCTGTATATTTTTGAACGCCTTATAATGTATGACGCGTATGTACTAATAGACTACACATTTTGGTAAAAAAACATTTTAGTATTGCCATGCAAAAAATAACAAGTTTTATAAATAAGTATTTTTGTATGTAATATTTTAAGCTGTTGTCTCCTTATTATGTTTTTAAAATGTATGGCTTATAGACAAAAAAATCACGAACCAAATTCTTGGTATTCTGCAAATACGAGTATTAACTCATATCTTTTCCAAACGGCCCCAAAAATTAACAATTTTTCTATAAATATATAGAAACAAAAGTTGTAAAAAATCTTGCACGCAATACTAAACAAGACAATTCCCCGCGAGCTGCTTGCAGCTCGCGCACCCACGCGATACCTAGTATTTTTATAAGCTTCAATTTCTAAATTGTACCAATTAACGTTTCATTTTTAGGTAATAAAAAAAATATTTTTGTTATTTGTTACATTTCAACAAAAAAAAAAATGATATTTTAAATTATTCGCCACATTATCGTTTATTTATATTGGATACCATTTTACTAAAAAATCGAACACGAAAACAAAATATTAAAAATTAAACAATTCTGCTACTAATACAAGAAGTAAGGAAGAAGCCAAAAAGCAGTATAAACCGGTTTGAATCAATTAAACGATGTAATCTGACTTCAAACCTACATTGTACTATTGTTACTATTGCCAACAATGCCAACTAAACGTGATCCATCCGCCACGTTGCACACATGGTTAATATGGTTATCCATGTGTACTCACAAATGCAGAGCTCAGCTTAGACCTCGCGGATTGTACCTACTTATTATTTTGTTTTGCCAATTATTATCTATACTAATATACTAATTAATATAATAAAGCTGAAGAGTTTGTTTGTTTGAACGCGCTAATCTCAGGAACTACTGGTTCGAATTGAAAAATTCTTTTTGTGTTGAATAGATCATTTATCGAGGAAGACTTTAGGCTATATAACATCACGCTGCAACTATTAGGAGCGAAGAAATAATGGAAAATGTGAAAAAAGCGGGGAAAATTATTCATCCTTGAGAGCTTCCGTTGCGTGCGCTGCGAAAACGGTTCAAGATACCGAAAATATATGTACAAAAGAATTAATCCTCTTGAAATGATCTAAAAAAATGTCCGCGACAGTATATGTGTATCTTTTTTTTTTTTTTTTTTTTCTCTTATTTATCTTTTTTATCTTTTAAGATTAACTCACTAGAACCGTTTTTATGGTAATCCAATTTGGTCGAAATTAATGCATTATTTGTTAAGAGTTGTATCAACGTAATAATATTAATCTTTATCCAAATAAATGTGTTGTTGATTAAGAGTATTTAATTGTGAACAAAATTGTATTTGACATCACTTAATTTCAATGAACATCTTAGAAGATATTACAATTTTAAAATAACACCGATATAAAATAATATAAAATATAATAAAATAATATAAAATAATATAAAATAATTAATCAAGGTTTTGCCGAAACTACTGAAGCTATAATCATGAAATTTAGTCTATAGTTTAATTTTATAATGTAGATGTAGACTAAGAACGGATTTTTTGATATTATAGCTTCTTTAACACCGTTTATGGAAAATCTACCCTTAAGAGGGTAAAATAGGGGTAGAAATTTCGTTTCGAAGTACGCAGATTTTGAAGCAAAGTCTATGTAATTTGGTCTTCGGCTTTCTGATTGAAAATAATAGGACACCTATTTAACCGTTTTTGGGAAATCACCCCTTATGGTCGTTTAATAGGGGATGAAACTTTATTTAAGAAAACAGTAAATTTGGAAGCAAGGACTGTAAAAAATTTTGGCCTTGGTTTTTAGAAAATTAACCCTTAAGGTTGAGGTAAAGTTGAAGAAAATAGAGGTGGACCTTTGTTTAAAATCCGTTAATTTAGAAGGAAGCACTATGAAAATTATCATTAGACACAATGAAGTATCTGAGTCACTGTTTTTTTTTAGATCAACCCTTAAGACGGCTGTAATAGGGTGTATGCAGTATGCTTTTCTATTTTGACACCTGTTTCAGCATTATTAGCTACTCAACAATCAACCCCATTACGGTACTCTAAGTAAAGGAAGTTTCCTTAAAAACTGTTATTGAAGTTATACTTTTTTTGGCGTGTTTGGAAAAAAGTACAGACTGCAGAAACTGACTACATCGCAACCACTTTGGATACATTGCTTGCTGATATTTTGTCCCTGCCGTGGGGTATGGTTGTGGTTATGCGTGGATTAGTGATGGTGATGCGGTAGACATATTGGATAAAATTTTTGGGCTAGAACAGGGCTACAGTATCCCTTGCCTAACGTAAGAGACTAAAGGGGGACTTCTGGGGTTGCGGGCGGCAAGAATGGGAGCTCTAATCGTCCAGTCAGCAACCCTGGAAAGAACCACTGTATGTGAGGCCGAATACCTTAAGCTATACTCCAAATGTTGTGAGACGGGGTTTTAGAGCGTTAATAATTTGCCATACGGTTGGCACCCAACAATTACCATACGGTTCCCATGTATACGTTATGGATCGTTATGATTTTTGCATAGTGGTTAGGTACTTTATAGGTCAGAGAAAAACATGGACGGTTCCTATGGAATAGTCTAAATAATAATTATTGTATCTTACATGAATCTTACAAGAAAATATAAGTATTTGAAAGAAGTTTTATGACAGTCCACTTATTAGAGTTTTAGTGTATGTTTCTGATGAAAGCTTGACCAATTTAGGTACACAGTGACGGAAAAAAATGTATTCATATTTAATATGATTTAATTAATAAAATAAAAATATTAATGTTACTTTATCGTTAAAATTGTTAAAGATACAAATTTACAATTACAGTTATTTCAGTTTACAGTTATTATGTCATATCATATTTTTTACGCGAGCGAAGCCGCGGGTTCCGCTAGTATGAAATAAAATATTACTTGCTACAATATGAAAATATGTATTGAAATCACAATTAAATCCAAATCTAAATTCGTCTTTATCATATTTTTCACTTTACGCATACAATATTATGAACTTTAATAAAATCACTACATAACTTTATAAAACAAATAAAGCCCCAATAAAAATACTGCCTTTATTTACTTTTTCTGGCACTACACTACACCGTACGAAACAACGCTGAATCCTGCATATTAGAGCGATGTAAAAACGAAAATGTGTAACGCTAACAACGTGACGGATGGATCACGTTTAGTAGGCAACGTGGAAAGGGACTTTTCTGCCAAACTGCTAGTCCGCTCTGAAGTTGTTGCGAGCAGGTGTAGTCATACAATTTGCTATGGCGACGCGACTCACTTCTATATTGAGACGGGCTATCAGTTTTACGTGGACTATACTTTACATTCCTACTTTATGAATTTTGTGTTGATCGGATCGTGGTGGAAGTCTTCGTGGTTCACCTTCTGAAGCATCACCACACTCAATTTATCAACAATCGAACAATTTCTACCTTCTACATAAATGATGATTTTGTAAAAAAATAAAGATTTTTTTGGTATTCATCTGAACGTTTTTCATAGGTATCATTTATAATTTACAACTAATTTTTAAATTTATTTTTTAATGGTGTATTATTATTTTGTATACTGGCATTAAATTTATACTGGCATCCAGAAAAATAAGTGTTGTAAAAAGAACGTGAGATAAAACAAATGAAGTTTGCAGCTGGACATTTTTTGCGCATAAAATTGTTGCAAGTTTTAATTCGTAATTAGTCGGTGTTTTATTATAAAGTAACAAAACACGGTGAGTGTTTTACAGTGCTAAAGTAATTTAATAGACGTAGCAAAGATTTTTGGTACGTGGTAGTATAATTATGATTTCAGATTTGGTTGTTAGCAGGAGACAATTCAGGAATCCATACTACAGCTGAATACTGAATACCTATATAATGTGGGTGACTCGCACACTACTTTCATTTAATTCGTAGTGACAATTTCATATTATCTTTATCTTAAGTTTTGATTGCCGTCAAGGACTAAATAAGTATCTAATAGAAATAAGAATCCTTTTATTTTTTATGTTTAATTTAATTCACCAAGTTAAATTGTTGCCGTTAAAATGTTACGGGAATTGGAATAGCACGTTATGAGTGTAACACATATTCTTTACGTACGTACTTCATTAGGTAAGTTTTCGTTTAATTTAGTTTAGTTGATCTTCGTTTCAGTTTAAGTAAGGTTTAAGTATATAATCTTTATTTTTTTCATCAAATTACACCTCGAGGTTAAAATGGTTAATATTCTTGAAAGAAAAGAAAATTCCCACTTACTAAAACGGCCATTTGGTTAAAAAACATGAACAATCACTTAAAGTGTCTTGTTAAAATATTGTTACAAGAACATTAAAAATTGGGCTCGGAGGCGAAGCTACGTCGCTTCAAGTATTTTTATTACACACTAGCTTTGTTGCGCGGTTCCACGCGTTTTCCAAATTTTGAAAATTGGAATAATATAGATACCTATATGTATAACGGCAGACTTAATAATAGAAAGATAACGGTATTCTGACTCTAGTTAGTTTATTGTAAGTTGCTGTTCTTAAAGTGTCTATACTTTTTTTTTGTGACATAAATTCGCATTATTATGAGAATCTAACTTCGCCAACAGTGGAACATTAATACCTTTACATAAGGTTTATGGCTTAAAGTAGTATTCTAGGAGCATATTCACAGACATCTTCATTTTGTTTATATGGAATAGATTCAACAAAATGGGACTCCGGTAATATTCATTACTTCAGTCAAATTAAGTCTTATTTTGCGTGACACCGTTTGCCTTTCTTATTTAAGAATTAAGGAGGAATTCCGCCCTGTAATTATGTGGCTCGACAAATTGCATATTTCAGCTCTAAATGTGAGTAAGGGTCAAATTTAGAGCCCTCTAGTATATTTTGTAGCGCCAGGCGGATATATTTTTTACTTTTGTTGGTACATCTTCGAAATATATTTCAAAATGTAAATTTTAGGCAGGTAAGGAGATATGTGGTACCTACTATGTATACTTACATTAAGTATAATACAATGTACAAACATTGTATTTTTTTTCGAATATCTTAAGACGAGCTTAGTATATTTAGTATTACCTAGTTACACTTTCCTACATATTATATATTATTAGGTATTATTATATAATAATTATATTATTGTTCTATAGGCTAGACAAGTTTTTTAAGTGCACTTAGCACAAAACCGGTTTCATACAGACCCAGTGCAGTTTATACCATACGGCGGGGCATGTTCTCACGGGGCCAAGTGCTAAAATAATTCTTAAAAGATCAATAAAAGCGTATTAATATGATTTAATGCAACGTTGATTGTAGTGATTCGGTAGATTGATATAATTTTTGATGATTACTTTTCAACGGGGCCCCAAATTTTTCCAAGGGACCCACAGGCCGGGCATGACTTAAGATGGCCGTGAAACCCCATAACATTTATGCACTTATATATTAAAAGTAAATTAGGTACTTTAAACTTTAGCTATGTTACCTAAATACTTAACACAATTAACCTATTTTCAGCTCGTTAAAATAATGTTTCACTTTTAATAGCGTCGACTCTACGCTTAATTTTTCTCTTTAAACTTTTACAGCTGAGTTTCCTTTGAACTCAGATATTTAGTTAAAACGCCGTCTAAAATATGATTAATTGCGTTTCACTTTTCACTAAAATCGATAGGCTGTATGTTTAAATCATCGGCTTAGCCCAGCGGGCGCCATATTGGCCGTCCTCCACGAAATAATCCCGCCATAAATAACTGACTGACGGTTGTTTGCGGTTCCCAAGAAAATTGGTTTGATTGCGTTTATAATTGAAAATATGTATTGGTTAAATTTAAATATACCTTTATACTTAGAACTTAGGATGTAAAACACCAAGTTTTCTTATCCTATTCATAATGGGTTATAAGAATCTATTATACTCGTACTTATCTATGACTCGTATATAATAGCTTAAAAAAGTATTCAGTTAATCGAAAGGTTAGCCCTACGTATGTATTTGAGATTTTCAAAATAGATTAGTAAAGATTACTCACTCCTAACAAGAAAATGTAACCAGTTTTGACAATTGAAATTGTCACTGACATCTATTTTCGTGTTTGAAAAATATTAAAAAAAATGTAGTTTTTAGTACATTTACGAATGATACGATATTTCTCCGCACTTTTTCTTCGATTTCGTGTTTTGCACCACTTAACCACGCATGTCGGCATTGTTCCGCGTAAATTACACCATGACAGCCATTAGCAGCCAGCCGGCTGACACAGATGTCAGTCGTTTAAGCCATTTAATGGCTTCCTTCAATTACAAGGCGGTGAGATATCTATACTTATCTATGGATTTAAATAAGATCATGAATTAGCTCAGGTCATGAATTATTTTTGTAAGGTATTATTTTGTCCTATGATCAAAATTTTATTCATTTAAAATCCATAGATACAGTCTCCCAATGAATCGAGTGGTAACAGATATTCAAATATTCATGATTTCCTATTCATGTAGTCGAACTTCATTCAAACCAATAAAGCGACAATTTCATAGATCTAGGTGTCCCAAAAAGGTCTCGAAAAGCCTCTGGGACCAATATCATTCTCCGTTATGAATGAAATGTATTCTTATCTTTAGTAATGCGTTAAATATATAATTTAAATATGTTCCAGACGAGATATTCCTTTAACATACGCATTTAAAAGACGAGAAGAGGAGATTAAACTGATGGTAAAAGGACAATGCATTCGACATGTGTAATCAACCCTAAATTAGAGTTTTACCTGGGGTCGACCCAGTATCGTTTGTAATCGAGGATAAAGTTGGAACACCTCGTGTAAAGGTGTGCCCTTACTTCAAAAGAGAACACAGTAACATTTTAATACTACTTTTAGCCAATTTTTACTGTTTGACAATTTCAAACGTTAAAAATTTATGAATTCCGAATTTTGGTTAGGAAACATTGTGTAAGTTTGATTAGGTAATTATATTGATAACGGGCTTAAGAGATTACTCGTTCAGAAATGAATTAGAATTAGAAGTTTTAGAATAAATTCACGAGTAAATCGCATGTTTACTTCTGTATGGCAATTTACATACTGCACATAGGTGACTACTGAAAAACAAAGATATACGAAAACCTCCATCAAATCCAAACGCCCAGTTTTCAAGTTTTTGTAGGACGACAGTAATTTAGATGATGGAAGCCTTAAATCACATCATATATTTAAAGGTGGTAGAACCCTTTGTGGTTCAACTCCGGCGGCACCACCGCCACACCTATTTCTACCTAATAACAGTAGTGTTAGGCGCTGCTGTGTTCCGGTTTGAAGGGTGTGGTAAGGGAGACAGACTTTTCCGAGGCGTTCCAGCTTAGTCCTCAGGGGTAGCGGCGCATCTGTGGCCGACCTCAGGTAGGAATATCTAATCCTATCTGGGGTTTATTACAGATGTCCATGGGCGGCAGTAGCCACATCAGGTGGACTGCATGCTCGTCTGCCATTCTTATATTATAAAAAAAAATAATAAAAAAAATATATATATGTATATCGTAGGTATGATCAACAATAAATCATGCTTACATTAACTTAATATTGCTTTCTCTGTCTGCCCTACAATAGGACTCGGGACACATATCCTGACATCATTGTTAGGTGTCCCGACAATACGTATTCATTGGATCAATTTGCAGTTAATACAATATTTAGATAACCCGATTAAACGGACATAGATACACTTGTGACTTGAATTAGAAATAGCGGAGAATCTTACTTCACCAACTTAGCTGATTGAATTGTAATTGAGACGGACTTCGATCTGCGAAGTTACAAAGTTACAAAGACAAAGTAAAGTTCTGTAACTAATACGCAACTTCGGTCCGCACGATAGTGGTGGCATTAGATTTGAAACTAACTGGATTGGAATTTATTTGATTTAAGTTAAGTTCGCAGATTATTTTGGATTATTGATGTATTATCTGTGTACACTCGTATGACGCAACCAAATAGCTTACTAAGAAAATTAATTAACAGGCGAGCGTCGTTACAACACGAAGATGTTTAACAAGCTTCTTAAAATAAAAGATGAAATATATCTAATTTAAGCCGGATAGGAGAAAGCCCCTAGGCCTAGGCCTAGGCCTAGGCTAAATGTATATTTTGTACTTTTAAGTACCAACCCTAACTAACTAATCCTATAATAATGTCATGATGTGTTCAATGTGGATCAAATTCAAGTTTAACAATTTACAGAACAGACAATAAGCAATAATAAAAAAAAACAATCCTACTTTAAAACACGTCGTCATATTCAACGAGTTTCTTTAAAGTTTTAACAGCACGAGTCGGTGACAGGTAAATAATTCACATTCTTTTTACTACTACCCTCAACTATTGTAGGTACTATTTTTGCTTTAATACAACAAGGCAAGGCAAGTAGTTAAACGTTATCGATGCAAGTCTTTTGTCTTACTATAACTTAGGATTCTACCATGGTGGTTAGAACTCAAGAAAACAATTCTGTGTTAGGCTTTGTCTTTTGAGTCTAAGTTTTGAAACATGTTATGACATCTTTCAATATGTCAAAAAGTAAATCAATTACTCACAAGCAGTTGCAGTACTTGAATTTGATCATAGATATATTATCCTACTGACGTAAAATATATCTATGAATTTGATATAATCATAATAATTTTGAAAATAATAAAACTTCATCAATATGGTCTCACATAAATTTATTTGTTCATATACATTATGTATAATTTTGCGAATCCACTGTGTCCCGAGACGCAGCGCGGGAATTTTTACAAAATTATAATAGTCTACAAACTCCTACTAAATAGAACATCCACACTTCCCGCCATGTTGCGACCGCCATCTTTATGAGGGCTACCAGGCTTGACCTCTAGGTATCATTCGTTATAGTATTTATTTCTTTTTAATTATAGGAACAAAATTATAAAACAATGTTTTATTTTAGCCACTTTTTCTAATTAATGTGTACTATGAATCTGTTAATATTTGTATAAATCAGTATACAATTTAAAATTATAATTTTAGAGTTGAGAACTAATCTGTATTATTGTGAGTAGTGACATTTGAACGTAGAAATGGTAGCCCTCATTGTACTGACATAAAGTATTAAAACTATGGCCTGCAAGAGCATGCTGAATACACAGCAGTTAAAATATACAAAACGCGTAATGGCTCGTGGATACAGCGGTACAAATCAACATCTTTGTACTTTTCACCATAAACAAAATCAGATTACAATCGATTATAATTTGTTATTGAGAAATCGAATGATTTGACGAGTGGTTGCAAATCACATAATTAGTTAAGTATATTCAATATGATGAAAATAAAGGCAATATTTCATAGACATTTTTAAAGCAAATAATAAAACTTCAATATTGTTTGTCAAAATCATAAAAAAACACAAATCATTCGACTTCTCAAATTTAAGCGGCAGACATCGCAAAATTTACAATACAGAAATGCAATTAAAAAATCAAATTACAATAAAGTTCATAGAAATATTATACAATAAAGATGCCATTTTAGCTGCACAGGAGTAAAATTACATTTCAACGCAAAATTAAGTAAGAACACATCGAAAATTAGTAAATCAGTCTTTTACATACAAATTAAATGTAACAATTAATGAATTCATGAAACAAATGGATTGGGGATAACACGGTTTTTGTACTAAACATTGGAATTATTTTCATTTACAGCACCCTATTATGGCAAATCTTAAATCAACTTACGCTTTGTTAAAATGTATTCATTTGAAAAATATGAAAAAGTAGTTAATTAAAAAAAAACATTCCAAAAATATTCACGTATTTCATGTGTTCATAAAAATGAAAAAATATAATAGACGTCATTTAAATAGTCCTTTGAAATTCTAATATTCCATAAATTTATCAATAAATCTAAGGTTATTGGCAAGTAACCATTATAAATTACTGTTATTATAATATACCTTATAATTTGAAATGAACTAAAGTTATTAAATGTGAAAACGAAACATATACTAAATCAGCCTTGAATTTTCAAATGAGCCTCAAAAAGTTTTACAGAATATTGGAACTTCAGGGGACTTTAAGTACAAATATAAGTACCTACTTTCTTGTCAAGATAAAATAATAAGTTTACCTACTCATTTCATATTTTTCAAACAAGACCAACAAATAAAAAGTCAATAATTGCACTGGCAAAAACGCAATGAAAACAACATTTACAATGAAAACATGACATTAACAATAAGACTGAACAGATTACTTAAGCTTAAGAAGGTATGATTTATACAAGAAATCGACTTATGTGCGCACAGGAGCGTTTATTAGGACCTTTATGTTACCATGCCGCCAAATAGTGAGGTGTTCGGTATAGTTAATATAAGGGTTCATTTACAGAACATCTTTTTTGGATACTTTATAATTTTTAGTCGGAGAAAGATTTTTATAATATATATAGAAATATTCATAATCTATATCAAAAATTAACACCAATGCATTTTTGTCTGTCAATGGTTATTTTAATTAACGCTATCAAATTTCAAGTGATATGAGGGTCAGATCATATAAAAAATTAAAATCTTAGAACATAAAGACACACACTAACATAAGCTAGAAGAATCCTAGTAAAACAATCTCAGTCCAATGTAAAACATAATAAGATAATTTTATTTATGGAACATAAAAATTATTGGATTTATCGGTTCACATTGCTACACGTCAAAAATAAAAAATTAAAACACATTTAATATTATTATGTATGTCGATTCGCATCTCATATTTCGCATCTTATAAACATAAAAAGAAAATAGAATAAAAAAACTTATTACAAGCATGTAAAGCGGAATGGACATAAAATAAAGCTTACATCGAATGTTATAGTAAGAGAACTCATTTAAACCGATCGTATGTTCAATCTAATTGTCTTTACGTAGAAATCGATATTATTTATATCATTCTGAGAGTTAGGCTCGAGAAATGACAAAAAAACATCGGTCAATAGGTAGTATTTCTGCTATTAATGTTATTTGTGGAGTCACAATACGCTCACAAATAATTATACGATAGTTCACAGGTAACTGTTAAACATACTTGAAAAATCCTAAATTGTTATGATTTCTATATTAATAACATCTCCCGAGCTATTTATTTGCATACTTCTAAATAATAGCTGTAACTTAGAAACAAGAAATTGTTACGGATAGTTTTTGCTGTGTTATTGAATAGAATATTGTATTATGTCTTCGAATTACAAGTAAAATTAAAGACTATCACATTGAACTACAATTATCGATCGGTCGAAAGCGTAAGACAAAGTTGCATATGTAATATTTAAGATAAACGAAAAAAGCTTCCCGTCTCACTAATAAGCTTCGAACCTACGTACGCGATTCATAACGAGTATTAAATTTCACTATAACTTCAATTCAACAATCCCATTTAATCTACGTATCTCGAATTTACTGATAATATCGATAACTTTATTTAATTCCGATACCTACTTCTCGATTGGCAGTAACGATCGATCGTATAAACCGACCGAATACAGATTATAATTAGTTTTAGAAGATTCCATTAAATATTGATCGCGTTTCAAATGTCATATACCTATGTTAGAAGCTCAAATTTATTTATACGTATCGATACAATGTAGGGTATATATTGTATAAAAGGAGTGGAAAACCTAAATTCTTACGACAACTAGGCAAGGGGTCACTGTAAAATATTAAACGTAGGTACTACACTTAACGATAGCTTAATATAGATAGTGATGTGAGTTGCGAGTCCACGTATCCGACGCTAAAAAGCGCAAAAATAATCAAAATAAGTTTAATCAATTTAATTTCCATTATCAATTCGAAGTGACTCGAAAACCCCTTACTAGGCAAATCGATTACTTAATCGAGTCCGTATCGACTCACAATTCGATTGTATACGAATCGCGTCCTTCCCTACACGTTATTAACATTACAACACACCGACAAAACATTTTCTACCTAATAATAGATATGTCATCGTTTCACCGTCTTCTAGGTGGCAGTGATTATTTAAAACACATACGACCACCAAAGATGTTCTATATGACTAGACGCAGCGTTGAGTACTTCAATATCCGATAGAAATACAGGGTCTGTAACCCGTAACTTTTTTAATCACGTTTATTTTATCTGTAGCTTCAAAAATCAAGCCATTATTCGAGTCACGAGAATAAACGATTATTCCTCTACGTGGTATCTACACATATAAAACATCATTGACGATCACTTAATCTACTCACTTGAACATAAACTGCGACAAGCTTTTAGGAATTAATCGATTACAATCAATAAAAACTGGGTCATAACTGGGCAAGAAAAGTTACACAGGACAAATTATAATCGGGGAAGACCTATTTACACAACGGTATTACTCTAAGCACAGGACTGACATAATTTCCACACGACACAGCCGATTCGTCTAATGAATTTCCATATTGCAATAATGAAACAAGTTACCACAATATACACTACTTAACGTATTTAACACCCGATATGAAAAATAAACTTCTAATTACAGCTGCAATAACTATTTATACATTTTACAATATTTATGTATCATATATTGTTATAATATGTGACGATCAGAATTGAATATCATATAATCGCGTATAATTAAGTCTCTAAGCGCACTGTTTGTCATCTATCATAATAATTACATTATATTCGTTAGCAAATTATAATTTTCGCGGCGTAATTATTACACAGACGCTAAATATTGCTTGAAACGCATCTAAGTCTCATTCGCTTTTATATGGACTTAAAACTGTTCATATTTAGAGATAAAAATAGCGAACAGCTGTTTATTAAAGATTTCTATCTATCGGTTAGATAATAGGGTGAATAATTATTAATATTTATTACCCTTTAGATTCACAATCATGATTATACTGGTCTCAATCGTAAATATACATCATAAGTAACTTTTCGTAGGCACTCATGAGTGATAAGCCTCAAGGAATGGTGACCGATTGAATTAGTTCGGACAATCAGTCGATTTAACGATCTTTCAATGTCACTCGTCGACTTTTACGGCGCCCTGTCGCTTTGTTATATCCAGCTTACAATAAACGTACAGTATGTTAGATCAAAAATAATTTCATAAATGTAGTTATTATATTTCTTATGAATGTGAATGTCGAGTTTGCATAAATGTTCTAACATTTATGAAACAATGCGGTAATATTATCTACTACGTTAATGGTTTACAAGACTATTTTAATAGTGAAATTCGTATAGATGTAACTTATTGTTGGGAGTGAAGGTAAAAATGTAGAGCCGCCATTGTTTTTTTCAAATGGGACTTCCCATTTGACTTTTGTTTGATCATGATCATTATCATGACGTTTATTTTATTATCATTATGTAGTTTTATTTTTATTGTAAGCAAAATTCCTAAGAATATTTTGTGGACTCTACGCGAAACTTTCTTATTTATTTATTTTTGTTTTGCTGCTTTTTATTTTGTTTTCTTATATTTTATGGTACAAATGCGAAGTCTATTACAAATCGTATGAAAATTATTGTCGCAAGGTGCTTCCTGAATTACAGTTAGCTGTGGTATGGCGGCTCTACATTTTAATACTCATAGCTCTATAGTAAACGAAAAAAAATGTGAATTTTCTTTCATTTTTTCTTTTTCTTCCTGTTTTCATACTTCAACAAATGGAACGACAGGGTGTCCGTTTGTCCGTTTAGACGAGCCGGTCTCAGCGTCAGTTGGCGTAGTGATCGAACGAGCCGAGGTACTCGAGCGCGGCGCGGTAGCAGAAATCGTACTGGTCCTGAAATTAACGATAGTTTTAGAGACACCCTTGTATAGTCGGTTATGGTTGATTTTTATTATTATGTTTGATCGTGAATGTTAGATAGAGTATGTAAGTGTGTCTATGTAATTCATTAAATTGCGACTGCTCTTATTACTGAACACTTACTTAACTCATAATCAAAAGTACATCGATAAAGTTGCGGGCGAAAGCGAGTATCTACTTCTTACATACAATTAAATACAATAGAGAAAACGTGACGTTAAGTATAAACTCTGATAGATCAAACATTCGTTAGTGTTCACATACTTTAAACGTTAAAATCGTTTTCTTAGGTTCAAGTTAATAATAATTCAAAGTTACTAATTACTAAGACATTAAAGCAGATGATCCCAGAAGTTTTTATATTAATTTGTTACTTTGAAAAGTTCAAACACTTTGATAAAGTTATAAAACCTAATCTAGAAGTAGATGGCGTAACACAAATTTAGATAATATAAAATTGTGCTTCTGGATCAAACTTTCTAGATTTCCCAATCAATCAATCCCAATCTACAGTAAAAAGTTGAAAGGATTAGGAAATACCAGAAATGAAAAAAAACCTTTTTAGACTCAATAAAAACATTGAGAGAGAGATTTTTGGTTAGAATTTCTAAAACAAAGAAATAAGGGACTCAGCTTTATTGAGGCTTCTAGTTATATTTAAAGTTAAACAATAACACCGATACATCACGTTATTAATTAATAAAATGAAACTACGTACAAATTACCCTTGGACATGTTTTAAAACAAATACATTAAGATAATTGATAACATGTACTTATAAAATTACAATTGTTTTAAAGGTGTCGATCACTTGTACCTTTGAAACGATTCTGTCAATATTTATTGTGAGTCGATACATCGTCAAATGCTTTAGTTCCGTGAAGCAATCCCATTACACACAATTACTCCATCATACATAATCACTATGTGTCTACAATCAAGGAAAATTACTGTTATACGAGTATCTGCATATCAACATTGTTTGTCAGCAATGAATAACCTTTTTTTTTGTATTTCCAAAAGGTTTTCCACAAAGGGTTTTACCAACTTCAGTGAAGTACTGACCTCAGTCTGCGCCAACAACACCGGCTATACTGACCTCGGTCCGCACCAACAACACCGGCTATACTGACCTCGGTCCGCACCAACAATACCGGCTATACTGACCTCGATCTGCACCAACAACCCGGCTATACTGACCTCGGTCCGCACCAACAGCACCGGCTATACTGACCTCGGTCTGCACCAACAGCACCGGCTATACTGACCTCGGTCTGCACCAACAGGACCGGCTATACTGACCTCGGTCTGCACCAACAACCCGGCTATACTGACCTCGGTCCGCACCAACAGCACCGGCTATACTGACCTCGGTCCGCACCAACAGCACCGGCTATACTGACCTCGGTCCGCACCAACAGCACCGGCTATACTGACCTCGGTCCGCACCAACAGCACCGGCTATACTGAACTCGGTCCGCACCAACAGCACCGGCTATACTGACCTCGGTCTGCACCATGGCGGGGCGCTGGGTGCGCAGCGTGCGCACGGTCTGGAACACGTCCACGACGCCCTCGTACTGCATGCGCTCCAGCACCGTCGACAGCGTGATGAACACGCCCGTGCGCCCCACGCCCGCGCTGCAACCAACCACACCGGTTACGCTTTGCTCAGATGGATAATAAGAGGGTCCTTGGAACCACCATGAATAAAATAGACGTGGTACGTGGACATACAGTAAATAAAATTGTCAGTGACATCGATAATTGTCGTCTAAAAACAATGGAGATGTGATTATACAATATAAACATATTTTTTTTCTTACGTGTTCATAATGCTACAAGAGAAGCTCAGGAAGTCATAAAGAGCAATTAATTATAAATTTCTTCTAAACAGTCAATTCAACTTAAGGACATCTCATCAAGTGGCCAATTTCACAAATAGAAGACATACATATTGAAAGGTAAAAATGTTGTACAAATTTCAGTGTTAAATAATCACGTTATTAATGACTACCCCACAAATTCTTACCTGCAATGCACAGTGATTGGCCCGTCTTGTCCAAACTGCTCCTTAGTCTTGTGCACCTGCCCCAGGAAGTCGATGAAGCCCTCACCGCTCTTGGGCACGCCCTGCTCCGGCCAGTCCGTGAACTGGAACTGGCGAACCGTTCGGGATGCGCCATCGCGAGCATCCGTGACCTAAGGAGAAACAAAAAAGATTCAAGCTGAGAAAAATGAAGAATAATCGATTTTGTAACGTATAGTGATGGAAAACGTCAAATCTAGAATTATTAGTATCGAGGGCAAATATTTTATTTTAATGATAAAATGTAGTATTACCTTGAATTCCCTCAAGATGTACTGAGGCATGTTGTACTCAGCGATGGGATCCACAACGAAACATTGGTAACGAACAGAGCGATCGGAGGGCCAATACTGGTGACATTTTTCCTAAAAATAATTTATTGATGAGCTTAGTTCACAAAGTATAATAAATAAACCTTTTTTAGAGAGAAATGACTTACCCGGCCCATTTCCTTTAGCTTTGTCAACATGACTATGATAGTGGAGTTGTGCTCCCACAGCATTCTCCAGAAGTCATCTGTGGTATCAGGTAAAGGACCCTGAGTGGCAATGTAAGCGGCTCGGTATCTGTAGCCATCGACGAACGAGGCATTGATGTAATCGGATCCATCTCTCGGTGTCAAGCAAACGCGAGTAGATTCGTAGGGCAAGATGTGGACAAGTCTGTTCTTGTGCTTGTTGCAAGGCAAGCTGGCCGATACAAAACGGCTAGAATCAGCCTTCATGTTAGCTAGTTTCTTGAATTCCAATTCCATTCCAGTGATATTTTCAATAGTATCAATGCGCATCAGTTTTTGGATATGCGCGTGCAAGTTACGAGCTGGCACTTCAGTGTCACCGCAGACGACGGCTTCAAGCAAAGCATCGTGAATGAAAATGTACTGGTCTTCGGTCTGGACCATGTAATTGCGTTGAGCTCGTAAGCAAGTAACATGGCCGTAGATGTCGACAGTGCGTTCGTGGCGGGCTCTCTCTAGCATCGAATCGATAACAATGAAGCATCCAGTGCGACCGACGCCCGCCGAACAATGGACGACTAAAGGACCAGCATCAGGTGGATTTAAAGCACGAACGCGTCGCAGGAACTGTAAGAATGGAGCAGGATGGTCCGGAACACCATGGTCGGGCCAGGCCGTGAATTGCAGTTGTTTTATCTCTCTTCGCTCCGCACCACCGTTTCTCGTAACTTGGAATGTACGTATACAGTAAGTGGCTAGCTCCTGAACTTCCGCGATGGTTACAGTCATCATGCCATACGTTTCGCTTCCCCGGCTCGGCCAGTATTGATCACATTTAATCCTAGTCCTCTCCTCCAATTTAGTCATCATTACAATAGTAGACGTTCGCAGTTCCCAGCACATGCGCCAGAAGTCAGCAAACGTTTCTTGCAGAGGGCCTTGAGTTGCGACGTATGCATTATGTTTACGGTAACCATCACAGTAGTTAGCATTGATATAGTCACTTCCAAGTATTCCGTCAATGGGTTGAAGTATTACTCGGCTGTGGTCGTAAGCAATAACGTTAGCGTATCGGTTCTTTGGCTTATTTACTTCCATGTTGGAGTGATCCCAAGTAAATTGCTGGCCGGGTTCGATACTTTCATATTCTTGTGAGAACTTAAGATTGTCATTGGCCTTCAGTCGTTCTATATGATCAGCAAGCTCCGATATCGGGATGGGTGGATGTGAAATCATAGCAGGTGTCTGGAAGTTTAATCTCCGCATTTCAACAGGGTCCGATGGCGCTCCAAAGCCAATATCAGCAGACATTAGTGGTCGAGTTACAGCTGCTTGATCCGGTGTTTTGCAAGGTTGTCTTCTTCTCTTCACAATGAATAAAAGTACTAAGCATAACGATAACATTAGAGCTGCAATTATTGGACCTATCACCCAAACCATACCCGCTTCTTTTCTATTCTCCTCTATCCTAATTTCAGGATCACCATTAATATCCTTGGGATCGGGCCTACTGGGCTCCTCACCAGGAGGCGCTTCGCGCATATCCAATGACAAGTATTCTGAGAATGGACTAGATGTATATAAATGTTTTTGTGGTGTATCTACAACTGCTCTCACGAACACCCGATACCTTTTGCTTGGGTTTAATTTTCTATTAAGGAATCCTTCAAACATCTCGTCATTACCGAGATGGAAAGTATATAAAATATTTCTCTGTAAGAATTTGGCAGCAATATAAGGAGCATTCTCATCGTCGGTCCTAACATTATTTTTTATTAAGTCGTCTGTCAGGAATTGATCGGGATTTTTATGATTATGTGTTTTGTCGTCAGGAACTACAACTAGGTAATAATGTGAAATGGGTCCGTATTCTTCGGAGGCTTGAGGTAGAATTACGAGTATTTCGTTTTCAACAACGCCATAAAAGTCTGGCTTGACCATTGGTTTTGGGGCAGCCATTTGTGTTGTTACAGTTATTTTCGTCGGCGGCCTGTACGAATCATCGTTAGGTATGGCACTTACATTTACATTATACGTAGTGAATGGAGACAAATCGTTAATCGAATACGACGTCCGATCATGCTTCACTAAAATTTCCTTCTTAGGTATTTCTTGAGTTTGGGTCATGCCGAGTGAGTCTACAAATTCTTTGATGGCGTTGTATGATATCTTATAACTAACGGGGTTTAATCGTAAAGGTGGTGACCACGATAGAGTCATAGAATGCGTAGATACATCCTGAGCTCTTAGGTGTAAAGGCACTTCTTCGGGTCTTACTTTAACAGTGACCTTTTCAGATAACCTTCCTAATCCATCGGCGGTTTTTGTTGCTACAGCAATCGCATATTCCGCAAACTTTTCTAAGTTTTCTAAATCAGTTGAATGGGTTACGTGAACCGTCTTTTGTTGCCATTCGTCTAAGTCCTCTACAGGCGTCATAGTATAAAATACGACATAACCTATAATTTTTCTTCTAGACGGTACGGTTTCCCACCAAACTTCAACGCCAGATTCAGACGTCGCAACAGCTTTAACTGACATGGGCGCTCTACCAATGTCCCTTTCAGTATGAGCTGTAATATCTTTACTATACGGTCCAGGTCCCTGCTCCGTGTATGCTCTGACCTTAAATATGTAATGAGCATCTTCTTCTAAGCCAGTAAATACTGCTTTAGTTTGCTCAGTCGTTTTTTCTACTAGAGAAGATTGGTCACCTCGTTTGTAGAATTGAACATCGTATTTCTTTATCTGACCACTTCGATCAGCTCTGGTTGGGGCTTCCCAAGTTAAACTTATGACGTCTGGGGTTTGGAAGTGATACGTGACGTTCGTTGGGGGACCCTTTGGCGCACCTTCAGGTGTAAGGAAATATTTGATAGTTTCTTGACCGATTCCAATTTGGTTTCTTCCCGCTACTCTAAATTCATATTGGACGCCCCTTTCTAAGTCTGTTATTCTGTGTGAGCTGACTTTAGTTCCGGAGAAATTTTCTTCACCTAGGATTTGATCTTTAACACCATACCTAAGTCTAAAGCCGAGCAATTCCCCGTACGTTTGAGTAGGTCTAGCCCATTCAATTTCTACAGATACTATCGGTTCTCTCTCCAACACCCTATAACAAAAGAAACGTGTTTATAATAGACACTATGGAAGACATTGAATTGTTTAAAATGTATGTTCACTTACTTTAGATTAACAGTAGGTCTGTTTGGAACTCCGCCAGGCGTTCTCACAGATACAGGAGAACTTCTATCACCGTCACCTTTCCTCGTCAGGGCTGCCACTTGCACATTGTATCGCGTGTCTGGCTGAAGTCCTGATACATTTAGCTCCAGCGTCGTGTCATCCATTACGTTAAACCGCATCGGCTCGTTCAGGAGGCCCTTGCCCTAATTTGGAAACGTGAATATTATGAAAATGCACTGGCAAATGTTTATCTGATCTCGCTTTGCACTTAATGTTGGTGTACGATTACGTATATGAACATCTTAAATACTACTATAATGAAAGTCCAAAAATTACCTCGTCTCTAACTTCTTGTACATGAACGTGATAGCCTCTAATGATTCCGTTCTTTTCCTTCTCTTGTGGTGGTTTCCACGTCACGTGTATTGACGTTGAGTTGATTGCGGTGACCTTCACGTCTTGAGGTTCTCCGGGCACTGTGACACACAAACCAGATGTTAGACGATCGAACAGGATCCGCTCGCAAAACGACCTAAATGCCCTATCAGCATCTACGGGAGCGTGCTAGAGAAAAAACACTACCTAAAGCGGTTTAACCTAAAATTGGAGTTAAGCGGCGTCAAAGGCTTCTCGGTAAGCACTGCGAGATTGTAGTTAAAAAATTTTCGCCGAATGTGCGGTCGGTAAACGCCGTCGGTAATGCTGATAGAGTATTTTGGTCGCAGGCGAGTGTCTACACACGCCTCTCAGCATCTCGATCGGGCATTTGAATACCAACACACACTGAACAGTAAAACATTTACGCCCATTCACATCATCAATACCAATAGAAAATCATTACCTTTCAATCCACATCGTTAAGAACAACTAAAATCGTAAAGCTTTTACAAAGAGTCAACATTTAGTTAGGTATTCATCTATAGTTATTAAGCAGCATTTCTATAACTACTTTTCGCTCACACACTGCAAGGGAACATGCTTCGGGGAGGAGACTTGGGGTCGATTAGAGTTAATAGAAGTGAGACACGCCAAGTCTTCGCCGAATCATCGGATGTCAAAAGACATGCTTCAAATACTTCGCCGCTTGCAGTTTGTTTCATAAAAGAAGTTAGACAATAGTGCTAGGAAGAATAACTACACAAAGCATAGGCACAAGCACAAACGCACATCGATACAAGCACTATAGTAATTTATACTCACTCCTCATTGCTGTACGGGTGTTACCAGCGGCCCATACAAAGTCAGTGACGAGAGAAAAAAAAGAGAAAAACGCATTCAAATACATTTAAGACAAATTGTGCGAACATTGCAGGGCGAACGGAACTACTAAGTGAGAGATTACGAGTAGAACGCTTGTCGGCAAATGGGGGATACTCTTATTTCACTTCCTCGTGTATTTTGAGCTCTTTAGGAGGCGCATTCAGGTTAAGCCGCTTGGGACGCCGGCGACGGTCTAGGTTCGCGCGTGTCGCCCTTCCTGTCGCATCGAGCATTCAGCGAATAGCAATGCGAATTTATTTCCACTACGAGGTAAGTGTCTCGATGTCTTCAATCTTCTTATGAGATGGGAAAGTTCCAAGGGGACAAAACTATTAAGACTCGTTTTTCCAACAGATAAGGGCTACACGTTTAGAAGACCGTCACGTCCCTTCGCGGTGACGAGTCACTCACACGCACATGTATTGATTAACGCGACGGCGCCGGTCTAGGTGTGTGTGCGTCATCAGTGGTGTCTTGTCATTGAGCGCCCATCTCTGATCCAGTGTGTGTTGTCCTTTGTGTCTCTCGTACCTTATGTCGCTATCCACTGTGATGTTTGTGGCAGTGTTTGAGTGTTTGTCCGTTGGCTGTGCTCTTCTAGTTACTGTTAAGTATGAAATTAGAGTAGTAGGTACTTTACACTTTTGATTGTTGGCCGATTCTGTCTTGTGGCGTCCTTGGAGTTCTGCGTTCCTCGCTTACGGCAATAGCGAATGTAAGGCACAATAGTATTCTGTATATGTCACAATATCTAGTGTGCATGCACGACGAAAGTCTGATAGAGTATACAGAAGAAGGAAGGAAGAGAAGGAGCTACTGGCAAGAAGTTGTAGCTTAAGAGCAAGTGAGATAGATAGAGAGATAGAGATAAAGATAGAGGTAGCGCGAAGTTCTAGTTCGAGCTGAGCAGTCCGAGAGTACAGGCGAAGAGCGTCGCGGATCTATCCGTCGGATCCTTCAAGAATGCGCCAATATTAAGTTTTGAATTTAGAATGGATCCTCGGGACAGGTGGTCTGTTAGATCCGCAGCCTTGCCGCTAAGAGTATAGTCAGAGTAGTGAGTAGAGAAGTAGTTGTGAGTAGTATAGTAGCATGCGCGCGTGTCGTGTGGGACGGTATATTGGTATTCAAATGCGGCGCTCGGGCCGTGGTGCGTGGTCAACCGATAACCGAACGATCACGTTCAGTAACCAGCCGGGTGCCTCACTCACACATCTAGCTTAGTTATAGTACAGTGACGGATGTGTGAGTGATTCAGTATGACGATGGCGCTGAAGATTCTGAGCGTATCGATTGGTTAATCGCTTTATCGTAGCACGCACTCGTTCTCTCACCTCGTGTCGTCGCTAGTTGTGCTGAGTGCTTCCTAAAAGTGCTGTCTTTTTGGATACAATTGCATCTAAAATCCAATGTCGGACACAATTGAATCCAGCGAGACGTAAACCTATCTGGTGCTCAGTGAAAATAACTGAACGAAAAACGGTGCTGTGTTGTTAAAGAAAGCATGCAAAATTGTGTCCATCGCTAAATACTCAACAACTGTGCGCCAAAATCAATAATAACGGTGCCGTCGACACTATATCGGGTGCAAGTAAAATTTGCATTTCAGTGAGTGCCATCTTCAGCGATTCGAAATGACGATACAGAGACGCGTCATCAAAATAAATCATTACATGTGAGAAGTGAGTGGAGTACACTATGCCGCTTCTCATAGCGACAACAGTTAGTGAAAATAATCGTGACATGATCATAATAATAATACATGTAAATTCATCGGCAAGCATATAAAATTTTGTTACGAGATTTAACCTCCTTGATTAGAATCCTGCTATGTGCTCACAAGAAGGGGAACAAAAGAAAAAAATGATATTAGTATCGTTGAACGGTAGGGTATATCGATATTATGACTTAAGCCTAAATTATGATATAAATGGTTACTTCGTCCACCACCAATTGAATGAACATTCGTAGCAAATCACCAGAATTAAATGTGAGAACGGGAATAATTCAAAATATTCGGAGATCAGAAATTGCTCGGAAGTATTCGGGTAAAATCCTCAATATTGTAAATTATTCCCGTTCTCCGGGTTAACCCGATTAGAACCATAAAATCATCCACATAAAATATTTAATCAAGAATTTATAACAAGTCGGATTGCAAGTCCGCGCTTATATGAATGATTTCACCTGTATACCTGTTAACATCTCCCAGAATGTAATAGTAATTATGACACAGTTATAAATTAATATCACCTTATATTAAAACACATTATGTAATCATAAATGCAATATCAGAGGAAGTCTGCGTAGTAAAAGGATTATTTTTCATAACTTGCAACATTTTTAGTTCTTATAAATGGGGCACATTGAGCCGGCATTACCATAACGCCTTCCGTCGTTTAATGTTACTCCGCTGATATTACACCGCCAATGAGGTTTGTTAAGTTAAACGATCAAATTATATTATTCATTATATTAGTAATTATTTTCTTGGCTCGGTGAGGCTCAATTTTATGTCCTTATAGCCGCTCGAGGGCGGGCTGAATTTAATTAAACGGAGCTAACCTGAAATACTCTCCACATTTCGAAAGATAAAATTTGATGCGATTCCATCGAGTCGGGCCTTCGGATGGCCATAAAATTGAGCGCATACGTTATCGGATGGGAATATGAAACGTACCGTCTTCGTGCGTGCGGACGGTGACCGGGTAGGAGGCGGGCCCGTCGCCGACGGAGGTGCCCGCCAGCACCCAGATGCGGTACTCCGTCCAGCGGCGCAGCTCGTCCAGCACGAACGAGGTCTGGTTGAGCTTAACCACGGTGGCCTCCGAGTCGCCGCGGCCGGACTCCACGCAAAGCAGCTTGTAGTACGCGATGCGGCCGTTGGCGCGCTCGGCCGGCGGCGGCTGCCACGACACGCGCACCGCGGTCGGCGACACCGCCGCCGCCGTCACATTCATGGGCGGCGCTCCGGGAACTAAACAAGCTTACATGTGAGGACTGTTCGCGGTGGAACCTGCAACTGAAACGGCGCGCGGCTCGCCCGCCGCCCGCCCTTAACCGCCCTACCCGATGCAGTCACTGAATGCGGTCCGAATGATACCAACCGAATGAAATAAAACGGTGCCCAGAAATAAATAATCGGTGATACAATTCACAGTAAAGAAAAAAACAGTCGGCATGCAGTGGTGTGTAGTGTAGGATCCGCTCGCCCATACATCTCTACGTCTCATCCGTCACACTTTCTCCTGTCGGAAGGAACTGTTAGTATGTTATGACGCGACACGACCGACGCGTACCGGGTAGGTACACGGTCGTTCGTGATCGCAGCCCGTGATTGATGTGTGGGTTAGGTGGTTAGTTCGGTGTCATGTTTGGAGTAAAAAAATAATTCACTGACGAAACCTCACTTCAAATCAGACATATTTACGTACAACATAAAGCTACTACTAGGGTACGGTGTACGCATTGCACTATCGATTGGAGAATCCCTTGCGAGACTATACTGTACAGTTAGCGACGCAAATGCGTACACGTTACCGTTTCGACAAGTTTACGATTACAAAACACATATTATTGTGATATAAAACTTGGTGCGTGTGCTGTATTACTGGCAGCGTGCCGGGCAGGTGCTTTTATGTGAAATATTACAGTAGGAATTACCTGGAAAACTCACAATACTTTACTTTCTTATATTTTTTCAAAGCTTCGGACGGGAATGAGGCTTAATTTTCAATAGCGTTTCGTCTTTATTCTAGTCGAGTGTCTATCAGCGAGTACTTATAGGTAATTAGAGTGATTGAGTATTTCGTGTAAAACTGTCTTAAGAAATAATTTTATAACATAATTCTTTAGGAATATCGTGAATATGCGTCGTCAGATCGATTTTCGACTTGTCTATTGGAGATCAAAATGTTTCATGTTCAATTAAAGGAGTGCAGCAAATTTGTGAAAACCTACGATACATCATGTTCTCTCAAATCTCTTTCTCGGATACATTAGGGAGGTTAACAAAAATGTTCCGTCACTTGTAATGACGTCAGACGAAGGGAACTATGCTATCTTTATCGAATACAAAACTATGGTATTAATATAATAAGACAGGAACTCACACAACATGTTTGACCGTGTGTGCGTATTGTGTCCTCGTATGTATGTACGTGTGTGTGTGTGTGTGTGAGTGTGTGTGCGTGCGTGTGTGTGTGTGTTATGTTACGACCAGAACAAAGAGAATGAGAATCAGTAAGTCAGTAAGCACCGTGGCCTCATTCCCGTCCACACGACTTACACCATCCGGGACATACCGTATTGCTTGGTGCGCACAGCTATCGGCGGTGTGGTGGCGCCCTCGCCGCGCTGGGACCGCGCCGCCAGCCAGATGTAGTAGAGCGTGTTCGGGTATAAACCGTTGAGGGTGTACGTCTCCGTGATCGGTATTCGCCTGGATGAAGCACCGGGTTTAGGATGTGACCGCAATTTTTATATAAAGAAAAAAGAACAAAAAAAAATTGAAGTTTCAAACGAGTACGCGTACTGCATATTACTTGATAGTAATTGGTCACTGCTACTCTATAAGCATGCACATTGTACACTGCTTCTGTAATCAACCCCAAATAAATATTTCGTTTAATCTCATCAGATAGATGTGTTACTATCCCTGAAAAGTTAGCCTAACGTTAGTTTCCGCTTTACCACACCGTATTGGTTGTAAGGACAAATTTCGATTTACTTCAATAGATTAAGTTAAGATAGTCACTTTACAAGTGTCAAAGACTATATATTAATCTAAAACAATTTCAATGCAAACTTGTGATATAAACTCCATCGAAGCATGTTGTAGAGTGGAGGCAAACTATATTGTAATTAGTAATTACAACTTAGTCTAAGTTTAATATGACTTAAATTAAATAAAGACAGAGCTCATAGAGTACGCCACACGTCCTTTAATTTAATTAAGAGCCTGTATTTAACTACATTCACTGTGGTATTATGAGTAAAACCCAGTAGAACTCAGTAGTAACTCATCGGTATAAATGCATCTTTATGAGTTTTCGTCTTCGAGGTTGGTTTCGTTGTAGGATAATTCAAAATTAAATCAAAAAATCCAGCTAAAAATAAAGAGCACTGACATAAATGAAACAAGAACATATTCTTCTTTGAGATTATTATCCACAAAATATTACTTATATAAACTGTTTAATTTAATACACAATTCAAAGTGATGTTCAGAACATAGCGGTGAGGTGGTCGTATTCTAGATTTCTTAAGGTACTCGTAAATACATTTTGTAGTATTACAATACATTCTAACAGTAGTACATGATATAATGACATACAAAAATACTTATGAATTGAGAAAGTTGCCGTGATGACGTTATGACATATAAAACAGATTTTCTGTTCTGTCTGAAAGTATAAGTTACAAAAAATTCTTTCGTAATCGTATAATATTATAAGGTAATTTGTTAATACATAAATTGGTCTTTGTGAAAGGACTTAATTACGTATTTATAATCAACCTAAGGTATGATTTCTTTCCTATTTACAGTTGTTAAGACATGTACGAGTATATAGACGGCAATTATTATGTGGCCTCTCTTTTGCAGTTTACACAAAAACATATGGGTGGCCATGTTTCCCCCGCAGTAGGATAATTCAAGTTAAACATTACCATTCCGAGATTACCGATAAATAATCTTACATTTAATCTGTTACAATTCATTTAAAAATTGTTACGTAAAAAGGGAAAACGAAAAGACAAGGCCGGTATGAGCTCGTAGAGAAAAACGTCGACAATGCTATGAAAATTGTAATAGTTCTAGGCATTTCCATTATTCCATTTTTAATGGAAAATTCCGCTTAGCAGCGCGTGGCCAGTGGTCCAATGGAAAATACGTTAAAGAAATGAAAATTATTTCCCGTCTGGCAACACTATGGTATTGCGTTTTTATTTTTATGTAAATTGTTATTATTGAGGGAATAGTTTACGATGAATATGTTTCTATTGCTTTCTATGCCAATAGCTCTTCATACATAACATACTAGGATTATTTCCGGCCAGAATAGCCATAGTCATATAAAGATGGGAAAGTACACAACGACCAGAATCTTTACAGATGAGACATCTGCGAGAGCCAAAGCAATTTTAATTTTTTTCTTATATACAGTATAGAATTAGTAAACGAGAGTATAGTCCACTAGATGTTCAGTTGCTGCTGCCCACAGATATCTGCAATCAACCCCAAACAAAACCAGACGTCTCCCACGCTCTTCAAACCAGTACCCTTACCATGAGTTTTTACGTTTTGACAAATATAACTGTTTTGGTGTTTGTTTACGTATTTGCCCATACAATTTCCAATCAGCGCCCCTAGCGGATTATATCAGAACTTGGAAATTGTATGGGCCAATACGTAAACAAATACTAAAACAGTCATATTTGTCAAAACGTAAAAACTCATGGCAAGGGTACAGAACACAGCTGCGCTTAACTCTGTTGTTATTAGCAGAAAGAGGTGTGACGGTGGTGCCGCCGGAGGTTTTTGCCACCTTCGACAAGAGTGTAAAACTTACTTCCGATGATGCTCCTTAGCGTAGGTGTCGTTCCAGTAGAGTTCGTACGACACGATGTTGTCGCCCGCGTGCGCCGGCCGCCGCCACGACAACGTGACGGAGGTTTCTCCGGCCTCCGTGGCTATCAGGTTCGACGGTTGGGAAGGTACACCTGGAAGAATTAGGTGGTATTAACGAAGTGTCCCAAAATGAATCCTTCGTGATATAGTCCGCGTAAACTAATCCGCTCTGAATATAGAAATGAATCGCGTCGCCACAGCAAATTGTATGACTACACCTGCTCGAAACAACTTCAGAGCGGACTAGCAGTTTGGCGCGGACTATACGACTGTGACGAGACTATGTTTGGCGTGACGAAAATTTTTTTACCTTGTGTTATGAAACCATTTTGACGATGATGACGATTAAAAGGATGTTCTGCATCTGATTCTAATGTGACCTTATTAACAATTTACTTTTTTCAATCATATGGAAATGGTAAAAGAACATACAGTCCACTTTATGGTAAGTGGCTGCTGTCACCCAATGACATTTGTAATCAACCCCAGATAAGATTTCTATCTGAAGTTGGTCGCAGATGCGTTGGGACTAAGTTGGAACGCCACGGATTACTACAAAAGGGGGGGGGGGGGGGGGGGATTCCTTTTACACACCTTTATACTATTTCAAAGCAAACACAGCACCGCTTATTAATGCTGTTATTCGACAGAAATTGATGTGTCGGTGGTACCACCGGAGTCGAACCACAAAGGGATGTATTCTTCAAATCTCAATACTAACCTTGTTGAGTTTTGACCTGCACGGGCGGCGAGATGGGTCCCGGGCCCACGGACGTGAAGGCTTGCACGCGGATCGTGTACACCGTGTGGGGAGTCAGCTCGCTTATCGTCGTCAAGTGGCTGTTGTCCATCTGTTGTGGTATGTTTATATTTATACAGCAAAGGTCTATATTATATATTATGTAGATTGTACAGCTGTACTGGCAAATAACGCTAGACCCATATCGGGCCAGTTTATTACTGTGAAATGATTTCCTTTTTATTTCTTTTATGTATTTTTTTTTCGCAAAGGTTTTCGCAAATAAGATTTTCATAAGATATTCGCAATAAAAGGTTATCTAATTAATAAAAATTATGACAATTTTATGGTAACCTGCAACCTGAATACTTTATAAGACAAATACAGTATAAGAAAAATGGAAAGTTTTATTGAACTAATAATACAAATTATTTCAATAAAAGAACACACAAATTATTATGAAAATCCATAAAAGCCACGACGGCTATAAAACGCAATATTAGTCGACAATTTACATAATTTGTCTTACCATTTGAGAATGCCAAGATTGAAGAGGCTGCGAGGGATCCGTCGTATAAAAAATCTTATAGCCCTGCAACAAGAAATGTTACTTAGCATGTTGTTTCACTAACAGCGAGCAGCGTACGCAGTAAGCACAGATAAGAAATGGATATTTGCATTTCCATTTTTGAATTATATTTTTTTTTTTTATGAAGTATAAAAATTTTGCCAATTTATCATAAAAAATGACATGAGAAAAATATTGAACTAAATAGTTAGATAGCCGTAAGCCAGTTGAAAACATTTTTTATAGAAATGTTACTGAAAATAAATAATTACTTGAGACATTTTTTAACAAATGCTAAAAACAACTATTAATTTAGAGTTACTTCAATAGTTAAACCTTTAATAATATTGATCAATGTACCAACTGTTATTTAACTTAACTTTATTTTATATACATGTTAAAATAGTAACAATAAATCCTATTAAAAAAAACTAACCGTCACTTGACCGTTAGGTGTCTCTGGTTCGTCCCACTGGATGACCATAGTGCTAGAGCTGAGTGGCCGAACTTGTACATTCCTCGGTGCTGAGCCAGGTTCTGTAAAAAGAAAAATATATTTAAAAAAGAACATTTCATTACCGCAATTTAAAATATATATATAAGGAACCTGTTAAGAAATCATCGTAAGATCTAGGAATTTTACACTTCGAGACAAAAAATGGATTTTACTAAAATTTTCACATTATTTCCGTATTTCCGTTGCTATCCGAGACATCTTGTAATATATATTTTTTTTATCCCAAGAATAATTTTGAAATTGGCCAAAAAGGAACATGTACAGTTGTAGCGTTTCAAATTCAAATAACTTTTTAATGATGCAAGTGATGCTTCTCAAAAAAGTTCAAAATCGTTCTAGCTTTGGATAAGTTTAAATTAGGTTTAAATTTGTTTCGTATAACTTGTGTTAAAACCCGGATAGTAGTAAATAAATGAAATTTTATTTAAATGGAGAATTGTTATATTCATATTGAACGACTGATATGTATTTACGTATTTGTTTTAAAAAAAACTATGGTATTTTTAATATATACATAGAAATATTTGGGTATCATCAAGCAATTAGGTTCCATCATGATGCGCACAATGACATGATGAAGCCGGTAGATGACGAGGATCGCCCTGATGTCTATGAACCCAAACACAAAATTACTTTATAATATGCAGGGCTTGATGGTTTTCGTAGTGATAAGTTCATTTTGACTAGTAATCAAGGTACAGAGTTCAATGTCTCTCACACAAGTGCAAGAGGTTACTGCTCAAATTATTTATAGACAGACGATTTTTGAGTAAACCGAATTTACACCGACTTTTTCGGACATACATATATAGGTTATAATGCTTAATTTTGCTATCAAAACAATACGTATGAATCAACAGAATACCGAAGAAATGTTTTTGATCATTTTGTAAACATATGTAAAAAGCAATATCTTAAAACAAATACCCAATAACGTATCCAATATGTATCCTATAACAAACAGAAACGTTAATATTAAAGATATAAGAGGCGAATATAATAGCAGTCTTAATAGGATTTGTAAAGTCGAAGTCAAAGTTAATAAATGACCTTAGAAAGTCTGAAGAAAAGACGCAATTTCTTTCGTTGTTCATAATGTTAAAGGTCGAAACAATAAAACTTGGCTGAGGATTATTGTTCATGACTTTAAAGTTACTTTTCATTTGTTTTACAGCTTACGAGAGCTCCTTTTAAGTGTCACAGCCGAAGTAATAAGCAAAATGTTATGTTGCTGTATCCTATGTTCTTTGATGTTGTATAAATTTTGGTCTAGAATCCGAAAGTATATTATTCCTGGTTACGGAGTCACAAGTAAACAATTGTCAATGTTTTGAAGCTTTACAATTCTTAGAAATAAACAAAACAAAATTATAATGAACATTGATGAAGAATCTAGATATTACATTGTATTGATAGCTCGGATTCAAGGTAAAAGTATAGTGTTATTTTTGTACGGTATTTCCTACTGTTCTCTTTTTAACGTGGTGACGATCACGTTAAAAAGTTTCGTTAAGGTAATGTTTCAGAAGAAGATAATAACGAATTATCAGTTCTTCATCAAGACTTCAGTCATAGATTAGTATGACTTATCTATGACCTCAGTAGACTAATTAATAACAAATGGGTTGTAAACATAGCATAAATAAAAAAGCAGTGATAGCCTAGTGGTTAAGAAATGCGGCCTCTCGACGAGGGGTCCGAGGTTCAAATCCCAGGCACGCACCTCTGATTTTCAAATTTATGTGCGTATTAGAAATTAATTATCACTTGCTTAAACGGTGAAGGAAAACATTGTGAGGAAACCTGCATACCTGAGAGATTTATAAAAAAAAATCTTAAAGGTATGTGAAGTCTACCAATACGCACTTGGCCAGCGCGGTGGACTATGGCCTAATCCTTCTCATTCTGAGAGGAGACCCGTGCTCAGCAGTGGGACAGTAATGAATTGATGACGGGTTGTAAACAGTTTGATATATTTATAAATATCATGTTGACTTATTAAATGCAAAAACAAGGTTAGATTGAACTTTTTCCTCCGTTAGCCCTGGTATTAAGACCGCGGTATGAAATTAAGTAGGGTCCCGTTTTACAATTAAGTTGGAACAAAATGAAAATATAAAATCGGTCACAATGGCCATCTTAATAGGATTTGTAATGCGGCCTCTGACAAGCAAGGGCGTCACTCAATGAAAAATCTCTTCCGCTGTTCATAAGCCAAGGGTACAATAAAAGTTCTCGCGGGGCAATATTAAAGCGTAATCTCGTTTGGTTGGCGAAAGTTTGTTTTATTAGAAATGTAAAGAAAATGTAAGCTTCGGCACGCATTTATCTAGATCGGAGTTCACAATTTCAACGGAGTACCTACTGTAATGTCCAGCTTGTGGTATGATTTGTTAGGGTTTTATAATGTTATCTCAATTCTTAATAGGTTTGGGAAATATAGTGCCCACATGTAATGTATGTATAACATACATAATAGTGTATGTTTCTACAAATCCCGTTATTTGTGTCTCTAAATCGTATTATTATTTTAGTACATTGAACATGGTTAAGATTTTTATAATATTATTATCGGGCGTAAAGGAGTGGAAGAGTAAAAGAGTTAATATTATAGATATTTTTCGATATTGCTAAGTATTTGGATTTGACAAGTTAGAATGTTATTAAAAAAAACTGTCAAGTGGCTTACGAACTTACTTCATAATGTCAAAGATGAATGAGCGTATTCACAGATAACATACTCGTATATAATTAGTGGAAAATACCTTAAACTTTTGAAATGAAATTATGAAACATCATGTGAATCATTTTATCTTCACGAACATTTGTATTAGCATGTACCTGCCTACTTCATTAGGTAGCCATTTTTATTTTCTTTGTCGTGGCACCGCGTAATTTGAGTCGCGCGGGGTCACAAGTCAAATTTAATATATTGCGGCAGAAAAGTAGCTATCAGAGCTGCTCGACAAGATAACGAGAAAGTAATGAAAATAATTTAAGATATTATGATATGAAACGAAATAATGGTATACAAGTATGTACGTAACTTAAAGAACAATTAGGTAATAGCTGCTGTCAGTTTTAATTGTAGTGTTACGAATTCCTTGTACATAATATATATATTGCCACGTTGACTACAATTATAACAATATAATAAGTATCTATTGAGCAGCATACTGTTTAGGCCTATAACAGTATTTTGCGATTGTTGATACGAAATACAATAACTGGTATAGTTCATTATTATTTATATCAGAAGTCAGAAAAGTTCTTAGCAGAATCAAATAAATTCTCTATTGGAAAAAACTATTTCATCAACAGACTCTTTTGTTGTCAAACATTGGAAAAGAAAAATTGCAAACACGGAACAACTAAAACTATCTTATTCTGTTAAATGTCACGTGACCTCTTTTTCATGCAAGTAGACCTATATATTGTGATGATACAAAATATTACAAAAATGTTTCCACAGAACTGAAACGTATAATCGACGACTTAAATAGTATTGTCTATGATTAAGATATAGTATCGATGATTTTCATAGATTTGCTACGTGTTAGTAAAGCCATTTATTTTCATGGGATTAATCCCGTTGGAGCAGACAATATCCCCGTTTATCACGATTAATAGTGTGGCCCGTGTATTATGACAAATCGGCCGGTTATAGATAAAATATTGTATCTAATGCCCACAGATTATTTATTAGCTGCTAATTGTCTATGATTTAGGTGACATGAAGTGAAATATTGCCGTAAATACCTTCTATTCGACGTTTAAGATAACGAAATTTATATGTATAGAAATAGCAATGAAAGTTTTACTAGTAATATACATTAAGATATTTATATTTAAACCCACGTGCAGTTAAAAATAAATTGTAACGACAATCAATAATTAGCTAATCACGTTATTCTACATTTTATTCAACCATGATTTCTTATAATTGTTACCATTGTACTTTTTTTAATAAATATTTGCTCGAAGTTAGTGATGTGATTACCGTGAAACCATATAAAATAGAACCATTTTACATTATTTATCATTGCAAATGAAATAAACCCAAATGTTTAGGTATCTACGATATAAATACTGATGTACTTACTGGCACCTCCATATAGAGAATCCACTGCAGGGGAGCAGAAAAAAAATAACAAACATTATTAGTCAGTAAATAATTATACCAAACTACATTTCACACAAACGGTGCGGTAGCTGAAACTGTCGGGGAAATAGGTGATATTACACATTTAAAATATCAGTATTTGGGCGTTGGTATTGTATCACCGTCGTGAACCGATTAGCGAATTGAGGCAAAAGATATTTATAAGTTAAAATAGATAAAAATCGTAAACATATATTTTTCCTTTTTTAAACTTTGTCCAAGGTAGTAACTACCTTGCCTTACTTAGAAGTACCTTATGTTTATTGTACAAACGGACACAAGGAATTCCAAACTAGTTGCTTTAGTAGGATTGGTAAACAATGTCATTTTTAATTATATCAATTTATTGTCATTTGCTAATAAAATTCTATAATTATTAGCTCTTATATCCTTTGCTATCATCGCATAGTTCACAATACCACGGTGACACAAAAAAATCAAACCTACTGAAAAAAAACGAAATGGTGCATGAATAAAGTAACGAAAAATAAATACGCACTACACTACGACCTACTGAACATAAGAATAACAGTGCAAATGAAATAAATAAAACCATTTCAGTACATAATCACTTACAAGCGCACTTACATGAAGCATCGGCGGTAGTCGCACGTCGCGTTGGCATGAAAAGACGAGTAAAGGAACCTTAGAAATGATTACCAGCGGAAAAAGCGAAATTCTAGAAACTTCTAGAGTCACTAAAGCGATCAAATTAACCGTAGAAGTAACGAAAGCGAGAACAGTAAAGAAGCGATGAATGACGCAGTTATTTTACAACGTAGTTCAAAGTTTATGCTAACTTAAAAAGAAGAAGAATACTATATAGCAATCATGAACTTGTTTTGTTTCAATGCCTACTAGCATTTAAAATATTCTATTAGGAGAACTATCGAAGCTTAACGCTAGGAGTATTATTGAATATTATTCCACTTGTAATTATGATATTGAAAATTTTGTTCTAGTATTGAAAAGGTAGATTGACGTAAGATGGACTAAATATAGGTATATTACACTAAAATGTTATCGTTTAAAAAGCACAGCTTAAAAAAGGCAAAGGCGAAGAAATTTATTGAAAACATAGGAGCCCGGTTTGTGTGAGCCCTTAATGAGTCTCCAGGTGGTGTTCTCATCTCAGTTTTATCCTTTTATTTTCTAATTTAAGCTTCTAAAACCAACTTGAAGCCCCAACTCCTCATTTACCTAAACTCTTTTATACAGGGTGTCCCGTAAGTACCTAATTACAGAAAAGCCTGTATATACCGATTTTTTCATCACCGAATAACCATAAACATTCCATATAAATATTTTATAACCTGTATAAGAGCATAAACAATTTACTTGGCTACATAAATGATAACAATGGTCAAAATAGAAAAAAAAAACAAAATTAATACCTTTTATATGATGTAGTAAAGTGTAGATAAAAATGGCAATATGTAAATAGCAAAGTATGGCCAGCATAAAAATACTTTTTAATTTATTTATCTACGTATAAATAGTGAATATTTTTTATTTAATAAATTGCAATAATGTTTTGTTATAGGTCATATTCTTAATTTGAATATACATAACTATATTCAAGTTAAATATTTAAAAAGATATGACCTATTTGCCGTACCGTTCATAACGATTGGTGCGAACTATGTAGATACATGAGTTTGGTCGCCATCTAATATATTCTTTAAAGATCCGCATTATAACTTTTTTAATAAGTTTTAAAAATTATAACTTTTTTAGTAAAATATATCGCACTCTCAGGATTAAAATGACATGTTTTCATTGACTTTAGTTATCAATTATTCTAATCAGCGTTTAAAGACTCTTTTATAAATGGTTAAAGTAAAGTAACAATTTATTAACATAATTACAATTTTAAATAATAGTGTAGTTTTTATGTCTACAAGTGATCGCAATTAGAAAACTCGGGATTGGAATCATGTCAAAACGTAATTTAGCTAAAATATGTTTTAAATTCATTAAATTATGTTACTTTAATCCTCATGTGCGATATAAAATTTATTTCCATCTATACAGAAATCCCGTCATACATACCGGTTTCCCCAGTAGTGATAACAGCTGGGGGTGAGGGCGGTCCCCTGCCGATGTTGTTCACCGCTATCACATACATCTCGTACTCCGTGTACGGTGATAGGTTCGTCACTGAGTAGTACTGAGTGATCACTCCGGAGATCTCGCTGAATGCCTGGAGATAGGTATGCTAGATTAGGTTAGGTTAGGTTAGGTTTCTTAAAGTTTAGAACAGTTACTAAGCCTCAACATACGTTTACAAAATTATTACAAAGATGATATTTTTTTTTGTTTGAAATAGTTCTAGTTCCACATGCACCATTCATATAATACCGCAAAAACTTTTATAAGATATGTACTTTTATATAAAACATATGAAAACTTTTGCGAGATGGTGGTACTGTATTGGTGTTTAATAGAATTCTGTAATAACCTTCAGTTTTTAACCGTCTTCGAAAAGGAGGAATTTATGTTCTAGTGTATGTATTTTTTTAATTAGCTGATTATATTGAGAATCAAAATTCAAAGTGTTAATTGATAGACGACACATGTTTAAAATATAATAAAAACATAAATTTTACAAAGGCACATCTTACTTGATTCGCGTATTTAGGTTTGTACTGGATGACGTAATACTGGGGTTCCTCTGGACCGTTGTAAGTCCACGCCAGCCGCACCGTGGTGGCAGTGATCTCTGATGCCCTCACTTCTGACGGCGGTCCGGGTAACGCTGTGAAAGATGTTGATGTTATAGTGGTTGTTCTTGTTGGCGTATTTGGCATATACACTTGTGGCGACTTCCCGCTACTCGACAAAAGATGGCACCACGAGTATTCTGAGTTACGCTATCGAAGTTTTCTAAATATCTTGCATATATACAAGCTCTGAACTGAGACTGTTGGAGCACGGTCGCTCCCTGGGCATGATCACCTAGCCCAGCGGGAGATCTTCCTTTGCCAAAGTGGTGACCCCGACGTGATACACTACTGAATCATCTTCATACACTACTGAAAATATATACTCCATACACTATTGATTTATGTAGAAGTAATGTGTAAGTATGTATTCCAATTCGTCTTAAGTAGTTACAGCCGTTAGTCAACTGAGGTAGGGTACACATACATTTCTACCCCTGAGAAGTTTCTTTCATAACTATTTCCAAACTAGAATACATTAGCTCTTGAAACGACAGATATGAGACAGAAATAGGAGTCGAAGTACAGGCGGTTCTACCACCTTGTATTCGTAGGAGAGGAGAGGATATTTTATAGTGTCTAAAATGTATACCACAGAATTTATGTAAGTAAATAATTAATTAACATCCTTACTAATATTATAAATCCGAAAGTAACTCTGTCTGTCTGTTTGTCTGTCTAGTTGTCTCTTCTTCACGCCTAAACCACTGAACCGATTTTAATGAAATTTTGTACAAAGATAGTCTGAGACCCGAGAAAGGACATAGGATAGTTTTTATCCCGGAAATCCGACTGGAACTAGGGATGGCGATCTCAGATCGATTAATCGGAGAATCGATCTTTTGTCCAAAAAAAAACGATTATTTTAATCGATATTAGTAAGGATTGAATCGTAAACTATGCATTTGATCAAGTGATGATCTTTAGCAAAGTTGTTGTTCATGAGCCCACGAAGGTTCCAGAGTTGGTACGACCAATTTTCGCCAGATGGCGCCACTGTCGTTCCAATGAAGGTACGAATTTTCAGTTTTATGTATGTTAGTATGTCATTTTATTTTCTTTTAAACGCGGACGAAGCCGCGGGTAAAATCTCGTTTAGAATATGTCTAACAGCATCTCTTATTAAGAGGAGAAAGGTCGATTTGGAGTTGGGTACCCACAACTGCGATCATTTTGTCAATTCAGTACGACTAACGACCGATAGACAACAAAACTTTAAGAAGAACAATAACTAAACGAGCCAAACTTGGGCCGTTAATCCACCGAGTTAAACTGAGAAAACAGTTCTCCGAACAATAATTAATCATTAATCAAGCTGACATTCGTTTGTCTCCGGGGCCGCAACTTTGCAACCCTTTCAATTATAAATTATTACAATAATTCAATTATGAATTATTACAATAATTCAATTATAAATTATAACACTAATTCAATTATGAATTATAGCACTAATTTATAACGGACGTCTGCGCGACTCGCCTCAATTTGTCAAATTGATTTTCCCAATCCTTTTCAACTTTGGGCCGGAGCTGATGAGAAAGCGATCGTTGGGAATTTAACGAGAATAATATAACTAGACGCGCTTCGCGGTTTCGGCCCGTTGTAATTTTAACGAAGGAAAGTGATTGTTTCTATAAATCTAAATTTGTAAGTAATAATTGTATATTTGTAGAGTCAGATCAACGTATATTTTATTTTATGGTAAGAAAAATATAGCTAAATGGCGGGATATTCCATCTTAGTTTTTAGGAATATCACGGTATAATATGTAGAAATGTGGCCGATCTAAAATATGACTCGCATCATCATTTATGGTTCATTATAGAAAAAAGAAATAACCTAACCCGTGGCTAAATATAAAAATGTAAGTGCTCCCTAACTATGTATTATCGAACTCTTTTTCTGAAATTAAAAGGATACAACGATAATATTTTAATGCTAAAGCTTAATTACCTTACATTAAAAATAACAATGACTGAAATTATAAATTTTATACGAAGATATTAAATTCTGAACACAGAATAACTATTTATTATCGCCGGAGCGCAATATATCAAGTAGTTAATTTGCAGGGACCTTTATTAATATTCATTGAGTATTATTAAACGGGTTATTGACAATTTTCTAAGGCTTTATTCAGGTTGCCAATATTTTGGTTCGTTTGTTTTCAGTATAAAAGCGATTAAGGGATTTCATATTTTTAAACCTTTATAGAGAACTATGCTTTTTAATTCTGCAACGTTAAGCGCTGGTGTGTTTTGGATTAAAGAGTTCAAAAAGATAGCCTACCCTTGATCTCAATTTTACAATTTCTAGTATGTAAAATTGTCAAATTTAATGTCGATATTCGGTAGGCAAAACAATGGATAGATTGATTATTAATAATTAGTCTTCAAGTGTAGTAAAGTTTCCTTATTCGGCGTTAACCTTGCAAAGCATTATGTTTAAAAGACAACTTTCTACGCTCAGAATCCCACACTTCACACACAGGATTTCCTGTGTCGTGGGTGCCACTTAGATCCACAACAGATATACAAACTCATCATTCAGATATCCGTTTGGCCGGGGATCGAACCCGGGCATCTCTGCGCGTCAAACCGTTATGACGACCGCTTCGCCACGCCACCAATTTATTGATATTCAAGAATTATGTAAAGGTTGATTTTAACTTACATTGTACTTTAACCTCAGCGGTGGTTTCGATGACGCCGAGCACGCTGGCCGCCTCGCACGTGTAGTTGGCGGACTCCCTGATGTCTTCCAGCTTTAAACTGTTCACTCCCAGAGGTGGGTTGTCTTCCGGTGTCAGCCATGTTGTTAAACCTGGTTGGGAAATGTACATGTTAATTTATGATGTTCAATGCTATAATCCTAAAAAACAAGGCAAGGGTGTTATATAAGAGTATAAAGGGCTTAGGCCTCCACGTTGGCCACGTGCGGACAGACTAAACACATTTTTTAAGGAAAATCTCAGTTATGCAAGTTTCCTCTCAATGTTGTCGTCAAAAGGTAGTTTTGTAAAAACATATTCACCTCTAATTCATGTTTAAAACAAACAGCTCGCATTATTTAAGGAATCCTTTATATTGCAATCTAAATAAGTTGTCAATTTAATATTTTTTTTAGTTTAATAGCTCTCTAAATTTGGCAACATTCGACAGGAGTAACCCGTGCCTCTTTACTAATATGTATTCAAGCAGTGTGATGGAGTACCTACACTCCTGGCCAGGCCAAGAAGAGGAACATAAAATGTGGCTAAATTTTTTATAGGTAATTGTAAAATATTTTTTATTGGTTACTATTAATTTGTTGTACAATAAAGAGTTTTGTATTGTATTGTATTCGCTACTACAATAAAATACCCGACCACATCTTGAATCTCACAAAAACAGTTTAAACGTGTTGTTAAACAAACGATATGTAAAACAAAGTGATTGACTGATAAAACGGTGTGGGCTGAAGTAGCTCCAGCTCCATGTGTACCATTTGGTTAAGTTTGTCATTGTAAAAAAGTGGTGGTGGTTCTTCTCCATAACGAAACACCTTGTAAAGATGTATTGACATTCAAAAAATGCTCTGCAAACAACCTATTTTAAATAAAAAATAGTTGTTTTAAAAGGTAAGCCTATTGTACGGGATGATAAATTTTTAGCAATACTACTCACCTTTCCTCCACTTGACAGTGGGCATGGGGGATCCGAAAGCGACACACTTGAGTGTCAGATTGCCACCCAGCATCACCTCTGTCCGCGGTTCCGGTGGTATCGAAAACTGTGGCGCCACTCGTCTCACTGTGAACAAATGTTAATTATTAGATACATAATATGCCTATTACCGTCTATCCTTGTGGTCTCATAAATAAAAGTAGCAGTTATGTAAGGTAGAATCGAGTTTCTATTATATTAAAAAAATGAGCAGTTCATTTAATATGTAGTACCTAAATAGTCACTGCTACCCATAACCATTTATAGGAACCCATATCCTTGCTGTTAGAATGTCATGACAACAATTTTGTGATTCTTTGACCTGTTTGAAAGATATGACTACTGTTATAAATTTATAATGGAAGTCATATCCTTTGTTACACATTGTTACTATAACGAGTAATTTACTCGTTGTATCTTTCTTGATCTTTGTTGATTGTATAGAACACAAATAGATTTTTAAGCAACGTAAAATTTCATCACGTATTTTTAAAATTCTTTCCTAGCTCGTTTTACCGGCGCTCTCGGAATTAGCTCCTACGAGGTATAAATAAAATTCACAAATTGTGTACTGAATAGCCGTTTCCTTCGATCGATTCAGGTATTTTAGCACGGAGTGTTAACGATTAGTCGTCGTTTTATTTTACAGCTCGTTGGTCGTCGGAGCACGTGTCGAGTGTCTAACACCTGAATCCCGTGGAGCTGCGAGTTTTATTTCCCGGCTACGTGTCGGGAATGAACATGCAAATCCGCCTCGCTAAGTGTAAATGAGGAGACACTCGACGAACGGAACGTGATGCGTTAAAGTTGCTTTGTTTTATTTTGATTTTATGGAGAGCAAAAGTTTTTAACGCTTGATATTTGTTGTGACATTGTAACGTTTTATTTTTCTTGTGTTTGTGCGTAATGTTTGCTGTAGTTATTAAAAAAAGATTCACGTATATAAAATGTTTGTTGCGTATAATATTTCCATTGTATTTTACTAAATTGATGCACTATAACAAACAGTGAAACAGAAAAATATTGAATTTGTTTTTTTTCGTATACCTTATAAGGGCTCTATTCACCATTTATTTGCAATTAAATATCATAATAATTATTTGGTAAATAAAAACATGGGGCATTTTTTCTTTAAATCTAATATTAAATGTGAAACAGTGTCCTTCAAATAATTCGCTTTATGTATAATAATTTTTACAATAGTCTTCTCTATTTATTTCGAAATTATTTTAGTTTACTGTAGAAATATATTTCTATTAATTTTGCTGTTGGACTTATTCACAATGGTTACGTTTTTGTCGCATCAAATAATACAAAGACCAAACGTAGTTTAAAAGTGTTAGCGTTTAGTCAGCATTTTGTAGCTTTTGTGCCACGTGCACATTGGCGGTCGAGGCACGTGTCGAGTGTCCAACACCTGGATCCCGTAGAGTTGCGTGTTTTATTTCTCAGCTACGTGTCGAGAATGAACATGCAAAGCTGCCGTTAAACGTACCACAACGAGTAAGTTTACTGTTACTTTAAGATGATATTTTTTATATTATTTTTGGATTTATTAAAATGTTTACTATCTGATGTAATATATATATTTGTTTTTTATTAATTATTTTTAAATTAAAATAGCAAACGAGTATGCAGCTGAACTGATGGTAAGTGGTTACGGCCGCTCATTATATTTCTTTTAGTAACCTAAAATCGTTTTGCAGTCTTATCTGAGTTCAGCCAAAAAAGCGGCGTCGTTACGGACTCGACAACTTCTTTATATTAGAAATTGTCCAATTTCGATCTTTCGTTGGCAAGAATCGAATTTATTGTATTAATGACACGCAAAATTAGAATATGGCAGCGTTTAACAGCACTGTCATAAGACTGATAGGTAAATTTATGTAAATGCGTTGCAAGACTTAGTTGATTACTCACTGTTCCGTAGCTGTTGTGCTCCGTGGTGCACATTGGCGGTCGAGGCACGTGTCGAGTGTCTAACACCTGGATCCTATGGAACTACGAGTTTTATTTGCCGAGTACGTGTTAGGAATGAGCATGCAAACCCGCTAAGTGTAAACGAGGAGACTCGACGAGGGACGCTTCGGAATTTGGAGTCACGCCGCGTAACATGATTCGTTTAAATCTGCTTTTATTTTGTTTTTTTTTTGTCAAAGATTTTCCTGCGCTGTTTGGCGGTTGGTACACAAATTTCCTGTTTTTAAGTGAATTTAGTTTGTTACATGAATTTGTTACATTTTGTCGTAATCTCTTTCAAATGAAATTATGCAGATTATCGTAACAGACACACGTAATTGTAAAATATCGTTTGATATATTTATTGCAAATAGTAATTCATTATTGAAAATAAGAATTATTTTGATACATACATAGGATACATAGGTTGCTAGAAAAGGCAGAGTCCTAGAAGCACAGTACAAGAAAACGTTTTTAAATTGTTGTAATTTAATAAAATAAACAGCCTGGCCGCTAGAAGGTTAATTTGTAACCGTTAATTATTATTATGTAAGTGCTTACTAGCATTTACTGCTAAGTGAGAAGATTTTTTTACACATTTAGACTCGGAACAGAAATTTATTTATCTTTAAGTTATTTTTCTACCTGGAGATATGGTACCCTCTAAATGTGGGACAGTTACGCGACGGTCGGCAATACAGAAATATTTTAATTTCTACTATTAGAAATGTAAAATTTGATTTAATATCCTACCTTTACATGATTAATTTCTCGGGAAATCTTGTGAAATCTGTAAATTCCGAGAAAAAATAAGAACTGAAGGTGATAGAACCCTTTGTGGTTCGACTCCGGCGGCACCACCGCCACACCTATTTCTACCTAATAACAGCAGTGTTAGGCGCTGCTTTGTTCCGGTTTGAAGGGTGTAGTAAGGGAGACAGACTTTTCCGAGGCGTTCCAGCTTAGTCCTCAGGGGTAGCGGCGCATCTGTGGCCGACCTCAGGTAGGAATATCTAATCCCTGGGGTTGATTACAGATGTCCATGGGCGGCAGTAGCCACTTACCATCAGGTGGACTGCATGCTCGTCTGCTACTTTTATATTATAAAAAAAAAACTAACTCTACTTATTACAAAATATTTTTCAATCCACTATGTAAACTTAGCCCTTAATAGTTCAGTCACTCATTGTTAACCGTTAGATTAGATATGACATGTGAAAATACCTATTTCCGCGGGTTCAAAGTGAAATAATCGGAGTGTAACGGTCTTTTTGTACCGTACCGTGTCCGGTTTTGACACAGTTCCGGTAACCCCACGAGTGCCTACTTTGTAAACGCCACAAAGCAAGGAAAGATAAAGGCGGAAAAACATTTACCCGGCTTCCATTATGTTAATTAGAGTCACGGGCCTTCCTTCTCTGTCTGGTACCGCCCTTACCTATTATGGTACGTTTTACAATGGAATTGAGTTCAGTTTGGTGTCGGGTTGAAATAAGTCGGAGTTGTCTTATTGTGTGTTCGGAGGCGTTAAAATTCGTACGTAGCTATTTAAAACGTTAATGGCTCGGTTCGAACGAAAATAAACGGAATTCCGAACGATTTTTAGTTTTAAATGCTTCGAAGTTAAAACGTTTTCGTTTTCGAATAGGATAAGGAAGTATATAAAATGAGTGTCGTATTATCTCGATTTCAAAATTAATATGTTATTTATTTATATTAATTCTATTTACATTTTTATAGTTACTATTTTTATAGAGTTTTTATTTATGTGTATAATAGTCAAATTAGTTTAGAATAATGTAGGTATGTAGTTTAGTTTAGAATATTGTTTATGTATATAAGCTTTACAAAAGAATAAGTTTGAGTTGAGTTTGAAAGAAATCGATTTTCAATACTCGATTGTATCTGTGATCGACTTCAGGAAGGAATCTGATGTTGATTTGTGGTTGATTGCAGTTTTCGATAGGCGGCAGTAACCACTCACTATCAGTATAAAGAAATAGTTTTTCCATCTAAGAAAGTCATAAGTGGGCCTGTTGCCTAGAAATTTGAAGAAAATATAAGGAATCTACTTAAGATGGATCACAAATGCGTTGCTTATTCTGAGGATTAAATTAGAACGTCTTATTTTAGAAATAGGTGTAGTTGTTTTAGTTTCAATAGGTCAGAGAGATGTCTAAATAATCAATTGGTAATATGTATGAATTTGGTATATATTCTCTAAATGATGCCCGTAATATAGCAAATTAGTAGACATTATAATAATTTATTTATATACCTAAATTTATCATTACAACGCGGATCTTTTTAAATAAACCGCCGTTTTTGTCTAGATCGGATGAATTTATTTCCCCCGCTTTTAATAAGGCCGTTCGTTTTCATTTCGCGTCTGTTGTATAAAAATGCGAAAAGACGAAACTGGGAAATTCGTCGAGGTGGCGTCTTTAATTAAGGTGGCACGTGCAAAGGTCAGATGGCGTAGGCTTAGATCTGATGCTACCCGCATTTCCTTAAACTCACCAATTTTCCCCAAAAGAGGAAAAACAAAAAAGGGGTAAGTTGCAACGCTTTTGATGGCCCAGCGCTGGGCATGGATTTCCACTACTGGGGATGTTCGGACTTTCGGAGTGTGGTCCACCATGTTGCTCTTATGCGGATTGGTGGGACAAGGTATATGTTATTTTCAAATCGATAATTGGTTTAGAATAATATTTCTAATATGTCGTTCAATTTTCAAATGAGACTGCCACTCACGTTTTGTTGTATGTCATTAATAAATACGAGTAATATTAATTAATCTATACAATGTAATGGTTACCAAAGATTAAAATTTAACAATTTCTGTCTAGAAATTGACGAATATCGATCTAATTAGTTGAGGCCTTAAAGGCACTCGGATCATACTATAGTAAAAGACAGAATTTGAGTAGGTATATAGTTTCCAGATCGGTATTCAACCTACACTTATTTTAAACATTGCCAACATAAATAAATAGATCACAAACTGATATCAGCGCCGACTTCAAAACTATAAAACCCGAAGACAAACTTAATAGCTCCTAATAGCTCTTAACTTAGACCAAACACAAACATTTCGACGGATATTATTCTTTCGTCCGGCGCGCGTTCCGGCACTTTGTTTTCACGATTAATTAAAATTAGTCCGCAAAGAAACCTTCGCGGGTTATTTCTTTTTTGGGTTTTAAAGAGGAATAATGAGGGCGAGTGCATCCTATTATTCAGAAGGAATCCTCTTGTCGACCATGACGGAGAAGTATTGCCGTGTTCTTTTATTTTTGGGTTCACCATTAGTTAGGTTAAATACCCTTAAATGAACACAAATGTTCGTCATCAACTCATTACTGTTCTGTAACTTGTAGTAAAATAAGTAAATCTGAGGTCTTTCTTAGCTTTACTTCCTTAATTAAGATTTATTTAATCACTTTTTTTAACTTGTTATCATCGTTAAGTTATCAACCGATATTAATAATTAATTTATTTGATGTTTTGCTTAGTAAAGATTTGTTGATTTCTTGCCTACTAGAAATTGTCAAATTTAGATATTTTTCACTTATTACAAATTGTCAATTTTCGATCTTTGATAGGCATAAATTAGATTAATTAATAAGGTAATAACGGGCATAATATGTACTATTAAAATATTTTAAAATATATAATTCAAGTACAATACTAACATAATATTTTGCACAATTGATTCTAGCTATTCCAAAAAAATAGTCGAATACCTTAAACATTAGCCAAATAATCACGTTTCAAGTAATACATATAAATCGATAAAATAAATCATTATTTAGTACCTATAGTGGGTCATTACGAAGCAAAGTCACTTGCGGTTTAATTAATGTAATAACGGGGTTTAGACCTTCAAGTCGACCATTAAGTGTCCAGCCATCAGCCCTCTATGGCCGAGTCGTTCGCTTTATTGCCCATCTCAAAGTTAGCAGCCCTTTGTGTGAACGCGAATTTCATTGTACCACGTACAATACGATATAAGAGTAACAGGTACAATATAGGACAAGCCGTACAAATTACCTGTGAAATGGTACAATTCACAAATAAGTAAGCTATTAATGGGTGGGAATTTGTTAATTGTTCTTCTGAAATGGTTCGTATAGTTAATTCAATTTAAAAAAAATCATCTTTCGATTGTATTAAAAAAATGCCTTCATTTTAAATATTCTAATGTTTCTAAGACCGAAATAATAATATTAATAACACTTTTTTTTAACTTTAAAACAAAATAAGTATTAAATAGCACGGGCACACATCATCTATCCATCTCCATTCACCCAATCCGTTCTTCGTTCATCATACCGGTCATACACTCACTCATTACGTTCCAATGCACACACTAGCAATCCCACAAAATTAAATACTTATAAGACACATCTACATATACACATTCTATAATAAATTAAGTATATATGATAATGTATAAATACTAAACTTATTTTATTATTAGGCACATGCCTAAGAATGAACATACCATTTGGAAGCCACGATTAAAACTTGACTATCACGGTATAATAGCGTGAAGATACGACACGAACGGAAATTACAAAAGTTGGGCCTACTGGCTGGCAGATAATCATTTTTCAGAATACGCAATATAAACATGTATGTATATAAAACTGCGTATTTTATAAAACTTTGATTTATTTTGTGACATAGATATGTACTTATGATATGGCGAAGGTTTTGAATCTAGAATCATTGTTTGTAAGCCCAAAGCTTTAAATGCTTGTAAAATGAAGAGCTTAATTAAACCCGACTTGAGATCAGATCTGACTCGACTTGAACTATTTAGTATTAATAGCCATCAATAAAAGTACTTTGAAGGTGGTAGAAACTTGTGTAGTTTGGCACCAAGGTAAGTAGTAATGTATCTGAGACAGATTTTAAGTAGGACTCGTAATCATATCAGTACCCTTTGACGTTTTTACAAAAATGAATGTTTTTATATTTGTTTACGTATTTGCCCACACATTTCCAATCAGCGCCCCTATCGGACTGTCTCAGAACTGATTAGACATATATAGGAAATACCTAAACAAATAAAAAGCAGTTATTTTTTTAAAAACGTATAAACTTATACTAAGGGTACTGGGCTTAATTACAGATGCATTATAGAGTGTATGCTTGTTTGTTATGTTTATAATGCTTTGACAACTTACCAAAATATGGAAAAACAAATCGTGATCACATCTTTTTGTAATCATATCATAGAAATGACACCAGCAAAGAAAGTCTGTTCATTTTTGCCTTGAACACCTCCAGGATTGAATCTAGGAAAACATTTTATACGTACATATCTAACTATGCTTGGAACATAGAGCACACATTCATATCCATCCATTCATCCAAGTGTTGGTACTTTTGGCAACGACCCATGATTACGACCAGAATGCACTTTTTTGAACCAAATTCAAAAGCGCAACCAACCTGAATAGATAGTATTTGTAAAGAAATCTACACAGTAACAGAATGTCACAGTACGGAGTCATTATTTTAAAGAAATTGCGCTTTTGTAGTAATGTTATATCTTTCTGTGTTTTGGTAGCAATGATATATTTTGGAAGTAGGATTTATGTTACTAACTTCAGGTGAGACTTCTATCTGAGGTAGAAAATGCGTTACTCCTGAGGACTAGGAGCGCCTAGTATAAGCAAGTTTCCTTTACCACACAAACTTATGTACTTCCATACACACTACACAGCAATTTAAATCTATTTTATAACTAATCAACAGAAAAAATGTCAAAACCAAATCAAATCCAAGTCGTGTACTTGAACTGAATATTTGACAGCTGAATGCAAAGCATTGTGTTGGTCGAGGATGATTTCTTTTATTTGGCGAACACGGGTCAAACAATGAGGACACTTGTCGAACCGCCGCCGCCGGCTCAGGACGGAATTAAACCAACTTTTTTAATGAATAGGAATAGGTTTGGTTTCAGAATATTTTAAATTTGATTAGGCAGTATTGCTATCACGTGTAGACCCGCCTCGGGTCAATGTGTTTTTAGGTGTAACCATGGACATTCAATACACTAAGTATCATTGCAGTTAATCCAGTAATGTAGACGTGTTGCTCGAACAAACAACATAAAGACAAATAACACCTTTCTAATAATTCAGATAGAACTTGTTGGTAATAAATCAAGAGAAAATTCGTCAAAATCTAGTCAAATCCAATAAAAATCAAGTCATTGTGCTGAATATTTGACAGCTGAATGCAAAGCATTGTGTTGGTCGAGGATGATTTCTTTTATTTGGCGAACACGGGTCAAACAATGAGGACACTTGTCGAACGCCGGCGCCGGCTCGGGACAGAATTAAACCAACTTTTTTGAATAGTTATAGGTTTTGATAGGTAGGTATAAAATAAATTTAAAATAGGTAGATGAAATATTGGATAAATTAAATATTAATAACGGGCGTAAATCCATCCAGCAGTATGTGTGTGATACTGGAACAACCACATATCAACAAATGACGAATAGGTAAATCTATCTTTGAACAAATCAACAGAAATTTTTCAAAAACAAATCATATCTAATACAAGTCGTGTCAATTTTACTGAATATTTGACAGCTGAATGCAAAGCATTGTGTTGGTCGAGGATGATTTCTTTTATTTGGCGAACACGGGTCAAACAATGAGGACACTTGTCGAACCGCCGGCGCCGGCTCGGGACAGAATTAAACCAACTTTTTGTTGAACTGCCGTCCGGTGACGTTGTTTGTTCTGAAAACTGAAATTTATCACACAACTTTCGTGAACAGCTCCAATACTTGTTCTTTATTCGATGGACAATACATGGTAAGATATGTTATGGCTCGAACTAAAGTAAAGTTGACGATAGAAATAAAGAGGAAAAGTTATGTAAGTAATATACATTATTTCAGATATGGCGAAACAAAGTCTCTTAATTATTACTGGTTCTACAAGTGTACTTTGAATATTTGAATAATTAGGATATATAAAAATTACTCCTATAAATATAATTTTGTATTAATTCCCTATGTAAATTTCTTAAATTAATCTTAAAATTATTAGGTAATAATTAAGTATGTATTTAACCAAATAAATAATTAAACTAAAAATTTCAGAAAATAATTTTATATATTACGATTTTCTAAAGTTTCAGATGTTCTTAATTAAATGAATATTAGTTTTTCAGTAATCAGATATTTATTTCAATAATATGGGTGCATGGTATAATTATAATATTCATAAAATTATAATATTCATAACATGATGCTTATTATATGTGTATAGTTTAGAACATCTAAACTACGAGCATTTCAATTATTCCTCAACAATGCCTGAATCACGTAATATATTCAAAATAATTCAAATAAAATCTTGTGCCTCGAACCGCGAATAAAATGTGAAACTTGCCACCGAGTCGGCCTTATTGAATTAGTTTCCAACTTGACGAAAGGGAACCCGATTATTTACCTCTCCGAAATGAAATGCCTCCTTGCTTTTATTAAGTCCTGGTACTTCTGAACTTTTCGCTTCTTTTTAATAGTTTTCTTTTCTAGATTAAAAGAAATTTCATTAATGTAACAATGTAGTTGTAGACCTTATTGTGGCCTACTTGTCCCTTTAACCGATTTAAAAGTTCTATTTTCATTAAAAAGCTACCTTTGCTCTTTTGAAGCTTTCTAAAGTTTTTTTCATAATTCGCTATATTGGCTAGGCTACATTATTTTGTCAGTTCTATTATTAAATGTTTGTTTAAATGTAATAGTATTTTAAGTAGTCTCCGAAAATGTTTAACGATTACCTTGCAATAATAATAACCCGAGCTACTGTTGTATTGTGCTCTTAGAAGCATGGTAGATCGCATGAAGTTTAGTCACTAGTGGTTACTCCACTCAACTGCGGACCGCGTCCGATGTTACTTAACTTTATAAGTTACAATGTTATGTGTGCTCTTCCTTTAAGTGCGACGTTAATATGTTACGGCAGATCATTTTTACCTTTAAATGTAGAGAACATTTAAGTACGAATTATTCCTTGTGACTGAGTTGTAGAGATTTTTTCAAACATCATTAATTACCTATAATATTTTAGTAGAGATTTTACGGAAAATTTAATACCATGGCGTATAGAACAGGCTTCTGTGAAAATGTTATCTAAATTTGCTATGAACTTGATATTTTACAGTACGGAAAAGGTTTCACGGAGCGCAGTCACTCAAAGGTATCTTAAAAGTTCCATAGTAGGTATCAGCGACCCTTCCGCTATCCGATACGAATAATTTATGAACAGAATTCCAAATATTTTTAATTTGAATTAAATCCTATCGAATTGTATTCGAAAAACTGACTATAAACTTAGTAATACGATAAGTGTACTTAACTCTTCAAGTTGTTACGGTGAAAAACAACTCCGCGCATCGAAAAAATATTTACTTTTACAACAAGATCTTTATTGATATGGTTATTACCATAATTGTGTAATATGTAATTTGACTATATTTATTTTAGCGCATGTTCAAACCTTTCAAAAAGAGGTTGTCTCTTTGCTTCGCTTCGCTTGTCGCCACCACAAAGCTATCTAAACTTGATAGTGATCACTAAATCTTCCGCTATCAAGCGCAAATACATCGTAAACATTATTCTAAATACGTCTATTGAAATATATCGCAAATAAATCACATCACACTGATCTAAATACGTCTATTTAGATATTTAGTGCAAGATTTTTACTATACATTTGTTATTTCAGCATACAGAATGGGCCACACTTGGCGCCATCAGTCAAAGTTATCTAAACGCGATAGGCAGCCGCTGCCCTGACGCTATCTCGCGCGAATATATTGTGAACATTATTCAACACTTTCAATTTATACTCTGCAACATAGCCATATCTTAACAAAATATTTTAGCTATGAATTTATGGCTGCAACTTTTGCCGCTATTGTTCGAGACGTGTATAATACTACACTGCTTCAATGTGTGTAGGGAAAATGCATTAGTGATCAGTCCGAATGGGCCTCTCAAACCGCCAAGGCCTCGGCCAAGGTTTTGTCCTTAACCCACGACTGTTCGACCGTACGGGGTCACTCGGAGTGGCTAAATGCAAATTGATAGACGTCACATAGGCTAGAGATTGTTTTCAAAGAATCATGAATTCAAAAGTTATAAATAGAAAATAAAATTAAATGATTACTTTAGTGCTACCCCCGCATCTGACGTCATATCTCAAAGTTATCTCAACTTGCGGTGGGCTTCAGCCGCTCTGACGCTATCTGTTTAGAAAACTATGATTATTACGAGTACTATTCTAAACGTTTTCTTTTTGAATTGAATATTAAATAGACGTATTCTGAGTTAAATCTAGCCTATTTAGGATTTTTGTTGACATTTGAATTGAAAATTAAATTTTATTTTTATTTTTAAACTAACTTTTATTTACGTTGCAAAATTAATGATAGGTACTTATCGAGATAAATGAAGGTACAGGTATTATTTTGATTTTTGATTTATTAATTGAACTGTAATAGGTCGATTTTTAAAGTGTATGTACCTATATACATATAGTTCGTTAACAATACAAAAACAAAAAAAAGAGTTGAAAATCTAGTTCTACGTAACCCTTCGTGTACAAGTTCGACTCGCACTTCACCGATTTTATTACTCTCATTTCCCGCATTACGTTTCTATACCGCACTACAAATGTATCCTGAGGCCCTAAACTAAAATTTTAATGCAAACGTACCATAGACAATATCTGTAAAATTATCTAATCTGGGGCGATAGTAGCGCCGCCTGGTGGAATATTGTGTGAGGTTTATTATTCTCGCCGCAACCCACTTTTGCTTTGACGGGAGCTAGGCTCCACTTTTTACAAGGTTTCATTTAATATTACGTAACACCAGTTACTGCCTATAAAGAATTCTGATATTTTTAAAAGCTTGTATTTAACTAGACTTGTTAGTTTGTATGTGTTAGTGTCAAATCTTGCAACTGAATTTTAAGCCAATTAACTCGAACCGAATTTTCTGAAATTTTGCAAATTCTTTTACTTTAGATGATAATATTTAAGTAGATACAAGTTTTATCAAAATAAAATTAAAATTTCAAACACAATATTACAGACATAATAATATGTAGTTTACATAGAAGTAATATTAGTATTACTTTATATAGAGGCAATAATAACAGTAGGTTAGAAACTCGTAACAAAAGCTATTGGAGTTTACTCCTTAAGAAACGATTTGAGTTATAAGGCCCGGTACGGAAATTTTATGAGGAGTAAAATCAAGTGTAACACGAAAAGTTGAGGCGTAACGGAAACCAAAATATGAATCAAGAGTGCTTTTATTAATTTAAAATACAGTAAGTTCAAATCCCATATGAAAGTAATTATTACAATAAAAATAATTAGCAATATATAAAACATTAAAACGTCATTAACTAATTTGTTTACATTTTTGCATAAATTAAGTTATAGGTTTGATCATTTATAAACACTGTGAAAAATATGAACATTGGCGCCATAATATAATTAACAATCTTTTAAGAACGTTTTTAAAGAAGAGTAACATATAAAATCAGTAAGCAATTGAATAAGATATAATATTAGCAAAATAAGTTTTTAACATAAAGAGGCTTTTGTAAGTTACTGATATATTAATTTAACTTATAAAAATGGATGCATTATTGATCAGCACCATCTATCAACGATAAACGGGCAAAATCAAAACAGTATTATTTAATATTTATTACAGAATTATTGCTAATGAATTATGTTCAAAATAAGTTATATAAAATTAGCAATACGTTTTAAATGAATTCTAGAATTATAAAACATTCAGAAACAATCCAAATTACATATAATGACATGTTTATTGAGTCTCATATAAATTGCATCCGTAAATTGCAACAAGGATATTTTATAGATGGCAAAGAAATTATAATTATTAAGTTTTAAGTTATAAAACGTTTAACATTGTTTTAAATATAAATAATTATATTATATTAAAATTTACTTTAATATAAACAATTATATTAAGTTACCATTATAATATTTGGAACCAAAATACATAGATTGATAAACTTGCAAACTTACAATTTATAAAACTTGCCACTAGATGGCGCTATTTTATATTATTTTGTAACATACTTTATGTAATACGCATTATTGAAGTAATATAAATAATCCGAATAATTACAGATATATGTTTGTTTCTCTTATCATTTTAGCAGATGCGTTCATTTACCTACCCTTTTTTCTATTCGATATATATCATAATTATCATTCGTAAGGAGTAAACTCCAATCGTGCGTCGTAGCTGACACACACACACTTTTTTTTAAGGAGGGATATATTATTAAATTTTGAATTTCGAGGTTTTATGTATCACAAAACATCCTCGAAAAAATAATCTTACCGTCTCTCAAGGTTTTCTGCCCGGGGCAAGTCTCGCTCTTAAACAAAATCGCTGGTATCCACGTTAAATAGAATTAATTTGTATATTTATTAAACCTTTTACTAAATAAATAGAGTACCTAGTAGTTTGTTGTGACATTAGACTAACATGAACAAATTCAACGTGACAAAAATGTTTACCTGCTTATCTCTAGGGGCTAATGTTGGAAAACGTTTAGTTGATTCGGATATCTGATAAAAATAGTGTCATTACTGGAATTTATATCTTTGAAAATACCTGCTCTGAAAATATTAATATTTTACCGTAAACTTATAATAACCCACGTACACTATTAAACATGGGCGTTATTACTATGAAACTTATAAATTACAATAAAATCTTATTCAAAACCTACATTATAATTTAGGTACCTACTTAATATTGATAGATTCGATTCTAACGAGACTTTCACACAAAAACAGATTACTTCAAGATTTTTTACACAGATTTTCCATTTCAGATACCTTTAGGACTGCTCCATTTATCACAGCGCGGGTGGATTATGTTAAAAGTCATATTAAAATAATATCCAAAACCGACGTCATAAAATCTAGGTGGCCTAGTTAGAACAACGTATGCTCGTTAATAATGCTCGCAAACACGTTAACCTTGATGACGTTGCGCCAAAAGATAAGGGCTGTGTATTTAGAGGAACAGGGAACTGGCCTGGATACAGCCTTGTTTACTTTATACACTAAAGTAGCTTGCGGTGTTTAAGAGATAGTTTAAATAGACTGCGTTTATAAAAACGATTTACTACGGAGTTTAAGAGACAGTTTATAGAGACTAAAGAGTATGATTTTTTTAATAATATACGAGTAACAGACGAGCATGTAGTCCATCTTATGGAAGTGGCTACTGCCGGCCATGGATATCTGTAGTCAATCCCAGATTTATTATATCCCTACCTGGGGTTGGCTACAGATGCCCCGCTTCCCCTGAGAATTAAGCTGGATTTCCTCGGAAAATTGTCTCTCTTGCCACACCCTTAGAATTACCTATGCCCGTTAATAATATTCGCAAGCACGTTAACCTTGATGACGTTGCGCTAAAAGATAAGGGCTGTGTATTTAGAGTAACAGGAACAGGGGGCTGGCCTGGATACAGCCTTGTTTACTTTATACACTAAAGTAGCTTGCGGTGTTTAAGAGACAGTTTAAATAGACTGCGTTTATAAAAACGATTTACTACGGAGTTTAAGAGACAGTTTATAGAGACTAAAGAGTATGATTTTTTTAATAATATACGAGTAACAGACGAGCATGTAGTCCATCTTATGGAAGTGGCTACTGCCGGCCATGGATATCTGTAGTCAATCCCAGATTTATTATATCCCTACCTGGGGTTGGCTACAGATGCCCCGCTTCCCCTGAGAATTAAGCTGGATTTCCTCGGAAAATTGTCTCTCTTGCCACACCCTTAGAATTACCTATGCCCGTTAATAATATTCGCAAGCACGTTAACCTTGATGACGTTGCGCTAAAAGATAAGGGCTGTGTATTTAGAGTAACAGGAACAGGGGGCTGGCCTGGATACAGCCTTGTTTACTTTATACACTAAAGTAGCTTGCGGTGTTTAAGAGACAGTTTAAATAGACTGCGTTTATAAAAACGATTTACTACGGAGTTTAAGAGACAGTTTATAGAGACTAAAGAGTATGATTTTTTTAATAATATACGAGTAACAGACGAGCATGTAGTCCATCTTATGGAAGTGGCTACTGCCGGCCATGGATATCTGTAGTCAATCCCAGATTTATTATATCCCTACCTGGGGTTGGCTACAGATGCCCCGCTTCCCCTGAGAATTAAGCTGGATTTCCTCGGAAAATTGTCTCTCTTGCCACACCCTTAGAATTACCTATGCCCGTTAATAATATTCGCAAGCACGTTAACCTTGATGACGTTGCGCTAAAAGATAAGGGCTGTGTATTTAGAGTAACAGGAACAGGGGGCTGGCCTGGATACAGCCTTGTTTACTTTATACACTAAAGTAGCTTGCGGTATTTAAGAGACAGTTTAAAAGACTACGTTCATAAAAACGATTTACTCCGGATTTTAAGAGACAGTTTTTAGAGAATAACGAATATGATATTTACGGTTTTCTTTTTGAACTGTTATTGGCGTTTGAAATTGCATTAAAAACATCCGAAATAACAGTAGTATAAGGGGTAAAATGTGATACTATTGAGAATAAAAAAAGATTATGCTTGTAACGTTATCTTAGCTTATAAACTTATATGTAGACCTTCTAGATCTTATGAGAGTACTATGATGGGTACCAGGCGGAAACAAATATAAGCACACAATGTTATCCAGAACAGATTTCAACAACTGATTTTAACTATAGGAAATCCAGGTCGGGAATCTAACCCGGATCCTATTAAACTAGTGTGATCATTACTACCAGTTCTTGTAAATACAGCCGAGCTCTGTGACTTTCCCTAGGGGAGGTTTAAAAATCCCGTCACTAATTTCCGTAAAGGTGTCTTCTAAACACGAAATCAAAACGTTTCCCTTCAAAGGGCACCGCATCAAAGGCCGTCCGAGGCGCCGCGGTCCAATTGCCTAATGATCGCGTTCGTTCACCACTTTCCACTAGGATATTATAAAATAGGGTGGAATGGCTGGTTTGTGGTTAAAAATACTTAATTTGAAGATTTAAAGTGGCTATAACGAAATAAAAAACAATGCGATATTATAATATCCGTACATAAATTGCTGTCGCCCGCTTATTTTGTATTTATTGTGTGGACACTTATATATGTATACATAGTATACATATAATAAAAGGGCAAAATATTACAAAGTATGATTAATTTACGTCGTTGTAATAAATTGTCTACATTAAATATATTTAATTTAACTAATCTTATTACAAATGCCTTTTTTGGTTTTGGTCGACTTGGCGGTGGCACTGCCGTGCACCCCCAATGATTTTAACTAAGAACGAGCCTTCCGTTCAACAATATTTTTTTTATTAATAAAAATTAAAAATGAAGTACTTACTTTTAACGTATAACGAGGTTGGTTTCGAGAACTCGGTGCCGATGGCGTTCTCCGCAACGCACTCCAGCTTGCCTTGGTCGCCCTCTTCGCTCTTCACGATTTGTAATGTACCTGTAATAAAAAAAAGTTTTAATTATTATATCGAAATATTTTTGGCTAAGAAAGATTTTATGCTAGGCTTTAGAGGTGCGGTTTTTTTTTATAATATAAGAGTAGCAGACGAGCATGCAGTCCACTTGATGGTAAGTGGCTACTGCCGCCGATGGACATCTGCAATCAATCCTAAATGGGATTAGATATTCCTACCTGAGGTCGGCCACAGATGCGCCGCTACCCTTGAGGACTAAGCTGGAACGCCTCGGTAAGGCATGTCTCCCTTACCACACCCTTCAAACCAGAACACAGCAGCGTATAACACTGCTGTTATGAGGCAGAACTAGGTGTAGGGAACCACAAGGGGTTTTACCAACTTATTCAAACTTTACAGTACACAGTACTTTTGAGGGTAATGCTTTTGGAGCGTATGTACAGTAAGTCTCATTCTTGTGCGCACGCCCTGTAGGCCAAACGGTTTAACAAATTTTAACGTGTGCGGTACCGTTGAATACGTCTCAATTGTGGTAGTAACGTAGGCTATTTTAAGCAGTATGGCTATCGCATTAACTGCATTTCCGATAAATTATAGTGCAAACTACTAAAACAACGAAACAAAATGGTAATTTTAAGTTTAAGTCGAGTTTTGCGGTACAGAATCCGACATCTATTAAAGAACACATCTTTGTAAATGTACACACACACACTTCTCTTCATTTTAATATCCCACTACAATAAAACCAAACGAACCAATTACTTCAAATGGAACAATAATCGCAACTTTATAACCGCTTTTATCAAAACTAAAACAGAAACAATAGCAATATGAGTAAGAACGGACTAATATCAAAATGAACTTCGGTAGCCCCGTTTTATATAGGGGTGGGTTTAAGATTTATGCGTTAATAACTCGCCCCTTACGACCGCTTACAGATATTGGGGTCATTAAGTTATTGTAATGAAATACACCTGTTGGCATGTCTTGTTATAAGCTAATTTGAAATTTAAATGCGGTTTACCAATTGACCTACCTATGAATGGGTAAGTCTTGACCAAGTAAGTAACCTCGGAGCTGCTCAAATGTCAGATTGAAAAGCTATAAGCTATAAAATAAAAAGGTGCTACAATGTCGGGTTATTTCCCATTTGTGTGAGAAAATATATATAAAACACGAGCTCGCGGCTTCGCTCGCGTTACGAAGTAATATTTTCATCCCCTATTTTATCCCCTTGGGGGTAGAATTGATCAAAAGTGGATGCCTACGTCATAACATCTACCTGCATGTCAAATTTCAGCCCGATCCATCCAGTGGTTCGGGCTGTGCGTTGATAGATCACTATGTCAGTCAGGAAGGGCTCGAACACAAAACTGCGATGCGACGCGATGCGAATTCGCAACGCAGAAAATTGCGATGCGAATTGCTGCGATGCGATAACGTGCGGCGTAGCGTCTCTCAGGGTGACCAACAACAACAACCACTGTGCGATGCGAATCAATTCGCAAGTTCTTGCGATGCGTCGAGGGAGCTCGCAGATTTTTGCGATGCGACGTCGCATCGCAGTTTTGTGTACGAACACTTAACTTTGAGTTATATATATTTAGATTTAAAAACTCAATGTAAACTATTAAATCAATATCCAATGTACAATATCTTGTCTGCAAGCTTTTTTATGTATTACTGCTGGGCACGAGTTTCCTTCAATAACTGGAGGAATTTTGGACCGTACTCCACCACGACGATTAGTGCAGCGAGGCACTGGCCTGTGGTCTTCGCTTAACAAATGCGGTTACCCATGCAACTACTGATGGCGCCAGACATTGTCTTAATTTACAAATCGATTGAGATCCCTACAATTCCCTTATTTTTTACTAGAGTAGCAAACTAGCAAGCAAACTGCCTGACGGTAAGTGGTCATTGCCGTCCATGGATTTATGACCAACCACACATAAGACGAGGTTCTACCTGAAGCCGATCACAGATGCTTTGCCTCTCCTGAGGAATAAGATCGCCAGTAACTCTAATCTTTAATCGAAATGCGACGACTGCCTTACGCTACAAATAATACTTTACATTTGGTAATTTCCAACACATTTTAACGTACAATATTGAACTAATCATACATTCAAGAATCGTTTGCATCGAACGGCAAAAATAAAGCAAGAACCTTACGACCGCCGTATTTGCCGTACATAGCACTGAACAGTGGGTAGATATTGTAAAATTCGTATTGCGAGCAAACAGGAACCAAACACCGAATATTCAATATGCAAGGTTATATAGAGTCCCATTTAGGGTTGCCACCTTTTTTGACGAAAAATAGTACTTTTTTAAACTTGTTAATATTGTGTTATCATGGAAATTTCAGAAAAAGGACCACATTTATTTTGAATTTTAAGTCATACATACATCTTTGGTGGTTATTATTAAATAATAATAGAAGAAATCAGACTAATTTAGATCCATATAAGTACGTGAGTAAGTGCCCGGAATGTATAAATAATGTATGTATGAAAGTATTATTCGTACTATGTTATTTTAATTACACATTTTTTCCTAAAATTTAGTACATTACTTTAGTACACATTACTTAAATTAAATTATAGTACGAGTGGCAACCCTATATTCCTGTGGCAGTGGATTTTAAACCTTATTTCGAGACACGGTGCAATATATTTAAAATACCGAAGACATTGTTGGTAGCGATGGTCCCGTATTAAACTTTTCAACTTATTGAGTAGTTAGGGGTTCCGAGTACGGGTTGAAAGGTTGTCAAAGGTTTCCATCGTTTTACGAACGTAGGTATGTATTGCCGTAAATTGGTACAATTTGTGAGTTCTTCCGCCTTCGATTTCGTATTGAATGCTTTGCGAATAATTCGTGGTATAAAGCGAACTTTTCGTGTGTTTTATTTATGGTTGAAATAGGGCTATAAATGGCACAGGTATAAATGGAATTAACTATAACTTTGTCTACGTTTAAAGTAGTGATAGCCAGGTTGTTAAACTTGGCCTCTCAATCGCGGGTGCGAGGTTCAAATTCCGGGAACGCACTTCTGATTTTTCAAAGTTATTTATGTATTACAAATTAATTATCACTTGCCTAATCTGTCAAGAAAACATTGCGAAAAACTGCGAGTTTTTTTTTAAAGTTTTGATAGATTCTTGTAAAAGTTCTGAAGGATATTCAACACGGCATATACATAGATAAGACCTAAGAAAGGATTTTCGAAACTATCCCCTATGGGTGTAAGAGACGAACTCTGTTGCCTATAAATTCGTCCCACCACCACGCCCTGTTTTTATAATCTCGGCGGCTTCCCGCAACCATTTCCGGAGCTCACTAAATCTGTGGACAGCCATAACATAAATCAATGTACGCAATAATCATTCTTTATACGCCCATTCATTAGACGGTCTTAGTTGCGGTCATAAGTGTCTCCAGTGAGATCGCGTTGACCACTTAATCAACCAACGCAAAGTAAACCTTACCTTCCCTTCTAAGAGCTAGATTAAGCGGGCATCTGTGATAAAGCTTCCCTGACCAAATTATACAGGCCTCTGGAGTTATATGGTGTTACACTTAAGTCTTCTGTTTCGTGTTGATTGCGGAAGGCAGGGTGGGTCCGGTGACGTTGGTTCTAATATAATGCCGCAACGACGCTATTCCGGCCGACGTTTATGAATAGCGCTTATTTTTCTTTTAATTACGACCCCCTGGTCCGGACCGACAAGCTAAGTGACTGCGGACAGTGGGGTGAACAAACGGATGGTACACAAAAAGGCGTGCCAACCCACATGCGTATGTGTTTTTCCAACAATAAAATAGGGATAAGCCTTATTTTAGAAAGCAGAGTAATTTATGTATCGGAGTTCCTTGAATGTTTAACGTATTTTGGGTTGAGACTTGAGATTAGTCTATATATCGGAGAATATAAATTGGTGATGGAATATTCTAAACTTTCCGAACGTCTGAATGTTAACTTACATTCGGATAAGATTTTACATATTAAAGTGACGAAAAACATAGCGAAGAATTTTTGTTATTATGTTGAAAAGGGATTTTTTTATTTCAACTTTTTTTAAGTTTTTGCTCTTTTAGTGGTAAGGGTCCTGCTACCCATGAACACAATTATAAATGTAGGCAATCTGTTTCAGAAATCAGCAACGTATTGACAAGTTGACAAGGAAAAGAAAAGTTTACACGGTGAACTAAAAAGCAATTGCAAAGTAATATCTATCACATAAAGAAAATTGGCCGTAATAAATGTCGAAAGAAACTCCTAAAAGCTACTATTTTTAGCTTAGAGCCACTATTTGCGGGCTTGGAGCGGAAAGTCGAGGTGAAAAATGACAGTCCCCGGGTAAAAAATGAACGCCATAATCGCAAATATGTCGGCGGTGGCCGTCGGAGTGGCCCATGGGATTTCTGGTAATCAAATAATACTGGACGTCGACGTGAATCGTGGGAAAAGGTTCCAGTAGATCTGGATATAATGTTAGTGGATCTAGGCTTAAGGTTGGCGGAAAGTTAAGGTCATACAATAAAGGTATTAAGGTAATGACAGTGATGACCTGGTGGCATGATTGTCACAGGTTTAAATATTAGGTACGTAGATATTTTATTTGGATGTAAAATGCGAATTAGTAATTAATTATCGGATGCTTTAATGATGAAGAAAAAAGTCCTTAAAACATTAAAATCCAATTAATCGTATACCGTACCGTTAATAATATAATGTAACGATACAGCTTCATGTAAAGCGATAAATAATTTATAATATTTATGTAAAACTAGCGTAGAATACATAAGGGAAGAAATACGCCAGTTATAAAGTCGGAACCTATGTTCCTTCGAACTTCCTAAACTATTTTAGGAAGTTCGAAGGCGTCCGCGGACAAAAGCTTGAAAGCTCGAAGCTCGCGAAGCAGTTTAAGGTTTTATGCGATTGTTATTGAAATAATTCCGAGGTCCGCGGAAGTTTTAACAATAAATTAAGTTCAGCCGCGGTGCATCTGGCAGACGTTCTGACACGATTTAGGGATTTGAAAAAAAAAAATTGTCGAGTCGTTTAAAAATAATTGAACAAATTTTAACGCCTTTAAAAAGAATTATACGAATATATATTTATATACAATCAGGAAACTAGTAAATTAGGAAATTAATATTTTCCAATTAAAAAAAATGGTACGCAGTCGAGAAAATCTGGTTTGAATTTTTACAAGTAAATATTTTAATTTTTTTAATTATAAAATGATAGCGGATAGAATCCTCATTTTAAATTCTTTTTTATCAGCTGAACTGATTTTCTTTAAACTTTTACATGGAGGTAGTTAAGTTCGCAGGACTATAAAATTAGTTATAAAATATCAAGGATTGAGTAAAACTTGCGGAACACGCGTTCATAAAAACGTATTTATTTTTATGAATTTAATTTTATTTGTATAGTTTAAAATGGCTATGATCTTATGACATACACATTGAAAGACGTTAACCAACCAAAACTCATTTATTGTCTGATAAACGCGGCCTAAAAGCTAATCCATTAAACTAAATAATTGTCATCCCACAAAGAAAAGAGCCATTAACATCAGAAAGCGACATAAGGAGCGTAAGTCCGGCAAAGCCAGTGACCTTAATCAACCCGCCCAGTTATTGTTGTACGAATTAAGCCTCGCTTTTTGCTAGAACAACAGCCGACCGGCGCCATTCAAACTTAGGGGTCCGCATTTGTATGTAAATGAATCGTAATCTCGCGGTGGCGCGCAATCACGCGCACGTCCTCGGGGACGCCGTCTAAACAAACCTAGGTACCGGCTGTACACACGTTTTCTTGTAATCTCTTTATGAGGTTTCGTAAAATTTAGACAGAATCAGAGTCTGGGAGATTTGATAAATTTGGCGTACTTGCTTGGCGTAATTTTCCAAAATTCAAGTTCATAAATATTTCGAAAAGTACTCGCATTACTTTTTCCACTGTGGAAAAAGAGTATAATAAGCAAATAACAAGATCCTACTACAACAGTGTTTAATAAATTACCAATTAGTTAAGTAGAATGCCAGTGAAAGGTTAGTTCCTTATTTAAAGATTTATAAATTAAATGAATCGTAATCTCGCGGTGGCGCGCAATCACGCGCACGTCCTCGGGGACGCCGTCTAAACAAACCTAGGTACCGGCTGTACACACGTTTTCTTGTAATCTCTTAAAGAGGTTTCCTAAAATTTAGACAGAATCAGAGTCTGGGAGATTTGATAAATTTGGCGTACTTGCTTGGCGTAATGTTCCAAAAATCCTGTTCATTAATATTTCGAAAAGGACTCGCATTACTTTTTCTACTGTGGAAAAAGAGTATAGTAAGCAAATAACAAGATCCTACTACAACAGTGTTTAATAAATTACCAATTAGTTAAGTAGAATGCCAGTGAAAGGTTAGTTCCTTATTTAAAGATTTATAAATTAAATGAATCGTTATCTCGCGGTGGCGCGCAATCACGCGCACGTCCTCGGGGACGTCGTCTAAACAAACCTAGGTACCGGCTGTACACACGTTTTCTTGTAATCTCTTTATGAGGTTTCCTAAAATTTAGACAGAATCAGAGTCTGGGAGATTTGATAAATTTGGCGTAATGCTTGGCGTAATTTTCCAAAAATCATGTTCATAAATATTTCGAAAAGGACTCGCATTATTTTTTCCACTGTGGAAAAAGAGTATAATAAGCAAATAAAAAGATCCTACTACAACAGTGTTTAATAAATTGCCAATTAGTTAAGTAGAATGCCAGTGAAAGGTTAGTTCCTTATTTAAAGATTTATAAATTAAATGAATCGTAATCTCGCGGTGGCGCGCAATCACGCGCACGTCCTCGGCGACGTCGTCTAAACAAACCTAGGTACCGGCTGTACACACGTTTTCTTGTTATCTCTTTATGAGATTTCGTAAAATTTAGACAGAATCAGAGTCTGGCAGATTTGATAAATTTGGCGCTTGGCGTAATTTTTCAAAAATCAAGTTCATAAATATTTCGAAAAGTACTCGCATTACTTTTTCCACTGTGGAAAAAGAGTATAATAAGCAAATAACAAGATCCTACTACAACAGTGTTTAATAAATTACCAATTAGTTAAGTAGAATGCCAGTGAATGGTTAGTTCCTTATTTAAAGATTTATAAATTAAATGAATCGTTATCTCGCGGTGGCGCGCAATTTGGTATTGACTCTTGGAGTCTCAATCAATTTCACAAAATCAAAATTTATAAAAAAAAAATGGGATATTTTCATCAAGTGTCTTATAATAACTTGATTAGCTGTAGCACTTTAGTGAAAAACAGTAAATGTTGGTAAACAATAATATAAATTATAGGAATGCTAAAACAAACAAATCTTAATCTCGCTGTGGAATGCAATCACGCGGCCTGTCCTGAGGACGGATGTGTTTCAACAAATCAACATACCGCCTTCTTGTAATTTCTATTTAAAAGGCGGTTTGTTAAAAAATAAACTCTATTTTCGATTAAATGTATAGCTAATTCGATTAATTATTCAATAACGTTACACTATTTAACCGACTTCAAAAAGGAGGTGGTTCTCAATTCGGCCGGTATATTTTTTTTTGTCTTCCTAAGTTGAACACAGAGTGTTTAATAATGTAAGTAATGTGTACCTATGTTGTGAGTCAGTGAAAGGTTAATCCATTACTAACGAATCGTAATAGTAAATGTATCGTAATTTGGTGGTGGCGTGCAATCACACGCACGTCCCTAAGGGCGTAAAAAATTGTGCAAATGTGCAATTGTGCAAATCGCAAAAAATTGCTAAAACATTTTATTTTATATGTAATATAGGAGCAGCAGACGAGCATGTAGTTAGTTGTGTAGGTATGTTAAAATCTCAAAGTAAGATGGCGATAATTGATTTAAAATGAAGTGAGAATATTGGTAGCGAAATAACTGGCTTTAAAATTAAACGAGAACGCACGACACCCTTTGTTCCAACTATAGTTTAATAACTAACAGACATAATAGGCCGTAAAATATTAATTCCCTTTATTGTTCGCAATTTTCAATTTAATTTTAAAGGTGTTATAGTTAGCGGACTGTATTTCAGTTTTAAACGAAGGCAAAAATTGGTATATTTTCACTTAGGCTGTCGCCTAAATGTTGCTACATTGTCACAATAGTATCAAGCCATGCTGTACCTCTGGGTGTTCTAGGTCTGTACCCTTACCATGAGTGTCTTGTTTTTGTTTACGTATTTCCCATATATTTCCAATCAGTTCTGATACAATCTGCTATGGGCGCTGATTAGAAATGTATGGGCAAATACGTAAACAAATACAAAAATAGTCATTTTTGTAAAAAGTCATACTAAGGGTACTGTACAGATTTTCTTGCGTTTATTATTAAGTTTTAGGGAGTTAAACACCTATGTTATATTCTACATCGTCGAGAACTAAATAGGTACGTAGAGAAGTGCTATGAACGAATATTGTGTTGTATGTGCGACTCTGTGAGATCTAACCAACTTATATGAAGACTTTTTAGCATAATTATCTGTCACATAAGACATTAAAGTGGGGTTTTAAATTATCGTATCCTTTTTCAAATACATTTTAAGCGTCGTACATTTAAAAAAAATCATTCTGCCAGAGGAAGAGTCTAATACAACATACATAGAAGTTATTTCATATAGCTAGATTTACTTTAGTATTTTACTAAGTAACGTTATTGATACATGATCAATCGAAAGGAGTATTGTTTTAAATTATAATTAACAGTCTTTGCGTTGTTGACGTATTAGATGTCGAATTAGAGCAGAGATTCTTAAGAGGTCTCTAGCGGAATCGAGGTATGTGTCCGCGCGGTGGGGAAACATTGATAAGAACTGATGTTTGCGATCGAAGTGGATTATTATTTTGTTGTGATTTGAAGCGTGTGGTCACTACTTTGAACCTGCTACTCAAACCCTTTGTTTGTAAAGTAATAGTAGTATAGTTATTTTGTAAGCCCGAAGTTATAAATGTTAAGAACAATAAATACTGTGAGAGTATTGTTTTAAATTATAATTAACAGTCTTTGCGTTGTTATCGTATTAGATGTCGAATTAGAGCAGAGATTTTTAAGAGGTCTCTAGCGGAATCGAGGTATGTGTCCGCGCGGTGGGGAAACATTGATAAGAACTGATGTTTGCGATCGAAGTGGATTATTATTTTGTTGTGATTTGAAGCGTGTGGTCACTACTTTGAACCTGCTACTCAAACCCTTTGTTTGTAAAGTAATAGTAGTATAGTTATTTTGTAAGCCCGAAGTTATAAATGTTAAGAACAATAAATACTGTGATTACTGTGTTTGTGTCTGCATCTACTCAATGACAACCCATACATTCTATTAATGATGTCGATGAGAGCCGTCCTTTTAAGTAGACTTAGAATACTCGTAGTTTAGTTGATATTTGCTTTAAATAACATAAATACATAGTAACTACATTATGTGTTGTAAATAATACCATTTACTTTTTTTTGATGTTCAATACTGCATCTTGTTTATTCTAAGATTGTAGGCATCCGATATCAACCTGTATCGCAGAAATCTCATTCGAAAGAGTGGTATAAGAATAACGAAGTAGAAGAAATAGGTAAAAGAGACTGAACAAAGTTTTCCTATTAACTTTTCTTTTAGCAGAAAATCCTGATTAGCTTTAGAAAACAGAGCTGAACATGCGAAATGCGAATTTATATAATAGTGTTTACTGGATATTCTGCCTAAATATTTCAGTGTTTTTTGTGTGAAGAATTTTTTGAGCAAATTATTTTTTTTCTAGAGTATATTGTCGAAATAGAGGTTTTAAGCGAGCCTATTGCTATTTTTCTGCAATGTGAAAGATAAAGGAATTGAGTAGCGCTCGTTATTAATAATCAATCTATCCAATGCTTTTCCTCCCAAAAATCGATATTAAACAATTTGTTCATATTAAATATTGTCATCTTTGATAGGCAAAACGGTTAATTATTAATGGTGGACGTAACTCACCAATCTTTAATACAAATCAGAAACTCCGTATTATGAATTATTACTTGCTTTAAAAGTAAGGGTAAAGTATTGTAACGAAACCTGCATACTTGAGAGATCTTTAAAAAAATCTCAAAGTCTTCTAAAACGCACTTGGAAGGAGCAGTGGACCCTGGTCTAATCCTTCTCATTCTGTCAGGGGTCCGTGCCCAGCAGTAGGACAGAAACGGGTTGTAATGTACCTATATAGTACATTTCAACCTTCGAGTTTTAAAACAGCATCACAGCCAGGAAAGATCCGAATATTTATGGGCTCAAGTTTCAATTAAAATATAAGTCCTTCAAAACTCGAACGCCCTTCGCGCCGTCCATTAGGGAGTTGCTGTAATAATTATCTTCGAACTAACACTTAGAGCTACGAAATATTGGAGTCGACCAAGGAGAAATAATCCTAAGGAATAAATTAAAGTTAATGAGATTAAAGGAGCCACGGCAAGTCGCCCGAGCTTACTCTAACTGAATTTAAATTACTTCCTCACCTCTTGTGAAGTGCATAATGGCATTAAAATTAAAATTATTAACATTTCGGCGAGCACCGCCACGGATTTGAGTGAAGCTTCAATTTACAAATAATTGAATGCCCGTCTATTATTATCTGCATACTAAAATAAAATTTGAGTTCCTCTCGTCTTAACTTATTTCTGTTCTGCTGGGCACGTGGTAAGCACCTCTCATAGTCCACCGCTCTGGCCTTTTGGAGATTGATAGACCTCATACAACTATGAGATTTTTTTTTTTATAGTAAAGGCCTTTTAGCTATGTCATTTTCGTTGTATTTATGCTGAGGATAAAGATGATCGCCTCATATGTTAGTCAGTCGGTATCCAGATCCTTCTGCCAAAACGCAAAACAGCTTCACACTATACATGAGTAAGGTGGTAGTGTCTCTCGCGCGAAACTATACTGCTCTGCCATTTTACAAAAACACTACAAAGTAACCACTAAAATGGAGCCAAAAAATGGCGCATAGATAGGACATATTCCCCTCATCACATTTATTTATTATGATAATAAATCGCGTTGCATAAATAAAGCACAATAAGCAATTACAAGACAGAGTTCAGCTTTCCGTAAAGTTAAAAAGTAATAAATATAATAACGTCATAAAACTTGTGCTTTCCTGGTAAAAAACTGTAAAATGCACTGATTAAAAACGAACAGAATCCAGGTTATCAAAAGGAAGACAGGAAAAGTTATAAGACTTCTTTAAAATTATGTTCGTATAATTAAAGGTGCACTACTTAAGGCTTAATGGTTATAAAAATATTTGATATATAAGTTAATTAAAATACATCATTAACAGTATATGACTAAATTATATTACGACAATGTTTAATCATTAGGAAAAAAAATCTACACTCCGAATTTGTTAAGGAATATTTCAAATTATTCATACTATTTTTTCGTACTTAAAATTTAAGTATGAAATAATACCTAGTAGCTAGTAATCATAAAGAAAGAAACAAACACCCGTCCGCTTAAAACACACAGTATATGTTACTCTAACAATTTAGACGAATTCAATGACATCTTATATGTAAAATCTGTCAAAGCCGTTCGTATTGTAGGGCGTTCTAAAGAATGCGTCATACATATATACGCTAGGAAAACATTACCCTCCTGTAGCCGAGTGTAAAAACGACTCCATACCCGATCATATATTTATTCATGTCTATGTGCGTTACAACATATACAGAAAACTATAATAAACTTAGCGTCAATATACCTCTTGGTCCGTCAAGGCTACAGATAACAATCACACTTGTCAATACTTGGGGAACCTTAACAAAAGATTTGACAAAGTTCGTGATGGCGGCCAAACTTCGACGGTCAGGCTACGTGTTCGCGTTAATATGGACGGGCTTGAACTTGAAACTTAGAAAACTAGACGAAAATGACATATGAAATCGACTGCTGGAAGTTTGTCAAGTGGGACATTTTATATCAAAAGAAAGATATATTTTAATATATATATTATATATTTATGACTAAGCAAATTAACTACATAGTTGCTGCCTCAATGCTGGGCACTGGCTCTTCATAAGTAAAAGAGACTTGGACTATACTACATTATGTTGATTCAATGCGGATTGGAGGAGAAGTCACCGATTATTTATAATTACTATAATATATAATTTACAAAACAAATTAATATTTTGTAAAGTTTGCTCCAGACCTTCCTCAATTATAAGGAGTAACCTGTGGTGAGTAGTTGAATAGAAAACAGAGTACAAGATGAGTTCAAAAACTCAAGGTGCTTTGATAATATTCAGATTTAAATATGAATCTCTGCATGGGAAATAAATCCTTATTACTAGGACTATAGGTACTTCGTATCTTGAAGTTTACTGGCTATACTACAATATCCAGATATCGTAATATCTACTAGTATTAGTATTTGTACTTACCATGCATTTTGTCATTCAGCAGCGCGTATCGTGGATTGGAGGCGACGTCCAGGGGTAGCGAGTTCCACAGCCACCGGATCTTCGGCATGGGGATGCCATTGGCCTGGCACGGCAGGGTCGCGGTGTGGCCCACTTCCACCACCATCGTGGTTGGCGGTGGCGCGATCGTGGGGAACCCGGGCGGCACTTTGTCGGCTGTAAAAGAGGGGATAGTTAGCTTTTTTGTTTATTCATAAGCGACAATTTTTTTTTACATTTTATTTCTTGTATATAGTATAGAAATCTATAGTTCTCATTTGTAATCACTTATGTGTATATTGGATAAAATGCATTATGTTTCAAACAGAAAATACCTTATTTAATTTTATTTGTACTTATTTTTCTACACTAATATTATAAAGAGGAAACTTTGTTTGTTTGTTTGGTTGTAATGAATAGGCTCAAACTACTGGATCGATTTTAAAAATTCTTTCACCATTCGAAAGCTACATTATCTACGAGTAATATAGGCTAAATTTTATATGAAATATATGTGATAAATAGATTTTGAGGTGGTACAAATTTTGCCGGGTCAGCTAGTATTTTATAAAATTTAAATAATAACCGAGCATAGAACGCGATAGGGTTACAATATGTATTTAATATTAGGAGTAGTTAGTAACTATAATATTCTATTGAAATACTGTTTACTCTCTTTCAATCCTTCGAGAAACCACTTTCTTTCTTTGCGACAAATGTAAGACCAGTTCTATTTTAATCTGTTAACCTATTTGCCTACCGATCTATAAACCTCGACGTATGGATATTATATCCAAAAAATATTTATTTTTATTTTAATGGCTGGTATAAAAATAAAAATGCCTGTAAAAATATACCGAAGCCATTGAATAAATATTTGAATTCCGTTGTAGTTGCTGACCTGTTCGTGTTATGTATGGGTTTTTCCGATACCAAAAAAAATGTGTCTTAGGACGGACAATCTCGATCTGAGGTTGTATACCCATCGAAAGCATAAATGCATCTTGCATCTAGATTTATCCAATCGGCTATATTCCTACTTAATTCATTATCATCAAGGACCTTTAATTATTGTATCACTGTTTGGCATGGGTCTCCTTTAAGAAAAAAAAAACCCTTATTAGATCCTATCTCTTAACCCATCACCAGACTAAAGTCTATCAATTTTTGTTTTAAGTTTTTGGGAAAATTTCAGGTTATTAATTTCTAATAAGCACATAACTACAATGTACATGATTGGCATTTCAACCTCATGCTAGGAATCAAATACCAAAATTCGTATTACAAGGCTTTGCTTCTTGACTCATTATTTTTTTAATTCATTTGCTTTTTGTTTTATTTGTTTATTAGTCAAAATTTAAAACACCTCCTGAGATCACTGTTTTTCAAAGTGTGGTACGTAACTCTCTAGAGGGTCACAGAGTCTCTTTAAGGGGGTCGTAATCTGTAACAGTTTAGTCATGCCAAAAAGTGTATATTCTGCACTCGTTCCAATAAAGATGAGTAAAATATATTTTTCTACGACTTTCCTCAGGAGTCCCGTTCTTATGAGAAATATATGGTCACGCTGTATATTGTACCGCGGAGGTGTAAAGTTTATTGCGTGTTTTTACGCTCAGAATTATCCGCGGAATGAGATGAAAATGTTAAATGTTTGAAAGCAAACCGCAATGCCTCTCGCTTGGTTTACGAGCCTCAACACCGGCCGCAAATTGGTTTCATTCATGGATTTAGACTATTTTTCATTCAACAGTTACTATTCCAGTCTGAATTTACGACCCGAGTTAATAACTTAACAGATAAACATTGGAATAAAATATTTTTAACTACATAATTTGAAAAGAATATCAATGGGGTATGTATATTGGCTATTTATGGTATTAAAAATGTAGCCGAATAAGACAGTTTTTTAACGAGGAAGGATTACTTATTACTCAGTTAAAAATCAACCTTTTACTTCAAAAATACTCTTACAATACAAATAAGTCCGCGACACCAAAAATCAGTCATTGATGTTTATGTAAGTTAAAAGTAATATATTCATACCACCGAACGAAGTCAGCCCTGGTGCCTAGCTAGCAATAATTTGAAAGATAAAATAATAAATTAACGAGCAAGCGTTCACATCGGAAAGCATTCTTAATTATCCGCTCGATTATGCCGCTTTCGTGTCGCTGACAAACGATGTTTTTATTAAAATGACCTGTTTCCCCTCTCCCGATTAATGTACACGTGAAATATTATTTTTTGCTGTCGCCTTAACAATTTGTCACCTCCGTTGTTTATGCGTACGTAATGTTTAGATAGCAGGTTTCATAAATTTTGTGATACATAGTACAATCACATGTGAAATATTGTGGATTTGAATGTGGTAGAACCCTCTCAGAATCGACCGCGGCACCACCGCCACCACCTATTTCTGCCTTATAACAGCAGTGTTAAACGCTGCTGTGTTCTGGTTTGAAGAGTGTTGTAAGGGAGATATACTTTTCCGAGGCGTTCCAGCTTAGCCCTCACGGGTAGCGGCGCATCTGCGGCTGACCTCGGGTAGCAATATATAATCCTATCTGGGGTTGATTACAGATGTCCATGGGCGACAGTAGTCACTTGCCATCAAGTGAACTGCATGTCCGTCTGCTACTTCTATATTAAAAAAAAGTTGCTTATTAAGTTTGATTACAACAAAGGTTCTCAAAGGTTGCCGTAAGATGTATTGGGGTCGAAATTGGTTCGATGGGGTTGCGGTTATTTTATGGCTTTGTGGTGAGATGAGGGACAAAACACAACGGGATCTATACACAAAGCACAATATTTTATTTACAGTGTGTTTTAGTTGCTGATAAAATGTTAAAAGTCAATCCACTAAATGCTGAGCAGATGTTATGTACAAAATCTGGTAAATACCTCAATGATGGATAACTTCCCAACATGGTTCAATTTGTAAAGTATTTAAGCAACGTATTGAAAAATGTATGAACATGAAAAAAATCAGACTTGTAAAATTATGGGGTCAACCATTACTTGTTATAGAATACCTAACTTGATACAGATTACTAACCTTAATATCAGAAATCACACCAAAATAATTCAATTCTGTTAAGAATAATATTAACTAATTTCGTACTTTGAATAAATTAATGTTTAATTTTTTTTATTTCTTTAAATGAGTGCCGACAGTATTTCACGGAATCTAACAGACTTACATTAACAAGAATGACAGAGCTGCTCATTTCACGAATTTCATTTACCTAATGTTTGTTAGATGTCAATGGACGAAAATCGCGTTATAATTACTATTTCGACACATTGATTGCGTGCTCGGCCCACACGCATAACGGTAATGTTCTGGTTCTAATGTTACTTGGAACTGAATTAACTTTTTGTATGAAAATAGTCTTCTAGGCTGTTAATTTGTTACTTGTACTCGTACTTAAACTTTGCAGTTTGGTAAAATAATTCTACGAAACGCCAAACGTTTTCTAGGATTCAGGATTGTGCGTGTTGTATATTGCATGCGCACGGAAAAGGGTAAATAAAGTAAATTACCCTTCAAACTACAACACAATATTACTCAAAACCGCTGTTATAAGATATTCTCGAATATTAATAAAAATATACATAAGTTAGATTAGATATAAGAAGATAATATTTCTATAAATAGCGTGCAATTTGGATGGTAAGTGGCCTCTACATCCCATGGACATCTCTAACCAACTCCATATAGTTGAAACAGGTGTTCTATCTGAAGTCGATTATAGGTACGGTTCCATTACTGAGGACTAAAATGATCGCCTCATACCAGTCAGTCATCCACCCGTTCCACTGAAACATGAGTACTGCTTTATACTAGAAATAAGTGTAGAGGTGGTACCTTTTAACCCCAATAGTTTTCCCTTTCAATATTATTGATATGATTTTTTTTTTTCAACTAAAACCTAAAATCGAAGGTTCCATACATAAGTAAACAGACCATAGCAGTCAGGGATTATTAAATTCATTCCTTAATGTCAAAGAGGCCTTTATTTCACGTCACTAGTACTGAAGGGCTTTATCTTACACTCAAAGGTACGAGGTATGAGCTCAGGTTACTTATTGCCTTTCCTTCGTGCGGGAATTCGAACTCCCGTACAAGGGATTAGGGCTTAAATTTGACGTAGTAGATGTTGGGGAAAAATTGTATTGATTCAAGGCTTTTTGATTAAGCGAATCGCGTTGAAGAAAGGTTTTCATTTAAGAAATTGAGAATGTTTAAAGGGACTTTTATTATTAAAAATATAGAGATTTCAATTTGGTTTACCGTAGTTTCATTGTTGACAATGCTGTATCTAGTCACGCTAAGTAAGGACCTAATTTCCTTTCATGCTGCCGTCTAGCAAATGAGACTCATCATCATCAACCCATTACTGTCCTACTGCTGGGCACGGGTCTTCTCTGAGAATGAGAAAGATTAGGCCATAGTCCACCGCGCTGACCAAGTGCGTATTGGTAGACTTCACATACCTTTGAATTTTTTTTAAGTATTCTCTGGTATGCAGGTTTCCTTACGATGTTTTCCTTCACCGTTTAAGCAAGTGATCATTAATTTCTAATGCGCAGATAACTTTGAAAAATCGGAGGTGTCTGGTATTTGAACCTCGGACCCCTTGGTCAAGAGGCCGAGTTCCTTAACCACTAGGCTATCCCTGCTTTCCTCATCAAAGGAGACTTAAAATCTTCCAATCCTGACCTATACCTGATATACTGATCTGATTAAAGACCCGCCAAATCTTATAATCAGAACGTAACTCACCAATATTCCAGATAGAACCATGTACTACCTCGTAATATAACGAGCGGCGTAATATATTACAATTTGAGGGTAGTCGGGAAACGGGCGCTGTAATTAATATCAAGTTTACGTAAAATTTACCGTCGGCAGACACTGGGGGTGATTTTGGCTTTGTTTCATATGATTAGGGGATGTTATGGCGTGGCAGGTAGCTGAGATTACGTTTGAACCGTAGTTGGTCTATTGCGGTGTGAAGTCTTTTGATGTTCTTTTGCTTTTGTTTGTATATAAATCAAATGATTGTTTTTTGGCGTGTATGTTTTTTTATTCTAGAAATAAATGAGCATGCAGTCCACCTGATGGTAAGTGGCTTACGTCGCCCGTGGACACCTGTAATCAACCCTAGATAGGATTACATATTCCTGAGGTCGGCCACAAATGCGCCGCTACCTCAGGGCTAAGCTGAAACGCCTCGGAAAAGTATGGCTGCCTTACACACCCTTCAAAAAAGAACACAGCAGCGCTTAACACTTCTGCTATTAGGTAGAAATTGGTGTGGCGGTGGTGCCGCCGGAGTCGAATCACAAAAGGTTCTACCACCTTCTTTCAGTCTATGTTGAAACCTCTCGGGTAAATATTTCTTTCTTACCAAACGCTTTCAATCAGCAGCGCTTAACACTATTGTTTTAAGGCATATTTGGCTGTATTACTATAATAAAATAGAATTAAGTATTATATAGTTGAATAAATGCTTTATTTAAATACATTAAGTCCTGGACCAAATAAATGTTTTCAAGTAGTAGAGTCTTATTTGCATAACAAAAATAAAAATAAATTTCAAAAAATCTCATATACGGTGATGTACGCAGATGTAAACGCACAGTTCATAAGCCAATAATAACATTAAGCATCCATTTCATAATTCATCATGTACACAGTTTAATGTGGCTTAACATACGTCATGAGGGTACTAGGCTTGCATGAAATATTAACATGTACGCCAAAATTAATACGTCTCAAGTGGGGCAAGTCAATTGGGGCTGTCTTGGCTTTGCTTGGCATTAGACGTGTAATTTGGTGTTGTGTAGGGAGTACATACTTAATTAAACTTTGTGAATTTTTCAAAGGGAATTTGTGAAGATACAATTTTCTTAACCGATTTTTGACGTGACAACGTCTTATAATTCGATGGAGCCGGCTGCACGCACCAAAAAACATGACTCATGCGGCGTTACCTGAGGCGTTCCATTTAAGGCTTGTAGTGTAAGCGAGAGCGCGGAACGAGCGACAAAGAGGCACAATCGGCCTCCGCGTTCGGCAGCATTCGACATCTGTCTCTTTCCTACTTGCAACCATTCCATCAGTATTTTCTTATGACGTTGTCACGTTCAACTATCGTCAGTAAACCGACTTTACAGACAACCGATTTTTTTGTAATACAGAAGTGGGAAACAAGCCAGTTCACTTAATTGTACGTAGGAATTGCCGCCTATAGATATCTTACACAATATAAGTTCCATATGGAAAAGAAACTCTACCTACAACCGATCATAAAAGCATTGACATTAAGATAGCTAGTACCGATATTTTATTAACCAGGGGGATACCTTCAAAATGTACTCGATGCCGTAGGAGCGACACGGAGTTATGTGGGATTCTTACTGCACTGCAACCCCCCCGGTTGCTGTCCTCGGCGCTGTGTAGAGGACTCCGCGATCTCCAAAGGAAAGCAACCTGAGTCCTTACATAGCTAGTACCCAAGACGGTCTTTATATGTTACCCATCCAATTAAATGTAAGAACTGTTAAAAAAAATAGACGTAGCGGTGATAATTCTTCAGGGGTAACATACCTACTGGTAACATACCACCTATAACTTTTAAAATATATTTGAAAAAATAATAATGTGAGTAATCTTTACTGTTTAAAACAAACTGTTTTTATCCCTCTTTATCCGCTAAAACATATATTTTATTTCTTTTATAATAGTTTATATTACGATTATCCTCTTGTCTGGCTCAAAGTGTATTTAGGTTAGTGCTAATCCCTTTAATTACAACCTTGTTTTATTTATATTTGTTCTGTAATAACATTTTTACTTCAAACATTATATTTGTTGTTTGTATGAGCAACAGTTGTAATAAATATAACGTTTTTTTATTATAACTGAAATGATTTACTTGTACAAATAATAAGTAACAGATATTCTATAAATATGTAAAGTCAAATAAAGATAATTTCTGCACTCACAGCCCCACAATAGCATTCTCTGTGTCTTGGGTACCTTGAACATGAACACACACAAAGAGGAATACACAAACACCCAGACCATATTTCTAAATTCATCATTCAGATATTATGTCTCACTCCATCACTCAGATGTTTTCCCGAACCGGGATCAAACCAGAACCCTCTGCATAACACAGTAATATAGTGTTTATTGTACCGTTCAGTAGGCATTTATTATGTATGTATCACATTATCTTTAACAAGAACTTTATCTATATTGCTCTGAAACGGTTAAAATTCTCAATTTAAACCACTAAAATCTAAAATTGTTTCCATTAATTAGATTTCTTCCCAACTGGCGATCAATCCCGAACCCTCTACATGGTATAGCAGTATAGTCCGCGCCAAACTCCTAGTCCGCTCTGAAGTTGTTGCGAGCAGGTGTAGACTAACGGTCTTATTCATAAAAAATGCTTATAGAAGGTTTTAAGCACTCATTAGTTAAAATGTTCAATAAGCTTATAAAACGTTCTATAAAATTGCTTATTCATAAACGTTCCATAAACCTTCTATAACTAATGTGTCGCTAAAGTCAACAATAAATGAAAATGTTGCCATTATAGTGAAGTTCGGCGAACAAATTGACGAATATCCATAGATAAACATCATTAAATGACATTATTTCGTACTAAAAAATATTCTGTCTTGACATTCTTGTCAATGGGTTGTCGATAAAACCAAATCACATGTCAGTGCCATTGTATTTGTAAATACCGCGAATTTAAAAATATTTTATTTGTTAAAATGGGATGTGAAGCAAAAGTTGTTAAAAGATAAAGGAGTGAAAATTGGTTGGATATTAATGTTTTATGTAATATTGATATAATTATATAAAGTTAAATTCAATTAAGTTTCGTTTTGTAAACATTCGCAATATCTTATGGCAGTAAACCCTGTATTTCAGAAGCTGTACCAGGACCTCTGCGATCTAATTTACGATCATTACGTACGAGATCAATTATAAAATTTACTGTCGATTTATTAAAGCGATAACGCTTCCTATGGTCTAATGAAAACAGATCACTCTTTGGTGCAATGTTCTTCGAAGTGGACGGTTTTCTAGATTTTTAATAATCTAAGCTTTGTAAAATTTGCATTGTAATTTAAAATAGTGATATAATAATGTTATTTATCGTATATTAAAATAAATTATTTCAAGTTTGTATACAAAATGGACATTGACATAATTTATTAAAAACGTATTGTCAAATTAGGTTAGTAATCACGAATCAGCTGTTGAGAGTCGGCCATCTTTGCCTTATAGCACTGTTATAGTAGGGTTCTGGCCTCTATAAGTTATAGAAGGTTTATAGAACGGCTTAGTGCCTAAAATGCGTTTATGAATAACACTTTTTGACAATCGTACTATAGCAACGTTATAAGTGTGCTATAACTTTTTATGAATAAGACCGATACAATTTACTATGGCGACGCGATTCATTTCTACTCGTATATTCAGAGCGGACTAGTAGTTTTACGCGGACTATACAATGGATGTTTTACCACGCAGTAGGCACTTTATTAATATCTTTGTACAAAATTATTCTAAAAAGAACTTTATCCGACTTACAGCGTTAAAACGGAAATACTTTACCAGTAAAATTAAGATAGTGAAATGTTAATTTTATATACAATCTCCTCACCCTAAACCGAAGTGATCGGAGCGAAATTTGATTAAGCAACAAGATGGACATTACTTCTCGGGTTTCGAGTTTCATCTTAGGTTTAAAGGAATCGGCACACTTCACTAGATATCTAGAACGCAAACGATGAATCGGCTAACACTTTGTTCAGTTTATTTTTGATGTATATAATATATAAAACAATTTAAACACAATTCCTACTTTTGTTTTATAATATGGTAGTAACAGACGAGCATGCAGTCCACTTGATGGTAAGTGGCTACTGCCGCCCTTGGACATGTGTAATCAACCCCAGATAGGATTATATATTCCTACATGAGGTCGGCCATCGATGCGCCGCTACCCCCGAGGACTAAGCTGGAACGCTTCGGAAAAGTATGTATGCCATACCACACCCTTCACAACGGAACACAGCAGGCGCTGCTGTGTTCCGTTGTGAACACTGCTGTTATTAGGTATAAATAGGTGTGGCGGTGGTGCCGCCGGAGTCGAACCACAAAGGGTTCTACCACCTTCAAATCGGTGAAATATTTAGAATATTTTATCCAGATCAGAGGTGGAAAATATAGCGCTCTACACTGTTAGGAATTACGATTAATTAGCGTCACTATTGTAACAATTGAAGCTAAATATAGTTAACGATTTATATATTTGTTTTAATCAAATTTTTCTTGTCATCAACAAAAAAGAGTATATTTATAATTCATATGTGTGTAATTTGAATGTGGTCATGGCGGGATGTCTTAGTTTTTTACAACATACATCACCATTATCATAGCAGTTATAATGGTTTTGCAATCGAATTTACGAGTACATACACTAATCTTTACTAGAATTAACATTATTTACATTTAGAAAAATAACAAGTTTGCCTAGTAGCATTCTTGTAAGTGACTACTAAAGAATGGCATTACATCAGGATTAACTCACAAACCAGTGTAATGGGCCGATACCCTTAAGTACCACGATTCGGATTACAACTGCCTTACAGTTCGATACGAATGGAATTCGTTCCGTTCTTTAACCGTTCCATTAATTGGGTGAACCCTTAACCCTGAAATGTCGGGTTCCCTCCGAATCAGTTTCTTCAATTAGGTAATTGGGTGCAATAAATATTTTTGGCGATTCCTTTTTGGGTACAGGATTTTAATTTACATTAAGAATTTGTGTATAATTGGTGCCTCTTGTGGTGTAAAAGCCAATATTCTGATAGACCTTAGCAAGAACATTGGTTACTACCGCTTGAGCAACTGGTAGCTATAAGAAGTGGTTATTATGACTGTCAAGTTCATAATCATCATCATCAACAACAACCCATTACTGTCCTACTGCTGGGCACGGGTCTCCTCTCAGAATGAGAAGGATTAGGCCATAGTCTACCGCGCTGGCCTAGTACCTACCTTTAAAAACTTTTTACGATGTTTTCCTTCACCGTTTAAGCAAGTGATAATTAATATCTAATACGCACATAACTTTAAAAATTAAGAGGCCGAGTTTCTTAACCACTAGGCTATCACTGCTTCGACTTGTTACGTGACTATTTAGTAGCTTATGCATCTGTATAGTACAGAAAACGTTCGATTGTTGACAGATAAAAATAAACTGTGCGCTGTGTGCTATTCATCGGTCGTAGCATCGGTCTAGTAGCTTAGTGGTTAGAAATGGTTGATACTCGGTCTTTCAATCCAGGTGTTCAAGGTACAAATTTTAAGCACACAGCTCTAATTTTTTCGAAGTTATATGCATTTTAGAATTTGTTGTAATTTGTTTAAACGGGAAAAGAGAACATCATGAGGATACCTATACACTTGAGTTTTTAAAAACGTTTTCAAATATTTGTGAAGTCAACTAAGTTTACTTAGCCAGCGCGGTGGACTATTGCCTTAACCTTTTTCACTTTAAAAGACTCGAGGCGTAAATCCTCTCAGACAGAAAATCCGAGCCCAGCAGTGGGACACAAAGACCGGCTCAGTATTCCCCCAAGCGTTCTTCCGGCTCGTTATAAATATAGACTTAAGCTTAAGCGTAATGTAATACGTTTAATTGGCTAATAATACATGAAGGTTCGGCCCATTGTCGGGTTTAGACTTCCCGTATTACAAGGGTTTCGCCGCAAGCTAACCTTAACTTAATTACTTGGTTAGTTATCGCTACTTACTATATGCCGGCTTTTACAAGTCAAATAGTTTTTTTTAATTAACGGCGTTGTGCACTTTTTATGATGGGTAAAATGTTAAACTCGCGTCAGGTCACGTGTCCTGATCGAAAATTCGCAAGACGGCCAACAACAAATACAAAAACGTAAAAAAATGTAAAAACTCATACTAAGGGTACAGAATACTTTCATCTTTCAAAACTTTTTTCATGCATCCGTCATCCAATATTAAAGACACAAAAAGTAACCATAAATAACAAACAATTCCGAGTTTCCTAGTGAACCTTCAACACACGTATCCATGGTAACAGTTGCCACGCCAACGGGATGTGAACCAAGAGCACGGCATAACCGACTTCATCCCGTTCGGAATCCGATTATCGTAGATTGTTTTTGCTAAAGGCTGTCAGGGGAGATTTCGTAGTTGCCGGCTGGTGCAAGTTATAAGCGGTAAATCGTAACGACAGACTCACTTAATTGGACTTTATGGCGATAAAAGAAATAAGCTTACAACTACTTACTAAAAATGTGTTTGACGGCGACATATTATTTCATTAAAAAAAACACGCATTCCATAGGATTCCGTGTGAAACAAACAACCACAGAACAGATATCTTAATTCAAAATCATTCATATATCAGCCTGGCCGGGGATTGAACCCGGAACTCTGCGCGTCAGACAGCTGCGCAATGGGGGTTGTCAACAATTTTAAAACGGTGAGTGATTTTAAGCGCATTGTCTGTGCTTAATTGATAATATATGGTTTTTGTTGCTCTTTCACGATATTAAAATATAAACTCCTGGAACAAAATGATCAAATAAAAATGTACTTTTTAAGTAAAGCATATTTCTTGATACTTTGCTCAATCACAATTTATTACAAGAGTAAAAATGCTTTTTCTAGGCTAACCTACTTATATGCCGCGTTATCATTTCCTACTACGAAAAGGCAGAATAGGTGTGGCGGTGGTTCCGCTGGATACGAACCACAAAGGGTTCTACAACTTTGAATGCAATAAGTGTATAAACAACTTTATTAACACATGCTTTTAAAAATAAAAAAAATGTGAGCCGTCACGGGACGCCTGGCAGATGTGAAACATCGACATTATTTTGTAAAAGTAATATGCAGAAAAGAACATATTGTGATAGGAACTAAATATGTCATAATGATAAAATAAAATATTAGTATTTTTTTCCAGATAACGATGACTATTTATTGAATTCGATTGCGCATGGCGACGCGTCGCCACACCGTACACACTACTGCATATAGACTGTATAAATATATCATCGTATAGCCATGGCATGCGTCGCCACGCCAGAAATCGGTTTTACGTGCGGCTATAGATGTTTCACATCAATAAATTCATTCATTCATTCATTGTTTGGCTGATTGACGCCCAAACATTTCGAATCCGCTCATTCTGCCGCTCGCGTTTCTAACTTGGGTCAGAGCGTAACTCGATTACGGGACAACTTCATAGCTGCTCTGTTAACATGACAAGATGCTACCTCGTAAATACAACCAACTTCGTAAGTCCGTAATGGAGCAACGTGGTGGACGCTTCTCTAATTAATGATGACAAGTAGTACCAAAAGAATATAAAAAAAACATCTCAGTTTCTTGACATAAGATTTTTTTAGTTTTCATTGCTGTCTTCCAGTTAGATTAAATGATATAGGCATTTGGGCATTTTTTTATTAGATCATGGTGCCCTTGCCTGATAAAAGGAGGTACTCTTTGTGGTTCGGCTCCAGAGACACCACCGCTATACTTATTTCTGCCTAATAACAGCAGTGTTAAGCGTTACTGTATTCTGAATTTAAAGATGTGGTAACTTAGACGTAGGTACTTACCCGACGCGTTCCAATTTAGTCAGCAAACTTAAGGTAGAATTTTCATCTTGTCTGGGTTTGATTACAGCTATGCATGGGCGAAATGCCTAATTATTTTTTGTATATTTACGCTTAAAGCACAGTTATATAAGTAATAGTAATTTGAAGGTGGTAGAACCCTTTGTGGTTCGACTCCGGCGGCAACACCGCTTCAGAGGCGTTCCAGCTTAGTCCTCAGGGGTAGCGGCGCATCTGTGGCCCACCTCAGGTAGGAATATCTAATCCTATCTGGGATTGATTACAGATGTCTAAGCTCTAAAAATAAGCTTATAAGTTCCTCTAAATTCGAATAGCAGTTTCAATCTTAATTAATTTGCATAGGTAATTGGTTTTACTTAGATGAGGTCATTGTTCGCAAACAAAATCGGAAGTAAGAGAAGCCGTTTTTAACAATGCAAGACAATTAATATTTAATGACGTGAAAAGGAACGTTCTAGAAATTCGATTCAAATTTAAATTTGAAATACGAACACACGGCATTAAAAGCAGATTTGTTCGCGAATGAAGTTTAAAATAGGACGCCCGTTTCTCCAACTTTATTATTTAGTGATAAGAAATTTAAAGCGAATTCAAATTTTAAATTGGAACGCAAGTATTTCCAAACTTATTTAGATGAGAATTCGACACGAATTTTAATTTGAACTCAGAACAAGTGATTTATAATTTAATTGGGCAATAACTTGCTACACCGCTGTTTTAATCGAGTAGATTAAGGTTGAAGCCACTTAACGACCGTAATGACTGCGATCATGTTTAGGTCTTATAATTACACAACAGAGTCAAATACCATATCTGTCGTCAAATGGAATATGAGCTATGTGCGTATCATGCAACAATAATTGTTGATGGAATTAGTGCTTACTGACGTATCGTTTGTCGGCAAGTGGGCCAAATGAGAACAGCTCTTGAATTGCATTATCTCTTATAGTACATAGGTAGAGTACCCTAGTATTAGAACTACGAATACACTTCTATATTTAATCTAATATTAGTACCAGTTCCTCTTAGTATACTTTGGCTTGTAATTTCCTTAATTTGTAGTTTTTTGGGGCACATAAAAGGGCCTTGCCTTTAAGGCGCAGAATCCATAGCATATGCTGCCTCCTTTCAAAAATGTTTTTATCATCACTTGTCTCGTCAATATCAATTTTCAAAAAGCAATCCATCGTTACGTTCATATAACACTCATTGATCCATATTAAACGGTATCGTCTTGCGATCGGGGGTGCGTAAGGGTTGGTTTCGAGTTCCCCGCGACATCCGACCCTGAGTAATGCGATGTTGACTGGTTCCAAGTTATATCGTTGACGGAATTTTAAATTGCAGAAATATAAAAAAAGAACAAAAATTTACTATATCCAGACGAAATAAATATCACTAAATGTGAATATTATGTACTTCATTTATGAGTAAGGGAGGTAGCACACATTCGACTGTGTAAGTAAGGGAGTGTGTGAGTGTGTGTAAGGTAGGTAGCACACTTTCGACATTCGAATGTTGCACACAACTCCCATGTCAGTCTACGACCGTCGTTGGCTGTCTTCGACTGACGGCGCAAACGTGCGCTTCTGTGCTTAGACTGACACGGTAAGACAGTGACAAGTTGTTATTACATAGCAGTCCTTAGATCTTGTAAAGGCCTTTTGGTCGGTTTCAACTTTCAATAATTTGTTATACATTTCTGCACAAAACCACACTGGAAGGGATTGTGGGAAGACTTTATTAGTTTCATACTATGAAGATGAAAGGATAGATAGGTATATTCCGCCCCAAAATGTTAGTCCGCTCTGAAGTTGTTACGAGCACGTGTAGTCATACAATTTACTATGGCGACGCGATTCATTTCTATATTCAGAGCGGAATAGCAGTTTTACGTGGATTATACCTATTCAATACGTGTCAATATTCAGTTATTGACACGTACCTACAGGGGTCGGCCAAAAACTAAAATTTTGAAAACCCTTAGCTTGATTTATGATATATCGTTTGTTAAGGCCAGTGGCTGAGCTCAGATACGGCAGCTCGCTGTGGCCATCGCCGGATTGATCGCTGGCCGTATTTCAGACGCGAAATGGCCGGAAACTAACAAATGTACCGCGCGAGATATAGTAGCACTCGTACGGACATTTTTACTTCGATTTGGATTTGACGAGCATCTGTCTGCAATTTTGTATGCGTATGGTGACGTAACTGGACTATGGAAGCAGCCAATGAGGATATAACTTGTATCCTAACGCTAAATCTAGTCCAAAGCATAGTCAAACACTGCGTACTGGTCTGAAGATTGTGCGAGAGGAAGACATTTTATTTATTTATTTATTGAGATGAAGGATTGTAGCTTAATTTCCAATGGTGCTTTTCGAGAGATAAGCGAGGTAGCTAAGTTAAACGTGTGTCAAATCCATCAATAGGACTCCTTTATTTTAATTTGCTTAGCTTACCTTAACTCCGGTAATTAAGGTAAGTTTTTGTAAGAAAGTATGCGGGCTAAGGACTGGAGCTACGGACGTAAGGATAGCCAAGTATTTTCATAGCTCATCCTATTTGCTTACCTTAATTTACCTTCGACATTGTTCACCGCTTAGCTATCTCGCACATCACTGGTGTAAAGATACCCCAATCCATACGAAAACCGCATCTGTGGTCGACCTCAAGTACAAATTCAACCCTTTAGCCCTCTTATACTTACTTTATAATACTTTAATAACGAATACTATAGTGAAATATTTATACGATTTACTAAAATAAAACATTCGTGAACAAAAAATCACGGAATTTTCAACAACTACGGCCGTAAAGTCACTAATGGATTTTAGTCAGAAATAGTCATACGGTGAAATATTGGGACTGGGTATCCGAATGTTTAGATTTTAAATATAATTTGGTAGCAGAATTAGATTCACAGTGCTTTATTTAAATTTATTTTTGATTGTTTTAAAACAGTCTGTGATTTTCAAAATATGGTCCTCTATACTAAAAATCTATCCACGAGTAATAAAATTTTCTTTTTAAAATTTATTTAGGTTCATACAAAATAATTATGAAAATGTCTAAACCGATTTACATGACACATTTATGTGACGATAGAAAACAATACAAAATCCTAAAATAACTTATTATGTCTCGAAAATATTTAGAGATCCCACGTCGTAACTGAAAAACCACGCAAAGCAGAGCTGAGAGCGGAAGTTCATAAATAATTAATAATAAATACGAACCGCCCCTAACAATGGATATGAAAATTACTGAGGCACGAATTTTGAAAGATGCTTTGAAAATTTTAATTAAAGACGAACATGCCGCCTCAGTTGGAAACGTAGACCGTATTATCAAAGAACGTTCTTTAGTCTTCTTACTGAAATTTGTTCATGTTTATATCGCAAATATAAACTACTTTTAAGCATTGCTCGTCGTTTTAAGTATATTAATTAATAATTTATTTAATGGCAGTTTCAAATTGTATTATTTGCTTAGTAGTATTTTCCAATGTATACAAAGAAATATATATCTTGTTTATTTGATTATTCCATATTTACTCGTTCTATCTAGAAAACAAAGAAGAATATTGTTTAGAGAAGAAAATGTCATAAAACGGATTGTCAGAAAATTAGGAATACAGCTGTTATTTAATCTTTTATTATGTAAAAATGTCCTATAAGAATAATTAATTTGCAATCGTATATTACTTAACATAAGTTATTCATCCCATATACACTAATTTCAGAGAACATCGGACAATAGAACGAACCTAATTCCGCCTGCAGCGTACACCGGTTTCCGTACGAACCTCCGACAATCACATCACACATCTAATTACAGGAATTACGAGCACACACTGACAGCGAGACAATACCACAAACATGCTACCGCTGAACTGACATGTAATAAAATTAAAATTAATTGCCTTTGTGTGCGTTGGATATTATCCAATGATAGTAATTTGTGTGTAAGGGTGAGGTAAGAGACTTTGAAACGAGACTACATTTTAGTTCATATGTAGCACTACATCTGTGGCCGACCTCATATCTAGTTAAGTCTATTTTTTTGGTACTACCGTATGTGGCCATTTTTGCTCATGGACATCCATAAGAGACAGAAATAGGTCTGATTATCTGGCGGTAAGCTAAGTAAGCAGATTAAAAATTAAACAAATAAGTTTGTGCATTTCCTATTTATATCCATTTATACCAGTTATTAATAAAAATAATATATCCAATGCTATATTAATTTTATTAATAAATGGTAATAATAAATGTAATAATGTATGCATAATATAAGAAATTGTTGGCGTTATTAAAAATTGAATTATATAAAAATCCGATCAGGGCCTTGTCAAAAGGGCCTTGATTTTAACAATGTCGAAAATACAATAAAAATACAACAAAATGAACCATCCACCAAAAGCCTACTCGTAAAAGGATAATGTCCTAAGCCCCGCATCGTAAGGGCACCGTACACGATACGAGGCCATTATATTCAGAAGAAGGATGCCTCTAGTGACTTGACACGTGTAACTCGCCCATTATGCTCAAATCCTGCCATTTGCTATCCCTCAGTGGTGTGCCTCGTTTGTATTGGTAAGTACGCTTGAATAAAAAAGTATTTTGAGCAAGTGCCAGTAGTGTGTTCCGTTTTATAATATTTTATTTCTTATAAAAATACACACTATCTGTTATTTTATGTTAATATATATTTACTTCATTTCTTAATTAACCAATATAATTAGTACATTCATTTATATAAATTGCATTTGAAATAAATTATTTAAATATCTGAGTTCAAGAATTGTGGTAGAATATTAGAAATATTACTAATATTTCTAATATTCTATAGTGTATATATATTCTTTGGCTTAGGTATAGACCACTACGCTGATTAAGTGTTGATTGGTAGAGTTTATAATTATTTCAAAAATACGCAAAGATCAGGAGTTGGGAAGCTGAATATCACCCCAGTAGGCCTGTCACGTTTAAATCCACTCTATTATTCTCGATTTCCAGCCAGAGGTATTTTTATCCGGGTTGAAAACCTGTTTAATTGTTGAGAGCCTTTTATTATTACTAGATAAAAGCCCTCTCATTCAGAGCGGAAATTACAAAAACAAAATGCAATGGGACTTTTAGCTTATCTGTCCATTTTTTCCTCACCATTCACCTCGCGAATTTTTATTTTTGGGAACAAGGTTTATTAATATACAAATGCAGAAGATTTTGTTTGTGTGTACAGAATTTTGTGTATGCTTAGTTATAACAACATTGAAGTAAATGACAAGAATCTTATTATACCAAGCTCATAATACTATTCACATCCGATTACAGGGTTACAGGGTTTTCTACATCCATAAAAAATCAATTGTACTGGTAGGTTCTGGAAAATTTCATAAATTGATCTAAAAATAATATAACTTTAAGTAGAGTACTTGTAATAGAACAACTTGCTAAAATCAAACACAGCATGAAACTTCAAGCAACTTGTTAAGAAAGGGTCATTCTGCTCCACCACTGCAAATCTCAACAATAAGTTTGGAGCGTGGTTAGAAATTTTTGACACTACGGATTATATGGCGACGATTGTACGCTGTGACGCGTTACAACGAAATTCGTCATACGAGTATTTGTAGTTGTTCGTCATAGTTGTATATAAAAGTCTTTGTTGAAAAAAATATTTCTTTCCTTGCGAATTATATTGAAAATCTTGTACTGTTAAAACCTTCAAACAATAACACAGGAGTTTACACCATGGTTACACCAAAAATTACTACCACTCTTAAAAGATATCCTCGGTAACTCCTTACAAGACAATGTAACCAGTTTTGACAATTGAAATTCTCACTGTCATCTATTTTCGTGTTTGAAAAATGTATTTTTTAGAGCATTTACGAATGAAACGACACTTCTCCGCACTATTTTCTTGTATTTCGTGTTGTTTTGGCACCACTTAACTGCACATGTCGGCATTGTTCCGCTTAAACTACACCATGACAGTCAGAAACGTAATAGAATAACAGTAAGCCATTTTACGTATGTGTCTGCCATTTGTGGCTTCCTTCCTTTACAAGGCGCAAGATCTATACTTATCTATGCTTAAAAGTATAATTTTCTAAGTGACGTCATCTCCGGCTTATAGTGACGGATGCGCGCTTAGCCGTGACAGTGTCACTCGTCACTGTCACGGAGCACGTGTCATGTGTCGTTTCTCACCTCGGATTAGAAGATAGCCTCGTTAGTACAACAGTTATAAATGTAAGGTTATTAGTTACTTGTAAGATGAAACTAAGAAATTAGAAGGGAAAGCGGGGTAGCTTTCCCTTCTACTTTCTCCTTTCTTTTGACGAAAAAACAAAATGTTACTGTTTCAAATATGTTATGTTTCATATAGTAAACTTTAAATAAACAACACACCTGAAGTCCAAACGGTTTGAACGATTTTAACAAATCGGACGGTGGAATCGTCTAAATTGTGGAATTACAATTTTTTTTAGCAGTCCGGTGTTTTCTTTTTAAAATAATTCTCGCGTACTTTAATAACCACATACTGGAATTCGACGAATACCATAGAGAAACAAAGATAGTCAAACAAAGTTTAAATTTCCCTCCTAGATGTACGCAATTAGATCTGGCCAGGGATTAAACCCGGATCCCTCGAGTCTTACATAATGGTTCACACTTCTCCAGTATTCGAACCTAGTTTCATCAGCATTTCAAACTAGGAAGGTACGCGATGCACCACCCTACATCGCCAAATCTACAGCATCACCACCAAAACTAATTCAATTCTACCCTCAAAGCTCTTTAAAACCAAGTTTAATCTGTTCTGTCAAGTACTCACAATGATGTTCGTCCATATCCTCGAACAGCCTTTGTCCATATTCGTCCACAAAGAGAATATTCACAGTATGCACAAAGCTAACAGTATAACATAACAAGCCACTTAATCGGTCCGTTTATGCCTAGTAAAGTTTGAGTATGACCCACTTCTGTGTCCTTAATAATAAACGAGAATAATATCATTGCGTTTGTGCTAGGTTGCTTTTGTGACCCTCGAGAGATTAGGTAAGGAACTGAGAACAGACGAGTAACGAATACATGAGAGGAGGGCGAGGAGTTAATTGTTGGAATATTTCCACAGAGCAAGTATGTCATTCAACAATCAGTCATTTACTCTGTTTGTTAATAATATTAATAATTTGACAACAATAACAGCTTTTTGTTCCTCACTGCTTTTCCTATGGGGAGATCTGGAGGACACCTAGAGAGTTGAACCAAGAAGGTCCAGGGAAACGACACCACATATGGTCGCAGTCTACGCATATAGGGCCTTCGAAATATTCTAGGCTGAGAACTGGCATCGGCTACGTCTAATGAGACTTCTGAAGGCGAGAAGCGCATGTATAGCTAGTTGCGGTCACCCGTTCAACTCTTAAGCACCTGAAATTGTTTATTTACTTCATCTGGCACGCGGTTCTAAGCCCGCACGTGTGTCTAACCCGCACACGTCATTTAATCCGCTCTCTTCTCGACCCACGAGTGTGTGGCAAGCATGACAGGAAGACTGCTTATGAAACGATGCAAGTTGCATCCTAAGTTATGGATAGATATAATTGGCGCACTTATTTCTTAAACTATTTATCATTAGTCGTTCGCTCGCTGACGGTTACATACGTCGTCGCGGTTCATAATCTCGAAAGGCGTCTTCTGTTGTGATTAAGTCGCTGGCGTGAACGCGGCGCCGTATGTTAATATAAGTTAATTATGCATTTTGCATGCATGAAATAAGCTCCGTTGTGGGCCGGAATCCCGGAGATTGCCCCGTATTTAGACCCGGGAATGGATGAATTTGCACAAAATGAGTGCACGGATCTTCTTTGTTTGTTAGTAATTTATTAAATTTATGATAATTAGATATGTACGTTGGTTAGCGTTTTAATTTTATGTTTCATTTTTGTGTGCGAAATTGGCGGATGTTATTGGATGGTTTGGGTTGGTCTGTAAATGGCGTACATTTATTTTATTTCTAGTAGGATCTTTAGATTTTAATGAGTCATATTTAAAAATAGACGCTTTTTTACAAGCATATGAAATTAGGTAAATCGGGGCTGGGCTCAACCTGTTATGGATATTTTACAATTTAAAGACACCTTAGACAATTACTTGAGATGACCTGTGTGGCATTGGTAACCAAATATTTCTCCCATAAAGTAATTCCTGGATCGATTCCCGGTAAAGCTTTCTAGTTTTCTGTCCTAGTTCAATCATCAATCATAGATTAGTAAAGAAAGCCACAAACGGCTGATTTGTCAGTTTTTTTTTGGATTCTTAACAAATAAAAAACATTTTTAGAGAAAATTTACGAATAAATAACTAATACTGCGTTATTTACATAGTAAGTAGACAAGTATTCCAAATATTTTAGGGACATTTTAGAACGGAGGCGTGGCAAATCTTTTTTACGCAACTATTTCAATTGTCAAAACTGGTTATATTTTCTTGTTAGGAGTGACTAATCTTTTCTATTCTATGTCACCAGCAGTCAGCGTATACAATACACAGAAGAACACTCGATAATACACAATACATTAAAAAAAAACAATCCATGTTACCCACTACATTAAGAACATAGCGTGGGTATGTAAAAAACATATAAAATAATTTATTTCTTACCTATACTTTCATAATAAATGTACTCAGTTATCAAGTATACCGAATAACCCCGACATACAATAAGTAATTTAATTCGTCACAGAGGAGAAGGGCAATTTATTTCGAAAATTAAATTTCGAGATGCCTATTACAGGCACAAAAACTCAATGAAATAGTAGATGTTACGTATGAGTAAGTAAAAGTACCTACATTATCCAATTTCGTAGACCCGTACCCATAATGAAATAATATATTGATACAATTGTGGGTAAGAGGATGGTTTAAGCTCTCTGATATTTTTAGGGTTTTGACAAAAGAGTAAATTGCGTTTTGTTCTTGTTTATTTAGGGGTAGCAAACGATTTTTTATGCATTCCACCTGATGGTAAGTGGCTGTGGCTGTGGTGGGGGTGATAAGATTAGATATTCCTGACGCCGGCCAAAGATTCGCCGCTACTCCTGAGGACTAAGCTGGAACGCCTCGGAAAAGTATATCTCCGTCACTACACCCTGTAAACCAGAACACAGCAGCGTTTAACGCTACCGTTATTAGTCAAAAATAGGTGTGGTGGTGGTAGCATCGGAGTCGAACCACAAAGGGTTCTATCACTTTTAGAACAAACTAATACAATGAATGTAATCATAGTTTATTACATCATAGTTTTAAGACGAGATATTGACATTTTTCGCGAAAGAAAAGATTCAGAGCCATCTATTCACAAAAGCGTAGGTACATTTTGTTAAAAAAATCAGACTTTTATTGTACAGAACTTTTCCTTACCCAAGGTAAGCGACAGTACGTCGACTCGGCCGATAACAAAAACCTATATTGAAGCGGCATTATCTGAGATTCGTTCAATCCCTCGAGGTTTCAGCATAGAATAGACGTTAATACAATGATAAGTATATCCCCGACTTAGGCATTCGTTCTCAGTTTTATTGGGAAACTGTTACGTAGCCGCTATTTGGTTTTCATATCCATATGGAAAACTTTTTTTTTTATAATATAGGCAGTCCACCTGATGGTAAGTGGCTACTGCCGCCCATGGACATCTGTAATCAACCCCAGATGGGATTCGATATTCCTACCTGAGGTCGGCCACAGATGCGCCGCTATCCCTGAGGACTAAGTTGGAACGCCCCGGAAAAGTATGTCTCCCTTCAAAACAGAACACAGCAGCACCTAACTCTGCTGTTATTAGGCAGAAATAGGTGTGGCGGTGGTGCCGCCGGAGTCGAACCACAAAGGGTTCTACCACCTTCAACTATTTTCTCATATCGATATCAGAAGCACAGCTTGTTTCTGTTGTCGAGTTATTAGTTGGTAATAATTAATTGTTTCAACACATTTATTGGTGTATTTTCGTTTCTTTTTCACCTCAGCGAATGTTGAAAGTGGAAAAGAGACGGAGCGAATAAGGCTTAAAAAGAGTTTAAATTAGTTTTTATTTATTGCTTTCATACGTTTGTCGATTCGATTGTTTTGTTGTAACGGTTAGCTATACTAGTGTATCGATGTATGACACGTCAATAAAAACGGTTTTTAGTTACAGTATGTTATGCTGGAACCGTGCGTTTCCAATCTCTTCTGCTTTTGTATAAAAATACCTACATTTGGGTCCAACCTTTTCATCCAAAAATAATAAAACCAAAAACGAACGTATTGTTCCAGTTGAAACCGGTTTGTTTATATTTGATTCCGGATAAAAGTGGTTTCATGGAGCGCGTAGACCTCGTTGAGAGCGTTGGTGTGTCAACAAACAAGCTTAGCATTACCTTCCATTTACCCTCCCGGGGAGATATATGGAAAACCTTAATGCGCAAAAAATTTCATTCAAATTTTCCGTTACGTATATAATAATAAACACCGTTGGTTTGTAAATATTTTCCTTTCGTTTAAAACGGTTCTTTCGGCTTTTAAATCTGGGGCTACAAGCTTCAAATCACAGACGACACGATTTTTTAAGTGATGTGTGTATTAGAAATTATTTATAATTTAGCTTAACGGCGAAGGAAAACAATCTGCACCGCGAGTCATTTAAAAATCTTCTCAATAACGCGTAGTCTAAAAACCGCATTTGACGAGCTTATCGGATTATAGCCAAAATTTTTGTCATTTTCAGAGTAGAGCCAGCCTAGAGCCCATGGAACAATAATGGATTGTCGACGAAAACCATTAAAACCGTAGATGGCGCTTTCCATTTTATTACCGCATTTTAATCAGGGAGTTTTGCGAGAAACTTATATCCAACAGGTCTTTCGAGTGAAGATTTCCCAGGCGTGTTTAAATTTTACTTTTATATGGAAGTTAGTACAGGCTCTGTGCAATGACACTTCCTCATTGCCCGGGAGACACATTGATAGTGCACGGGCACAGAGCTCTGAAGAGCTAAGCTGGAACATTTGAGCGTATTCCATTTCTTTGTTGGAAACAATGGAATTTTATGACTTTTAATAAATCTGTCGCTAAGCGCGTATGAATGAAATATTAAAAGTAGTTTGCAGTTTTAGGATAGTATTACGTATAAAGGTTTTCATGCGCGTGGGCCTATACTTCGATTGTACAGTATGCCTTTATTATTTCTATGACATTATTTTATTTTATAAACAGTGGATTAGTTTTCTAAACTTAACCACTTTAATTAAAATGTACTTGAAATGGGAGCTCACCTTAGATATAGTGTTAGATCTTGGATGTGAAATTATTATTGTTACACTCCTGCTTTTGTAACTCAGTGTAAAATTTATATGGCTCGACTTGGGGGAGGCACTACCGTGCGTCCAGATAGATTTATGCAGTAGTACAACACAATTCAGACTAGGTGACGCTAAGTAATTACTAAAAGCCAAGGATGCACAAACAACTTCAATAAGTTCAGAGTCATCGAAAGTCAGTCGCAGGTGTGTTTCTATGCCCGAAGTGGCAGTTTCGTACACGTCGCCCGTTCTATCGTCTAAACAGGTTACTCGTATTAGGCGTGCTAGTAAGACAGTGTTAGTCTGCGAATGTAACGTTTGAAATACAAGATCAGAGTCACCTGAGGTCAGTTTCAGGTGCGTTGCTTTTCTCAACTACAAAGTTTTGAACGCCTCTCCTGTTCTATCCTCTAAACAGGTTACTTATATAAGGCGTGCTAGTAAGAAGGTGTTATAGTCTGGGAATGTAACGTTTGAAATACAAGATCAGAGTCGCCCGAGGTTATTCTCAGGTGCGTTGCTTCTCAACGACAAAGTTTTGAACCGCCTCGCCTGTTCTATCGTCTAAACGGGTTGCTCGTATCGTAGGTGAGCTAGTAAGTTAGCAGCCTAGGAATGTAACGTTTGAAATACAAGATCAGAGTCGCCTGAGGTCAGTTTCAGGTGCGTTGCTTTTCTCAACTACAAAGTTTTGAACGCCTCGCCTGTTCTATAGTCTTAACAGGTTACTCGTATTAGGCGTGCTAGTAATATAGCAGTCTAGGAATGTAACGTTTGAAATACAAGATCAGAGTCACCTGAGGTCAGTCTCACGTGCGTTGCTTTTTGCAACGACAAATAGTTCATAGATACGTTATATTTGAAGATACAGTCAAAGTTCTATCATAAAAATAAAGTTAATTGTTATTAGACGATTATCTAAGATAGCTTTATATTCTAAGAATGAAACGTGATTTGAAAAACAAGATTGGAGTCAGTCGCAGGTGCGCTTCTATCTCCCACGATAAAGTTTGTATACACCTCGCCTGTTCTATAGTCCAAACAAGTAACTCGTACTAGTAACAAATGTACTACGTAAGACAGTATTAGCTATAGAATGTAACGTTGGAAAATAAGATCAGAGTGATCTAAGGCCAATTACAGTCCCAGGTGCGTTGCTATTGTCGAAGACAAAGTTTCGAACGCCTCACCTGTTCTATCGTGCAAACAAGTTACTCGTATTAGAAAAGCTTGTACTACATAAGATAGTGTTAGTCTGAGAATGTAAGCAGTGATAGTCTAGTGGTTAAAAACTCAGCCTCTCGATCGAGGGGTCCGAGGATCAAATCCCAGGCACGCACCTCTGATTCTTCAAAGTTATGTGCGTATTAGAAATAAATTATCACTTGCTAAACGGTGAAGGAAAACATCGTGAGGAAAGCTGCATAACTGAGAGATTTATATAAAAAATCTTAAAGGTATGTGAAGTCTACCAATACGCACTTGGCCAATATAGCCTAAAACTTCTTATTATGAGAGGAGACTCGTGCCCAGCAGTGGGATAATAATGGGTTGTTGATGAGTCTGAGAATGTAACGTTTTAAAATAACATCACATTCTAAGGCCAGTCAAAGACGCAGGTGCGATCCTATCTAAGAGGACAAAGTTTTGAGGCCCTCGCCTGTTCTATTGTCCAAACAAGTTACTAATACTAGCAACGTCTGTATGTAAGATAGTAATGTTAGTCGAAGAATGTAATGTTTGAAAAGGCGTCTGGAACAATGAAAGTTAATTTAGATTTTTGTAAACGTCGCTATATCCCGCTGCAGTTCGTCGTCTTAATTAAGGTTTCAGGTTAAATTTGAAATATAAAAATATCTTGGCTGTAAATTGAAAATTTTATATGTTGAGTTTTCAAAGTTTTCCATTTTTGTGAATACAAGCAAGTAAACGCGGCTCGGCACGTCATTGTGTATGTCTTTTAAAAAAATAATATTTCGGAATATATAATTGTCTCTGCCATTCCTTGATAAGTGTTTTATATTTAAGTGAAAATACCATGAAAATTAGTGAAGCTTTTTTAAAGCTTACATAAAAATTAAATTAAACCAGTTCATCGTCTCTTAAAAAGAAAATAGTTACAAAGTATAAGTACGAGTATATGTATAAGTTAAAGTGTCTCTTATTTAAAGAGTAAGTCACAAGTTTTGTAGTTATATAAACGAATTAATGAAAGTTTTGGTAGCAATAATACAGAACGTTTTGAAAAGCCTTTACTTGCAGGGAATGTAAGTTAATTGAGAATGTTTCTGTACGTTGTTATTGTAGAAGACGTAGTTTCCGAGCGCTAATATCGCCTGGGGCTACCTTTTGTCTATGTTGTTAAAAGCACCGCCTTAGCTGCTTTTGATGCGAAATAGTTTCCCTTTAAAGTTTTCGTATTTACAAGTCGAAATATTTAGAAAATATGTAAAATATGCTGATCATCACATTGTCGTCCCACTAGTGGGCATCTTTGGAAATAAGAAGAATTTAGGTTCATAGTCAACTATGCTAGCCTAGGACGGATTGTTAGACTTCGCGCATTAACATTTTTTTGTGAAAAATTCATTATCAACAACCCATTACTGTCCCACTGCTGGGCACGGGTCTCCTCTCATAATGAGAAGGATTAGGCCATAGTCCACCACGCTGGCCAAGTGCGTATTGGTAGACTTCACATACCTTTTGAGATTTTTTTTAATAGATCTCTAAGGTATGCAGGTTTCCTCACGTTGTGTATTAATTTTGAAAATAACAAACCATTATATATAAATAACACACAAGATTTAAAAACTACACTGAACAAACCAGTTACTTAAAAATTTAAACGACAACCGAGCTCCACTGAAAACACTCTTATCCGAATTAAATATAAACAAACCAGTTTCAACTGGAACAAACTAGTTCTAGGTTTTACAACACACACCATTTACAATACATTGTATTGTTTCAAGATGGAATTTTCCGTGATTACAAGATTGAAGTACATCTAGTAATTACTTAAGAGAATTGTAAGCAAAATCCTCATTAAATTTCATGAACCAATATTTTCCAATCACTCAGACATTCGTGTTCCGTTTGGAACAACTTCTTCGAACTGTAATTAAATGCGTCCAAATTAAAACATCGACTGACTCGAGGTATAAAGGCGGGTTCAGACGCGTCTAATGTAATGTGTAATGCATTGCGTAATGTAATGTGGAATGCAATGTGTAATGTATGTTTTATAAGTATTTAAGTAGCTAATGAGTTTGTACCTAGTACACCTGATGGTAAGTGCTATTGCTACTCATGGACACCTGTAATCAAACCCATCTAAGAAAAAAATCCTACCGATGATCTGGAATGTCTCGAGTGAGTATGTCTCTCTTACCATACCCTTCAATTCAGAACACGACAGAAATAGGTGCGGTGGTGGTGCCTTCGGAGTGGAACCATAGAGGGAAGGTGGACCTTCAAATATGTAATATATGTAATGTAACAAGTATTGTTTGAACAAACTAGTAATATATAAATAATATTGTTTGAACAATATTACTAGTAAATGAGTATATAATCTATTTGACTGCAAGCACTGCCTTAGCAAATCTGTTTAGTGTTGTAAAAGTCCCACATAATCCTGTGTCCCTCGTTATAAAAAATTGTTACATGAAGCTAAATATTGCCTCGTGAAGTGTTGCACCTCAAAATATTCAGCGGTTGGAACCGCACTACGATTCCTTTGGTATTCAGATTTCTAGATTACATTATTATTAACAAGTGTGAGGCGGCCCTTATAGGGCTGAATATCAAATAGCGCTAAGAGGAGCATATCGACGTAATATAATCAATAGGGGGTATATTAAAGCTCGTTGAGGAGCAATCTCGCAGCCCTGACCTAAATACATTTTGAAGAACTCCACTTGCTTTTTACAAATAAGCTTTGAAGTGATTTTAAAGGTATATTCAAAGGAACCGTCTTTGCTCTCGTAGCTCTCGGTAGACTTATAAGATCTATTTTAAGACGGGCATCCGGCATTCAGTAGCAATAAGTATATAAATCAGATCTAGAACAAAAATGGACTTAAATTGATCTATTGGGGTTTTTGTCGGGGAATGAACCCGCAATACTGTGTCTTGTAAATCAGTATAGTGGTTGCGATTACATATTATGTACCATGATATTTGATTCACGTACGATATTAATATTCAATCTATCTTATTTTTATCTACCAAAGATTTCACCAAGTGTGGTATGAAAAAAATTCAAACGATTATCTTTTGTAGGCAAATTTTGGATAGATTCATTATTAATAACATGTCACTTGATAGTGAAATTGGTTTAATATAAATGTTTAAAATACGTCACATAGATTATTTTCTATCACCATGTATATAAGGGCATACAAGTATCCCAAGGGCTAGATGAACTTAAGTACCATAATAATAGAAAACTATAAAATGTACTTCAAAGAGATTCCCAATTTGTAATCTTAACCGAATCTTGAAAATTCACCAGTAATGATCACGAGATATCGATAAAACTCAAGTAGCTGGTTGTTAAAGCAGAAACAGGCGAAAAATCACGAAAGCGACATTGAATTAATTAAAACGGATAAGGAGAAAAAAACATTGGGCACAATGATATTTTTGTGAGGAAACCTGCTTCAGTGTTTTAACTTTCTCTAAAATATACATCTCAAGATCAAAATCAACCAATACTCAATTGGCTAGCGACCTTAACCTAAGGGGAGACCCGTGCAGAATTGGGGCATAAAAATATTGCAGCCAAACATGGCAAAATTCTGCAAGGTATATAACAATATACCTTGGAGAATTTCATACCATAGCTCCCGGATTCTAGGATTCCGTGTGCCACGGACACACACATAGACAAACACAAAAAAAAGACACAACAAACATAATATATAAACATTCAGAACCTGACCAGATATCCAAATTCATAATTCAAATGTTTGTCTGGCCTATAATCAAACCTGGAACCCATTGCTCGTGACACCTATACATATGGTGAACACTCCGACACGTGAGTACTATAAAAAAATGTATAAATATACCATTTTATAATTTACGCATACGAAATCTTTGAAGGTGGTAGAACCCTTTGTGGTTCGACTCCGGCGGTACCACCGCCACACCTATTTCTATCTAATAACAGCAGTGTTAGGCGCTGCTGTGTTCCGGTTTGAAGGGTGTGGTAAGGGAGACAGACTTTTCCGAGGCGTTCCAGCTTCGTCCTCAGGGGTAGCGGCGCATCTGTGGCCGACCTCAGATAGGAATATCTAATCCTATCTGGGGTTGATTACAGATGTCCATGGGCGGCAGTAGCCACTTACCATCAGGTGGACTGTATGCTCGTCAGCTACACCTATATTATGAAAAAAAGTTACGAGCAAACGCTAGTAGGTATGCCATAAAATTAAAATTATGCATTAGATTATTATGCTGTTCTAGTACAAACTACTCATACATCATGTTCACTTCACACCATAAAATGGAATAGATATAAATTTTTTATGCCTCTCATTGTATTCGACAGTAAAAATCACATCAAATCGGCTTCCCATCGCGGATCAGTCTCGTATACGATAGCGCTTTTATTACAAAAAGCCTCTTACTTTTAGACCTTTTCAATAAGGTCGTATGCAAATAACCTGACACTAGGTTACAGCTATACTTCATTGTCTATTTCTTTACTTGCTCCGTGGTATCGATTTGTTTTATAGCAGTTTTTAGGTATAAGTTCGATTAGGTCTGGTTTGAAAGAAGAGAGACTTCTTATACTATTGTACCTCTGTACCTGATGAGGTACCGGTCCTAGTTGTTTTTTTTTTTTAGTTTAAAAAGGCTTAAGGGCATGTTAAGTGGCTTGGTAGACATCACACTACTTAAGGAATTTTATGGAGAATTCTCTGGTACTGACATTTGCCGAACGCAGTGACTAATACAACCATCTAAAAGGATTTGAGAATGGACTCTTGAAGCTGAAAGGCCTTGCTCTGCATAGGCTTTTTATCTACTTTAAGCAGGACTCCTGTCGTATTTGGAGTCGGAGACAGCTGACCCTGAGTTGCAATCACCACTTAACATCAGATCGCTTGCCTACTCGTATGCTACTCTATTTTCCAACTTCATTGTATAGTCCGCGCCAAACTGCTAGTCCGCTCTGAAGTTGTTGAGAGCAGGTGTAGTCATACAATTTTCTATGGCGACGCGATTCATTTCTATATTCAGAGCGGGTTAGCAGTTTTACGCGGACTACACCAAACCATTTACATAAATGAAATGTATACAAACATGTTTGTATTTAATTCCCAATTGGCCAATTCGAACCAGCTAAACAACATTCGATTTGTCCTGTACATACTTGGTTAGTTTATTTATGGCCAACACGGAAAGTAATCAATTCACATTACGTTTTTCAGCAACTGCCAAACGTCATCGTGATTAACAGTCACTATCATATCGTCCCACTTCTGGGCACGGGTCTCTGCTCTATGTTGTCCTACTGCTGGGAACGCGTCCCTCCGATAGGAACAGGTCTCCACATATACTGTCCCACTGCTAGGCACGGTTTCCTTTTAGAACAAGAAATGTTTAAGCCAGTCCACCTTGCTGTCCAAAAGCGGATGGGTAAACTTTTTACAGTTTTAAAGGACTTTCAGGCTTAGTTCACGCTCAAGTTTTCGTTCAGTATTTTTCGTCACTGTTACGCAATATATTTATGCGTATTAAAAGCATAAAAATCTAAATATCAGAGATACCTAGATTTGAACCTTGGACCGTACAGTGACAGGCTGAAATCCCATCACTGCTTACTAACAAATAACATTTGATTATAACGAATCTGTAACAATTTATTTCCACGATTTTATTCGGACTAAATCCCAAAACTATCTCATTTTTTTAGGTTCTATCCCGCAAGCTGCAATCTCCCAGAGGCGCAATTTGTCCTGCACTGACCTGCATAGACCCAGTGGGAACGTTTGTCTGTCCGTGCCATCCATTATCCCGGTGGATGAATGGTAATGCATCCGTTATAAATCATTGTACCTGGCCGCCCGTACGCTCGTTCAAAGTTGCTCATTTCCAAAATTGATATTTGGATACGTAATGCAGGAAACGTTATATCTATGCAAAATTTCTACCTTACTGTTATTATGTATACCGCCACGCTAATGGTACCATCTGGTGGATTTCACGTTCTGTGAAGTGGGTTTACAAAAATAAGTGTTTTATAAAAAAAAATATAAATGTTATATTTGAAGTTTAAATCTAGTCAAAATCAGTTCAACTGTTCCAAAAATTGACCGAAAATATAAATAGATGGACAAAACACTGCAGTTATTCTAAAATCATAGATACAAATCACAGTGGTTCACTCTTACTGTTTATCCAATATGTACACGATACGTTACATTTCCAATACATCTAAAAGCCGATACGTCATTTATACACCGACCAGTCAATAAACATGACAGATGTGCTGTACAATTGCCGGGTAAATCCGCACCGAGCTGCCGCAGTGCAACCTTTTTGCTTGTCCCGAACCAAAACATCGACGTCATAAGTCACGGATTTTTTTTATAATACAGAAGTAGCAAAGGACCAATCAGTACCACCTGATGGTGAGTGTAATCAATATCTATAATCAAACCCACATACGATTGGATTCCCTGAGAAAAAAATCACGTTTGAATTGATGAATCATGAATACATCCACATACTCATATAAATCTTATATATTAAATTTTCGTGTCAGAATGTTAGTAACCGTACTCTTCCGAAATAGCTTTATCGATTTTCATCAAATTTTATATGCATATTCAGTAGGTCTGAGAATCGGCTACTATCCATTTTCATACCCCTAAGTGATAAGGGTTGTTCACCGTTTACATTTTTTTACTTATATGTCAATACAACGTTTGCCGGGTCAGCTAGTTTTAACATAAAAATTACAACATCCGTTCATTCAACAGACACGACACATCACAATTCCAACACATCTAAAAGCCGATACATCATGTATACACCGACCAGTCAATAAACATGACAGATGTGCTGTACAATTGCCGGGCAAATCCGCACCGAGCTGTCGCAGTGCAACGTTTTTGCTTGTCCCGAACCAAAACATCGACGTCACATGTCACGGAAACTGTTCGATGGATTATAATATATCACATACGTTAAACAAAGTATATCAACTTGAGGATTAACGATCGTCGAGTTTTAAATACGTAAACATACCGGGATCTAAAGCTTTATCGGGATGTGATTTTTCTTTTATTATTCTGGACGATATTTACACGCACGGTCCCATACTAGATTTTTTTCTGTATTGTTGATGCTATGAATTAACACAAAGAAGAATACGTAACCCGAAACTCAGAAAAGATATCTTAATTCATCTTTTAAACTATAACCGCTTATGGGCATGTGTAATTATGACAAATGAAATTCGATTCATGTCTGAGCTTAGAAATATCTAAACACTCGTAGAATAGTTTTACGTATTATCAAATACTAGCTGACCCGGCAAACTTTGTACCGCCTCAAAATCTATTTATCAAAATATTTGATATAAAATATAGTTATGTTACTGAATCAACATATATTTTTATTTTTGACATTTACATACTTAAATGTTTCAACTAAAATAAATTAAAGTAATGTTACTCGTGGATAATGAGGCTTGTGAATGGTGAAAAAAATTTTAAAATCGGTTCAGTAGTTTTTGAGCCTATTCATTACAACCAAACAAACAAACAAAGTTTTCCTCTTTATAATATTAGTATAGATATTAGGGTGGAGTGAAAAAATTTTTTTTTCGTATTGTTATCGGAATATCTGTAAAAAGTTGCTGTTATTGTTCACAAATACACACACAAAATTTTATTTAGCACATAATAAATTTAGAGGTGCCCCCAACATCATGAACTCTAGAGAAATTTGCAAAATATTGTCAAAAAGCACCAACGTCTAATATTGTCATATTACCGCTAAATAATATTATATAAAAGAATACAAGGAATGTATATGTATGGCAGAAAAGATAAGACTTTAGTTTGTATTCAGAAGGAAGGCAAATTTTATAGAAAAAGAGTAACAGAAGACCATTATGTGATTTTATCAGAGCCAGGAAGTAATTATTTCGGGCATGTTACGTGTGAGTCGGGAACTGCTAAAATTATTGAAACTATCATAATAAATCATTTGAGAACAAAATCGGTGGAATTGGATAAAATAGTGGTTGTTGGTTGCGATGATACAGTCTTGAATACAGGTTGCAAAGGAGGTGTTATTCATTATATGGAGGTCTTCCTCCATATAATGAATAACACCTCCTTTAACTTAACAAACCATTACAACGGTGTGTTTGCCAGTTACATTCGAATGAGTTACCATTGCGACATCTTTTATTGCATTTGGATCGAAAAACTACAGGGCCTAAATGCTTTTCAGGTCCTATTGGATCTGAATTACAAAAATGTGAATCAATGCCAATTGTTTAATTTACCATCATTCCCTGCATATTACCTGAAGTTGCTAGAAATGACTTGAGCACCGACCAAAAAGCTTCAAACATTTAAAGTGACTGTTTTATATTTCGATGCAAAAGATTACACTGATCTAATTATGTGGCAAGACTGTAAGGTAACTGAGCCACCTCTGACTTCCAATTTATCTGATGAAGCCTTGAAAGAGATTGTCAATAGTGGTTTGATTACACTCAAACTCTTAAAGATTTTCCCTGCCATACCCAAGCCGTAGAGCGCTGTATCAAATTGGTGACCGAAGCGTCAAAAAAAAAACGAGACGGTTTTATAAGGGCAAGACTATTATCACTCCAGCAAATGCCTATATTTCTGATTTGTTTCATTCCCTGATAAGATTTTCTTTTACTTTTATTGATTAAAAATATTTAAACTACTGATCAGGCTTTTATTTAAAGTATCACAATGTAGTTTGTTTAATAATATACAGGAAATCTAGAAAAAAAACTATCATTAAAAATTAGATCAGTGTTTTTCAAAATTCTGTATTTTTCAAATTTTTAATTGGGTTGGGGCACCTCATAACATTAAGACAAGTAAACAATATTTTGTACGCTGAATTTACTCATTAAAAGGCAACTTTTTACCGCTATTCCATCTAAAAAAAAAAGAAAAATAAAATTTCATACATTTTCACTCCACCCTAATAGATATATCGAACATACATACTGCTTTTACTTCGGAGAGATTGGCCACACTTCTTACGATAGTGTTCAATCTAGTAAACTGATGTTGTAACTTATAAGGCAGAAATAAGTGTTACAGTTGTAAGAATAGCCGCATTTGAACTTGAAGGGGTTTGCCTACAAAGATAACAGTAACAGTTAAAAGTTGTAAATTACTTGTAGTTCAATAAGCTAAGCTAATAAATATAATTATATATCTACCCGAGTAGAACGCTATTTTTCCGTATACTGAATACTCTGGTTATTTTAAAATCTCACCCTCATTCCATACGGTACGGTTATGTTTACACATCTTGATCGAAACTCACATTTTTTTGTTGCCTACAGCTATGTTCGTGTGTAGTTTTAAGGATCAATTCTATACCAGAGGATCTAGTTTCCAGAAAAATATTGTGGTGGTGAAATCCTATATGTATATTATTATATACTTTAATATTTTCGAATCAGCTCTTTTTGGGTAAACCAACTATAAAGATTTTATTTTAATTTATAGATGATGATTTCAATAGAATCATTAAAATATTGCGAAAAAGCAGTAAAATTGGTTTAACAGAAAACTTAATTACATTTTTAGGAATCTTGAAAATCGAACCCTCGATATTTCGAAGAATCAGAAACTTTTATGAGCGCAAAAACTTAAGGCGAATAAAACGCACGAAATGTGTTCAATAGTTTTGTTTCAATATGTAATGGAGGTGAGGCTTTAGAAAAACTCAAAGCTCAAGTCGATACCAAAGTGACTACCGTCAAAGGTCTCGAACGTTCTGTGATGTGTCGCTGAATAAATTCAATCCTGAAACAGCTCTTTGGGTGATTCAAAATCAAACATGTTCGATACCTATTGATGAGTTCTTTCGAAGTTTCCTAAAACGATCGGCATAAATATAGTAATGTATCGTATAAGATCTCATAGCTGAATGGTTATGAGTTTCATTTCAATTCTATGTAGAGGCCTCTGATATATGATTCTATAACCGTGAAAGAAAATTTGTGAGAAATCTACACGTCTGAGTTTTCATATCGTCAATCATGTCACTTATAATCGATATGACTACACAAGGGCAAAAATGCTGAATTAAAACAATCATGAAGAAACCTAAATGTAAAGAGTTTTTAGAAATGTCTCAAAGTGTGTGAAGTATACCAATCAAGTAGCCAATCAATAACGAATTAAACAAAAATATATCTCACCGGTTGGAGTGGCGCCAATTAGGGGAGGCCTATGTCCAGCAGTGGACATCAAACGGCTGATAGATGGATGGGTGGATGGATATGTCACCAAAACGCTTATTGAAATCTCAATACATATAACTCAAAGGTGACTGACATAGTGATCTATCAACGCACAGCCCAAACCACTGGACGGATCGGGCTGAAATTTGGCAAGCAGGTAGATGTTATGACGTAGGCATCCGTTAAGAAAGGATTTTGATCAATTCTACCCCCAAGGGGATAAAATAGGGGATGAAAATATTACTTCGTAACGCAAGCGAAGCCGCGGACAAAAGCTCATTCGGCCCATTAAAGTTTGGGGATTTAAAATTAGACTAAGTCTTTATCCATTCATTCATCATAATAAAAATAAATTTGAAGGTGAAACACTTTCTGGTTCGACTCCGGCGACACCGCTGCCACACCTATTTCTGCCTATTAACAGTAGTGTTAAGCGCTGCTGTGTTCTGGTTTGGTGTGGTAAGGAAGACATACTTTCAAGACTATGTAGCTTAGTCCTCAGGGCGCATCTGTGGCCGACCTGAGGTAGGAGTATAAAATCCTATCTGAGATTGATTGCTGATGTCCATGAGCGGCAGTAGCCACTTACCATCAGATGGACTGCATGCTCGTCTGCTACTTCTATATTATAAAAAAATGTCTATGTAATTTATCTGTTTCAGTACCCTTAGTATGAGTTTTTACGTTTCTACAAAAAATGAGTGTTTTTGTATTTGTTTACGTATTTCCCCTACATTTCCAATCAGTTCTGATACATTCTGCTAAAGGTGCTTATTGGAAATGTACAAACAAATACGAAAACAAATACAAAACCAGTTATTTCTGTAAAAACGTAAAAACTCATACTAAGGGTACAAGTAGGATTAAACGACTTGAGAACTTAACGTTTGTTGAGCCATATGCCTGTATGTGTAAGTGTGTTGCTTGTCTTACAAACTTGTTTGGTAAACAGGTTCGTTACAGGCTCCCTTACATTCCGAGTTTACGCTAAACGTTGTTTACGGAACTTTTTCGAAACGCCTAATTTTGTTTGTGTACTAAAATGTATTCAGTAAAGATGTTTTACATGTTATCTTCTCCTATCTCTTGATTCTAATCATTTCTTTCATCTTTGATAACTTTAATAATATGAATAATAAGGTAATTTCGTTTGATGAATATTCAAATTATACCTTTGATTTCTGTATTATTTGTGTGAAAAGAAAATATGTAGATAATTTAGAGGTACCTATATTTTTATCCATGGATACTCTAGGAAACAATTTTGGTGACGTTTGTAGCTAAGTCTTGGTTGCAGTAACTTTCATATTAGACGGACCAAGTTTATTTTAGGGTTCCGTACCCCAAAGGGTAAAAACGGAACCCTATTACTAATTCTCTGTTGAAAAATACTAAAAATAAAAATTAAAGAACATCCATCAGATTTCATTTAATTTAAATTTTTACGGAACCCTTTGTTTGCAAGTTCGTATCGTACTTGGCCAATGATAAGGTCTAGTGATTCAGCTTTAACCTTCAAATTGAATTAATGATTTGAGTTCTATGTGAATTGCTAACTTAAATTTAAATGCTTTCATATTTAACATTGAACTAACTGACGTCCAACTGCAATTGGACTATCAATGCACACATTTTCCACCAACTAAACGGGGCGTTGCAAACGATTTCCATATAAAAGATCAACTCAACAATAGTGGAACAAGTGTGCTCCCCGAAACCCTTTGTAGCGAGTAAACCGTACACTTTGAACACGCAACAAAGTTATCGATCCCGTTCAAACTTCATCAGGGTTACCAGATTTGTGCAGAATTAGAATAGATAATAATTTATTTACTCAAAATAAAAATAAAAAACAATTATACAGATATTATACAGCATATTTGTATATTTGTTGCGGCCACCGTTATACATGGGGCTCTTCACAAAAGGTACAAAAAGAGCTCTCCTCCAAAGCCGGCGCTGCATTGGCAACTCCTGGTGTTGCAAATGTCCAAAGGCGACGGTGTCTGTTTTCCATCAGGTAGCACGTCTGCCTCATCGTTTAGGTATAAATATACAGGGTAAATTTTTCAAATGGGCCTTCAGGGCCAAATCCGAAATCCGAATCTCTAAGGATTCGCGAAAAATGCTGAAAGAAGTTACGAGGCCATATTTTTTAAAACTAAAATTGCATCATTAGTCTTTTAAAATTTTCTTTAAAATATTTTTTCCCTAGCCGGGAATCGAATGAGTTCATTTTGAAAAAAAACACACCCTATATTATTCCACTGTCGCTTACAAGGGTCAATTTCTGGGAAGCAATGATAAATGACAAACTAAAGTAAAAACCTCATTTCAATGCCGTCGTGCGGTTGACGTGTACAGGCCAATCTGCGCAGGTAAACCGTCCGGTAGACCGTAGGGTATGAATCCGTATGAATCCTTAATGGCCATCCATCTACAACACCTAATCCAAAAATTATAGCATCAATGGCATATTTAACCCGTCAACCCTATCCAATCGCGCTTACTTTGCGTCGCGCACTCCACGAGTTCTTTCCGCATGAAATATTGGATAAAGTTCCATCTTGGAAGGATATCATGATCACATCTCATAACGTACTGAAGCAATTAGACTTCCTTTCTAATGCCTGCCATACACACTACGGTGCACCGGAGGTCTATCTGTTATATTATGTACCTGTTATGTTATGTATCTGAGCATACCTGATGCTTGCGCAGGTACACCGAACTGTGTGTGGGAACACACCTGTGCAGTATTTTAAACCTGTGCAGGCGACCGGCGCGAGATCTAAATTCAATTCTTTCGTGAGACACCGCACGGTGTGTCATCATCTTCAATCGCTGCTATCGCTACAGTACTGAACACCGTACGGTACACCGCAACGTCCCCACACACGCTACCGTCATGCAGTTGATCTGTACAGGTAAACCTGCGCAGGTTAACCGTCCGGTAGATCGGAGCGTGTATGAACCCTTAACGGTTATCCATTTACTACAACTAATCCAAAACTCAAAAATAACAAACAATCAAAAAATCATAGTATCAATGGCATATTTAATTGAACCCGTCAACCCTATTCAGTCGCGCTTAACATACTTTGCGTCGCGCACTCCACGAGTTCTTTCCGCATGAAATATTGGATAAAGTTCCATCTTGGAAGGATATTATGATCACGTTTCGTAACGTACCAAAGCAATCAGACTGTTCCATTTTCGTGATGTTTACATTCCGTTCCGTTCCACGGCAAATATCTAGAACATTAGGTAATGCTCTAGATGTTTCTGTTGACCGACTTTGACGGAGGTAAACAGATGAAGGTATTTTAAGGTAAAATAATAAATATATTTTGTATTAACTGTGGTTCGATTTAGGAGTTATGGCTGTATTTTCTATTTCGGATATTTATTTTAGAGAGAAAACTCATGGAGTTGTTTTCAAGCGCATATAAGCGTGAATGCGAAATACATAGCTGTCCTTTGTTCACTATATACCTAATGCATATGAAAACATTCATAACAAAAGAAAACATTTTTGTCTGTTCGTTCTGACTAATCTCCAAAAAGGTTGGACCGATTTCGATGGGGCTTTCTCTGGCACATAGCTTATGTTATTATGAGCAAACTAGGCTTTTATACCTATAAAATAGGTTACTAATTTTAGAATAAGTATAAGGACTCTACGCAAAAAAATCAACCCACTGAATCGCCCATGTATTTATACTGCACCCTACGCGTACGACCGCTTGTTGGTTAATTGCTATCAGATTTCATTAGAATAAAATATTTTATTAAAAATGTGAAAAATATAAAATACATTTTTAAACGCGGCTTAAACCATGGGCATCATTTTAAATAAATTATTAACGTTCTGCTCTGTAACTTGTTCATAATAGTTCATTACGTCGAGTCTAAAAATAATTTTGGTTTTATTCATACTTACTAGAGAAGTACAAGAGGAGCTTGTGCTTTTAATAAATAAAAATATTTTGAATATTGTCAGCTATTATAATAAAAAAATCATATTTAAAAACGTACACAACATATTATTTTCTGAACAACATCTGAACATCTGAAGGTGGTAGAACCCTTTGTACGGCACCATCTCCACACCTATTTCTGCCTCATAACAGCGGTGTAAAGCACTGCTGTGTTCTAGTATGAATGGTGTGGTAAGGGAGACATACTTTTCCGAGGCGTTCCAGCTTAGTCCTCAGGGGTAGCGGCGCATCTATGGCCGACCTCAGGTAGCAATATCTAATCCTATCTGGGGTTGATTACAGATGTCCATGGGCGGCAGTAGCCACTTACCATCAGATAGACGGTATGCTCGTCTGCTACTCCCATATAATTAAAAAAAAAACAAAAAAAAAAAAATTTTGGCCACTGTTTAGGCCACTACCCATCGAATTGGCCCAGTGCGATTAGTAGACTTTACACACCTTTTGATACCATGTTTTCCTTCACTTTCGTAATAAAACTTATATATAAAATTCTCGTGTCACAATGTTAGTTACCGTACTCCTCTGAAACGGCTTTACCGATTTTCACCAAATTTTATATGCATATTCAGTAGGTCTGAGAATCGGCACTGTCTATTTTTCATAACCCTAAGTGATAAGGGTTGTTCACCCTTAACATTTTTTTATTTATATGGCAACACAACGTTTGCCGGGTTAACTAGTGTTTATATAACCTATATCTCTAATTGGAAATTTCAACTTCGGACCTCCACATTTGAATCACGTTGTTATCACATTCCGTATACCCACAGAAAAAACAACGATTTTTGAAATTCGAATGCCGTTGTCACAATGTCTGTTGTTGTTTGCATACCCCATTTATTCGAAATCTCTACAAACTGTAACGAAATCAACAAAGCAATTCCCGACCGCCGTTTCTGAATGCAACTTTAAACAGTTTTATATCGGCTTAGCGGGCCACGCACGTTCCACATTCGATAAAGATGCTCCGCTATCAGAATTCGATTCAATACTGCACTCATTGCTACATTTATAAAAATCCGACCAATAAAAAAGACAGAGTGAGAACTCACGATTTTTTTCTCCGTGGAATTGATATTTTGTAGTAAAATTACGAGACTGCAGTTTTGTGCGGATACATAGTTGTCGCGATTATGAAAGTGCCTATTTCTGCCTGATAACAGAAGTGTTAGGCGCTGTGTTCCGTTTTGAAGGGTGTGGTAAGGGAGACATATTTTTTCGAGGCGTTCCAGCTTAGTCCTCAGGGGCAGCGGCGCATCTGTGGCCGACCTCAGGTAGGAATCTCTCTCATCAGGTACCATCCGGTGGACTGCATGCTCGTCTGCTACTCCTATATTATTAAAAAAAAAGTGCATGCATACTCGGCAGGATACGATCTCTAGTCGGGCAGAAAGAATCCGAGATAAGTTGCCCACCGTTTCAGTGCCTTGAAAAGTACAAGTGTCTTTACCTACATTTTCATACATATTTTTACGAGTGTTCCACGTCCGCAGCAGAGGCGGAAGAAAAACGCTCCGGGAGTTCTGCCTCAGGCCCTCCAAAAAAGAATACAAAACAATAAACATACAAAATTCTGCCGATATGTGTACGTAATATTTTTTTTATGATTAATTAGTAGTAGACAAGTATTTTTTTTTTTTTTATATAATATAGGAGTAGCAGACGAGCATGCAGTCCACCTGATGGTAAGTGGCTACTGCCGCCCATGGACATCTGTAATCAACCCCAGATAGGATTAGATATTCCTACCTAAGGTCGGCCACAGATGCGCTGCTACCCCTGAGGACTAAGCTGGAACGCCTCGGAAAAGTCTGTCTCCCTTACCACACCCTTCAAACCGGAACACAGCAGCGCTTAACACTGCTGTTATTAGGTAGAAATAGGTGTGGCGGTGGTGCCGCCGGAGTCGAACCACAACGGGTTCTACCACCTTCAATCAATCCACCAGATGGTATGTGGCCCATTGCTATCTGTAATGCCAGATAACTAGATTCCAACCTAAGGTAGACCACGGATGCTTTGCGATACCGTATCTCTTGATACCAGAACACAGCAGCGCTTAACTCTGTTGTTATTAGGTAGACGCGTGGCGGTGATTTCGCTGTCGACATGGTTGTACCACTTTTAACATAATATCCTTCACGTACGAGTATAACATGATAGCCTTATATTACTTTTCATAAAGCAATCAAAACCCATTCGGCTCTAGATTAACCCGACATTCGAACACCACAGATATGCACATAAATATCACGAAATTTCCTCCGGGAATATTGTTCATCGGACAACGGACAATAAAAATAATGACGTCAATTTACATAGGATTTCGATAACCACTGTGTTGTTTGTCTATCACTGTTTACTTGGCGTAGCGTCAGCTTCCAGTCCAGGCGATAATAATCCCTATCTCAACACCATTATGGTGATATTCGCGTGCCGAGCACAGTAACTTAGTGGGCTTGTGTAAACCATTGGTTTGCTATGTGTGGATACTAATTAATGCACAAAGGGATTTCGCATTAGCCTATGAAGTATTAAGGCAGTAACGCACTGTACACAGTCTATTTGCCATGTTTCAGACGATATATGTGTGGATGTAGATTTGAATATTAGAAGGTATAGTGGTTCATCCTCTTTGAAATAACATCTCGTGAAATAGTTGATTTTCCAAAATATCTGTCTGTTTGTTCCGAATTAATGAAATGCACTTTACAGAACTTCTACTCGATTCGAAATTCAAATATCAAAATTAGATTCTTTTCGAATAGATAACGATTGACATCGAAATTTGTCAATTTATAGTAGGCAAAAAGTATGACTGTTTGCTAGGCAAAACAGTAGATAGATCGATTATTAATAACGGGTCTTAGTCTATATCTACCTTAATACTCGTGACCGTACTTGCCTCCTATCAAATTGTCATCGAGGGAAAATTACGCGCCAGTGCAGTTCGCACGCACATACAAGCTTACAATCGAATATGTATTTATATTTATGTTATTTGTTCGTGGAATTGCTTTACATTAGGATAATAGTTTTCGATGAAGCAATGGGTTAATAATGAAATGCATTTTACACGAATTCTACTTATCTCTTTGGTCTGGTACTCGTATTAACTAAGTCGGTTTAGAAATTGATACATTAAAGTTTTGGAGAACTTACTTTTTCCTATGTTATGCCATAATCCAAGGAATTCGAGTCATATCAATAGATTTTACACACACACACAAATCATCACATCTTTTACATACACACAGACACATAAATCGCAGTACAAAATTAATGTAAATTTAGTAGACTTGTATTTAGATTTATTTGACTGATATGTTATCAGAAAATGTCTATCCTGTAAGAGCAGTTTTATTGCACCCCCTATAATTCTACGATAAAATAAGCAATTGGAAATGTATGCATTGAAAATAAAAAAATGACAATTCCGTACTTCTTGAGACATTATTTTCGTTCTTAGACTGACACAACCGATTACGGCTAGCATTTCACCCTCTATATTTCAAAGTACAAACTAGTATACAGAATGCTAACTTATCCAGACCTGCTTGTATTTAATGGTCTAGATCCGGCCATTGGACTACCAACACTCAGATTATAACCGTATCTAGTAGAACGCCAAATTTACCACCATTACACACAAAGCTTCTCGAAAAAATATGGTGCCGTTTGAGCTCGTGTTACAAGGGCTCCGTCAGATACGCGAGGGGCTAAGTGATGAGCGGTAGCGTGGAGTGTGAATTGTATGATTTTTTTTTTATAATATAAGAGTAGCAGACGAGCATGCAGTCCACCTAATGGTAACTGGCTACTGCCGCCCATGGACATCTGTAATCAACCTCAGATAGGATTAGATATTCCTACCTGATCGGCCACAGATGCGCCGCTACCCCTGAGGACTAAGCTGGAACGCCTCGGAAAAGTCTGTCTCCCTTACCACACCCTTCAAACCGGAATACAGCAACGCCTAACACTGCTGTTATAAAGTAGAAATAGGTGTGGCGGTGGTGCCGCCGGAGACGAACCTCAAATGGTTCTACCACCTTTAATCAATAAGCACAGAGTGCATTACCAACTTTTGGCAATGCTCGCATTACTGTATACTAGACTAACGGCTTCAGCGCGTTTTCCCCCTGTCATAACTTTCTTATTGTAGAACTTTAAGACATGAAATTTCGTATGTAATTTTGTTCCTATTATATGAAGATATTTCCTATTTATTTACATATCAGCGAAGTTAGGTTGAAGTATTCCGGATGGATGTTAGAACTTTTCTCAGTCCGCTCCCGCTTATAATTCGCACAGCAGACCAAGGCTTTGTTTCAAGTGGTCGCATTTATTCTCCTCGTGTCCGAGTCCTCTTTAATTATGGATAATTTATATTCAGATTAAAACCGCCAGGTGGGAGTGGGCGTGGCGCTCTATTATATACCGCACGTGACTGTGTGCAATATTGGATTTTATGGGCGTATCGTTCGCAACTTGTTACTGAGACTATGGAGTGGCAACTGGTCTCTTAGTAGTTTGTGTCTTTGTCTAGTTGGAATGTTATTTTAATTTGTGCGCTTATAGTGTTTTAAAATAATTTTAGATAAGAATAATGTTTGCGGCAGATTTTTGTCTATAAGGATATGTTTCCGCTATAGGCTGCTGTGGAAAATAATAGTATACTAATATAATAGATTAATAATAATATACTAATAGTAATATTAAAAAAATAATAAATTGCAAAGGATATTTAGTAAATTATGTCACTTTCTGAGAAAAATAGATCTGTGCTGGAATGTCTTGAAATTCTTTTAATTGCAAATAAACACGCATTTTAAAACAAATTTATATGTTTTGTAGATGAATATTGGTTCTGAGTTACAAACAAGATCTCAGATATAAAAAAATATATTTTACTTTATAAAATCCATAACAATATTCAATTCACGTCAAACACGTACCAGGGTGTTCCTGGGTGCAATAACTTTGCGCCGCTGGTCGAGACATAAATTAGATGCATATCGAATTGTGCGGATTTGGCGGCGTTCAAACCGTGATTTATAATAATAGGTATTAGCGTCACGTTGCATGGGTTTAACCAAGTACGTATTGCTTTGTTGTTTACAACCGATTTATTATTGTGTTTTTGTTTGTCGTAGTCAACCCATGCTGTCCCACTGCTAGGCACGGTTACTCTTAAAGTGAGAAGCCATTGTCCAGGTACCATTTTTAATGTCACACGTCACTGAAAACTTATTAAAGAACCTTCAAGCGTGCAGGTTGCCGCGTAATGTTTCCTTTCACCCTTACAGGAAGTGATAAATAATTAATGTTTAATTAAATTATATATAGTCATATTTATTTGACATCAGTTTAACATGTACCTAAATTCAAGGGTTTTTAAAATTATACATGATAAAGTTTTGTAGTATCTACAAAATATGTTCTACCAAAAAATAGGTACATATTTTTGTAAGTATCAAAATTTGTGAATCTTTAAGCGCTTATTTCATCTGAAGCAGAAAACAAGCAGTCAACTGGATTGAATGTGATCACTCACGCTTATTAACTAATAACCAGCGAATTAAATATATAAAGCAATACATTCGCTTGTTAAAAAACAATATAGCAGCAGTAATAGTATGTTTAATAAAATAGATAAAATCCGTTAAATCTAAGCCATATTGCGAGCGTGCGGATTTCGTCGACGTTCGCGCCGTGATTTATAATAACAGGTATTAGCGGCTTAATCCTAGCTTTGTTTTGTTGTTACATATTTTATAAACCGATAATACATCATATATTAAATTTACTTTGCGATATTATAATGTTTCAAATTTAAAATGATTGCTCATAAGCCTATATGTATTATGTATTGGCATTTACTTTGTATCGCATGTTAGTTCTACTTAAGTTTTGCATGAAATCAAATAGTATGTTTGTAAATCCATGATAATATTTCTATAAATTTCCATTGAAAATTATGGTTATTATAATTATCATATCGGGATTTACTAATTTACACAAATAATTCATGTACATTATCAATTTATCACAAACATTTAAGTGCTAAAATCAAATCGGATTTGGCGGAGTTCAAACTGTGGTTCAAACTATGATTCATAATAATAGGTATTAGCGTCACGTCGTGAGGCTTTATGCTAATGGAACGGAATCGAATACCATTTGTTTTGAATATAGTTAATTCTTGTTTTAAAATAATTCCCTATTTAGTTGCAACAATTATGTTTACAGAATTATCCCATATAAATTAATACATATTTATTAGAATGATTCTGGCTATTACAGATATTATAGATGTCTACGGGTGATAATGGGCAGTAATCGTATATGTGTGTAGACGTGACATAGACACATACATACACTCTGTGTGTGTTTGTTTACTGTAACTTAACTTTGAACTTAAGTTTGACAAAAATTTTAAGCACCTCAATCAAAATACTTTTTGAGTTATATAAGATGTATTTTTATAATTTTCGATGTTTACGTATGTATTATACGTTGTGTATAATACATGTATTATTAATTTTGTGTGACATGTACACTTGAAAATATTTAGGGATATTCAGCAAAATACCGTGTACCTACTCCGATTATTAAAGTTCAATATAGTTACTTCGTGATAACATTTTATTCGCAATTATCGTTTGAAAATGCATTTTCCGTTGCAAGGTTTAGTCGGGTAAGATATAAGCCAATTACCGTAAATGTGTCAGGAGACTTAAGTGTAATAGGTGCGTTGGAAGTAGGTTCTTTTGTATTTTCTCTTCTGCTTTCACATAATCTTTTTACGTATGGTCTATAAAATATTATGTTTGCTTATTCCTTATTATTATGTATTTTGATAAAATATAATGATCTCGGATAAGACCGAGCGTTAATGGCTTGAAATGTGTAATTACACACAAAAGAATTTGGTAAAATAACTTGTATCTCAGTTAATAATTAATATTAGATAAATAACTACGGAATTTACTCAATAAATTACATTACTAAAATCAAATCCATAATTTATTTGCTCATAGCATGCGATAAACAGAGTTTGAGAGTACGCGATAATTATAACTTTAGTGATAGTTGAATTATGAGGGTATGATCTCACTTTCGCGACTAATCAGAAATTAGCATACTAAATTGGTCACGTGAGCTCTGCCTAGTCGATTGACAAACGAAGTTTAATGACGTCAGCTTAATTATGAGCCAAATGTAAATAAATATGTAAGTAATACATTTTTTGAAAGTGTCAGGTAACATTTGTAGAGTGTCAGTGAACCAGTTGTTTTGTGTTGTTATTGTTTATCAATTTGTTTTTCCCATGCTTAAATAAAAATAATGAAGCTCTTAAAATAACTCCTTAACTTATTTATAATCATGGCACGTTCAAAGTTGGAATATACACACTAATTATAACTTGGGCGATAATCGGATTATCTGGCGAGCCGTCACGAGCGCGACTAATCGGAACTTGGCTGTCGAACAGGTCACGTGATCATTGCTTCATCGACCAACTAACGAAGTTTAACGCCACAGCTTGAGCTTGGGCCAAATTAAAATAAACATTATAATATTGTATTTTAAATGCAACTGGCAATGTTTCACATAAGAGTACTTTTTAATATTTGTAGTGATTCATTGGTTTCGCCAATTACTTAATATCATTTATTTATATTCTAAAATAGAAATAATAATGTTAGAATTTTGATAAAATTAGCCAGTAAATAAAACATTGCCCTGAAACAAACATAACATTTGACTCCTGAAACTATTTATTAACATGCCACGATCATAGTTTGAAAATACACATTAATTATAACTTAAGGGATAATCGGATTATCTGGCGAGCCGTCACGAGCGCGACTAATCGGAACTTGGCTGTCGAACAGGTCACGTGATTATTGCTTCATCGACCGACTAACGTAGTTAAATACCGCAGCTTAAGCTGAGGCAATTAACTGACAATTAATTAATTAATTAGAAATAAATATTACTACGAATATGTACGATCTGTACGTACTCGTATGTATTGTTGTATGTGAATAACTAATGTTCTGTTGTACCTAAGTGCTGTGTCCTGCCAAAAAGTAGAATATAATAGTACTATTATTCTTCTTCTCCTGCGAATTTCTAAAATGTGAATAAGAAATGAAATCCGGGAGACTTACACATTAAAGCCTTGGCCATACTCGTACTTCATTTGGTGCTTTAGTAAAAATACTAATTAGTTAATCAAGCCCGCGTAATTTTCCAAACGCAATACAATTAAAACACAAGTTAGGTAACTTTGTTCTTGATAGGTACCCATTGGAAGTATCGGGTAACTAGCAAGATTGGCTTTCAAACAGCGAGTGGGCTTCTGTGAAGATTCGATTGCTAACATAAATTAGTTTTAGAGTCTATTTTACTTTTGAATATAAATACGTTATAATGGAAAGTTTAACAAAGGTATTTTAGTATAATATAAAAATATATAAAGTATTAAAATGTAAATGTAATGTATTTAAATGTCGGGGCAGCAGTTTGGCTCATTTATTTTATTTATAAATTTTTCGTGTTAATCTTAGTATTTTAACTTTAAATATTATTTAATAGTTTTTTTTAACTGTATTGTAATAATAAATTATAACTGATTAAAATGTTAACTTGCTACATAAAATTACATAAACAAGTTTTATTTATTTTGCCTTGGCGAGGAGCAGCCTAAGTGACACATAAAATCCGATTGTTTTCTTGTAGAATAGTAAAATACCTATATAGAAACCTATGTAGAAACCTATTTAGATATCTATGTAGAATAGTAAAATACCTATATAGAAATAACACTATGAAATTATTCGCTTGCGACATATATCGCAAGCGAATAATCGAATATCGAATACTTGCCCGTGCCCTAAGATACAACAAAACGACTACTGATTCATTTGTAAGATGTAAAAGGCGGTTTCATTATTGACTGCCTCATTATTCATGGAACCAACCGATCAGTTTTCTTGTAGAATCGTTAATAAAAATAATACTAAGAAAGTATTCACCTGCGATATGACACGTGCCTTAAGATACAGCAAAGCGACTACTGATTCGTTTCAACGATCAATGTACGAAGCGGTTTCATTGTTGACTGCCTCATTATTCATGAAACCGATCGTTTTCTCTGCGCTATCATTAATTTTCACGCGCGCAATGTCCGATAGCTGGTAAGTTATTCGAGTGTTTTCGTATTTACATTTTTCAGTGTTTTATCAACGTTTATTTGTGCTTTTTCGTATGCAAAAATAAATTAAATCAAATGATATATCGTACACTTGTGTTAATTATTTGTAAATGTAATGCGAGGTCTTGTTGATTTCTTTTTTCGGTCTCCAAAATCGTTATATGATTCACTATAGCAGTTTAAAGATACAACATCATGAATCAAATTAAAATTACTTATTTGTTATTCGGATTACAAGATTTCAATACAAGATTACAATGATTGAATGATGAGAATGAAGATTACTTTGATTACAAGAAGGAATATTTAATAAAGAAAGGTATATAATGTATTTATGTATATTATACATTCCCAGAGAATCTAGTACATGTATAATATTATATTGGGCGTCATTCATTAAATTTTAATAACTTAATTTCAATATCATAATAATAATAATGTTAATATCAGTGAATTACACGTTGGAAATTTTATTCGTTATTATTACGTTATTTATTGGTCAGTAACGGTAGTACTGTTTCTTCAGGACGATTAAAAATTTAGTAATCTATACGATTAAAGCTCAATAATTAGGTTAAGTTTTAATAAGATTTTTTAATAGAGAACAATCAAAGTTCATTAGGGCCCGTATGACATGTACCGCGCAGAATTAAGGAGAAAGGTAAATTAATAATTCACTCACTAATTTAAATTGATTGAGGAAAAATTTGCTTTGTAATTGAAATTAATTGGTTTAAGGACTTTAATTGAAGGTCAATTTTCTGGAATTAAGAAAAAGCCATATCATAAAATGTATTAAAAATCCTAGAATGTCGCTTAAAACTGTAATTACAATAGCTGTTTCGTGGTGGAGAGGGGAATTTAATTATAATTGTCACAAATTCCAACGCATTAAATAATACATATGTAGTACTTATTCTACAGTCAAATAGTCGACTTGGAGCATTTTAGGAACGAGAACAACTACTTACTGGCTAATCTGGTTGAATATTTCAAACCGCCTACGAGGACTTCAATAATATTTAGCAAAGGTTACACGCACAAGTAACAATCTCTACCTAAGGACTCATTTACATCAGGTCATCAGGCAAATTGGTTTACCCAAAGAAAGCGATCAATCGAATTGGAGTCGCTTGCTAGGTGGCAGTCTACTTGATATACGCTGAACATTGAACGCTTGAAGACGGAGGTAGACTAACATCGGGGTGTTAGCGAGCCCTAATGATAAATCTCTGCAAGGACCTAGCATGTTCTGAAAAGCACTGAAAGATGTATACAAGCGTCTATGACTCCGATGGACGCGGATATAGTAATTACTCAACAAAATAAATTCAATTTATTACTTAGATACTAGTGAATTGACTAAAGATTCAATGGTAAAAATATCAATACTCAGATATAGTACCGTTATCAGAATTAAAGAATACTTAAAATGTATTTACGTGCGTATCGTTAAACGGCATCATTACAGACTGGCTCATTATTCATGCGAACGACCGCTTTCTCTGCGCTATCATTAATTCTCACGCGCGCGATATCCGATAGCTGTTGAGTTATTTGAGGTGTTTTCGTTATTTATACCGTATTCAGTTCTATAATTATGTGTGAAACGATCTCTAGGTGAATTACATGGTTTTAAAATTGTATAGATTGTTGGGGGTAAGTGCGATTCACTGATAGATACATTTTAACGATGAATTTGAGTTTCTTCTGTGTATGAGTGTATCTACAGGTAATTAATAAATTTTCGATCGAATTTTGATCGAAATTTGACAATTTCTTCTTACTCCCGTTATAATACCCGACCTATCTAATGTTTTGCCTATTAAAATCGACATATGACAAATTTCTTCTTAATAGCATCTATGAACATAGCATGTAACATCTAAATTGCAAGCTTTTAAAATTATATTTACCACGTAAATTTGGGAATACCTTTGTTTGGAAGTAGAGTTCAAAATAGTCGTTAAAGTGTTTTAACCGTTCTCATAGATATTTGCTAACAATGTGTTAGACTCCTACTTAAGCTTAGAGTCTAAGAGACTAAGATTTTCTATCTCTCTTTGACATTTCTTCTCTTTGACAGACTTTTTCTTCTTTTCTGTCTTTTTGTGTGCCTATTAAACCTTACTTACTTACTTACAAAATCCCGCGAGCGATTTATATAACTTTAATAAAACATTAATAATTTAACAACAACCGTTTTCTACGTAAATTTATGTACATAGTTTAAATAATTAACTCGCATTCACAACGTAAATATGCAGCAATGCATTCCTTCTTTACCTCAATAAAGCTGCCCTGCTTTGGCGACAATTTTAAAAAGAAATATAGCAGAGAATGTAATATCCTTCTAGAAATGCTAGGAAATAAGTGCATACCGGCATTGCGGGCTGAAATGCGATTTACTTAAGTCTTACTTAGCGGAAAGAACTAAGGCATTGTCTTACGGCTGTCCGACGCGTGAAATTCTATTAGAACACTTCCTTTATCCGCGGAATGAGGTTTTTTCTTATAGATATAACGAATGTATAGAAATTAATTAAATTTTGCTTTACAGAGAAGGAAATGAGCGCGAGAGAACCTACACGCCTGAGAGTTCCTTATAAAAAGTCATCAACGGTTTGTGGAGTCTATCAATCTACTGTACTGACTGTAGCATAAACTCCACTCGCTCTGAGAGGAGATTCATGCCCAGTATTGGGTCAGTAATGGGATGTAGTTAAACGTAAGTATTTTTTTTTATCCTGGCTGTAGAATAAAAAAACTGCTTATACAATCAGCTCCACGCTAGGATTCCCTGTGTCGGTGCTATGGATACGTATTCATACTAAAACACAAACACCCAGACCGAGCTGAGAATCGAACCTGGAACTCTTGCTCGTCGGATTGGTATAGTGACGCGGTATAGTGACGTCAATTCGTAGACAAATTAAAACGTTCAACTGTCAACAGATTAAACAATTATTCTAAACAGTACTTAAATTAATTGTTAACAGTGGGAAAGTTTCAACTTTCACTTTTTATTCAATTCAAAGAGTGAATTGAACAAAGCTGAGCGTCCCTAATTCAATAGAACACGAACAAATACTTTCACTCTTTGTTCATTCGCGCTCCATGATTGTTGTCGTTGAATGACTTTGAATGAATGATTTTAAAGGTCAAAGCTATTGTTGTTATTGTAAAATTATTTTTAAGCATTTATCAAAGTATTTTTAATGCCTTAATTATTAATGAAATATGATATTTGTAAATTAAAATGTAATATTTTATGTTTAGTATGAATTGAACAAAGCTGAGCGTTCCTAATTCAATAGAACACGAACAAATACTCTTTGTTCATTCGCGCTCTATGATTGTTGTCATTGAATGACTTTAATGAATGATTTCAAAGGTGAATTCTGTTTTTGTTATTCTTTAAATTATCTTTCAGCATTTATTATTATTATTTTTTAATGAGACTGATAAATTTTATTGTTTCAAGAAGCAAACTGTCATTTAGTCCACTCTATGATATAGTACTTACAATGGTTCTATCTAAAGCTAATCGTAGACATGTTCCCACTCCTAAAATATGAGATTATCCCCTTGTATGTAAGTGCAATTTAAAGGATATGAGACTAAATATGACATTGTAATACTTAATATCAAGGACTATGGAAATACTTATTTTATATTTTACCGAAATAAAAACAAAATACAGCACCTTCCATATTCCCTCTTATTTTAAATAATAAACAAAACATCCGACCATAAAACTTCTTAAACGTTACAGTTTAAGCATTCTTACAAAACTCAGCGTACCGTAAGTTTAAAACAAACAGTCGACAATATTTATTCTTTTAACCGCAGTACACCTCAGGAATACGAAACAAACGACAAAAAGTTATAAACTGGAGGAACAGAGACGCTTTGTCTCCGAAATGGAGATAATACAGGCGCGAAACAAGACCGCTACACAATTAACCTCTTAAATTTCTTGTAGCTACATTCGTGAAGGGATGTAGTCTGACCGATAGCGACTAACGAGTGACGTGAAGCGATTAAAGCTTATCTTTATATATATATATATTTCTTATGTGCGTGTGTATGTCACTGAACTCCTCCTAAACGACTGGACTGATTTTGGTGAAATTTGTTGTGTGTGTTCAAGGGGACTTGAGAATGGACGTAAGTAGTTATATATTCGGAAACTATGCATTTGATCAAGTGATGATCTTTAGCAAAGTTGTTGTCCACGAGCCCACGAGGGTTTGGGAGTTGGTAAGACCAATTTTAGACAGATGACACCACTGTCATTCCAATGCAGGTACAAATTATCGGTTTTATGAATGTCATATGATTTCTTTAAAATGCGAGCGAAGCCGCGGGCACCACTAGTTATTAATAAAATTACTTTATTAAATGTTTCGCTAACCAACGGCTGAAATCTTACAATTTCTGCATATTAAGATTGTCATTTTTTTATCTTTGGTAGGTTAAACATATGAGAGTTTGATTATTAATAGCGAGTCTAAGATAGTTATGGTTGTGAGGGTTATAAATCGTGTTTAGTTTAATTGACGGCTGGAGTTCGATTCGCGTTCAGTACAAGTTGCGATTAGTCTAAAATCGTGCGCTTAAATCAATAAAACGATACTTAACTACGTAGTAATTAATAATATACTTACGAAGGCATTAATAATTAATACATTATCCCTCTATTGAAATGAATAATCATATCTCTCAGTTTATAGTTTGTAATCGGACAAGTTATTAAGGCGCCGTCCTAATTCCCCGCAAATATATGCAAAGGAGTTAAGTGTGGCAGTCGCAGTTGAAATATGACGTAATTATCGCGATTTAGTCGTCAATTACCGTTCGCGTCGTGTCGCAAACGTAAATCGAGACTTAAGCCCCGTAATAATAATTCGCACTCATTTACAACAGAAATTGTCATGGTATTTTGCAGGGGATCGTTAGACGTAATTTAGGGGGTCCTTGTTATCGGGCGAATGTCGTCCGAGGGTGGTTTTAATGCTTATTTATAGAAAGGCTTCTGTCTTCGCGGCTAGTGGAGTTATTTTCAGGATCATTGTGTCAGCGCTGCCCTGTTTTATGTGGTCCCGGGTCGTTACGATACGGCCGGACTGTGCGCGTCTCGAAGAATACTGGATTCTTTCGTGCCATTGGTTTTATCGTCCCGAACGCCACTTAAATCCGACCCGCCTGTATGTGGTGCGAATTGAATGAACAGGAAAAGAAGCTTAATGCCGATTGTGTGAATGATTTCAGTTTTCGATTTTGTAAGTCGCCGACTATGGCGTGCAAATTCAAGTCAAAGCAAATAAGCGGAGCCGTGTGTGTACCTACACTTATTGGAAAGTTATTTGTAAAACGTTGTAAGTTAGGTAAGTTTAATTGATTTTTTAAATTGGTATTCTAGTTCTAATGGTGATTACTTTATAGTAAATTTATTAATTTAGGACCACTAAATATACACTAGGTATTCTAAATATACACTAGTTGCTGTATCAATAATCAATAAAGAATCATAATAAAAACATAAATCCTAGACAACTTAAAATATAGCATATGTCACAATTTAGGCGAATCCACTAATATGTTAAAATTTATCAAGCAGTTTGGCCTGCTGGGCGTGTCAGCCCCAAAATCAGAACCTTCCGCAGTTGGCTAAATAAAAAAAGATTGCACGATATAGTAGTCATTTGTAAGCCACGATCCAGCTTCCTGATCAGGCATACAATACGGCATGGTACAAACGACTCAAATATATTAAGACTAAGTCAATGGAGCCCGAAAACGCAGGCATTGAATAGATTGATTGCTTCCATTCCTCCAACCATGTTATTTATTAGTCACCCGAGAATTGGCTTATGTCGGCGTGAAAGCCGGGCATAAAATAATGTGAAATGAACACTCGATGAGTCACGTTTTTCGCAGAGATTTATGAAAGATAAGTATATGGAATATTTGTAAAGCGTTATTAAAGCTACGGTTTAATAACTACACGTTGGCGTGTAAAGTTCAAGGTTGAAGGGAATAATTATTTGAACTTGAATAAGGTGCTTTCAACCATTACGAGACTGAATAAAGAGCCCTATTAAGAAACGGGTTCGAAGTAGCAAGTAAAGGTAAGTCATAACTTGTTAATGTACAAAGAACGGCTAAAGTATTTTTAATTATTTTTTATTTATACTGCTTCAAGTAGACTTTGATTTTAGGTAAGCTGTATACATGTTTGCTGCTACTTGCTTACGTTTTGTAGCAACTAAACGTAGTAAGTATACAAGAATATTAACTATATTCAGCTATCATACCTAATATGAATGTCGCAGATGCACGTATGTAATAATTGTTAATGTAATTAGGTAATTACACTGCGTAATTCACAAAATAAATTTTCGTAGCAGATCATTGTCCTCCATTTGACGTCGTAGCATATAAGTTGATTTTCGTAGCACACTACACAACTCGTAACCTACTCCATGTATTCAATTGTAGCACATTGATAATTTGTCGTAGCGGATAAGTCATATTCGTAGCATATTTCCTCAAGAATGTAAAAACTCGGCTAAGTCGTAGCACATTTTTAGACTTATAGTAAGCTTACCTTCAAAAACAGTGAGAGTGGCTACGGCGCTCACGGCGTCGCCTACGCCGTTCTCTGCCATACATTCGTAGGTGGCGTCATCACGTTGCGCGCGAACTGGTTCGATGCGGAGTACAGCGCCGTTCGCGCCCGGGCCCGCGGCTGAGTCCATGCCTGACACTTGGTACCGGGACTGCATGCCTGGAAGAGATTTGAGGTCATCATCATCATTATCAACCCACTGTCCTTCTGCTGGTTACGGGTCTCGTCTCAAAAGGCGAAGTTAGGCCAAGCGCGAATTGGTAGACTTCACATACCTTTGGATACTTATTTGAATAACATTAAAACCAATGTAGGAGATAGTTTACCTACGCTTACTTATAATAATAAACTACCTACGCATGAGAATATGCTTCTTTGTTCTGTTTTCATATCATTAATGGACTTTTCCACTATTTTCTCTTTTTAGATTATTTCTTCCTATTAAGATTTTGTATTACTTGCAAATTCTTATACTTTTATTATAGTAAAAATAAGGTACAAGAAATATTACAGTATTTCTGTAGCTTTGTGTTAATGGAAAGAAGATTAGAAAAACCTAGATCTCTTTAACGCAGATTTATTATGTATCGTTGCGGAGAATAAGTTACAAAAAAGTAATCTTACGTTTCAGCTTTGTCTACAAAGAAATGTTTTTCATTAAAAATGTTACCTTTCTGTATAAAAAGTATATGAAGTATATAGCTACAAGCTTTTTCAATCAGCCTTATCCGGAATTTATATTTATTGGAGATGGTATAACCGGAAAATGTCCGATCTTTTGTAATGTGCAATTTGCATTCTGTCTCGAGATTGCAAAAATTGTCGTGATATTTTAGTCGGACTGCTTTGGTCTTAAGGCGAGGGATTAGGGTTTGGATTGCGTCACCGAGCTCTAGTTTCTTGGCTAGCTGGCTTGGCTAGTACGAGGACGACAGAGCTAAATCGCCACTCCCCCTAAGTGCCATGGAAATGTATTTCACAACAAGTGAGAATAATCGTTGTCTCTACTATACCGCGACTTTAAAGGAATAAGAGTTTTTATCGTAGTTTTTTATAAGGCTTGAGTTAAAAACGATTTTGCAGTTCAACTGATACCAAGTTGTCCCTGCACTTCATGTGACCAACTTTATATTATCTATATGATTACTAAGATGATCGCATAATACGCAAGTAAGCAGACATGTATATTATTCTACTGAACGCAGAACTCAATTAAACTAAACTTCATATAAGAAGCATGTATAGCGGTGGTGCCTCCGGAGTCGAAACATGAGGGATTCTACCACTTCATTTTAATTAGGGTTGAATGGGATAAACAAACAACGTAGTTTGGTAAGGGAGACAAACTTTTCCGAGACTTCTCAGCTTAGTCCTCAGGGATAACAGCGCATCTGTGGTCGACGTCAGGTAGGAATCTAATCTTACCTGTTGTTGATTACACATATCCATGTGTAGCAGTAGCTACTTACCATAACGTTGACTGCACGCTTACGGCGGGAATAAGTTACAAAAAACTAATCTTACGTTTCAGTCTTATATGGGACTCCGATATCATAAAAAAAGATTTTGGCTTTGAGGTCTGCGAAAAATGTTCGGGCTTGTCATCCTAATAACCAAATGTAATAAATATTAAAAAGGACCTTTTAGTAGACATTGTTCCAATCCGGGATTATCATACACTATAATAGACAAGCCATTTACCGCTAAGATCAAGATCCAGGATTTTCTTTATTAACAAAGAGACGTAATTAATTTTCTGGTGGTGATGTTTTGGCTTAGCCTAATCTGTGAGCTTTACCTCGACGTGGCTTCCCGTAAGTAGCTTTCAGTATTAGGGCGGACGATAAAAAGCTCTACTAGTAATGGCTCTAGGTATTTTCTTTTTAGCTTTTTGAAGAATTGCTCTAGCAGAAGAGTTATTTAGTTCTACATAATAGCAGTGTTAGGATTAGCCGTGTTCTGGTGTAAAGAGTGTGGTAATAGTAATTTACACGAGATACTTGAACTTAGTTCTCAAATATACCCATTAATATAGTATAACATAGAGAATCTAATTCCATACGGTGTTGATGACAAATTATGTGGAAAGGCACTTGTAGTCACTTAATATAAGATTGACTGTATGTTAGTTAGCTTCTTCTATATTATATAAAACCAGTAATTTATTTTATAACATACTCCTATTGTGTATCAAACAATTATATCGTAATCCTCTATAGTGGCTAACTGCGAGCTGGTAGACTTTATAAACCTTCAAAAACATTATAAACAAGTCAATATAAACGATGTATTCAAATGAAGAATTGAGAATGAAGAATTCAGATTTAAATGAAGCCATTAAGAATTTCTCATCGTCCCTTAAGAGTGGCAACCCTATGATTTATCACGGGGTAAAATCACGCTTGCTGCCCTCTTGGCCAGAATGCATTTGCCGCTACATATGTTAAACAAAATAGAGGTACATTTACTAAACTCAGTCGTGAGGAGCTTGGACGAAAATTGTTAGTAACGTGTGCACGCCATAACCTGTAGTATTCCACTCCATGAACTTGGGTGAGCTTGGAGAATATTCTCCAGTGCTAGTAGTAAAGGGAAAAAGTAAAGAAACGTCAGTCAATTTAATTATTTTCAAGTATCAGATTATTTTTTTTTATATAATATAGGAGTAGCAGACGAGCATGCAGTTCACTTGATGATAAGTGGCTACTGCCGCCCATGAACATCTGTAATCAACCCCAGATAGGATTACATATTCTTACCTGGGATCGGCCACAGATGCCGCTACTCCTGTGGACTAAGCTGGAACGTCTCGGAAAAGTAAGACATACGAAAATTCTAGCGAGGACCTGCCTGATAAATAATATTATAATTTAATTTTTATTGATTTTCAAATAACATTTTATGAATTTCCATACACCTATATGTTTTTACTTTCAATCATTCACGTGACAATCATACATCAGTGTTTTCGTTCGTCTACGTGACGTGTGTGATTGACGGGACGTCCCGTCATTGCTCACTGGCATCCGATCTGGAATTCACGTATTCACTCAAGAAAATGTGGGAACCTATCCGAATATATTCAATTTGTACACAGATTTTTGGCGAAATATTTCCCTTGTCACGTTTTTTCGGGAGTGAAATATGAAACAAGGTCGTTGTATCAACTGATTACGTTTTCGCCGCTGTTATGTAAGTGTTTTGGGTCTATTTGCAACAATTGTGATATAATACCACGTACATTGCTGTATCATCAACATATTTCTTCCCTACTACCGGGAGGGTGTTCAGGCAGAACCCCTGATCTACATGGAGTTGATTAAAGATTTTTTTTATAATACAGGAGTAGCAGACGAGCATGCAGTCTACCTGATGGTAAGTGGTTACTGCCGCCCATGGACATCTGTAATCAACCCCAGACAGGATTTGATATTCCTACTTGAGGTCGACCACAGATGCGCCGCTACTCCTGAGGTCTAAGCTGGAACGCCTCGGAAAAGTATGTCTCCCTTACACGCCCTTCAAACCAGAACACAGCAGCGCTTAACACTGCTGTTATGAGGCAGAAATAGGAGTGGCGGTGGTGCCGCCGGAGTTGAACCACAAAGGGTTCTACCACATTCAAAAGATATTTATGGCAGGGATTGGCCGGCAGGGTTATAATTTTATATATTGTTGTAAAGTGTCACATATAATCGGGGAGACCCCCTTGACGTGCCCTCACGAACAGGGAGGAGCATATGAATTTTAGCCATTAGCGGTCACCCATCAAACCCCCGACCACGTCCTATGTTACTTAACTTTAAAGATTAGCGACGATGTACATAAACATACTCACAGAGTCACACATCTCGTATATTTAAATATAAATAACCATTTTTACAAACTTTTGTAAAATTTCAAAAATTCACACCTTCTACAACATTTTTGCAAAGTGCAAGTTTGTACCAAGTATGTTACGATAAATATATTATATTTCATACTCCCAGGGAAGTTTGCCGAACTTCCCAAGATGTAGTCCGCTACGGGCTAATAACTTTACCTGCAACAACCAACTCTTCAATAACTTGGTGCAACATGTCATGCCCTGTTATTGGCATAACAATAACAAAAGCGACCACTGTAATTGACGTGTCAGACTGTCAATTATGACATTAACATTACAACGACAATACAGCGGCCGGTACTCTCTGTATGAGCGGCCAATCAGAATGACATCTACGGTAACTGTTATTGACAAATCATAAGAACAATAAATACAACCAGATAGTGTAAATTATAAAATTGTTTTCAGGATTCAATTTTTTATCGATAATCACATTCGTAAAATATAAGCAAGGTCTTGATATATATATTTTTTATTTAGAATCTTTTTATAAACACGTTTTTATGAATCGACATGACATGTATCAGAATGTATCATTTTTATTATTTTTGCCAACTATTGAGATTTTTTTATAAAGTTACCTCTTCAAGCCCGTTACGCAAGTTCGAATCGAGCATGTTACGCTCACAAGATTATGTTGCTTACTCTCCAACGAATGAGTTTGCTGAACTTGGCAAGATACTGGCCGCTACGGGCTAATAATAACTTGCGTATACCCAACTAGTTACTCAATAACTTGTTGCGACTGCGCCCGACATTGAATTTGAGACTCTTGTTAGAGGCAGCAAAGCATAGCGTCTTATAATTTTGTACGGTTAAAGAAATCTTAAACGGGTATTATATTTACCAAAATATTTGGTTTCTCTTAAATATCGTACGATGGAGCTTATTTGTACAGTAGTCGTAAGTATAAAGAACATTAAAGTGTACTTATATTCTTGTATTGCAGGAAGGATCTGATGGTAGAAACTGATCTTGATTCACGATCTCCGCCCTGAGCCATACATCTATTGTCAAGGATTTCACTGCATTACACTGTTGTAATACGAAGTAAGCATAAATGTAATACATATTCTTTACACGTGCAGCTATACACCATACATACATTACTATACACCCACAAAGATTTTTGCTATTTGAAATCGCCCAAATAAATACCTGCCAAAAAATTAATCCCATACAAAAATATATAACACTACACTATATTCCAAAAAACTCCTTTATGTTTGTGCGCTCCAAATCAAAACTCCACGGATTAATCCACGAAACAATAAAAAACGAACATTGATTGCGGACCTCAAACCGCACGAAATAAAACGCCGGCCGAGATTTTTACGGTCAAATTCGCGACACTCGCCACCCCTATATAAATCTATTCTCCTATTTCCACTTTTGTGTTTGTCGGGTGTCTTCCTGCCATTCGCAGTTTTCCAAGCCAGCGGTCCGATTTGACAGATAGCTTGAGCGACAGACAGACAAATCGAGAATAAAGTTTGATAAAGCAGATAGAATATGAAATGAGATCCGTAGGTGTGATCGCCACCATTATTCTTTTATGGTCGGTCTACGGGTGACAGATACGATTACATATTTCATGGGGAACGATGGAACTATTTAGAAGTCTATTACATTGGCGCTCTTGGAACTTTTGCGATGTCAAGACAATCATGCTCCAATATTTATATAAATAAGTAAATAATCTTTAAACTTGTAATTAGATGTAACACAAAGAAATATGCTTTGATTTTTAAAGCAAGTTCCAAGTTTCATTAAAGTGTTTGAGGTGACCTTAAAATATCTATATTTTTTCATAAATCATCTCTTTCATTCTTTAAACATTCATCTTTTAAATGATGTCTGCTTAATATTTTCATGTAATTACAGGAAGTGATTTCATAATTTATCTACTAAAAAAGTTACTAACTGCGTAAATAACCGTAAGGCAAGCAATCTTCAAAAATCGTTACTAAAAATAATCCGAAAAGACGTTCACGTCGATACACGTACAAACGTGCGTTTTCGCTAGTGTGATAAGTTAGGCCTAAGGGGGGTATGAATGGGTTTATAGGGGGAGGCGTGGCGTACGTGGCCGCTGGGCTATACGTTTTTTCAGCTCATTGCCCCGGGCTTATGGCCGTCATTACCGGCTCCGCGTATTTATGGGCTACAATGTCGCTTTTTACATTTCAATCACGGACGAAATCGATGACGGAACGTCTGTTTTTTGCAATTCTGTCGTTTGGGAAACTCATACGTATGTGGTTTATGAGGTTTATACTTTGAAAGGTATAGAACGCTGCGTAGCGTTTTATTTTTGCCTAATTATATAAATAGCCATGCGTCTGTTCTGGTTTAAAGGGTGTGGTAAGGGTGACATACTTACCCGAGGCGTTTCAAGTTAGTCCTGCGGGTTAGTGAAACTGGCTAGCCTCACGTAGGATTTAGATCTCATCTAGGGATGATTACAGATGTGATAGGCGGAAATAGCCACTTACCATAACGTGGAATATAGCAAACGAGTATGCTACGCGTTTGCTATTTGGCAAAGGGAGATCTTCCGTCGGGCTAGGTGATCATGTTTGGGTTCGCCCGTGCTCCAACTCATTTGAAAACTTCGATAGCGTGATTCAGAATACACACAACGCCATTGCTTGATAAGTACCGGGAAGTCCCCATAGTTTTAATAGTATAATATAAAAGAATACTCACTAGAAACACGCTTTCCGTTCTTACGCCACTGTATGTTGGGGACGGGGTCGCCGCGCGCCGCGCAGTAGAATGCGGCGATACCGTTCGCGCGCACTTGCAGGTTGCGCGGCCGGATCGTGATCTCGGGCGGGTCTGTGGAGAAGGCATTATATTGTAAATATCTTGGATCGTGATTGCTGGAGGAACTGTGGAGAATGCATTATTTAATAACATAATTATTATAAATGTATGATGTCTCTTTCATTTTTTATATTTTTTTAGAAAATGTATAAGTTCTACTATATTTAAAAACGGTTAAGGAAACTAATAAAATAACCTCGTCGTTGTCGACTTTAACTGTCGTTCATGATTTATCTTCTTAATACAACCATAATTTTATGTCTCTATAGATATAGCCACCACATATTTAAAGACACCGATAAAATATGTAGATACATTACATTAGTAAATTCGTAAATTACACTGATATTTTAAGGAACATAATGTTTCGATTTCACGATACAGCATTAGATTAATTCTCCTCCATGATATCGGAGTGATGCTTCTAGACCCGCGGCTTATCTAAGATTAGGTTATATCCCTTCGCATCTCCAAAGACTGAAGGATGAATTTGATTATTGACTGACCGGTCCAATTTTCGACCATGAATAAATTAAGGACATCTTGGAACCCCTAACGGAATTATCCCGGCCATAAGTCGCCCAATATATTATGCACGGCAATGGTACGATGAGAATTTAATTTCTTATCCGAAAGGTTGCGTTCCGTTGAGATTCGTAATAAACTGTTAGCGGCGAATAATGTAGGTAATATTTCCAAATTGTTATACCGATTTTTTATGAATCACTGATGGCGAGAAGCGAGAAGCGATAAGTATGAGCACTAGCGAGTGAATACTTTAAATTAAAAAAAATCGTTTCGGGGAAAGGTACGTAAGTAGATAATTTGCAGCAAAAAGTAGATACATAAAATGGACATTGAAGTTTTGTAAAATAACGTAAAATGTTTAATCGGCCGGCAATATCACAAACAATTGAAATTGTGGCAATACACTGAAAATTGAGATCATCTCCTCAAGAGTAGCAACGAATCCATGAACTACCTCAGGTAGGACTCTAGTCTTATCTGGGGTTGATTGTACATGTCCATCGGCGGCAGTAGCCACTTACTATAATGTGGACTGCTTATTTTCTACCTCTATATTATATAAATTTCATTATTCCGAGCGAGATGGATGAATAGCTCTCATTATCCGTAAAAGTGGCCACAGAAGCCCCGGCCAATTACACCCGCGCACACGAAGACACGTGTTTCCGGACGTCCGGAAAATCCGGGAACCAAACGAACCGGAACAAAAATCCTGGGACTCCGGGGATTCCTGGAGAACATGAACGAGCGTCGCGGGGCGCGTTTGATTTCTGAACTAGAAAATGAAATCCCATTTAGCTACATATCCCGAGTCCCGTGGGTGCTCGATCGATGTGACATTAATAAACGAATGCCAGTAACGTATTTTCGGAGGCTGTCACACAGGAGTTAAATTATTCATAGGCGGACACCGCCGCGGTCGGACGAGATTAGAGATATCTAAAAAAAGGCGGATCAACTTTGACCGCGCCTAAAAAAACTCGAAAGCCGAAACAATTCATATTGAATACAGCGTGGCTCGCAAATAGGGATTTTTCATAGCGCTGCCAAATTTTCACTAGCTCCCAAATATGCAAAGCAATGTGCGAAAGCTAATAAGCTTGACGACACGCGTGGCGGAGCGGTCACCATGCCGGTCTGACGCGCAGAGGGTCCCGGGTTCGATCCCCGGCCAGACAGATTTCTAAATGATGAATTTAGACTTCTGTTTCTGGGTCTGGGTGTTTGTGTATTTGTCTGTGTGTGTCCATAGCACCCACGATACAGGGAATCCTAGTGTGGGGCTGTGAGTGTAGAAAGCGTTTTATTAATAACAACTTTTGTTATGTATACGTGTCTATATTATCGTTGTTACTACCAGCGGCCAGCATACCGGTGTGACGCGCAATGAGTTCCGGACTCGATCTTCGGCCAACACAAGTCTTATTTATATTGACGAATTTGGATTGCTGTTCTGAGTACATTACCATAACAATATTTAATTTATAAATATAATATGGTACGATATGGCAGTGATAGCCTAGTGGTTAAGAAACTCGGCCTCTCGATCGAGGGGTCCGAGGTACAAGTTATGTGCGTATTAGAAATTAATTATCACTTGTTAAACGGTGAGAGAAAACATCGTGAGGGAACCTGCATATCTGAGAGATTTATAAAAAAAAAATCTCAAAGGTATGTGAAGTCTATCAATACGCACTTGGCCAGCGCGGTGGACTATGGCCTAATCCTTCTCATTATGAGAGGAGACCCGTGCCCAGCTGTGGGACATTAATGGGTTGATGATGATGATGATGATGATATGACACGAAACGATACGATACGACATGATAATTGTGTACATTTTGCAATCTATTTTTGTTTTCTGACAGTTTCATGCGTGCGTGTATCACACTCATTTTTATTCAATACACAGAAGCATCTTAAGTGCTTACACACAAAGGTCTTTTTCTACTTGATTATAACCTCACCAGAAAAGTCAATAACGAACTCTAATAGTAGAAATAACTAGTAACTTAAACACAACGTTACAGCCTACGATACGTCAAAGTAGGTCATAGAAACACTATTTCCTCATAGCAAACACTGAACATCGGTAGTTCGTACATTATTAGCTGCGCCGTTGACCGCAAATAAAAATGCCATTTACATTCGCTTCACTACCGCCTAATGACCGCACTCCACGTCCAATTACATATCAATGATGGATCTTGCTAACTACGAATATATAATCCGATCGCCGTTTTATGACGAGAAATAAAAAGTAGTTTTGAAGGTGCTCGACTGTAGAGGCATCACCTTAACACTTATTTTTACCTATAACAACAAGTGTTTTTCGCTACTGTGTTCTGGTTTGAAGGGTGTGGTAAGCAATACTTATCTGTGGTGCTCCTACTGTATCCTCAGTAGTAATATGGGTCAAATCACAGGTAGGATTTAATCTTATCTGGTGTTGAGTACAGATGTGCAAGAGGCAGTTCCCATTTGTAAGGTAGACTGCTTGCTACTTTGCTAGTTTTAAATCATAAAAATAAAAGTTACGAGATATACCCAAAATCGAGGTAGATCTATCCAGATTATCCACACCCACAACAGAAATCTATTTTTCATTATGATGTCCGCCTATATGGGATAGAACTCGGACCCTTTTGATCCCTTTTGTTTGTAAGACCTGTATGTTGTTCACGTTTCACGCAATAATAAAGCAAACTTTAAACTGGACTCCCATTAAATGCAGAACGTACATTAATTTTAATTCATAACAGCTATTTTTCAGACACATACGAGGCACAAATACGGCGACTTCCTCAAAACAGGGCAAAGAACAGAACATTTGAAAACATAAAGACGCGAAGAACAGAATATTTAAAAACACAAAGACGCAAAGAACAGACCATTTGAAAACACAAAGACGCGAAGAACAGAACATTTGAAAACACAAAGACGCAAAGAACAGAACATTTGAAAACACAAAGATGCAAAGAACAGTTCAAAACACAAACGCAAAGAATAGAACATTCGCGTTTAAATCACGTTGGGGCGGCTGGGGAAAACTGCGTGTGACGGATTATGTTTATTCCTCGTAGCCTAGGACGTGAATGGTCACGTTTTATATGTACGGGGGATTGGGACGGGCGTCAGGACGTGCCGACGCACGCATATAAATAAAAAGACGGGCATTTTTTTACACGGCAACCATGCTCGATTAAATTACGCGCTAGACGCTGCGCGCGAAATTAAATTGCTGTATTGAAGATTTCGCGTTGTGTAACGCTGGGTTCACATGGCGTACTGCATTTTTGTGGCATAAATCGCATCGAGGTTTAAGGTAGAAACCTTTGTGGTTCGACAGCGGCACCATCGCCATCCCTATTTCTGCCTCTTAACAGCAGGGTTAAACGCTGCAGTGTTCTAGTTTGAAGGGTGTGGTGAGGGAGACATACTTTTCCGAGGCGTTCCAGCCTAATCCTCAGGGGCGCATCTGCGGCCGAATTCAGATAGGAATATCTAATCCTATCTGGGTTTGATTACAGATGTCCATGGGCGCAGTAGCCACTTACCATCAGATGGATTGCATGCTCGTCTGCTACTCCTATATTATATAAAAAACCTAGTGATTTTGGTGCATACTTTTTGATTCTATGGTTTATACGCTAAACTTGTAAATCGAATTTTCACCGGACTTTTCAAGTAACTTGCATAAACTTTAACGTATTCGGTTTGCACTGTTTGCAGTGATGGATTGTATTACATAGTCTCGTTCACACCACTCGATGCGAGATGTTTTTTATAAGCTTTTATTTAATGAATGAATAAAAAGTTTACTTTGAATCCATTAACCCAAATCGACTAACTTCAGGCCTTAAGTAATAAGCTTGTTTTCAATTTTTTTTAAGTAAAACTACTCGAAAAAAACGGTTGACGTATGAAAACTTTAGTCAATTCTTTTTAAACGAGTCAAAATTTTCTATGTCATGTCAATTGCACATTCAAAATCGAAGACGATAAATAGTGTAGCACAATGCCGTGTGAACCGAGCCTAAGGCTTTTGTGATAAGGCGACGATAGTACCCTGAAATACGAGCGCACCGTTGCAGCTTCGCCTTATTGCGTGTTATTGAACAATAGAGGAAGCTGGGGAAAATTAAAGGTAAGCAAAATAATATTGTTCCTACAATATTATTCTTCGTGTACGAGTAATATTGAGTAATAAGTATAGAGAATATTATGTATGAATTGCTTATTTAATATTGGTTATTTTGTGATTATCGTAATAACATTGTTAACGTATTACTTAAGTTTCATCGTCTATTGTCGACTTATGTATGACCATTTATTTTATTATTTTCCCATTCCTGGAAATGGATCTTTACGGGCAATGAGATGTGTTTAAATCATATTCTATCATGTTGACCTGTTGAGACTTTCCACACCTTTGAGAGCTTATTCAGAAGGCATTAGTCATATGGGTTTTCTCACGGTGTTATTTTTTCATTAAAAATGTGTAGGCATAATTTTGAAAAATAAGAGAACTGCAATAGTTCGATATTTCTCTTCATAAAACTAAACTGTCTTTCTGCCTTTATACCAAACTGAAAAACACGTGAATATTTTGTAGGTGAGTGTACATTCCTACTTGATACAAAAGGCGTGAAAAGAAAATTATACCCAAATGACTTGCCACCGCCATTTAGTACCACGAACACACTAAACCGTGGGTTAGTTGTAGGTTAGTGGGTCGACCACTTTCTTTGAGATTCAAGTGGACTTAACTGGACTATGTCCTGTTTTTAGAAGGCTAAAGTAGCAAATGCGCATGCAGTTCATCTGACGGTTAGTGGCTACTGCCATCCATGGCCACCTGTAATTAACCCCTAATAATATTTAATTTCTTTGAGGTTATAGGGAATCCTAATGAGTAATCTAATACTTTATGGCGAACCATATGAGTCCTCGGAGTCGAAACTCCGGAGGCACCACCACCACATATTTTTGTGTTATAATAACAGCGATAAGTGCTGCCGTGTTCTGTATAAGGGTATTGTACTTATCGAAGCATTCCAACTTAATCTTCAATAGTAGCAACGCAAATATAATCGACCTCAGATAGGACCCTAGCCTTATCTGAGGTTGATTACAGATGCCCATGAGCGGCAGTGACCACTTACCGTCAGATGGAATGCACATTGCACATTACCTACTCATATTTCTATATTTAAAATAAAATACAATACCGCAAATTATATCCTTATTGCCACCCATCTGTTACCAAAACATTTCAATCAAGGGGAACAAAGGCTGTAAATCAGACGAAACCAATCATAACAGTGTGTCGAGTTTAATAAAATTGTCGATATTAACCGAATCAGTGTAACGATTTACAATATTAATAAAACTTACGTTTATTGACAGAGCCATATAACAAAGGGTATTAACGGTTGAACATTACCGGGCTCAACTAGTAAGCGGGGCTATTTGATGTGCAGTCAATATTGTTTGTTAATAAGTATAAATAATTTATGATTGTTTAGGGCATACGGTTATTCATTTCGATCTGTTTCGTAAAATGTATACTACTGTAAAAATTGCGCGGTCGTGTAAAACGCTAAATTCAGTAAAAAACATTAAATAGGTTTTTTTAAATAAGAATATTTAGATTTTACGTTAAAGGTTTTTTAAACTAATAATTCTAGAAAATCATATATTTTTGAAGTACGATAGCCAAACGCACATTCTTGGCAGAAAAAAACAATCTTTCAAATTTGTTCTATAATTTAAAAAAAGTCAGTAGGCAAGATTCATATTTTATTTAACTGATGTTGGTAACTTATCTTTTATTACGCGCCTTATTAACTTACTCCATCTACGACGTAATAAGCACAAAGTGAAATATACGTATGTAATATACGAAAACAGAAAATGTTTGTTTTCTATCAGAAGTCCATTAGATTTTTCGTCTGCCGCAAAATGATATGAAAACTATGCTTATATTTCATTGTCATTATTTTAAGAGTATGTGTTACGAGCAAAATGACACGTAAAGAAAATTCGCTACACATTGACGAAAATTTTATTATTAAACGGGTAATAGGTTTACGCTGCCACCGGTTTAATTTCATTCTACGACGAGCATTTCATTACGTCGTCCATCAGAGTTAATCGAAATTGCATTGTGCACGCGCGCCGATATATGACGATAATCTGCAACCGCCCGCCCAATACCGCCCTTTAAGGCAAACAATTAATTATTTATTTATTAGTATTTTATTTGAAGTTTAAATACACGGTTAAAGTAATAAGCTCAACGCATGGCGTGTAAATTAAGCTTTTACTGGTTAAATTACATATTACAATAAAAAAAATTGCTACATAGATACGAACGCAAATGTTCATAAAATGTTCTTCATTAAATGTTTAATAATATGTTCAAGTTTAACTTTACGTTGCTTTTACTTGTTTAATTTAATGCTATAACGAGTATGACACCCGCCCAATACCAGCCCAGAAATAGTATGCTGCATAAAGTTCATTGGATCAATTTAAATACATATTTCTAGTTATGCTTTTATGTAATTAACTTTATTAGTTGTTATTCAATTTTAATGTTAAAATCTAAAATAAAATGTTTATCAGTTTAATTTTACTTTACGACGCGTAATGACTTCATCGACAACAGTCAACAGTTATAAATGTGCATTGTGCACGCCGCCGTTGTATTTGCTGATTTATGACGACGAACGGCAACCGCCCGCCCAATAACAAGCCTAAGTTGAATTTTGAATAACGTTAATTGGTTCATGTGAATCATATATGGTCTACCTCTGATATTTATACCATAGACCAAAGTTCAGATACCGGAATAAGCGAGAAATGATTCATTGACATTCTTTCTGCAGAGATTGACTTATGTTAAAGATTTTTTGAATTAAATTCTTTAACAGCGTTGTGCACTTTTTTTGATGGATAAAAAATGTTAAACTCGTGTCAGGACACGTGGCCCGATCGTAAAATCGTACGACGGAAAAGCAAACTGCAAAAGTCAAGATGTCATTCGGTGTCAGAAAGCAGCATAGAAAAAATATGTCAATGGGCGTCAGTTTCATTTTTTATTTATGTATTATATTTTATTATTCAGGTTAGGTTTCGAAAGTTTTAACTTCGGCCAGCACTTTTGGAGTGCAACCCGTTAATTTATTTATTTTGTTGAAGAACTTAACCTAACCTAAACTATATCATAGAGTCGTAAGTTGGAAATCAGTAAACGATATTTTTAGCATACAGAACTAAGTTAGATCGTTCTATGCGCAAAAAATGCGACATTTTTATCACAGAGCGAGCGTCATGTTTAAGTCACTGAAAAGAAAATCTGCGACAGGAAAATAAACGGTATTTCTAAGAAAGGGTAAGGTTTGACTTTTTGTTACCTTTGTAATAGCCTTTGGCCCTTGAGCCGTCTATTGTAATACATACTCTGTCGAATACGGCTTCATGGCTAAATTCCCAAGGCACTGACGACCAAGAAAATACACAAAGACAACGGTTTAAGCCAGTACTATGAAAGTATTGAAATTGAAAGGTTTTAGAAAATAATGGGAATTATGGAGCAGACGACATCTTTAGAAAAGCCAAGCTTCCAAAAATATTCCACCTTTTAAAGCATTATAAGGTATATTATTTTAGCATGAATAAGCTTTAAAATTATACTATCGTTTTCATAAAGGTATTTCAAAAATTGAAAACAAGGAGAAAATAATTTCTCCTTGTTTTCAATTTTTCAAATACCTTTATGAAATTGATATAATGATAAAATATTTAATCAGTTAAGTCTTAAAAGAGACATCACACATTTAAATAAGCCTATTTCCATATTTCTTACTAAAATACCTTACAAAACATTAGAAAAGACTTCTCCGTAGCGTCAGAAGACTTCTGAAACAGAAGAATTGGTTAGTCTACTTACGTGTGAGGTAACGTATAAATATATTCCCAGTGTCGTTGATCGGCACGCCGGGCGGCAGAACCGGTATGGGCACTGCTCTAGTGTAATCTTCTGTGACTTCAGTAAAGTCTTCTGCTTCTTCTGTGGGTGGCTCGGTTTCTTCTATTTCTTCGTCTGTTCGAGAAGAATTACCGTTTGAACCTAACGCGCGGTTGTCGTATTTTTTGCTTTAATCATAGTGATGTGATCGTATATCACAATTACTTATTGCTAGGGAAATGTATGCAGCGGCATGCATTAACATATTGCGTTGATAAATAACTTACTTAAAGTAATTACAAATGGCTGACAATAAAAGTGCGTTTATAGAGACACTGATATTTCATATGAATGTTTACTGTGTTGAATTTTATTTGTAACATAGAAATTATGGCGGAAAACCAGTGTCACCAAAATCACACTTTATTTAACAATTAGTACTTATATTACATTATAAAATTAATACAAAATTACATAGAAATATAAACATAAATTTCAGGCATATCCATGACATTCAAGAACAATTACTTTAATCGAATATAACTTATTTATTGGAACATTTTTTGTCGACTACATTAATATTTGCAACCTTATACCAATATTGCACCAAAACATTTCTAACAATCTCCTTTTACAGTGCAATCTGTCTTCTACTTCCCGACAATGCGCCTTTATAAATCATCCCCATTGTTATAGAGAAAAAACGGCCGAGATCTCGATACGGTATCGATGTAATAAATAAACATTGGACGAACATAGATTATTGAAAGATTTATATCTCAGTTCTCTATGTCCATTATTCACGGAACTATTGTATGAAGACGGTAAACGGGTAATGGGAGACCGAAATGGAAATGAATAACTTTGTATGCGGTAATAAAGTGGTTTTGTGTTTGTTGGGATTGTTATTCTGTTAAAAGGAGCTGATTAGATAGCTTGTAATTGTGTAGTAGGTAGGCAGATATAGTATCATGTAGGTGTAGGTATAGACGTGTATTGTTTATTTTTATGGTATATGAAAGATTGGTTTGCAGATACGGGAGTTGCAGTAATATTATGTTATGAAAATGATAGTTAATTTATTCTCTGCTGTTGAAAAAATCTTGTTTATTCTTGTCAAAATTTTACCAATCATATTGATAGACAGAGAGACAAATAAAATTTTTGTTTATTTACACTTGTATATACACTTTTAAGATACATTTAGGTATCTTGAAAGTGTCTTATTACAAGATACAATAGAAGTGAAGATAGAATTGAAGAAAACATAGTTTCAAGATGAATACATATATGACAAAAACTTGACGATTCTAAACATAAATAGATAATTACTACTTCATACTTGCACAGCTGTGTCAAAATAATTAGGCATTTAGCTGCAATCGTGCTTGAATACTTGCAATTTCTCTCAAAGACCAAATCTAGCTGAGGAAAGGGGCGGAAGAAAAACAAAATACGAAAGTAAACTCCAGTTCCGCTACTTCCCGAAAGCAGGTCGTGAAATCTCAAAAAACATTAGTCATAAACCCAAAACAGGTTATATTTCGTTTTAAATCTTTTGTAAGTGCCACTAATGAATGGCGGTGGAGGGAGGAAAGTTTAAAAATAAACAAGAAGAGAACAATGGCTGTCTACAGCGGACGCTTCCAAGATCTGGTGTTGGAGAAAAAAAGGACGCCACAACCTCTGAAGTGATATTTTTATTATACGAGCGCAGCGGTGTGCCTCTGTCTTCCATTTTCAGTGAAGAGATGAGAGGCTAACAAAAAGACAAAAGGTTCTAACTTTGTTGTAATAGACTAACGTGCTTGATTGATTTCTATGACCATTTGTGTTTTAATTGTAATGTATTTTATAGATACATCGTTACAAGTATATAGTTGAACTAAGCAGCATGTAGTCCTTCTGATGGTAAGTGGCTACTGTCGCCCATGGACATCTGTAATCAATCTCAGACAGGATTAGATATTCCTACAGTCGGTCACAGATGCGCCGCTACCCCTCAGGACTAAGCTGGAACGCTTCGGAAAGGTACGTCTCCCTTACCCTTCAACCGAGAACACAGCAGCGTTTAACACTATTGATATTAGGCAGACATATGTGTGGACGTAGCGTCTCTTGGGTCAAAGTATACTTGATAACAAACGTTTTTGGAACTATGAAGAAGACCTAAACATATTTTCTGCCGACGGTTTCATTCATCACCATAAAGAATATCTAATATGCAGTTTACTACGAAGCGTAAATGACAAAATCTAAGCATTTTGTCTTTCAAGTCTAACATGTGTCGCGAGGGCTACGATCACGCGATCTTTACTTAAAGTTACTCACCTTGACATATCACACTTATAACGTAAGCAATGTTTTACATGATCGATAGCACCGATCACTGGATAAGCAAAAGGCACGCGTCGCCATATTTCAGATCGGTTCATATGGAACAAATAACTTTTCTATCGGCCCACCGATTTATAGCGCCATCTATCGTTAATAGTGCCTATTAATATGAATCACGCTCCAATCCGTATAAGGAAATGTATTGGGGATTATTGTGGATTCATTTTCATTTAAGTAAGGTAAGTAAAAAACAGTTGTATGTATTTAAAACAGACAGGTATGTAGTTGAAATATTGAAGGTATTAAATATAGCAAAAAATCAAAGTACCTAAATCTATACTAATATTATAAAGGGGAAAACTTTGTTTGTTTGTTTGATTGTAATGAATAGGCTCAAAAACTACTGGACCGATTTTAAAAAATCTTTCACCATTCGAAAGCTACATTATCCACGAGTAACATAGGCTATATTTCATATGAAATATATTTGATAAATAGATTTTGAGGCGGTACAAAGTTTGCCGGGTCAGCAGTACTAAATATAGTGGAATTGATGTTTGTACAAGTTAAAAATAAGTATGTGTACTCGTATTCTTAACTGCTTGTTTTATGTCTATAAAAACTAGTTATTTCAAATCAAAAGAATGTTTTACCAGTAGACTGACATCGTTGTTCAAACAACAAATTAAACATCCGTATGATAGATACTGAGCATATAGTCGCTTAAGCAACTGTTCAGTAGTTTAAGCGACAAAATGGTAGCCTACGCAACCATCGCGCAGTAGCCAAATAGGGGGTCAATGTTAAGATTTATACTTATATGCGGTATTCCAATTTACTTTTTAAGGCATCTACTTCTTATCAAACTCAGGTAAACCCTTAGTATGAGTTTTTACGTTTTTACAGAAAAGACTGTTTTTGTATTTGTTTACGTCTTTCCCATATATTTCCAATCAATTATAAAACAATCCGCTAGGGGCACTGATTGGAAATGTATGAGAAATACGTAAACAAATACAAAAACAGTCATTTTTGTAAGAAAGTAAAAAAACTCATACTAACGGTACAGGTAAGATCAAATGTACTGCAGTCTTGTACACTACTCTCATCATATTAAACAACTGTGTTTGTTCTTACGTCTTAATTTTCAAAAACAACTAGAGTTAAGTTCCAACCACTTACAATAAATATGCCAACATTGTAGCGGCAAAATGGTGAGTCTGTGGAAAAATCTCTTCATTCGAAAAGAGAAATTGAACCATAAATCTAAAGCATCGCAGTGCTACTAAAATCTACTACCGACCCACATTTACCCTTGTTTTAAAGATGCTATGAGTTTTTGGTTTGTTTAAATGCTAAATACGGGAAATTAAGTTTTTATACTTTGAAGGTGGTAGAACTCTTTGTGGTTCGACTCCGGCGGCACTATCGCCACACCTATTTCTGTCTCATAACAACATTGTTAAGCGCTGCTGTGTTCTGGTTTGAAGGTGTGGTAAGGGAGACATACTTTTCCGAGGCGTTCCAGCTTAGTCCTCAGTGGTATCAGCGCATCTGTGACCGATCTCAGCTAGGAAAATCCTATCTGTCCGAGGTATCGTAGCATTTGTACAAATTGTGGGACATAGTCTATAGTTTTAAACAATTAGGTTTTTTGATTTTATAATATTGTAATTTTTATTAAAAAAAAAAACACTTTTCGATTAAAAATACCTTGACTTTAATAAGATAATTTTAACTGAAATTACAAGTTGAAGTATTTAAATATACAATTCTTCAGTATTTTAAATTTATATGAGTGTGGTATTATTTCTATACTCAGGAATCATTTTGTACGTTATTGTACTCACAATAACAACCTTACTGATATTGTAACAATATATAATACATTAAAGCGGAATCCTCTAGGAACATTGGATCATAAATCCAAAGTATAGCATTAAGCTAAAAGAGCTTTCTCACAAAGCTATCATTTCTTCCTTCTGTTTCATAGTAATCATGCGTTTAACATTGTAAGAACAAAATTAAGTAAAAGATCAAACAAAAATGTTCTAGGAGATTAGTATGAAGAATAATGTTAATAAATTTATAACTTTTCCTTCGGTTTTTAATAATCATGCGTCTAACATTGTAAGAACAAAATTGCATAATATTTGTAAGAAAAAAATCTGATTAGTATGAAGAACAATGTTAATATTTTTTTTTATAATACAGAAGTAGCACACGAGCATGCAGTCCACCTGATGGTAAATGGCTACTGCCGCCCATGGACATTTGTAATCTTATAAGATAATAAAATATACATTTTCCAGGCGTTATATCTTAATCTTCTAGGGTAGCGTCGCATCTGTGACCGACCTCAAATATTTAATCCTATCTGGAGTTTTAAAGATGTTCATGGGCGGCAGTAGCCACTTAACATCACGTAGACTGCATGCTCTTCTGCTACTTCTATATTGTAAAAACATGAATAAATCTGAGGATTCATATGGGCCTATACAGCTTTTTTAGGGACTAACGCAGAGGTACGGTTTTTTCTAGTCAATTTCTCCCAATGATCCACATTGTAATCTTGCTTATAAAGTGATTTTCGTGAGATAAAAAAATACTGCCTTTTTATAGCATAAGGAGCTATTTTGCATGGAAGCTGATCCGTCTCTTTCAAATTATAATATGTTTAAGGGAAATTCTAGTAAGATTATAGAAGTTAGTAGAATCCTTCGCTCCATTGCAGGAGTACGGCTACCTATTTTACCTTATATTAGAGCTCTTAATCGTTCCTATTTGAACCAAGGCCCTAACACTATGTTATTGTGTTATATAGAGTTAGAGGCAACACACTGTAACATACAATGATAGGTACATGAAAACAACAGATTTCCATAGGTGATGAGCAACCATTTAGTGCACATGCTTATTTTATACTTCAGTTAGTAAAAATATTAAGTCTGCATAAACTTTATACCTCTAACATTAGACTTATTATTGTAAGTATCTCAGAAGTATGGAATATATTTATTAAATGGATTTTACAGCTTGTAGAAAAATCATAATGTACTGCCGTACATTAAAAGCTATCTCGAGTTGCTCTTCTTTTTCCCAAAACAACATATTTTTTCTTAACTACAAAAACATTCTACTCATTATATTCTATTACGAAATTGTTAGATGCCTGTCTTTAAATGCCTACGAATTCGAGACACAATGAAAGCGAAAAGGCAAAATGTCCCCCATATAATTTACGGAGTGCATAAAAAAAAACATCAACACAATATGAAAGTACACACGCGACGAAAAGCGTTAGCGAACGTAATTTTTTAAAGAGGAACTTTACGATATATTTTGATATCGATAAAGAGACACATCATGCAAATGACGCTCTTAGCAAAGTGCACTTCGTCGTGAGTGTATTAAAATATTTTACTCCACACGACACATTTCGAAGGCGTACAGTGAGCCACAACTTTTCACTTTGAATCAACGAAGCTGTGTATAAAAATGTAATTGTTGTCAGTAATATTTTGCCCGACAATAATAGAAGGAATTATGTATTGTATCTTGTTTTATGTTTGTATATTTTAGACTGAATTGAATTTTCACTTATAAGGTGTCGTTACATTCCTCTTCGTGTGTAAATAGGCACATTCAATTTTCAAGAAATAAAAATAACATTTTTTTTTTCACCTCGACATATACTACTTATTAATTCAGTCGGTGCTGGGGAGTGTATCAATTTATATATCACCAGTAAGGACTGCTAGTTTTACTGTCATTAGACTTTCCAACTAAGTCCTTGGGTAGTTTATGAGGACAGTGTTCAAAACGCCACGCTTATTTACATATGACAAATAATTACTTATATATCTATTTATTATGAAAACTGTGACTTTTAATTCTATAAGTATTTCAAATAGTTCACAAAGTTTTCCGGAAAACCGTAGCTCTTTCAAAGAAAACAATAACATGCAAACTTCTGTCGCCCATTGTAAATTTAGTACAAAAGTAGCACAGAGCTTGCCGCGTACCTCAACGGGCCTTATGAGCGAAACGACTTTCGTTAGCGAGTGTACTCACTGCATGTAGGAGTAAACTGAGTAACGACTCAGTTCGCGAGGAGTAACTTCGTAAGAGCCTCTCTTTTGGAGAATGTGCTCACCTGTGTTTGTACTACGTTTTTCTAAACAGTTTAGGGCAATTCCCATTTCTTAGAGAGATTTTTATTGTACTGGCAAATAAGCATGCATTTCATTAACGTTTGGTTTGAATGATAACGCATGATAAATTTAGTGACGTTACTCTAAATCCAATCTGACGGATGCCTCGAGATGGTGTACCAATTATTTTTATGAGACCCTGTGATATAAGAATCAAATGAAAGGATTTTCTGTAAAAATTGTGGAAACTAAGAATGAATGAAGGAAAGAACGTAATTAAAAAGTCGTTTTAAGAGATTTTTTTACATAAGAATGACTGATTCTTCACGAAATTTATTTCCAAGAAATCACTTACAATCTTTTACAATAAAAACAAAAAACATGCAAACTTCTCCCATTCTCCCAAATTCCCATTGTAAATTTAGTACAAAAGTAGCAAAGAGCCTTATGAGTGAAACGACTGTCGTTAGCGAGTGTACTCACTGCACGTAGGAGTGAACTGAGTAACGACTCAGTTCGCGAGGAGTAACTTCGTAAGAGCCTCTCTTTAGGAGAATATGCAGGTACACACCTGTGTTTGTACTACGTTTTTCTTAACATTTTAGGGCAATTCTCATTTTCTTAGAGAGTTTTTTATTGTACTGGCAATTAAGTATGCATTTCATACTCGTTTGGTTTTAGTGACAATGCATGATAAATTTAGTGTCGTTACTCTAAATCCAATCTGACGGATGTCTCGAGATGGTGTACCAATTATTCTTATGAGACCCTGTGATATAATAAAATCAAATGAAAGGATTCTCTGTTAAAATTGTGGAAACCAAAAACAGGTAAAAAGTCGTTTTAAAAGTTTTTTTTATATAAAAATGACAGATTCTTCACAAAATTTATTTCCAAGAAACCACAGCTCTTTTACAAAGAAAACAAGAGCATGCAGACTTCTGTCGCCCATTGTAAATTTAGTACAAAAGTAGCAAAGAGCCTTATGACTGAAACGACTGTCGTTAGCGAGTGTACTCACTGCACGTAGGAGTAAACTGAGTAACGACTCAGTTCGCGAGGAGTAACTTCGTAAGAGCCTCCAAAAGAGTTGGAGAATATGCAGGTACACACTCGAGTAACACAACACCCTGTGTTTTTACTACGTTTTTCTTTAAAGTTTAAGGCAATTCTTATTTTCTTATAAACATGTGTTTTTGTTAACACTTTCGAACAATTCTCATTTTGTTACAAAAAAAATGGTTTTTACATAAAACTAAGCCTGCAATTCACATGTTGGTGAGTGGTCACTGTGGTGCATACAATTATGTAATTAATTTCAAATACCATTGGAGTTTTTAGTAATTGATCCATGACAACAATCTGTTATCAAAACCGAATCGCGATAGTAAAACCTATTCGAATTAATCTCTGTGCATTAAGTCTGATCGCATCCATTCCATCGTAATCCACCAAAAAACTGAATACAGCACATAACAATACTGTGTCAGGCATAGAAATAGATAACGAGGCACGACGGGGTTTACTACTTCTTATAGTTGCATAAATGAGCATTGTGATACACAATAATGTGTATTGTTTCCTATCTGTCCTTTTAAAAGCCATATCCTGTCTATTGTTACTGTCTAGTTTCACGCACCTGTACGGGTAGGAATAATAAGCACAATTATAAACATAATAGGCTAACACAATAGGCTACTCAGTGTGGCTCTTAGAGGCACCTCTTCAGACGAATGGTCTTTTAGGTTTGCGCCTATGGTAAGAGCTAGTTATTAAGATGAGTTATACTTTAAAAAAGTGCCTTATGTAGTGCCTTAAATTAGGCAAAAAGTTGGTAGTTATATAACATATTTTATTTTATTATTTAGCTGTATTTTAACCATTTACAATTTTAATAAAACTTATGACGTCTTATTTATTGATAATCTATAAAATTACAACTTTATACATATATACAATAATATTTACAAAATTATTAAATTATCATATAATATTACATAATAAATAATATGTAAATAAGTTTTTTTTATAAATAATATGTTGTAAATGTTGCAATAAATATATCAAATTGTGAAAAAAATATGATGTCTTAACAACTTTTTTGTAAAATGTATTTTTGTCAAAATGCAGTTAATAATACATATTTTATGTAAATTATAATCAATGTTTACATCAACCACACTCTATAAATCAATAAATTACATGCATATGCCTGAAATACATAAATTCTTAAAATAGGTATAAACAAGACTTACATTAATTATCAGCTAATTACAGTAATCTTATAATGTTTACAATATTTTAAATAAGAACTGACGATATAACGGCGGCTATGTTAATCTTTGATTTAGAATTAAATATTTTGCGATATTTTCCAAAGGGAAATTGTAATAAGCCTTACTTAATATAGAGCACGTTTACAAAGAAACCTATTAAGTTAGCTTTGTACAAAAATTCATTATTTTGTTAAAATTATAAACTTTTTATGACTGGGCGTACTTATAAAGATACAAGAAAAGATAATCGAATAACGTATTAGAAAAATAACAACATAATCTTTTGAAATAAGAATATAACCTGGTATAAAAATCGCAATATACTATTTACTTTATGGAATAGCTTAGTAGAAACACACAGAATAACTTTATATAAGATTACTAGAAAAGAAAACAGAATCTGGTAGAAATTGAACATAATATGTTTAGTTAAAAGACAAGTCACGCGACCGAATCATAAATTATTTCTAGTAGCCGGCACAAAGGCACATAGGCGCGAAACATTATTCAGGGTTTGAAAACATTTGGCGTATGTTTAGTATATACATATGTATGTGTATGTGTGGCGACAATAAAAACGCTAAGTCACTCTTATGCGAAGTTTAAGGTCTTGGAACATAAGCTGTGTTTAAACGTTTAAACTAGTATAATGCTTTGTCCTTCATTAATTCTAATTTTTTTTTTATAATATAAGAGTAGCAGACGAGCATGCAGTCCACCTGATGGTAAGTGGCTACTGCCACCCATGGACATCTGTAATCAACCCCAGATAGGATTAGATATTCCTACCTGAGGTCGGCCACAGATGCGCCGCTACCCCTGAGGACTAAGCTGGAACGCCTCGGAAAAGTCTGTCTCCCTTACCACACCCTTCAAACCGGAGCACAGCAGCGCCTAACACTGCTGTTATTACGTAGAAATAAATGTGGCGGTGGTGCCGCCGGAGTCGAACCTCAAAGGGTTCTACCACCTTCAGACTTCATCTAATTGGATTAAACGTTGTAATTGTTGGCTTTTCAAAAATATTTTGTGTTGTCTAATATCACGAATGGAGATTTATATGATGAATCATTTACAATACCTGTCTGATACACAGATTTTTCCGGGTTTTTACTTACATTTAAAATGATGGATTTAGTTTTCTGTTTTTTTTTGTCTGCGTGTTTGTATGTATGTCTATGACACCTGTAACTATTTACTAGTACTTATGTGGGCTATGAGATTGACATTTGATATTACAGTTAGAACTTTTTACTTTGATTCTTAAAAATCGAACGAAAATAATAAAGATGTGACGTCATAATAAAATACTTCATAAAAAATAAAGCTTACGTAAAACCAATCTAAACAATTCAAGCTCAAAAAATTATATCCCGAAATTCTCGAGATACAACTCTAAAATCTTAGCGCACGGTATTAAAGAGAGTTCTTCTGTAGCCATAGAAAATAAACCACGAATAACAACATAAGCACAGGATGCTCGCACACACCTGAAGAGTCGTGACAAGATTTTCTGCTTACCATAAACAATATTACTGCACAACTCACAACTACGGTGTAGGTACGCTCGTCGAGAAAACTACTTGAATTAAACTATTTTATTTTACTTAGTTATTAAATATGAAGTTTATGTTGGGAAGTTTTTCTATTATAATATTTGACATTAGTAAGATGAGACGTTTATTAATGACTTTGAATACAATATGTTATTTTTTTATTAAGTGGCATGCGTTATATAAATTAATTATTACTTGACTTAACATTGATTGAATAAGTTGAAAGAAATTAATTCATACTTGTCCTAGGGGATCTTAATGTTTTTCGTTGTAACAGAATAACTATGTCTCACAGTATTCATGGGTTAATTAAATAAAAATACTAAAATTACACCTTATTTGTATAATTTGTATTATTTAATAATGACCGAAAATTTTCAGAATCCACCACGATTGACTGGTAGACAATACCATTAGGTATTCAGTTTGCTTTATTGCAGCATGACTATTTTACAGAAGTACTGCAATAACAAACTTAAATAAGTGAATAAATGTATTCCTCACATAAAAACGTTATGCGTTGTTTACTAAACATACGAGGCATACATTCGTCCCAGTTTTAATACACAACGCACGACACAGCACAAATCTGATTTTGCATGTTTCATCATATTTCGTATTCATTGTTTTCACAGCTGTCTGAACAAATTTTAATACATGTCAGCTTTAGGTCGACGTTGCTTTGGATGGAAATAAAATTCATAAGTATTTTGGACTAAGATTTATGTGCATTTGTAAGGGAGGAATTTAGTTTTGTGTGTTAATAACTTGTGAATGGAAATTAATTTATATTTTGTGTATATGAATAATGTTTTAAAAATATGTTGTTTGTGATATAGTAATTTTTTTACGAATATAAATGAAATTAAGAAAAGTTTTCAGCTTAATTAATGGAAAACATAATACAAAATAAATTGAGGTGTATATTCTGGTTTTGGACATAATTATGTGTATTCAAGGCGCCAAGGATTCTAAGGTTTACTTCAAGCAATGAAAAGTATGCATGATACTGAAACCTCTACAACTTTAATTCTGTAACAAACGGGTGTAAACTTGAATAATTAAAATTCATATAACTAGCGATAAAAATAACTCTTTTATATAATTTTAGATATTTCAAGAGCCGTTTTCCTATCAAGTAGTTTTGTACACGCGTGCGCGTCCTTTTGTTTCTTGGATACCGTTGTTGAAATTTTAGCCACAAACGCGAAGCAAAAATACCACAGCAACTTGTTTCACGCGTGAGTAAACTTAAGACACACCCGCGTGACAAGAAAAAGACACAAAGACAACTTTAACAAAAACATTTCCTTCAACAACACCAGTGGTTACCTATAGCAATTTTATTCCACTACAAGGCATGTTAAAAGAATTTCAAATAACTTTGCAACGTGAGTTTGCAATTTTAATAGAAGAATAACATGCTTTCCTTTACAAAGGACGACGTAAACATTTTGCTTGCGACTGTACCGCTTCCTTATTCCAGCATTTACTGTCATATAACTGTGACATAAAATGACATACGTGCACGCAAAGGACTATAACTTTCTTATGGAAATATATTAAGGAGGAATACAAATGTACTTATATTACCGACGTTATTTTCGTTTTGAATTTTGAGACGATTACGATTTGGCCTAAATATGTTGCTGGTTGTTGTCTCTGTTGTTAGTCGCTATTAGTACATTTTGTGGAAATTGGAAATTATTTGGAAATTTAAATTCATGTGTACGTATTTTTGTGAATGTAACTGTGCTATTTGCTTGAATAAAAAGTTACTTGAATAATATACACATAAGGATGGTCTTTGGAGCCGTAAATAAGATTTTAGTAAAGAAGTCAGTATTTATTTTTTATTAGAGAGGTAATAAAATGACTCAGAAGGTGGTAGAACCCCTTGTGGTTCGACTCCGGCGGCACCACCGCCACACCTATTTCTGCCTAATAACAGCAGTGTTAGACGCTGCTGTGTTCCGTTTTAAAGGGTGTGGTAAGGGAGACATACTTTTTTGAGCTTAGTCCTCAGGGATAGCGGCGCATCTGTGGCCGACCTCAGATAGGAATATCTAACCCTATCTGGGGTTGATCACAGATTTCCATGGACGGCAGTAGACTTAGCATCAGGTATACTGGATGCTCGTCTGTTTCTCCTATATTATAAAAAAAATGACTATGACGTCCCTTTGGTGGTACATATTGACGGTCACTTATGGACATTGTAACTAACTCATTATAGACCACGTTTAATCTGAAATCGATCACAGATGCGTTGCCATACCTCAGGACAAAGATGGTAGCTTTATTACTAAGTTAAATGGCATCCACACAAAACGACCGAAACTCGAGGACAGCTTCTCGATAGTAATAACACTGGAAACAGTATTAACATCTTATATAGAAAATTCTCGTGTCACAATGTTAGTTACCGTACTCCTCCGAAACGGCTTTACCGATTTTCACCAAATCAGTAGGTCTGAGAATCGGCTGCTATCTATTTTTCATATCTCTAAGTGATAAGGGTTGTTCACCCATATTTTTTTTTATTTATATGGCAACACAACGTTTGCCGGGTCAGCTAGTATATATATAAAATATATTTTTAGAGAGTATTTCAACGCAAACCGTACTCAGCAATTTTGTTGATACCTAGCCTAGAATTAAAATGCATGATTCCACTCCATCCAAATCATGTTACAATCGAGATTCCATAATAAAAACATTCAACTTCACTCAGAGTGGAATCAAAATAACGCTATTTTCTAGCGTCCAAATGTTATTTCATAGAGAGGCAGAGAGTTCAAAAGTTTATTCTATAGTATTGAATAATAAAATCCGACCGATTGGTTACAAAAATATAGAATACTAGTTTTTGCCCGCGGCTTCGCCCGCGTTTAAAAGAAAATAATATAACATACATAAAACTGAAAATTCGTACCTTCAACTTTGCTAAAGATCATCACTTGATCAAATGCATAGTTTACGATTCAATCTATGTTTTGGGTCTAAAAGATCGATGCTCCGATTAATCGATCTTAGATCGCCATCCCTAGTTCCCGTGGGATTTCCGGGATAAAAACTATCCTATGTCCTAAAATTTCATTAAAATCGGGTCCGTGGTTTGGGCATGAAGAAGAGACAACCAGACAGACAGACAGATAGAGTTACTTTCGGATTTATAATATTAGTAAGGATTTTGTTTTGTTTATTATGATCATGCGCACAATATTATCGCAAATAGATCTATAAGAATCATATTATCTAAATAGGTACGTGAGTATGAATAGCTATGTGAATAGCTGTTTAATGCGATTAAATAACATCAAATACAAATAGATTTATTTTGTCATATTTGCAATGTGTTTTATTCGTGGAGAAAAATCGGCAAACTTTTCCGTGACACATCCCGTATATTTTCGCTAAAATTTGTTCAAATTGTTACTTAACAGTCTAAACCTTTTACTGTTAACATCGAATAATGAACATTCAACCGAATAGGCTTCTAAATAGCCTCATATTAGTAAATTGAATCCCGTACATACGCGTTACGAGTACTTCCATTTTATTGTTATAAATAAAGCTAATACTACGGTGTAATCCGCCGATAAACATACGTGAGGGCTCCGTAACGTCTTAAGGTACCCTAAAAATGTACGATAACCCAACCAATTTAAAGAGAGCCTACTTAGCTTTACTTTTCCTAATGTTCGATAGCTGTTAAGGACCTTTTTAAGCTGGTCAGTTTTTGCGTGGGAGCCAGTAGGGTTGATTCTCACCAATTACAGGGGCACACAACGTCGGGCCGCAGTGTCTTTAGGAAATACCATGCATATTGCATGAGGCAATAAGGTGTCAAAGTTGAGCGCCACTGGAAAATACGTGAAGTATTGGCGGAGGCGGTTCGGAAAGTCATCTGTGCAAATATGATTTTAATGGGATTTCGCCGAAACTGGATTTAACCCATTTCCGTGTATGATGTTTTTGAGGTTTGTTATTTACTTTTATCATATTCTGACTTCCTTTCGTTTTCTTATAAAATAACAGGTATTTTGTAACAACATTTTTAAGTTTCTGTCGAGGATTTTGTTATGGTCTAAATTTATTTTGAGTCAGAGTTAATTAAGTCATTGTATTGTGTATGTATGTGTATGTATTTTTATCTTATCTTATTAGTCTTTATTTGTCCTTTGAACGTGTTGCCCCATCAGGCTCCGCCCAGGTTAGTCCAGGCGCTCTCCACATCGTCTGCTGTTTACGACGGTATGCGACCACACATACCGCCGTCCTTCCCGGGGTCGAACGTTGCTAAACAACCTTAGAAGTTACGAGTAACACGACTAAATATCACGAACCTTACAAAACCCGCTCGCTGCCAAGTACTTGCGTGTAATTACCGATATTTTTCGCAGCACTCCCGAAGATAAACTGGTGTGATGAAGCATGATTTATCGTCCCCGCACGATCCTACGTAATTAGATTCCGCGGAGTAAACACCTCGAGGCACCAGGTGGTCTCCGCCACATAATGTACTCATCACCTACATAACGTATAGAACGGCTTCGAGCACTTTGCAAGATAATGCTAATATTTTCTGCGGTAACAATTATTGTAAGTAACTATGTATGTGTGAAATATTTTTAGCGTTGGTTGGTAAAGTACGCTTAAATGGAGAATAATATTGGCTATACTTTTTTATATAATATAAGAGTAACAGACGAGCGTATAGTCCATCTGATGGTAAGTGGCTACTGCCTCCCATTGACATCTGCAATCAACCACAGATAAAATAGATTCCTACCTGTGGTTGGCCACAGATGCGCCGCTACCCCTAAGGACTAAGTTGGAACACCTTGGATAAGTATGTTTCCCTTTCCACACGATCCACGGAAAACAGCAGCGTTTAACACTGCTGGTAGTGGGCAGAAATAGGTGTGACGTGGGATCCGGCGGATTTTCCGCCGACATTTAATTTTTTTCCAACGTAAGTATGCTTGTATGCTCAAATGACTTGATGAATTTTAACGTACCTATGTGGTTTTGTGAAAATTAGATAAATTTATTTTGTAGTAAACAAGTTTTTTTTCTATAATAATTTTCAAGTTACAATAACACAACAGCGATTTCGAATATAGGATTCTAGAATTTAATTGTAAGATTCCTTTCAGCTAAAGTAGGCTAATTGTTTATCTACCTATATATTTACCTTTTTCCAAATCTCCACGGAACGTATAGTTTGACTAATTAGCGTGTTTAATTTAACTCTCACTAACTCAGACCGGAGGAGTGACAAATTATTCCGTAATTTGACAGCAGAGAAACTAATTGTCATAATTAATAAAAGTTCCACTTTTCCGAGTGACGTCAGTTGCCTATAATTAAATTTACCTTGAATACTATTTTAGTTGGTTAAGCGGGGAACTGGGAGGTTTTTCATAAACTTTGGAAATAATTCTATTCGAAGTATAAGTGTTTAATAAACATTAAAATTTAAAAAAAATATTGAGAATTACGTGAATTTTATAATATAAAAATAGCAAACGATCACCTAGCCTCTGGTGGTAGTTGGCCACCCATGGAGATCTGTTATCAACCCCAGATAAGATTAGAGCCCCACTTGTGATTTGGCAACGGATTCGTTGCAACTCCACAGGACTGAATTGGAACGCCGAATGTATCTTACTGTACGCTTTAAATCAGACCACAGCAGTATTTAACACTGCTATTATTAGTTAGAATAAGGCTGTTTGTCCACTGTCAAACCAAATTTTCAGTTATAATTATTTCTGACTGATTCAAAGTTTTAACAACATAAACATAAGCAATAAAATACGTAAAATATATTCTAATACCGACTTTTTCACAGATTTCCTTAAACAAAGCACTTAACCGTACAATCTTAAAACGTCCAATCTCATTAATAAGCGCCCTAAACCCATTTCCGTAAGACAGAAATTGAAAAAGAAAAAGGATTGGCGACAATCGAGTTTATCACGGGAGACTTATAGTCAATTTGCAAAATATACTTTACTTTATACCTTGAATTCGGAAATTCGCACCGATTCGGAAATATACCGGCACGGGCCGAGTTGAATACACAATTGAATTTCGAATGAGTGCTTAGAAAACCTATTATATTCAGAACAGCGGTGCTCAACCTTTTTCTTATATTTAAAATACCTATGCCACGTAATCGCTGTATAGACGTATAAATTCAGTAGAGAGTTCCGGGCAAAGCTAAATGTTTATGAATGTCAATGGTATTAATATAGTTAATAAGTAATTATTTAAAAAGCATATAATATGAATTAAACGAACGAATAAAACAAATAAGAAGAAATTTAAAAATTAGCATTGAGCATTTATTATGTAGGTTAAATTGTTAATTTTATTACGGAAATATCACGTTAATCGCAATTTTACTTATGTTTCAAAAAACAAAAAACTTTTAACGTCAATACAAGTAACCTTGGTTGTACGACCAAACAGCTCAAATATAAAAGCAGACACGAGTAACTTTGTACAGCCAAATGTGCACAATACCAACGTAACCTTGGTCGTACGACCAAACGTAACCTTTAAATTCCATTTTGTCTTTTGCGGCATTAAACTGTGATAAAACCCCAATACAATTTTCCCGCTAAATTAATTCCCCGTCCCCGGAGATATTTGTCCTGATTGGGCGTAATATTGTTTCATTATGCGTCTTCAGGCTCGTCGGCTTATGGACAGACAGACGGTCTACAAGATGTGATCTTTCATTTATTTTTTATGTATTTTCTTTGTGAAGTAGAGAGCAAGTAGAGATGTCCACAAGCGGCAATAGCGCAGATGTATTGCATGGTTATTTGCTACTTTTTTATTATAAAAAGGGCAGAATAGCGTAGAGTAGTGAAGAAAGGGCAATATTGTGGGCGGTACTATAGAAATTTACATGGAAGCCTATAGCATTGGCTACAGGTACTGCAGTTGAAATTCCCCACAGTGTCTCCCCTTTTTTCAATGATTTACCCTTCTCGTGAGACCTGATCTTTTGCATTCAAAATATTTACCTTACTTTAAATTCAAAGGGATGTTTTCATTCAATTTCCCAAATAGTCCAAAACCCCATGAACACCAACATAAAAAATATAATCAAATTAAAAACCCTTTCGGTATGACGATAAATAAACGAAAAAACGTCCAGCAAACAACTTTATAGATCTCCGAATCGTTCTAATGAGTTAGGGGGGAGATCGGGGTAAAATTGAAACCGGTTGCCTCAATAAACCATTTGTATTCAAACGCGGGTCCCGACCGGCCGCATTTTAATTTACTTACTCGAATTAAAACTGGGCGTGTTTCGAATTCTATCCGGTTTACTCCAATACTTTATTTTTATCGCTGATTGAAGACGGCCTCCTTTGCCCCGGTGTACTCGGATTAAGGTATCTCTCACATTAACTTATGCTCCCTTGAAGCCCGGTATTCGATTTCCGAAATACAGTAGTATTTTTTTGAGTTCGAACAGATAAACAAGTTTTGTTTTGTATGCGAAAGTTTCAACAAACATTTGTAATACAAATGCATAAAAATCCATCCATATCTAAACTAAAATCGCACATTCTCGCGTTAATATACAAGTTATTAAGCACGATTATTTTTTTTCTTTCCATATCCTTATTCAAACAATTATTATAATCTATTAATTAGTCGGCTTAAAACCTCCCTACAAAAGATTAAGGCATCATCTGATTAGCCAATAACATTTTTACTATCTCTAAAACTTCGCACTTCAGATAAGTGATATAAAACGTACACATTTAACCCATATCCAAGCTCAGAAATACATCCATTCACACAAGAAGCACCTTTTAAAAACACCTAAAAATAATACGACTTCCCGCCAATCCCATTACAAATATACGAGTGTAACTTTGCGCTGACGTACTTAAAAGGTAATTCAATTTCCCCTCGTTTCATTGGGCTCGAAGTTTTGTAGGTAATCTATAGGGAGTCGATAGTTGTACAGTACAAAAGTACTTTGCATGCCACCTACATACAATGTTTACTTTTGCGTAAAAGGAAGGTTCTCGAAGCTCTCGGAGGCTCTCGATAGCTCTCAAAAACTCTCGAGCCTTTGTTCGTTCAGCACACATCTGGGACGCAGTTATAGAGGTAATAGTGATTGACGCAGGTAAATTGCGGTATCATAAATTTTTTATTCCGTTCCGGTTTTTATCGTAAGCGCTTTATAACTGACTAGCCTTTGTTTCGTGCGCTGTTCGTCGAGTTGGGGATTTTGAAGGATTCGCAATACCGGTACTTTCGAGAGACATTTGGGGATTGTATAGAAACTAGGACTTTCGGTTATATCATACCTGTATAGGTTTTATCCCGTACCTTTCCAAATAGTATAACTTCAAACCTATTTCACCAATATGGTTGAAATTATCGTTTTGTAATGAATACGAAGTTTAATAAATGTTCTCAATATCAAATTAAGTTTAATTAGAACAGAAATCCATCATATTATATCATCAGATGTATCATAGAGCTATGTTTTCCTAAGTACTAAGTAGATATTTTGAAAATTTCCCAAGAGGTATAAAACAGCGCTTAGCACTGCCGTTATATAATTTTGTTTGAAATAGTGGCCTAGCCTAGCTGCTAAGCTTAGTGGCTCAAAAACAGTGGTTTTCAAAAACATACTGTGAAAACCTGTGAGTTTGAGAGTTCTAAAAAACAGTTCTTTTGGATGTGAGAAGGCTACCGATACGCAATACTACCAATATAATTATAATAATACGCAATTTTGAAGATGGTAGAACCCTTTATGGTTTGACGAGGCGTTCCAGCATAGTAGTCAGTGATAGCAGCGCATCTGTGGCCGACTTCAGGTAGGAATATCAAATCCTATTTGGGGTTCATTCCAGGGTTCCATTCCATTCTTGGGCGGCAGTAGCCACTTACCATCAGATGGACTGCTTGCTCGTCTACTGCTCCTATATTATTATAAAAAAACTACCAAAATGCAAACCCTTTCATTTTGAGACGAGGCACGTGCCCAGCGGTGAGACAAAAATGAGTTGACGACTGCTGTTATAAAGCAAAAAATAGCGGTGTGCCGACTACGTATTTTCAACATCTACACTTTACACACACACCGAAAATTCTTTTCACTGCAGCCTAAAGATACCTAAAGTAGGTACACAAAAGCAAAGCGAGCAAAGCTTCAACGCAGTCGGTAATGAAGTATGTTCTGAATTCGCGCTCCGGCGGCTTCCTTTGACCCTCTTCCCGGTATTCTTACTGCCATACAAAGAGTTAGCGAGTACTGTTCTTAAATTGAAACGGATCTGAGCGAACCGAAGCGGGTTTTCAGATTAAAAATAAGAAATAAATGCGGGGGAATAAGAAACTTTTAGTCTTGATAATATTCTGTAAAAGTTTATAGAATTTTATGATTTAAGACTGATATTATTGACGGAATTTTAATATGTAACGGATACTTACGATTTGTGGTTTAGATTCTTAATTTACTTTACTTCTTAGTATTTGCTTCAAAATTAAGAAATTTTAATATATACATACTTTCAATTTCTGAGTCATATAAAAAAAAATTAAGTGCTTTTAACACTGCCTATAAATCCGTTGTCCAAATTTCATAGTTCTATCTTCAGTGGTTTAGGCTCTGCGATTAGTCAGTTGGTGAGTGACTGAGTATCTATTCGCTTCTTAGCATCTATGTAAATATAGTTTAAAAACTAAAAAAACGCGCTAAAATCGCACAAAGAAGATCGTTAATCCTGATTCCTGACGATCCGGTTGAGGAGAAAGGATAAAATTATAAAAATCGTGTATTGTCATCTGTTCTTGATAATTGTTCAAAATTTTAAATTAATCGGTACGTTTAAAGTAGGTAAAAATCGAAGTAAATACAGGTCAAGCTAATTAAAGCGTGATAATTATAATGCATCCCGTATGTAAATGATAATGGCTCAGTTAGTATATCCATATATCTTTGTACATCCCCAAATGAATCCACCCTGATTTCGCATCAGTAATTTTAACAAACAAATAATAAATAAACAAAAGGTCGTGTTCCGGATATCTTTAACATTATTAATAATGAATCGGGTTTAAGCACGTTCTCTTTACAATATTATGTAAATAACTCTCTTATGAGTATAATTTGTCTCAATAAAGAATGTCACCCAAAATGGCGGTTTAATATTTTAATCATTAATTATAATAGTGAAATAAAAACATACTCAGACAAGTGCAAATATTTTATTAAATATTTGCTTCATCCAGATTCGAACCTGGAACTCTGTGTCGGTCGGTTAGTTCCACCCGAACAAAAACAAATCCAAACAAGAGAGTTAGAAAAAAACATTCAATTTCACACTTTTAATACAATCCAGTGATAGCGTTAGCTCCAATTCAATTTTCGAGCCGATGTATTTGATATTGCATTGTACGATAGCACAACATCAGTGGAAATAGAAGAAAATCCAGCGAACGGCATGCATTTTATTCCTATCGATACGAAACGGGGAATAAGGATTTGTTTTGCACTTTTTCCTGTAATAGTTAGCTGGAAAGTTATCGGGAGCTAAATGTAAAACGTTTTAGGGGAATCGAAAAGTTAAATGCATTGGTATGTAACAAAACTTCTTTTTAATATGTTGGTGCAATGAAAAATATCAGCTTTGTTTTCGAAGAGTATTTACACTGCATAACGTAAAGTGTAAAGTTACTTTGCTTATTTGCAAACATATCACATAACACGATGAAAAATATATGAAGTATATCGTTACAATCTTTAAACTTTTGGTTCACCGCTATCTTTTGGACATATTTCATACGTTTGCAAACGATAATAAAATAACAAGCTTTTTAAAACAAGCTAACATACTCCCATATCTTTAGTTTCTAAATAATGACTAAAACAGAAATAGCTTTTCAAGGTCTGTTCACACATACATTTTTACATACATACATAAATTATGATAAAATTTAAATCACTCATCACTCTCAACTGGAATCGGTCACAAATTTAAAACAGACTTCCAACCATAAACAATTAAACCGGCCATAGAGCAAGAGTTATGGTCTCGTAGAGCCCGAGGGGTCCCTTTCGGGTATTTTGTGGGAAATTTAAATTAGGACATAAAACCATAGACTCAGAATTTTTCGCGTAAAACACGTCAAGGGATTGTCAGTGAGACGGGAGATTCATTTAAGACTTTAAGACGCCGTTTAGGAATATAAAAGGAAGTTAAAATGGGGATTTTGAATTGAAAAGAATTGCTGAATCATTATTGTTCCGCTTAGAGAAATTATGGGCAGTCTGACTTGAGCTGAATGTAAATTCAAGAGCCACGATTTGATATTTCATTTGAGAGATTTTTGTGATTTTAGGTCTGTAATTCTGTGTTGGAGAAGGATAAGATTTATGAATAGCTTTGAGACTGATGTATTGAATGTGATGTTAAAGATGCACGTATGTTTTCGCGGCTTATGTACGTCGTAAGCGTTCTACACAGTAAGGGAGCTAACATACGAGCGACAGCTGGCGATCGCTATTTACGATCAGCAGCAGTGTCTAAAGACAGACGACGACGGTCGAAGACGATCGATGGCAGCCGCTGGTGACCGTCGGCAACCGACAGAACACTTTGCCTGGGTGTCGCACATGTGCCCATTAACTTACTTTCATGCGTAATGTTACCGTTAAGCAACATTACGCGCGATTAGGAGTTAGGCGGCTGGTAGAGTCATAATTTTATGCGCGCTTTCTTTTCACGGAGGACATGTTAAGATAAAGTTTTCATTATCACCATTGGATAAGTCTCGGAAGCCTTTTTGTACCAAAACAAACGACACGTGCTGGCAATTGGTTAATGGCCAGATGGGTCAGCTTGAATCATCTATCTAAATAATTCGCCAAGTACGATAAGAACTCGCCCATGGAGGCTTCCGTACCACCAAATGTTCTTTATATTTTACTTATATTTATAAAAAATATGAATATGTTTTATTGTTCTTATTTGTGTTTATTATAATATCAAGTAAACGCATTGTAAAAATGTCAATCTTCTTCCTAGTACGGTTTAACAGTTACATCAAAAAATGCCGAAAAATATCGGTCTGTTGTATGTTAATATTTAAATTTATTTTATTTTTAGTATTTGTTATTATAGCGACCACCGCATGCATAAGCATCCTCTGTAAAAAAATGTTCAAGTGTCTATATATTACGGTTCCAGAGACAGACAGCGAAGTCTTACTAATAGGGTTCCGTTTTTACCCTTTGGGTACGGAACCCTAAAAACCATCAACGTGGATCACGTGTACTCAAAATTCAATAAACTTAGTTACCGAATTAAAAGTTGTCGATTAAGGAAGAAGGGAATTAATTAGGAAAGTATTCTTGAAGTTTCAAGTTGGTCCTGCGAAGTTTTGGCACCGTAAGTAAACGTTGACAACCAGTGGAAGTTTATAGGGACGTGTCCCGTTTGATTAGATACACACGGTCCTGTAAAATAATCCCATCTGGCCGTAGAAGTTTTTTTTATATAAAATATATTAAACAATGAATATGAATAGGAATTATAATAAAACAAACAACCCGTCTAATACAATAGATACATATTTAGCTAAAAAGGCATAAAATGTAGACTTAATTGATCATAGAAATTTTTCCCCAATAGTTCAATGAAAATAACTAGGAATTGTAATAACAACAAAATGACTCACTTACAAATAATTGAATGAAATAAAAACAAAATAATTACCTAAAAAGAAACGAAAAATAGTTTAAGTAATCACTTTTGCAATTTAGGCAATTTAACGACAACTCCTGTGTAAAGCGTACCAAAGAATTAAACATATACACATACCAGTACATACGCTTGAAAATCACCACGAATCATACCTTATTTAATTTTTTTTATTTACGTGGGGGAAACCTTCAGAAGATACCCGACGACGTGAGAGCGACGCGGGATTATGTGGGATTTTTACCGCACTAAAACCGCTCCGGTGGCCGTCCTAAACGCTTGTTGGAGAACCGGAGTACTCCAAGCGCGATGTCCCGATCAGGCTCTGCCCTGGGGGAGAATTCCCACAACATCAGGTGGTTACGACGGTATGCCACCACACATGCCGCCGTCCTTCACGGGGTTGCTCTCCGGACGGTTCGAGCTTCCACTCTTGCCGCCGGCAACCCCGGTAACCCCTTTTAGTCGCCTCTTACGACAGGCAGGGGATACCGTAGCCCTATTCTAGTCCCGGAACTACAGGGACAAACCACGAATTATACCTACAATGAAACGAGGAAAGTCGAGGTATATATGTATCTATTTTCAGTAGATCACGGATTAGCAATTAATTTACGTGGAGTCCAAGTTTTAATTGAGTCAATGTTCTAATCCAAAATAGACTTGGTTCGAAGTTGTTTGTCGTTTAATTTTCGAAATACAAAAAGATTATTGTAGACATAAGCGATAGTAACATTTGAAAGAACTTCAAATTGTAAATGTATAACATTATACATTTCCACTAAACGAATATAAAAGTAGAAATAATAGCTAGATTATCTCGATTACCACAATCTCGATTACTTGGAGCAGTGAACAAATGAAATAGTGTTTGCTTGCTTACAGAATGCACATTACAACATGTAATAACAGAATTTCTCACACAACAGTTTATCATACCACATCTACACATTCGAAATAGTGCCACCACCGTACCGTCGACTTCAGAAGCTTCAGTTTTTGAGCTTATAAAACTATTTTACACTTTGGCACTTCATTTACTTTCAGCTGCTATTTGTAGGTAAGTACTTTTTACCTTTTTTTTTTATGTGAGGGAGGAGCGTAAAGTGCTCCCCCCAGGGCAGAGCCCGACCGGGATATCGCGCTTGGAGGACTCCGGTTGTGTTCCATTGGAGATCCCGGAGTTCTCCACCAAGCGCTGAGGACGGCCACCGGGGGGGTTTTAGTGCGGTAAAAATCCCACATAACCCGGCGTCGCTCCCACGTCGTCGGATACCTTTTGAAGGTTTCCCCCTCGAAAACAAAAAAAAAAAGTACTTTTTACCTGGCTGCATGTTTCTCGAGCATATGTACGTATGTATGTATGTCCCATTTGTTGGCAATCTCTACAGCCCAAACAGCTTGATGGATTTTAACATATAGGATGTTATTGGAGCCGTCTAAATTGTGGGTGTGATATAAATTATATTTTTAAACAGTCGTGTATTGATTTCGTAGTAATTTTCTAATTCTGTAGCTATTTCTGTTGTGATAATTTGCAGCTACTTTTTTTGTATTTCAACCTTGTAACGCCTATGAATTTTCTAATTCTGTAGCTACATTTATTGCGGCTATTGTTCTTATTTTCAGCTACATTTTCTGTAGTTACTTGTAATGACAGTGTGTACGAACGCGGCGCCGATGAATGATAATGAATGACGGGTCGTAATGAATAAACGCCGCCCGAAATTTGTTATTCATTAACAACTTCGATCATCTTGTCTGATGTTGTTATAAAATTGATAATCAATTTGTGTCCAATCTCTTTGAAATCTCACGGTCGCGGTCGCCGCACGAACGTCCCGTGTTCTGAAGATAATGTTAACGGTAATTTTTTTAGGGTTCTGTACCCAAAGGATAAAAGCGAAACCCTAAAAGCTTTCTACACTCAAAGCCCCATAGTATTCCCTGTATCGTGGGTGTCATGTACACACACACATAGATAAATACACAAACACCCAGACCCAGAAACAAAAATCTAAATTCATCATTTAGATATCTGTCTGGCCGGGGATCGAACCCGGGGCCCTTGGCGCGTCAGACCGGTATGGGGACCGCTCGGCCACGCGGGTCGCCCTATTGCTTCGCTGTCAGTCCGTCTTATACAGTATCTCCTGACCCGTAATAGATAGAAAATTCAAATTTTCAATTTAAATGTAATAACAAATACTTTAAATAAAAAGGAAAGGAATTTTTAGTGGTACGGAACCCTCCGAGTGCCGTTTGACACACATAAGTAAAAAATAGTTGAGATGAGGTGATAGGCGGTGGGTACTGTGATCACGATTGGTTGTAATTGTGGTGCAGTGGACTTCACATATGAGAGCAATATGTGAAAGAAAACTTTTTTTTTTACATAGTTATGCTGCCATTAAGTTACTATCATCCCGAAATCCTATCTTGTATTTTTTAATATAATATATATGTTAATAACACAATCGAAATCTTATTCTACGCAAATTTAATATATCAACGAAACAGGTAAAAGTTAGTTAACAATAATTATCATGTGTAGGTCCGTAAATCAACAATTTTCGTACAAATGGATGAAATATTAACGGCCGCGGAGTTGTGAAAAGCGTCTGAAGCTTTCATATACATTAAAAGTTGCGAACAAAGTTCAGGGGATCTTTTATGGACGGCATAAAGAAAGAGGAACTTCGATTACGCATACTAACATATAACGATAACTTTAGTACCTATTCATTATAATTTAGATATGCCCTACCGATTTACACGCCTTTTAAAAGCGTTATACACAAAATTTACCAATCCATACTGTACATTACCAGGAGTTTTTACGTTTCGACAAATATGACTGTTTTGGTATTTGTTTACGTATTTGCCCATACACATTGTCAGAACTAGGAAATCGTATCGGCCAATACCAAAACCGTTATATTTGTCGAAACGTAAAAACTCCTGGTAAGGGTACAGTTCACAATGCTTTCACTATAGGTAAAGATAGGCATAAGACCATTCTCATTGACCTCCCGCGAGTATTGGGACGCATATTACGGAGAGGTCAAGCTAGTTCTCTAGATCTACATTACCGATCTTTGTAAATTATAACTTAATACTTTAGTCAATAAATCGTATCAAATAAAGCGTAAACAATAAATAAGATTTTTTCAAATTCCATTGATTAAGATCGAATCGATTGAGATTGGTTCGTTAAAAAATCTCTTCTGTCCTATAATATTACATAACTAAATGTCTAAATAAAAATTTGAATTGGATTTAAGTAAAGCAATACACTTAAGAAAACTTGAAAAACATTCTTAAGTATTCATTCGCGTGGCAGCTATATCAGAAAGTGGGGCATAAAATAACTTGTCTAACTTAAAAATTCCGAACTTCAAAGTGAATGTAGGGAGCATCCATTTTTAATATCACCGGTTTGAGTGCCCGTCACAATTAGCGTAATGAAGTCCCACTTACACTGTAGTTTGGGGCAAACTTTAATTGCCCCGCTGACCCCAATTAGGTAAAGTATAGCCCCAATTTCAAGTTACACCGATACGCACTTATTGTTAGCTGTTTCTTTTTCACTGGCTGTGAAAAAATAATTTAAAAACACTTATTTCATGTATATTTAGATGGACATTTAATATAAATCCCAGACAAGATTTGATTCCTAGTTGTGGTCGTAGAAGCGTTGCTGTCCTTGGGGACTAAGTTGTACCGTGGAAAAGTATGTGTCCTTACGACACGCTTTAAAGCAAAACACAGCAGCGCTTAACACTGCTGTTATAAGGCAGAAATAGGTGTGGCGGTGGTGCCGCCGGAGTCCAAAAACCACGTATATAAATGTAGCATAAATACATTCTTAACATATACATCATCGTCATCATAATCATCAACCCATTAATGTCCTACTGCTGGAAACGGGTCTCCTCTCAGAATGAGAAGGATTAGGCCATAGTCCACCGCGCTGGTCAAGTACGTATTGGTGAACTTCAGGTACCTTTGAGATGTTTTTATAAATCTCTCAGGTATGCAGGTTTCCTCACGATGTTTTCCTTCATCGTTTTAGCAAGTGATAATTAATATCTAATACACACATAATTTCGAAAAATCAGAGGTGCGTCCCTGGGATTTGAACCTCGGACCCCTCGATCGAGAGGCCGAGTTTCTTAACCACTAGGCTATCACTGTCCTTATACATATAGTAGGTATGTCACATAACTTTTATGACGTTTAGTGTGTGTTTGATAAATCACCAATCATATACAGCGTGATTTGCAAACAATTTCAAACTACATTACTTATAAATAATCTCGACCCGTAGGTCAAAGGGACCTTCCCTGAAAAAGTTATAAGCACGATAAAGGAAAACCCGCGAGCGCCCGCCCAGAGCGAAATGCATGTTTGATATGACAGAAAAGGCCCTTTATAAGGGACTTGTTCCGGGTTTTGATAAACAACTTTTAAGGCCGACAAAAGGACGGAAAAACGTACTTAACTACGCGAAAAAAGGTCTTGTTCAATATTTTTAAGTGCGGTTTTAGGGAATGTTAATTGGAATATTACGTGTTAAGATAGTTACTTTAGTAAAGTTTCTATCTACTGAACTGAATATGCAATAGATTCGATAGTTAATATAAATATAAAATTAGGTCATCATCAGTAATAATGGAGATAATTTTAATTTAATTATATTATTATTATTATTATATTATTTTCTTTTAAACGCGGGCGAAGCCGCGAGCAAAAACTAGTATGATATAAGACTTTAAGGAGAATTAGTAACTCAGTTTTGTATAGAGGCTTAATACAGTATTGTATTACTTGCTAAACTTCCTGCCTAATTTTAATATTTTTATATAAGTAGGTAAATACTTGCCCCAAGAATAAATTATTGAAATAATACAGAAGTATATAACGAATAGTATATAAGGAAGATACATGTATCATTTGTTATACTTATAAAAACAAAGGTACAAAGATATTCATTCAAATTCACTTTCTTGCAATTCCCGACGTAAAGCAAAAGTTTGTCAAATGTTAAGCAGAATTATTATTTTGTAAATAACGAATTTTAATTTTTTTCAGACCTTTTTTCTTATAGACACTTTACCTTAGGTAATAATGGTGCTTTATTTGAAAACTATTAAAGTCCCAAGTGGAGTGCAACTCGCTTGGAGTTTAATTAAATCGGATAGTTGGACAACGTGCCTTTTGTCTAAGTCATGTCGTGTGCGAAATTGCTGGTACAGGGGTCTATTTTTGAGAAAAGTCTGAATCTAGTGATATAGACTAAAACAAATCGCAATACTTACAAACGATGAGGTACAGTATTTATTAAATATATTTGTCTTAAATATTCAAAAATGTTTCACGAACCGAATACATTTTTGAAATTATTAAAAATGAAAATATTAAAATTGAATCTTCATTATATTATCTGCGAAAAAGTCGCTCCCACCTGTTTAATTTTTTAATAAAATAATGCTCTATTTTTGAGTTTTGACTATATTTTTTCAATTACATAATCATTGGATATTTTTGTTATTTTACGTAACACATTTACCTCATATAAATTTCTATTTATAAACCTAATTAATTATAGGTAAATGGAAGTAACATTTTCTCGAGTTTACCTTTAATTTGGCTAAGCGAAATGACAATGGCGCCGGATGAAAGCCCGACGTTCGCGCCAAATTAAATCTATAATCTGTATTGAGTTTCGCTAAATCACTCTCGAAATATTTTAACGAAAACTGAGCCTATGTTTAAAATTCGATCATTTTATAAAGCGTTTTGATAATTTTATGCTAAGAGGTACTTACTATTTGATTTGATAATAATCAGATTATTAAACGCTGAACAAAGTACTATTTTGATCAAATTCAAAGCTTTTTGATATACAATATAAAATTTATAATATACAATGAAATACGTATAATATAATAATATTAGCATAATTATTTATTAATAACTTACCTAATTCTACCTAATTACAACAGTGTTAAGCGCTGCTATGTTCTGGTGAGAAGGGGGTGGTACGGGGGATATACTTTTTCGAGGCATTCCAGCTTAGTCCTCAGGGGTAGCGGCGCATCCGTGGTTGATCTCAGGTAGGAATATACCCTAGCTGGGGTTGATTACAGATGTCAATGGACGGCAGTAGCTACTTACCATCAGGTGGACTGCATGTTCGTCTGCTTCCTACATATATTTTAAAAATCGTTTATAATGAAGTTATTTCTAACATACAATCACACACTTGTTAAAACTTTAAACACTATTTCGGCACATTCATGACAATGCCATTCCGACGAATATGTTTAAACAAACTACTGGAAACACCTCCATTACCATATCACGATTTCGTATGAAATATTATTTCTCTCCAGTAAATTCAAACCGAATTCCTAGACACAACAAAACCGAATCGACGTTGGACGACTTGTTCAAACGAGCGTTCTCGGGATTGCACTATTTCAATTCTTTAACATGTTTGCCGAGTACGAGTTATTACTATCGAATGAAGAGATAGCGAAAAGTGAACAGGTGTGTTTCTCTAATCGGTGAGAAAAAGAATAGATGGTGAAAAGATAGTTATCCTAGGAAGAGGTTTATGTACGGTTCCGTTTTGTGCTAAACTTCACTTAACGAAGTGTGTGACATATCGTAACGGGACGGAATGGGCGTGATGTGAATGAACGGAACGCCACGGGACGAGACGAGATATTTCAAGATTTGATTAGTATTTATAAAATAACATTTCAATATAAGAATGTCTTCCTTATAAAGAAGAAAAACTTAACTTCCTGTCTCTTTGAATACTTGTGGTCGGAGACAAAAAAATCTAGTGATTACGAGTATCAGACAAAAAAGTAAAGTGTATCGTAGTTACAGTAGCTACTTACTAGAAACAAGATAAAACGAATTATATAAGAAACATTTCAACACCTAACACATCTGTTTGTTGTATCCAGCACTGTTTGCAGCTGTAAAGTTCAACACACGTAAGTTTGTTATCGTGAGTAGGGATGTGCACGAACAAGGAATTCCAGGTCACTTGATTCTTAGATATTGGAACTTGATTGCAATTAGTACGTTGCCTTGGAATTTTTAAAAGTATGTAACGTAATAAATGTACTTTCTATTAGTAATTTGTATTTACAACTTGAATGATAAGACTGGAATTCTAATCTACAGAAGAAATTTTAAATTAGAGCCTTTAAAAACTTACTTATTTAAGACAAATAATCGTTTTACTGATCGAGTAAAATCCACTTAAGACTAAAAATTCTTACATTAAAATTTTTAATATTATTTTTTTGTTGTCAAAGGCACTTTAATAATACTAAGGGCTCGAGGGAACTATATTTTAAATTTACTTTTCAAATTTAATTTAAAAGTTCCCAAAATCCGAATTGTACGATACTTAAGAAAGTATGCTATTTAATATAAAGAAGTTATTACACGAGCAACAGTAGAGGTTGACGACAGTCGCGGTCGCCGACGATAGTCGTCATATCAGTGATAGACGTCGCCGCGGACGTGAATTGCCTATCTTTTTTTATAATATAGGAGTGGTAGACGCCCATGCAATCCACCTGATGGTAAGTGACTACTGCCGCCCATGTACATCTGTAATAAACCTCAGATAGGATTAGATTTCTACCTGAAATCGGCCACAGTTGCGTCGCGAACCATGAGGACTAAGCTGGAACGCCTAAAGGAAAAGTATATCTCCCTTACCACACGAAACCAGAACACAGCAGCGCTTTACAATGCTATTATGAGGTAGAAATAGGTGTGGAGATGGTGCCGCCGGAATGAAGTCACAAAGGGTTCTACCACCTATATATAACAATATAACAAACTAAATGAGTATACAAGGTACCACTACTCACATTACCCGTTTATAAAATGTACACAGCTTATACAATTCCATAGCTCTCAACCCTAGAGCATATAACAAGGACACAGCATTTTCTCAACTAATGGGGTGTATAACTCGGCAGATGCATTGCGGAATCTCTTCTGCGATCGTTTCCACTAGTTTTCTGAGTTTCGAAAGATTTTTCATGTTACGAAAGTAGGAAATGCACATGCTTTCCATTCCCATCTGTAAATATAATATGCTTTTTAATATGTTGCATGGATCGTGGTCGCAGCGAAACTCATAACGAGTACGATCCATAGAACTGGATCGAAATATCACGAGTTAAAAGTCTCTTAGCGTGCGTACCCGTTCCACAATAATATCTACGATATTACTTTTGGATCATAGGTATTCAGATATACTCTGTAGCGTAGAAAACATCATATTCATTCATTATTTATTAGATACACATTAGTGTGCGCCGTCACACATTTTCCATTATATGAGCGAAAACAAAAATTCAACATTATTTTCTCTTACAAAGACATTTCTCAGAGCTACCTAATAAATTAATTTCGCCTAACATCGCTGAAAGGGGAAGACGTCGTATGGAATTAATTTGTACATCATTTGCGAAGTTGTAAATAAAGAAGTATGAGAAAATGCTGGAATAATAATATAAAACACGCATCAGGAAGGGAGACAGCGATCGCCATAATTGAACGCCGTTCGGGATGTTTGTTTCAAATTTATGATAGCAATTTATGCCTCGCTTGCCGCTTGGTTTCTTTTCTACAACAAACTGAGTATCTTTTAGCAGTAGTCCGTTGGTGGATAGGGTAATACCACTTGTTTTAATGTAGAATTTTAGCGACGACGATCCAGTTTAACGTTCATGATCCAGGCCGAATCATTGGCTGATCTTTTTATGTTCCACTCCTAAGATACTTTGCCTAAAAGACCAGGCAACTGTTGTGACAGCGAAGCAGTGGTAGCCTTATATAAAGCCAATACTGGTTAGAAATTCGTCCTCTCTATCCTCCAGATTCCAAAGCTAAAATCAAGGCCAGCCATTCAAATTTTTCGAAGTTATCTATAAATAAAGTTACATAGTCACTTGTGGTAACGCAGAACCCGTAACATATCAAAGATGTATAAACTCTAATACCGCACATTACTGACTTTCCATAGGTTGTATTAACCGTTCACTATCAACGCATGCTCGTCACAACATCACAAAAACGCGACGAAGATAACAACATAACAAAGCCGAGAACACGGAGTGCAAGCCTCACGTTACAGCCGAGATAAGTCGAGAACGGAATTTCATTTCAATTACGAAGACTCCGGTGCGGGCGAATTCAAACGGCGAGCCGAGATGTGCCCATTTACTTAATCCGCGCTTCTGTCGCCGTAACGCGATTGTACTCCTGTACGATTTTAGATATTTTTGGGTTAGGCATAACATGTAGGTTTTTCGTAAGGGATTATCTCATAGATAGTATCTCGATCTTATATTATTATAAAGTTGTTGTTTTTTGTGTGTCCACTTTCTCTAATAGAGCAATAGCGACATTTATAGCTGAATTCCAGCTGTGTTTGGGTTTGAAGTAAGCGTTAAGGTGTATAGAACATTTTACCCAGAACGTTCCAGTTTACTATTCAGAGGCAGTAACACTAATTACCTCATTAGGACACATACCTCTATTAGGACATCATTATACGCATCAACAGGCGGCAGTAAACATTCACCATTACATGGACTACATGCTCGCTACTACAACATCACAAAAACGCGACGAAGATAACAACATTACAAAGCCGAGAACACGGAGTGCAAGCCTCACGTTACAGTCGAGATAAGTCGAGAACGGAATTTCATTTCAATTACGAAGACTCCGGTGCGGGCGAATTCAAACGGCGAGCCGAGATGTGCCCATTTACTTAATCCGCGCTTCTGTCGCCGTAACGAGATTGTACTCCTGTACGATTTTCGACAGTTTTGGGTTAGGCACAACATGTAGGTTTTTGTAAGGGATTACCTTATGGATGGTCTTTGATTTTTATACTATTATAAGTTGTTGTTCTTCTGTTTGTTCTAGCAACAAAACATAGAATTTTAATCTCACAATTCAATTTTATGACTAGTGCTTTTTATTTCATTGCGAAAGTCAGCTACATTAGTGAGAAAAATAATTCCATTACAAGTAAACTTGCAATAATAAAAGAACATTTCACAGGCAGGCCTAATGCACTTAAAAATTGGGACAGACAGTCAGCTAGTCAGAAATAAGTGGGCGATAGTACCTGCCTGGTCGAACCATAATTATTCTACTACTACTCAGTGATCTTAGAATTTCAATTTACGTGATACCATCACGTAAATTGAAATTCGGGTTTCAATTTTATGAAAAAATACCTTCTGGATTTATTGTACGAAAAGCAAAAAACTATATAAACGCACCCACCGAGTATTTACACAGGTAGTAAACCTAATTTTCTAATGTCACTCTCAATATATCAAATTGAATGGGGAGTGGAATAAAGGCGCTGAGACTCAACAATATAACATAATATATCAACGTCGGAATACTAAAGACTAAGCCTAAAAGTAGGCGTTTCTTTTGCTTTTAGAGCAAATGTAGTCATGTTTGTTTTTATTGTATTCGCTGGATTCTATGAAATGTAATGTAAGTAAATAATAATATTCTAATTGTGCTGGGGAGTAGTTTATTTGAGGTATAGTTTGAAGTAACGGTGACAGTAGCGTTGTGTAATGTTTCTTTAGCAGTAGATTCAGGTTCGATTCTCGTTTTTTTATATTTGAGCCTAACGATAAACGTGCTACCTGATGAAAAGTAATCAACGTCGCCTATAGATATTTGCAACACCAGAGGAGTCACCAATGCATCGGAGTCCAATCTTTAGTTGGTAGTAGGTCGGACGTTTGGTAGGAGTATTTTTTTTGTAATGTTGAAATATTCGTTTCTTATTTATTTGTGGGCACAACAATATAGCCAGAATAGAAATGTTAATTCATAATTTAGATGTTTACTTGTACAGAAATCACGTAAGGACAAGTATATTGCCCCGCAATGGTGACTGCTCCCACAAAAAGCGTCGACAAAATAGTAAAATAATAATAATAATAGCCGATATTAGCAAAGTTTAAGGGCCTTTGAGAGAGAAATAGAGGATAATTTCCCGGAGATATACAGTAATCAAGAATTCGGTTCGTCAAACGATTGTTTTTGAACAACTATTCCATGATAAAGGGATGTGAATAATGTGAAATCAAAGTGATATTTATGTGAAAAATAAAAGTGTCTAACAGCCACTTTGTGTATTAAAGCTTTGTAATATTTGGATATTTGATACTTTGGAGGTGAAAATAATTAGAAATGGTGCTTTCCATCGACTTGGAATTATTATGATGTTTTCACTAAGGACTAAGTTACGATCCTCATTAACGTCCGAAATTTTAAGAACATTTAAAGTAATTAAAAAATGAGTAAAGCAATGTGCATGACTGCTTCGAATCTTGGACCTTCGGATAAAATGCTACATTTAAATAAAATGTATTAAAACATCAAAAAGATAGTAAGCACAATAAAACGCTTTTGTTTGTATGTACCACTTTTATAAGAAATGATTAAAAATCCTCAAATTTTATTCAGTAGTAGTCCGACGAACGGGCGAAAACTGGTATATACTATTATAAATCTTATTTAGTAGTGTACTGTACTACTTTATACTGTTTTTTATTACGACAAATTCGACTATAGATAGACACAATGAAAATTTAACCCTTTCCTTATCCAAACGGCACGGCCGGCAAACGGAAAATTAGTTAACCCTCGGATCACGCCCGAAACTTATTTAAATTTAATTTGTTACTCTTGAGCCAATATTTGGCATTGGTTTCTGGCAAGACGAGTAAGCTGTGTACTTTATTAAGCCACCGCTTTGTCTATATTATTGTATTCGGTCCGTTTTGTCCCGAATTAATTGCTGTTTAATGATAATCCGGTTGTGCTGGGATCTTGAGATAGGAATTCCTTTGACATATATCTGGGGTTTTTGTTGTATTGCCGTTTGCCGGAGTGTTACTAGTTCTTTTTTGTCATAAAAGCTGACTAAGAAAAATACTGTCATGTATTCGGTATAAGGGCTACAAACATGCTTTTAGTATCAGTGTTCGACGATTTAGCTGCTTTTCGGAAGGCAGATACAGGAATTAAACGATACACCCCGCATAGCAACTGAATGCAAAAACGCGATGTTTAACAAAATGGCCAATCCTGAAAATAATAAATCTGGTAAGGCCTTAAAGAGGTTCTCAGTTCTATGAATCTATGTATACAATCTATGCGCTTAATTAATATCAAAGGTATAGATTGTTGTTGTTGTATCCCTAAATCTTACTCAGGATTGGTGGGTGAAAACTACCAAGGATCTTACCGCAAGAATACCTTCTTTCGGTAAAATCCTTTACGTACTTCTTGAGATGTGTAGATAAGTAAAGCTTCCCCACCTTCCCCTGCCTTCTTATGGAGAGATATAATAGTGTTACAGGGAATGCATCTCAAAGAAAAATGTTTTAACAGCATTTACAAAATTCTCGCTACCAGCAAGCTTCAAGACTACTAATGAAGATAAAGAGTTGGCTAATGGTTTGTAACGTATAAAGAAAAGAAAAGAAAAGAAAAGAAAAGCAAAAAAAAAAGAAAAGAAAAGAAAGATAACTGTAAAGTGAGGCACGGCTCGCTAATTGGCCGAGCGATGCTCTTTGGCAGATTTATTACTTAATTATTCACCCTTATGTGCTCGGAAACTTGGCGTAATTTCACCCACGCTTATGTTGTGTGCAATTCTTTGCAGTTTTACAAGAATTGAAATTCTTTTCAGCTGTAATATATGGGGGAGTATGAGCTTCGATGTATGGTGCGAAATTGTCCGTTTTTATGAAGAACGGAAGTTTTGATTTGATTTTCTTTTTACGAAGGATGAAGTTTTGATTTTGGATTTAAAAGTTACGAAGTGGTATGATGCTTAAAATATCACAAAATGTCCCGTATAATTGGAAAGCAAGCGAGTATTTAATCCATCAAATGATAAGTTGTCATTGCCTCCTATGGACATCCGTAATCCTTGAGCCGTCTGGGTGGGAGGGTGGCGTTGGCGAAAGAATAATCAATAAGTAATAATCAATACGAATTACAACAAGTATAATTTGGCATGACAAAACAACGCAACTATATACATCGTGCAAATTGCGGATTTGACAAAGCTATTAGCGTTAGCCTGAGGACAATATGCGTGTCTGAATGGCATGCAAACAGATTGTATGCGAGTCTCACTGACGGCGATAAAATATAAGCTAAGATATTTGACGCGAGTGAACGCATTACCATAACTTAGAACAGTTTGGGATTGTTCTGGAGGCACTATAGTCTATTTAAATGTTACATGTGGGTTGCAATTGACAGAGGACGCAATTTTATTTTTTGGGTCTCAAGGGGGATGGGGGAGTTAGTGTAAAGCTTATTCTAACTCGTGGAGTCGCAATTCTGTTCATCGACCGCTATCTGACTTTTACAAGCTCAAGATCAAAATGTTACAAATTTCAATGGACTACTGAGGCAGATTAGGCAGATTAATAACAGCAGTGTTGAACCAACTTCTTTTTTAGATAAATGTAAAGCAAGATACTGGAGCTAATACTTTATTAATTATAAAAATGTAAAAATGATGGCATTTAAAAAAAGAGAAAAAGAGAATAATTATTATTAAAAAAAAGACAAACCCACTGAGTTTTTTACCGGATTTTCTCAGTAGAGGTCGCGTTCCGATCCGGTAGTAGTTTAAGAAAAAAAATGTAACAGTTTGTAAGTGCCGCCGTTGGCTTATACAAAAAATATATACATATCATTTCATTTCATTTCAGTGTTAAGCGCTGCTGGGTTTCGGTTTGAAGGGTATGGTAAGGAAGACATATTTATCCACGGCGTTCCTACTGAGCTCTCAAGTGTATCAACGACTGACCTCAGTCCAGACTCTAATCTTGCTTGATTAAAAGGTCACAAGATATAAATGATAGGCAAAAGGTTTGGGGTTCGAATGAGAATGTTTTTAGCTTGGACGTTAATATCTTTGTATGTATTTTATGATTCATGGAAGAAGAAATAAGCGAAGGAGATTTAAAATTTGATCCGCTTATAATTTACAAGCTCGTGATGTGACAAATCCCTAATCAATGTAAACTATTAAATTTCAATCCGTATATGAAGTGGGATATTAATTAGCTCGGGCGGTGATTACATGAATTTAATTGGGTAATCCAATATAAATTTACGGACGGACCTCTGTTCCAATGATTTTACGGAACCATGAAAATGGTTTCCGGAATTGCGATTTACCGGAACGGTGGGTCCGGATTCCGGAATCGCGTTGTCTTTACTGACAAGCAACATCTGTTTTGTTATTAATTTTCGCGTTTTGATATCCGTAATTTGGTTTCCGTAATTACTGTGACAATACAAACTCTGGAATAATTGATGTAACGCATTTCGGTATGTAAAGCGACAGTTGTGTTTACCTCTCGCTTGTTCTCTGTAATGTGTGAGCGAGAAATATATAGAGTAGCCACTATTTTGGATTATATGAATGATTATTTGAATTGAATTAAATGATTTATTACTAATTTGTTTAATAAAAAAAATATTAATTGATTATTTGAATTATTTTCTCATTTATCTTGTCAATAAAAATGACTTTTCAATTTCTATTGCTTAAAAATTTTAAGTAATAAATGATTTTGCGTCTCCATGGATCCGCTGTGCTGGAAGTTTCATTTCAATGAGTATCAATCAGATATTAACAACAGTTTCATTGTGAATATTTATTTTAAGTAAATATAAACTGCGTATTAATTTATTAGTATAGTCAATTGCCGGTTTTATTTATCGTATATTACGATACAAATTATTGTAGGAACATGGGATGTTCCAAATTAATTATGAGGGAAACAATGGATTTGTAAGCTTTAAGTACTATTCTCTTTTAAGTGGTATAGTGACCACTTCAGAGGAACAATGATCAATTCCTAGTTTTGTACAAACAAAAATTAATGTTTTTTATAAATACTTGAACTCATATCCAAATATTTCATGTTTTCTTTTCCTGATAAAGAGCAATTAAATTATTCTGTTCATGTTTCCGTTTCCAGGAACTCAAACCGATAACTCCATAGTTAAGAAATATGAAATACATAAAACATCGTTTTTCAAGAATCTTATATTGGTTTTAAAACATCAAATTTTAGAATTGGTTTCGAAGTTTTTTAACAAAAGTACACTTGTATTTATGGTTGCAAACATTTTCGTTTTAAAAATAACATCCAATTACACGTGAAAATGTTGAGAATACCGAAAAGAGCAAAATAAACAACACAAAAACGTTCCGAACAGACAAACATCGACGAACAAACAATTCGCATTCCGTCCTCACCTTCCACTCATCAAAGAAAACATAACATTAAAATGCAAAAATCATGTACAACGAAAACATACGGAAGGAACGGTGAAAAAACACGGGATAATTTCTTGAGGCAACACGCGCCGTCATTTACATAGACAACGCTACTCTAATTGTTTGCTCGGTACGAAAGAAATGTTTCGCAAACATTGAATATAATATGCACCAAATTTGCCGTAACGTGTTTGCTTGTAATATGTTTTTTGGAATATTAAAAGTATAGGTTGCAAAAATATTGAAGCTGTGGTTAAAACTCTCGAGGAATCCGAAATCCGAATCATCGGCGCGCACTTCTGATTTTTCAAAGTGCGTATTAGAAATTACGATAACTTGTTTGATTTTAGTGAACGTAACGTCATAAGGAAACTTATAGCCCTGAGAGTTCTTTAAAAAAGTTCTCAAAGGTACGTGGAGTCTACTATTTCTTATTAGACCTAAACCCCTGACCGATCAAAAATCGACCCGTGCCCAACAGTGGGATAACAATGAGTTGATGGGTTGAAGTTTTTACTTATATTGCCCTTCACTTAGTGTATTTAGTCACTCCACGATAGAAATAAGTATGGGGGTGGTACCTCTCATATTAATTCTATATTAGTTCTACTATAAGTTATTAATTATTATGTAGCTCATGCTCGGGAAAATTACTAACAACCGCCATTGTAGTACTTTTAGGAAGGACATTTTTGACCGCAGACCCAATCCTTAATAACGGCATAATAATATGTTACAACAACTTCTATATTAAACAGTTATTGCAGTTGCCCTCAAATTTTTACGTTAAATAAATAGTGTTACAGCAAGCATTTACTAATTTATTCATAGAGCAATATAGCAGTAGTTCGCTATGTTCATTATCCTGCACACGTTTGTGTCAATTGTTAATCCAATTTTTTATGCAAATAACAACGAGCGGTCGAAATGGTTAAGGCGTATGGACATCTGCAACCAAATTGCCATGGATACGCCGCTACACTTGAGGACCAAGATGAAATGCCTCGGAAAAGTATGTCTCCTTTACCACACCCTTTAAACTAGAACACAGTAGCACTCAACATTGCGCTGTTATTAGGCAGACATAGGTGTGGCGGTGGTGCCATCGGAGTTGAACCTGGAAAGGTTCTACCACATTCGGTAGCATTCCCTCTAGACTGTCCAAAAATACGCTTCCTAGTATTCTTTTTTCCATTTGCGATACTTTTGTAAATTAATTTTATATAATACTAACTGATCCGGCAAACGTTGTTGCCGTATAAATAAAAAAAAAATATTAAGGGTGAATTACCCTTATCACTTAGGGTATAAAAAATAGATAAGTAGCCGATTCTCAGACCTACTGTATATGCATATAAAAGTTGGTGAAAATCGGTAAAGCCGTTTCGGAGGAGAACGGTAACCAACATAGTGACACGAGAATTTTATATATAAGATTTAGAATTTCTTAGTAACATATTTGTAATTTTACGAGTAGTAAGACAATTTCAACATATTACAGTAACGCGTAGATTAAAAAGTTGACCGAAAAACAAGTAAAGAAAGAAATCCCAATTCCAATTTAACTTTGGTTTATTCATGGATGGATTTGGTTTATTTTCAGGTGATCTAAGTTCAAACAATGCTTCCTCGGAATTCTCAGGAGTCGGGTCTACATTCAGTTCACGAAACTGGTTGTATAAATAGCAACAGAAAATAAACTTTGAGGTGTAACATGTAGAGTTGAGATCGAAGAGTAGAGAGGTTTAAATAGTTAAGGATACGGCTGTTGTGATTGGATTCCAAATGTTTCACATCGCTTCCTACGTTGCAGGGGTTCGTAACTGTTTTGATCTCCGAGGCTAAATATATGTTTTTTGGTAAAATGAGTATAGTTGTTAGCAGTGCTAGCCAAATAGTTAAGAACGCAGGCACGCACCTTTAATTCTTCGAAGTTATGTGCGTATTAGAAATTAATTTTAACTTGCTTAAACTGTGAAGGAAAACATCGTGAGGAAACATGCGCACATGAGAAATCTAAAAATATATATTTCAAAGGTGTGAAGTCCACCAATAACTTGGCCAGCACGGTGGACTATGGCCTAATCATTCTCATTCAGAGAGGAGACTCGTGCTCAGCAGTGGGATTGTAATTTGATGCCAAATGTTTCACATCGCTTCCTACGTTGCAGGGGTTCGTAACTGTTTTGATTTACGAGGTTATATATATATTGAGGCACGTACTGAGCTCGAGTAATCTTTGTTAGATTCCATTACACTGATACGAGAGCTATTGAACAATGTATGAACATTTCTCTGTACAAAAATGTTATAATGTTCTATAGTCAAAAAAATTGCGATTTGACAGCATGTAGTGTTACTAAACAAATTCTGATTTTAGAAGATAATTTTGGGGGAGAAATTATTCTCATCATGTGGCATAATAAATAAAAAGTACCTAATAATTTTAAAATGGCGTAGTCTCAAATGTATTATAAATAATCTGAAAAAACGGTTAAATAATAAATAAATATCTAGTGTTTTCATAAACCACGATGAAATTCAAATTATTCAGTTATAGGTTAGTGACGGAAGCTTCTTATACAACATATGTGGTTAAGTCTGCAATAAGTAAATCTACTTATCTACCTATGAAAGTATCAAAATATTCTTAAAATGTGTAGTCTACAATGGACTATGATCTATATCGTTTTTTTTTTTTTTTTTTTTTATAATATAAGAGTAGCAGACGAGCATGCAGTCCACTTGATGGTAAGTGGCTACTGCCGCCCATGGACATCTGTAATCAACCCCAGATAGGATAAGATATTCCTACCTGAGGACGGCCACAGATGCGCCGCTACCCCTGAGGATTAAGCTGGAACGCCTCGGAAAAGTCTGTCTCCCTTACCACACCCTTCAAACCGGAACACAACAGCGCCTAACACTGCTGTTATTAGGTAGAAATAGGTGTGGCGGTGGTGCCGCCGGAGTCGAACCACAAAGGGTTCTACCACCTTCTAAACGTGTGTACAGAAACAAGGATGAAATTCAAATCATTCAGCTACACATGCGTAGCGACGCTAGCTTCCTATACAACATATGTGTAGAATATACGTAAGCACAGTAGCACTACCATGAGTTGGCATAGAAACGCCACTATAGAAATTGTAAATAGAAAACTATTGTCAATTTGCTAGTGAATAACATAACTACTATCGTTACGGTATTTCTTGACAACGTCTGTCAAATTAATGACTCATGGGACCGAATTTGTATGGCAATAGATCATAATGACATTCGCTAGCGATTTGATTTCGATGGGTTTTTTACGTATCGAGTTACGTCACTACGGATTTTAGTTCTACGAGTAACCACCAGAGGCGCTGTACAATTTTTCATACATTTATTTTACGCAGTCGCTAGCGAGTAATTCTTTTGTAAACTCATGGTAGTGCTACAGGTCGTTGCTGGTAATTCCTTATTAAATTATACCGACGTGTTAATTACAAGTTGTTAGCGTATCATGGCTGAGCTGAGGGAAGAATTTCTCAGAAGTCGGGTGTATGATTTGTATGTATAAAATTAACGTTAATAATATTTAATCTTCAGTAAACTGTGGTTAATGGTGCTGGTTCACAGCTATCTACTTTGTATTAATTCTACCTATATGTATTATATTTTGATGTGTAACTGTTTGTTGACCTAAATAAATAAAAAAAAATCTATTTAACGTTTTGCATACGATCGACGTTTGATAATCTCTTCATTTTTGTTTATAATATTGGAGTAGCAGCCGAGCATGCAGTCCACCTGATGGTAAGTGGCTACTGCCACCCATGGACGTCAGTAATTAACCACATATAAGATTAGATATTCCCACCTGAGGTCGGCCGCAAATGCGACGCTACCCCTGAGGACTAAGCTGGAACGCGTCGGAAAATTATGTCTTTCTTACCACACCCTTCAAACCACTACACAACAGCGCTTAACACTGTTGTTATTCGGAATAAATAGGTGTGGGGGTGGTGCTGCCGGAGTCGAACCACAAAGGGTTCTACCATCTATAAAATATTATAATAATGTGCCTATTAGTAATATTTTATCAATCTAACATTTTCTCTACTAAAGATCGACCATTTGACCATTTCTTTATAATGGAAATAAATGGATAGATTGGTTATTAATGAGGACCGTAAATACCGTCCTTTGTGTTAATAAGTTCGTGCGATAGTTAACTTGTAATCTATCATTAATCTTTTAATCCTATTTCTTTCAATTTTAAGGTTTTTTGTTCTAGTTCAAGAAGCGTGCTAAGGTGCGGATTGATTCAAAGAATTCTCAATTAGTTCTCAATGTTAACAGCATTAATTATATTGTTATAAAAGTATTGCCTAGCATTTTGGATTTTCATGATTGAATGTTGAATTTGTACTCAACATGTGCGCTCATTCAATCATAAAGAATATTGCTCGCTAAAGTTTTATTTTTCTACAAATATCTCGAAAATTATAGCATTATGCCGATATCAGACTGTCTGGGTGATATTACGCGTTTTCGGTCAGTCTACTACATCAAGCATCGCTGTGTCACGTGAGATTAGTAACTTCAATCCAAAAAACAATCAATAACCAATCAAACTTCTATAACTCTTGAATCAATTATCAGCTTTGAGCAATCAAACTCGTAAGCTATTTGCAGATCGGTTAAGTCGTTTATTTCCGTACTACAGCACGAAAGTCTGCGGTTAGGATAAAGATTGCAAAGTTGAACGACCTTTCAGTCCATTCATAAATCATTGTAAGTACATCTGTACTCGATAACGCCTCATTTAGCAGGCATTCAACTTTCACGGTGCTATGAACGGCGTAATTGGAGATATAGGCGGTTTAATTTTTAATTTAATACCATTTTATTTATATAGTTAAGTGGATACGTAAGTTGAATGGAATTCCTGCGTTTATGACTTAGGATAATGTTAGTTATTTGTTCGTGGTTTTATTTCCTTCGTCTATTTCTTCGTAAATTGCATAAATTGCATTGCGTAAATTGCAGATAAAATGATTGCAACTACGTACAATAAACTAGTCTAATTTGTAAATTGAGATTGTTGAAGAAATGCTAGGGATTTGGTAGTGTGATGTAGCATGATTAACTGAATATTCATTGTAATGAAATAAACTTAACCGTCTGTTGTTGAATCAGCCAGTTATAAAGCAATAATAGATGATAATGATATCTTCAAAGTATAATTTGACACTATTTCTTATATTTACAATTATTTATATTATAATATTTCGAACCAGATCATAAACATCTTTCATAGTTAAAAGTTACTTCAAAAGTATTTCAAAATTTTAAACCTCACCAAAATGCTAAACGTAACAACTAAGCACACATAAATCCGAATACGATTTACGAGAAAGGGCACAAGGGATAAATAAAATAAAAAATGTTCCCACAACGCTTAAGTAGGCACCAAATTGAAATATCGTTTTACAAAGTAACGCTGTTGTTTAATAAAATGCAAATCACATAACACTTCAAGCCGTAGCAGTAAAACCGTTTAAGGTGGATTTACATACACCCGGTCTTTTTAAAGCGTAGGTTGTTGAGAAACTCATCGATAAGACCAAGTATTGTAGAGAACTTTTTAGTATTCTGTAGGTTTATTACTGTTAAGCGCAATTGGAGGTCAAAATGAGTGTACACTTAATAATTATTTAACAGAAAGACTAGTAGACCACATTGTGTGAAGTCTATCAGTCTGAACTTTATCACCGTGAGGGACGGGCTTAGTGCCAAAAATTCACATTTTGAGATGAGACCCGTACTCAATAGTGGAACAATAATCTGTTGATGAGGATGAATATACTGATGAGGATGATGATGGCTACATGATAATAGGTATTGAGAGTGATAGAAATAATGTATGTTATAATACTTTAATGTGTGTGCTGTGTTTGCCGTACATATGTGAATCGAGCTTAAACGCAGAAAGATCGGTGGAAACGAACGGGGCGAAGGAATTGAAACAAATCGGTTAGAGGGTAGGTATGAATAATCCAGCCGTTTATTTATTGCGAAAATCGCACAAATCCGATGCGTCAGCGGTTTTTGCGGAACTTCTCTGTAATAATTTAGATGATTTTATATGTAGTTTCAGCTATTCGACTATAAATCAGGATAAAGCAGTTTATTATATGATTTCAATTTATTTTACAACCAACCCAGACGGTTTTTTCATGATCTAGGCGCTTTTATGTCACTGCCAGCGACTTTTAGTGCCTAGAATCTTTTCTATAATAATGTAGGTGATTTTTATGAGAGCAGGTTTCGATATGGGGACCATATAAATCACCCCACGCCAATTTTTATATATTTTTGTTCATCACACTGATTTTATTCGTTTCTTTTCATGTACTATACATATTGCGTAAAACAAAAAATTAGGACTAAATACCATGGAATTTATACCACTTATTGAAGTGATAAACAAACTTGCCTTCATAATTAACCGTATCGTAACAAACGGTTCCAGGGAATGAAATAAAAATATACCAATTAAGTAATTCCTTTAATTAGCCGCTAACTAGCACATTTTGTGCTAAAACGTTACTGAGAACAACGAGGTCGGAAGAACTGGAACAAATTGTGTAATCTGACGGATTTACTGAAAAAATCTTGCAATTCTAAAAAATGTGAACTTTGTCGTTTATATTTGCATTTTTCAAAAATAAAGATAGATTACATTATACAATAATGTGTATACCTACAGCACTTAAACAAAAAGTACTTGGCTTAAACTATCAAATAAAAAAATAATTGATAATTAAATATTATATTATATTATATTATATTATATAGATTTACAGAAGTAAGACCAAAGAAAACTATAAACAAAGGAACTCAGAAAATATGATTTTGGACCTTGAAATAGCAAAATTTCCCCACAAAGCAAAGACAGCGAACACTAAGTATACACAGAAAGCAAGTTATCCCGACAAAGCAACGACAAATACAAGTGCTCATTTCATGCAACAGCACTCCGAAATATTTGATAAGACAATGTGATTCCATTAAACTTTCCACAAGCCGACTAGGCTGACGAAAGTTGAGTGCGATTCGTACGCAAATCCATACAAAGCGTACAGGAAACTTAAAGTAGATTGGAACAGAAATCGTTAACTTCCGCCACCAAGTTAATGCAACTTCAACTCGAGTAAATAATTCAAGGTAGGCACCGTGTCGCACCACTAAAGTGACGAGATGAGCGAGCTGAACAGAAAGTCGGAAAACCAAAGAAAGTGCTGCCATCTACCAAATTCAATGATACCTCTGTGGTTCCGTTCCGGGCGTTCCACACTTGCTTCTACCTGATAACAAGTGTTAAGAGCTGCTGTGTTCCGCTTTGAAGAGAGTAGGTGTGGAGACATACTTATCCGTTCGTTTCAGCTTAATCCTCATAGGAAGTAATGCATTTGTTGCCAAATTTGCAAAAACTCTGAACATGTAATCTTTCCATTCACCTTGCTCATCTCTCGTTTTTTAAGTTTATAGAATATTTTAGATTTAGAAATTGGATTAAAATCCAATAGAGTTAGAATCCAAATAAATTGGATGTACAATGATTTGTGGTAATCCAATGTAAACTCGGCAAAATGTAAAAGCCTACATTCATTCAATGCTGACAATAAAATTGGATATGATAAAGTCTTAATTCACACTCTTAAGACCAAAATAATTATAACACCGGTTTCTCCACAGACGAATTGTCATAAATGTGTTTAGAGTATTCTCTCTTTAGCTCACTATCTTTTCTCTCTTTCTCGCTAGTAATGAGTAAATAGACTACATGTCGATCAGAAGTCGAGAAAAGCTGGGTGTAAATAAACATTATTCGGATACGATACGGTACACTGATATGGCGGTGTGGACTTATGAATTATTAACTGGAAATGCACGTTGCTGGATGGGAGGTGGGTGCACGATTTGGCACTCCGTCTGGCTGACCGGCTACCGGTTTCAGGTTCGATACCCGGCAAGATCTAAATTATGAATTGAGATTTCCTTCTGTGTGTGTGTAGTTCTGGGTCTGGGTGTATGTATTCGTCTTTGTGTGTGTCTATGGCACCCACGACACGGGATCCTTGTGTGGGGCTGGGAGTGTCGAAAGCGATATTCGTAAAATACTTAACAATTTGTTTCAAATATATATCCAATGCGATTTGGATTTTTTATTCAGATTTTTAGAAAAATAAAAAACAACCCTTTAGTTACTTAATTTGATGTTCTAAATGTATGAAACAAAATAAAATGTACGTGTGTTTGGATTGGATTGGATAAAAGTTTTTATTTATAGGCTGAGTGCCTGATGCAAAATATAAATGGATGAATATTTATTTTCCAAAGTTAGCTATGACAATTTTTGTTTGTCAAAGTAACTAATAGCCATTTTAATAGAATAGAATCCGTTTTACAACTCGCAAAAATTGCTAAGTTTTGTCACGCATCCAAAAACTGACTACATTAGGTTTAGTCCGCGCCAAACTGCTGCACCGCTCTGAATATAGAAACGAGTCGCGTCGAATTGCAAATTGTACATATTAGCGAAACGAAGATAGCGCGGGACCCCTCCCGGCACCTGTCCGCTGCTCTCGCCCACGGGTACATAGCTACGATGGTATGCCCTTAGGTTACTACGGAATATATGCTTGTAGTTGTGCGCAACAACTTCAGAGCGGACTAGCAATTTGGCGCGCACTATACTACTTAACCTGAATTTTCCTTTGCAAAAGCCATATAAAGTTATTAGACCTCATTTACATCTACAGACCCTGAAAGTCTCAGACAAGGACCGTGGTGGACAAAATATATTTTTTATAGTATAGAAGTAGCAGACGAGCATGCAATCCACCTGATAGTAAGTGGCTAGTGTGCTGTATCGTTTGCAAAACGCGCTTGTAAAGTTAATTTAGTCTTACTAAATTGGACTATGCTATATGGTAACATACGTTATTCAAACCATTTACCACAAAACCAGTACTAACTTCGCAAAACAAAGTGATTCACGGCGGCCATATTTACGACATTGGTACGGATCGAATTGAACGCTGTAGATACCATTTTATCCGCAAAACCCCTTATATATTGAACCAATTAATTTTAATTCCAAATATACCACTACATACGAGGGTTAAAACTAGGGCTGCCAACTTTTTTGGCCGAAATAGTATTTTTCAAAATAAGCTAAAAAATGTGATACACGCCAATGAAATATTATGAAAAAACAAAAGAAATATAGATAGAGACGTATGTGTTAATTATTAACTTTTATAAAAGCTGTATTTTTTATACTTCTTAGATTTTTTCTCAATTTGACATTGACAAGTTTTGAACTCAGCAACACAGATGCGTTCAGAATTCGGATACACACAATTGCACAGGTGCATTCAAAAACAATTACGAGTATGTTATTTGCTTGTAAGATTTTAGTGACGAAAATACACTATATTTCGTACTATATATTTTTACAAAACTTTAAAGTACGTAGACCCGAAATAGTACAATTCTATATTTTTACGTTTGGCAACCCTACTTAAAACTAGTTTATTAGTCCGACCCAGATTTTAATCCGACAAAAGTGGTGGTGTGGCGTGTGGTAGCGGAATAATCTTAATGAATCCGTTTTTAATAGCAACACCGATTCATTCGCTAAATCAAAATTGTTTGGACAAATTAATATCTGTAGCTGAGGTGTGAGTATCAGCTATCGAAATTAATTAATTGTTCAGATTTGGTAAATTACTGTGATGGCGGTATTAGGTACGTGTTGCACGGGAAGCGATTTAAAAATTCTATTCAAGAGTCCATTTCTATGTTTTACGAGTATCCTTGTTGCGGTTTTAATGATATATTTCTGCGAAAGAAAAACAAAGTTTAGGCGATAAAATATAATAAAAACTTTTAAAGGAATAAATGAGACTCATAATACTCGCCAATATTAATGTTTTTCTTGTAAAGTCCAAAGAAAAATAAATATTATTATTTTTACATATACTTATTCTTTTTATAGACATGGATTTACGCAAATATATAATAGATGTAGTAACAAAATCATTTGGGCGACATTATTGTTGTTTTTTATAAAATACTAGCTGACCCGACAAACGTTGTGTTGCCATATAAATAAAAAAAATGTTAAGGGTGTACTACCCTTATCACTTAGGGGTATGAAAAATAGATAGTAGTTGATTCTCAGACCTACTGAATATGCATATAAAATTTGGTGAAAATCGGTAAAGCTGTTTCGGAGGAATACACTAACTAACATTGTGACACGAGAATTTTATATATAAGAAAATATTAAATAGAATCAACCACGGTAACAAGGACTTTTACCATATCATAAGAATGAATGGAATTTATCGCTTTCGTCGACGTAATTATTTTAGCATAAAAGAAAATTTATATTTAAAAGTTAAAGAAAGTGGTATCTTTGCCAATCGATTTTAAAATTTAAGCAAAAGGTAGCTTTCAATCGTTTATCGCTGTATGTGAAACCAGAGTTTGAAATTCCCGGAAAATTATTAGGTATTTTGCACAATATCAATTAACAGTGGGCTTAGAATGTTTACGTTTCACATCAAATTCTCTTAATTAAAGATATTCATCGTAATTGGTTGGTTTCAATATTTATATTCATATTCCTTTATTTATATAGAAATTGTTGACGTTGCAGTTTATTTTGTGGTTTGATTGTTTGTATTGACTTCATTATCCCATAAATATATTATGAGGCAAAAATAACTTCGTGATTCAAATTTGGTGGCATTTTTGGCATGCCTTGTTCAAATCAAATCAAATATTTTTTTTTATTCAAAATAGGTTCTTTACAGAGCACTTTTTGAATGTCAATACAATTACCACCACTTCACAAGGTGTTTCGTTATGGAGACGAAGAAGGTTCTGTTAAATTACTCTGTTCTGGTATGAAGTGTATGGGAAGGTAGAGATACTGATATGTACGAGGCGTTACAAAATAGTCTAAGATGCGTAAAATAGTAAATTATCGTAAGTAGTATCATAAATCGTAAAGTAGTAAAGAATTAGCAATTGACCATTCACATCACCTGACGGATAGTGGTCACCGCTTATGGATCTGTAATCAGCTTTATAGAACAGGAGTTTAAAAACCTTAATCTTCTCTTGTCAAAGTGGTTTATTTTGGGTTTTATTTGTATAACATTAAGTAACATTCAAATACATTTTTCAAACTTCAAGCGTTAAGAGTTAAGACATACAAGAAACGAAACTAATATACATATATTGTTTGTGTGTATAAATTATGCTACACGGACGCATTCGCTTTGCTAAATGCCGCAACGTCGACGTCATTGGCAATTGCTAACCCTATTTATTGTTAGTGCATGTGTGTAAACTTAAACGTAGGTATACGACATATAAATGCATACAATTATAGCCACTCATAACTAGACCAAGTTACGTTATGAAGTTTTGTTTTAACTTTTTAGATTCGTTTAAATATAGTGTTCGGATATTTTACGTTAGTATAGTCCTCGCCAAACTGCTAGTCCGCTCTGAAGTTGGTACGGACAGGTGTAGTCATACAAATTGCTAAGGCGCCGCGATTCATTTCTATATTCAGAGCGGACTAGCAGTTTTACGCGGACTATACTAAATATACATGCCACGCCATCTATTATAGAACAGTAAAAGCTTTATTTGCATGTCTGAATATAAGAATTCCTCGTTGAATTGGATGAAACGTATTCTAGTCGATTCATCACTACTATTCGACAGATGGAAAGGAGAACGTCTATAAAGAATCTCAAGATATTTATTCAGAGGACCATAAATCAGACAGGCACGTGCGTACGGCACGGGCACCGAACGATGAATGACGACGACACTCGGGAACAGGACGAAGTGAACGTATCCAGATAAAAACAAAGTTGCTTTTTATACTAGATATTTACTTGCGCGAGATATTACTTTTCCCGGGGTGCGAAGTTACGTAAGTCAGGAGACACGGCATGATATAAACTACGGATGATATATGGGCCTGTGTAAGTGGAGACAATCTTCTGGGTTATTTATTGGAATGTGCGCGTGTATTGGGCCGTTTGTGCGGCATCTGCAGCTTTATAGGCCCGTCCCCACTGGACCCCGTATCAATAACGAGTAGAAGTTGGTCCGGACGTCGGTCAGACGAAACTTTGTTACGGCGGGGATTCGAACAGTTTCTCTATAAAAGTCCGAAAGTAATTTTACCTTGGGACTATCTAGTATCTCTTTATAAACTCGAACGGGAACAGAGTTTTATTACTTTGACATATTTACAAATTGCACGGCGAGCCGGCGAGGTAGAAATGAAATGTGAGCGACTCGCTCGAATTGTAAAGTTGTGCGCGATCGATTATAGAGTTAGATAGAGATTCGCGGATGGTCGATCGCGTTCAAAGTTCGCTAACTAACGATAACAAACGCCCCACTAAATCTACTATGGAGCTCGTAGGATTGCCTGAAAAATATGCTACGAACTCGGTAACAAAGTAAATCGGGAATTTAACGCCGCTACCGCGGGATTAGGCGCCGAAAGTTTTGTCGGCCCTCCGGAAAAGTTTTCATCTTTTGTTGATGTTGAAAAATAAAAAATACGGAACTAGAATCCTGGGGCACACCTTCAGTAAGGGATAGGCGGGGATTAGTCGGCACGGCGACGTGCCGCAATGAATAATCGAGGTCGGGTCGAGACGATTAAAACTAATACTTTCCGACGACAATAATTCCCGCGGATAAAATTCTCGATATATTTTCTGTCATGCCCTTTATTTAACGCTGTCGTTCAGGTAAAATGAAATACAAGAGACTGTGCGATAATGGAAACAAAAATTACAAGGAGTCCTTTTTCATTATTTTGACGGTGAATTTTTTGTTGTATTCGTATTCGGTTGTTTCACGCAATTAGTTTTACGTAATTATAGATTTGCTGATTCTTTGTTATAAAAACACATACATAGTTTTCCCTTTGATATTATATTTATTGTTTTATGATTTAGTATTAAGCTATTGTATAATATTAATAATATATTTATGACCATTACAACGTGGACGAAAACAGTCTTCAGGAAAACCAATCATTTAATGAAATAAAATACGACATGGTAGGCCAATAAGAGAGTTCCTTATTGTATCTGATATACCAAAAGCCGATTACAGCCACAAAACCTGATAAGCTTTATGAAGATCTAACGGAGTACTCATGTATCTACTGATGAAGGGACAAAAATAATACAAGAACTAGATATCGATCATATGGCTGATGTTACTTATTTACCCATTGGCGGTACTGAAAGTACCCGTTGGTACTTGTAATCGATATTATAGGTATTTCTACAATAAGAGACTCTCCACCCACCGTTACAGAACCCACTGTAGTTCGATTCTGGAGACACCATCGCCACATCTATCTGTCTCATAGCAATAGTGTTAAGCGTTGTTTGAAAGGTAAAGGACACATTCATATCCGAGGCATTTCAACTTAGTCTTCATGGGTAGCAACGCATCTGTGTTCAACCTCAAGTAGTACTCTAATGTTATCTGGGGTTGAAGACAGATGTCCACGTAGTAGCCACTTACTATAAGATGGACTGCATGCTTCTATCCTACTTCTTTACTATAAAAATGGGTGTTGCAAATACGTACAGCGTAGGAGCATTCGTAAGCGAACGTCAAAGAGGTCCACTTTAATTATATAGCAGGAATTCTGCTTGAAAGGACTTCTAGGAACAATAGACGCTACTTTATCAAAGGTCGTGTAGACGATTGAACGTGTCGACTAATTGAGAACTCATGCTTGGACCGGGGACGTGAAATGTCCTGTTTCATATAGCTTAAGATGTTAGTAGTAGAAATATACTTTTTATAGTAAAAGAAGATAATTCTAGGAAGGCATACTAATAAAGTAGTCGGTTATTATTTTACGTGTGGTCCAGATGCTTTAAATAAATAGGCATCCAAATGTATTTTAATAACAATAATATAATTTTACATGTGGACCAGATTATTTTAATGGGTGTCTATAAAAATACATAAGATTGATGGTGGCGCCACAAGGTTTTTATGATTGAAGTGACCATTTATGACTCTAGCTTGTAGTGTACCTGGTATGTGCCCACTACCACACATTAATATTTGTAACCAACTCCATATATACATGAGGTACGTGAAGCCGATCACAGATGCATTGCAACTCCTGGGGGAAAAGAATGCCTCCGCATTGTATATACAGAGTCAAAGTACTCTACCACCTAAAGGATCTACCACCCTTAAATTATGCATGTTGCATTGAAATCATGCAACAGGGCGTTCTGGACGTTGCATCAGGCATATCATAGATATGCAGAAACGCCTGTTTTCTCTATAAACGCACCCATACTTGTAATGCGGGCGGGAACAGTTGAACAATATTTGCGCAAGCTCAACGAGCGTAATTCCCAAAAACAACTGCGAACAATATGCAAATGCCGTCCGCGATTTTGCCGCAGCGAGGAATAATAGCTTTCTTCACTGACGCTGCGTGGAGAATATCTCTGTGAACCTGTTCTTTAGCATTCTGTGAAATTGAGAACGAGTAGGGTCTACATAAAAGATGTAATGTAGGTACGTATTAATTTTAAGTTCGCGGGAATGGTAGTTTCAAATTGTTTAGTGGTTATATCTGGGACGACGTGTTAAAGCGACGTGTATTATAATTTTGAGTTTCAATAACACAAAAATATTAATTTACCAATATTGTTCTGAATTAAAGGATCACATCCTTAGAGCAGGGGTAAGGCAGAGATTACTTTATAGTACAGAAGTAGTAAAAGTACATATAGCCCACATGATGTTATGTGACTACTGCTGCCCATGGATGTCTGTAGTCATTTCCTAATCGTTGATCTGATGCGTTGCTACCTCTGAGGACTAAATTGGAAAGCCATGGATAAATATGTCTCTCTTACCGCACTGACGGTGTGACTTAGACTTGTACCACTTTCAAAGCCTTATACGAGGATTCTAACTTAGTCCTCAGAACGTACCATCATCTGTGGTCACAGCTCGGTTAAGTTTGAGTATCTTTCAATTTCTATGCTATGCTCCGTCTTTAAAATAGCATAAATAGGCATAAATGGTGCCTACCTCCCAAATAACTCATTCTCTAAGTAAAAATTGTCTCAAGTTGTGCCAAATAACTCCAAATAAGATTACTAATGTCATCGCCCCAACTTCTAAAGAAGCACTCTGTATCATTCATTGTAATGGAGTTACGTTTCGCTCAATACGCTATATAGCGTATAGCGATAGCTCTACCCCCATATTCCACATCCGAATACACTCCTTGACACACTGCCAAGAATAAATCAAATTTCCCCGAATTTTCCTGCCTTACGTACGGCTTACATAAGTCACATCATATTCAATCCTGAGGGTAATAGAATCGATATTCCATTGTCTAGCGATCACCACGCCTGGTTGCACAGCTAGTGAGGCATGTATTAAATTAACTTGGATTGCCAAATAATATCATTGGGAAGCAATGACCCGTGCTCGAATATCATGTCATAAATGTCGATGGGTCTACGTTGTCACTGACAGAGGGATACGATTGTTAAACGTTAATGCTTTTCACGACTTTTGAGGGTAATGTTTTTCGGTCATATAAGAATAAGAATAACTTTGTTCATAACAAATTTCACGTACAAAAACTTTGTAATTGTTTTTTTTAATAATATAAGAGTAGCAGACGAGCATGCAGTCCACTTGATGGTAAGTGGCTACTGCCGCCCATGGACATCTGTAATAAACCCCAGATAGGATTAGATATTTCTACCTGAGGTCGGCCTCATATGCGCCGCTACCCCAGAGGACTAAGCTGGACCGCCTCGGAAAAGTCCATTGTTTTTGAATGACAGATATCCTAGATGTTTGAAATTTAAGCCATGAATGAGGTCCATGGTTCGAGTCACAGGTATCTGATTTCTTAAATTGTGTGCGTATTAAAATTTATTTCTACTTGTAAACTGTAAAGTTCTGAAAATGTAAAGTTCTCATAAGTCTCCCAATCGTACTTGACAAACGTAGTGGATTGGGCTTTTTCCCTGACGGAAAGCCCATGCCCAGAAGTGGGATAAAAATGTATTCAAATTTAAAAGTAGAAAGTGTATGGTAATTAATAAAAGAAATGTTTACCATTTTTCCATTCCAAGTCGGACTTCAGTTCGTTCGTTATGTAGAATTATTGCGCAGTTTATTTTTATTTTAGAACCTCTGTTTAAACGCGGCAATAGCTACAATAGAACGTATTTTTTTAAATGAAACGAGAATAAATGTAATGGCAAGGCATACGAACTTAAATTAATTCGAAAATAATCGAAGAATTTTAAGAATTTGCAATATTTTTTCTTTTTCTTTTATGGGGGAGATTTTTGATTATTCTTTTATAGCACTCATGTAGTCCAACGGTTTGAAGGTTAATTTGTCTACATATATTCATCATACCAGACACGTTACGTGACAGACAAAACAATAATTTTCAATACAATATTAATAACAGAAACAGCTATTGCCTGTCCGTGTAAAGACATACATTAATACGTTTCACATAAAAACATTATGTCTGCTACGACTCGTGTCTGAGACGCTCATTGTCTGTTCAATAAACGGGTTTAAATTGTTATGAGCCAGTAATAGAGGTGTATTAAGTAGGTTATTAAGTTCACGTTTGCAAATTAGAACTCTTGATAGGTTTCGATCTATACGCACTAGATCAACATACTTGGGGGCTCTGTGGCCTCTCCAATTTCAGAGATCCATCGTAGCACTAGAACGTACGTGAGATATTTACTAAATATAGTAAAGTTATTGTAAAAAGTATACTGAGATGTACAATATAAGCCAAGATGAAAACGACGTAATATGTTAATAAGTTTCAATGCTTACCTACCGTTAAAAACAGAATAGATTACTCATATGTATCTGTAGCACTACCATGAGTTGGCATAGAAACGCCACTATAGAAATTGTAAATAGAAATCTATTGTCATTTTGCTAGTGAATAACATAACTACTATCGTTACGGTATTTCTTGACAACGTCTGTCAAATTAATGACTCATGGGACCGAATTTGTATGGCAATAGATCATAATGACATTCGCTAGCGATTTGATTTCGATAGGTTTTTTACGTATCGAGTTACGCCACTACGGATTTTAGTTCTACGAGTAACCACCAGAGGCGCTGTACAATTTTTCATACATTTATTTTACGCAGTCGCTAGCGAGTAATACTTTTGTAAACTCATGGTAGTGCTACTGCACGTTTATAATTTATAATATAGATAGCAGTGTTTAATAGAACTTTGACCTTGCAGAGCTAAAATATTAAGTAATCCACGATTTTAGTTCCTAAAAATCTTACCACTGTGACACAAAGAGGGTTCCAGGTTTGATTCCGAGCTAGCCAGACATCCAAACGACGTATTTAGATTTCTGTTTTAGAATATGATTGTTCGTGTGCTCGAATGTGTTTGTCGAATCTTAGTATGAAAACGTGAAAAAACTATATCTAATATTCCCCAACCTGCAGTATGGTAAGCAGTATATGGAAGCAAATGTAGTTCAAAATGGATTTTTAACCTATGTCGTTTTGTTCTACAACCACACAATCTCCTAACGGAGATTGTTCTGCGGGAGTTAATTAAAATTGTTGTTACAGTGTTTGTGCTCTTCACAGCCTCTTACTTATTTTCTGTTTTGTTTATTTTACTTTAAACTGTGCTGTGCTGCGGCTCTGTCCATATCTACCTACTCCCATACCGGATACATCCATGCATTGCCATAGTATTTTAATAAAATTAACAAATTATTACAACTTACTATTGTTACAACGCACTTTTTAAATATATGCTTTTTCTATAATGATACCTACTGGTATAGAGATGAATCGCGTCGCCATAGTCAATTTTATGACTACACTTACTCGCAACAACTTCAGACTTGCTAGCAGTTTTGCGGGGACTATAACTGGTAACTGGTAACTGTAACTAATGGTAACGGCCATGGACATTTGTAAGCAAATCCTTAATAAGACCGCAGTCTTACCTGAGGTGGTCTACATACGTTGCCACCTCTGATGACTAGCTTGGAATGTCTCATTTGTCACCCTTACCGGTCAAAATCACAATTGAGTTTAACACTGCTGTTGTTAGGCAGAAATCGGTGTGGGGTAGTATTTCCGGAGTCAAACCTCACAGGGTTCTACCACTAATAGCTACTACTGCACCGATTTCCGAGTTACAAATACCTACCTACATAAACAGACAGAGAAATGTTTTCAACACTTTATTTTGTAATGCAAAGTATGACTTTGTTATGCTTAACAGGTATAGCACCTATTAAGAGCATAAAGTGCTCAATTTTACAATATTATGAATAAGTCACTAGTCTTCAGGGAGAAGTGGTGCCAGAGTTATGGATCCCGGAGCGAAGTGAGATAAAGCCGGGATCGCGGGACTCATTCTTTGGGCTTTACATTAACGCTGCTATCGATATGGTGGTTTGGAATAACACTACCTCTCTTTTAGTGTGTCATAAGATGTGACGAAAAGTTTGTACTGAGGCTGAACAGAAGCTTTCTATGTATGTAGTTGGCCAGACATTGCAATATGATGTTAGTTAGAGAATACGGGCTTCACGGGACCTTTATTTTATCAAGGAATTATGGCAGGGGCAAAAACTTAGGGGACAAGATTTTAAGATTTCTATATGGTTCGACTCCGGCACCATCACCGTCACACTTATTTTTTCCTAATAGAGGCAGTGTCAAGTGCTCTGTGTTCTGGTTTGAAGGGTATGGTAAGGGAGACATACATTTCCGTGGCATTCTCATTTAGTCCTCAGGAATAGCAGCGCGTCTTTATTCAACCTAAGTTAGGACATTAAGCTTATCTGGGATTGATTACAGGCGGCAGTGGCTACTTACCATCAGACGGACTACACACTCTGTCGATACTTCAACAATAATTAAACAAAGAATAGTACAATTATTTATGCACAAGCGTCACTATAGGAATTTATGTCAGCCAAATTAAAACAGCGAAATAAAAGTATTTCGAAAACGCCGAAAGAAGTCCGCGGTCGTAATGACTTCACGTTCAAATAAAAGAACATAATCCGAAAGGAGGTTTTAAATCCCGGCTCGTGCGAACACTCTGTTTAAATATTATAATTATAGTACGGTTTGTACGATTTCACTGTTTACGATTCGAATGTGATTTAAAACATTATTATATTATTATATTATATATACATTATTTTCTCTGATATTAAAACAAGAAATAGGTACATGTGCTTTTCTTTTCTTGTAATAGAAGCAAAAGAGAAACGAAACTGATTGGTAGTGGTCAATACTGGTAGTCTTCACTATGGAAATCGACCACAGATGTACGAGTATTGCTACTTTTGAGGCATTAATTGGGATGTCTGTCTCTGCTTCCGTCTGCCTTACTACACTCTTCAAACCAAGCTACAGCAGCGCTTAAGCAATGTTTCACTTAGGGCGTAGCTATAAATACTTTTCAGGTAGCAATTTGAAGAATACACAAGTTTGTACCATTCAATACTCAATGAATTACAACATAAAGAAAATATACACCTATAATACAAAATGTAACAGTATTATAAATGATCATTTATTTACATACATTTATAAGCAATCCCTTTTAAAACTTTCATGTGAGAATTCCATTCAATAATGGGATTTCTTTATTCGTTGTAAAATAAGCACACGAGCAATAAGGACCATTCACACTGAATTCAAAGTTTGTACGAAAACATCTTATACAGTCGGGGCTTATGTAAATGACCAATAAAGGTTAAAAATATTGCTCGGGAGCAAACGTTCGTTCTAATGTATTCGGCAAAGTTATTTTATGGGGCGCCTATAAAAATATAACGGGTCGCTCGTAAATGTTAAAATTCGGCCCGTATCGATGCAAACTCATACTGGATGCCAATGGCTTAGTTTAATTTCACAACGCCCATTTTTAGGCTATTAGGTATTACTGCTTGACTCGAATGACTGCATAATAGCGGTATTTATAACAGGGTTGCCAACTGTACGGGAATTCTCGTACAAATACGATATTTGTGGCCTTTAATATACTATCAACCTCGTCCAAATATGTACGAGATTTTGACATCTGAGAGGATGAAATTTTAAAGACACATACGTATTTCATTGTTTTTGGTCCTGGAGACCTCTACTGTATATGTTTCGATGATATACAGGGTGTCCCGTAAGTACCACGACAAACTTGGGGAGAACATAGGTGAGGGTCTGACCTCTCTGGGAAAAAAAAATTACCTTAGTAAAAGTGTCACCGTTTTTGCACTATCAATTGTTTTAGATTTTTTGAGAAATTCAGCCCTCTTCATCTACTTTCGTTAACTGCGTGTACAAATTTGGTGATGCAGTGTTTATTTTTTCTAGTAAATACTATCAGATAGTTGGTCTATCATATTGAAATGTAAATTGGTTAAAAGATGTAAAGGAACCATGAAAACAATAGGGATATTTTTAGATTTTAATTTTTTTACTATTTTTCCCTCAACTTTGACTCGTCGCGGTGAAAAAAAAATGTACTGGACTATAAGTGTACATTGCGCAAAAAAATATGTCCAGTTAATAGAGATTTCAAAAAGGTACCACACTTACTATTTAAAGTTGAAGAAAAAAAGTTAAGGCCGTTTTTGCGTGAAAGGGACTGAAACCAACTAAAAGGTAATGATCGAGTTTTTATTTAAATTACGGTTTCTACCGGCTCACAACGTGTCAGGCAGTGCTAAATCACATTATTACCTAGTTCCACACTTAAAAATATCATTCTTCATTTGTAAAAAAACAATTTAGTAACTAACTAGCAAACAAAGTAATACAATTTATTAAGACAATTTTACCTACTTTGAACTGTCGTTTCGAAGTGAAACTTCGTACATGTATGTAATTTTAATGACAATACCATATTTTGACATCTTGGAACAGATCTGATGATGGAGCCAGCATGTGCATGGTTCATTTCTTAGTAAATCCCTCGAGTTTGGGCTAAATTGGTAAGAGATCTACCATCCATATCCTGGCTCCATCATCAGATCTGTTCCAAGATGTCAAATTATGGTATTGTCATTCAAATTACATACTTGTACGAAGTTTCACTTCGAAACGACAGTTCAAAGTAGGTAAAAATTGTCTTAATAAATTGTATTACTTTGTTTGCTAGTTAGTTACTAAATTGTTTTTTTACAAATGAAGAATGATATTTTTAAGTGTGGAACTAGGTAATAATGTGATTTAGCACTGCCTGACACGTTGTGAGCCGGTAGAAACCGTAATTTAAATAAAAACTCGATCATTACCTTTTAGTTGGTTTCAGTCCCTTTCACGCAAAAACGGCCTTAACTTTTTTTCTTCAACTTTAAATAGTAAGTGTGGTACCTTTTTGAAATCTCTATTAACTGGACATATTTTTTTGCGCAATGTACACTTATAGTCCAGTACATTTTTTTTTCACCGCGACGAGTCAAAGTTACGGGAAAAATAGTAAAAAAATTAAAATCTAAAAATATCCCTATTTTTTTCATGGTTCCTTTACATCTTTTAACCAATTTACATTTCAATATAATAGACCAACTATCTGATAGTATTTAACAGAAAAAATAAACACTGCATCACCAAATTTGTACACGCAGATAACGAAAGAAGATGAAGAGGGCTGAATTTCTCAAAAAATCTAAAACAATTGATAGTGCAAAAACGGTGACACTTTTACCAAGGTAATTTTTTTTTCCCAGAGAGGTCAGACCCTCACCTATGTTCTCCCCAAGTTTGTCGTGGTACTTACGGGACACCCTGTATACACATTTCACAGATTGTTTGATCCCATCGACCTTTTTTAGCCGACTAATACACATTTCAGAGATTTCTTCACCTATATACCATCTTTCCTTTTACCTGGAGTATACGACGTTTAAAAGGCAAAATATAAGATTTTATCTGTTTATTTAAGAAAAAAATATACATTTGGCAACCCTACCTATATAAATATAACGGGTCGCTCGTAAATGTTAAAATTCGGCCCGTATCGATGCAAAGTCATATTGGATGCCAATGGCTTAGTTTAATATCGCAATGGGCATTTTTAGGCTATTAAGGATTACTGCTTGACTTGAATGACTGCATAATCACGGCATTTTATAACGTGATTCGGCCTCTCTTTATAGGCTGCTTCATTGCACGACTCGCCTAAAATAACTAATAGAGTTTCGAATGGGACTATTATTTTCCGTCAGAAATACTGCTTTGCAGAATGCTTTAATTTTATTACCTACTTGCTTAAACGCTAAAATTGTAGTTTGCCATGTCAGGCTTCCAGCAGGTTGCCTACTTAATTTTAAATGCCTGTAAAGTAAGAAACCAAACTTAGAACGTATGAGGAATGTTAAAAGAAAAGTGTCAAATTCGGAGAAACAGTAGATCTCAGAAATAATAAATATTATCTGCTCCACACAATATTACCACACAGTGGAAAATTTTCTTATTCCACGGCTAGACTCGTATTTCTCTCCAATATTTGGGGAGACCTGGAGAGCGATTCATCACGCTGGTCGAATTCGGATCGGTGGATAGCTTTATAGTTTACATGCTTAGCCACTAATGGTCACCCATCCAACTCCTGACTATACTCGACGCTGCTACTAAATCAGTTTATTTCACCTTCATCGGTTTATAAGAGCAAAATTCCAATTACATTTCCGAAACGAAATCCAAAACCACTCGTTATCAAACTGTAATAACCAATCGTAGTCACGTAAAAACAATATCGAGGTATCAATTCAGAAAAGTGCTAGCGTCCGACTAACTCATAAATTCGGCGATAGTGCGGCTCGGAGCGACAGATTGCACGGAATGGTACCGCGGTCGGCCGTCTACAAGTATGCCCAATTATCGGTAACTCGGTAACGGAACCAGCGTTCATTCACCGTCCACTACTCAACCAGCAATTGTCTATTTTTTTGTAAAAATGAATAATGAATAATGGTTGGTTTTAGGAAGGACCACGGACCGCAATGAGAGGTTCTAGGGAGGCCCGCGGGCAACAAGGAGAAGTCGTGAACCGCGGCCCGAGGACTGTATTAGGCAGAAATGGATGTGATTCCGGTGAAGCCGAAATGGTATATCTACTTGCACTTTGAACGTTGCAATTTAGACGTTTCAGATAGCAATTTTGGAACTACAGGAACGTGCCGTATTCAATATAATAGTGAATTTTTAACAAACAAATTATACAGCTAAAATCCAAAACACTATCGAGGTATCATTTCAGAAAAGTACTAGCGTCCGAATAACTCATAAATTCGGCGATAGTGCGGCTCGGAGCGACAGATTGCACAGAATGGTACCGCGGCCGGCCGTCTACAAGTGTGCCCAATTATCGGTAACTGCGGAACCAGCGTTTATTCACTGCCCACTACGCCACCAGCATTCGACTACTAGCTTTTTGTAACAATGAATATGTAACAATGTAGCGTATGGGTAAACGTTGATCGATAAAAGTAGTTGAAGTAGTTTAGATGTTGTTTTGCTGCAAAATCTTCAAACAAATGAATGTGCAGCTTAATTTATTGTAGATTTTTTTATGATGCGACTACAATGGCGACGATCATATCAGTTTCTGTCACATAACAGCAATGTTAAGCACTGCTGTGTTCTGGTTTTAAGTGAGTCGTAATGTAAGGGATATCTATGCACTTAGACGTTTCAGCTTAATTCTCAAAGATAGTAACGGTAAGGTTGCCCCTTAGTTAGGACTCTGAGTTATCTGGAGTTGATAATTGATGTTCATGAGCGGTCCATTAGCCATCAGGTCGACTGCTTAGTCTTTAGCTATTTCTATATTATAAATGGTTTTTCTCTATACATTAATGTTAATGCTCAATTCTTAATCAATATAATAGTCAATTGATACCTGTCACAGCGAAGGTCATACGGCGAAGAATTCGAACATTTTATTGGGCGGGCGAGAGTTGAGATTTTATGACCTATGTAGGGCTTGAGTAAAACAGGTTCTCCCGCAAACAGTCGTAAATCCCCAAACATTGGCCTGATCCGTTCTATGGCTTAATAAAAAAGCGAATAGTGAACGACTATGGCATTGTTCGCGGGTGTAATTTATTTTCAGTTAACCGGATTATTGGCATTGGAGTAGCTTGGTGGAGAATTATCCAGGCCCCACCCAGTGGATCTAGACTGAGAGGTACCTGGTACCTGATACCCAAGTACAGAGTGGTCACTATATTAGTGTGGTACACAAAAAGATTCAGATTCGAAAACGGATTGTGAGGCTATAACTTTTCGCGTGAGCCAGCCAAATATCCAAATGAATTTAGTTTTCTGTTCTGGGTCTGCGTTTTTTGTCTCTGTGTATGAAGCTATATGTGTTCGTAAGTGAAATCAAAAAGGTGGGAGAGCCAGCAACATTCGATCGGGGAGGTGCCAGGTTGGTCACAGAAATCTATGGGTGGCTGTGATTTAATATTAGGGGAATTACGTGCTCGTTTGAGACTTCAAACTTAAAAAAAAAACCCTTTAGAACCGTAATCAAAGCCCTTTGTTTTAGTAGAAACACATAAATATACCATTGTACTTAACAATAAAATTACAGCTCAAAGAAGTTACATATACTTGAGTAGGTACATTCCAACAGGACAAAAGCATAAAGGTACAATGAATGTACTCGGTTTGCATATTAGGTTTCTCGACGCATACATTAGGAATGGATAGAATGGAAATTCTGACATGCAGGAATTGAATCTGTTATACACGGTTGTCTATGTTGAAGCGATACAATGTCGCTACATCGGCAATGTACACACTATGTGTTGTTAATAAATCTATCCTGGCTGATCAATATTGGCTGCAAGCTTTTATATGTACAAGTATCGCAGTGTATACGTATCTTTGTCCATAACAGAAGTAAGTGCCATCAAGCTGTCTCAATAAAAATTTTCAAAGAAAGACAAACCCTTAAGGGGACGTATTTATCCGCGGTATTCCTACTAAGTCCTCAGTGTAGTAATAGATGTGTGGCCGACCCCATTATCATAAATTTGTATTGGCGGCAGTTGCCACTTACCAATAATTGGACTAAATCATGTCATTTTCTGATTCTGTACGTCGTGTTCCGGTAATAGAATCACAAAAAAGTATGTAACGGTCGTTTTGAAAATTAAAATTAATACATATGTTCCAATGCATATTGGTGAAGGAGACTGCGGTTTAGTAGTCCGCGCGTGTCGAATGTTTTCAAATTGCGAAACCCTCCGACCAGACTTAACGACTGTTTTCTAATGAATCTAAATATACATAACTCAAAGGTGACTGACTGACATAGTGATCTATCAACGCACAGCCCAAACCACTGGACGGATCGGGCTGAAATTTGGCAAGCAGGTAGATGTTATGACGTAGGCATCCGCTAAGAAAGGATTTTGATCAATTCTACCCCCAAGGGGATAAAATAGGGGATGAAAATATTACTTTGTAACGCGAGCGAAGCCGCGGGCAAAAGCTCGTACATTATAAATTGACAGCCTAATGTGCCCTCCAAAGTGAAGAAGTGCGTGAGAATTTTTTACCACACCCGACGTTGCTTAACTATTTCACATTTACGCACAAAATAATAATACTTTTAAGCGTCAATGGAATATTCTGGAAACAGTTAATTGAGGGTATATGGGTAGAAATACATTTACTAAATAGGCATCTATAAATACGGATTGACATTCGAAAAGCGAGATATTCAAAACCCATCCAGTTAAAACGTTGATAAACAACCTTGATGAGATTAACATTTGATTTATATTGAGCATTACACACTCGGAGCGTACATTAAGGCCGTCCATTCGAACAGGCTTTTAGGATCTCCATTTTGATTCGATTACCCCGAAAAAAGGGTGAAGAGCTTAAACGATGTCTAAAAACATTTTCACGCTAAATTATCGTTAAATGAGCTCGCGTACCGTCGATTCATGTCACATAGGGCTTTATAAAACAAAGATGCGAATTAATGGCCCTCATTCGGGAAGGTCTATTGTGAGCGTCCCTAGAGTGTACCCTTCCATTTCGGAGAATTGGACATGTATTGGCGCCAGCGTTTTAAGACCTGCCCCGCTCCCCGTAAATCATTCGAATGGGAGCAACGAGCGGAAAACGTGTGACACCACGGAGCTCAAATTATAACGGTCGCACCGCAAACGGAATAGATACGCGGCTCGTTTATTAGATTCGTCGCTTTCTTTCGTTACCTTTGACTGAGAGGTTAGTATTGTCTTTTCTGATGGCGGGCTTTTGATGCGTATTTACTGTTACGCGGAATTGCCAATAGAGGATGTGCGATAATCGAAACTATTGTACGTACACCAAGAGGAAATTGCCGAGTTACGGTTGTTACACAAAAATATATTCCGCTAATAAAACGAGTATTTCCAGCGATAAATCCAGGACAAGGAGCAATTTCGGGTATAATAATAAGGAGCTTTTACCAGCTGTTGCTGAAGTCGAATAAGGCAATATTGTGTTCGATATAATAATGTAGATTACGTATACCGTAATAAGTGTTATTACTTCATTGTTTACATAGAAGCGTAGGTAGATATATATGTGCAAGAATAACATTGGTATTCGATTTAATGAAATTGCAGTAGAGTCATAAATGCTAATTGCTGATCACAGATAACGATTCTGAATAGAACAGGAATCGTACTATTTCCTCCCTACTATAGGTACCTATTCGAAGTTGTAGTTTCCTTAGGTACGATATGAAGTTGAAGGTGGTAGAACCCTTTGTGGTTCAACTCCGGCGGCACCACCGCCACACTTATTTCTGCCTATTAAAAGTAGTGTCAAGCGTTGCTGTGTTCTGGTTTGAAGGGAATCGTTAGGGAGACATACTTTTCCGAGGCGTTCCAGCTTAGTCCTCAGGGGTAGCGACCTATTAGTGCCCTACCTCAGGAAAGTAACTAATCTTATCTGTGGTTGATTACATATGTCCATGGGCAAGAGTAACCACTTACCATCTGGTGGACTGCATGCTCGTCTGCTACTCATATATTATATACATAAATAAGAAAAAAAATTGTGTTCCGATTTGGAAAGTAATGCGTAAGAGTTAGGGTAAGGTCACATACAATACTTTAATTTCCTAAAAGAAATCTCATCGCTTTCTATTTAGTAATATCGCGGTCAAAACACAATCCTAATACATAAAAAAACATTCACATACACAAAACGTACGAGCGATTTGATTTATATCCGTGTCACTCCATGTCAGTCGTGCACTCATAAATCAATCAACATCATAAATCTGTATGGTATTGAAATAAAATCGTGTGAAATCCATAAAAATATAATATCAGTACTAACCCTTAGCACTTACTATTAAGTGAGGATCAAATACGGTGGTTAAAAGAAAGGGATGTCGCAAACATTCCGTTAACATACGAAGGGCGGTTTACGACAAATCATAAAATATAACTGTCATAAAAATTTAACCGAAACCCGACATTTTCTCGGAAATGTTGTTTTCATTAATTTTGACGTGCGTTACCATGATGTGGCAATTTTTATGGTCTGAAGGAAATACACAATCTACTAAATCAAAAGGACATTTACACGTTACAAAATTAAGGTATTGGTGTTGATTAAATAACTAAAATTGCTTTTTATCCGGCTGCGGAGGGTAATGTATGTATGCATGACGCTTTCTTTACCTCCAGCCCAATCGACTAAACAGATTTTAACATATGAGGTGTCGTTTGATTCGCTTTATTGTGGGAGTCATAAAGGCTTTAATTTTAAGTCGGTTTTTTTATTTTATTATAATTACTAATTATTTTTAACATTTCAGTTGCAAATGAGCGTACAGTAAAAGTGATCACTATGGCACAAAAACGCGGTTATGGATATTTATAGTTAATACCAAATTAGATATGACAGGTAGGACTTTACCCGGGGTTACACACATATTTGTTGATCAGCCACAGGTGCGTTGCTACCCTTGAGGACTAAGTTATAAGCTAAGTATAAGTAAGTAAGTAAGTAAGTAAGTAAGTAAGACTAAGTATAAGCTTCCGAAAGGATATCCTTTTACCACAAAATGGTACTTTTTTTTTTGACGAGGGGGAAACTTTCAAAAGGTACCCTATGCCGTGGGAGCGGCACGGGGTTATGTGGGATTCTTACCGCACTAAAACCCCTCTGGTGGCCGTCCTCGGCGCTGCGTACCTACAGGACTCCGGGATCTCCAACGGAACGCAACCGAAGTCCACTTGGCGCGTTGCCCCGTCGGGCTCCGCCCAGGGGAGTTTCTAACTCACCACACCAACTGGTGTTCACGACAGTACGCTTACTAATAAACCAGACCACAGCCGCGTTCGACACTACTTTTGTATACACGGTATAGGGTAGCGGTGGGGCCATTCAAACTTCCACCTTTAATAATATACTCAGTTTAACTGTCCCCCCAAACGTAGCCGCATGTCGAAGCTAGTATTAAACAATTTCAACTTCACATAGTAAGCCCGTTCATTAAGTTAATTGAAGGCATGATGGACATAGTTAATATAACGGACCACGGCCGATGCTTTCAATAGCGCCGCGGTCGGCAGCTTTTAACTATTCTGGCGTTGTTTATTATACTTGTATTAAATATTGACTGTTAGGACACTTGCCTCATGATCGGATACCTCAGAAGTAATTTATTGAAATTCATAAATTACTAGCTGATCCGGCAAACGTTGTGTTGCCATATAAATAAAAAAATGTTAAGGGTGAACAACCCTTATCACATAGGGGTATGAAAAATAGATAGTAGCCGATTCTCAGACCTACTGAATATGCATATAAAATTTGGTGAAAATCGGTATAGCCGTTTCGGAGGAGTACGGTAACTAACATTGTGACACGAGAATTTTATATATAAGATAATTTGATTATTGTTTTAATTTATCGGTTCAATTGCAACGTTGTTTGCTACTTTGATATGTAATAACTAGGGGTATAATGGATGGGTGTTACGTAATAGATACACTTGGTTGCGCTTTATTTAGCTATAATGATTTATACGATAGTGTCAGCTTCATCTGAGAATCGAACACAGAAACGAGAACCAGATGTACAAAAACAAACTTGTTAAGATTTTTTATAGTTATACCTAAATGATAAGGCAAACGAAGTACTTGATAGAAAGTAGTCACTACCTATGGACATTAGGCACACCAGAAATGTATAACAAGTAATTTTGTTGTATTGTGTAAATAAATTCTGATATAAAATAAATAATGATATTCTGTACGTACCGGCTACATTCATAAGTTTATTATACACATACATAAATAGTTCGCGTGATACAGTATAAGTTTCTTCCGGGCAATTGTGTGCCCACGAACGGGGTCGTTGAACTACAATGGGTGCTACACGTCATAATAACCTTTATTGGACAAAAGTAAATGCCAAAATAGCGTAACTGAAAATAATTGCGCCCGTCTACAAAAGGATCTGTAAATAAGTGCGAATTTTGTCCACCGTTTAATAATTGGTATTTTCTTCATAACAACCTTTTATGCTCTATTTGGCCCCTAAGGGGACGAAATATCAAAAAATCCTTTCTTAGTGTTCGTCTAGGTTCTATACGGCTCCTGTGTAAAAATTTCAAGCTTCTAGATCAATTAGTTACGGTTCTCTTTTATGTGTCAGTGGTAATGTTAATACAACCTAATTATAGCAGAAAAGTGAAAAAATGTAGTTCCATTATCGTAACTGTACTGTAAGCGCAGGTCATTCACAGCTCTGAATTTTGACCTTTTATTCTATATTTGCGGGTTCTTATTTCAGACACGGAATGCTTAAATTTATAAATTACGTGTAAGGAAACATTTGTAAAGAAACCTACAGGCTCGAGACTTCTCCGATTGGTTTTCATGATGTGCAGTGCAATAATCCCGACACTCAGAAATTTTACATATCTAATCCGAAAAAACTTATAGAATATACTTACAAATACTTATAAATACTTTAAGACTAAGAATAGCTATAGAGGACTATTGGAGCTAAGAAAGAAACAGTTTTTTATTGAATATGCTAACTTGAGCATACGAAAGTATATAGAAAAAGTGAAAGCTATCGTTCTATCGCATATTTTCACTCGTATGTATGGTTTCTAATTATATTTCCGTGTAGTTAGATTAGCGTTCATTGATACTGAGCAAGGTTCCTTCGAGTTTGTAGCGAGCTCCAGCTCAAACTATGCGGCGAACACTGTGGAGAATTAAGCGCTTTTTGTTCAGTTCTAAGGTGCGGAGGTGGAGTACAAAGTTACCGCGCTGAGTTGCTTCGCTAAGTCGCTGAGTTGCTGTAGTAGTTGCTGATTTGTTGGCTTGAAAATGTTGATGAAACTTATTATGAGTCATTGAAGGAGTATGTAAGTTTTTCTTTATGTTTCAAATTAATATTTTTTGTATTCAATATTATGTCAATTTGTTGCTTTTTTTGCAGTGGCAAGATTATCTAGATTTATATTCATTTACGTTAGGGGAGTTGGGATTTAATTATTACAAAACAATGTTATTTAACGAATAGAAAATGTAGAATTTAACGTAGAATGTTAACGTATTCCAAATCACATATTTGGAATATTTACTTTCATCTCAGCTAATTGTTTTGCACGATACCAAAACATAGTTAAATGGCAAAACATACACAGTTCCAAAAAATCAAAGCGAAATCCTAACGTTGGGACCTCGGAGTTTAAACACAAAATAGAAACTGGGCTATGATAGAGTCGTACATATTCTAAATGACGAATAAATAAAACAAAACATTGAAAACTGGCGTTAGTAGAGTTTCTCAAATCGCGACGGTTGGGCGACGAGCCAAACTGCGAATAAAAATTGAATAAGGTAGACACCACGTATGTAATATACATTCAATTTTCATACATTTCGTTGAAACTTATTTTCAATTTAATGTCGAAATGGCTTGAGGTTAAATGTGAGGTCAAACTTTCAACAAACATCAGACTTTTATTTATATGTATTAAGGGAGCTCAGGAATTCATTATTGCATGCATTCGTTGCGGTCTTGGAGAGACCTGGATCATACTTTACCATCCAACGTACTCATTACCAATGTACTTATTATCAATATTGGATGATTTTTCAACCGCTCATATTGTCTCTAACGACTTTTAGTGACTATTATCCAATGTTGACATCTGGGCCTGACGACTTAAGGTGTTCTTAGATTTATGAAAGTACGCGTATAAAGTATTGCATCATTTTATTGTGGCACAACTGTGTAACATTAGTAAAGAAGGAATTGTCGTTGGCCCATAACTTTAAGCGTACAAACGCACCTACTAAGTTATCCGTGAGTTCCATTGCCTTAAAATATTTTTCCAATTTCAATATGATAATAATTTTGATATCTTTTCAATTTCAATAAGATGACGCATCTTGAAAGCCAATAAATTTTGAAAGAAAATTTAATTTGAAAATATCAAATCGCACACACTTTAGAACTCATATTTCCATGACACAAATATGATATGGATATTTCCATAAGTAAATGCTTTCAATTTATTGACATGTCACAAGCATTTTTCTTTATGTATCAAATTGGAAAATTTTATTAGACTATCAAAATACGAGATTTCATACCTTATCTAACCCCTTAGGGGTTCGATTTTTAACTAGGCAACGCAGAGTTCAAATCATGAAATATGACATGCTGAGTACTAAGAAAATATATTTAGAATTCGTCCCTTAAGGGGTTCGATAGGGTATGAAAACTTTTATAAAATGCGAACAACTTGCATAAGTAGGATCTAAAGATATATCTTATATTAGTAGGCATACCACATCTACCGCGCTCGCGTAACATGTCGGCCATTATATTTGACACGCCAGAGGGAATCCTAGTTTGACATAAAACAACAAAAGCTTTAGGGATTTCTAGACAGAATTTGAACTGTCGAACAAATTAACGTAAACGGAAGTCAACACAACATGTCCCGAGTCCCACGGGAATATACGTGTGCCAAATAACAGGAAACATTTTATTTGTTTGATTACAGTATAGGAAAGGCACAGGTGTGGATTGAAGCATGCTTCAATTGTGAGAGTTTAGATTTTTTTTATTATATACGAGAATATTATATCGTAGACGTAACAAAAGAGCATGCTGATAATAAGTTGTAACTGCCCCCAACGGACATCAAGCATAAACCCCGGATAAGAGTACTGAGGTCGGCCACAGATGTGTTGTAGCAACTCTGCAACCCTGAGAACTAAATTGTAACGCCACGGATGATGAACAGTTTTAGTATGGTTATTGTAGTATGGGTTTTTAACAAAAAAATTTACATGCACTGCTCACCGAAGATCTATGGCATCTAAAATGATTGCTATTTCCGAAGAGTGAGTTGGAATTAATCATTAGTTTTCACCGAGTAAGAAAGTAAGTGTACCCTATCCATCTATTAACCAAAATAAATGTAGAGGTCGTGACGAGTTTACCTTTTGATTTTTTCCGCCAAATTCAATTCGCCCCAAATTCCAACAAGGTTATAGACCACCATCCTGTTCTATAACCAGGACGTAGAATCATTCCTTTCCATTCGAAAATCAGCTTCATTCCTTACACAACTCATTAAAAGCGAACGAATTTCTCAGGGATATAGCCTCTTACGAAGCTTTTACTCCATAATGGATGATCTTTCAAACATCGGAGGGCCACAGTCGAATAGATACAGAAGTTGATAGTGTTTCTGAGTACAAAGTGCGTAATGGATTTCGTGGGGAGATACAATCCCTAAGGGGTATCCATCTCTTTTTTCACAAATTGATTAGACCGGCCGACCGTTCTGTTATACTTGTTTCTGTATTCTCCGAGCGCGAAGTTGGTTTAGGAAGCCTGTTATGGACGAGATATTATTAGATTTTCTTCGTAACAATATCAAGCAAGCGGTACGTAAGATATTTGTCTATCATGAGGTGTAAATGGACAATAAATATGTATGTAAATTCTATTGTATTTCATCATTCACATAGCACTTTTTATGAATAAACCTATCGGTACCAGAAGTTACCGTGGCTTTAAAAGAGATCTCATTTTACACCATTTTGAAAAGCTTATGTCGTAGCGGTTCAGGTATACTTTATAAGGAAATTCATATCTAATTCTATTCTTATTCTACGTTCACCGTTATGAAGATTAGTTAATACGTCTTCATTCATATGTATAGCCCATTAAAATTATAAAGCCCATAAAGCTGCTTTAAATCTTAAATTTTGTTTCATATTATTATTATATACATTAATATTATAAAGACGAAAACTTTATTTGTTTGTTTGGTTGTAATGAATAGGTTCAACAACTACTGGACCGATTTTAAAAATTCTTTCACCATTCGAAAGCTACATTATCTACGAGTAACATAGGCTATATTTTATATGAATTATATTTGATAAATAGATTTTGACAAAGTTTGCATTTGCATATAAGTTAGCATTTAGCATTTTAGTCTTTATTGTTTACTTTGCTTTGAATATTTTTTGCGTAACATAGAAACGTTTTAATTACAAACTTTCGCAACTTTATATAAAATTTCTCAAATTTACTATTGCAAGATTTAATTTAGCGTTACCTAACGAATCACAATTCTATCGCAAACGAAAACTGGACGTAAATGCGTTTGAAACTCTTTAATTTGGAAATTCTTTCCCTCAAAAGTTATAAGAAAATCAACTTCTAACTTCTTACTTGAAAATCAGACTCATAATTGTTTAGACACACTTTTATTAGCTTGACCTGCAAGTAGTCGTACGTGTGTTAGTATCTATCTGGGGCCGTAAACGTATCTGTGAACTCGAATTTTGAAGATGTCGATACATCAACTCATCAACATCACCCGTTTCAATTTAGATTGTAGGAACCGATGTACCTACAATCTAAATTGAAACGGTTGACCTCCGATATTACTCCATTGTTATCTCCGTGACTACAGTACCCTTAGTATGAGTTTTTATGTTATTACAAAAATGACTGTTTTAGAATTTGTTTACGTATTTGCTCATACATTTCCAATCAGTGCCCCTAACGGATTGTACCAGAACTGATTGGAAATATATGGAAAATACGTAAACAAAAACAAGAACAGTCATCTTTGTCAAAACGCAAAAACTCATACTAAGGGTACAGATGTCTATACTACTAGTCTGGACCCAAAACAATCCTAAAAGCACAGATCGTTATTCAAACACGTGCATTTCGTCCATTTTTCCCAAAGGCGGTTCTACAGCGTATTAAACTCGGAACAATAGTAATATCATGAGCCAGAGTTGGCAACTAACGTTTTGCATTTAATATTATGCCTGCATGGCTTCGTGTTACCAGAATAAATATAAACGTAATATTCACATGAAGCTTAACTGGGCTTTTGATGCTCGTTTCATATTTAACTGGCCAGATTTGCTAACAAACTTTACTCTGTTAATATTGTATGTAATGTTACATGTGACAGAAGTTTTAATATGTGAACGGTCTGTTTGATCATTGACATACTTAATTCGTTCAATTCTTATTTACTTACTTATGTTATCGTGGTTAATGCGAAGCTAGGAATAATAAGTCACTTATTTGATTTTTTTTTTTTAATATAGAAGTAGCAGACGAGCATGCAGTCCACCTGATGGTAAGTGGCTACTGCCGCCCATGGACATCTGCAATCAACCCCAGATAGGATTAGATATTCCTACCTGAGGACGGCCACAGATGCGCCGCTACCCCTGAGGACTAAGCTGGAACGCCTCGGAAAAGTATGTCTCCCTTACCACACCCTTCAAACCGGAACACAGCAGCGCCTAACACTGCGGTTATTAGGTAGAAATAGGTGTGGCGGTGGTGCCGCTGGAGTCGAACCACAAAGGGTTCTACCACCTTCAAAACACTGATACAGTGAGGATGATATCATGGCGGCGCTCGAGTTAACAGAGAGCGGTATTCTGGTCGGAGACTTCCGCAAGAACAGTTTAATACCGGGGATATAGTTATAATACCTCTAATCACTAGTGTGTCACTTACGTGTAATTGTAATATCGTTACTCCGTACCGCATATGTGACTATACTTAGACATGACTACCTTTAAGACGACGTTTATTATACTTATTACTTAACTTACTACTAACTTACGGTCGGTATTAAAAATCTGTTAAAAGTTAAACTCGGTTAGCTACACGACTTTTTCTGTGACATTAAAACTATCTGTTGAAGTTAAAGGCAGATAGAATTATAGATTAATTTATAGTTTCTTCTATTGTTGGGCACTTGTTTTATCATAGAGTGATTGCTGGTACAATGCTGATTGTCAGCGGTCAAATAAATTGCCGTATTTTTATACAACTTTTACTCGTATATAGTCATATTGTCGATGTTTGAAAAGACGAAGACGCGTATTTGCGATTTTGAACCTCGGACCTCGTGGTATGAGTTGGTAGATGGTGTTTTAGATCAGTCATTAGGCATAAAGCCAATCCATCAAACCTAAAATTTAATTCATCCATCCATTCAAATACAAAAAAAAACATGCGTTTGAGAGCCATACTGTTGTAAAAATCCTTTTTAATATTGTTTGTATAATATATATTACTGGCTGTTTATAAAATGATGATTGTTTAGTGTCCTCAGTACCCCTTTTTACAAAAAAATACTGTTTTTGTATTTGTTTACGTATTTCCCATACATTTCCAATCAGTTCTGATACAGTACGCTAGAGGCGCTGAATGGAAATATATGGGCAAATATGTCAACAAATACAAAAACAGACATTTATGTACATACATAAAAACTCATACTAAGCGTATAGTTTAAAATAGAAGTGAATAAAATTTGGTCTAGCTAAAACTATTTAGAGTATACTCTGCGGATAATTCTTAAAATAGATACACATAATCCCGTAGACTAAAGTCAACGTTAGACACAAAGCTTTGAATTACAATACCTTGTACCTTTTTGCGTTAGTTTCAAAGAAAATGATTTCTTACCAACCCCTAATCGCAAAATCGTTACAAAATAACTGTATCCGACACTAAAAGAGACAGTACGACAGTATCAAAATTGTGGACGAAACATAAAAGGGTCCTCATTCTTCACGTGACCCTATGAATAATTCATGAAACTAAATATTTAAATGACCGTTCGCATTATTTGTACGAATACTTTATACGAAGCCTAAAGTACAAATATATAAATATTTTATGTGAGAAATATATAACATATATTTTTTTTATAATATAAGAGTAGCAGACGAGCTTCAGTCCACCTGATGGTAAGTGGCTACTGCCGTCCATTCACATCTGTAATCAACCTCAGACAGGATTAGATATTCCTACCTGAAGTTAGAAACAGATATGCCGCTACCCTTGAGGACTACCCTGGAACACTTCGGAAAAGTATATCTTCCTTACCAAAGCAGCTACTTTTCAGCTACTTTTGACACCAGTGTTCATCTACTTTTGAAACTTTAGAACGTTCCCCCAATTATGGTGCTAGTTGCGTTCAGCCACTTATGAATGCTTGGTGTATATGTATTTTTGAAAGCTTAATCTGTACATCTACTTTTAGAGCTGACTGTACACACAGAACTAATTTCGTCGCCTCAGTCGTACTTAGCCTGTCTTCTGTAATTGACTCCGTGACATGCGACACGGTGACGTAGACACGGTCGCTACTAAAATATATCCGAAGTTTTTTCGGAAACTTATCAGATACCGGTAGACGATAAAAGGGAGATATTTTTACGTTTTGTTACTCATGATTTATTTATTTAAGGTTTTGTGCATGATAAAATCATGACCGATGTACAAAGTTAGGGCCGTTTATATCTACAGTCATTGAACGTGTCAGGCACGGAACGTTACATAAGAACAGCCAGCTATGTTTCCTTTTTTATAATATAGGAGTAGCAGACGAGCATGCAGTCTGCCTGATGGTAAGTGGCTACTGCCGCCCATGGACATCCGTAATCAACCCCAGATAGGATTAGATATTCCTACCTGAACTCGGCCACAGATGCGCTGCCACCCCGGAGGACTAAGCTGGAACGCCTCGGATAAGTTTGTCTATCATACCACACCCTTCAAATCAGAACACAGCAGCGCTTAATACTGCTGTTATGAGGCAGAAATAGGTGTGCCGGTGGTGCCGCCGGAGTCGAACCACAGAGGGTTCTACCACCTTCAAATTTTACTCATCCAAGAACAAAAAACATAAAATACATTTCTACACCTTTTTACGTGTATGGAATAAATATAATTTCTGAGATGTCGATCAGAAAAAAGAAACGAAATGATAGACCAATGAAGCGAGTAATAAGATATTATATACTATGATGATATTTTCATATCGGTACTCATTTTTATATAGAGATAGTCCATTAGATGTTGAGTGTTCAGGTGCATTGCTATTAAGAACTAAGTAAGAACTTTTGATGTTCCTAAGTATATAGTATACAACACTTATGTTTAAGTACAAATTACTTAATTAACTTTTGACCCACATAGGCACATACATTTACATATATTTTAAGTAAATTTAATAATAAGTTTCATTTTCTACTAATTGAGTTTGTGCAAACCAGCTTGCCGAAGAATAAAAGATATATGCTTGAAAAACACATGTATCAGGAAAAGGTATAATCGCTTTTGTTCAAACAGTTAATAAACAAAAAGGTTTGAAGGTGGTAGAACTCTTTGTGGTTCGACTCCGGCGGAAAAATACTTTTCCGAGGCGTTCCAGTTAGTCCTCAGGGGTAGCGGCGCACCTGTGGTCGACCTCAGGTAGGAATATCTAATCCTATCTGGGCTTTGTTACATATGTCCATGGGTGGTAGTGACCACTTATCAGGTGGACTGCATCCTCGTCTACTCTTATAAAAAAAAACTTATATAAACTTATATAAAAAAAAACAGTTAACTCAGATTCTCCATTGCTCATAAAATCACAAATCCCACAAGTTTATGTATCGATGAACATGGCATATTTAGCAGGTAACTGAGTTAACCGTGCTAGTAAAACTAACAGAACTTTGCTTCGCTAATAAGAAAGTTTGATGAGAAAAACATGTACAGTGAGGTATACGGTAGGCCCACGCGAATCCATTACACTCCATGAGCAATTTATAATAGCGAGCGGAAGTTACATTTAGTCGTAACGACTACGACACGACTACGATTTAGTCTAAGGTAGGTAACTTCATGGATTTTTGTTAGAGAGGCACACATAAGCTATGATTGATCCACAACATAAATTAGATGTGACGTGAAATATTTATTTCTCAGGAATCGAACTCCCGCTATTACTACAATTACTATTATTTACCATTACTATACTCATATTACTTACTATTTAATTCTACGAGTATGTTATTTATATGTTCATAGACAAGATAACTGAGTTATGTGAAGTTTCGCCTTAATTGTTATGACCATTTACATAATTCAATTTCTGACTTTATAGCTCTGACTGCCACACAGCTTTTAATCTCTTGATTGTTAATTATGGATTTTAATCTTTTTAAATCGGTGTGATTACAAATTTTCATATGTGTAGACAAAACACATTATTATTTGACATTGGTCTTTAAAACTCAGTAATATTAAGAATCGGAATCGTGTCGTAGTCACCAGCTGTGAACAGGCCTTACAGCATAGATTTAACGTAATTTAAACCGATGTTGACGTAGTAAATTCCCAAGCAAGCACGCAATATCATATTTAGAGAATCAATTACTGAAGGTAAACCTGTACAAAAACGTTAACATCGTTAACGCTGCGTTGTAAAATTTGATTACACGTCAAATCGATGAAAGGAAATTAATTTGTGTACAGTAATTAAATTTCAACGTCTATGTGAATACGTACAACGCACGGTATTGTTGTAATTGGTTCTTGAAGCTGCTTTAGACGGTAGGAAATATTTATAATCTAATTTCTGGTTCATACGAGTATATTTATATTGTATTATTTATAGTGTAAAAAGAAAATAATAAAATCTATGTTCAGTTAATTTAATTATATTAATGATATCGTTTGTGTATTTATCGGTATCAATCCATTAATGTCATAGCTGAGGCACGGGTTTTCTCTAAGATTTAGAAGGATTAAAGTATTAGACCATAGTCCACCTCGCTGGTTTAGACATCACACATCTTTGACAATTTAGGCATGTAGGTTTAGTCGCAATAATATACCGTGATATCTAAATTATTACGAATTAAGTACCACTAAACATTGATGCCTGTGTCAAATAATAGATAATAATAGGGTTCCGTTTTGGCTACATTTTTTAGGTTAGGTTAGGTTAGTAATTTAGGTTAGGTAGCTTAATATTTATTTAGACGAAAGCTGCTTGTTGCAACGAGTTTTATTTATCTGAAAGTTTGAGAATAGTTCAAAAGTCAGATCACTTGCGTGAACCCACATAGAATCGATACTCAAATCAAAATATTACACTCACGTATACTCGATGCCTTTATTCTATCCATAATATTAATATTTCAACGGGCATTCTACTGTCTATCCCTTTTCTCGGGGTGATAGAGTCAATCGAAGGGCTTACAGGCTACGTTCACATGTATAAAAGGTGGAAACCATTGTGGTCCGTAATCACAGTTTTGATTTTGAAATTATTTCATATATTAATAGTTTAAGTGTCGGTGAATTCTGGATTTAAGGGTATGATAAGGACGTACACTAGGCGTATCGAATTGGATTGGGTGGCTTAGTAGTTCCGTAGCGGGAGTGGCCACTTACTATCAGGTGGAGTGTACGCTCATTTGCTATCAAAAAGCTAGAACAACTAATTTGTAAATGCTTCACTCATTTAAGACCCCTTTATAATTACTGACATTGAAAGCGTCAGGCTCGGGCCATGTCATACCGAAACATATTGCAACATTTCCTGACGATCTCTTTATTTAGCACTAGCTGAACTTTTACCCCCTCAAAATCTATTTATCAAATATATTTCATATAAAATATAGCCTATGTTACTCGTGGATAATGTAGCTTTCGAATGGTGAAAGAATTTTTAAAATCGGTCCAGTAGTTTTTGAGCCTATTCATTACAATCAAACAAACAAACAAAGTTTTCCTCTTTATAATATTATATTATATATTATAGTATAGATTGCAGCTAAATGATTATCTTTTAATATGTAACTTCTAAATTCTTACCTGCGGGAATAATATCCTACAATGTAAACGCAACATTTAATACAATAAGATTGTTCGAACACAAAAGAAAAATATATATTCCACGTGAACATAGCCTAAGGCACCTTCGACCGCACATTTCGACTCCATTCCTTTTATAGCCGTCCGAAACGGTCACTACGCTCAGAAAAAAGGCCGAGAAGTGATACGAATCGTTATGATCCGCGCCTTTGTTTCATTAAAAAGGGTGAATGTTACAGAAATAAATTGTGCGTGATTGAAATGGGAAAGTATATTTATTATTAATATAAATTCTTAATATTTGTTTAAGCAAGATTTTTGTTACCTGTTGTTTGTATTCTTTGTCAAAAAATCCTTTTATCTGATACTATTATCATTGGAATGCATTAATATTAAAAACACTAGTTTTTAGTAAATTGTTTTTCTTATTCTTCTCAGAAACCCTTTCATTTCATACTGACGTCATGAGAGTGCATCAAAAATAATAAGTTCGTCATTTTAGGGCGTCAGATATATCTGACTTAGAATAGGTATAAAAATCTTAGAAAGGGATTTTATTTTCAAATCCCAGAAAAATATTCCCAACAAAATGTATTTGTACACATAAATCAATCCTCTCGCTAGGCTATCGGAGATATATATAATAGTATAATAGAAATACCATTTAAAAAGAACTTGTCAGAAGTCCTCAGAACTTTAAAGACAATGAAGGTCGGCATGATTTTTACACAAATATTTTTAGGGAAATCTCTTTATGGACTCCCGGAACGGTCACTATGTTCCGAAAAAGGGCCGAGAAGTGATACGAATCGTTATGAACCTCGCCGTTGTTTCATTAAAAAGGGTTTTAGAACGAAAACGGCTTTAATATTAATTTAGATAGAAATGCGAGTGTAATTATTAACAGAACTTTTACAGGGATTCTTCGGGTATGTTTATTGTTTAATTATGTATTTTGATATTATGAATGAAATTCTAAAAAGAAAATGAAAGGGAATTCATAACCACTGACATTTTATTAATGTATACAAAAAAGTAGGAAGCTTATTCATATGAATTCCGACTTGTTTTATACCCTTTAACGCCATTAAAGTTCAATTACATCTGTATAATACTACGTTATAATCAATAACGTCTCACCTATCAAGGATTGAGATTTGATATTACTTGATGCTAGAAATTATCAATTTAATACATATGATAGGTAAAATTTGGATAGATTAAGTATTAATAACAGGCGCAAATGTATACTCCTATACAATGTGTATCAACGTATTTATAATTTTTATATAAGTATATACCGTAACATAACCGCGTAGACACATACCAAATATTTTACCTGACGCTGTCCGATTTTTCAAAGTTATGTGCGTATTAGAAATTAATTATCACGCTGAAGCTTAACGGTGAAGGAAAACATCGTGAGGTAACCTGCATACCTGAGAGATTTATAAAAAAATATCTCAAGGGTATGTGAAGTCTACCAATACGCACTTGGCCAGCGCGGTGGACTATGGCCCAATCCTTCTCATTCTGAGAGGAGACCCGTGCCCAGCAGTGGGACAGTAATGGGTTGATGATTATGATGATAAAAAATATTTTAACTGACACTGTCCGAATCTGACACGCTCAATGTCAGTAGGTATAAACGTGGCCTTAAGATTGAAAGCAGTTTGTACCCAGGCAACAATTGTAATGGAATTAACATACTACGTTTTGTATAGACGTTTCAGATAGCATTCCCGATCGCCATAAAACGTTACTGCCGGTCAATAGAAGCAGTTTGAATCTACTGGGAATTGTCCCGTCTGTAGCTTTTTACACTGTTCTTTTATGTGTATCTTGGGAATGCCAATGCATATTGTTATAATTGGTAGGTAAATCTGGTAGTTTTCAATTGTTTTGGTTAACTTTTAAAGTGGTTTAGGTTCCTTTCACAGTTTTCATATATGTTTATCTACACTAATATTATAAAGAGGAAAACTTTGTTTGTTGTAATGAATAGGCTCAAAAACTACTGAACCGATTTTAAAAATTCTTTGACCATTCGAAAGCTACATTATCTACGAGTAACATAGGCTATATTTTATATGAAATATATTTGATAAACAGATTTTGAGACGGTACGAATTTTGCCGGGTCAGCTAGTGGTTCATAAAAGTAAATTTGAATGTTTACTGTTGAGCAAAAGTCCTGGTGATAGGGAAACGAGTTAAATTATGATTAAGAAGTTAAACTTCTACTATTGTCATCATAATAGAATATTAACTTCCTACGGCCATATTAGGTAGCACAAGCCTAAAGAAAATGAGACCTAGCTACACTTTGTTTATATGGTTTCCTAAGAACTGGATAGTATCATTCAATATAAAAATCTTTAATAAAGATTTACAAATAAAGTTTTCATTGATAGAAAATGAACATATAGTATAGGTAACAACTACGAGAACAATGGAAACATTTTGAAAACTCGGCGAATGAAACGCAAAATGTCAATTTCAGCTGATTGTACATTTTATGGTTCAATTACAGCCGTCATGGTGAAACGAATCGTTTTAAAAACAACACCACATATGTAGAAACGATATGCGAATAAACGAAACAACACTTCGTAGAGGGTTGAAATAAAATACACCAATTTTAAATGTAGTAAGTTTAATCGCCTATTTATTTAATGGACAATAATATTATGGAGAGGTTCTGTATAACATTAATATTGTTAATGAAAATCTTGTTCGCCCATACGTCTCCCATATGGGAAATCACGGAAAAGCATATGTATACCAAAATTTCAACTTATTAATACTTTAACCAATAGTTTCGGAGCAAATTGGCCGTGACAGACGGACGGACGGACGGACGCACGAGTGATCCTATAGGTAATGATTCAGTTTTTTTTCATTTTCGTAAGGAATTTTAGAAATCCGTTTTTAGGCTTATCTATATAGTAACTTTTTTTTATGTACAACATAATATAATAATATTTTATCTTTGAAACTAACTTCAGTGTAAGAATAAATTTAAATTATAAGTAGGGTAGGGCGGGGCTAGTTGAGCAGAGAGGCAAGTTGGGCAATCAAAATATCTCGCAAACTATTCACCGTACGCATAGACATCTAATGGCGAAAAGAAGGAGTCGTGGGAGAAGTAATCATCACGCGATCGCTAGAGCCGGCTGGACGAGCCAGTAAAGCTCATGTGCGTTTTGTTTATTTTTTGACCAAAAAGTAAAAACGTCGTTTATCGCAAGTTTTCGTCTGTATTAGTCAATAGATATTTGTTTTCAATAAGGTAAGTGTTAATCTTTCAGAGAATTATTGTATTTTTGATATGTGAAGTTGTTCTGGGCATATTTATTATGATTTTTTTATAAACTCACTTTTTTTTTCCCAAATTCCGGGTTGGGGTTAGTTGAGCTATAGTTGCTCAACTTACCCCACGACTCAAACAACTAAAGTAATTGATGTTTTACAATTAATTATTATTTTAAAGTAATTGATGCTTATAATAACTAATAGAAGAAAGAGGAAAGCTGTAATATTAACAGACACTCCCAAAAAAACGCTTTAGAAGAACTGCAAAATAAAACCACAAAAAAGTTAAGAAGCCAAAGAAGAAAATGGATAAGAAAAAGAAGAAGGGTGTCTGTAAAAAAATACTCCAGTCAAGTTAGGAACGTGATGATGATGATTATTCCTATCTGGATTGTTGCGAAGGCTATGCTGAAAGTTTACCAGGAGAAAATTGGATCCAATGTCAAGCTTGCAGGGAATGGACACATACAAAATGTATTCCAGGTGCTGGTCTTACGTTCGTTTGTGTCAATTGCAACAGTGACATCGACGATTAAGTTAAGAACATATTAATATATATTTTTTAAGATATTCAAGTCTGATTTGAAACAAATAGACTGATTTTAATCCTGAGTTTCTCTTAAGATACGTTAATGTTTTGTTGATTCTAATTTTGGTTAATTGTTCCAAGAAAATAACTTTAAGTGTTGTTGCTCTGTAACTAAAAGACGATAAATAAAGAGCTGATTGTCAAACACATATTTTAGTTGATCCCTAGTCAACATTGAACATGATATTCTTAACGTAATTCGTGCTCAACTTGCCCCATACCCTTGCTCAACTTACCCCACCAATGGGGTACATTGAGCATAATTGCCTTCCTGCATGTAAATAGCTGCAGCTCTTAAATTCGCCTCCTTACAAAAAAATAATTTGGACACTTTTGCTGAGGGATAAATTACGAATCCATCAAGCCGCTTAACAACTTATTGAGACTTATCATTGAGGAGCTATATCCGTTCAAGTAAAAAATTGCTCAACTAGCCCCGCCCTACCCTACCCTTAAGTTATTCAGGAAATTAAGTTTGTTTTAAGTTTAATCGACTAACAGAATTTGAATCTCTTAATGTATACTGGATAAATAATATAATTATCTACTTGTGATTTTAGTTCATGAATTTAGGTTATGGCAGAGAGAAAATATATTATAATAGGAGGCTAATGGTTCCTATTACATTCATGAAGTAATTCAAAGTTCAATTATTTTAAGTTATTAAAAGTATGTTCAAAATCCAAGTTAAATAGAGACAATGTCTGGCACGGAGTTAACTACATGTTTTGATGATTCAATAGAAATTTTTAGGTTTTTTGACTCTATATCTATATAGACCTTTTTTACACTCAACTACTTTTTCTAAATGTATATTTTCTTACTTCATCTGCTATAAATGTATACTTCATCAAATGTTCATACACAGAGAAAATAGTAAACTCTTTACTCAAAATATAAATACTCTTTTACATGTGGATTTTTAGTATGTAGGGACACAAGACCGCATACTTCAATCTTTGCTTTAAAATAAGAACAATAATGTTCGTAGGCGAGGGCCTACATAAGATCTATTAAACTTATGTAAATGTGACATAGGAGTTGATTAAAACACAAATTGTAACTCCTAGACATAAGAGATAAGTATGTAACATTGTACCTAACACAGAAACGTTCAACGAACCACCCTTATATAATATTGGCATACTAAAACTAAAGTGATAAACAAAAACCAGTGTTACACAATAACGTAGAGAGTGAAACAGTCGATAAAAGATAACAGAACGGCCTATTTATACAAACTGTAACTATAAAACTGATAGTAATCGACAAACAGCGCATAAAAACGTACAACCCTATTCAATAGAGGCGATAGCGCGCAAAATTACGCTTCACGGCACTCGAACACAATCATCAAATGATATTAAACCGTCTAATCATAGGAGGAAATATCATAAAAATAACGATAAGCCAGTTTCGTGATGGCTGTACGAAAGTTATACTGTACGAGTATTGTTTGTGGTGTAAGGCAGACTGCGGTAGCTTCACGATATCTTGACCAATTTGAGACTTACATTAGGTACATGCGACCAGTTTTATAGATTTTTTTTATTGCAATTTAATACTGTCGTTTAAAATGGTGTTTTATGAAGTCGGATAAGAAACTTTTAATTTTTGACACATTTTTGGATTTTTGTAACATTGGGTGTAATGTTATATGTATTTTTGATTTTTGTCTTGATTATTGGTCCTTAATGGTAACGTTTATTACCTACATGGTCCTATTGGAAAAAGATAACAAAAATACTGAGTGACTAGTTTCTATAATATGTATTTAAAACAAAATAACACTCAGGACAGTACCATAATCATTAAAATAAATACAGTAATAAAACTAATATCAACTGGTCGTAGGAATCTATAGATTTGTAGCTCAACGTAACGCCCCGCATAATCACTATAAAGGCAGTTAGGAACAAAGGGAATGCAATCGGCTAATCCTTAGATTACAACACGAGCTGCCATTGAGCGAGTAATCCGCGAAAAACCGACGCCGGATGAAAAACAAACAACTTCCGGCGGCCATCTTGGAAAGTGACGTGGGGTCTTATCCTGTTATTTACACAATAATTTTTACTTTCTATAACGATAGTATATTTTAAAAGACTAAACATGGATTAATGTTAAATATTATATGCGTATAGTCTCTCATTCATAAATCCAGACAGTAAGCTATTTTAAGACAGACCAAGTGCGAATCAGCCCACTCATAATAGAAGGTTCTGTACTCGGGACGAATACCTAATTATTTTACTGGTCATAAAAAATCGTCAAAGATACATTCAAAATTAAGTTTTTATGTAGTCTATTTTTATTTTTATTATAATTTTAAATGTGTTATTACAATACTACAATAGTTTTCAAATACCAATACTTAAATTAAGAATCAACATTTACTCGTATATAAAGTTACACGTGTATATAACCAATGTTATTCTCACATGACCGGCCTCAAAATTAAATTCCGAGCATATTAATCTCTCAATAGCTCGAAAGCTACTCGAAAAACCGTTCCACATAATCATCACCTCATTCCCCTGGCATTCAACGGTACCCAAACTTCGCTGCGGCCCCACTCGATGGGCCTAATTGACCCCTCATTTGTACGCAGCCCGTATCAACCGGGATTTCTAACGTGAGATACTCGTACGGTTAATTCTATAAACAAACAAGTGGCTAACGATAGCCTTTCACAGATTAAAAACCCGTTTTTAAGTGCTCCGATCCCTCTCCCGACGAATTTTCCCTACATTTGACCCGATTCATAATACTTTGCAGGTACGGCGGGCCCCGTAATTTTTAAAGGGTTAACTCTGAAAGGGATTTAGTGGTATTTAAATTTACATAGACAAACTTAGAGTTGCGCGGCTACACGTAATTTGAATGAATGTTTATGAAATTGAATACGCAATGAAGAAGTAAACCCCACGTACCTACATATGTTAGAGGTATGAGGCCTGAATAAAACCTTAAAACCTTTTATTATCTACCCCAATGTCGAGGAAAACGTCATAGTCTTGTTATATCTTAACCGACCTACAAACTAAAGCAACGTCGGTTGTGGGGAAAAGTTGAATAGGAGACCGCTACTCCGTACCTCCTTCCACTTATTTGAGAACTGTAGTGAAATGCCATAGAGGAGCTTAAGGGATTACATTTTTTTTTGGTCTCGGGATCAGAAAACGGCATCCTCTGCCTGTCGTAAGAGGCGACGCACCGCCCAGCCAGCGACATCAGCAAGAATGATGTATACAACAAAAAGGCATCCCATAGTTGTTGAGAGAAGACTCACAGTGATACGTAAGAATGGTTGAAAACAAAACTATGTGTGTCTAGATAAATGTATTAGGATTTTCTTGAAATATAATCGTTTCTAGTAACGTGTTAAATACCAAAAGTATACTAGATGGGGAACTACTCTGCTACTATGAAAGATGTTTAAGTTAATATGGAACTGGGCAGTAACGTTTGCGAGTATGTCGCCACCGCATAATACGGAAAATGTGGGAATTAAGGTGCACCGTACACTGAGCAGACGAATACAAAAAAATGTAAATTTAAACTTTGGAACTATGAAACACATTATATACATTGCTTGCTTTATAAAACAATGATCTTACATATATTATTGACTTAGGTATAAGACAAATATATAAGTAGACTGATCCATAAAAACTTTTTATTATTCAATTTTCATTTGTCAGTAAAAGTGTGAAAGCGGAGTGATACAAGAATAGAATATATATAGCTATCTTTCATAAGAATCAATAGTACCTAACTATTGTACATATCTTTAGTACCGAGTAACACAAGAACTATTGCTTTTACTATAATACAAATATTAAAATATTAAAATTATATTAAAATGTGTAAAAGTATATTAAAATGTGTGTTTTTACCTTTCAGCTTAGAACGAAAGATTTTTTCTACCCAAAGCTTAGAAAATTCATTCGTGCACTTTTCCAACCGAAGGCTACAAAAGTGCACGCTTATTAATTTGGCTATATTTTTTAGATAACTTTTTACGGAAATTTTAAAATATTCTTTAATTTCAGTATACGTCGCACCTTATAATGCTGGCTTGCACTCAACGAAATTGTATGCGCGTTCAACGCTGTGAAAATATGGATGGGGAGGCGACAAAGAGATAGATTGAAATTTCGGTGGATAATATGAAATGTGTTTACTGTGAGGTTAGCTGTATTTGTGATTTGAGGTTTAGTGGTAGGCTTTAGCAGTAAATGTGGACAGTTATTAACTAATCGCTAATGTATTGATACATGACGCAAAATTTATTTGATAAATTATCCGAGATTTTATACCTAAATGATGACAACTCACTTATTCCTATAAAATGTGAATAAAATATTTATTTGCATAATACGTTAAACTCCTTATCACTACTTAAGCTACAAAAAATCCTGAAACTAAGTAAAGCTCTTTTATTATCAATGACAAATTTTCCAACTTTCTTAAAGATATGTGTAGGTTAAGTTAAAAAAAAATGCGATATTTCTATTTACGAAAAATCCTAAAAATAATTAAGACCTTAATTTACGAAAATGTAGATGCTAAATATCATAACCGTAATAATGTAACTAATATTTATAAATCGTATAAACTTGCCTTGGTGAAATATATAGCTGAAAAATTTGGAGGTCATTGAAACAATTACAGGCCCCGAAATTCAAGACATTCCGTAAAAAGTATCTACTCAATAGTCGATAAACTAGTATAGGGAGCTACTCGTTTTTCTTTATCGCACACATCGCTCCCGGAATGTCGTTATTTAGTTAAAACAAGTTGCGCAAGTCTTCGGCGAAATGGAAAACGTGGATCCTTTGCCGAATTCCGGATAGGGCTTTAAACAAAATTGAATGGGCGAATCCAGATGGATTAAAGGAATATAGGCACAATGATATGCTATTCAAAGATGAGGCAGGGATGATATCGATATAGCTTTTTATGAGTTCAATACTATGTTTGTGAACGTGAAAATTAAATTGTTTTTGACGTAGCCAAACCAAAAACACATTAACCAGCACAACATACAAGTTATACAAAACCAAAGTAAATAAAGAGATGCTTTCAAAAGGAAATGAATTAAGCGATCCACGAAATAAACATAAGGATAACACAAAAGAAAAAGCTAATAATGAAAAACTGAACCAAACACAAATTTACCTTAAAAAGGTAGCCTCCAGGTTAACTGGTACGAAATGTGGGCGTATTGGAAAGCTAATATTTACTGCAAACTTTGTCGGACTGCCGAACCACAAAATTAGTGACGGATTATAATAACATTGGATACCTATCCGTCTCGGGGATTTATACACAATATCCAATTTAATTTAACTTTGACGGATTTACAAACAAACGGACGGCACAGCCCGAGAATTTGTATTAATCGCGCTTCTTAGGAGTATCGGATTTAAGTGGTTTTAATGAATACGTAATTTATATAAACTACGTGAATTATATGAATAAGTTGTAATTGGCGAATGTGGAAATATGGACAATTGTATGATGAGCTGAGAATATATTTAGTGAGAATGTCGAGGGCATATGGTGAAATTAGTTAACAAAGTACGTATGCCTCAGAAAGATCTGAACGACATAATGAATCTGAAAAATATAGTTGTAAGAGTGGATATAATATTGTACTACACATTCATACAATGCATACACATATACTATAAATAACATACAAGAATCAATACTAATACAGTAAATGAATGAAAGTCAATTCGTTAATTACCCTTTTACAGTTCAACGAACTGACTCATCTGAACGAAAACTGGCACAGGTATACTTTGTATATTATACTTTTGATCTCAGAAAATTATATCCCAGAGGACAAAAACTGTTAAAACTCAACTAATAGGGGGTCAGTAATCCAAATCATGTCGTGGAGTCCTTAGGGACAAAATAGCCACTGGTACCAAAGCAATTACATGGATATTTTTATAAAGGTGGTAGAACCCTTTGTGGTTCGACTCCGGCGGCACCACCGCCACACCTATTTCTACCTAATAACAGCAGTGTTAAGCGCTGCTGTGTTCCGGTTTGATCGGTGTGGTAAGGGAGACATACTTTTCCGAGGCGTTCCAGCTTAGTCCTCAGGGGTAGCGGCGCATCTGTGGCCGACCTCAGGTAGGAATATCTAATCCTATCTGAGGTTGATTACAGATGTCCATGGGCGGCAGTAGCCACTTACCATCAGGTGGACTGCATGCTCGTCTGCTACTCTTATACTATAAAAAAAAAAAAAATTGAATATAAGGGAAACAGTAGGTTATAATAGACGAACATAAAATTAGTGCATTGCAGTGAACATATTTGATACTCACTATATACATAAACGAGTTCTACATTATATGACTCAATTGGAACAGTCTCAGTAAAGAGCAAAGCTCGAATAAGATTTTTCTGAAGTAAGAAACATTTAAATGACAAAATATGATTGAAACAATCACAATTTTATTTTGTATTTAAGCACAAGAGAAGCTGTAGCTGGAAATACATGAAGATATTGGAGACGATATGTTGGTCCAAATACTGATGTATGTCAAAAGGTGTAATTAAATTGAAACAGTTTTTACAAAAGCAAACATATACAAGATACGTGCAATAGATACTCTATTGAAAAGCGTAAATTCGATAGATTCTGCTATAAATTCAGAATGTATATGAATATTCAGAATGCGCGTTGCATAAGCAAAGAGCGTCTGACGGATACCCGTATTCGTTGTCGAATGGAAATAGCGTGATTGACAAAGTTGGGTTGAAATCTTAAGAATATAAGAGCCTGCAACTAGACTCAAGACTACTAACGATTTTAGGGACAAATAGTTATTATACAAAGAAAGAAACACGACTGGTTCAAAATAATTAATGAAAAGAAGAATAAAATGGAGGGTAATTCAGTTCTATGCCAACAATTTAGATGAATTCAAAGACACCTTATATGCTAAAATCCGTCAAATTCCTTGGACTATAGGACGTGCCAAAAATGAGACATATAATATATAAATACACACGGTGGACAAATATTGCCTTCCGCAGGGTAAAAAGATATAAATATTTTTTCACAAAAAGCGAGCTGTTAATGAGATTTGTTAATGAATGTTAAACGCTCCACAGTATTCATGAAAACACCCACCGAACATCAAACATGGAACTATAATAGTATAGACTGCGTCTAATGCCGTTAAAGTCAGGGAAATTTCCCCCGTAATTCGTTTGTATAAAGACCATATCAAGCTTCGTGAAATGAAATGACAATACAAGCAAACGGATCGTCGGGGGAGCGGGGCGAAATGGTTCCGTATTCTGAATTAATCAAGAAAACAATTATCCTCCCTTGTTACGTTTTCCCGGCAGCGCTTAAGCGACTTGTCACATTCTAAACGAATAAACGACAAAGAATAACAACGTTTGTTATTACTAATATGTTTTTCTTTGAAGACGAAGTTTTTAAGTAGAACAATTTTTTTATACCTCATTGAAAACTTTATAGATGATAATACGTATAATAAACTTCTGTTCTACAAATATCGAAATACTAAATTGTATACTACATTAGACATACTTAAGAAAAGGAATAAATGATCAATCAATAGGAAGTGATTAGTTATCACGAAAGACTGAGAGTCACAAGACAATCATAAAATGTAATATAAAGAATAAAATTAAAAAAAAATATTTATTTTAACATTGTCTCAAAAACAGGTAACTTATCTTCTCACAACGGACAAGGTATACCACCACGTGACTTAAATGTGGAGTAATAAAATAATGCTAACGTTATATAGAAATAGACAACATTAATTATCTCATATTTTTTCACCATCATCGTATAATAATCATAAATTTCTATATTGTAATCAGAAGGCCTAATTTCATATATCGGCGTCCACTTAACATCACTATTAAATCGCGTATCGACACTCGTTCACAATGGAACAGGTCCGTTGAGACTCTTGTTCTCTTTTATTCCTATTTCTGTCTATTTGCTTTTTATTGTTCTCAACTATTACATTATTCATGAAAACCAAACGTCTGATACTTAATACCTTGTATGAAACGAACAATTGAATTAAAGAGTTGGAGATACGTTTTAGATTTGTTTTAAATCTCTTTTTTATCAAGAACTTAATGTTCAAATATGAAACTCTTTTCGGGTCTTTTATGTTTCATAATTAATTTTGATAATTATGTGCTTTCATTTACTTTTAAATAGCAACGACAACTACTATTAAATTTTAATTATATCTAATCTACATTAATGTTACTTGGAAAAGGCAAATATTATCTTAATATATAAATGCCGTCTTTATCACCAACAGAAAAGATAACATTAGATATAGAAGATTTGGATATCAGTACCGGCCCAATCATAGGTCACGTGATTTGTAGGTACGTTTTAATTGAACTGTCACAACCTTCATCATTCACAATCGTCATTTTGTTCACAACCTTCTACTTGGCGAAAACTTAGTAGTTTTCGTCGTACTAGGTCGTGACCTAGCCGTTGCGACACTCGAAGTGGAAGCATGTATCCATTAGTTCTCAAACGACGCTAAATGGTGAAATTGATCAGACCGCAACTAATTCTAACTTGAGGCACTAACTAATGCTAATTCATCTGATGGTCCACACATGATTTTCTGTCCTGAGCTTCCTGCAATAACAGCTAGGCAACGTTACGTGAAAGTTTGTGTGCAATTGAACGGAATGTACAAATGGAAACCGAAATGGCGTAAGAGCCAAAGCCGTTTTGGGGTGTGCAAATGAATTAATTAATACCATTCGCAATGCAAGATTCGATTGACGTCTAATTGAAATCTTAAGAATATTTACTCAGCTTTCAATGGGATCGGGGAGGCTGTATCGATTAACCGATTCCTACGGATGAATCTAGCAACTGAAGATGGAATTTTATATTATTTCCTTCACCTTGACAAAAAAATTTGTATAATTATACAGCATTTTGTCTCATTAACGGTAAAGAAAATTTAACAATGTGAGAGGTATTCATAGAAATTGAATATATAACCACAAATGAAATCATATCATATCCATAAATGTATATATGGCGTATAATGACGAATTAAAATGTTTCTAAGACACAACATTATAAAAAAAAAATCATTAGTATTAAATTTCAAGAAAATGATGATAGAACAAATTCCCGATTCTGCACTGCAGTATACGTCCGGGACAAGGGAATGGAAACAGTTAGTCGTGATATTCTTCTTTATTTAAATAACCGATATAACGATTGTTATCACATAAAACAACAATAACATCTGAATGCAACCGCAAATAATACCAACATTACAGTATCACGGAAACCGATCTAACCGACAGGTTTGACAGCGAACGTCAAAACGACACGTGATAAACGATTCGTGCTATACTCCATTTACTATTTGACAGATTGGTTTAGTGATGTTCAGCACATCGATTACTAAATCGACTATCGATAGTTGATTTTTATTCGTTTTTTTTATAGGATTTTTTTTATAATTCCACGCTCACTGAGATAATTATATTTCGAAGTATGTATAAATGAAATTTATTATTGGTATAATTTTATACTTCGCTACGATTTGGTTTGTGGTGATTATTATTAATGTTGTTTTTACAGTGAAGTAATAAGGAAATTGATACGCGTGTAACAGTAATAAAACAATATGTGTGTTTTTATAAGAGGTTCAAATAAATTGTAATTTGAAATCGAGTGGTGAAGTAAGTGCTAAGGTTAAAAGATATAACTTCAGTCCCCATAGAAACAAACATTTCTGTTTCCGAGTGATGTGTGTGCTTTTGTCTCTGTGTGTCACCCATGGCAAAGGGAATCTTGGTGGGGCTATGAGTGTCGAAAGCATCATTTATAATTCTATCAGCACAAGATAGTATAAAAGTTTTCCGTGTTACCCTTATTTGTCTGTCTGTTTTCCCTGGAACATACCATATGGGGGACGTTTCACAAAGGTTTCGTGTCAACGCTTTTATAATCTCTCTTTGAATAGGTTTATACTTCACTCGTGATGTCGAACATTAAATCTCGTAAATTATACCTTTGGTTAATTGCACAATGTTTAATAATCAGATGTTAGTGTCATACTAGCCCATGAACATTAACGCATTGATCTGAATTTTGATAATATTGATAAGACTATTAAAACGCGCTTCAAATTCGAACAAAATAACAGCAACCTTGTTGCTATAAGGTTTTATAACTCGGTCGATTTGCTAAACGTTGTGCAACATTAATAATAATTTGAAGGAAACCATCGCGAGGTAACCTAAATCAATAATCCCTAACCCCAATATTTTCCAAAGTAGACTTCTATGCTCCAACCCTTTTCTTTTTGAAAGGAGTGTCCAAAACAGTATACGATATAGACAATTTAGACAAATAAAGATATTGAGAGTAATATTTTTATTAATTTTTCAAAGTAACCCAATGGTTAGCAGATGCTTACGAAAATATCAAATAATTCTTACGATATAATAGTTATTTTAATGTTCCATGGAAACAAACTAAAACATAACAATAACAATTATGGTTGTAAATGTAAACACTCGTCCTACTAATAAAATACGATGCTAACATTTTTATTAGGAATTCTGAACATTTAATGAATGCTTACGGAAAAACGAGCATAATATCAAAAGCCAAAATGCTTAAACATAATAATCACACAGCAATAAAAGAGAAATTGTTTGAGGACTTAAGCCTCGGGGCGGCACTTGAAATATTCAATGGGGCTGAATAAAAGCTGATCACGGAGAATCTTAAATTGAATGGACTTAAATACAAAACATTAATTTAAGTTAACGGCCTCTTTACACCTCGTTTAGCGTCAACCACTCATAAGAATTGGGTAAACACGACAATTTTGGCTAGTCTTTTCAATATTTGGATGGGTTCATAAATTTAAAAAATTATAAATCAAGAAATATTATTCATAGAAATACAATCTAAAAGAGATCGATCCAAATTATGCTTATGACACATGACAAATGGTTTCAATGAGAAAGATTTTAAAAGTTAAGACTCATAAGTTTTATATAATCTTCTATTAAACGCTGAAAGAATTATGATACTCATCACACGGGAAATCATAAAGACGTATTCAGGAGTATTCGCTAGCCATACCCTTACGTAGGAGTTGGTGCAGTAAGTTATGAGGTAGTTCGAAATTCAACCAAACGCCGGTCAAACTTTGCTTGCGCCGGTCGAAAGGAGTTTTAAATACTACCAGTTTGAGCAAACTATGTGCGGCATAGGTAATATCGTTAGAACTGTTTATGAGTTCAGCTTCTATAACTTAGTTGGTGGATGAAAACCACAAGCCGAGCTATGGAGTTGAGAATCAATATTTATGGCCAACCTCACTGAGAACACGTAATTATGGTACTGATTCGATAATTTGTTGTTAGTTGATTAGTTTGTTATCAAATAGAAGTATCGATTAGTGAAATAAGTCTATTTAAATGTGAAATATTAAAATTGAACGTTTAATAAATAAAAAAAATTAATACAGAAATATTATTAATAGAAACACAATGTAGAATAAATCGACCAAGATTATGCTTATGATACGTGAAAATGGTTCCTATAAGAAAGATTTTATAAGTTAAGACTCTCCTAAGTTTCGTATTATCATCTTCTATTAAACGCCGAAAGAATTATGATACTCATCACACGGGAAATCATAAAGACGTATTCAGGAGTATTCGCTAGCCATACCCTTACGTAGAAGTTGGTGCAGTAAGTTACGAGGCAGTTCGAAATTCAACAAACGCCGGTCAAACTTTGCTTGCGCCGGTCGAAAGGAGTTTTAAATACTACCAGTTTGAGCAAACTATGTGCGGCATAGGTAATATCGTTAGAACTGTTTATGAGTTTAGCTTCTATAACTTAGTTGGTGGATGAAGCCACAAGCCGTAGAGGAGTTGAGAAACAATATTTATGGCCAACCTCACTGATAACACGTAATTATGGAACTCAATTCGATAATTTGTTGTTTGTTGAATAGTTTGTTAAGTGGAATATATAACAAATATAAGTATCGATAAATTAAATTCATCTAATTAAAATGCGAAATATTAAAATTGAACACAGAAATATTATTAATAGAAACACAATCTAGAAGAAATCGATCAAAATTATGCTTATGACACATGCCAAATGGTTCCTATAAGAATGATTTTATAAGTTAAGGCTCTCATAAGTTTCGTATTATCATCTTGTATGAAACGCCGAAAGAATTATGATACTCATCACACGGGAAATCATAAAGACGTATTCAGGAGTATTCGCTAGCCATACCCTTACGTAGGAGTTGGTGCAGTAAGTTACGAGGTAGTTCGAAATTCAACCAAACGCCGGTCAAACTTTGCTTGCGCCGGTCGAAAGGAGTTTTAAATACTACCAGTTTGAGCAAACTATGTGCGGCATAGGTAATATCGTTAGAACTGTTTATGAGTTCAGCTTGTATAACTTAGTTGGTGGATGAAAACCACAAGCCGTAGTATGGAGTTGAGATCAATATTTATGGCTAACCTCACTGATAGCACGTAATTATGGAACTCAATTCGATAATTTGTTGTTTGTTTAAGTATAATATTAAACAATAGAAGTATCGTTAAATTAAATATGTTAACATTTTAAAATGTTTAATAATAAGTTGCGACTAGTGTTACGGATATTTATAATATCGTTAGTATCTTGAAATGGATCTTACATTATTGCTTTATATTTTAATTGAGAGATGTTTAGGGCTTTAGCGTTTCATTAAATTATTATTTTTTTATTTTGAATTTTGGAGAGATTTAAATCCATTCTAATAAATTTATCATTTCGACGAAACGTTTGGTCATTGGAATCGCTAGAGAACTATCATCTCGTCTATGTCCGTGAGATCGAACACCGAGTCGTGTATGGCCCAACCTGAGCGTTACATTTTGTTACTCGTACTATCGGTAGATCCTGTAAAAACCGGCTCTCCTGTAAAAATTATAACTATTTTGTTACAGTCATCAATTAAGAAAAAACCAAACAATACGGGAATCTTGTGCTAGTCTAAGGCTAATTGCTCTAGCGGGTGTCTGCGATCTATCAAAAAGTAATAATTTAGTCCAACATACGAGTATTAATCCCATGTTACACCTCCCAAGATTGATACAAGATTTTAAAACAATTTCGCTAAATTCAATTCAGAAATAGATCCGTCATCGGAATCTCGTGCAAATCTATTACTCTCGGCTGTGTCCGCGATCTATCGGACTGATGTACGACCTAGTAAACGTTTGATACCGACCGGTTCAACCCGTCAGGGCTGATACTATGCGACATTACTCATTCGAATCTACTATGAAAAGTAGGGCGTTTATTTTATCTTTTACATCCCCTAAGTATTTACGGTTACAATTGCAGTGATAGCCTTGTGATTAAGAAACTCGGCTTCTTGATCGAAGGGTCCGAGGTTCAAATCCCAGGTGAATCCCTGGGATTTGAACCTCTGCAAAGGTATGTGCGTATTAGAAATTAATTATTACTTGCTTAAACGGTGAAGGAAAACATCGTGGGGAAACGTACATACCTGAGAAAAAAAACTTTCAAAGGGATGTGAAGTCTAACAATTCGCTCTTGGCCAGCGCGGTGGACTATCGCCTTATCTTTCTCATTTAGAGAGGAGACCCGAGCCCAGCAGTATGACAGTAAAAGGTTGAGAAGAAGTTGAAGAAGAGGAAGTATTTACAGCATATAAGAAATTTTACCTGAAACCAATCATAGGTTCATTCCTGAGAACTAAGGTGGTCACCTCATGTGTTAGTAAGGCATTCATAATCTTACACCGAAACTCAAGAGCTTAAAGCTAGAAATAAGTGTGTAATAGTGGTACCTCTCATGTCGAACCAATTGCCAATTTTCAAAATATATTTCATAGCAGCCAACAGCGCTACTACAAAACAGAAATATGCAGAAAAGCTTACGTAATGAGTACAGTAGGTAAGTGTTGGTCACACTATAATATTATTTCCGATAGATAATACAAAACTGAAACTTTAATTTTATTTTTGGACAGCCACCCCGTTCGTGACATTAAACCCCGCAATGAAGGGATTTCTCCAATCCCACCCTTAACGGGATTAAACGTGGCGTCAAAATATGTATTTTATTTTGTTAAAAGAAAAAGAGTTTTTATTTATTGTATAAATAAACGCATTGTGTTTGTGGTGGAAATAACTATGAGAATGTATCATATTGGTCATAGTGGGCTTTGCTGCCCATGGACGGCATATCCAAGTCTGATTGCAAACTTATTTGCTAATATCTGCTGCTGTCCTTATGACGTCATAACAATAGAAACGCTGCTACCCTTGAAGACTCCGTTGGAAGGCCTCGTATAACGACCCTTATCAATAAGCAATCTATCAATTTTTTACCTACCAAGGATCGAAATTTGACATTGCACAGTATGAAGTAATTGTCAAATATCGATGTAGGCAAACCATTAGATAGATTATCTGCTTTATAAGAGAACATACAAAGGAGTATAGGACGTCCCCCGACCAGGTGGACTGATGACCTGAAGCGGACGGCGGGTAAACGCTGGATCCAGACTGCTCAAGACCGATCGGAATGGCGTAGATTAGGGGAGGCCTATGTCCAGCAGTGGACTATAAAAGGCTGATGGATGAAGATAACATATTTATCACCGCTTAACACTGTTGTTCAAGTTAGATATAATACCTAATTCATAATTTAGAAATACTATGTACATTATAAAAGCTGTAAAAAAATACGAGTACTTTTCATGCTGTTTCAGCGCAATAATACGCGATTTTTTATTTATTCTGACTCCTCGGTGACGATAAATAAACCCGTTCACGCTTACTGCTGCCTTCATTTAGTCGTATTTTGATTCATACAATTTGAAAATGTAAATAAAACGATTCAATATTTCGTACGCGATGCAACAATAATAACAACGGTGAATTTTAACGAACTGTAAACAAATTTAATTAATAACTTCGCAAAAAATATTATTCGGAATATCGTCATTTTTTGTAATCCATTTTCTGTCGGCTAAAAGTTATCGGCCATTTTGTCCAATCGGAATAAATTAATGAATTTGATTTGATTTTCCAATCCTATTTTCGTCACAAGTAATACTTTCCGTAGAAATCATTACGTAAATTGGAATGTCTGTATTCTGTTACGTAGTTTGAGCTACCAATAATAGACAACGGGTCTATGGCAAAAATTGGCTGAATTATTGTCAATTGCCTCGGCAAAGAAATTTATGTCAGTAATGCCGTGCATGTATAAAAAATAATTAAATTAATTCAAAGGGCATAGAAGTGTACTGCTTAAAAAGAAATATGTAATTACGGAATTTAATTGAAATATTTTATTGGTAAAACTAGTGTTTCAATTAATGATAATGAAATTAATTATAAACTATCATAGTAACATAGTTCTGATGGAAATCTATTAATGATTACAAAATACGAAATAAAAACACTTAATGAGGAATCTGGTTGTAGATATAGAATTTAAGCAAAAAATTCTAAACACTCCACTTCTGTGCCTAACCACCTCCTCTAAACTAGAACAGTCTCAATTTAAGACAAGTTTATTTCCGGCATTTTCTTGAATTAAATATCCAGTTGTTTTTACCTAGACAATGATTACAAGCAAGAATCTCGCGATCTCGATAAGGTCAATAAAGCCTATCTGAGTTTAACGTTAATCCGTTAGACTGACGGTTCATTCTTTGTCTTATAAATTGATACGTCGAGGGTGAGATGTAATTTTGTCGGAGAACATCCCTCTGATAGGGTAGGCTAATGACTGTGGGTTATTGTATCCAAACCGTACAAGTAACGCTGAAAAAAATAATATACTTTTGTATTAAACAAATATTAAAAAAACTTCCTTTGGTAACGTTTTCTTAATTTAATTTAATACTCATATCAAAAGCATAAAAAATTAGTCCGTTATTTTGGGGCGTTCGCCATATTGGATAACCATTCAGTTACCCAAACCCGTTTAAACAATGACGTCACTAGTTCAAACAGGCATTACCTAAACCAAAGTTTAAAAATTTAGCACCAAAGTTCAGATGCATACGCTCGAAAACCAAACCCTCTTCAGTCGCGTAAAAATAAACGTTACATTTTTAACGTCTTGATGCAAAATACCTAACAGTCTGACGTGTGAATGTTTAACGCTAATCCCTTATAAGACTGACGGTTCATTCTTTGTCTTATAAATTGATACGTCAAGCCCGCAATCTCGTAGCCACATCCATCCCTTCGCCCTAATGATTGATGAGATCGGACCGCTGACCGGCTATCTCGAATTTGTGGCGATTTTGCCGAAGGTTTATTTTTACTCTTTGATATTTTTCTCGGAACGTTCGTACGAATCTATTTGTTACGTGTTAATAAAATTGGTTTGATTTCAATAACGTTTAGCTAAACACCGCTAATCACACGATGATGGTGTTGTAAAGTCGTGTCGTGTTCCTGAGGTGATGAAAACAAAGATAACTATATGTACACTTAAACCTATCGAATTCAGACTATCTACGACGAAGGCCAATTTGATATAAACGTTACCTACATCTGACTTTGGCTGCACCTCATTAAAATTTCACTTCTAGATAAGCAAACTGAGAGAGGAATATCCCATTGGTAAGCAGTTGCTTTGTGGTTGAAACTAGCCTTCTTAATCAGAGGTCACTATAACAGTGGTGACCCTCACGATTAAGAAAAATATCATGAGGAAACCTGTTCTTTTAAAAGAGGTTCTCAAAGTTGTGTGAAGTGATTGTAATGGGTTGGTGACGAGGTCTATCCCATTATTCTGTTCTCATATATTTAAACTACTTAGTAAGACGAGGCTGACATAATATTCTATGTGACGTCCAGTAAAAGATACCTGGTGCCGTGGGAATGACACTGGGTTATATGGGATTCTTACCGCACTAAAACTCCCTCAGTGACCTTCCTCGACGCTGCGTTGCAAAAACATGATAGCCTATATGACATCCAGTAAAGATTTAGGGCAGCCATTAGCGTACATTACCTATACGACATTTATTCGTACACCAATATGACCATCCGAGACATTCTAGAATACACGTACAATTACGCCTCGGTTCTTAATAACATGACGCCTGGTTCCGTGACCCAGTTCCCGATAACAATGGCGACTACAAATGCATATTTCACAAATATAAAGTAAATATTGTATGTGTGCACGGCGCTGTTATTTTTCTGTTCGGATTTCAGCATAACACATTGTCGTTTCGCTGCTGAGATTCAATGTTGTACGTTTTAGTGTTTTAATTAAAAACTGTTCTCGTTTAGATCTAAGCGTGTTTGCGATTTTACGTGTCCCACTACTAGGCTTCGATCTCAGAAATGAAAGTCTTTAAGTACTTTTACCATACTGTTATAGTGCGAATTGGTAGTGGAAGTGTTTATTGTTCAAACATGGTATGATGTTTGGAAATAAGCCTTGCCCATAAGGCTTAGCCCCCTGCTATCCAACTACACAACTGTGAGTGACAGCCTAACGTGCCCTCTGAAGCATAGAAGGCGCATGTTAAGCTGCCAGCCACCCATTCAGCTCCTAATAGCACACGACTTTGCGATATTACGATTACGCGACTTTAAAATCTTATCTATCTCTCTCTCTATCTCTTGAACCGTACTAGTCAGACATTTGGACTTTTACAGAGTATGTATGCTAAAAACAAAAATAAGTTCTAAATAATCGCTATTTTCAACTTCGCTATTTTCTTCTGTTAAACCGTAATAGAAAGACAATTTAAATTTAGTATATGATTTGTGTGGATCAGTGATGTACATTGACAGCACAGCTATCGCGTCTATCTAAATGTTCTAACTACTTATTGATTTTTTTGATCCACTTATTAATTAAAGCATAAGTCAAAAATCATTACAGCGCTGCAAAGGAATAATTAGGGTTGTACCAATAAAAATAACTTTATTAATAATACCAACTTGATTTTTTGGCACTTTTTCTCCAATTTACATATTCTCCGAGAACTAATGGCCCCATCAAAAATATGAAAGGCGATTACAGAATTAATTAAGACTATAAGGCGAACACAAGTTGAAAATTGCCCAATAAAGGGCGAAAGGGAAAGGCCTAAATGAAATGCAAATTAGGTAAAATTTATTTCCCGGCGGTCAGAAAAATAGAAAAACGGAATACGGCGTGATTAATCACTGAGTCATATTTTCTTGAGAGTGTCGAAACACCTTGATGTTGGTAATCGGCCAAGTTCCGTATAAACACTAAAAATAACGGCCAGAAACCCCCCCCCCCCCTTTTATTTTTTAACATTTTTGGGGTTCCGTACCTAAAGGGTAAAAACGGAACCCTATTACTAAGACTCCGCTGTCTGTCCGTCTGGCCGTCTGTCCGTCTGTCACAAGGCTCTATCGCTTGAACCGTAATAGATAGACACTCGAAATTTTTACAGAGTATGTATAAAGGTGGCTATAGAAACAAATACTAAAAATAAAAAAAGCTGAAAATACTAGAAACAGCTACTTCTCGACCTTTGTCGCTTTATCTACTGAACCGTAATAGGTAGACAGTTTAAATTTTCACAATGTATTTACTTCAGTGGCTGCTATAAGAACAAATACTAAAAAAATAAAAATGAATATCTTGCTGGTACGGGGCCCTCCGTGTGCGAGTTTGGCTTGAACTTGGAAAATTTTCACGTTAGACGTCCTTATTAAAAGACATTTGAAATTTTTACACACTATATAAAAATTCGAGGAGTGAGAGTGGAAGGAACCAGACCTGTCCCTAGACTGGCCACCAATAGAGAGAAATGGCAAAATGTCGTGAGGCGAGTCACATCAGCCCCCACACACAACACATGATGACCACGAGCACTCTGACAAGAGCAAAACGACTAAGAAGAAGATATAAAAATTCAAATTTCTATTACGATTAAGTAAGTTCCAGCAGGTAATCTTGTGACCGACAGACAAACGGCAGTATTCAGTCCCGTGTTTATCCCTTGGGTAGGGAACCCTAAAAAGGAGGAAAATCGGATTCTAAACCCTATCCGTTGTTAATTCATTCGTTAAATTCGTGAATTTCAAGAACTTTATAAATATTAACAAAAGTATTCTTCCATTTTTCTGAGAGCAAATAAACAGGAAATGGAATAAATATTATATTTGACATTTTAAATTTAGGATACCACATTTTATTTTTCTAATTTCAGGGAAAGATAACATTTTTACCCCATCAAATAACATTTAAGGGAACATCACTTTTATACTACGTGACACAAAAATAAATGTGTCAATGGACGTATTTGGAAATTGTGATGAATTACGCCTCTGGACGCCCACGTCTATGAATATGCATTGTCCAACAAAATCCAGATTATCAGAGGTATAACGAAATGTCAAACATATTGTTTGTGGCAGTGTATGGCAATTTGTTTATTAGGATATTGTTTATGAAGCTCGTGTTCGATTTTACCACGCTTTTATTAGCTTGGGTTGTATGTGTGTATGTATGTATATATATATGTTTGTATGAATATTAATGTAACTGTAATGTGAATAGGAATCTTTAAACTCGATTTTTAACCAATTCGAACGGTCCAATTAATTAACAATAATCGAGAACTATGACAATACACAATTGTAATAATTTTATCCTCATCAGGATGGTCATGAATCAGGATTTACGATTTTGCTTGTGCGATTTTACCGTGGTTTTTAGTTTTTAAACTATATTTTTTCACCGTGCGGAGGGTAAAATCTTACTAACGTATTTGAGTATGTCTTATTCTTTGATACGCCTTGCAGACCTTGCCGGCTTGACGGATATCAACGTATGAAGTATCGTTAGATTCGTCTAAATTGTGTTAGGGATATAGGCAATATATAAAAGCTGTTGGGATTTTTTTTAATCTTAATTCTCCTTCTAATATCAAAACTTAGCCTTGCGAAAAACTATGGCGGAATAGGAAATATTTACAAAAAGTATGTACAAAATTTGTCAAATGTTTTCAATTTAGTACATCAGCAAATGTTTATTTAAGGGCCCTTAATCTTTTAACTACAAGAAGATAAATATACTCACTGTTTAAGTAAGCTTTTACTAAATAATTTTCATTAAAGTGGTTTTGTAGAAACTAATGGATTTTCCAAGAATTAGTTGTGACAAAATCTCTTTCTTTTCAATTCCATTTGTAAAATGGAATACTGAACTTATTTTAAGTGGTTAATTTTACTACTTAGAACACTTCGTGATTAGGCTTTGGAGGTCACACCTCATCGACCCACTACTGTCCCACCGTTGGGCATTAGTTTCTTACAGCTAAGAGAGCTGTGGTGCATTCGGCTGACCAAATGTGGATTTATAGACTTCATTCGACTTAAAGTGCTTTTATAGAACATCTCAGGCGTGGTAACTTTGTCACGATGTCTCCCTTTACCAATATACTAGTAGTAAGTGAAATTAATTTAAACCTGCCTGTACCTCGTAATATCTGTATTAAGAACTGTTTTACCTAAACGATGTGACGAGAAAAATACATTTACACGAGACGTTCTACGTGTTCAAGAGTCTTCAAGATCGAAGATTGTATCTTGTAAACACCTGAGTTACGGTAAACCATTGTTAACACTTCGACTATACTTAAACTAGTTCCATTCTCGTCCACGATAGTTGCGTGTTAAGCGCACGAAAATTAGTTTACATTTTCGAGAATGATTTGCTTACATCGTCGCAAGAACATGACAGCGTTATGTTGGTTGAAATATGTGAATGAATAAAAGGTGAAATAAAATTCGTTTTAAAGTTTCCTTTCGAGTCTTATTAATAAAGGAAAGAACGCATTTGTTATGACTATCGGATTTATTTTTATGTTTAGACTTGCGGTTGCAAGTAGTTTTTAAGAAATATAGTTCAAACATACAAATACAAGAAGATGCTATAAAATATGATACTATGGTACGATTTAATGTAATCTTAAATCAAATTGATATCCAAACAAAGTTTTTTAGAAGATTGGATATGAGTCTCTCCACATTATTAGGAGAACATGGCCGTTATGACCAAACGCAAAATGGTAAACTTCACACACCTTTTCAAAGATGTTTTAGGATGATTAAATAACACTTTCAACGTATTCTGCAACTAATTCGTTTTTAAATAATATGCTAGCAAATTTTTATAGAAAAAGATCTTTTTAATAATAAGAGCAAATTTCGACATAAATTGTTTTAACTGGAATCAAAGCTGAAACGTCCAGTAGATAGAGAATACCTGTCTATGCTAACAGACGGTATCCAAATAAGCCTGACAAACAAAACACCAAAAACACTTAGATTTTATTTTTACCCAGTGGAATGAAACCCGAAATCCTTCAAGGTTTTCCATTAGCGTTTATGTAGCGAGAAAACAACGTAACCTGCCCAAAGGGGTAGGTATCTGAACAGTTTGCCGCCGACGTAATGAAAACCAAACAAAATAGTACTCTGAGTAGCTTCTTGCTCCTGGAAATAACATGTATGTATGTACCTAACGTGACCATAAAGTGTAAAAAACGTGACCATGTAAACAGTATATGATACTTTTTAGCGGGTTGTAGAGGGTAATGTTATTAGAGCGTTTGTTTTTTTTCTTTTATAATATAGGAGTAGCAGACGAGCATGCAGTCTACCTGATGGTAAGTGGCTACTGCCGCCCATGGACATCGGTAATCAACCCCAGATAGGTTTAGATATTCCTACCTGAGGTCGGCCACAGTTGCGCCGCTACCCCTGAGGACTAAGCTGGAACGCGTCGGAAAAGTATGTCTCCACACACCACCCGTCAAACCGGAACACAGCAGCGCCTAACACTGCTGTTATTAGGCAGAAATAGGTGTGGCGGTGGTGCCGCCGGAGTTGAACCACAAAGGGTTCTACCACTTTCAAATTACCCTTGTAGGAATGTGTCATTCTTCAGCACGCCCTACAGCACAAACGACTTTAAAGCGAATTTTAATATATAAGATGACATTGGCTTCGTCTAAATTATGAAAGTGAATTATCCTATATTTTAAACAGTCACCTTTTCTTATAATAATTTTCTAATAACCTAAGCATACAATTACCAATCAGACGTCCGAGGTTCAAATCACAGGCACTTCCGATTTCCTGAAATGCGTATCACATATATCGTGAAAGTACCTACACGTCCTTAAATTCTTTAAAAAATGTTCTCAATATTGGGAAATCTATCTCTTCGCGGTAAACCCCTCTCACTCTAAGAGACACGTGCCCAGCAGTGGGACAATAATGGATTGGTGACGATATTTAATTACATAACATGTACACGGTGTAGATCTACAAAGTCACAAAAACACTATAAGTATTTACAAAGCCAATAAGCTCATATATTTTTTGTCGAATTAAAATAGCAAGAGAGCATGAAATGATTTAAACGGGACCTATAGGGCCGAGGGCGGCAAGAGTGATATTTAAAGACATTTTTAAGAATAATGAAATAGTTCAAAAAAACCTAAAATTAGATGTCGATTATAGTTATTGATAGATTTTAAGAAAATTTGGTATGAATATAGGCCATTGCGTCTATTAATACATCTCTATTCATAGACCCGACGACCTAGATCCACGAATAATAGCCGTAGATCTATAGTTCCCGACTTAATATTATATGACTATTATTATGTAGTTCACTTCAGTTCAGAAAATGACTTTTTCATGCAGAATTATTTGATACAGAATATAAATACACTCTATACGTGTGTACCTTTTTAAACATCTTTACCATAATTTTATCTTGAAAAGTAGGTTTGCACAGTTGCACACATAATCACATAATCGAATTCGGGTTTATTTAAAAGTGTGTCTAGGCCATTGGTTTGGTTAAGTTAGGTTATATTTTTTTACTCATGTCAGTATTTATATCTACATTCTGTGCTCTTGAATCACGCATAGTACACCGATCAAAATAAGTAAATTAAATTTTAAATGCTATTATTAAGTCCTACTATATAGGCTCAAATACCACCCTAAGTTTTAACAAAATCGGTTCAATAGAACTGACAAACATAGCTTGACCTCTCTGCAGTATGCGTCGTCATAACCGCGGGAGGACAATAAAAATGCTTATAAATAACCGTTTCTTTTGCTATACTGACAAGACTGATTTTGTTGTAATTGTAATTAGAATTAATAATTAAATTTAAATGCGTAAAACTTCGCGCATTCAACAACATATACAACCATGAACACAAGTTTACACAGAGTACCTCAATGTCAAACCTTAACAATGAATCCACTTAGTTGGAGGAGATCCCGTCTGTTTGTCTTTCATTCCGTCAGCGGCGTTGTACAAACAACGCAAACAAGGTCAGGTGCTCCAGTGGCTACCAACAAAACGTCATTTAAACTATAGATAAGATAAGATAAATTTAAAGGAACACTTCACACGTCCTTCGATTACGGTACAGCGATTACTTTAGTGAGAAACATGTTTTTTTAATACAAAAGTACCAAAAGTATTTAGTCTACCTGAAGGTAATAGGCATCTGTAATTAACCCCAGATTAAGAGCCCTATCTCAGTCCTTCATCACCCGTGTAACCAAAAGACAGCAGAGCTTAACACTGCTATTAGACAGAAATAGGTTCGTGACTCCAAAAAGTTTATGAACTTTTATTATTTAAAAACAGCGTTTTCGCAAAATCAGTATGTGGTACTTACCTACCTACCTACCAACTTACCTAATAGGTACCTACTTTACTTTCATAAATAACTAGCAAATAACATTAAATACCGTACAATCTAAATCCTCCCTCAACAAAAAAGGAAAAACGCAAACATCTTATCTACTTTTAGGAAATTGCTGAAAACGTTCTAAAATATTCAGTGCCGCATTGAATTGTATGCGGAAAATTAAAAAAGTTTGGAGCAGGCACTTGTGCGACGAGTGCCTGTTAACGAGTAAACAGTCCGGCGATAAAACGTGGCTTTCAACTGTTAAAGAACTTTTAAAACGGTTACCTACTTCAAGATGATCTAGAAGTACGAGTATGTTCTGTAAACAGAAAATGGTTCTCAAACGGTAGACTCAGAGATGTTTACATTATAGTCCGCGTAAAACTGCTAGTCCGCTCTGAACTTAGAAATGAATGACGTCGCCATAGCAAATTGTGTGATGTGCGTATTGTGCGTATTAGAAATGAATTATCATTTGCTTAAAACGGTGAAGGAAAACATCGTAAGGAAGCCTGCATACCTGAGAGATTTATATAAAAAAAAACTCAACGGTATGTGAAGTCTACCAATACGCACTTGGCCAGTGCGGTGGACTATGGCCTAATCCATATCATTCTGAGAGGAGACCCGTGGGACAGTATTGAGTTGATGACGAATTGTATTATTGTTTTAGTAGATACCGTAAGTTTATGTATGTTGCATTTAAAATTAAATTGATAATTATGGCTTTTGAACGTTCTAGACGTTATGATAGTTAAACATTCAATGTGAAAAAGTCATGTAGGCATTAATTTACATAAACATAACTTTATAATACTATGTTTGTACAGGTCTTTCTAGATGTTTGTACCAGTCTTTCTAGCTTGTAGTTTACTAGTTCATGGTAGAACAAGTCGGTCATGCAACTTTTTTAGGCAATTCCGATGCAAAACATGAGCTAACTATTTCAACGGTTTATTACTGTGTTAGCAATTTGGATTGTTTCTAAGAAATATTTTAGCCTCGAAGTAATTAAAAATACCTGCTAAAATGTATTGAGAGTTATTCTCTTATAATTATTTTCTTTTAATTATTTATATATTTTTTATTTATCACTGAATCGAATATGAAATATACGGGCCGTACTAATAAACAGTTCAAGAGAGATCCTGTGAGAGATAGACAGATGGACAGACAGCGGAAGCTGCGTAACAGTATTTTGCGTAATACCTTTTTATCCTTTTAGATACGGAATTCTAAAAATGTATTTTAAAGTAAAAAAGTAAGTCTATATTAATTTATTTAATATACTATTTGTTTATGTAAATTTCGTTAACACACTCAAAATAGAACTCACAGTTAATACGTATATTTTTTTAAACTATGTGTTAAATTTTGGTATAAATAAATATTGGTTAAGCATAATTAATTAAGAAAATGAAAACAGACTGACAGATAACGGACAACTTAAACTGGGCTTATAAGCATCCCATTTTGAAGAGGACTTAAGTATATAACGTAAGTAAGTAATAAGTATTACAAAAGGATTTTTGAGGATTCTTCACTTAAAAGGCGAAAAGGGGATGCTTATGTTTATAAGCTTTGGAAATTACTGTAAGAGACTTATATTTTATGATCTGGAAATAATGTTAATAGTAATTAAAACATTTTATTAAGTACCTAACTTATGTATTTTTATTTTCGTTGGGTACGATTTATTTTTAAAATCATTCGATTTTATTTTAAAATTTATTGCGGAACTCAGGTTTAAAATATAGGTGTATTTTGAGTAATATCCAGCGTATTCCGGCTCCACATGCCAATATCTTATATATGAAATTCTCGTGTCACAATGTTATTTACCGTACTCCTCTGAAACGGCTTTACCGATTATCACCAAATTTTATATGCATATTCAGTAGGTCTGAGAATCGACTACTATCTATTTTTCATACCCCTAATGATAAGGGTTTTTCACCCTCAACATTTTTTTAATTATATGGCAACACAAAGTTAGCCGGGTCAGCTAGTTATAATAGAAAATTACAATTAACATTAACATCCACGGACTCACTTTTTTGAAGTCAATAGTTAATTTTTTTAAGTTCAATAATCAATATAATAACCATAATTATTATCAGGATTTTTATCATTTAAACATTCTTCAATTAAAATTTAAATTATTCGTGTAGTTAAAGTATTTCGTATAAATGCATATCAAACGAAAGATTACATTGAAACGGCGTTCGAGTGTCAAACGAATGTTTAATTGTTTAAATTGGCAATTATTAAGGATCGCCAAACATTGGCCCAAACATTGGTCGGAAATATCGCATTTCGGAAACGGACATGTGGGTAATTGGAAAACTAAAGTGCTTTTTGAATAACCGTCGATGGACATCGATTGACAACGATGTTTAAACATTTATTTTAATGAACCGCTTTACGAATTTAATTAGTATGGTTTGAATGTATGAAGTTTGATTTTATGATACTATAAAAAATGTTGTATATATTTAAGTGTGTATTCATAAATAAGTAAAGATTACTCACTCCTAACAAGAAAATGTTCCCAGTTTTGAGAATTGAAATAGTTGCGTAAATTAGTTTTCCCACGTCTCCGTGCTAAAATGTCCCTAAAATATTGGAAATAATTATTTATTTATTATATAAATTACGCACTAAGTATTAGTTATTTATTCGTAAATGTTCTCTAAAAATGTTTTTATTTGTCAAGAATTCAAAAAAGGAACTTACTAATAAGCTGTTTGTGGCTTCATTCAATTTCAAGGCGGCGAAGTATCTTTACTAATCTATGTGTGTACTCGTATTAGTAACTATTCCAAACGTGAAAATTTCCTAACACGCATCTACGTTATAGACTAAGTAGGAACGCCTTAGGTAAGTATGTGTTATCGTCGTTAATAAGAAGCTTGGATATTAACGATATCACATTTTTATAACGTTACATTAAAGTAATAAGTGACGCATTTGATACTACAGTTTAAAAACAGATGCGGGTAGGTGAAGTGGGGACGACACCTTAAAGGCGCTCGAATTAACAGAGAGCGACATGCTGGTCGGAGACTTCAGCAAGAACAGTCGAATAACGGAGATACTTGTGTAGTTATAATACTTCTAATCACTAGTGTGAACTTACTTACGTATAATTATTATATCGTTACTCTGTACCTTTTATGTGACTATAAGATTACACGCCTTCAAGACCTTCAAGATGACTATTATTTAATATAATTATGTAACCCTTACCCAAACATAGCAGCGGTTTACACTGTTTTTATATTAATTACCTTTAAAATCTGCGTATTGGCATTTCCTGACTCTAAAAACGATCTTATTTCATTGATAACATCCAAACACTGCTCCCGTCTGTCTTACTTTCTGTCTTCTGAACAATTTAAAAATATCATCATAACATTTGACCGTTTTACACAAATATTTTAAATTTGTGTGTAACGCCATCTAACACTATCTCATAGAAAATCGACGTATCAGAATACTATACGCTGTCAAATCACTAGAATACTACCGTATTTCACCACATACGGCACTTTTTGCAAAACAACAATATATTTGGTACATTTGTTTAATACAATCTGATTCAGTTACGTATCCTTATTAACGATGGAAAGCAAATACCTATATATCGGGAACAAGATTAAATTAAAAGTGACCATACATTAAATATTGGGTGAACATTTTCAATAAACTCACCTGCATGTATCACGGTCGTTAATTATTTTAATGAACGCACCGCAGTTTGCGTATATCCGATAATATCAATATTATAACTGCTGTATAATAATTATATTTATCAATCTGTGGTCTTCATCAACCCATTGTTGACTCACTGCTGGGCACGGGTCTTCTCTTAGAATGAGATGGATTAGGCCATAGTCCACCGCGCTGGCCAAGTGCGTATTGGCAGGCTTCACATACCTTTGAGGATTTTTTTAATCTATCAGGTATGGAGGTTTCTTCACGATGTTTTCCTTCACGGTTTAATCAAGTGATAATTAATTTCCAATATGCGCATAGTTTTGAAAAATTAGAGGCGCGTGCCTGGGATTTGAACCTCGGACCCCTCGCTCGAGAGGCTGAGTTTCTTAACCACTAGGCTATCACTGCTATATCAATATTATTGTTATTATTGTTGTATAATAATTATATTTATCAATATGTGGTCTTATAATGTCATAATAGCATCCATTTCTCTTCCCCTGAATGAAAACGACTAATGGTTATGGTGCAGAAATAACTTTAAAAGTACACTCGTATGGAGGTTCTTTCGCAGATTCTTCTCCATGGCAAAACATCTTTAGAAGCGTTTATAGATTGTTGACGTTCAAAAAGGTCTATGGGAACCACTTTAAAAAAAGAAACGTCGTTGATTATAACAGGATTGTTCAGCAAAGACTTCCTGAAAAGTTTTTCGTCCATTGTGGTCATCTTCGCGCATAGTCAAGCGGGATGAGTAAAGGAAATCATTTTTATTCCATTACTAGTTCATCTTATATCTTGCCAGCAAAATCTACGACACCAAATCCATTGCTCCCAACTTTTCGCCATCACAATTTATATCATCAGACACAGACAAAAGCAGAAAGAAGAAATATGATAATGAGTCTATAGTATAGACTCTATACAAAAAATATAATGTGTAATACATCAAATATCTCTTGTTTCGTTTAGTGTTGAAATAGTTTGAAAGGAGATAAGAATACGTAACACACTTCATTAGGCACTAGAGTTTCCCAAGAGTTTTTGTCCAAAACAATATCGCTATTTTCGGAAGCGACGTAATATCCCGAGCGAATTCCCTCGCTCCACTACTACCGGGTAAACTATAAGAGGAGATTTTAGCTAAAATACACTGACACTTCGTTTAAACAAAGGTAATGTTAATTGTCTTCCGAGAGTTTTGCTCATGTTTCCTACTAATTAAGCTTAACTGCTAAGCTAAAACTTGCTTTTTGTAATCTTTAATATATGACATATGTTTGTGTTACAACCCACATTGAACTAGAGAAATGTTATACCTTTTCCGAAAAATGTAAAGTTGGCTACCAAATGCAAAAAAGTAGGGATTTTACCTAGTAACAATTAAATTACTAGTTAAAAATGCATTAACAGAAGAACTCATTTTATTATATACTTCTTTATTGCGAGAACTTTATTAAAAAGCACCAAGGAATTAATTTATAGATACCATCTAAAATATTTATACTTTTATCGTGCGAATCTGAAATACAATCCGTTCTCTCGCTATTCGTCGACGATACGACCGGTCATCGCTTGCTATATGACATTTTCACCTCTGAACTTTTACGATTACGACACATTCACGTGATTTAACGTTCCAGTAATATTCGGTGTATTGCTGGTTATATTACGAGCTGGGCGTTATCACTATCTCCCCTTTATACACTAACGGGGTAGCTACTTTATTATGTTCTGAGAAAATAATAAATGTTACGTACAATAGTTTTTAGGACTAAAGGGTATACAATATTATCGCTTTATTGTGGTTTAATATCATATTATTTAATGAAAATCATAAAATATTATATGGATTACTTACATTCTATATTTTAGGTATGGCACATTGTCAAATTATTATCTGTAGAGTTAATACGTTTGGCTAATGGTTATGTTTACTTTGTTAGTAATTAAAGGAGTGCAACGGAATTTTAGAAACAAAACGAGATTTTAACAAACACATAAGAAAACAATTGAATAAATTAGCAACTCTTGGTAGATATTTAAGTTTTTCGACGACGGAATCGCCACTGTATAAATCCGAACATAGCCGATTATTCCCGAAAATGATTGTCGAGTTATTCATACCTATTTTTCGATTATTCAATTCAATTTCGAAATATTTGGAATAATAAATAAGTAACATTTTGAATAGTTACTATTTTGCAAATAAATTCAAGCGTTTTGGAAACAATGTTTGAATGCCGTCAATATAAATAACACGCCAATAACTTTATACAAATGGATAAAAAATATCCGCTAAATTTTCCACTGTTGCGTTCAACACAATAATTGTCGGAATATAAATATTATACGCAATGTTGTTGTGTAATTATATTTCAACAACGAGACCACATTCAAACCGCGTTTCAAAAATTTGGTTTTGCTTATCACTTAATCTGTATGAATTTATTTAAATGAATATGTTATAATTTTACAGTTATCACACGTTTGTAAATAAAAAACGTACCAAAACGTAAGATATACTTTTTAATTAAATTAAATCTACCTGACGGTAAACGGTATTTGCTATCTATATGTATATGACTCATACAAGATTGAAGTACCAAACTAGCCTGTTTTCTATGTTTCTAAGTGGTCTCTGCTGTTCATGGATATCACTGACCAACTCTATTAAACAAAGATAACAGCTGCGTTGTCGCGACTGACGACTAACATAGTCACATTATATGAAAATCAATCAGCATCGTGATAATAATTAACTAAATTTTGAAAATTCAAAGATGTGTTTAAATTCGAAACGCGGTACGGTAATGGTAAACTGCGTTTGAAACACTGGGTTATAATTGCTTCTTTTGAAATGGATTGCAGTTTGCTTTTCTTTCGTGACTTTAATTTCATTTACTAACATTAACTGAAGCCAATATAGGAAACAGCATAAAGAACAAAGTCTAAACCCTAATAATCTGCACCGATTTATTAATTCTAATATAAATTCGACTAACTAATAAGCCGTAAACCCTGTTATTTTAGGCGGAGCTCAAATATGAAATGCTAAACTTTAGACGACCCTACACCCTACGTTAGGGTGCCCTCAGGGTTGAAATATTTCACAATTAAAGCCAGAACACCTGCGTCGGGCCGTGACGAGCTATGAACACTCGCCGTATTATTGCCCTTTATGTTACAGAGACGTGGCCTGAATTTTTACTCAACCCTTACGGAGATAGGAATATATGGGATATTATTATTATTGTAAGGCTTATGCCCGTTATTAAAAATCAATCTATCCAATTTTGTCTACCAAAGATCGAGGCAATCTAGTTGGCAGCAATTGTCAAATTGAAATTTGGCAAGTAAAGTATTGGACAGATTGTATATTGATATCGGACATTAGACGACATCGTTCAGTCCTGGGTAGGTACACTGAGAATTAGACCGCGTTATTCTGTTGATTGATATACTTCAGATACTAGATAATGTTTTCCTTCGACATTAAACCATTTGATAAATCATATCTAATACATACTTAATTTCGGAAAATTAGAAACTCAGTTTTAAGCCTCTTATGTGAATACATAGAAATAGGCTTTCACTACCAATCACTTAGCAAGTATCAAATTTAAACCCCTGACGCCCGATGAGACGGGCAACATTTATAATACGAGGCTTTACGTTGCAAACATTTATTTAAAAATCAATATCGAAAACAAGTACCGTAAATCAAGTAAATGTACCGTAAACCTCATAAAGTGTAAACCAATAAATTGACAAACGCTGACTGTCCAGCCAGGGGAAGTCAACCGACGGAACGCATACGAGGCTGCTATTTGTCATGTTGAGTCCACAGCACCCAATAACTGTCGAGTTGTCTGCAACGCTTGCAACTGGCCTGCTGACTAATCGACGACTGACGGAGAACTTCGGTCTTAGGAGGAGTTTTTCCGTATTCGCTGCGAACGCAAAACCGCAGCACTTATAAGATTATGAAAATTTAAATGACAGTTGCAGTTTACAGTGTATGTTTTTTTTCTGCCGCTTATGTGGTTGTTTGCTAAGTCTGCGACGGTGGGTAACAACTTACTAACGAACTAAAAAGGCTTTGTTTCGATCTAAAGACATTGAGCGTCACAGTCACGGGACGTGACAGACAAAAGCATATTTTTCTATAGAATATTGCAAAAGGCACGGTTTATGAGGCTGTGTTAGACATCAAATATAGGTCTGTCAATACAGAGTATATTTATGTCTGCCACAACACGCGCTTGACACGTTCTATGTCTGTACGAGTATGTAAACGAACCTATATAAGTATCCGTTTATGAAACACATTAAACATTATGTTCATATGATCCTGTTTCCATTAAATTTTAACGAGTTTTTTCCTCATTCAATCAATCATAGGATAGTATCTGATTTCAATATTTCAATTACTGTACAATCAATTATCATTCATCCATAAAATTGTTTGGCATTAATAAATTTATCACAATTCGAGAATTTTAAATCAAATGTAAACGAATTTAAATTACATGCGAAATATCTATTACATTTTAGCAATTTCAATTACAATAATAATAATACGAAAATCGGGGTTGCCAAAGTTACAAATCAGTGATAAATATAATATATGGCATGTGATTTTAAATCTTTATTTAGATCGGATCTTAAAAGAAAGTCGAACTATATTTGTTCTACCTTTTTACTATCTTTAAGAATATATAAATAAGATCATCGTCAATAATTAAAATTTAAAATAACGAAATTTACGGTTTTCCATATTTATTCCATATTGATGCTTCCTTCTCGTTTGTGCCATGGACACACAAAAATAAATACAAAAACACCCAGTGCACAATCTTCATTTATATACATTATAACTGCTAGTTTTACTCATTACATAATGAGAATTGTCAAAGTATTTTCGTAATTATTTTCCATGAGAATAAGAACTTTCGATATTATTTCCTCTTAATACTCGTAAACGACTTAAGGGAATCCGTTTAAAATTTACCACATTTAAAACTTGTCTAATAAATAATGTATAGCAACACTTCCAGCGAATATCAACCCGAGTACGGTAGGTAAACAGGAAAGCTGTGACGTAAATAATTACACGCGCCGTGAGCACGAAACGAGTTATTAGGTAGAAGTGACTGCCCTTTGTTATGTTTCCAGTACCCCAGAGAGCCGAAGTTTGGGAACCGTTGACTTTATTGCTTTGAATTTGAACCCACATTATTTTATTTATTTCGTAATTAAGTTGACACATGAAGTTTGATATTTGTATCGAATTCGTATTAAATGTATATAAATAAATGAAATTTAAGCATTTGCTCCTTATTTCCCTAAAAACGCATTTTTTTATATCCATAAATATTTTATTAATGTTAATTGATAAAACGAGTTATTTTGAGTGTCACAATTTTTTGTCTGAAAAATATTTTGCTAAAATATTTAGGTATCTTGCGAAGAATTTGAAATATAAATTGTTATAAATGATTGTTTTTAAAAATATAGACCAACGTTACACCCACAATTCAGATGAAACCAACGACCCTCATATGTTAAGATCCTTCAAGCCATTTAGACTGTCAGGCGTTCCAAAGAATGAGACATTAATTCGAAAATCATTACCTTCTATAGTTGGGTAAAAATTAAACATTATAAAATTCAAATACTGTATTTTTACACGACCGTGTTCGTTCGTAAATGATAAAGTTTGAGAGCCGCTGATATTTTATTCCCTTTTTTGCCTGTATTTTCATCCCCTTGCTTTTTGTGGGTAAAAGGGTGCAATAAGCTCGGGTCGGACTTGGTTAAATTGTCATTATTTGAACCACTTCTCACTACTACATATTAATGAGGTTTTTTGTTGCTTTAACTGAGTGGTCTATATTGAATTTTGTTTTTGAATAATATTTTATGTGTTAAAAGTATTGGGTATAATAAAACCGGCGGTACTTTTATAACATATGCTATACAAAAACCAAACGTATTTTGCATTTTCAAATTCGTATTAGTACAAAGTTTACTAGCATAACAAATATTTGTAAAATAAAAAGGAAATGTTTTTGCAAATAAATGCTTATAAAAATAGTAATTAAACATTCAAGACAAGATTAAAGGACAGAGGCTTCAATTACTTAAGTCCCACTTAGTTTATACTACTACCTAAATAATAGAAGTCAGCCCTGTTTTATCTATACTATACTATATATTATATATTATAAAGTATACTATATATATACTTTAAAGAGGAAAACTTTGTTTGTTTGATTGTAATGAATAGGCTCAAAAACTACTGGACCGATTCTAAAAATTCTTTCACCGTTCGAAAGCTACATTTTCCACGAGTATCATGGGCTATATCTTTATATATATATTTCTTATGTGCGTGTGTATGTCACTGAACTCCTCCTAAACGACTGGACTGATTTTCATGAAATTTGTTGTGTGTGTTCAAGGGGACTTGAGAATGGTTTAGATTCACAATTTAGTCCGTGGGAAAAGGTTTTTTTTTAATTAATTTTCCATTCGTAAGTAGTTGTTGATTTTGGAATGTTTCACCTTGGACTCGACAGACTTCGCTACCATCGCAGTTTCAAATATTCTATCTATTTTTCAAACCCGTAAGGGTTGTTCACCCTTAACATTTTTTTTATTTATATGGCAATACAACGTTTGCAGGGTCAGCTAGTCAGATATAAATACATAATTATTCTATAGATTAAAATATTTTATCTACCACGGAACGGTATCTATATACGAGTATATAGATATAAATTATCTATTAAACCCCATACGTAAAATAATACATTTACATCATTCGCGACCCGCGTGGTGGAGCAGGCACCATACCGGTCTGGCACGCAAAGGGTTCCGGGTTCGATTCCCGGCCAGACACATATCTGAATGATGAATTTAGATATTTGTTCTGGGTCCGGGTGTTTGTGTATACAGACGAATACACAAACACCCGGACACGTGTCCATGGCACCCACACTACAAGGAATCCTAGTGTGGGGCTGTGAGTGTAACGTTTATGTTTATTCATACAAAATAATCGTAGTAAAACATTTACAAAGCACGAGGGTCGTAAGTATGAAACGCTTACATCATTTGCAGAATACACGGGAATTTGGTACTTAGCGACATATAATACGGGGTAATTTGGTGTAGCACATTTTCATAATGCACAGCTTGCGGTCTGTTCCAAGTAGTGTAATTGAATAATAATGGTTGTTAAAACAATCCTTTAATTTCCTTCAATCACCCCAATTTTATGGTAAAACATACGAGTAGTGCTTGCAAATGAGGCCTGTGACACGAAACTCAAAATTAACACGCAAGGTTGTAAAAAAATGAGCTTGACATTGCATTGAGCTTGTGTTTTTTTTATAATACAGGAGTAGCAGATAAGCATGCAGTCCACCTGATGGTAAGTGGACATCTGTAATCTACCCCAGACAGTAGATTCCTGCCTGAGGTGGGCCACAGATGCGCCGCTACCCCTGAGGACTAAGCTGAAACGCGTCGGAAAAGTATGTCTCTCTTACCACACCCTTCAAACCATTACACAACAGCGCTTAACACTGTTGTATATATATAAGGTCACCTGTGGTTGATTGGTAAAAAAAGTCGTCAAGACATCGTATACTTCGAAGGACTCTAAATATCTTGAAAAAGTAAAATACGCATCGTCTCCTCTAAAGCCTTTGCGTGATAAAGAAAACTATACTTCTATTTACACTTTTGTCCAATCAAACCAAATATTATCTGTCTATCTAGACAAAAAAATCACATAAAAATGAAATCCTCGTGCAAACTGGAAATCATTAATTCTTGGCAAACTCAGCTAACGGAATATCCGCAAAGATCGCCGACATCAATACAGTAGGGGCGCCGAAAAACAAAACTTTCCGTATAAAATACACCCCAACCGGAACCACGTAGGATTCGGCCCGAAAATTGAGCCACCACGCGGACCCAAGTAATAACGGTTCTATATCTCCGACTTAATAAAACCTCCATACAGTAGCATTACCATGAGTTGGCATAGAAACGCCACTATAGAAATGGTAAATAGAAAACTATTGTCATTTTGCTAGTGAATAACATAACTACTATCGTTACTGTATTTCTTGACAACGTCTGTCAAATTAATGACTCATGGGACCGAATTTGTATGGCAATAGATCATAATGACATTCGCTAGCGATTTGATTTCGATAGGTTTTTTACGTATCGAGTTACGTCACTACGGATTTTAGTTCTACGAGTAACCATCAGAGGCGCTGTACAATTTTTCATACATTTATTTTACGCAGTCGCTAGCGAGTAATACTTTTGTAAACTCATGGTAGTCCTACAGGATTGGAACAGTAAAGAGAAACAGTGGCGTTGCTCGCTTTTTATTAAATGAAGGCGTTATAATTTTATTTTTATTTTTTGTAAATGGTAATTATTATACATTTTTTAGAAGATGACGCTATTGTCAAAGGAATTTTGCTGTTGTTTGTGCAGGAATATCGAGAATTCTCCTATGTTCCTATTATTTCTGTTTTAGAAAAAAATGTCGTTGGTAATAAACGGTATGCAAGAAAGACCATCTTTTATATTGACCGAAATGCAGAGATTAACAAGAGTCCAATTTTGATTTTAATGGAGAAGTAAAACTTATTTTGTAAAGGTACCAAACAAGCGTTACACGTTACGGAAACAAATATTTTTACGGAAGTCTAAGTGCAAGTTGTACTGGGCGTTTTATATACATACGAGTATATTGAAGCACATAGTAGGGACTTGATATCTAATGTTATGCGATAATTACTAACCATAAACCGAAAATACAATTATGTAGTTATATATAATTTAGGTCACATCTGGGCGTTTTATATACATCCGAGTATATTGAAGCACATAGTAGAGACTTGATATCGAATATTATGCGATCATTACTGACCATAAACCGAAAATACAATTAGTTATACATAATTTAGGCCAAACATCCCTTCCTGATAATGTTCAAGACGAAACACCTAATACTAAGACTGCCCTTTCAAGTTTAATAGCTAAAATTAGAAAACGGATACAAATAGCCTTTAGCCATGACATCAAATTGTCTTTGATATATCTCTTACACTTTATAACATCCTGTATAAGACCCAAAATATATAGTTACGCAATTAATTGGAAGAGCCAGTACCGAGACAGCCCACTTTGTCTCCCGAGGCGGTATTAATGGAGTTATCACAGAACTATATTTATCAAGGATTTGACGGCTCGCGAGTGTTAAGGCTTACAAGGACGCTGACGCACGCCTAGTTTCGCTCGGAATTTCTGACGTATGGGAGTAATGCTAGCGAGCAGTTACGACGTTAAAACACACTGCTGTCACTACACGACTTTATTGTTTTTACGTTTTACAAAAAACTTTTCCCCTCACTTTTCTTTTATAGAATCTAACACAAATGTTTCGCGCACGCGGATTAGGTGCGACTGCCGGCCACATGGTTGCAAGGTGTTATATATTCATTAAGAATGATGAGGTCGGCAGTATATTACTAAAGAATATTGAATATAACAGAACTGACAGTTAATCCGCATCTGACAGTAATTTGCTTCTATTTTTGTATACAAAGTGGCAGGTAATGTTTTAGACCATATGTAAGTCTACTTTATTCTTTGGCACGCCCTACACCCTACACGACTCGCTGAATTTTACGAAAGTGTCGTTGGATTTGGCTAAATTTTGGGAGTATCATAGAATGTTGTTATGACGACGGTTATTAATAGAGTTAATAAAATAATGAACTATAAACATAATTTTATTATGACATATTTTTTTAAAGAAATGAAATTACAAACTGGCATGTCTACTTTGGACTAAGTATTTGACATATAGACATGAAATGGGATTGGAGGGCTATTTGGAGTATCTACTTATTCACAGATGCATTGTTAGCTGTAAATAGCTTTTAAACGATGTCCTAGTTTGACTCATAACGCTGCTGTCATACATTATTAACAAACTCTTTTATCAAGTTCAATATAGGTACGCTAAGCTGAGGGTACATCAACCACTATGCTATCACTGTCATAACATCACATTCTCTTATAACTCCATAATTAATTTTATCCGCTAACAATAATCCGAGCTCATACGCCTTCCGCTCCAACTAACAACCTACCTTTACCTACACCGCAGCGCCTTTGTTTAGCGAAACTAGCTTCCAGGAGTAATCTCGACAATATTTCAAGATGATCTATACTCTCTATTAGCTATCTCGGAACTCCATCTTTAATCTTTAAGGTTTAAGATTGTAAAGTTAAACGCAGATATTGCTATTGAAATATGATACGGGTAAGCGGTGCAGTCGCATATTGGTTTTTGTGAGTTAGGAGTCGTATTTTATCGATACTAGGGTTGTGCTTTTATGTTTATGAAATATTGAAGAAATCGGTTTTAAATTTTCTTTTAAGTTTGTACCATCGATCAGTTCTTTAAGAGAGGGTTTGTCTTGGGAAATAGACAAAAAGCTGTATAATCCAAGAGTTAATAAAATAATGAACTATAAACATATATTATTTTTTATTTTATTGGCCAATCAAAACAACTATACTAAAGTTAAAGAATCGTTTGCATTCAAATATGTATATTTGGTTTCTCCAGTATTCCAAGTTGTTTGTGTAACAATTAAATTAAGCTTCTTAAAAACGAATCGGCTTATTATTATATTGAGTTGAATTATCTTTCTTTTATCTTTATTACCTTTTATCGGTAAATGCTGAAGTTGTAGCTTTCCTCTTTTAATACGACGTTTTTATTTCTTCAAACCTAACAGAAACTTGTACGAAACTGATTTCGTCAGCAAGCCTCAGTACACGTCAGCTACATTGCTATACCGCGAAATAGGTCACTACAAATGCAAACTCATGATTGTACCAAACGCAGTACAAAACGCTCATGCGCTCCATTTCCGCAAAATTGTAATACTTGAGTGGCGGATCGAAAATCCATAAATGGCGTATCGTTTGAAATGCATACCAAAATACAAATTTCATACCGACCACACATTTTCCTCTTAGTATCGAAATTCTGAATTTACGTTGCCAATGCCTACTTACGGTTCGCCATAGACGGCAACTAACAGCCTCTAAAATATTAGTAATTTACATATGATATTGTGTGGTTACTGGCAGTTCGATTATTGTTTAGTTTCTTTATTAATAAAATAAAAACTATGTACTGTGACGTCATACTTATTCCCCCCAAGAATCCAGGTTCATTCAGGCTGATACGCTACCATATTTTTTTTAACCAAAAGAATCACGAAACCCTTATGACTAATAGTTGTTAATTCTACGAGAATCTTAAGTTTTTAAATTACTTTCAAATGTTGTAAGTTTAAATAATTCACACGGGACATCGATCACAATTCTGATCTTACTAGTATAAAGTTCTGGGTTCAATCCTGGCCCGGTAAACGTCAAAATAAATAATTTGGAATTCGTTTCAAGTTTGACTAAAGAACACCCTTGATTGAAGGTGGTAGAACCCTTTGTGGTTCGACTCCGGCGGCACCACCGCCACACCTATTTCTACCTAATAACTGCAGTGTTAGGTGCTGCTGTATTCTGGTTTGAAGGGTGTGGTAAGGGAGAAAGACTTTTCCGAGGCATTCCAGCTTAGTCCTCAGGGGTAGCGGCGCATCTGTGGCCGACCTCAGGTAGGAATATCTAATCCTATCTGGGGTTTATTACAGATGTCCATGGGCGGCAGTAGCCACTTACCATCAGGTGGACTGCATGCTCATCTGCTACTTATTTTATATAAAAAAAAACCCACCACTTAAGCTATCTACCCTTTATGTGACATAACGTAAAAATAGTTAAGCGTTTACCGTTAACACGTTATTAAAGATAAAATCTCCCTCAAAAGATGTATCTTTTTACAAGATACGAGACTAAGCGAGACTGTTTAAGCCCCTTTCTTAAGGTAGATAAGATCGCTCCGGTCTTCACACAACTTCTTTCATTCAGTAAGTCAAAGGCGGTACTCTTGGCTTAACACTTGACACTATAAGGATACCGTTTGGATTAAATTTATGAAGGTTTTTTTATAAAGCAAAAGAATATAGTTGTTTTTTTTAAGTTGACTTATAGGGGTGTTTAGGAAAATGATAATTTACAAAAGCGACAGATAAGAAACGAAGACGAAAAAGCGACAAATAGATTTAGAATAACTAGAATAAATAGATACTATAAAATACGGTACATTGCATTATTTGTCCATAGATTAGTAAAGATTACTCAGTCCTAAAAAAAAAAAAAAATCTTAAAGGTATGTGAAGTCTACCAATACGCACTTGGCCAGCGCGGTGGACTATGGCCTAATCCTTCTCATTCTGAGAGGAGACCCGTGCCCAGCAGTGGGACAGTAATGGGTTGATGATGACTCAGTCCTAAAAAGAGAATGTAAACAGTTTTGACTATTGAAATGGTCACTGACATCTATTTTCGTGTTTGAAAAATATTTAAAAAATGAAGTTTGCAGATTATTTACGAATGAAACGATATATCTCCGCACTTTTTCTTCGATTTTGTGTTTTTGCAGCACTTTACTGCACATATCGGCATTGTTCGGCTTAATGGCTTCCGTCAATTACAAGGCGGTGAGATATATAGATATCTCACTGCCTCAAATACGATGACACATACATAGATGAGTATAGACTCATCTATGTATGTGTCATCGTACATTTTGTACCAATCACGTTTTGTCATGTAAATACACACGCACATAGACGCTTTTGTTATTTCTTATTAAATACGACAAAGACTTCTTCCTTAAAAAACTTCTTACTTTAGAAGTACAAACAGGCAATATTATAAAATGCACTCAACCCAGTGCTAACTACAATGACAAAACGTTCATTATTCGCATATGGTCGTCTTTAAATAAAATAATAATTGTAGTCGACCCAGATAACTATAATTACATTAGCATTACATTAATCCATGGTCTTAGTTATATACGAAATAAAGTTTTTTTAACCCGTCCTAAGTAGATAAGATCGGCCACGTCTTCAAGGAAGCCATTAACTCGTGCAAAGCAGGTATGCACTCTGCATGCAGCAAGTTTGCTTTCATAGAGATTCAAAGGAGATACTAGATACTTCAACGTCTAGTGTACATCTTATATATTGTTACCGTGTTACAGATTTTTATATAACTATATCAAAGTATATAATGATTATGTAGTTTCGTATCTGTCGTTATTTTTTTATTTGTCTGGTAATAACGACTTTAATGAGATTTCAATATTGTTAAGGTCTCTTTTGTCTTTAACAAGCTCCCTGAGTTCAAAAAGTAATAGTATTTACTTATTATTACTTTAGTAGGCAAATTTCAATTATAAAAGATCGCTAAAGCACTTCCTAAACTCCCAAAATATTTGCTACATCATCCGATAAACAAAAAATGTCCGGAAAGCAATATGGACCGCCATAAATTACTTACACAACACTAAAAATCGAGTACAATTAAACCGGAACTTATAGTAACGACCGATAGAGGTCCTAAAGTAATATGTTACGAATGGGCCTCAAATTACAACATTCCGTATTACCATTAGAAAGGTCTAGTAGCTGAAGGCTTATCGTCCATTACTATTTGGTAGGATAATAAGGTTCTTTGCCGAAACCCTAAAAATTCCTTAAATACTTTCAAAAATAAATCTAAGATTAATCCATATCAATTTCAGTTTATTCATAAATTGCTTTAAATTCTCCAAAATATACATCATCCTGTATACAAATTATCCGAAAAGCAACATCGACCGCTATAAATTACAAGCATCGCACTAAAAATCGAATACAATTAAACCGGGCATTACAAGACCCGGAGTAATACGTTACGAATAGGCCTAAAATTACAACATCCTGTATTACCATTACAAAGGTAGGGCTGTGGACCCATCGTCCATTACTTAGTGGCAGGTTAATAAGGTTCTTTGTTGGAACCCTCGACGCTTTCACAATTTCCCCGTGAATGCAGCTTATCTCCCGGCTTGTTTGCTCGCGTCCCAGTAAAAGAAGCAAGATGCACGCCAATTTTTGCAGCGTTAGTTGGTAATTATGGACGCAACGCGAGATACCGTCAGTACTTTGAGATAAAGGAAGTCTTTTGATGTAAAAATTATTTCACTAACAGCAAGGGGCTTTATGATGTAAATAAAAACGTAGCCCGTTGACACAGCCCGATAATAACTTATCAAGATGCTCTCGTCGCTCAAATCCGCCTGAGTTTGGATAGCCCACTTCGGGACGAAATGGAAAATTAATGGCGCGGAAGTAAAACTCTGGATCAACGCGAGACAATAGACTGGGAAGTTCAAATTGATATTAATAGAAACATAAAGTGCGAGAATTGAGCCCATAAAGACATAATGTAGAAGAATATAATGCAACAGTCATGCTGTAATATTTTCAGCGGTATATTAATACACTAATGGAGATAATCTCTTATTTCATTAAACATAATTACGAGTAATTTTATTCTTCCGTACAGTAATTTTATTCATCCGTAAAGTACTTTGCCTCCAAGCATTAACTTTGTACGAGTTAAAAATAGACTTACAAAAATATTTTTATTTAAATGCGTGAATCATTTTGTCACAAATAATAATGCAGGTTCTATAGAGATGGTCTAAGACCTACACACTCATTCAAATATTCACATCATCAAACGCCTACGTCACCGCCCCATAATCCTTCACAAAAAATTTTTGCTTTAAAATATGCTTTACCTTCCTCCACTGGCTCAACCGCGACATCATGGGCATAATATTATATTTTTATGAAACACATTTCTAATAATTACATTATAATTTAATATACTGTTCGAACCAATTTGTAGTTCCAAATTTTCAGCTAATCTTGCTATTCGATCTTTTGATTACACTTGCGTCAAATTTATATTAAGCTCTTGCATTTAATTGCTAACACAAGGGTTTTGTAATTAAATATTGTTAATGAGTCACCATTAATTCATTATTAACGTAATGCTTTGGTTGGTCTTCTCTCATAATGAGGTCTTCATGAAGACGAGAGGAAAAATTATCTTGAGTTTCCCAACCTTGGATTTTCAAAAAGAAGCATAAAATATCACTGGAATTCCGCTGCTTTTGAATCTTCATACATGCTTTCAGCATTGCTATATAACTAAACATATCCCTTGTTTTGCTTTCCCATATTCTGTTAGTTTACTCAAAATTGAATTCGTGATCCCAACGCAGGGTCACTGGCCGTTCGTATAAACGTTATTAAACTTAAATAACATCGTCAATTCATGCAGAAATTTCCTATTACGGGGGGATAGAAGGAAATTCTCTTATCACGAGAGATTATTGGGCCGGGATTAATATCTATCGGTGGCGCCTCCAGTGCTCTAGATAGGATTTTTGCTAGGGTTGACGATCTGAGATCGATTAATCGAAGAATCGATCTTTTGGGTCAAAACACGATTATTTTAATCGATCTCCAGTAATGGATCCATTCAACGAATCGTTCTTTCATCCTAGAAAATCGAAAGTCGATCTTTTTGAAGTTGGTTGAATATGTTTATAGACAACTTTTGCTGACGGTTACGTATTTCAGTATTATGACCTTATTTCGTTGTCTTCGTCCTTTTGCGCTTGAAAAGCTCAAAGATAGATTTTTGGAGAATCGATTCTTTAAGCCTCGATTTTGTGAATCGATTTATTACACTTCGAATCGAATCGATTCAAGAATCGATCTATTTCGGAAAGTATCGCCATCCCTAATTTTTACCCGATAAATCCTTTGTGGGTTGTGCCATCTTGTTTGTTAGCAGCTAGATTGGTAGCGAGCGGTACACTACGATAGTGTACACAGATTAAGAATGGAATAGAAAATTTCTGGTGGCACGCGAAAGTCGAATATGGGTCTTGAACTAGCTTTAGTAATAATAAAATATTCAGAAGCGTAGTCGATCTTTGGCGCAATGGTTGGTATGTTGGGGACATTGTGTCACGTAGAGGATTATTAGATTTACTGGACGGACGCAACTACATAATTAAGATTTAAGCGATGAGGTGACTTATGGTGCAATTCTTGGGGCAATCGATCAGTATGTTGCAAAAATTATACTTTGATATGAGGTCATATGTACTACGTATAAAGCTGAAGAAAGCGTAAAGTTAATACTGGAAGTATAGCGTTGTATAAGGTAGAACATAGATGCAAAGACGTATCTAGGAATTTCGGTGAATTTAGCATATTTAAATTCTGCAGAATTGCTTGGAGTGGTAAGTTAAACTTTTTCTAAAGACCAATGCATGCGTGATTCGTGATGCATGATCAGTAGTTACTGATTTCATGGTAGACAAGAATAAACAAAACGATGTTATCACACCATCAGCGAAATATCCAATAGTTAAACGGAACAATAATACTTATTTGACGGGGAGCAGAATCGCTCATTCATATTCATAAGACGTGAATGTAGTGCTTCGGGCGTTTCGACAGGGCCCGACGAAATGTGTGTTTTGGTGAGAACTCATTAAAATTCCACGCTTCATAATAAAACGTTAAGGATTTTTGTCATGTATGAAGATGTCGTGCGGTGGCTGTTCTCATTATTTAAATTAGAATTTGAATGTGTTTGCCGGATCAAAAGGGGTTGGCGTATTACGTTTTGTGTTAAGTGGATTTATTTATATACAAATATGTATAAGTGTCGTTTGGCAGGCAACTTTGAGGTGCGTTTTCAAGCTATTCTGAGCTGTTAGTTTTGTTAATACTAGCAAATACAAAGGTTCCTTAAATACATAAGCATTTTTGTATTGCACTTTGTATTCTTTCCTATGTAATTGACCTTTCCTTTGTATATTTGACAATTTTGGCTTAACTGAAAGATACATCAGTTAAGCCAAAATTGTCAAATATAAAAAAAAATGCTGAATTCTAGTAGTTAACTATTAGTTGTATTTTACAAGCACTTAAACAAAATATAATTATTTTAATAAACATCCAAACATTTTAAAAAATAACATTCCGTTTTACTTCGTCTTCCTTTAAGACCGACATAAGCCGTTTTTTGAAATATAATTCAAATTTTGAAGCTGATGTGTGCAAAGGGTTTATTCAAAGTCCTTGTGTTGTTTGAAATAAGCAAATTAGCATTTAGATTGCTTCTGGCAGTGAGACACATGGTTTGACAATTCAAATAATTTGCGAAGCTTCATCAAATATTTAACGACTGCAGTTTCTAGAAATGAGACTAAGATTTAATTGCGAGGAGTATTTCCGACTAGATATTTAAGTTGTTGTCGCTTGGATTTCTGGTATTAAACATAATTATTATTATTGAGATTCTGACAAGTACGTGGCTTAGAAACAAATGCCAACTTAATAATGTGCGAAGTGGAGGGTTCCACCATCAAATTGTTTTCATAGCAGCCATAGGAGTAGATACATTCTAAAAATTTTAACTATCTACCTATAACTATATTGATGATCAGACGCCATAGGCTTAGTTTAGTAATAAGGGTCCGTTTTTACTTGAAAGATAGGTACGGAATACTAAAAATGATATAAAATTCCATTTCCATCCAAAGCTAAATTTGAAATATTTTAAAAACAATTGACGAAAATAGACAAATATTTCTGTGTTGCAGCTCCAAATAGAATAGAACGAAATTCAATTTCACGTACGTAAAAGTCTTATTCTCGAGTCAATGGATCTCGGAGTATGTGTTCAAAATCCTTGTCGGGTTTGACGTAGAAATATTAGCATTTAGATTAAGTCTCTGTTGGTGAGACACATAGCGTTCACAGTGGACCAATTTTTCACAATCATTTTGCAGGGAATCCTAAAATCGCTTTTCTTACTTCGCAACTGAATATGAGTATAAATGCGAAAAACGTGGGCAGAGTAACGATTATACATTTAGTCATATATGTTACTGGTCTTACAACACCATCAAACTTTTATGCCAAAATGAGGATATGAATGAAGAATGAACACAAAAATGCTAAGCAAAACCCAGTGGAGCCATGAAGGTGTAGAGAATGCATTCATCAGTCATCAGGTATTAAATGTTCATAATTTTAAATTATCATGACTGGTTACTGCAAAAAAATAATGAGAATAAGGATTCAAAGCAAAACTACCAGCGCAGAAATTTACCACCGTACCATGGGTATATAGGTTTTGCCTTGAAAAACTATTAGGAAGATCTGATTCCGTCTTGGATTCAATCTCTTAGGACAACTGACCTAAGACCGAAGTATGTCTCTGTTCGAGACCAACACCACACACTAAAGGACATTCTAACGCCAAATTCAATCTAAGGCCACTGATGTCTTGTCTCCGAGTCAATGGCTGTGCGCTCAAAATCCTTCTCGCTTGAGATTATTAGCATTTAGATTATGTCGGAGACACATGGGCTGGGCTGCTTTGCATGGTTTGTGAGGGCGCGAATTTTACGGACATAATTGAGTTGCGTACTTTATTCACGTTGGACTTCTGTTTGATTTAAACTGGCTAATTAAATGCTTATTTACCTTAATTGGTTGTCATGTTTGTTTGTTATTAAAAGGAATGTTTTTGGTTACGATGTTTGGATATTACTATTTCATGTAATACAAACATTTTAAGGTTTGATAGTTTCAATACATTGCGGCGCTTGGCGGAGCGGTCATCATATCGGTCAGACAGTGGGTTCCAGGTTCGATTGCCGGCCAGACAAATTTCGAAATGGTGAAATAATATTCCTAGCCTGGATGTTTGTCTATTCGTCATTGTTTGACTCATGTAACCCACGACACAGAAAAAATATTAATTATGAGCTTAGAAAGTGTTATTACTGGAAGGAAATACGTTCATCTCTGTCACCCTAAACCGCATAAATTTGCTATTTTCATAACGTACAAATATGCAGCTGTTATTCTGTTGTAAAAATAAATTGCCATCAAAGCGACAACGACGTATTGTAGGTCAAAGGAAACTTGTTGGTTATGCACGTCAGTGGCGCAAATTAGTTTGTCCCATCGCATCCATTGATCGTACGCTTACAACCACAATATGACATACCCCGCCATCCCTTGCATATTAAAATGCAAATCGAAGTCGGCGGCGGCGGCGTAATTTTTTCGACGAATCGATCCGTCGAGCGTAATCGAGCCGGGCATAGTCACGTTTGTAATATTTTCGTCGGCTGTCGTAAGGACCGACGAATTTGCTATTCCAATATGTGCACACGTAAAATTCGTCGGCGCGGCCAATAAAATTCTTAATCGAAAATTAATGATGCTGAGTGCGGTCGGTCGGTGTCGAGATGAGTCGTTGTTTCTGTAATTTTGTGGAGTCGGCTTCGGTTGTATCGTTACGTTCATTAATTGCCTTCATAAGTTCGCCGCCGGTCGTTTTATCGCCGACGCAGCCGCGTCTCGCTTATGCAAATGATACACGCCACGTGCTAGTAACGATGTCATTACAATTTAAGAAGTAAAACAATAACTGAAAGGATGGTCTCGGACGTGTGTATAGATATTAGATATACTGTTTGAGGTTGAGATTTAATTGTATTTATACTCTATTGGTTATCGACATTGGTAACGATTTATATGTAGACACCTTTTAAAAAAACTAAGTAAATTTTAAGGTCACATACAGTTTACTTTTTAGACCCAATACTGAATCTACCAAGAAAGTTATTCCTAACACCATAAATCTTAATGTATTAAACTTTGTAACTATAAGGTATTATTTATTTTAGGAAATATTAAATACTATAATTAATCCGTAGTATGTACTTTTATTATGTAGGTGTTTATTAGCTTTTTCGTATTACTTTATTATGTGTAGTTACCCTTTATAAAGCCAAAAGTTCTAGTTAAGCGAAATAAGGACAATAATCCTTTAAACCGGCGGAAAATCGAAATAAAAGATACATTCCGAATACCGACATACGTGATGTCGTACAAACTAAAGATCTCATTTTAATAAAGCCGCGTACATAATTATGCAGGGTTGGACCCTACGCGGGTGCGACTTTCGGTCGCATTTTATGTTAATGTGCACCCGCCCTTATGCTAATGACGAAATATGAGAGTATTCATACGGAACGACTATTTAACCCTCTCCATTTGATGTATTGAAGTAGTACGTAGCACATCATCATCATGATTACTGTAGAAGCGTACTAAACGTATGAAATCCGAAATTTCCGAAAAGTTCGTTTGAAATGAGCTTTATTGATTTAAGTTCTTGATAACTAAACTACCTTCATAATATTGGTTTAGGTGTTCAAAAATGAAATTTGACGTTTTTTTTCATTTTATTCAAAGTTAAAAGACTTATTTAGACAGAAATTTTCCTAAAGCTTAAAAATAAATGCTGCAATAACTCTGAGGATTAAGTAACAACGCCCTGAAATAAATTTAATGCGTCCTACACCTTATGTAAAACGTAACCTTTCATTGCTATTATTAAAACTAAAGAAATGAATTAAAACGACTTATTATGTTTTTTTTAATAATATGGCAGTAGCAGACGAGCATGCAGTCCACCTGATGGTAAGTGGCTACTGCCGCCCATGGACGTCTTTATTCAACCCCGGATAGGATTAGATATTCCTACGTGAGGTCGGCCACAGATGCGCCGCTACCCCTCAGGACTAATCTGGAACGCCTCGAAAAAGTATATCTCCCTTACCACACCCTTCAAAACGGAACACAGGAGCGCCCAACACTGCTGTTATTAGGCAGAGATAGGTGTGGCGGTGGTGCCGCCGGGGTCGAACCACAAAGGGTTCTACCACCTTCAATAATCAATATTTTGAAAAAAAAAATCCATTTAAATGATTATTAAAGTCTACCTTTGTATGTTTGTGTCAGTATTTACGACATACCTTCGTAGACATAAAGATATTTTATTAAAATTGTACCCTAAAATATTCTAAGAAGCCTTATTAAAGCCCCGAAACGAAACGTAAACGAAATTCCCGAATTAATTTCCGGAAAGGCGATGCATAAAATATTTACTGGCTAATAAGCGAACTTCAGCAACATTGCACAGACGGCTTACTTCGTTAGCTTTGTTTATAACTTTATAACTTATATTCGTGCACCTTATAACTATATAACTTAATGGTCACAATAACCGAACTCGTAAAGTGCGTTCACGGTTTTATATATTTAATATCTTCAGTCGTAAATCCTCCCGAGGAATGAAATACGTTCTGTGTTACAGTTTATTTCGTACATAAAGGCTGTCAAAATAAGCTCATGAAAACTGGTGAAGTTGAATAAATAGAATAGAGAATAAACAATAGTAGCAAACGAGCATGCAGTGTATAGTCCGCGTCAAACTTCTAGTCCGCTCTGAAGTTGTTTCGCGGAACTACAAGCTTATACTACGTAGAAACAATAGGGAACAATAACGCAGCTAAGTATCCATTGGCGAGAGCGGACGTGTGCCAGTGGAGTCCCATGCTGTCTTCGTCCAACTAATATCTACATTTTTATGGCGACGCGACTCGTTTCTATATTCAGAAAGGGACCAGCAGTTTGACGCGGACTCTACCTGATGGTAAATACACAGCGACCGCGGACATTTATAATCGACCCTACTAAAGACTAGAGTTCTACCTGAGCTAGGTCATAGTTGTAGCTACCCCTGAGGACTACGTTAGAAAGCCTCGAATACTTATACTTCACCTACAATCTAGGACGTAACAGCGATTAAAAATTAAAATTGCCGCTATCAGATTGGAATTTTTTGTGGCGGTGGTCCCGGAGTCGTACCACTAAGGATTTTATAATCCTACAAACTCTTGATAAAATATTGTATTTTTTTGTCTTCGATTATTTTAAAACAAAGAGTAACTAACTACAGAATGTACATGTTATATTCCTATCGGTTTTAGGTTTGACACGATAAAAAATCCGGATTTTGTTTGTTGTGCGCGATGAACAAAAAGACAAAATACTGCCCACTGTTAGCATAGATTTTTTTCTTTTTCCGAATCGTTACTGCATTCACAATATGTTTTTAATCCGTGTTGTTTCTGCACGGCACATTGGAGTATAAAATTCGGTTCGTTTTTAGGGAACTTTTTCAAACTAACATACAAAATTACTACGATGTATTGTTTATAATATGTGTGTATAATTAAAACTAAATTTTGAATAATATAGCCAATATAATTAGAAACGTAAGCCATTGTTAATGAAATATATCATTATAGATTTTTTCTGAGGTTAAAACATTATAGAGAATTTAAAACATATTAACTAATTTTGTACAAGTTCTCTATTAATCCCTATACATAAAAGGGATGTTAATCGTTTGACATGAAATCATTAGTCCAAATTCTAGTCTACTTAGTGCCTCCCTGAAACTAACTATCTAACCATCTGTTTGACAGTATATTAATTCATTGTCTAATAAATAATTGCTTTCAATCGACCGTTATCACTCTAAAATCACTGTATAATGTCTCCCGAATACTAAAATTGACTTTTCCATCAAAATCACAGTCGATAATGATTACTTCAACCTACAATTATAACTCTATTAGCGTACTAAGACTTAATTTCACATTCGTAAAAATAATTATATGTAACAATGTACCAAATGTTACGTTCCCATGAAAATTCTTTGACATTTTTTCACCTGGGTGTTATTATGTCGAGTGTTATTTTTCGGTTACCGCGTATATAATTTTAATAATTTGAGCCGGTATATCGTCAGTTCTTTCACAAATAGTGTTATACTATATATAAAGGTATAATGGTATACTAACTTAGCTAAGGTCGTTGCACCCTCATTTGTACTTCATTAAGGATGACTAAAACGATACTACTAGATACCTGTACGTATGTAGGTATAACTGTTAATAAATGTTGAAAATGTACTCTTGTTTGCCTATATTTCAGATAGAACCTAACTATGCTGTTGAAAAAATTTCACAAAGTTTAAAAAACAAATGTGTAAACGTACAAAAATTTAACAAAAGGCCAAAAAAGATCTTAAATATAACTCCAAAACTAGATCGCATTATAGATTTCAGAATTAATTCTGAAATATTTGAAGTGAACTGAATAGTCAATTAATGTTCGTTATTGATCCAAAAACCTACGTTGAATAATACCTATAAGGTTGAATGAGGCTTCAATTAGAATAGTCCTTAATAAGGCGCTAAACAAATGAAGGTGCAACAAACAAAAAAAGGAAGGCAACTCACCAGCGGCGTCGGCTTGAGAGTTCAGGAACAGTAGACAGACGATCAGCAGAGCGGCGGTGCTGTGGTGCGCGCGGCGCCGCTCTCGCATCTTATCGGCGCCGGGCAGCGCCTGCGCCAAAAACCACGTCACAACCCGCCTTACAGCCCCACATCAGACGGGGACACCGCGAAACTCCCACTATCTTCTGCGCTCCTGGTACTTTACTTACGACTACTTAACTATACACATCACAACCCAGTTTTGCCACTTAATAACTAACCTAATTTAAGTATAAGGTAGGTAATAATTATCACAAAAAATACGACAACCGCTTCGATGATTCAAAAAATTCGAAAAAGGACAACGATTACAATTATATTATTATATTATGTACAACAATTTTCGTTCGACATTCGGGTTCGTTTCGTTACGTTCAATACGTTAGATCACTGTCCATTTTGGCAGCAGTACAGTCCGGATCCAACTCAACCATATTCCATCGTGTCACCGTGTCCTCAACTGGTTTCTTTCGACACAAAGCACTGGCACGTTCGTCCGATATCACTATAACCAAGACTTCTCTCGATCAAACACATTTTTTGTTGTTTGCGGCCGGAACCATATGTTCTCTGCTTTTGCACCTGAAAGAACGATTCATACGTTATACATCAGTATAATTTTATACTGAAATATAACAATGAACGGAATTGGAATGCGCATCTTAAGCTGAACCGTAGCGTACTGTATTCATCTGTTACATTGAAATCAGCTTGATTTTCCGATTGAAATTTATTCCCAGAAATGGTACAATTATAGTAATTTGCCAGCTATTTCGTTATTACTCGTATATTGGTAAAATGATATTGCTTTGTCGTAAAATGGCTTTAAAATTATTGAATCGTAAAAAATTACTTAATTTGCTAAAGTCCAAAAAACTACCTTATAGATGACGTATTATTTTAGACTGCGACGGTTATAAGTACGGAAATGCAGATTATTCTCGGAAAAAATATTGTATCGATCTTCATTGTATATTTTTATGAATTTTAATAGTATTCATTTAAAATAGTCATAACTGACAAAAACTCAAAGGAAACCAAACAAACTCAATTTACTTTTATAAGTGCGTAATTCAATCCTCAATTACATATTCTTTACAAATTTCAACAATCAAATAGGACAACAGTCTGCATGATATTAATTGGGCACTAGCATTGACATTTGCAATCAACCCCGAATAGGAATCGAGTCCTATCTTAGACTGCCCGCAGATGTATTACTCCCTGCGGACTGAATTCGAACGTCTCATGTGTCTTAGCATACCTCTCGAACAAGAATATACTCGTAGCAACGTTAAACACTTATAAAATAGAAATAGGTGTGGCAATTATCATTGAATCAACCACGATAGGATCATGATCAACCCATTATTGTCCCATAGATAGGCACGGGTTTGCTCCCAGAAAAATCATTTGGACATATTTATTGGCATAATTCACCGCGCTTGACAAGTGTGTATTATTAGATTTCACACATCTTTTGGAATTTTGTATTTTTAATCCCATGTGTGTAGGTATCCGATATTTGTCTTTATTATTATTATAGCAAGTGACGATAAATATCCAAAACGCACATAACTGAAACATCAAAGGTGATTCGAACCTCAGATTCCTCCCGATTGAGAGGCCAAGTTTCAATCAATAGGCTTATCAGTATCACAAAAGACTATCTTTATTAACAAAATTATTGAATTGTCAATTGAGAGGTATAGTCAATCCACATCCTACTACAATTCACATCTTAAAGAACGTGGGATAGCAAACGGGCAGTTTGCGCGACTTATAACTTCCAATAAGACGGGCCAGGTGTGGCCGGCGGCCCGCTATTTGCATAGAACGTATCAAATACTCCTACAGCTCTCTATTTCAACCGACTTGCCAATTACTCGAGCGCCTTCGCAAACTGGACGGTGAGAACAAACAGCTGTGTTATCATTGCTTTATTGATTGGAATTGTAGGTATCAACTGTAAATGAAAACATCATCTGTCTCAGAGAATTCACCATACTATTAAAGTTGGATAAGTAATCATTTGAAAAACAAGATACGATCATATTCCTATCTTTTTTATGTTAAGACAAGTGAAATCCCAAAAATGGGAGAGAAAGAGAGTACAGATAATGATGATGATAATAATTATAGTGATAAAATCTGGAGACTATTAACGCATTAATTCCAAATGTTACCGAACTGTAATATGCATCCATTAAATTTAAAATTACTTCCTGACTATAAAGACAAATCCCACGTAATACAAAACTCAGGAATATATCAAAAAAAGAAATTTAAATTAAAATAATCTTTTAAATAAATAATTAAAAATAAGAACAATCCTAACGTAACCAAATCTTCAACTTCTGTGAAAAGCTTTAAAATCATCTTTATATAAATTACCTGAATCATAAATGTACTTAATTACTAAGTCAAATATATCATTTACAGTAATATTGGCGAAGACAGCTCGAAACCCAACGGGACCAGGGAATGTAGGCTTCGCGAAATTACTACCTTCCACTGTTTACGTGATTAATCGGTCATATTCAACAATGTACCTACTCTTATCATATTTGTATGTAATAGGGTTGCCTCACAACATTTATAGTATCTATAGTCTTAGATAAGTTTATTCATTTAATACAAGGTCTACTAAAATATTCTTTCATTTTGCAAATTTTACAATACGCAAAAGGGAAAGTGATCGCACGTTGATTTTGGGAGAATCACTTTTATTATTCGGCAGCCCTAAGCAAAATAAGCCATAATTTTAATAAACGAATAAGCTTCTGTAAACATATTTCTTTGTTTTTGAAAACTCATATGGAATCTTTAGACGTACCATCACGTGCTCAAGGTCATAACTAGAAAAGCTCTAGTAAATGCTATAAAGGAAAAACTGAAGCTTAAAAATAGTCAATTGAAAAGGGAAATAATGTAGCCTATGTTCATCACTCAATTTAGAAGAATCCAACAACACTTCAGATGTTTAAATTGGTCAAGCCGTTGGCTTATATAACGTATATAAGGTCAAAGAATGCTACATACATACATACGCTTGAAAAACATTATCCTTTTCAATACTTTCATTCTTCGAATCTAAGTTTCAAACACATTTCTTCACGCAGACATCCTTATACGAGCAAACTTTAATCACGGTTCTATCTTAATTAACTAAGTGACGGCATTATTTGCGAACTCTCGCTGACATCTGCTACAATTAGCATTGTACAAGTAACTTAGAAGATGTGGTATATTCCACAAATAACGACGCAGATGCATTTGACGTAGCTAAGATTGTTGAAGATAATAAAGACGTAAAAGATTCTAGATCTTTGACAAATGCTAAGGGTAATATTAATTAACAGTAAGATTCGCATGGATATCTTAGCTAAGTTGCAAATTTGACTATTATCGATGTTGTACGGAAGTATAGAAGATAATTGTATAATTATAAACTGAGGATGAATTATCAAGTATATGACTGACGATGCCAAAAATTACAAATTGCAAAGTGATAGAGAAACGACTTCACAAAACTTCTTCGACTGCATAAAAGGAGGATATTCTTTAATCGATTCGATTATAAATAATTTGAACATACATATTTTACTAGTAGAATAGGAGAGAGAGTAGAGATTAGAGATTTCAAATCAAACAGGATAATATTGATGATATGATGAAAATATTAAACGAAATGATTTATCTTAATTTAAATGTGCTTTTACTAGAAGAATTAGAGACCCTGTTAGAGAAAAATTTGAAAAATATGCAAATGACGCTTCATTCTATATCAACATGTTTTTCCCAGAATCGATCATTTTGACACATTTTACCGATCTCGACACATTGTCATTTTACCGTCAGCACATTTTACCAGCGTCGACACATTTTACCAGCCCTACAAGAGACTCGTCCGACAGTCATCTATCATGGCGCACTCGGAAACGTTTAATCACGTCTCGATCTTAATTAACTAACTAACGACCTTATTTGCGAACGCTGACGTCCCGGGGGTATATTTTTAAATGGCATTTGGGATGATTCGTTGCCGGATTTATCGCGGTTCACTTATTGTTATTGGAAGATTGGGGTGTCAAGGGAGAAATGGTTTCAGGTTTTGAAATTGGATAGTTATTTGTACGTCGTTAATTTATTAGAGGATTAAATAACACTTTCAAGTTTATTACAAATTGTAAGCAATTTTAATTGGTTTTTCTTTTAATTTACTTGGATTTATTTCCGTCCTAACGGTATTTTTGTGGTATCGATGAATGACGGAATAGTCACTATTATAATCTCACTGTTATTTTAGGTTTGATACCCAGTCAAGCTTTAAATGATGAAATAAGATTTTTGTTTTTGATTTTGTTTTATCTTCTGTTTTTATAAGAAAATGGTAGTGAACTGTTTTATTTTTACCTAATAAAAAATTGGTACTACATACAAAACTTGCACATATTAAATGCTCAAGTCTATCATCTGTCAATCCTTTACAAATTGACGTTAAAACGAGCAATCCATGTTTCAACTTAAGCACAATACGTATACTGGAATTCGACTACATGACACATTGACGTTATCATTTAGGCGGGCGACACACGTGATCCCGCGGCGCAACAAATGTCATTGTCACCGATAATCCGGAGCTTTGCGTCAACGTGGCGCAAATAAGCGTTGACATGCGCCAAGTGTCGGGTTTTATAGAGATTATAGATTTCTTTTCAGTTGCCTTTATTTTTCAGTTTTATGATAAAACCACAACACATTTAATACAAGTAAGAATGATAACAAAATATTTTTTTTTTTCTAAAATTAACGATAGTCCGAGGTTCAAATCTATAACCTCTTCAAACCTCTGAATTTGCAAAGTATTGTGCGAATTACAAATTATTTATCACTTGCTAAAAACAGTGAAAAAAAACATCCTGCGGAAACCTAAGAAATACATACCTAAGAAATCTAAAAAAAAGGTATATGAAGTCTACCAATTCGCACTTGGCCAGCGAGGTGGACTATGGCCTAATCCTTTTCTTTCTGATAGGTTGGGTCGTTTCTGATGATGATGTGCCACTTACCATCAGGTGGACTACATGATCGTTTTACTTCAATATAAAGTTAGAAGGGTTGTAGCAATTTTGTAAATACAAATAAAAATCACAATTCTGTATGTCTGTCTGAACAAATAAACGCTAGCATAAACCACAATGAAATTAGGCGTAGGCTTATTGATACGGTGTTTAAGTGGCGGCCATTTTCTGCACCATTACACGTCACACGGCCAGTGTGGAGGATAGATTATCAGTGATAATGTATTTGTTAAATTTAATGGCACGGCTCAATCACTGTGTTACTGTAATGTTTGAATTTGATTTTCGGCTTATATTGTATTATGTAGCTGGATATGTTAGTTATTAATTAACAGTTTGTAAAGATACTGCATTATTACAATAAATTATTACAAAGCCCTTTCTTCAATGAAGGTCCTATAGTAGAATTCTCTACCATGGGTGCCATGGACACAAACATGGCCAAAGACCCACCACACAATCTACACCACAATTCAAAAAACAAACGTCATTAATCTTTTACTATCACTCCTCTGAGAGTGAAAGAGGTTCCAGCCAAAATCCTCAGCACTGGAAAATTTTAAATTAGAAGACTTACACTTTTGAGAACATTTGGTTACGAAATATCTGGCATCTAGGTTGCCTCACGATGTTTTCCTTTAGCGTTACAGCATGTGATAATTAATTTGTAATACTCTTAAATAATTTAACACAATATCATTCACAAATATCTATTTAACAATCACACACTGCGTTCCTCTAACTATTAAAAATATAAAAGAACGAAATCTTAAATACTCACACATCCAAATATTTCTATTCTCTTACTTCAACGTTTGCACACATAAAACTGATTGTTTGCACACAGATGCGTCGACGTTACGCTGTGACGAACGTCGCCATGATTACTTTGATTAATGTTTTAAACAGCATTCTGTATGAAATATTTCGCGAGCATACACGTAATTTATATTCCAGCTGTTTTGGAAGGTAAATGTCCCTAAATTAGATCCTAATCCACATATTCCTTATATGTCTTTAGTTTGATTAAAAAGCCAATATTTTTGAAGTTACGCGTCTTGTAGTGATCTCTTCTTTGCGTGATTGCGTCATATTGACAGACTTTGATTGAAGACAACGCCATCTAGTGGTATTGATTTTTCATTTTATATTACGTGAGATCAAGAATACCACAAATTAAAAACCATGTAAATTGTTTAAACAATACAACATCGAACGTAATTAAGTACCGTTCAACTGCCGCCGATTACAGCTCGCTGCATTCTTCTAAAAAAAGTAAAGTCAAATAGATGTGCCCCCGGCTCGTTAATACAAATTGAATCGGCGTTGCATTAATTTCCTGTCAACAAACGCGCCGGTTTAAACGTCCGATAAATAAAAACGGCTCGCAATAACAAACGATCTGTATGAAAATTCAATATCCGGCAAGTTGCGAGAAATGCAGCGAAATACGTAATCCAATGAATTGAGATTTATATGCAGTGCTAAGGTTTAGTTGTAATACGTTGACATGGTAATGGGCCTTGTCGTGGTTTCGGTGTCTGATGCTGGAAACTCGACATAAAATTGACAACTTTCGAGTTTTCGGAACTATGCGCGTGTCAGAAACCAACTTATTTTTTATTTATAATATAGGAGTAGCAGACGAGCATGAAGTCAACCTGACGGTAAGTGGCTACTGCCGCCCATGGACATTTGTAATAAACCCCAAATAGGATTAGATATTCCTACCTGAGGTCGGCCACAGATGCGCCGCTACCCCTGAGGACTAAGCTTGAACGCCTCGGAAAAGTCTGTCTCCATTACCACACCCTTCAAACCGGAACACAGCAGCGCCTAACACTGCTGTTATTAGGTAGAAATAGGTGTGATGGTGGTGCCGCCGGAGTCGAACCACAAAGGGTTCTACCACCTTCGAAAACAACTGAACTGAAGTCATAAATTGTCATTTCTTGTGACGCTGAAGGCTAAGCTAAATGCAAAGATATGGAGGAGTTCGACATCCTACAATTGGCTGGCATAGAGGTCTATGATATAAATACATAGAGATACAGGATCACACAAGTTTCTACCACCTTTAAATGATACACGTGAAAGTAATGAGTGGACGACGTAGTGACAAACATTTGTTCACTCAAATTACTGGATACATTCTGTTAGAGTGGTCTACCGAAAAGTATTTAAAACTGTTCAGAAACTCCAATGTATGACCAATGACCCTCAATTAAAATAATTGACATGATTGAGGGTTAAGTCTAAAACATTATGAACATCAATGAAACAAGTATCACGGAGAAATCAATAATATTAGTTCTTCAATTATAGAATAAGGGAGATGTTGTAATCAAGTATCGCGCGTATCGTATATGTTCAGCAGATTGCGGAAGGTATTTGTATCTCATTTTTTGGCTCGTCTTGCAGCCCAAACGGCTTGACAGATTAACATATGAAGTGTCGTTGGATTCGTCCAAATTGTAGAAGAGACATTAACTATATTTTGAAGCAGCAGAATTCATTGTTTTATCCCAATTCTCTAGGTTATTACATCGCATGTTTCCATACTTATACTTAAAAAGTTGAAAATATTAACCCATTCAGTGAAACACTTCACCTGCCTTAAATTTATGTGAACCACTATCAAAAGTTACGAAATGTATATTGGTCTATACCCTAACCAGCGTTATGGCCACAATAAATCCATTGAAATCCGAAGTGGCTTTTGAACAATAAAATTATAATTAAGTCGAGCTAACCCCGTCATAATGTTTCGTGCTCCACTGACCTCGACTCCGCTAATAACGGATTGCTTTTCTAGTGGAATCGATTTACAGTTTGGGTAAGTGGTATAGAACTACATGGATTGAGAAACTACAAAAATCTGCTTCACTCACTTCATCACAGTACTTCTACATTATATAACTATCTATCGATATATTCGATTCTGTCAATTGGACATCTGAAAGATGTTAGGCCAAAACAAGTAAAATAATGTAAATTTAAAAGCAGTAGAACTTTAGGATTTTCAATTGACGAGCGTCACTTGTTGTATCTTATAAGTTAAATGTGTGTGTTGCTTACAAGAGAAGCTGTCTTTCCATTGATGTCGTAGGGAAAGGAGCTCCATATGCACTGTCTATGGAACTTTTGAAGAGATGTGTGTTGTGGAGTTCTTTTCTGCTTTTCCATAACGATATAGATTTTCAATTTTAACTAAGGAAATAAATACAAAAGACTAAGAATCCCGCGATACGATGATGCTTAACTATTATATTCGCCAATACAACTATGTTCACAACATTCAGAGCTTAAAGAAATAGTTGATAAAATATTGTAGTTTAATTAACAGCTACATTTCAATTGCATATTTAGATTGAGTACGAGACAGGTTTAAATTCGCATCAACAAATAAAACGTTTCGAACGCCCCCATATCCATATCTTCTTCAATATTCCAAAATTAATTTAATTTTCAACTAATATCGCGAATACCGACAACGTTAACTACGAACTATAACATTGAACCCTAAAAGGGGTCCGGTAACAAAAACTTATACCTGTAATTCAATTATAGTTGGCCAGGTTCGTTTGTATCGCTCGCATCAGTTTTTGCTGAGTAAGGGCCGACCGTTTATTCCGCGACTGTACTAATTGCTTTTTGCTATCGCGCATGTGATGAAAAAACTTGAAGTCAAATTGATTGTGACTTTTTGCCTCGGTTGTACATTATTGTTGTGTCGCTTGTTCCGTTGCAAAAACGGTTGAAATAACGTTATTGTAGTTCTTCATGGTTGTACATCTGGTATCTACTCGTATTCTATATACGTCTATTATGTTAGAAGCTTTCGTCTCCTATTTGGCTCCTTTGAAAAATATTTTCTTAGTTATAATGTTCCATAAATATAGTCTTGTGCAGTGTTATTAGACTAGGGTTAACAACCATCCGTTGGTCGACCTTAGACGGAATACTAATGATGTTGTAATGTTAGGAGGATTTTTGTAGTATTTAAACAGTGCGACTTACGCCCATTTTTAATAAATCAATCTATCCACTGTTTATCACCCAAATATCGACATTTGAAAATTTCTTCATACCCGAAAATGTCAAATTTCGAAATTTGGTAGGTAGTAAAAATATGTTTTTTTTTTTATAATATAGGAGTAGCAGACGAGCATACAGTCCACCTGATGGTAAGTGGCTTCTGCCGCCCATGGACATCTGTATCAACCCCAGATAGGATTAGATATTCCCATCTGAGATCGGCCACAGATGCGCTACTCCTGAGGACTAAGCTGGAACGCCTCGGAAAAGTCTGTCTCTCTTACCACACCCTTCAAACCAGAACACAGCAACGCTTAACACTGTTATCATTAGGTAGAAATAGGTGTGGCGGTGGTGCCGCCGGAGTCGAACCACAAAGGGTTCTACCACCTTCCATACATTAATTATCATAATAACCGGCGTTAAGCGTTAAACAGCCTAGTGTTTGACGGCCTTAACCAGTTACGGTATTACTAAGTTCGATCCATCGAACCATAGAAATGTTATCGCAACCGCAAACCGTATACTAAATTAACAGACGCGTAGAATCTGGTGCGTAAATCAGTACCTTCATTTAAACGTGTATTTACATACATTATGTCTACAAACTTTAGAGATTAATACTGTATTGTGTATGATGTTAGGTAAGAAGGTAGACTGCTTTGTAGTTCCATTGCAACTTCAGGTAGGATTTAGAGGCAGTGAATATAATAGAGATGCTTACTGGTTACTTCAATTTAATAATATAATTTACTGGTAGAAAATCTATTGAGTATCCATTTACTTGCGCTACGCTGATTATAAAAGACAAATACGGGGTTCGAAGTTCGATTCCCGACTAGATAATGAATTTAGTTATTTTTTTTAATTTGTGCATTTGCGTTTTTATTACTCTTATACTTGTACTGTGACCAATGATTCGTAGTGTAGTTTTTAGAGCGCGGAAAATTTCATTAATATTTTCATAGAACTTTTCTTTTTAATATAGATAATTTGGAGTCTATCGAACTTCGACTGTGTGATATCTCTAAGTTCAAAGCTAATACTAAATTAGCCAACTAATTAACAAACACGTACTGTTGTCAGTAAATCAGAGAGCGCCGCTTCGGTAGAGCACGTACTCATATGTAGCAATCTGCGCAGTGTTTGATTTATGCTAAGGTAGAATAGTTCTAGAAATTAATGCGTCTCCCATTATACTGTACGTGTGATAGTCACCCGTAGATTAATTCGGGTATTTGTTAGTCACATTTGCTATGCTATCATTCCTATTTGTACGTTTTTTTAATGAAATTGATAAGGATGCAGTCCATCTGATGGTAAGTGCTTAGGTTTTGAGAAACACTTGAGTTTCTTAAAAACATTGTAGAAAAACAAAAGAGCCTGTAACACAGTGAAGGTAAGTGACCTTAGTCGTTCATGTAGTTGGAGTAATGGAGTTGTACCAGATATCGATCACACATGTGAACATCCCCGATGACTAAATTGGGCATTCTTTGCGCACTACAATCTTTTTAAATCATTTATTGTAACAGAATATTGTAATTATCAATATGAATCAATAATTAATTGTAAAAAATACTATTTTCATTTTAATACAAATGAAAGCATGCTTTTCATAACTTCTTTTTATACATTTTTAAATAAATATTTTAATACTATGACAAATGCAATGAAACTGACAATATTGGCACTAGATTGATTATGCTGTGATTTCGTCAATGTATAGTCGTTCAACGGAAAATGACATGTCTAGTTACACCATAACATTAGCTCGCTGGAACGGTGCCTAGTGTGAGATGCGCTAATCTCTGCTAATGCTTACATTGGCAGCGTTGCTAATTGTCAAAGTTCGCGCGCCCTCCGGCATGCAACTTCGCATATCGCGCGGCCGGCATATGCGGACAAACTTCGCATTAGGCCCCATTTATATCGCAGACATTGAACCCGTCAGATATGGGTCGTGGCAATCAAAATAATATTCTTCAATAGACTATGTATGCGTTTTAATATTTATCGAAACACAGCCATGCAGAAAAATATTATTTTGTTTACCACGAGTCTGACACACTCAGCCTGTTATTATATTTATATTTATCTTTATCGCGATCTGTGATTTTTTATAAAATAATAATAGCAAACGAACATGCAATCCACATGAAAGTAAGTGGCAAGTATTACACATGGACATTTGTAATCAACTTCAGATACCTAGTTCTACTTGAAGTCGGCCACAGATGCTTTGCTATCCTTGAACAATAAGATAGAACGCCTCAGAAAAGACCTCTCTTACAACACCTTTCAAACCGGAACACAGCGGCGCGTCACACTGCTGTTATTAGGCAGAAATAGGTGCGGCGGTGGTGCCTCTGGTAACGAACGACAAAGGGTTTTAGTACCAAAAAATACAGTGTGATATGAAATATATTGTGTAAACACTCCAGTCATTTGTTTGTAATGGTTATTGAGTCACCTGCGGGTTCGTTTCGAATACAAATATTTGAAGTGATCGGGTTTACACATACATAATATCAGATGTTATCAACATGATAGATTTCGTGATAGAGTTCTCGTTTTAATCATGTTGAATGCATTCAATTTGCTTTCGTACCAATCGACATTGCTGATACGTTATTTATATATTTTTAGTGTTATATCATATTTTCAAGACATTAAAGTTGTCTTAATTTGATTTGCCTTTCAAAATATCACACTTCTATGCATGTGTATGTAATAAACTCATACAAAAAGGTTCGCACAAAACTCGAGGTTGGAACCGCAAACGCACCTCTGATTTTCAAAGTTATTTACTTATTAGAAAATAATTATCACATGCTTTAACGGTAAAAGTAAATATCGTGAAAGTTATTTAAAAAAAAGTTCTTGAAAGTCTATCAATTCGCACTTGACCAGCTTAGTGGACTGTTGCCTAAACACCTCTGACTCTGAGATGAAACCCGCACTCAGCAATGGACAATCGTGGGTTGGCAACGTATTTTGTAAAAATTAATAAATTTTTAGGGTTCCGTACCCAAAGGGTAAAAACGGAACCCTATTACTAAGACTTCTCCGTCTGTCCGTCTTTCATAGGGCTCTATCTCTGGAACCGTAATAGATAGACACTTGAAATTTTACAGAGACTGCATAACGGTGGCCGCTATAACAACAAATACTAAAAATAAAAAAAAAATAAAAAAAGTTGAATACAAAAAGGGGTCCCCATACAACAAACTGCTATTCGATATTTTCCAAGTTACTTTTGAACCTTTATAGGTAGACAGTTCAAATTTTCACAATGTGTGTACTTTAATGGGTGCTACAATAGTAAATACTAATACATTAAAAAAAAAAATTGTTTGTACAGAACCCTCCAGGTGTGGGTTAAGCTTGCACTTGGCCAATTATTTGTTTGTATTTACCCTATTTATTCTAACTGATTTTTACCCACATTGAACAACGAACATGAACTAAGTTGCCAGTAGTGACTGTTAGTTATAATTCCTATATTTGTCATTACAAATACAGGAATGTAGGTTGACATATTTTAATGTAATAAGTCTAATAACCACTTAAATATTACCTAAAGGTTAATTAGAACATTTTCTCGTGCAGCTGACATTTTAATTTAATAAATATTAAGAGCTGGCAATTGGCAAAACTAATTCTTTACATTTTTAAGCGGAACTGAGAGTGCTCGAGTGTAATCAATTTTTAATGCTATAAATTCAATTATATAACAACTTCAATTATATAATAGCGGGCAAAACTTGAAACATACAAAAGCATAGAGCTCTGTCCCTTATAGAATATTTTTAAATTAATAGATTATTTTAAAATGAAAAACGTGCATGTGTGTGTCAATGCGCTCGTGTTTCGCTTACTTTGTTGTGTTGTTTAGCGGGCACGTAATGAAATATGACACGAGATAGTTAACTTACTTGGAATACTTCATCGTATCTTTCCCTTAACATACTTTTAAACAAGAATACGGCGCTTAACACAATATGTATTAGCAAGGTATGGCAGTGGTACCTACGTAGTCGAAACACAAAATTCTACCGTCTTCTCTTAAAAATAATACATCCCAACATTAATTTCTACGCGAAAGCGGATGTTTTGGAATTCTCAGCACGTCTATGAACAGTCTATTAACACCCTCACCGTCTCCGAGATCACTGTTCACCGAGATGTTTGAATATGAATACCGACTAATTAAAATAACAAAGATACCGTCTACTGCAGGCTTTAATTAATCATTGTTTACTGATTAACATTCCCCATTCAGGAACTTACCTAGTTAGCGAATTTATATGCAGATGGCGTTCTCTTGTTCGCAAAAAACCGCCCTGAGATTTAATTCGTAATACCGCTCGTAAACAAATGTCGCTGATTTAGTGCTTTGATACAGTTAGTGGTAAGCGTTTTTAAACTCGCTGTACTTTTGGTTTTTTTAAGTTTTCGGTATGAGGTCAACGCTTTCGGAAATTCTACATGGCCCTAGCAGATATGCGGTTTGTAATGGCGATTCACGTTATGGCGATTGCATTGCATACTGCATCTTGTTTAGGTAATTTGCTACGTTCGATCGCGGTATCGAATACGTGCGTTTATACGCTATTCTACTCGTAGCTAGAACGCTAGAATGTATTCGCTTTAGCGAATGTGTTGATTTCGCACCTAGCGTCCAAAAGTTGTACCTACCGTTAAGATTGTGAGATAGTTTGTAAGGGACGTAGACAGAAATATTGTTTTGGTAAGCACAATTATTTTCAGGAGTTTTCTAACATTACTTCCTCTTCAAAGCGAAAAAATAACTTCTGAAGTGGTGAGAATTTTATTTATAAGATTAATTGTCCGCATGAATGAAATCGCAACGCTGAAATGTATTCAGTAGTTAAAAGATTAAAACAACGATTCATTTTTATATGAGTGTTTCTATATACTTTTCTGAATTTCACATCGGAAAATCACACTAAACGAAGTATAACTGGATTTAACTAGTTATTTCAATAAAATTCAATGTCTGTTTTATCGTAGCGTGACTAAGACATCGAGGATCAAATAAAAGGGAATATTCGTTTTATTGACACCCACAGTTGCCGACGTCACGAGTGAAGCTAGAACAACCATAAAAATTCCGCACAACCATCTTTACGGAATTCCAGAATTATCCGTTTCGCAGCTTTAACGGAAACCTTATACTTTGAAGGTAAACTTTTTGCTTAGCTAATTTTACTGTCACAGAATGTTGTTGAGTTGTCGTTATTACGTCACGTTTTTAGCGCCTGTTGATTATGTAGGAGTTATTATAAAATACTTTTACAAGTAAAATACAACAATAAGAAATATAAGAAATATAAATACAAGAAACATTGGTGGAGGGTAATGTTTTGCGAGCAGATGCCTGAATCATTGGCCCGCTCCACAGCCTAAACGACTTGACGCATTTTAACACAAGGTGAGGTTAGATTCCTTTAAATTCTGACAATAGGCTATATATTTAAGCAGCGGGGTTTTTGTTTTTATAGTAATTACAAAAAAACTAGTTTCGATTGTTGTCATTATTAGATTTCACAAAAATAATAAGAAATACATATATATTAAACAATAAAAAAACACGAAGTGAATAATTTATCATACCATATACTACTAAACAAGTATTCGGCACTTTTAAACCGTGTGTAAACTCGCGCTCTTATCCGTTACGATACGAGATGAAACGGATTTTCCCGAATTCCCGAATCCTAGCAGGTGCTCATTACAGATGGCGGTGGATCCGAGCCAAGGTTTAACGGCAGAGCTGACACTTACCGATTATTCGCTCAAATAAAGCCGTATGCCAACTTTCGATAATGCTATCTTTCGAAATAACGGTCCAAATAACGTGCTTGTAATGTATACATAGTTTTGATGTTCTTTACGTTTCAAAAATTATGTTTTTAGTTTAAAATGGCGTTGGACACAGGTCCAGTAGATAGAAATATGATATAAAGTCCTATCGTCGAAACTATAAACCGTCAAACAAGGAAGAAGTTTATTATATTTTTTTAATCTCTATTTTTTAAGTCTTTACTTATAATGCACGGTTGTGAAAAATAAGAGTTTTGAGTTGAAATTTTTGAGTTGAAATTATGTATTTTTCAAAACAATAGAAATCCTCAAAATTGATAAAGATCTTGCATCATGTTCGTTCAAAAAATGAAATAGACAAACTAGGCCCTCTTTTTATACAAATAAAGGCAAACTTTAACATAAGCTAGTTCAATACGAACTTCAAATCCTGGCTGCGCTCTAACTTATTCATAGCTCAACGGCAATACATCTGGATATGATTGAAATCTGATTTAAGCAAACTTTTGGGGAAATCAAATTCAATACGAACTGCCATCTAAACTTGGCAACTTTATTTGCTTCGGGCACATTTCGGGTATTACTTAAAGGATGTCGCAAATAGATATTTGTCTTGTATCTCTAACTATACACAAATACATCGGATTGGTAGTTGGTTGTAATTTCAAAAATTTTATCTTTGGACTTTATTACAACATTTATATCGATCAATGCATGATATAGATTTTTTTTTAAATATGAGCAATGATTTTATGGGGATTTGAGATAAAATAGGGTTACCAGGTACACTTACTCGTAGTATCCAAAGCATGAAATAAAATAAAGACCATTTAGAACATATTTTTGTTAATATATTGTTTTGTTGAATAGACAGTTCAAATATACAACTTTATTTTCTATCCTGTATCTAAAATTTTAATACTTTGTAAATTTTTGTGTCTGTTCATCTAGAAACTGAAATTCAAACCATTGGTCTACTTATTGTTTTAGTATTCATTTTAATTCTAGTCTTTCGACGGTTTTATTTTTCGTATTTGCTATTTACATTTTTAATATAATACAAAGTGTGTTACCATTCTTACATTATTTTAAAATTTAAGTCGGTCAAATTAGACAAAATAAATTGTTAAATTGGAGAGAGATGAAATATCTAGATCTAACCGAAGCACGATAGGGCGGATCTTAGGGTTCGGGATAAAACTTTTCCCTTGTGAAAGGTCGCAGAGAGGAACCTAAACGGTGCAAGTTCGTCTATTGTTACGACCATCTCATTCATTTCTGTCACTAACTTTCGTCCTAAAGGGCTCAAAGGAAGAAAGTTACAAAGGGCTTTCATGAACTAAATACACCTGAATCCGACTGAAGTCCACTCAAGTGTGACCTTCTCGGACAAAAGAGTATATGTTGAAATATCTGAAATAAAATTTATTTGTACTAAGTATCTTAAATATCCTACAGCCTTGTAAAAAAAAAATAATGAAATGATCTCTTTAAGTTTTGATTGAATGCTTTACTCTGATTGGCTCTTCTAAGTGTTTCAGACAATCAGACATTTTACATATCATCTATTTGACTGATGTTATGCCAGAAATGAAAAGAGCAACCCAATAGAAATCGAAGCAATCATTTTGTTTTCGCTTCCAAACTAATAAAACACATTCATAAAAACGTTTTGCCAACATAAATTAAATTATTCTTCACAAAACAAAAGCATAACAAGATTCTCGAGCTCAACTAACCGAGAAAGGGGTGCTCCAATACGCTATCATTATCTATTAAATTATTCCTTTTATTCAAAATGCTCAAGTGTTTATGCTACATTCAACATTCATTATTCCGAGACTGGTTTGGTAGGAACGGGATAATTAAATATTCCTAGAATTGTAAGATTTTTAAGTGCGATTCAGATCTGACACTCAAGTTTGGTCGATTTAGTATGAATAATGTATGTTTGTTTTTAACGAAACGCATTTATTGCTAATTTGAAAGATATGAAATATAATGGAAAAAATAAGTGAGAATGCCGACTGCTGTACCTAATTTACTAGCCCTAACTTGCAATTATCGCATTAACAATTGATAAAATTTGATAGATATCCATTATCTCATATCATAATATCTCATAATCCAGGATCTCATGACATAATCTTATTTGTTTGATTTTATTTTAATAATAAATAACATTCAAAAATTAGTATTTGCTTTTTACGTATAATATGTAGTTCCTAACATAAGAAATAACAACTTCTTTAGGTAAATAAGTTAATATAGAGAAAATATCAATTTTAGAATTATCATATTTTATTGTTTTTTTTCGAAATCAATTAATTGAATTCCTCCTAATATTTTAGTAGTTATTTTCTAGTTAGTTATTAAATAAGCTTCTATTTCAACCCAGTTAGGTCTGAATCGTCTTTCGTAGTATGTGGGCGTTTCTTTATCTGAAGTTGTGAACTGTTTAACTCAATGTAAACACTTTGATGTTTATATAACGTCTGCTACACGTCCTACACGTTATAGTTGTAATAAGTTTTGCATATCATTATACTATATAAACTACTTTCCCTTTTTTTTTAAATGTCAATTCTTTAACTTGTTGAGTTGTTAAACTTGAAGGTCGAACTCGTTGTGGTTCGACTCCGCCAGCACCACCGCCACACCTATTTCTGCCTAATAACAGCAGTGTTAGGCGCTTCTGTGTTCCGGTTTGAGGAGTGTGGTAAGGGAGACATACTTTTCCGAGGCGTTCCAGCTTAGTCCTCAGGGGTAGCGGCGTATCTGTGGCTGACCTCAGGTAGGAATAGTTAATCCTATCTGGGGTTGATTACAGATGTCCATGAGTGGCAGTAGCCACTTACTATCAGGTGGACTATATGCTCATCTGTTACTCATATATTATTATAAAAAGAAGAGTAAAATCTTGCAATTTAATTTTTAATCAGTTAATCCCAGCCGATTAAGCTGATATTTCGCATATTGCAGTTTGAATGACAATGCATGTTTAGTTATGCTAAAGACGCCGTTCAAAATTAATATGGTTGGCGACCCATGATGGCACACCAATTGTTTTCTATACACACATGGGTATCAAATAAAAGAGTTTTCTGAGAAGAGTACAACTTACATTAATCACATTTTATAAAAAGCTAAAAAACGCCTATTTAAAGACTCTTTCTACTCTACATTTATTTTTCTTGTAAGTTCTTAAATTGTACATTACAAATGCAAGTGTTTGCTTGTTCGTTTTGCTTCCTTTTCTAAGCAAAAATTAACAAATATCGTTAACAAATTAAAATGACGTCGTTTTATCAACGTTAGATACTGTAAATCTCAATTCAAAATAATAACACATTCCTCATTTGTTTCATAGAAATGAACATCTGCCGCTATAGAACCGAGATTTAACATACTTCGAGAAAATATTAAAATCATAGTTAAGTGCGTAGGCATATATTACCTACGTACAGCGATTCAATATCGTAATATATACGAAGTGCCGCGAGCAACGCCTACATATATCGTAGAAGGGTTTCGCCAGTTATTATAAACATGACAGACCTTCGCCCAAGGGCCAATACAAAGAAAACAGAGCCTCTAATGTACGTCACGAGTACTTAGCACTCCACAATATTTCAAAAGTTAAACAGACGCCGACCGACAATTTGAAATTCAAATGACGGGAACAAAAACAGTAGATCATCCGTTGGGGAGAAAAAAAATAGATTTAGAACTCTTCGGGTGGCCGCTATAAATCCAACGGAAACTCTGCCTACCTGTAGGACTACCATGAGTTTACAAAAGTATTACTCGCTAGCGACTGCGTAAAATAAATGTATGAAAAATTGTACAGCGCCTCTGGTGGTTACTCGTAGAACTAAATTCCGTAGTGTGAGCCACTCGTAACGTAAAAAACCTATCGAAATCAAATCGCTAGCGAATGTCATTATGATCTATTGCCATACAAATTCGGTCCCATGAGTCATTAATTTGACAGACGTTGTCAAGAAATACCGTAACGATAGTAGTTATGTTATTCACTAGCAAAATGACAATAGTTTTCTATTTACTATTTCTATAGTGGCGTTTCTATGCCAACTCATGGTAGTGCTACTTACTGTTTAACAATGACAACGATAAGCGAATTATTTTGTCGCTGAGAAATTATTACATATATTTTGTGTTTTTTTTTTTAATATAGGAGTAGCAGACGAGCATGCAGTCCACCTTTTTTTATATAAAATAGGAATAGCAGACGAGCATGCAGTCCACCTGATGGTAAGTGGCTAATGCCGCCCTTGGACATCTGTAATCAACCCCAGATAGGATTAGATATTTCTACCTGAGGTCGGCCACAGATGCGCCGCTACACCTGAGGACTAAACTGGAACGCCTAGGAAAAGTGTGTCTCCCTTACCACACCTTTCAAACCGGAACACAGCAGCGCCTAACACTGCTGTTATTAGGTAGAAATAAGTGTGGCGGTGGTGCCGCCGGAGTCGAACCACAAGGGGTTCTACCACGTCCTTGTGTGTCGGTTCGTTGAATTAATGTAGTGATAAAAACACGGCTTTTGAAACAGGGCGTACGTCGGTCGAATCCCAGGCACGTATCTCTGAATTCATAGTATATAATTTATTACACATTAGTCATATCATGCGCAAACAGTATAGTAGTCGTAGATGGTATGTTTTTCGAGCATATGTATATATGTACGAGTATGCATGTATGCATATGTCTCATTCTTTGGTACGTCCTAAAGTCCAAAAGCCTGGACATAGGCTATATTTTTAAGTAGTCATTTTTTTGTTTCTAAAATAATATTTTTAATGTATCGCTTATCGTTTATCTGTGATAGGGGAACAACTACCTAAGCCTCAGCACAACTTTCCCAGAGGAGCGACGCTCATGATAAAAAATGGACTGCTAACTGAGTTACGTGGATGCATGTAAGCTGTTTTCGTAAGTTTAAACTAAGTTGTCTGTTGTTACCTTTTTGTTCTACTGGGGATTTGGGTTACTCGTACGCCTTGTTTCAGTTTAGTTTTAGTATCATTTTTTCACCATCCCTTTTTGAAGTGAATACTCCTTCAGGCACGATGGGTGATTTTGGTATGGGGAAAGGTATTCAACTCACGTCACCATCACAAAGATGACTATCGAATGTATTTATATAATAGTAATATAAATATATCGATAGAACAGAACTTATCGTGAGAATTATAAAATCAAAAAACTCAAATAATCTACGGCACTCCCACAATTTAGACGAATCCAACGATACCTAATTCGTCAAGCCGTTTGGGCTACAGGCTAGTCCAATCCTTTCCCAAAGCATGAGACGAAAAAGCAAAAGCTCGGAAAACATTTGGCAATCTGGTAAAAGATATTTTGCATTTTGTAATAAAAAAATAAAGAAAAGCGTAAGGAATATATTCTCCGATTTACCAATAGCTATCAATTAATTTCATGCCAAATCAAATTGAGACCCATGAGGGGCTGCCATATGGACAAACATTAAGGACAAAGGCTTCCTTCGTGACGCTTAGGACCATCTTGTGTACATTAAATGCAGGATATGTTGTTGGGAGCATATTTTTTATTTTCCTTTATAAATTTCGCCTGAACATCATTACCTAATATTATTGTCACATTCTAATAAATATAAAAAAGTGAAAGTATCTAGATTTGACTTCATCAATAATAGTGAAATTTAGACCTCTGGTGAGCAATAATTGGTTAAAATAGATTTCTGACTAAGTAACTTTTTAATCAATTTCAAAATATAATGTTATACGAGTACGTCTCCATTTTATTTATAATCAATCTATCCATTTTTATCTACTAAAGATTTTCGATCTTTGTGACAATATTTAGTATGAAGAAATTGCCAAAAATCGATCTTTGGCATGCAAAACATTGGATAGTTTTATTAATAATTACGAGCGTAACTCACTTATCTTTAATCGATTTCGCTGAGATGTTCTCGATTATCGTCTGCATATAATTGGTCGTTTCACATAACTAATATTCCCACTGGTGCTTATTTACAAGTTCTCCGCTATTATCCTTTGCAACGAAGTACCCGACGTGCTTAGGACCATGCGAATGGTAAAGGTGTCAAGTGGAATATATCTCCGAGAAAAATATTAATTCTGGATAAATGAACGTATGGATTATATAACTGTGACTATAGGTTACACTAATATCGAAAATATTATTGTATTACAATGTGGTATCTTTAAAATCATGTATGTTTCTTATATAGGTGTGATATTATTAGACATGTAGATTAATTTAAGGATGTGATTTTTTAATTCAATAGCAAGAACATACTCATTGAAAAATGTGCAAAAAAGACATGAAACTTTCCGTATTATAAGTCTAATTCAGATAAAAAAAAAACATCTCAGACGTAATGGAAACCGAAAAGGAACCTTCGGTCTGTCACTACACACGCAGGGTGGTGAAATAAATAATCTAATATCTTTTAAACCTTTGAAGATTTAGCACAGAGCTAAATAAATACTCCTAGAACTAAACAAAACGAAATACAATCGAATCAGCACCAGATGTTAGACATTGTTTAAACAGCGCCCCTGAGGAGCTAATCTCCTAATGCACTCGACGACATGTAGCCACATGTAGCTTTACGATCGAACTACATGTTTATATACGTTCGATTAAAGTGGTTAGGGTTGTCACATACCAAACTAATTTTACACCCTCAAAGACTTAATACAAACCTAGTAAAAATACTAAAAAAAACTAAACTAAACGAAATACAATCGAGTCAGCAAAAGGTGTTAGACATTGTTTCCACAGTGCTCCTGAGGACCTAATCTCTTAGCTCTATCATTTCACCCAACGTCCTACGTTGTCTATAAACAGCCTAGATTCCTAAAGATTTTTTTTATTTTTCTTTTACCAATTTATCGCAAGAAGTCGCTATGGCAACCCTAGATAAGTGCAAGATGCATACAAGCTGCTATCTTCTTCGCATTGAGTTCATTCAGATACATTTGTTAGATGATTGCGCAAGCAATTTTAGTCACATGGTCAACAAATCCTGAAATAAGACTCATGAATAATAATACAAACACGTTATAGTGATTCAAATTATGGTAAATATTTGTTAAGTATGATAAGTGTGAAAAGCAGTGATAACCTAGTGTTTGAAACTCGGCCTATCGAGGTCCCAGGTTCTAATGCCACGCACTTCTGATTTTTTAAAGTTATGTGCGTATTAGAACGGTGGACTATGGCCTAATCCATCTCATGCTGAGAAGAGAATCTTGCCCAGTATTGGGACAGTAATTGGTCGACGACGACAGATGGGACTATAATTCTATTTGGGTTGATAAATGTCTATAATCAACATTACCCACTTACCATCAGGTGGATTGCACGGTCCATTCGCTACTCCAATTACACAAACCTCGCCGATGCTACACACAAAATGTACGGCAATCTATTCATTAGTCCCATACATGTCGTGTGCAGTCATTAATGCCAGTCTTCCGAAATAGCCACCAAATGGAGAATTTCACCGAAAATGCAATATGAATAACTCAGCGGCTAAACTGGATTAATACTACGAGGGTCGTAGTATTCCAATGGAATTATTCCATGAAGTTATGATGATGAATATAGACGTGGAAATTTCTTTAGAAAGGTGGACTAGCAAAGGTGGCATTCCAGCTTAGTTCTCAGGGGTAGCAGCACATCTGTACCTGATCGCAGGTAGGAATCCAGTGTTATCTGGGGTTGATTACAAATGTCCATGGGCGGCAGTAGAAAAGTGTTTATCCCTCACTACACCAGAGTTAATTAAAGGCTTGTAAATGGCAATAGTGCCCAAAAAGTAAAAACAAAACATTGACTCCTACCAAATCTAAATCCACTATGGATATACTAAACTTGACCATACCATTACGGATCCCATGAAACTTCATAAAATGGACTTCCATGGACTTTCGGACATGAATAATTAAACTTATTAATGCTAGGTCGGAATTAGATTAATGATATCCATCTAAGGGGACCCTACTTCGATCCTTTTCAATGGTGATTGGGGGTTGAATAATGAAGAGCTCAGAGTGTGTGATTACAGCATATCTCCATTATAATGTGAGTAAAACTGCTTATAAAAGTTTAGAAGCAAAACTAACCGTCGTTTTATAGAATTAACATTAACATACTTCACTTATCTATACTTTTAAAATAACTGTTGCTGACTTATCAACGCAAAACCTAAAAAAACAGTTATTTTTGTAATTAAAATATAATTAGATATTTTTGTGCTTATATTTTAGTGTTATTATGAGGCGTGCACTTTTATATCTTCCAACTATTTTAATATTCCAACTATTTTAATATCCAATTCCTTAAAGGCTTTAAGGTTTGTTTGTAGATCAAAACTTGGCAGCTATGCTTTTACAGTTTTTAAAACATCTACCCTAACGGCCTAAAATAGGGGTTTAAAATTTGTGTGATATTATGTTATGCTTTACGCGTACAAAGCTAGTAAAATATATTATTGTGCCATCAGATTTTCTACAAAATGAACTTAATTGAAAATCAATTAACTCTATTAATAACTGTCGGTTATAAATTAACGAAAATTAATTAGCCCAAATAATGGGGCCGATTATAGAGCTGGGCTGACTATTACACTAAAATAAATTATATTATTTTCTATAATTACCATAGGGATTAAATATAAATAAGTTACAGAGTGGACTTTGTCAACAGTTTCAAATGGAAACGTTAAACTATCCATCAAAAATACTATCTTAGATTGATTGACGGTTGAGATGTAAGACTACCAATTGATAAGACGTGGATGAAAATTATAAATCCGCTAATGAATATACACAACTCCGTGTTATCCCACCCCTAGTAACAATTTACAGTACGTACGTTTGTACTCGCTGACGATTGTAATTTGCACCACATTATACAGTCGTTAATATCATCAACAGTATTGCTCACATTGTATGTCATAACTATTTAACTCGCGTATTCTGCTATGTACTATTAAAAGTCGCTTCCGCCTGTAACTTGTACCACATTCTACGCCACATCCGCTAACGTTTCAACCTAAACACAATGTCGTACTTCCACCACTAACTTACGCCATGTCTTAAGCTGAATGTGTAGCAAACGTTATCCTATTGTAAATACGCTGTCGCCTGTAACTTAGGCCGAAGTTCACAGGCGACGTCCGGCACGCTCTAATTAAATTTCCATCAAGTTCTCGGGTGACAGGCCTCTGCCTGAATCGCACTTACTTTTTAAAGTCCATAACTTACGTTTCAATTTAATTATGAAGACGCTTATAATTTTCGCGAGAGAAGATGCAAATTAGCAAAGTTTCGTTATTTATTGTACTGATCTAAGTTGTAATGACAACGCAGTATCTTCGCTGAGGTTAGCTGTTTTTGGTTGGTATTGGATGTTACTAGATGCTTGGATTTTGATTTTTTTATGAATTTAAAATAGTAACTTCATATCAGTAACTTGTGTCGTGTAGTAGTACTATTTCAAGTCGATTAAAATCGAGAGTTATTTCTCATAGGTTACAACACCAATAGAATAGTCTTCAATGGACACTGCTTTCTATCACACTTTTCAAACCAAAATACAACAGTCATTCATTCTTTTTTTGTTTTTACCTACACTAATATTATAAAGAGGAATGTTTGTTTGTTTGGTTGTAATGAATAGGCTCAAGAACTACTGGGCCGATTTCAGAAATTCTTTCACCATTCGAAAGCTACATTATCCACGAGTAACATAGGCTATATTTTGTATGAAATATATTTTTTATAAATAGATTTTAAGGCGGTACAAAGTTTTGCCGGGTCAGCTAGTTTTTAATAAGGCAGTACAGCCACAGCAGACGAACATAATAGAGTCTAAAATAGTAATACAACATATTATCTGTCACTTATACAACCAAAGCACTTTTAACCGGAAATACACAAAAATGTTGTATTTCAAAACACTTTTAATACATATAAAATTTTACCAAAACACTTAAATGAACAAAACAGTGTTAAAGTGTTACACGCACCTTCGTGTTTTTATTTATTTGCCAATAGATTTTCCATCAGCATTCTGCAAACACTTTAATTCGAAACGGAAGTGTTTACAGAACAATGAAAATTTGTAAACAACTAAGCTGTTTAAAACGTGTTTGTTGAAATTTTATTCGACACGATACGATTTTAAACTCTTACTATAAAAATGTTACTGAAACAAATTATGTTACTGACCATTTATTTTTTGTTAAATTTCTGCTTATGTATTTTTAGAGTAGAAACAGCAAAGATATGAACTGTGTACATGATTTTTGTATGCTATAGAAGTAATAAGCGAGGAAGCAGTCCATCTGTAAAATGGTAAGTGAAAAATGTCCATTATCCGTGCTTTAATAATCAAATGTACCTGAGTTACAACAACCTACAAACCACAGCCGTGTTTCTTTGCTTTGATTTTTATTTATTATTTAATTATTTATACCACGACAACAGAAAACAATTCTACATATGATATTACACATTGATACAAACAATATTTCCAAAACATTCGCCCAATATTTCAATATTGCCTTACGACCTAAAATAGCCAACTAACTTTACTAAGAGGGTCTCGGGCAATAAATTTCAATTTAAAATAATTTCCCAGCAACGTAGGGAAATAGCTCACAGGGATGGCATAATAACCACATCAAAGTTTGCCGAGGTACATAAAATGTTCTCCCACAAAATCAGATTACGTCCGAAAATACGGCGCGCCAAATAAAATATGAGTTGACCTGTAACAAGGTTTTAAAACTGGTGAACCATTTGGCACCCGTTCATATACCGATGCCCCAATAATTGATAATATTCTCCACTTGTATTCGATTCGGTTTGGATCGTCAGAAATCGTATATTTTTATTGCCACAAATAATAAATTGCAATGTCGATTATAAATTTTAAAATAAATGGCATTTAAAAAATTACATGTAAATTAAGTGTGAAAAAATAAATAAATTTAAATTATGAGATGTTTATCGATTTACCTAGGCAAAAGTTATTCAAATCAACACTGACAAATTCGAAATGTGGTAGGAAAGAATTGGTGAAGATTGATTTGATTACACACAGTCACGCGTTTATCCCCAGGAGCAGTTATGCATCTATCTATGATTACCATCAGGACTCATGAAAGTAAATACAGAATTTGATATAAAAAAGAAATACAAGGCAATTGCTGATACAAAACAGGCGAAGGAAGTGTCACTGCATTCAAAGCATATATTCAAAAACTTATCACAATAATAAAAATCACAGTAACATTCTCCTCTAACCGGTTAAACGTACATTTTAACTACACCGAGTCACGTATCAGACCCCAATCGTTAAGACACCCTATACAACCCACTGTGTATCTTATGGCGGTGACATGTTCGCAAATATTTGCCCTCGTAACGCTAAACATACTACGTAAGGCGCTTTTCTCCGCATTACACTATGAAGTGGCACTAGACGAGATAATATAGTTTAAACATAGAGCGCCGTACTCCAAGATGTCAAATAACTGCAGTTTGCGTAATAGCGTTAGCATTGCATGTTCTGTTTTAGGAAGCTTGAACTATGTATTGAATGTTTTTTGGCAGTTTTATGTAGTTTTAGATCAAACCGATCTACAAAGTTAAGTTATGCTGGGAGTGGTCCGCATTTGGATGGCCATCCCGTCATAATAACTGGGATATGATGGTAAGTGGCTACTGCCGCCCATGGTCATGTATAATAAACTCAAGATAAGATTAAATTATTATCTGAGATCGTCCACAGATACGCTGCTGTCTTTAAAGACTAAGTTGGAATGCCTCAGAAAAGTATGTCTCCCTTACCACGTCCTTTAAACCAGAACACAGCAGTGTGGGCTGAAGCTCGTCTCCTACTACTATATTATAAAAAAACAACACAGCTCTCCCACGAAGCTTGATATTACACCAGTTTTAAAAAATCAGTGACAAAGTTCGCCTCACCATCAAGTGCTGGACTTCATTATAACGAAAAACGAGTCGTGTTCCGGCGCAGATTTAAAAAGGTTGAAACCGAAAATCGGGCCTTGGTTTAAGCAAAATAATTCGGAGAGGAAATGAAAAGAAAAAGTTTCAAACGTTAATTACGCTCATTTTTATCCCAATTTTCGTTGAGTGCCGACTTCAATCTGATTGAAGATTGTTTCAGGAATAATGGCAAGAACGCTTACACGAGATTAAATTACGAATCGTGAGTGTGTTTTTCTATAAGTGTGTAAAGATTTTTTAATAATTATATAAAGTTGGTAGTTTCAAAAGTAACGAATTAGCTGAACAGTGCCCTTAGTATGAGGTTTTACGTTATCACAAAAATGACTGTTTTTGTATTTGTTTACGTATTTCACATAAATTTCCAATCAGTTCTGATACAGTCCGATAGAGGCGCTGATTGGAAATGTAATTTTTAAACAAATACAAAAATAGTAATTTTTGTAAAAACGTAAAAAATCATACTAACGGTAAAGATCCTTTATGAAATAAGTTTTAAAAATCAACTTCTTAAAAGCTTACTTTTACAGAGTTCATGTTATCATCATAAACCCATTACTGTCTCACTGCTGAGCACGGGTCTCCTCTCAGAATGAGAAGGATTAGGCCATAGTGCACCGCGCTGGCCAAGTGAGTATTGGTAGACTTCACATACCTTTGAGATTATTTTTTTTATAAATCTCTCAGGTATGCAGGTTTCCTCACGATGTTTTCCTTCACCGTTTAAGCAAGTGATAATTAATTTCTAATACGCACATAATTTTTGGAAATCGGAGGTGCGTGCCTGGAATTTGAACCTCGGAACCCTCGATCGGGAGACCGAGTTTCTTAACCACTAGGCTATCACTGCTGTTTGGGTTCATGGTATAAAGGATATAAATTACATCTCATATGTCAAATCACACACGCATATGCTCGAAACATAACCCTAGGCGGGTAAAAAGACATGGATCAAACACTTTTTTGCTTCAAGACTGAAAAACTATCACCTTCTGTTATGACGTCTACTTTTATATTGTAACACATATTTCATAGATATCTAGACATCTCAATATTATTTGTATAGAGATTAGCATAGTGATGACGCGTCCAAGTGAGCTTATTAAGGGTCCCTGACCGGTTTGTTTGTTGCCCTATTACTATCATTGTAGCGACGGTAACAATGTAATGTAATAGGTAAATACTTGAGTAACCAAAACGGAGGATAGTCAAGCGCGAATAGCTACGAAGTTCTGTACAGTTTTATGGGATTCTGACTACCCATGTGAGGTCAACGACCTGATACGTAGTGGGTTCCAGGTTCGATCCCTGGCCATGATTAATTTGTATATATTCTGGGTCGGGGTATTTGTGTATTCAACAATGTGTATATCCATGGCAACTATAGGTAGTTCCAGAGTACTGAAAGTATAAGGGTAAGTCGTCTAAACTAGATTAAAATTAATACACGTAACCGTGTGGCGAAGAGGTCACATATTCATGGGATTTCGGATTTTATCGTCGGCCAAGTGGACATCCATGAGATATAAATTTTAAGTTCGTTTTCGTGCGTTAGATTAGATTAGCGCGAATTTTTATTGAAGAAATCCCGAACGTCATGAAAAAGATATACTAAATATTCGATACAAAATACTGAAATTCAGCTCGCAGTCTCTAGACGCTAAACCGGATTCATGTTTTGATTCCGCCTCAATCCTAACATTCAGTACTAATAAAAGAGTACATTAATCCAATTTACCCCTCTATAGAATTGCATAGGTCTTTTTACTTTGTAAATTGAGCTGCAGTGATGGGATTGAATAGGTATTTACGAGGTTAGGCTGCGTACACACTGTCGTTGTTTCAGTCTGTTCACGGAATATAAAATACACAAATAATGTGTGATTTCAAAATGACTGCTACTTTCTAAGTTTCTAACAATGTTCATGTTGTTAAAGAGTTTCTGTATAGCAGGCGTGACGAGTGTGAAGAGCATACTACTTTTTATCCCAAAAATAATTGTTTTTCTATTTTTAAACGTTAAAAATATTATTTTAATTTTTAAGTTGATACTACGTTGGAACCTAAAACTATTAATTTAATGCTGTAAATAGTACATAAACTCATGCATAAATACTTGTAATTATTTAAATCTACCGATTTTTGTCGTGCCTTACTTTTTCACCAGACTAACAAGGCTAAATGTACCCAAAAATTAGTGCGATTTCTTATACTAAATATAAACAGCCCCTAAACACAACTTAAATAGATTAAACAAGATAATCAATAATCTCTTAGCGTAAGGTCTTAGGCACTAATTACCACCCCCTAGGGTCTGATTTCTCTGAGTTCAGTTCCGTTACAACTTTGTTAATTTGCCGCAAAGATGAATCTCCCGGGCCGCACTTTTTGTTTCAAAGCCCTGTTGAGGAAAAAGATATTTTCGTAATACCTGAAGGAAAATGCCGCTGGAAAGATTGGATTTTTATGATAATGAAACGGCGGAGTTGCAATCAGATGATATGGGTAACGTAACCGTGGTTGTAAACTGGTTTTACTTAAAGTTTACATGTAGGTTTTTCGATTTTTTTTATTCGACATACCTCATTTATTTTACACTATATAATACAAAAATGTACCAAACAGCATTCCCCATGATATCATCCACATGCTAACAGTGCTATCTGTTTCTCAGCCATCCGAGTTACATGCATTGTCTATACAGTTTTTCCTACCAAAAGATCATAATTTGTCAACGACTTCATTCTTGTTTGCACCACTTGCCATACAGTTAGATTCACTGCTAGATTAATTTAATAAAAAAATTAATAACATGTCATGTCATAAGGGAAATCATTTCTACGCTTACCCCTATATTTCTAAGATCCATACAAATGTTTTACGATAAAAATCTGCTTCGTACTCCGTTGTAAGTCCCGACCTAATCATTTAAAATACATACATAATTAGGTACAAAAATATTTTTCCACGAAAATAAGGGATTTTGTGTTAAAGAAAATCATTTTTCAAAGATCCCCTTGTTCCTTGATTCTCAGCGAACAGAAGAACAGGGACAAAGAATGAATTTCTGCAAAATCATGTTTTGGGTAATGGTATTTAGTTTAATAAGCTTACGGGAGCAACATGTTACAGTGTTATTATATTTAAAATGTATTAAAAACATTATCAAATCCAATTCCTTTCGCAGTTTGTCTAAGTTAAATATCAGCTTTGTAATAGATATCACTCTTACATCTATTTCTGCCTCATAACTTTAGTGTTAAGCGATGTTGTGTTTTTATCCGACTATCAAGGAAGGTTTATGGTTTAAAGTATACAGGAAGACAAAAAACATTTTTTTTTATAGGAGTAGCAGATGAGCATGCAGTCCACCTGATGGTAGGCTACTGCCGACCCTGGATATCTGTAATCAACCCCAGATAGGATTAGATATTTCTACCTGTGGTCGGTCATAGGTGCGCCACTATCTATGCGAACTAAGCTGGAACGCCTCGGAAAAATATGTCTCCCTTACCACACCATTCAAACCAGAACACTGCAGCGCTTAACGCTGCTGTTGTAAGGTAGAAATAGGTGTGGCGGTGGTGCCGCCGGAGTCGAAGCACAAAGGGTTCTAGGCTGATTATAGGTACTCCTGCAGTTGGTCACATGAGTGCTACTAGTACTGCCTACCATCTAGCCTTTGATACTAATCTATCTACTACTATCTACTAATACTATCTATCCTATCCTATCCTATACTGTCCTATACTATATATACTAATACTATCTAGCCATTTGATATTTTTTTGTTTGATACTCCTTTGTTATAAAAAATAGATAAGTGTGATTCACCCTTTACAGTAAGAGCATGGCTAACTAAAAGTGATATGTCTGAATTATTTAACGGCGAGCAGGTGTGCCGGGAAAAGGCCTCGCATTGTAAAACATCTTAGGATTAAGAATTCAGTGAGTACTAACTACTAAGTGTAGTTTATTGTATGAACGAGACTTGTAAACATTGTGTTATAATCGTCGTTTAATGTTATGGGTGTCCTTACAAGGGTAGAATTGGGCATATTATGTATACCTATTGATCTAGTAGATTGGTACATGTTTTATACTATTTAAAATATTTAAGAGATTTTTCAGGCATTTAGTTTCGTTTACATGTTTTCGTTCTAGATAATTTTAATATATCCATTGTTTTCATTACGATATACAAATACAGGCTTTTTGATCGATTTTATAATTTAAAAATCAGAAAGCGGACATATCCTCGTAGTTATATCTCGAAAATATACGGATCTTTGGCGTACAAATTCAATGAATAATGTATTTCCAAATTGAAGAAATTGGTCGTTGTATTTTACTTATAACTAGCTGACCCAGCAAACGTTGTATTGCCATATAAATAAAATAGGGTTGTACTACCCCTAACATTTAGGGGGATGAAAAATAGATGTTGGCCGATTCTCATAGATACCGGATAAGCACAAAAAATTTCATCAAAATCGGTCAAGCCGTTTCGGAGGAGTATGGCAACGAAAACTGTGACACGAGAATTTTATATATTAGATATACTACCTAAGATAATATTGCCTAAATACGTAATATACCTTTTTTATACACATGACATGATATATTAACGCAAATCATATGACTATATTTTCTATACCCATACAATTTGTCCTGGACAACTATACCACGCAAGATAATGCACTTCGAAAAATTCCAAGCGCAAACTAATTTGCAATACAATGCGCCGTAAACCAACAACAGCAGTATACCGCGCGGTTGGTACGCGTCGATGCAACGTTTAATCTAACTTTACCCGCCAAGTATTCTGACCAAAGTCGGACTTAGTATTAATTATTACCCCAGGGCCACGTTCCCGAGTAATGAAGGAAACTTATTCGGTAAAGTTCAGTTTAAATGAGGAATAAAAACTATTTAGGTGCAAGGAACAAGACTTATGAAATATTTTTCTAATTTTTCTTGTTGCGAGTCAGTTCGCGCTGAATTTATTCATGGTAATTTGCAAATGTCCGGGCGATAGTGAAGACTCTCCACCATAGACTAAGTACATAAGAACTATTTTTACTTCTATTTTAAAAGTTCTGTTGACACATCAGTCTCATAATAAAATGATATAGAATTTTATCCTTTATATTTATTAGATCACCTTAATCAATTGTGACTATTGTCAGAAGAGACATGGACCGATATTTGGAAGGCATGTTGAATGAATAGTACATAAAGAATTCGGTCCTGATTGATGTCATTGGGCAGCAGGTGTCTAATATCTTAGAAGGATTTTTAAGATGGTTCTAAAATATAACCCTAAACAAGATTTCCTCCACCAGTCCGCCTCCCAGGCCTCCTCAATTTGGTTGAAAAAACCCGTGTCCAGCAGTAGCAAAAGATCCAGCAAATATATAACTAAGTTGTTCAACTCCACACTAAAATAATATAGTCATATTGACTCATATTACCGCAATATAATATAGTTCTAGTAGCTAATATAGTTATATTTAAGCTGAAGGATCAAATCACGGCGCTCGCATATTGTGATCCGAACTTCCAAACTCGGATATTGCTTAGATCATCGTTAACACTTGCCCTACCAACTTCGCCAAGTAATTAATTAGTTGCCAAGGCGGAACAGTTTTTTTTAAATTAATACACCCACTTTAGTTTGGAAGTTTCGCTGCTACTCATCTTTCGCTGTAAACGGTTTGAATTTTAAAAGGAGTATGACGTCAGAGTTCGGGTAAATTAGTTTAAAGGCTCACTTCTTTTGGTCTTTGTATCTTGAAGAGAGTTAGTAGTTGTCTAAATAACAACTGTGCCCTCGAAAGTAACGGATCTGTGATCGGTTTTGGAGATGGTTATGTGAAGTTCTGCCTTTTTTGGATTTGTGTCCGGATAGGTACTTGACTTCTTGATAATACATGTGGCGTATGCTCGTCATACTGGTATGCGTTTCCGACCAAATGTTCCGAGTTCGATTCTAGGGCGGGTAGATATTAATAAATTTCAATGTATCTATGTTTTGAATTTGATTATGCTCCTTTTTTGTTTTCACATTATCAAAAAAGGAAATTTTAGTGCTGACTGTTAAAAATATCATAAACGTACAAGTAAGCACTCAAGTTTTGCCAACACAAATATTACGTCCCACACAACAAACATTACTCGAGTTAATCGTTAGAACACTTCAGATGAAGTGAGACCCCCATTAAAACTTCCCCCGGGATCCCTTCGACGTTGCACCAGTAATCAAAATATCCCGAAAACTTTCCAAAACTTTTAAGTCACTCATGAATAGCTCATGGGTCGCCATCGCCACTTGTTATGTTTCAAACTTTTTTTATTTTCTTCTCCATTTAAGAGGCTGGCGATTCACCGACGGTCCGATGAATAATTACGGAGAATTTCTTGCCTGTCACGTTCCTAATGAATATTAGAACAGGCTTACTTTAGACGGATTTCATGGAGAAATATATTCGGAAAGAAATCTGCGGTTGTTTCGGAGCGAACAAAATTCGTTAATTAAGGAGATAAATAAGTCAGTAAGCTAAGCGAAAATTTGTCCATCCATCGTGTTTTTGCGGGTCGCGAGTTGCTTATCGGGCCATTTTTTCTAGTGGCCACGAGATGAATTATATTAGATGTGTTGTCCATTTTTACCACTTAGTGGTCAATGTCGACCATAGACGTGTAGACACTTTAAGTAATGTAGGAATCCTCGTCGTCAACCCGTTATTTTCCCACAGCTGCGAATTGGTAGACACCATTCTGTACATTTTAAACTTTTTTTAAATCTTACCAGATGTCGATCAGAGCTAAATAAGGACTAAATTAAAGTGAATTAATAAGTGTTTATTAAGTGTTCATTAATTAGTAATTTTCTTGTTTCAATTTTTTTGTTTCTTGTTTCAATTTTTTTGTTTTCATTTTTTTTGTTTCCAATTTTAAAGCATTCTTTATAAGAAGTCTGTTTTACTTATCAAACTTATTTTTTACTTTCCTTTAGTCTTTCCTAACAGCCGCCATTATCCTGAACAATGATTGTTTAATTAGACAGATGTTCCACGAAATCTGTAATTCTAGATGAACATTAAAACTCTACAATCTAAAGCTTCAGTCCTTAGCACTAAAGTTTCCAGAATTCAGATTCTAAACGAGATAATGATAATTTGGGATTCAAATTAACAAACCAGTCAACTTTATTTAACTTAAAAACGTTTTTTGTTAATTGTAATATAAATCTGTTTTTGAAATGTCTTCAATTAAAACAAATATTCTAAAGTTATACTTTTTTAGGCGCGTTATGAAAAAATGATGACAGTGAAATTTTAAGATTCGTCACACGAAAGTTACACCATGAAGTTGCAGCGGTTGCAGTCTCGAAACAAAAGCTACCAACAAAATAGAAATAGAATCTCTATTAGTCGCGCAAGTTGGCACCATCGTCGCCTCTTTTCACTGTTTTCTATTCATAGTATTTATTCACATGTTTCTAGTGTCTACAATCACACACGTGTTCAGTTTTATATAAGTGCGATATATTAGATTTAAATTCAATATTTCACACGATGTTAAAATGTACCAGTTCAAGTGCTAGGGTAACGTAAATTAAAAGAGGTCATTCTTCCAAAGATATTCCTACTATTACGCATCTCCCTAGTTTTTTAACTTAAGCACTTGATAAAAAACCTGTAGGTCTGGGTGTTTGTATACTCGAGTATGTGTATGTGCATGTGCATGTGACCTGTAGGTACGGAAAATTGTAATTTCGCTGAATCAGCTCACAAGTTATCAATATCTAACCATAATCTCACATTTTATCGCCGGCTTTGATGCCATTTCTTTTTAAATTCGACGTTTTATGTCAGTCACATTTTCGGAGAAGGAAACCATTGCATTCATTTATTTTGTTTGAATAAATTATTTATTTTATTTAAAAAAATATTATCCTAATCTCAGCTCTTCCCTTCATTCTTGTCATCATTTCTCTTTTTACTCATTTGATTATATTACTTTATTTATATTCTTCGGATGAAGGGTTTTTGGCCATTGGCCAGTTACTGTTTTATGAGACAAAAGCGTATATGATCATAAAATAAAACAGTGAACTACTAATGCGCTTCACACAAATACGGGCAGCACAAAGACAAACCCTTTGCGCAAGAACCCCAGTCTTACAAAAGACTGGTGCCCTATTGATACGTCAACGGACAATAGAGGTAAACATGGGGTCCAACCCGCCACTTACTAACTCGAAAAGGTCACAGATTATACGAAGTGTTTGTATTTTTTTGGGGACAGAATACACACTGTGATAGGAAGGAATAAATCACTGAAGCGTACACAATCCTTTTTGTGGGTTAAGGCAGATACGTACTACGCTTCACAATAGTTACAATTGATTGTTTTTATTTCGTGATTGTTAAATAATTTTCGAATACTTTCTAGATATTTTTGGAGTAAAAGTAACCTAAAACAAGTCACTTTTTTTAAAACATTTCTGAATCATCCAAACAAAGTAGTTTCAGTCACTTCAAAGATGAATCTCATGAAATCTCAAAACAGGTATTAAAAAATGAAGTTTCCAACACTTCAATCTATTTTTGCAACTTTATGTATCAAATAACTTGTTATATAATTTGTTTCTGAAGATTTATTAAGGAAGTGTTAATCTGTAACATAAATTCACAATCTGAGGTCTCACCCGACTATGCAAATAAACCGAACATCCTCAAAACACCATCAATCATTACACCCTACTGGCCCACGAAATAATAATATAAGAAATTCTTTGCATCTAATATACCTTAGTCTAGAGATTCGCATATATTACACGATCCAAGGGCAAATAGGACACTATTATAGATTCCTTCTGTCTTATAACTGAGATGGTAAAAGCTGCTGCGCTCTGCGTTGAAAGATGTGAAAAGTAGACGTACACAAATATCAACTGAGTACTCTTGGAGAGCAACGGAACGACCAATCACATGTAAGACTCCAATGTTATCAGAACTGCTTTCTGTTCTTTTATCTTATTTCTTATCCAATCTTATCTTTACTTTCTTTAACAAGTGACAAGATCAAAATTTAAAAAAATAATTATGGTTTCAACATCTTTCAATTTACGAGTAGATGAAGCAAATTTTAGTACAATAAGTATATATAATTGCAATACACAGAATTTATGTGATACGTAGTTTATTCTTCAACTTCCAATCACGCGAAGCAATGAAAACCGCAATTGTTTTGCTGACTTCGTCTTTAGAAAATCTTTTCTCATAAAACGTATCCGATACTAAATTGCTAGGAAAGTTAAGCACCTATTGAAAGGACGAGGATTGGTGCACAATAGAACCGCTGGATTAAGACAAATACGCAGACTAGGTTATGATAAAAGCGGTTTAAAAGCTATTGTCCATTGTTTGGAAGCCACAAGATTGCTTGAAATAGATTTTGAAGATCTTGATGCAGTTCTGCAATTCTTTCTGGAGGAATGCTTCTTACAAGACACTCTGACTATAAAGAGACATGGAGTAATTTTAGCAACTATTCCAAATAAAAAGTTTATCTTTTTAAACAAGTTTGTTTAGTAACGTGTCTATAAGTATAGCTTTGTACATGTTCATAAAGTTTTGATAATCGGGGTTTAAAAGCTATAGTCAATAATTGGAGGCAGACTTCTTGAAATATAATTTGAAGAAATTGATGCCGTTCCTAACTTTCACAGGCATACTTTTGTAATTTTATGCTGAAATGAAATGAAATACTTTGTGAAATAAAATATTAATCACAAAGATGAAACATGCATTCATAACTGTTATTAACATATATATAGTTAAGATGATTGTTCGAATTTTATGTATTTGGAGTTTCAGATCTTTTAAAATACTGATTTAAATATACGAGGGTACGTTTTTAAGTTCGCGGAATGAGGGACAAGGAGCGAAAATAAAATGTCAAAATTATTTTTCTTTTTCTACATATTGTCCTGCAAGACGAATGCATTTTTCAGATCTTTGTATTAACTTATTTAAACCCTCATAAAAAAATGTTTTGTCCTTGTCGGAAAAATACGAGGAAATTGCGTCCTTTACTTCTTCGTCTGTAGAAAATTTCTTTCCACGAAGCTCTTTTTTCATTTTTGGAAAGAGATAATAATCGCTGGGAGCCAGGTCTGGACTATAGGGTGGGTGATTTAAAATATCAAAGCCCACCTTATGCAGGGCAGCCAGTGCAATACGGCTCTTGTGTACGGGCGCATTGTCGTGCAACAGCAGGACACCTCTGGATAATTTTCCTCGTCTTTTTTCTTTGATGGCTTCTTTTAACCGCTCCAAGATTGTTGCGTAATATTCTCCGGTTATAGAGACACCTTTATCTTTGTAATCTATTAACAAAATTCCTTCTGCATCCCAAAAGACTGTCGCCATGAGTTTGCCGGCCGATTGTGACACCTTAAACTTTTTAGGAGGTGCTGTACCCTTTTTATGCCACTGCATGGAGTCTTGTTTAGACTCAGGTTCATAATGGTGAACCCAAGTTTCATCTCCAGTAACAATTCGATTCAGTACAATATCCTTATCTTCTCCACAGAGGTTCAAAAACGCACGGGAACATTCAACGCGCTGTTGTTTCTGAGGCGGCGTGAGCATTCTCGGCACCCACCGCGCGCTGACCTTAGTCATGCCAAGATGGTCATGCAGAATTTTAAAAATGGTTGTATCCGATACTCCAACCATTTCTGCAAGCTGTTTCTTCTTTAGCCGAGCATCTTCCAGTACTAATTTTTCGACTTCCGCTATCGTTTCCGGAATGGTCACCTCAACAGACCGTCCTGGTCGTGGGTTGTCTTCAAGTGAATCCCTGCCTTGCTTAAAAAGGTTGTTCCACTTGTAAACCATCGTTTTTCCAGGGCAAGAGTCCCCGTAAACCGATGACATCTCTTCCATTATGATTTGCACAGACTTTCCTTGCTTGGTAAGGAACTTTATAACGGCGCGATGCTCGATTTTCTCCATACTTCCAATTTTCTTCCGGATTGAGTTGTTTAATTGTCGATAGTTTTAAAACTAATGATGCAATTGTGATAAAACTTTATATTTATACTATTTATGAGTCACTTAACACGTACCGCCCTTAACGAGCCCGCTATCCCCCCTCCAACCCTGCCATTCCGCGGACTTAAAAACGCACCCTCGTAAATAAACGACAATATGATGAAATAACCCAATAGATTCAGCAGCATTGAAAGATATCTAGATAAATATTCAGATAGTTACGTACTGTATCGAAGAATTCAGACCACGTTCTATATTCAATGCAGACGAACTGAAATTTCTTGTAGCAAAAACTATTATTTTGTTTCGAATAAGCTTCCACGCGGATTCTACCCTTTTAAATAGATTTTTTGTATGCATATCTCTAAGGTATTTTGAATAGAATAGAATAAAATCAAGATGCTAAGGAAATCACTGTTTCTATACTTGCGTTGAAAGATAAATAGAAGAAAAGAAGTTGAAAAATAAATATGTACAAGTGTAAATGTCTATGTAATGTACTTTCAAAGCAAAACGAAGCATTAATATTGATGTTATAAAATAGAAATGGGTGAAGTGGAGATTCGTTATAAAGATTGTCTACTGACTTCTTTTCACAAACGTGAACCCAAACACAGAAAAAAATCTATGTAAATTCTATTCATCCACGCATACATAATATGTGGACGTTATGTAAAATCGTCTATCTACACTATCTACAGTAGTACAAACTCGTATACTCAAATTCTTTGGGCATGTTAAAGGACGAAATAATGACTCCATTGAACGGCTATCGTACAGGGTGGACTGGAAGGAACCAGATCTCGCGGACGATCAGCCACGCGATGAACAGATCAAGTGAAATCAGCTGTAGGTGGCCCTGTACACGAGTGCTCTAGAATGGCCACCAATAGAGTGAAATGGCGTAATGTCGTGAGGCGAGTGACATCAGCACAACACATGATGACCACGACCGCTCTGACAAGAGCGAAACGACTGAGAAGAGATGTAAAATGGTTAATGTAACAAATACTTATGAATTTTATAAAACTTCAATTCAAACACTGGAATTTTCAGTTACTTAACAGAGAACTACAAGTTCACTCCAACAAGATTATACAACTAACAATATGAACCAATTTTTCATACGAAGCGCCGGAGAACTTTCGCGAAGTGTATAAAGTTATTACATTTCAGTTTCTCGAGTCCGGGATAAACAATAACCGAGAATCTATGAGAGACAAAAGTGGTCTGCTTTATATTCTAGTTTTTAAAGTAGCTAAAGTCAATAAGTTTCACATCAGCCACGCTGCTTGGAATATTAAAAAGAAACACGAAAAATTCCAACGAACAAAAATGGTAAAGTTGGTTAAGAGAAAAGTTGTGTTCTGCCTTGTGGTTATGTAGCAGCAAATATGAATAATTGATTACTTTTACTAAGTTACCAGTAAGTTTGGTTAACGATGAGGGGGAAATCATTGACGTCACCGTTGATAAGACGTTTACGTTGTGAAATGTTAAGAAGATACAATTTACGGTTTAAGATATTTCTTTTCTAAGAGAGTACAACTCACTTAAATAAGATTAAATATCTAAATTCATAACTTGAATTTTGAAATTGTATTTTGCTTTGATGAAACTGTTACATGGCGTGCTAAAGAATGAAACAAGCATAATTCGAAAAACAGTGCCCTCCGCAGGGTAATCCATAAAGTAAATTGGAAGGTGGTAGAAGCCTTTCGGTTCGACTTCGGCGGCACCACCGCTATACCTATATCTGCCTCATAATAGCAGTGTTAAGCGCTTCTGTGTTTCGGTTTATAGGGAGTAAGGGAGACATACTTTCTTAAGGCGTTCCAGCTTAGTCCTCAGAGGTAGCGACTAGCGGCGCATCTGTGGCCGAACTCAAGTAGGAATATATAATCCTATCTAGAGTTGATTACACATCAGATGGACTATATGTTCGTCTGCTACTCCTATATGAAAAATGAACGCTGGTAACAATGTTGTAATGGCAGCGATCTTGAACATATTTGTGGGAGAATTTCACGATCACATCGCTACGAACATCGTTTGGGATTGGCTCACTTCACTTTAGAACCTTTCCTGCACTTAGATGCGCCTCGATAACCGCGGTTGCTGTAACGTATGTAGCTCCCACTTAGACTTATGTTAGAAAATATTTAGATGACTATTTTAATAAAAAAATATGAAGTTAGAAAATGAATGAAATAAATATTTTTTTATTTCATTATTTATTATCTTAGCATTATTTTTATTTCAAGCTTGAGTTATTAATGGAACATCATAATAATTTGGCTATGTGAAATTTATATTACGATCAGATACCTAATATTGTCTCATGTACTCAGAAATCCTTCTATGAAGTATATTTTTGATCGAAGCAGAAATCAAAATAAATTTTAATTAAATAAATTGAAATGAAGTGAAAGTTCTCCTTACAAAAACACTGACACATTACTGAAAAAGTCTGTGCCTTCTTATTGTTGTTTGTTCAAAAGAAACGAATCATGAATAAACCGAAAATCTTGATAAAATAAAAGAGAAATGCTAAAGAGCGCCGCCGATATCAAATCTATTTTGCGCTGTCTAAAATATATTAGAATGCTGAAAATAAGGGAAGAACTAGGTCACAATCCTGTTTCTTAGACTCAGAGGAGCTATTTTTAAATGCGCAATCACCACTGCTCCTCAGTGTTTGTTCCGGGAAGACAGCTTCCGCAGCAAATAGAATTCAATAGAAGAGGGGAATCGAGGAATGGAATGTGGCTACACACGTTTCGTAGTTTTGTTTAGTTGCAAATAGTCATTTACTTTAATCATATTATTGTTTCGTTTAAAGAATATTATAATGAATCATATGACCAATTATTTTTCAAATATAGTTTAATAAAAGTGCATTGATAGTATAGCGCAAGAATAGAACAGCACTGATTTGTTGTTGTGTGGTGATACACAATAATTTAATTGAATTTTATTTTAAAGGTATTTTTTTCGCTTTTCGTTATTTTATTCAAGTTATTTCAAATTCGCTTTCTTTCAATAGTTCTTTAGAATATGAGTACAACAATTTAGTTTTAGAGCATTGGTCTCCTTGAGGGACTTGGGGCATGTTCTGATTCTATGCAGATAGGCGAATGTAGATAGGCAGGTATGTATGTGATTATAGTTTTCATGTAAAAATAAATTTAAGTTCCCATTAACTTGTGTGTTTTATTTATTTTAAATTATCAATAATACACTCGACAAAGGGTTACATACCACACCGCGACCGGAAACGGCCATTCAACTGTAGCAATAATTCAATATTTCCACAACGATCGCATTTCCCAGCACTGCAGTTGAATCTATCAAAAATGAAACGTTTTTCTGTCTCTTTTACACTTTTATAATAATTATTCCTTGTACTGCTTCATCTTGCTATTTTTTCATTCACTTGTTAATAGTGGTATTTACTTCGAGAATTTCACAAAGCCATTTATTTGAAAGACAAAGCTATTTCTTTAATTTCATTCCTCGTAGCCTAAAGCAACCGCATGTATATTATGAATGTGTTTTATGACATGAACATCTTCTAAGAATCTTGTTTAAAATATGAAATTCTGATATTCTTATATAAATTCTTTTCTTATTGTAACATGTAAAATATGTCAAAATTATCTGTAGTTTCATTCGCTATACAATTATCAGCAAATGTTAACCTACCTTTACTCAAATAAAATATTTTGCATGTTTATTAAAAAATCTTTTAAAAAAAATCATTACTAAAAACCTCAATATCAGAGTAAACAATATCTACAAAAGCATTGTTAGCAAACTTCAAAGTTTCCGTGCCTCAAGGACGCTGACAAAAAACAGGGCAAGCGGTTTGGGGACTCGAATAAATTTTAAAGTTGTCAACGGCGAGGCAATTGAATAGCCAATCAAAGCTTTTCACTTTAGACGCGTCAACCGTGCGCAATTTAAAAAAAAAATGCAAGTAAATATTTAGTTTAATTTCTTTAAGATGTAGTATCTATAGGATGCATTTGTTAAAGTAAATATAGAATATATTTGCTACCAATTATATCTTCTAAAGGTGTATTTAATAAATAGGAGGTGAGAGCCTGCGTGCTTAAAAATCATGTTCTAAATACTCCATACCTAGCCTACGTTATTCTCTTAAAAATCTTTAAAAAATAATTCCTCAAAACATCAATATCAAAATAAACAATATCTACGAGAGCATTGTTAGCAAACTTCAAAGTTTCCGTGCCTCAAGGACGCTGACAAAAACCAGGGCAAGCGGTTTGGAGACTCGAATAAATTTTAAAGTTGTCAACGGCGAGGCAATTGAATAGCCAATCAAAGCTTTTCACTTTGGACGCGTCAACTGGGCGCCATTTTGAAAAAATATAAAGGGCTAATGACTAGTTCTTATTTTTATTGGTTGTTAATGGATGTGTTCTGTGACACTTTGACTAATAGTTTACTTGTTGTTTTTCAAGGTTTTCACTTTTAATTATCATTAGTTACGTACTGCGCTTAATTCAGATTCATATAATTCAGGTCCTTGTATTATTTGAGAGAGGTTTAATATCATACTCTAATCATGCTAGCGTAATTGATAGACTTCATGTATCTGTCAGGATTAAAGTTTTAATAAAGTCTCAGGCCAGTAATACGTTTCATCACACGCTTTTTAATCAGGGTTAAAGGGCTATAAACTCTTGAAGGTATTGTCTACTATTTTTAAAGCGTATGCATGTATGTCTCATTCTTTGTCACTTCCTGCAACATAAAAAGCTGGACGAAGTTTAACATAAATGAGGTGGTGTAGGATTCGTCTAAATTGTAGGAATGACATAGGCTATATTTTTAGATAATCAGGTTTATTTGTTTTTTAACCGACTTAAAAAAGGAGGTGGTTATCAATTCGGCCGGTATCTTTTTTTTATGTATGTACACGAATTACTCAATATATTTCGTTGGATAACGATGTAAACAGCGTGTCTAATATGAGTGCCGACTTCAGAAATATGTACTAAACCAACATTTATTTCAATTATTTTTACTTTGTAGTGCAATAGAAGTCGGTTGTATTTTTGTTAATTTTTTTTATAGTAACATCCTAGTTCATACTGAGACCAGTGCTTAATAATGTGTTGGTGATGAGGACTATCAGATACTTTACACAAAATGTGTACATGTTACTTGTATACGTAATTTCAATTCCAACGGTATTCAGTTCTAGTATTTCTCAGGGATTTGCAAGCGGCTAACAAAAACCTTACAATATCCGGTGCTTCTTATTCCAACTCCCCGCCTGTCTATAAATACTCGTAGTATGTTTTGCATCGCCCGGGGCTAGATTTCGTTTGTATCTCAGAAGTACGATACGATATTGGGGAACGGGTTCTTATAGTACAAGGCAACTTAGTATAGGTATCGGGGTACTCTACTTTAATTGTGTGGAACGTGAGTTTAGATTTTTTAATATACTTTCAAAATGTAATTTCGAAATGAGTGCACATTATGACACAGATTTTTTTATAACACCAAAGTGGTAAATGAACATGCAGTCCACCAGACGATCAACGGCAGTGGTCGCCCATGGAAACTTTAGCCAATCCCAGATAAAATAAGAGTCCTACTTACGATCGGGCACATATGCATTGCTACCCCATAGGAACTGAATGACCTCGAATAAGTACCTCTTACCACACAGATAATATAAAACATCGACAATACAAGATATACTTATAGGAGACATTCAAACTTAATCCTCAGGGTTAGCAAAACATCTGTGTCTTGCGTAAAGACTAAATCTACGACGACCCGCGTGGTGGAGTGGTTCAGGTCTGACGCGCAGAGGGTCCTGGGTTCGATCCCCGGCCAGACAGATATCTGAATGATTAATTTAAATGTCTTTTCTGGGTCTGGGTCTTTGTGTATTCGTCTTTGTATGTGTCCATGGCACCCACCAATCCTAGGGAATCCTAGTAGCTGTGAGTGTAGAAAGTGTTTATAAATTTACTTATCTGGAGTTTATTACGGATGTTTTAAGGCGGTAATGGCTTTTTACCACCAGGCGTTTACAACTCCCGTGTTATGAAAATAAAAAAAATCAGTTTACTTTTTTCTCTATACCTATATGAGTAGCTAACGTAAAGATGTACTGATATCACGATAATTACAAACTAAAATCATTAAATTCAAATTATTAAGTGTCACACGACATCAAATAAAATCCGATTGACAAGTGATAAGTAAAAAAAATAATTAAGTGTAATTTTATATCAAAGTAAATAACGTAATTACTGACATTAGTACACAAACAGTAATTACCAATAGTAAAAATATTCTATTAAAACCGGTTAGGGCGTCATCCCTTTCATTATAGACAATTAAGTACACAGGTACATTGACACATTGAAATTGCTTATACCACGCGCCTATAAGGCTCTAGTCACACATAAAGCGATAAAAGAAACGTAAACCGAATGTTTCGATATGGTAGTATTTGAAAAAGACGCTTTCTACTTCTACACTCGCATCTCTACGCTAGGATCCCTGGTGTCGTGGGTGTCATAGACACACAAATAGACAAATACACAAACATCCAGATCAAGAAACAAAATCTAAATTCATCTTTTAGATACCTTTCTGGCCGGAGATCGAAGCCGGGACGACAGGTCAAATACAATTTCAGTATGTGAGAGAGTCTAAAGATTAAAGTCTTGGGGAACACGATTTTGGGTTAAAAACCACGTAATCTACAAGATAGTTAAATTTCTTAAATCTTTTATCATAATTTCCTACTATATAATTATTTTTATATATGCTACTCGTACTAGCTGACCCGGCAAACGTTGTGTTGCCATATAAATAAAAAAATGTTAACAACCCTTATCACTTAGGGGTATGAAAAATAGATAGTAGCCGATTCTCAGACCTATGAATATGCATATAAAATTTGGTGAAAATCGATGAAGCCGTTTTGGAGGAGTACGGTAACTAACATTGTGAGACGAGAATTTCATATATAAGATAATATAGAAGTAGCAGACGAACATGCACTCCACTTGATGTTAAGTAAGTAAGTACTGCCGCCCATGTACATGTGCTTCAACGCCAGACAAAACCAATTTTTCACTTGAGGTCCACCACACATGCGCCGCTACTTCAGGACTAAGTGGAAAGCCTCGGAAAAGTATGTCTTCTTTACCACACACTTCAAATTAGAACACAACAGCGCTATACGCAGTTATAGGCAGAAATAGTGGTGCCGCCGGAGTCAAACTACAAACCACTGCTTATTACTATTTCATTATTTTAATCTTACATTAATAGCTTCTCGCCTTAATCTAACAGTGAGACACATGCGAGTTGTGAGTGGAAACATCGCATTAACCGACACAGTGACTCACAAACCCACTATTCGTTAGCAAAGCCCCCTTCGAGCGCATTCAGTCGGTCTAAACCATTCTTTGTGCGATAATCTCCCCTAAACCACGTATACATGTGCAGGTAATAAAGCGAAGTCGACAGGAGGCTTCGGAAATACGTAATAGAAAGATTAACAAATCTTGAAAACTATAGACGACGCCATCTAATTTTTTCGAAAAAAAAAGCGAAAATATATTACGTAAGAGTATATTATCAGGTCTTGTTTTCAAAAGACATTTCAATAGCTCACATTATCAATCCATCTTTAAGCCTACCAAAGATCGTTATTTTTATCTTTATACTAAACATTGTGAAATTGCTTGTAAGTAAAATTTTACTTCTAAATCTAATTAGTGTGATTATTGAAAACAGACGCACGGCTGACTGTAACTAGCAAAGGATTGTACGAATTAACTTTTGCCGCTATTTCTTATTTACTTTCATTAAACAAAACAAAACTCGCAGAAACAAATCATACCACTGCTGGATACCGCGAACTGTAATACGAAACAAAAATATCGATTCCCGAATAATTTTGTGTCGGAATGTATTTCCGATAGCAATAATGCTATATCGGAGGTAGCAGACGCATAAGAGATTTCACGACTCGATACATCGAGTGACGACTCGAATATTCGTTGGATTCTACGCTATTATCCGCAGATTTCGGCACTTCGGCACGTTAAGTGAGGTTGTGTAGTTCGGAAAGAAAGCCTTATAAAGTTTAGTGAAGCTTTTGTTGGATAAAGTCGGTTGGATTTCTATAGGGAGTCGTTAACGTTCCTAAGTTTCAATTTCAATGTAACATTGTTTTGAAAATTGAAGTAACACGGGTTCAAGAGACCGGGGAGCAATTAGGTGATATTAATTTTATATGAATACATTCATTGCATACATTTTATAATAATATATGAAATTGTACTAGTATTCTGTACTTTTGCTAATCATTAACCTGGTGAAAAGTAATTTACCTCTTTCTTGATATATTTTATCAAATTATAGCTTGGCTTAAATTCATAAAAAAGAAGCTACTACTTACTTTACTAGCTAAGTATTTAATTTTTACATCCTCTTTATTATTATTTTTTGACTAATCTACTATTCTATCAAATCAGCTTACGTGTACTTTAGTAAGATTTCCAAAGATTTAAAGATAAAAAATGAGCAAAAGATAAAGATAAAGATAAATGTTAAACACGAAAGCTCGCTAAAGGTACGCAACGGTCACCATGTATTTGTAAGTTGTAGGACAACAATTTATCTTAATGGGACAGTGGCGTGTCCCGTCCGGTCGACGAGAAAGCTGATTGTACGCTCAGAGCTTTTAGCTCCAGATAAAGCTCTTTACAGTTCCGCTGACGTAAATTGAGTGAACTTCGCCGAAGTACGATTTTACTTCGCCTTTGTAGTTATTAAAAATCTTCAAGTCTTCTTATCTTCTTCTTTTTATAGTAGAAATAGTGACAAACTAGAGATTCAGTTCACCGCAAAGCTCGTGGACATAAATTAAATTTTATACAAATAAATGAAATCATAATATATGACATCTCTGTCATTACGAAATAAAGTATTCATGATATATGCACCGCCGAATCTTAGAAACTACTGAACATATTATGACTATTAGGTATTCTTTTAAAGTTCTCATGTATTTATAATTCTATTTAAGTCACTTTAAAAACCGAAAAAAAACTGTTATTAGCAAGCTATAAAAACATGCTAAAATGCGTTTAAATAAATCTATAAGTTTTGTGCTCTTTCTTGTCACAGAATTATACGTCCCGCGTGCATGTTACATGAGAAAAAAAGTATATTTTTTTAATAAAATAGGAGTAGCAGACGAGCATGCAGCCCGCCTGATGATAAGTAGCTGCCGCCCATGTACATCTGTAATCAACCCCAGATAGGATTAGATATTCCTACCTGAAGTCGGTCACAGATGCGCCGCTACCCCTGAGGATTAAGCTGGAACGTCTCGGATAAGTATGTCTCCTTTACCACACCCTTGAAACCAGAACACAGCAGCGCTTAACGCTGCTGTTATGATGCAGAAATAAGTGTGGCGGTGGTGCCGCCGGAGTAAAACCCACAAAAGTTCTACCACTTTCGAAACTGTCCATTGATAAAACCGCACGCGGGCACATCCGCGTGACAGGAAAAAGCCGTTTATTATAGAATTTTTCATTTGCACAAAAAATGTTACCCAATTCAAACTGAATCCATTCCTACATATTACCCTATATACGAGCTTTGTTTCAGTAGCTCCAGGCAATTTCATGTAGTTTATTTTTGTTAATCGAAATAGGCTCCACTGTATTACAGCGGGCGGCTCCAATAATGCCTTTCGGAACAAAAAGTTAGGGAATCGTGCCTGATATTAATTAAGTTCAAAGTTTGTTAGTGCGAAACTAATTCATACACTTTTGAACAGAATAAAGTTTGAGGATAATATGCTGTTTGTGTTTATTGTTTTTTGTATTATGATACGTTTACGTATTTTCAGGGAAAAGTTTATGAGTTAAGAGTAAGCTTATCCCTTTTAATTTAATGAATGATGTAGAGGTTAATTCAATTAAATAATAGGTATTTAATTGATTTAACGTCCACATAATTTTTTTCATTTTCTTGACATATTAGACTTTATTGACGACTTAGGTAATTTGCTTCGTGTTTTAACGTATTGATGGCAAGAAACTAGACCGGCTTCCTGCCAGCATCGGCCTCCGCAGTAGCCACGGACCTCCCAACCTTCTCAACAATATCATGTTTTGAATCTTTTGGTGACGACAGCCGAATAGTCACATTGGTCAAACCGTCAGAACTAATATTTCTTGATCTTTTCTGTATTTTAATAATTAATAGTAGATGTAGTTCAAATATGATGGTTACTTCACAACGAGATAATAATTAATTCATTTGAAATATAATTATTAACGCGTGCGTTAGCCGAGGCCATGGTAGGTGTTAATATTTAATACCCTCTAATTTGAATTACCTTACATACTTAGTTTCGTTTTGATTTAAATATTATAATAAAATTACTTGGAATATATGGTATTCTGGTTACCAATTCTATTACTTAACCCTTATAAACTATGGGTACTAAAGACCCCTATCCATAACTTCCCAAAACCCAACAACCATCCTAGCAAACCCACTAAACGTGGCAAAACAAATTACAGAGGCGATACAGTGAGATGAGTGAAAATATACCGACGCAATCAGCCCGGGAAACGAGGCCGTGCTTGAAAAGAACCAAATTAGATCGTCTCAAGAACGACGCTTTCAAATACGGGGTAAAAAGAACCCACTACTAATGAAGGGTTAGCGTACGCAGCCGTTATGTTGGGATAGACGCGAATTTTGTAAGGCCCGTGTTAGTTTTTGATGTATTCTACAATAAATATATGTAAATAGATATAAAAAATGCAGTGGTTTCTAAGCAATCAACTTCTTTGTACGATAACAACAAATAAAAATGCAATCCGAGTAAGAATAGTCTCTTAGAAATCGATAAAGCAGTTGATAGGAAGCAATAAATAATGAAATTAGGTATTCGCTAGGATATAATACTTTACAAAGACTAATTGTACGCATGTGTGATGTAAAACACAAATATAATCAGATATTATCTGATTATTATCTAAGTAACAACAGGAATAAAATAATTATTAGGTTCTACCGCAGATAGGATTGATAACTCACAGAAATGTCTCTTCCTTTCTATATCCTTCAACCCATACCTACTGGTCTGAAAAGCAGAGGATTCCGCGTTCGGTTCCTGACCAGGCAGACATTTAAATAATGAACACGACTTCATGTTCTGGACCTAGGTTTTGTATGATGGTCTGTGGGAATCCATGGCACATTCCACACAGAGAATCCTATATTGAGCTTCAAGAACAAAAACCCAGGAACCCCAACACACGATATGAGGAAATCACCATCAAATCCGTAGCTTTTATTTCCAATTACTTTACTTATAACATCTTTCTACTAATCCCCAACACAAACCGCGGTACATTCCACGGTAACTAGCGTTTACGTATCGATTAAGGTACACACGTAGATTTCGCGTAATCTCATTTGCACCTTGCCAACCACGCTAAACCTCATTAAAAAGGCAAAGCGGGTTTATTACTTTGCTGTTGCTTGCTGAATCTTCTAGGGATGGCAATCTGAGATCGATTAATCGCAAAATCGATTTCATCCTAGAAAATTGAAAGTCCAACTTTTCGAAGTCGGTTGAATGTGTTATAGTTATGTTGATTGTTGTTTCAGTGCTTGATTGGTTCTGATGACTTTTTTCCGCTATCTTCGACCTTAATTAGCTGAAAAGATTAAAGATTTTTTGAGAATCGATTCTTTGGGCCTAGAATTTTTTGTGAATCGATTTGTTACACTTCGATTCAAATCGATTCAAGACTCGATCTTTTTTGGAAAGTATCGCCATCCCTAGAATCTTCATGTTAACCGCTGAATGTTACGGCCTTTGTCGGGGAAATGCGTGTAACGAGCTCTCAGGTAACGACGTGGGCAGATTAGACGGTGTCTCGGAATAAACTAGAAATTTCTTAAAGTAACTAGAAAGAAAATCAGCATGAAACGACCGGATAGGTGCCTCCGCACTTATTTTTATGTGACGCAATTCTTGTGTTTTGGTGTGGGCGTAGATGACAGCGTATACGGAATAAGATTATTCCTCGAGTGCGGCAACGCATCTGTGATTGGCTTCTGGTAGAACTTATTATATAATGCAGCTGGTTAGAGATGTTCACGGGCGATAGTCACCTTACCTTTAAACGATAATAAATTTCATTATATTCTTATTATATTCTTCTATATGGCTCTGTTCTGCTAGCAATGTCTTTCTAACAACATAAACTACAAACATAAACTCTACTAATTTTTAAATAAAAATGATCGTCTCTTCTACCTAAATACAATGTATCCATGAAATAATAAGGGAAAGGAAATAACCATCTATTTATTCAACACGCTCGTAAAATATCCCGCCTTCTTTCACCAAACTCATATTAACTCATTATTAATTCCGTCCCCTAAGTCGATATAATATATTCCAAGAATAAAATTAAAAGATTAGGTACATGTTTCTATTTATTAATTTGTCTCATCGCAAACGAATAACGATAATTTAGGAAATAAATATACATAATATTTCAATTAGCTTCCTGATCTGAATATACGTGAGAATAAGTCGATTTTTATACACACCTCATATTTAATATTCTACGATTTTTAAATACTGCGTATTTATCATTTAAGTAGCTGACTTGACGTCCTGACTATATATTCGTTAGTTATAAAATGTGTAAGTAAATTCTTAAATTGCATAATTATCAGTTCAACTACCATTCTCTTATGTATTTGTTATCATATTGGATATTTCCTTTTTATAATAATTCTCTATTAATTTTTCAGAATTTTTCCCGAAAAAAGGGAAAATTTGTGAGGAGGATTTTATATTTCACTCATGTCTCAAGAAACTCTACTAGCGTTTGTTACGACAAGTACCTAAGCTCAAAAGCTTTTCCCTCTCAAGTGTACAACGCAGGTGTACATTGTTTTAAATATTAAGATTCCCAAGGTAACGGCTTTAAATTTAATCTTGTGAATATAGCGAGGGAAATACTTAGATATAGTCCCAGTAAATAATATTTACAAAATTAATACAAGCTCCTTACATTTTGGGCTTGTAAAAGTTAGTACACTGTGTGGGAAGTTTAATAAGTGTTTGTGGGTAGAAAATAGCCATTAAAAGTTACAAGTCCTAAGTCGTGTCTTTATCAACTTAATAAATCTATGTAAAAATAATTAAAAAAAGCATTTTCATTTCCAAATTCAGCGCCATTGTTAAAGCTAAAATTTTAAATTGAAAATAAGTTTATAGCACTCTGTGACCTAAACCCGCATTCTAGCCACGCATTTCTGTGTCCAAAGTAGCCGATTTTTACACGGTACGAATATTAATACACTACCCTCACAGTTGAAAAAAATAAACATAGCTATGAACGTTTCATACTTTTAAATACCATTTGAAAATTAAAAGTGAGAAATGAGTATTTTGTTTAAAGCAATAATTATGTTAATATTTTATTTTGGACGTATTTATAAATATTTTTGCCATTGTGTATATTCTAAGCAATAGCATTACTATAAGACTAACTGTTGAACTGTATCGAGTTTTATTGTTTGTTTTGACTGTGTATTTTCGCTACACACCAAAGTAGGACATAATATTTAAATTAGGAATCATTATCAAAATTAGCCATAATACTACTCCCCTAGAAACTTGATAAAGCGAACTATTTGTTGTCGTACGGCGTTCGGAGTATCGAAAATTTGGAGAATTGCGTTTATGAAGAATAGCTATTTGATCCGATTGAAGAAGGTAATGTTTTTACGTATGTTTATAAGTATGTTTGTACGTATGTATTTTTCATTGTTTGTCAAACTTAAACAACTTCATAAGACTTACATAACTTTAACATATGATGTGTTGATTCATCTAAATTACAGGGATAACATAGGCTATATTTTTAAGCAATCGGGTTTTTGGTTTGTATAGTAACTTTCCCGTTGCGATTTGGCTGCTTTCTGGAATTTAAATGCACATATGATACATAATATAGCTGATCTGCGGTTATTACAAAGTTACTTGTTCACGTTTGGCAATCCAAATAATTGCGAATCTGTATAACTGAGGTCCGGATAATAGATTTTCTACTGTATCACTAGTATACCTTATGTGATTGCTTATCATATGTTTCCTTAATACGTTTAGGCGGAGTTCTTACTATATGCCATTGGTCTAGACATCACTAACTATTTAAAGATTTGTATTTATGTAGCCTAAATGGCTTGATGGATTTTTACTTATGTGTGGTGTTAGATTTGCCTTTATCACAAGAGCAGAATAATAGAATAGGCCAACTAAAAAGTTTTTAACCCAAAAATCTACTAGGTACTCGTACCAATTACTAAATTTTCTAAATCAACACTTCTTCACATCGAATTTAATTGGTTTTGGTTGTGTCACTTTTTAGTTGTTTTTTTTTTAATTCATAATTTTAATTTCAATCTATTATAAGTTTTCCTTTCTTTCAAAATATTTATCATATTTTTTCATATCAATTGACAAGTATAAGCGGGTTTATGTCACACGAGCTATAAAATAGTATACGATACTTGTGACATAAGTAACCTATTATGTGCACGGCGTTTAACACCCTCGCTCCGCTCGGGCGCTAACTTCACGCCGTGCAAAAATAGGCTACTTTGGCCACGCGTATCGTAATGTACTATATGTTATTATTTTATACTGTACGTATGTAATAATGAACAACGTAAAAGTAAAAAAAAATAAACTATTTTTTTCCAAATTTGGATGGATTTTTAGAAATATTTCCGATCAATTTTGTCTGTATAAAATATAATACAAGTATAAATTTACTGCAAAATTGTAGAAGGTATTAGAATAAACAAAATTCGTGTACATGACGTGGTCTATAGAAGACATAAACTTTAACGACACAAGGATAATGTTGCCGCTTTATTACGTTTACTTTCCGTACCGACGTGTAACAAAATGCGACATTACACTTAATAACAGAAGTCTAGAAAAGGGTAATTATAACTTTTTTAGAGTTTACATAAGAATAATAAAGAAGAGAAATAAATAAAGAATAAGGTTCTGTACTACCCTTTTTTTATTACCTGATTAATTATAGAAGGTAGTGTTTTTCTAGCGTATGCGTTTTACATTTTTTAGCACGCACTGCAGCCCATAAATTTGGCATATTTTTAACACATGACGTTATCCGTTATATAATGGTCAATGACCTATCTCAGATCCCAGTCAGATGTTTTCAAACGCTTGAGATGGTAACGCTTTAACATAAAGGATGGCATGGGATAGGAAGATCTCAACATTCCGTAACATACCATTATCATGGTACACTATGTCCTTTTCTCAACCCCTTACATGTGTATAAAATTTCATAATAATCGATTATGTAGTTAAAGCAAGAAAATTAAGTTTTTTTTTTATAATATAAGAAAAGCAGACGAGCATGCAGTCCACCCGATGGTAAGTGGCTACTGCCGCCCATGGACATCTGTAATCAACCCCAGATAGGATTAGATATTCCTACCTGAGGTCGGCCACAGATGCGCCGCAACCCCTGAGGACTAAGCTGGAACGCCTCGGAAAAGTCTGTCTCCCTTACCACACCCTTCAAACCGGAACACAGCAGCGCTTAACACTGCTGTTATTAGGTAGAAATAGGTGTGGCGGTGGTGCCGCCGGAGTCGAACCACAAAGGGTTCTACCACCTTCAGATATAGTATATAAATAAACTCACACACGCATTTATAATATTAGTTAGGATTTGCACTTATGATGTACGATACGATAATTCACACTTATCACTTCTACCAATAAAGTAGAAATAAGTAACATATAAGCCAAGACTTAGCGACTCATTAGAACCATGCCTTACACATCCGGCCACGCTACCCCCTGACCTCCTTACACGCCATTATGTAAACAAGCCGAGACTCCAGCTCCATACCAATTACCGCTAAGAAATGCCCCGTAAACCGAACCCCGTTAGCTGCCTTCCATGCAAGAGTTTTTAAGTTTCCAAAGCTTCGTTTACTCCTCTAATAATTATAATTATTAATGTTATCGAGTGCGTCTCTGTCCGCAAAGTTTTTATTTTACAAATACTTCCAAATTACAAATATAAATTATATTTCCATGAATTTCCTGGATTAAAATCTACATATTTATACTAGACATTATTATTAAAACAAAAACCTGACGGTAGCCTATGTGAGTGTGAGTGACACAGTTTAGATGCCTGCAACGATATGTTAAAGCCATTTGAGTTTTAGAGTGCCAAAGAATGAGACATACTTATATATACGTGCGTATGCTTAAAGGGATTTGAACCTGGGTCACCTCGTAAAGAGAGGTTGAGTTTCTTCACCATAAGGTTATCACTGCTCCATAGCCCGATAGTTAAGAAACTCGGTATCCATCCAATTCGACAATGACATATGTTTGATATTTTGTAATAAATACAAAAAAAACACGGCAAAGATGCTGCAGTGAAACAAAATATTTTTGTAGAATATTTAATGTAATCGCATTTAAAACTTTCATTAACACACCAAGTTCATTAACTTAGCCGAGTCTACCATAACAAAGGTTCTCTAATTAAAACTGAAAAAATGGAAGAGATAGAGAGATTCATAAACCAAAAAGTCACAAAAGCTTCAGCGTAAAGCCGGGGAACCTACAGGGACACTAGCTATTAGCGTTCATTCTTAATATACAAAAAATATTGAAATGATATGCTATATTATACACATAAAGCTATATGAAAATGTTATTAATCTTAACGTTGTTCTGGGCAGTCAGTCTGATTGAAATAAAATTATCCCTTTCCTGCTCTCCTGATTTTAGCTCTTCTTCACATTATTTCATAAGAATTATTTAGAACTAAGAACTTAAGAATGATTGAGTGCTTAGAGCCGACTAATGCAAGATGGTAAATTAGATATGTGATAATAATTATGGTAATAATGGTAACGGCGAAAATTCCTATTTATTGCCGGACAATATTTCCTTCGGCGTAAAATCAAGCAATTCATCTCTAACAGACATATGACTCTGACAAATACTGTCTTAGATTTAACGGATGATGACGAAACAGTATCAAAAGTCAAAGGACAAGGATTTTGAAATGCAAAATTACTGGGCCATTTTAAGTATCTTATAACATATATTCTGAGTTCTGTTCTGTTCTGCCCAAATTAATTAATATAACAACAAAAGCTACACTACAAAGAATATCAATGGTAATTCATAGTGATTTATAATAATATGTAGAACATCAAAAGATATGGTGTGGTCAATGGTATATGGAATTGAATTTTGTCACGCCATGTTTATTACGTAGAAGAATTACAGCATGGTGTGTTATGGTGTGATGAGAAATTCTGCTTTGTTATAGAACATGAAGGTAACATAAGTGATTCACACCGTACTTGATGTCATATTACAGGCTTTTTATGATCATACCCCTTATAGGTATACTAACTTATATGGAGTATCTTTTTGGTGATATTGGTCTTTTTGGAGATGATTTAAATATAAGCTTTTATTAGAGTTTTATACCTAAGGTTGAAAACGGGACCCTATACCTAAGTCTCCACTATCTGGCCGTCTGATCTAATCTCCGTGTGTCATAAGGCACTATGTATTAAACTGTAATAGATAGAGACTTCAAAGCATAACACTCCTTGACAGTTGAGTAAAAAAACAGAACATATATAATTCCTACGGCTGTCACAACAACAAATAACAAAACAAACCGGTAGACTAACCTAACTTAACCTAAACCCATCTCATATTCAGAAATAACATTTCAATACTAAGACAAAAGCGTTAGCGTTCTATAATAGCGTTCATAGCTCATAGTTCCACAGGTGACGACAATCACTATCGCACCAAAATCCTTATGAGGAGCGGAAACTCCAAACACGAACGTTCTTGAGCGTAAAGATTAGTACCTCTCAGCGCAGCCACGCCATACTTGTTGCCAACTCTCCTAATTACCGAAACGCGGCTTCGAAACACGGCTTCCAAACACGGCTTCTTGCTAGCTCCGTAGGCGGAATTAGGGCCTGGTTTAGGATGAAGGATTTATTTCCAACCTTGCAACTTGTAATGAACTTCGTGTTTCGGGGAAGTTTTAGGCGCAAAAAATTAAGTGTGAAAGTATATTGGAGACCCATAAAATTGATTGCGGGCTTTGAGTTTCTGTTTTCGAATCACAATTTTAAAGGAAAACATATAGTAAATCGCAATTAAAAGTTTTAATAAATTCTACTCGAGGAAAGGGTCACAAAATGTTTCAACAAAAAATAATGCTAGAAATGTCATTATTTTTGTTCAAAATAAACGATTTAAAATGCCACTAATTTTAATAAAGTAATACACGGTGCACTAAATGTCACTTTTTTCGACAAAACCATAATATTACCTTCAAGTAAATTTAAAATTTCACAAAATAAGAAACCCAAAAACAAGTGAAGCATCTAAAAGCTGCAATACGTAACGCAATGCTTTTTAATATTTTAACGACTTACAAATTCCATTACGGAAATGAATAAACACGGGCAACCCACATTTTAAACCTTCCGTTCATTTTATAGAGACCACTCCACTCAGATAGTCACTTATGCCTATTTCTTAGGGCTGGAATTTATTTTTTACATTAACGTTCTTAGTTTATCTACTTTGCCGTCTCCGGAGACTCTCCGAAAATTTGAAAAGCTTTACAGGGATTATGCAACGTAATATCGTAAGATCAGGTTTTCGAGAGTCTGTTAACATTTATGTATCTAAATTTTAAATGAACAATTTTCATGTGGATAAAATTTTGTCCTAGGTTTTCGGGTAGACAAAAATTGTTTTTGATTTAAAAATTTTGATTCTATCTCAAGGCCGCATAAAATAATTGTAACTTTAGTAACTAAATTAAAAAGATGGTAGAACTAGTATGGTTCCACTAGTGAGATATCATCGCCACACCAATTTCTAGCGTGAAGCACTGAACAGTTGGTAAAAAAAGAGTGTAGATGCCGACTGACTTACATTTGAGGTGACCATCTCAGTCCTTAAGATTGGAATGTCATCGGCTAATATTAGTATAGTAGTAGTACTAGTATTAGCTAGTACTAGTCTAGTAGAACTCCACTTTATATGGAGGTAATTTCATTCTAGTGGACTGCATGCTCGTTTGCTACTTCGATCTTATAAAACATGGCATTGTGTCTCTTGAAAATGCTCAAACATGAGTTGTATAATCGATAATCAATGTCTTCTATGAGTATTATAATTATTAATTGAATCATTGTTCCATTGTGAGGATATTATCATAGAAGGATATCAAGAATATACACAACGTTGTCTGTATACAGGTCGTTACATTTTAAACACCGTTATTAATTTATTTAAACTTTATGAACCACAAAAATGTTCCACAAAGTTGGACTTAATGCTAAAAGCATTCCCTGCTAGCGGGTACTCAGAAAAAAGGAAGACTTGAGAACACTGAAATGTATAACCAGCCCTGAATAAATTTGAGGTCCCATTTTATAGTCATTTTCAAGGCAGATTGAGAGATTACTTTTTACAAAAAACATTCTTAGGATCTTTTCTACTGTTCTGTTCCCTGGAGTGTCCAAATTTTTTTGGAAACTTTATTAATCGTAGAAGTAATAACTTAGTGGGGTGAATTTCATATTGCTTCGTGCTTTTCGCACACCCTTCGAACCAAAACACAGTAATGCTTAATTATAAAGCAAGATAAGGTGTGGAGATGGTGCCTTTACAGACGAAGCACATTATACTACCGTGAAATGAAATGAAATATATTTATTTTGTATAGTCATGAGGAGGCACTTAAAAATTGTCAGTTACAATATTTTTTTCTTATACTACTACTGCATTCGAACGAAATTATTACTATAGTGATGTTTTTAATTTTATTGTAATTTTGACCCTTTTTTTTATTTTTTTTTATTTTTTTATTTTGACCCTAATAATATATTTAATTAATAATTTTAGGACTTTCTAATTATATTGTAATAAATCATTTTAATCATAATATTGATAATTAGCTTTTCTTTAATAATAATAATGTAAAAAAATTACAGGCCCATTTCTTTATTACCGGTATTTGCTAAAGTCTTCGAAAGACTATTGTATCCTGTTCTTTCGTGGCACATAAAACAACAAATTATACCTGAACAACACGGTTTCATTAAAACACGCTCTACAGCAATAAATTTGATTTCCTTTGTGGAAGACCTTGTTGAGGGAGTTGATAAAGGCCATTCTTACGATGTATTATACACGGATTTCAGCAAGGCCTTTGACAGAGTAAGTCATAATGTGCTGCTGGATAAACTTGCCTCATTTGGAATAGCCAGTGTTTTCCTAAAGTGGTGGAGTTCTTACCTTATAAATAGAAAATCCGTTGTAGTGATAGGCGGACATAACTCTCAACCATTCAGTGCCTACTCCGGGGTTCCGCAAGGCTCCCATTTCGGCCCCCTTTTGTTTAACATCTTCATAAATGATATCAGTAATTGCTTTCAAAATTCAAAATTCTATATGTTTGCCGATGATTTGAAATTTTTTAGACGGGTGGATACAAATGAGGAAAGAATTTTGCTTCAAAACGATTTAAATAACCTTGTTTCATGGTGTGCTTTGAATAGTATGAATTTAAACATTTCTAAATGCTGCAAAATTCGTTTTACCAGAAAGAAAGTCAAATCTCAAACTTCTACCTATTACATTAACAGAGAGCCGTTATCCGAAACTAATCATGTCCGTGACTTGGGTGTCGTTCTCGACAATAAACTTCGATTCAACTTGCATATCGACCACATTGTTAAAAAAGGATTCAAAATGCTGGGATTCGTCTTGCGTAATTGCAGGGACTTCAAAAATCCATCCACCAAAGTTACAATTTTCTCTGCTCTTGTTCGCAGCGGCCTTGAATATTGCAGCGTTGTGTGGAACCCACATTACGATATTTATAATAAACGTCTAGAAAGTATTCAAAAAAGATTTTTGTGGCCAGGTGCCATATAGCTGCAACTTAGCAAAATCGCTGCCTTCTTACGAAGATCGGTTGCAATACTTTCACCTAAAATCTCTTTCTAATCGTAGAAGGCAACTAGACTACATGTTTCTGTACAAGCTAGTTAATGGTCAAATCGATGCTCCTCATCTTCTGTCTCAAATTAACATATGTGTTCCAAGAAGAATGCCTAGATCACTGAAGTACAAACCATTTTCTGTAAAACCTGCGCGCTCTAACCTTGGTCATCATTCTCCTTTGAACAGAATGCAGAGGAATTACAACAATATTCACAACCTAAGCCTCGAAAATAATTCTGAAAAAGCAATTGATATATTCTCGAATACATTGGATGCATTTAAAGGTTACACTTGTTCTTTTAAGGACCACTAATATAAATTATATTCTTATTTCAATTACAATTATATAATTTTATTATTACGAGTTAAATTTAATCTTCTGTATTGTTTTGTGTTTTTTAATTGATTTGCATTTTCTTAATTTAATTACTCTCATAGTCAATTTAATAGTGTATCGTTGTATATTTTTAAGAATGTATTGCTATGTAATTATTTTATATTCTTATCGCATCTTATCCGATTGATGTACTCAATTGTAGATATTAATGTTTTTAATTAATTTGTAATCTTGTAATTTAATTTTCTATTAGCTCTTACTTGTTTTCTATTGCATGCCGTTTGCACCTATAAGTGAAGTGACACTTATTGCTCATATACATATAAAGTGTACAATGGATTTGTTAGTGATTACTTCGTTGGTGCAACTTTTAATAAATAAATAAATAAATAAAAATAAAATGTAGTACCTATGTAATGATATAATCATTACATAGGTACTACATTACTTACGACTTTTTGTGAAAATAAATATGTAAGCTGTGTTCACCTGCAATTGCAAGAACACGATTGAACAACAAATTATATGTTAGAAATTAAGGACCGATGGTGTATCTTGTGTTGGTGAACCTTAAAATAAATAAATAAATCAACTTTAACTTCTTAACACTTCAGTCACTTTAATTTAATTTACTTAACGTTTGATAATCGCTGGTTACGATTTATTACTCCAGGCGCGTTATCACACATAATATATTATGCACACAATCATTCGGTCGGGCTTGTGGACGTTGCGTAATTGGTACTTCGGGATTGTCCTGCCTGAAGACAGATAATGGCCGATCGCCCTTCGGAATAATTAACACCGAATTATGTACCGCTCCTAACTGTTTGCTTTCTTAATGTACTGTGGTGAGTTAGGTTACGTCTTAAGTTACGTTCAGAATGGATTTCGGAAAAGGTTGATAATGTTTCTTAATTGGTTAATGGAGTAAATTAAAAGTTAAGTGACTTTTAAGGAAAATATAAGAGATGGAGGAGTTTATTAAACTTTTCATTATAGTTTCAGATTTATTTGCTATGAACTACTTATTAGAAGTCAATGTACTCTAAATATGTTTCACATGACTAAGAACTTTTTTTGAACTCTCAGGCGTGTAGGCCTCACAATGTTTTCCATCATTGTTTAGACAAGTGATCATTTCTAATACGCACATATCCTCTAAAAATTATAGGTATTCTGGGAATCGGACCTAGGACATTACTGACTGAAACTCCGTCTTTTTAATCGCTACGCTATCACTACTTTTGCGTCGGAGCCGCAATTGGATTTAATAAAATCAAGCTTAGGCTTTCATGCTCTTGAAAGCTAGCATGATGCCTATCTTCAAAGTTGATTCGCCCCGTACATTTTTCCCTTGCCACATTGAACAAAGCATCTAACACATACATTCACACTACGTCAAACACATACCGACATAGAAGGTGTTATGTGCCTACCGCATCACCGCCGGTGTTGCAAATTCATGTTGCATAGGATCATGTGGGTACGATACGTGGCTCTCTGAATTGTTTATCAAAGCCTAAGACGGGAGATAACAGTGATGTCCATTGTTGTGGAGAATTGCCGGCAATAGAATCTTGTTTTATCAGCAGTTTGTATTGGCTCTTAACTGGGGAGTTTCGACGCCCGGGTCAAGTATGGGATCAGTATAAACATATCGATAGATCCGGGATATCCGGATTCCGGATATGGGTGTTACGGATATCGGCTACCCGGTCATGCATCAGGCTTCAAGTAGACCTTGTTTTAAGTGGAGTTAGTCACGTATGTCCGTAGCGACGGTTACCATTTACCATGACAAACTCCTTTGCCACTCTCATCTCGGAAAATGTAAATCTGGTGAAAAGGATAGATCTGTAATATCCAAATACACGTGTTACAGATATCTGCCACCTAATCATGAATTATGCTTCAGGTAGAAATGATTCTATACGCAGTTGGTTACAGATGTTCTACAATTTAAAAAAACCTAAATATAGGTAAAGAGATACATGATATCCGGATATCCGAGTTATAAGGATACATTCCTCTCAGGTTCACTCCGCTCATTTTATAAAAAAACGTAAAATCCGGGTGAAGGGTGAATGTGATACCCGGATATCCGTGTTACGGATATGTGCCACCCGGTCATGCATCAGGCGTGTTCGTATCGAGTCGGAAGCTAATCCCGGGTACAGTGGGGCCTCGTTAGACAATTGTGGTGCACAGCTTAGTGGTGACAAGCTTAGCTTTATATTCTTCTAACAGTAGGTAGAAAGACTGGATTAACTACGAGTAAGAAAACAGAAGCCTATTTTGGCTCTCGTCAATCAAAAATAACAGTTAATTTCCTATATTCAAGTAAAAATAGTGAAGAATATGATTTGGACACGTTCCAAGTTATATATATTATTTTAATAAAATGTGCTACGTTATTAAATCGATGAAATATTGTAAATAAAAGTATTTTGAACTGTCAACAGATGGCGTTGTTTACTCTAGTCTGTAAATATTATATTAATTTTCGTCTTATACATACATTAGTTCTATTTTAAAAGCTAAATTCATTGTTACAACAGTTTTTTGAAAGATCAACAAAATAAATTAAAAAAAATCATTTCGAGCGAAGCAACTCAAAATACGTTAAAATAAACGTTTGCATTTATATGAACTCAAACCCAAGTCAAAAGTAGTAAGTCAAATTAATAAGTGACGGGGTTAAATATCCAGGAACAAGAATATTGAACGGGAACTTTTAAAGTGGCTCAAATTACCCCATCAATCTTTTTACAACTTCTCAACTGCTCTATTAAAATGGAATGTAGGGTTACGGTAGTTTTATTCAAGGGTTGATTTAAATCTTGAATTTTTGTAACCAAGTTTATATGTCTTCAAAATGTTAACTTGATGCAAATATAGTATTAAAGTATAGTCCGCGTCAAGCTGCTAGTCCGCTCTGAGTACAGAAATGAATCGCGTCGCCATAGCAAATTGTATGACTACACGTGCTCGCAACAACTTCAGAGCGGACTAGCTTTTTGGCGCGGATACTAACATATTATTAATTAATAAAAAAAAAAACAGTTTTAAAAGAATAATCCTGGGAAAGTTACGCTATTTGAAACATCAAATTTTAATAGACAGTACCTCTTTTGACCCATTAAATTACAATTTTTATTAAAACAAGGTATAATATAGGTACTTAGTAGATTAATTCACGATTGAAAAACAGGCTAGCATCTTTAAATTAACAAACGTATCTCAGAAAAACTGCTCTAAACATTTTAAATATCAAACAAGTCTGTTTATATAAACTCCAAAAACTATATCATACGAAAATTCCACAAAACTATATCATCCAACCCGACCACATGTTCGCGCCTACGTCCCCACTTAATTGGAGATAAGTGGCACGATACGGACTTCCGATGGCGTTCCGAATGAGCATCCTTTCTTGTTAACTGGCGCTGCTAAAAATAGCGCTAGGGGATCGTTTAGCGTTGTACGTGCCTCGTTTCGGACAGATGCGCTATATTCTCAACTAGAACAGGTTGAAACTAGTCTTTACCAGTTTCTCATTAGTTCTGTATATGTACTAATTAAAATATATAGATAAATGTCATGAATTTTTTACAGTTAACTAAAATGTTAAGGGTGAACAACCCTTATCACTTAGGAGTATTAAAAATAGATAGTAGCCGATTCTCAGACCTTTTGAATATGCATATAAAATTTGGTGGAAATTGATAAAGCCGTTTTGGAGGAGCCGTTTCGGAGCCGTTACGGTAACTAACATTGTGACACGAGAATTATATATGTAGGTAAGATTTTATTTAAACATTAAATATTTAAGTACCAATATAATAAAACCGACTGTTTAAAAATGTACTTTATCCTTCAGAAGAACTTAGCGTCACCTCATTTTTTTTAAATCCGTCAAGCCATTCGGGCCGTAGGGCACCAAAGACACACACATACGCTCGAAGACCATTACCGGCGCAGTGGGGTAAAAATAGCGGCCAGGGGATCGTTTAACTTTGTACGTGCTTCATTTTGACGCGCTATCTCTAAACTCCCAACTTCCACTAATCTGCTGGATGATTAGGCCGATGGGTATTAAATATTCAAAAGGATTGCAGATCATTTTCATGGGATAAATTTGTTCTCAAAATGGACCGGGACCGCTGAACAAAGTTTTTGATGGACCGTGGACCAACAAAGTGGCAGCATGTTTCCTTTTGCATTCATTATTAATGTACATCTTTCGGTTCTTTAGAACAAAATGGCCACTCTTTTACATTTGTCTTTCAAAGCCGATACGATATTGGTGACTCGAAAATTTCGCGAAAAATTTGGGTATTGTTAAATGGGATTCTTGATCCGTTTCGAAAGCTTTGTTTGAAAATGTTACTCCAAAACGCTATTCAAAAGTCTAAATTATATTTTAACAGAAATTATACTACGAGTATTATTATATCGTCCATGTTAGTTCTTTACCGAAAGAAATAAAATAAAATAGCAAAATATTCACAAAGCGATTAAATATACATTTGTACAAACGATTAAATGGAATGTATTTAGCATTAACAATTTCTATCGAATCTCACATAAAATCTCTTTCCTTCTTTGATATATAAATACGTCAGAAAGTCAAAACCGAACCTTCGACCACAGGTGCGAAAACGTAAAAACAGTAAGGCGCAAAGTTAAAACATTCCGTGTAACCGAAATATTTGTGGAATCCGGCTAAAGGAAAGTTTAAATTAATTTGGTAGCAAATTTAATAATTCACCTATGTGCAACCGCATTCCGAGGCTAGTTCTGTAATGAGAATGGAAACCGCGTTGGAAACAGGTTGTGGATACCCACAAAAGCGGCGAAAATGAATACAGCGTGTGGTTATAGAGATGGTGGTGTCTATGGTTGTAGGAATAATGTCAGGTTGACGTAAATACCGAGGTTACAATTGTAGATATAGGCGTAGTACCAGGAACTAATCTGCGTTAATCTTAAATCGTAAAATCAAGAAATCTATATCAGAAATAAACTCTTCAAAATAGACCAAAAAATTTACTCATAATGTTACTTGATTGAACTTTAAACTGTTCTTACTTGAGCATGTTTCTGTTTTAGAGTTAAGGACTACGTGGTAAAGTTAAGAGTTTAACTATCAAATTAAAAGAACAAGCAATCATTTTTATAAAAATATAAAAGACAACCGCTCTCAGATATATAGCCTACGTTGCTCCCATAATTTAGACGAGATCAACGATATCTCATCTATTAAAATCCATGAAGCCGTTTGGGCTGCATGCATGCCAAATAATGAGACATACACACAAAGTCACGAAAAACATAACTCTCCGTAGTACAAAATAAAAAGCAAACTTATACTCCTTATTTCAAGTCTGTCACAAATAGGTTTTCTAAATGTCACAAGTTATTCGATTGAACTTCAAGAAGCTTTTCTAACTTTGTAAATGCTTCAGACATAGGAAACAGTGAGTACAGACAAGTTGAAATGTTTCATATTTATTCCTGAAAGCTGGAGATCTACTTCATACTTCCATCAAGTAATGTAAACATTCGTATAAGAAAAAATAATGTAACATAATAATGGACTTGTAAGAAAAGAAAAAGGGATTAGATTGTAAAATAAAAAAATAGATTAGATATAAGACGCTACAATTGATTGCATATGAAATATTTTAAATAATGTAATGTAAACTTGTAAATTGAAATAAATATATAATTACTATTACCATTCCATTCATAAAAAATAACGAGAAAAATATTTTTATGTTATCTTATGCCTGTCTTCGATATATGCAGTAGAGTACTATTCTAACTAAAATCATCAAGATTGGATAGTGACATCTGTAAATAGTCGGAAGTTCCCCAAATTTCGTAATGAAGTGTAATTCTTTGGCACAACACTACTCATATGTGGAGTAGCGTTCATGACGCACACAACACCTACACGTACGATAAGATAAGCAACATTTTAGCTTAAAATGACGTAATCCACTAATTGAAACTTTTTATTCGTTCATTTTGGACGAAGTAAATGAACGTTACCTAGCATCGGTACTGCAAAAACTAAGTCGGGTTGGCAATTTTTCTAATGTCCCTATTTCACGCGAACACTGATTAAACCGGGAAATAGTACAATTTTTTACCGGCGACTCTGTTTTCAGTCGGAGTTTTTATTAAAATCTCTTTCCTATCCTATAAAGTGCAGACTTCTCATTAAAGTTTTAGTTTTGCACAAGTAGTACCTAGTATCCAATTTTGAAATGAATTTTTACAGCTGGACTGTCGTTTTAATACTTAATCCATGTAATTACACTTCTCGTAGCTGTCTCTTGAATACGTTTTGAGATAGCGTAGTGGAAGAGCGAGAAAAATTAATCAGAACCGTTTATTCTAAGTTTGTTCAAGCAAAAACTATTATCTGAAATCTTATTTCGCGAAGCTTACGTTAATACTTTATTCATACAGTGTACGTTCATGAATTTTACTTATATCAGTGATTTATATTAAAGAAAAATATTCCTATGTAAAAGACATGTAACACATTTTTTTAAAGTATTAGAAATAGTGCAGTGCATGCAGTCCATCAGATGGAAAGTGGTTTTTGCCGCCTTGAAAGCTGAAGTTTGAAGCTGGAATGCCTCGGGAAACTATATCTCCTTTACCAGATCCGGACCATTCCCAGACTGGAAAACAGCAGCGCTGAACCCTGCTAAAATAAGGCAGAAATAGGTACCAAAGTATGGAGACTTCCATGGTAGACTTCCACGAGGGGTTCTTAAAACTCAACATACTAAACATTCTATGCCGCTAAACAAATATCCGTCAATCAAACCTCCGGAGCGAGCGAGCGGAGATCTGTTTAGAGTCGACAAACCGAGTCTCACGGGCCGTTTGTACGCCAGTCACGTGCGATCATCCGTAACCAACAAAGGATGGGGACAAAAGCCACGGTTCTTTGTGGAACTGGATAAGTTATCAGCGGTAGCGGGAATTGTATCATACGGTTGGTTTGAGTAATCGAATTTGTTCTTGTTTTGTATTCCATGACAACAAAGTTGTCATAATAGTCTAGCATGATGAGTATAGGTATAATCTGGGTCTGGGTGTTTGTGTTCATGTGTGTGTATTTATCGGAAACTATAAATTAACTCGAAATAACCATTTTTTTGGTACAGAGATTTTTAATTCTAATATTTATCTCTCATTTTTGTCACATCCTGCAGTCCAAATTGAAGATTGAAGATTTTAATTATGAAGTTTAGTTGGATTCATCCAAATTATGTAACATAGTCTGTTTTCAAGCGGTCAAGTTTTTATGTTACAATATTTTTTAAATTAAATATGCAGAAAATAAATTCAGCTCTAAGTATAAATCCTTCGTTGAAATTCTACCAATTCAACTCAAGCATCAAATACAAAAAAACTCAAATGCAAATAAATCAATACTAATCAACCCAGTACCGCTTATCACTTAGACCCTACAAGGTATGGGAAAAGGGGACGAAAGGCGCACCGGACGTTTTTCGTTGCGTTGTCACAGCATTGTCTCAGCTGCATTATCGTAATTGAGGCATCCTGGGAGACCATCGGATATGCCGGATAGATTCCTCATTATTGTAATGGCCTGGTTAATTAAACCGTGCTAATCCTTAAATGCGTAGCTCAGTGCGCTCGTGAGTTGTGTCTGGGACTGCGAAATCGATATTTTTAAACAGGTCGGAATAATTTGACGTTTATACCAGGATTTTTTCCTGTGGATATTTTAGCACACAGAGAAGAATATTAAAAGAACACCAAGAAGAAAATGTCTAAATTAGCTTAATACATTACAGCTTGGGAATGAACCCCGATTTCCATGGCATATCCGACATAATCTGGATCACATTTTTTTTGTCATAAGAAGACGTTTCTATCTCGGGAACTGATCCTAAACTACTGTAGTGAGAGATGCTCATTTATTAGTAGTAATAACGGTTGTAGTTAAGCACGGACAAAGTAATCAAATGGACTGCTAACACTAGCCATAAAAGGGTTTAGATGAGAAGCTACGCATCACATTGTTCTTCTGTGGCGAGCACTTTCATCTAATTAACTTTATTTACTTTCGAATATTTTAGCGAATTCACTATTATATAGGTGAAATAATAACACTGGTACTTAGCTATTGGAGCTCTGTTTAGTTCCTTCATCATTGGTGAAGGGTAACATTTATTCACAAGGATTTCCTTGATTTAATAATTCAAGAAACAGAGCCGGATCAAGTCGGTCGATGGTCGACTTGATAGCTACAATAAATGCAAATTATCCTTTCTTTGTTTATTACACACCATTTCGCTAAGATGAGTTCGTTAGTCAGTTTGGAAAAAGGCCCTTCCGTTGAGTTTGATAATGTAACAATAAATCAATTGTGTTAAAGCAATTAATCAAGAATTTCATTTACGAAATTACATGGGGTCTACAGTTTGGCTTTGTTTACTCGATACATATTAATGAAGTAATATTGAAATTTAATTCTGTTAATAATTTACTTGCGTTAGTTATCGTCGTCACTATTACCCACTGACATTCATCTTAATGCAATAATAAATTACTGTACAATTTCCGGAATAAAAACAGTTAAATATAAAACTTCTCAAAACCTATTTCATCTGGTGCCTATAATATACGGGGATATGATATGCTTAAAAAAATAATTGGTTCATTGTCGTGGGGCGTCCGCCATATTGGATTTAGAATGACGTGAGTAAGTCCATCACGTATGTAATCCAAACCAATGGTATATGCAAAAGTTTTGCTCAATGGATTGGGGCTAACTGATTTAAAATTAAGTTGCTCTCCCATACATACGTAACCAAAGAAACATGCGTAAGTGACCCTCACATACATACATTCGAACTAACAAGGCGTTTTAATAGCTTGTAATAACATTGAATATAAAGCGACACTACTGTCCGTCTATTAAGTCGGGTATGCTCGATCACTCCACACTTTTAATGCGATATCTAGCACCTGCCCCCACCACTTTGCATAATGGCGGCGAACCGTTTTTACTGACAGGAAAATAGCGGCAAAAACTGCAATAAAATACTTTCAGCGTTATATAACGCTTCGCTATCATACTTTACTTTAAGTATATACATTATATAGATACATAACAAGAAGTTGTTTACTTTGTTAAAGATAGCCTTTTCTCAGTAAGGAGTTAGTCTCCGGTTCGAGAAATATGGAATTGGGATTTGAAGGGCTGGCAAAGGAAAATAAATATACTTAGGAATTCTGTTTTAGTCTTTAGGGGCAGCAACACATATATGATTTACATAGACTGATTGTTGACATATTGATAGGACTCCTGACTGAATTAAGGATTGGTTGACCAAACAAATGCCTGGATGCTACTTTGATGTTCCGGCTCCTCAATGAGTATAATGTGCTTTCCTCAAACACTCCAAACCTATAAATAAAAATTAAGCAGTCTAACCCTGGAAAATTCTGCTACAAAAGAATGCTTCACAATATACATATAATGACATTATAGCAGACCAACGGATCAAAGTGTTTTTTTGTATCGAATATCCATTACCTACACAAAGAGTATATATCATAGATTATGAAGAGCAAACAGACGCTTCCTCCAGCTAGTGTAAGCGAGAGACAGGTGCGCGTTCAGGCCAAATCGTTAAGCTCGAACTGTTCGAAATAATAAGTAGTTCCACCGTTTGAGTTGCGGAAAACGTCGCCGGCAATTCTATTGAAAGACCGAATGAAGATAAATGGTGGAGTCGGCTCCATAACGAGCCGAACTCGACTGTTTTCAATTTGCCCCCGCCGGCTTCGCGTTCGATTTAGTGTAAATTCTGAGAAATGTATTTTTGTACAAGTTTCCCCGCCAGGGTCCACCCGCTCTCTTTTTAAGCAGATACTGGAGATTTTGGCTCCCTACAAAATTTGATCGGAAATTCCTATCTCGTTCCAATTAAAAGACAGAATATTCAAAAATGGTATCTACAATGTCAAACGCTAATGTGAAGAATGTGGCAAAGCAGATACACTTACAAAGTTCGATCCAACTTAGTGCTCAAGGGTAATAACGTATTTGTGGCCGGACTTTGATAAAAGTCGTATCTCATTCAGGGTTGATTGCAGACGTCTGAGACGGCAAAGAACATTTACCGACAGAGAGACTACTTGCGAATTTATTTTTTGTAATCATTTTGAAGAAGCAAATAATTTGTAAAGCATCCGATAAGTGTGTCTCCCTTACCACATTATCGAAAGCGGAACACAGCAGCACTTAACACTGTTGTTATTAACCAGAAATAGGAGTTGTGGAATGGAGGGTGGTGTCTCTTGAGTCAAACTATACACTATACAGTTCGACAACCTCCAAACTTAAAAATAAGTCACGGAAATCCTGAGATAAGTATGTTATCACACCGATCAAAGTGAAACACAGCAGCGCTTAACACGGTAATTCTTAACCAGAAATAGGAGTGCTGGTGGTGCCTCTCGAATCAAACTACAAAGGGTTGGACCACCTTCAAACTTAAAAATAAGTAACGTCTTAATCTTTTCACTATCAAAAAGCCAAGTTAATATCCCAGACAAACGAATTCTACTTACTCGTTCAGATCCATCTCATGCGTTAGATGGCCCGTGTATTACCGGAAGATTTACTCGTGCACACCCGCTATTATTTTCCATTGTCGGTCGTGAAAACAATGTTATCCCATCTGCTCTAGGTAAGTTCGCTTCGTTTATTTCGTTCTGTCATCCGGCTGCTACATTCGACTAGTTTACGAGCTAGTGCGTCTCTTATGAAGATTACTAAGGCAAATACGAAAATACGACGCTCGGAGTGAATATGTATGCGGAGGTACGTTTTCGTGTTTACGGAGTTGTTTTGTGAGTATCCTTTCCTAAATTAACATGAAGTACCAAATAAATATAGTGTAATGAACAGTATATTCTGTAATTCTTATAAAAAATATATCGCAAAGTATGGAAAGTAAGCATTGAAAAAGATTCGCGATTTTAATTTAAAATCAGAGACTTCAACTTCTGTCATTTTAAATATCTGTCAGTAAGACCTATCCTTGGAAACAACTTTGACGAAATTGTAGGAAAAGCCTTTACAGCGAATGGCATGAACATTTTCAACCACAAAATACCTATAGTTCGAGCGAAGCACCACAAGCTCGTTAGAACAAAAATCCGTAATACGAAACATCCAGTCAAATAACGGCACCAAAATTCTGTTAAATCGTGCCAAATCGACAATCGTTTTGATTTGTTTCGACACGGACACTAAATGCAAATGGGCAGTTTGGACGAAACATAACAAGTTGTTACTTACAAAATTAAAACGCGGTCACGTATTCATTTCACGTTCCCCGTTAGGTTTTATATCGAATTGGCCAATTGTGCGAACAATGAATCGTCCGGATAAAACCGCTCCAGATATTCGCTAAACCAAAAAATCGAATTTAATTTGAATTATTCATAATCCGTGAGCTATATCGGTCGTTATTCTGGTGCATGATTCGTTTCAACATGAGTTACGGAGCAGCGGATGGTGCTAACGAGATATCTCCAGACATAAAGATACTTGGGTACAGTTGGCGCTGTGTCGATATGGTTTTCGCGTCTGTCGAAGGTTGTTTGACGTTTTGACCCGTACATTTCGTTTGCATTTCTTTGGTTTCCGTCGTCAGTTTTTCTCGCATGAGCTCGTGTTTTGCTACGGGTCTCGGCACTGTCAATGGTTAACGTTGCGGGAAAAAAAACAAGACAGTGCTTTGTTTTCTTTACCCGACGAAACCGTGTCGGTTTTTCAGATAGTGAAATTTTCCGATTATATTATTTCATTACAAGACTTTCTTTTTTACACGCTTTATATTAGCTTCACTTGTATGTTTGTTAGTGAGTAACTCCGTTTTTCAGTAGAAAGAGATCAACATACATCCTTATCTTACCCTGCATGTATGAAAGAATGAAATAGAATACCGAAAGCTGTTTAGTTGTTTTCATCATAAAAGCGTGTTTTTTAGTTTTTTTAACTATATTTATTTTATAATTCACTGTAGTCAATTGTGTGTGAAATTGGTCACAGATTTTAAACTTGATGTATCAGAAACATTGAATTTTGTTATAAAAAGATATTCGACCAACAATGTGGTATACATTATCAGTATCAAACAATGTTCTGTATGAGGACAGAATACATTTAACCTAATAACATTTAATTACTGCAATGATCACTAAATAATTTAGTTAAAGCGATAAACATTAATTGAAACTAACTAGTTTGAACACGGCGGAAAATGAATCAATGCGAATGATGCAAGGATTTTCCAGTAATTGCAAAATAATGAAATTAAACTAGAAATAGGCACGCTTTTGGAAACACACGTATACATAAGTGTTAATAATTTGACTACTAGTTTAATACTAAATGCGGTTTGTGGTTACAATCCAAATTGCTACAGCTCTACAGCAGTGTAGCGAGCGTAGCGTAGTAGTTCGTAGCATACAGCTACGAGCTACGACTTTTTACATTTTATCGTTGTTTGCTTGTATATGTGTATTATAAAACTGCGCAAAAGTATAAAATTGAATATTTTATCACCTTTTAAGGTGGCACTAATTCTTTAAGGCGTAGTAATGTGAAGTAATTCCGGTGTAATTTGAAGAATGAACGTAAATGAGGCCATACTTTGTCTAGCTTCAAACCGAACCGTGGAGGACCGCCAAGGGTCCAGTTGAAGTGGATAGAACTTTGGCGAGTGGTACGATGAAGGAATGGTGATGTAGGCACTAGATCAAACAGTTCATCAGAACACTCACAATTGTAAAGACGGTAGAACAGGCAGAGGGAACCTCTGTCCCTCCGCAGGCTTAAGGGTTCTAACCGATCAGAGATCGCTGACTTTTCCTATAAAAACCAATACTTGTTTTTTCGGGTGCAACTTTGAATTTCGGCGATTCTTCTCATAATTTCGCGGGCGATCGCACGTGAAATTAAACGACACTTTCAATTATTGGGGGCCGATACCGGCCGAAGGCTCTATTTGTGGAGCTATGAATTTTAGAAGGCAACGTCCCCAATCTGCGGAACTAATGACCTGTGAAAGATTTCACCGAATTGAGTAATTTTTCTTCGGGACCCTCTCCCGTTCTCCCATTTTTAATTAGTAGCAATATCATCGGATTTGAAGTTCTAAGCCTTGTGTAATTAGTCAGAAGATTGGAACGAAAATGTAGTCGAAAATTAGTAATCTTTCTTTTTCATTTTATTTTGTCCTATTACAATTGACTGTAAATGTACAATATTATTGTTATGTGATGAAATAGATATTAAAAGCAATTCATTTCTTCTAAATGAAGAGTGATTAGTTTGAAAATTAATTGCATTGCATTCCGGCGAATCCTGTTTACGTACAAAACACTTAAAATCACAAATATAGAATATAAATGGGATGAAAAGCGTATTAAAAGTAAATACAAAGAATATCGCGAGAGAATTATTAAATGAAAACCCGACAGCTTACAATATAGCCTATCTAACTCCCACATTACCACAGAACCAAAGAATAAGAAATATTACATACATACATACGCTCGAAAAACATTACGCTCCATGCTCGGATAAAAAGGACTATTTATGAATACATGAACATGAACATATTATATACGCTATAAATTATATACACAAGAAAGACATAAGTGCCGGCAACCAGCTAATTAATTTGAAACCTTATTTCGAGTTGTGTAGTTCATTTTGTCAAGACGACGGTTACGCATGGACGTACAGTCAGCTTCAAAAGTAGATGAACAGATTAAGTTATTAAAAAGATCTATACAACCAATCGTACATAAATAGTTGAATACCCGTTCCATCATAATAAGATGAACCCTGAGTATCTGAGATGAGAGTATATGAAATGAACACCGATATGTGCAAAAATATCTAACTTCAATATGATACGTCATTGTTCAGCTACTTTTGACACTGTAGTGTTCATCTACTTTTGAAACTTACATTCATCTAATTATGATGCTAGTTGTGTTCAGCTACTTATGTACGCTTGGGCGGGAGGTAGTTTTGATACCTTAACATGTCCATCTACTTTTGGAGCTGACTGTACAGCTATTTGCTTAGGACGCTGATAAAATAGCCAGTGCGCCTCAACAAATACGAGATACGAATATTCGCTTGCAACAAATGTCAAGTATTGTGTACCGAGAGGTCCTGATAGCTTGTGGTATGCTGTCTTATATTCAGATGGTCGGCTGTAATCCACACACTCATTTTGTAAGCCAGGATGACTTTATATGGTTCTGAATATTTGTTTTATAACCAAGTAGAGTCCGAATATTTGTTTTATAAAAAAGAATCGCGTCGCCATAGCAAATTGTATGACTACACCTGCTCTCAACAACTTCGGAGCGGCTAGCAGTGTGGCGCGGGTATATAGGGTATATAGGGCTGTATAGGTATACAGCCTTACAGTAATATTATCTATTATTATAACTACGCTAGGAGTATATGTTATGGCGTAACATATGAAGACAAAAGGATTTTATTTATTAATAAAGCAAAATCTATAAATATAAGAGGTATTTGTGACTATCTAGATAACTTTATAATGAATCTATTATTGTATTTTTTTTCACTTTAAAAAATAAATTTGTGAAGAAATTTTGAACATGCATCTCATACTACAAAATTTTGCTTAATAGTTTGAATAAAAAAACTATGTCAGAACTTTTGCAAGACCACGCTTTCATAGACTTGAGCCTTAACGATGCTAATTACGAAAGGACACCCGTGCCCAGTAAGACAGTGTTGTGTAACCTACCCTTAGATGAGTAAAATACATAGATTGATCACTCTAAACAAGAAAGTGTAACCAGTTTTGAGAATTAAAATTGTTGCGTAAATAAACTATTGCCACGTCGACGTTCTATAATCTTCCTAAAATGTTTGAAATACTTATCTATTTACTACGTAAATTACGTAGTATTCGTTATTTATACGTAAATTTGCTCTATTTTTTTTATTTGTCAAGAATTAAAACAATAAATGATAAAATCATCGTTTTGTGGCTTCATTCAATTTCGAGGCGGTGAAGTATCTTTCTATTTTCCTTATCAAAGTACCTACCCAACTAAGTTCAGTACCGGTTTTTGAAGGCCGTACCTATTAGACGACGTAAGGTAATTGCAACAGTCACGAATGGTGGGAAAATTGCAAACGAGTAGACAGCCTTGTTTAAATATTTTTAAAACGTTACATAATGAATACTATTTTTACCATGACCTCATATGTGGAGAAATTTCTGATATTTTAAGTCGCCTTAGTTAGAGGTTTTTTTTTTAAGGATAACTTCTGGACTAGGTTGGAACTGGATATGGTAAGGGTGTGGTTTCAAAAATGAAATTGTGTATCTAGTGTGAATCCGGAGTCCACCACATAGGAACCAGAAAGGAAAGATTACTTATATAGATAATTTCGATGATTTATACTGCAGTAATCATTGCAGTAATGATTAAAAACTTTTTACGCAAAAGTACAAACGCGTAGATTACCCCAAATATGATTCCCAACAAAAAAGACAAAAATATTGTCACGTCACTCAACCATTTTAAAAAACAATGCCGCAATTACCCGACTCTTACCGAACTTAGCCGAGTTTAGCCGACGCGGAGTTCATTAAGCGCACACACGTTGATGTGTAAATAATTGGATGGTAAGGAGGAACGTAACGAATAAAAGTGGAGTTTTAACAAGGCGTGCAAAAAGCCTAATTACCGACAACACTGGGAAACAAGTTTCCCGACGATATACTGATTCGTTGGAGTTTTCCGCGCGAACAAACATTTGTGTGGAATTGTTCCAAGTGTGGATTCCTGTTTGTTTTGCGCTAACGAACTTAAAATGGTAAGGTGCTAACTATAGGTCATGTGATACAAATACGTACAAATAAGCAGTACATATATTACAGTACTATAAGTTAATGTAGTATTTTTAACACGCTTTTATTAGCTTGGGTTGTATCTATATATGTACATATGTATGTAACGGAATCTTTTAGCTCAATTTTCACCAATTTCCATAACTCTGAATAATTAGAAACTTTGCACACGTATCAAGGACCGATGACAATGCAATAAATTGATAACAGTTTTCCATTATCCTTATTAGATTAAATAATTCCCCAATTTATAAGTTTGTCACAGACTAAAAAATGAAGAATAGACAATAGTTTAAAAAACCTAAAAAAATACGTTTTTATTACTACTCGAACTAAAAACTAGAAAATGTTTTTAATGACAAAGAGTTTAAGAGTAAAAAGTTTAAATTCAGAGTAATAAGCGTGGGGTGCATTTAACTGCGGTTCATAACTATTATCTCATAGATAATTGCCAATAGAAAGATTGTAACATTAAAAATATAGAGCACCCCACGATTTTTACTCTGAATTTAAACTTTTAACTCTTAAACTCTTTGGCATTAAAATTATTTTCAACACGACGATTAGCAATATGAGAGTTTTTTTTTTAGTTTTTTACATGAAGAAATCGTATTTGATTGATGTTTTATATTCGCTTAGTTTATTATTCCTTTTTGTTTCACAGAATTATGGACTGACATATGAAAATAGATAAGTTTTTAATACTTCACTATGACAAAAGCATTTTGTCTTTAAAATTTCACACACATATTTTGGTCATTGGAGCCGCATAATGAAATCGAATTTTTACTCGTAATTACAGATATCATAATACTAGCATTTCACGTGTACGATGCCATTTATTACAAAAAAAAAACATAAATATGATAAAGATAGAAGTGTGAATAGATTTAGAAAATATCAAAATACACATACGAGAAAAATACGTTTTTCAACTATGACACATTCAATAGAAACTCTTATCCGTAAATGGAAAAATATCTGTAATACCGTTCGTTTTGTAAACATAAACGTAAATAAACGTAAACATGTAAACACGGATTCGATATGGAGTGCGATGTACACACGGAATGAATTCATTTGTCGGCGTATTAATATTTATGGAACTCGAGTGATACGAACCGTACGTTACGGTTTTTAAGGTACTTTTTGCAGCAGTAAAGCAGTGATAACCATGTGTTTAAGAACCTCTTGATCGAAGGGTCCGAGGTTCAAATCTCATGCACCCAGATTTTTCAGTTATGTGCGTATTAGAAATTAAAGCTCAAACCGTGAATGAGAACATCGTGAGAAAACCTGAGATACCTGAGAAATCTTAAAAACAAAAAAAGTTTTCAAAGGTATGTAAAGTACTTTTTATATGATTGAATTAGACAAAGAACATGTAGTCCACCGTGACCATAGTAATGAACTAAATATGAATCAAATCAAATCAATCGCATCATAATAATATGTAAGTCAACCAGTATGTGGATCTTTCCATAGAACACTCTAGGAACACACTAAGTAACAAATAAGGAAGGCCATAGAAGATATTTCTGGGCATGCCAGAAATAATATTTAAAGACAGATGAAAAATATTTTTATAAGGACATTTTCAAATAAAACGACAATCAAAAATGTTGCAACTTACACATAACGAATATATAACGACAAACATAAGTTTTTCGTGTCATAAGAAAGGATCCCCAATCCTCTAATAAGTATCGTACAAATAACAAAGTTAACATAACAAGTCTCACGTCGTCAGTAGTTTGTGGGTACGGCAGGGCGGCCAGTTGTAATGAAATTAGCGGTATTACCAGGACTGGCCGTAAGATTAAGAAAGGTCCAACAAAGAAAAGCGCACATTCGGTATTCTGTGAGAATGTTGTATTGAATTAAGGAAAGCAACAACGAAAAATGATGATAATTATGTTCCTAAATATTGTGTCGTTTATGTCAATTAATTATTATGCCTAACAACAGCTGTGTTAAGCGCTGCTACGTTCTGGTTTGAAGGGAAGACATACTTTTCCGAGCCGTTCCAGCTTAGTCCTCAGGGGTAGCGGCACATCTGTAGCCGACCTCAGGTAGGAATATCTAATCCTATCTGGGGTTGATTACAGATGTCCATGGGCGGCAGTAGCCACTTACCATCAGGTGGACTGTATGCTCGTCTGCTACTCTTATATCATAAAAAAAAAACTTGCAACGAATTCATAACTAGTTTTTCACATTAGTAACGACAAGCATAAGTTTTTCGTGTCAAAAGAAATGATCCCCAATCCTCTAATAAGTATCGTACAAATAACAAAGTTAACATAACAAGTCTCACGTCGTCAGTAGTTTGTGGGTACGGCAGGGCGGCCAGTTGTAATGAAATTAGCGGTATTACCAGGACTGGCCGTAAGATTAAGAAAGGTCCAACAAAGAACAGCGCATTCGGTATTCTGTGAGAATGTTGTATTATTAAGCTGTACTGAATTAAGGAAGCAACAACGAAAAATTATGATATGTTCTTCAATAAGTGTGTCACTTATGTCAATAAATTATTATACTACGTCCGCATGCTTGCAGACTATCACAAATTCAAACGTGTTAGTACAACGTTTGTCCTGGGTCTTGAAGGTTTTTATGCGCTAGTCATAGATTAGTAGCGCTAGTAGTATAGCTTATAATCACCACAAAGTTTTCTATCACCTTCAAGACTTACTTATTTTTTACGTTTGCAAATAAATACACATCTTCAAAAACAAAAGGTTTCAACATCATACAATACGTCATAGGATTCACACCAGTGGCAAGCAGGTCGCGACATGGTTCATGTGTAATTACAGCTGAATTATAGTGACGGGGTCAGGTGTGACGTGGCACGCGATACCGACTGAGTGACAACACGACACCTGTCACTTTTTATGTCACGTACTACGTGACAAAGCTTGAGATTATCAGTTATCACTACAGGAACATCTACGCTATTGAATAATACTTGATTTCTGTGAAGATTATGGGGTTAGTTTCTGATAAGGCTTTGTCGTGGGACGGATATCTTTGTGTTTGCACCGCATTATGGAAAGGGCTAAAATGTCTATATATATAACAATAGTTTTTAGGTTATGTGTCATTTAAGAATATTCTATTGCTAAACATAACCCCAACCTGTACTATTAAGATTTGAAATATTTTACGAAAAATGCAACATGTACCTAATATTATTTGCCCATGTATAAAACTAAGAAATCATGGAATTTAATTAATTTAAGCTGTCGATCGAAATAAAAAAATATATATGTTTTAATCTGAATAGATCGTCCCCTTATACACCCAAGGTAATCGATAAACGATCATGTGAAACAAGCCTTATCGTTAAAAAAACAAACCCACATCATTTGTAAACGTCGACGTCACCAACCCTAATCAACCGGTTGATGTGTGATCAATCAAATATACGTGTCTATTTTCCCATACATGCTTATTTCCCACAAGCTCCCTCCCAAAAGTATTGTTATTTGTACTCATAACATCTTTATCACTAGTTTGAAAATAGAATTCTCCGAGAGAATTCTATTTTTATTTATTTTTAATGTTAACGGTTTGTATCAGTAAACAGTTTCTAAACGTCAATATTTGTGTTCTGATATTAAAGTATTTACTGACGTCCATGGGACTTTTATACCCGCGATCACACATGGTGGAATTTCTAACCGCGGGTAATCACAAATAGGTATGTCATTCTTATTATATCATTGTTCTTAAAACAATCCGCGAATTTTAAAATACAATCTTTATAATAATTACGTTTATTTCCTTTGTTATAGCTATTAATGGTTACCGTGGCAAACTTGTTAAAGCTTTTCAAATTAATATGACACAAGTATTGAGTATTAGGTACATAAATATTTTAAAAATCAATGGACAAATTCGGAAAATATTTTTGTAACAAACAGTGTGCTATTTGAAAAAGATATGCATACGATCAGAAATCCTGGATAAGAATTAAAAATAAATATAATAATTAGAAATTAAAATCAGATACTCATAAATAATGTTATCATTAAATAACATGTAATGTTCATTAAAATTAATTAGGGAAGGACGTTTGTGTAAACAATACAACAGGAATATCTAAAACAATATTTGCGTGTCCAAATAGTGTGTCTAACGAATAATTTCAGTGTAATTAACCAGCTGATATTAATTAAGTTCGGTTTGACCAAAGTCGATACAACGCGTTCAGTTTATTTAGGACTTGGTTGGGTAACATGGTTTTCATAAATGGCCCTGATTTATAAAATAGTGAAGTTAGTGATAAACAGTTGTCTTAGGTAACTCCGGTTGAAATTAAATAAATTATTGCATAAACTTTAGCTAAAATTAAAATAATTGAAAAATGTTGATACGTAAATATATACAGGGTTATAAGGAGTAACTTCTTATAATCTTGCATCATGAAACCATTTCTGTTCCAATAGAGAAAACTTCTAAGAATGAGAACAGTTTTGTTCACACTGAGCAAGTGTAGATTGATAGATTTTCGCACATTTAAGGTTTATTTTTTCACAAATCCAAATATATAAATTTTCTCAAGACATTTTTCTACTCTATTCAATTGATTGTCATTGAATACAAACATAGAAATAGAGACACTTGCCTCTGTTTCGAGTTCCTAACCTTCAGTATTGAGGCGATGAAATCCACACCAGGAAAATAGGCCTTCAGCTCTTTCCAGCCCCAGGAAAGCCTTCAGCCACTTCCAAATCAACGAAAACGTCATTATGCCGTTATGCGCTAACTAAAACTAGCTTAGCGGCAAAGCTTAGTGAGAATTACAAGTAATAACAAGTGGAGACAGCAATAACGAAACGAATACCGCAGTTCAGGGAAGTCTGTAACGATCATTGCTCGAAATAACCGAAGCGGCGAGAGTCGAAACTGTTCTAACTATGCCAACCGCACTAGTTTATTCAGAATATAGCCATATCTACACCTTTATCTTGTAATTCCTGGATTTTCTGTTTGCGATCCCCAAGTATTTGGGTGAAACTAATATTTATTTTTGGTTTCTTATGGTATAAAGTTGATTAAAGAAAAATAGAAGCAAATGTATATAGTATGAAATGTATGAAATATAAATTAAATATACAAATAAGAAAAATAAAAGAAAATTTGTACTTAGTACCGTAAAATACATATATAAAATTTTGTATTTAAAAAATCCATTATTATATTTTTTAACGAATTGAGTAAGAATATTATAATTAATATGAGCTGAGTATTAAAATAAGAATTTTAATACTCAGCGAAGGAAGAATTTTATTTTACATGAAAATAATTTATTTCTCGTTAAAACTAGTTTTACTTAAATTGAGGTACAAAGTATATCTTATTTTGCCTCTAGGCTACTGAAAATAAATTACATGACAGTAATATTTTGGTACATATTTTAAGCTAATAAGTAGATCTATTTTTCCCACAAATCTTGTAACTATGAACTATTTTTATAGCATGTCCTCTAATATTTTTGTAATAAATTTATCGTAGACGGGTTAAATAAACGAAAGTGAAATGAATCTACCGGTAAATACAGTATATAAATAATAATACTGAGTATAGTGCGTATTTAATTTGATAGGATACAAAAAAATAAGTAATTTAAGTATATTAACAGACTTCCTCAATAAGAGAGTTTAGTTATAGGAAAGATTACTACTAATTATAATTATAATTAGTAACAATCACAAAAACAAAAACCTGCCTGCTCCAGAATTACAGCCTATGTTACTCACACAATTAAAATTAATGCGACGACACTTCAACACTGCATATGTTAAATTCCGTGAAGCCTTTTGGGCTGAAGAGTATACTTAACAATGAGACATAAATACACACGCTCGAAAAACATCCCTCTCCTCTTGCTTCAGTTAAAATATGCTATAATCAGCCTTATCCGATAAAATGTTTTATGAATACGAATCACTTTACAACCGGTCACCAAGTCAATAACTGCGTTTTGAATACGATATCGTCGTTCCCAAACGCCGCTAAGCGCACCTTTCTCTTATAATTCCCCAATATTAAGCTCTTTGGACTGCGGCTGGCACGCCAAGCGCAAACATTATTTAGGCTTACCCAAAGCTAAGCTCAAACGTTCGTAATATCCCACGCCTTTTATTAAAAACACTAGCGATTTCACTGCATTCACCTTTTATATTTAAAGAACATTTAAGAACCTAAGAAATTCCACTATATTTTAAGACGGCTATATTTTTTTAACCGCAGATAGTATTAGATATTCCTACCTGAATTGCCACAGATGCGCCGCTACCATCGCGGACTAAGCTGGAACGCCTCGGAAAAGTATGCCTCTCTTACCACACCCTTCAAACCAGAACACCGCGGCGTTTAACACTGCTGTTATGAGGCAGGCCGCCGGAGTTGAATCACAAAGGGTTCTACCACCTTGACTATCGAATTGCAAAAAAAGATACAAATTCTACAATTAATTTTCATTGTGCAATCGAGCTGTCTATATTCGAGGCAATGAACTTTTAAGACACTATCTGCACCATCAAAATAGAAATAAAGATATTTCTGCTACGTTGAGTGCAAATATGTGTCGAATCGCCTGAGAATAGAGCGGCTAAGTATGGGATTTCTGGATTTAGAGCGAGGTGTTGCGTGCGAGCTGGTATCGAACGGTGTGACGTGAGAACTCATTTTTGTTGTCATACACAGAACTTGTAGACCTACTGTGTAATCTTTAAAAAATAGTATTTTTACAGTGAAGAAGTGACTTACGTATGAGACAACTATCTTAGTCGTTAAAAGTGGTAACCGAATCTGTTATCGACTTTGAAAAAAGAACTCTTCTTGCACTTCTCTTTTCAATGTTAGTAGATACAGTCTGTTATGTCATGTATTGTACAGAGCATTAGATAATTATAGTGACATAATTCTAATATATATTGTTTTGTAATTAAAACGTGTACGCTTACAAATATTGTCATATGTTCAAAATTTACACATCGTATTAAAACGGTTCTGAAACAACATACTATGTTAATGAATCACAATATTTCCTCAGGAATGTAATTTTAGTTCTCGTACAAGAAAATGGATGGCATAATTATAAGCTTATCTATGTTCTATAAAAATACATGGTTACAATGCTTCTCATTCTGAGAGGAGACCCCTGCCCAGCAGTGGGACAGTAATGGGTTGATGATGATGATGACATGGTTACAGATACGAAAAGAGATTTACGTTTATTCGTTTGTCCATTAAAATAAAGCCGATACCTAAATGTGAATTGAACCCAGCGGGGGCATTGTGTAAAGAGCTTATTTTTATAATACAGGAGTAGCAGCTGAGCATGTCCATCTAATGGTAAGTGGCTACTGCTGCACATGGACATCTGTAATCAAGCCTAGATAGAATTAGATTGCTACCTGAAGTTGGCCACAGATGCGCCACTATCCTAAGACTAAGCTGGAACGCATCGGAAACGTGTCTCCCTTACCACACCCTTCAAATAAGAAAACGTCTTTTACATAAATAATTTGTTTCTACATAACCCACATAAACCAAATTTTCGACAAAACCGTTACTTTAATATATCACATTAAATATAGTTTGTTCAGGTTTCAGTAAAAATGTCGTATTAAATAACAGCACAATACTGAAACAATGTTGCTGAAGTAAACGACGTTTTAGCCTAGATTCCTACGCGACTTACAGAATGCATGTAAGAAATTGTATTTTACCTGAAAAGAACTACATTAAATTGAATTTAAAAATGTGTATTTATAACCGTAAAAGGTTTCATGTCCTATTTTTAATTTTATATTTTATAGTATACTAGCTGACCCGGCAAACGTTGTGTTGCCATATAAATAAAAAAATGTTAAGGCTGAACAACCCTTATCACTTAGAGGTATAAAAATAGATAGCAGCCGATTCTCAGACCTACTGAATATGCATATAAAATTAGGTGAAAATCGGTAAAGCCGTTTCGGAGGAGTACGGTAACTAACATTGTGACACGAGAATTTTATATATAAGATGATGTGGAAACTGTAATTATTCCTTTGTTTCTATGTATTCATCATTTACCTATGTTATATAGTATGAATTGTTTGTTTCCAAAATAAATAAATAAAATTAAAGCAGTAAAAGAGCAGTCCACCTGATGGTAAATAGTCACTGCTTACCATGGAAGTCTATAATAAACTACATATAGAACACGAATTCTACTCAGGGCCGACTAATCCCTTGCTTCTCCTGGGGACTAAGATGTTCACTTCGTAAGTTAGTCACCCTTCCACCGAAACGCACAACTACCTAACGCTAAACATAGGTGTCTCTCGGTGAATCTACTATATTTCAAAATCTATTGAGTAAAGTTAAAGTTGAGTAAAGGTGAGTATTGAGTTTTCAAAAAAATCATAGTAACATTCAAAATAGAACCTGTATAAATCTTGATATTCTAAGCTTATTATGTTGTTTGTAAACGTTCCTTTTATTACAGATTAAATTTAAAAAAAATACATTTTTCTGCATTTACTTGAGTTGACTGGTAGAGAATGCTATCAGGCATTAAATGTGCCCTTGTGTACCTAAAATTTGTGTTAGTGTTACAGTAAATAGATAATCAAACAACATACTAGTGACATGCACACTGCACAAGTACCCACAAAGATCAAAAACCCATACATCTAGATACCGATAAACATCCTTTTATCAAAGAGATCAGATTCTATGAGTTTCTCTCTAAAGCCTCTTAGCCTATATTTCTCCTATCCTCTTTGAGCAGTATAATCCTGGGAAACCAAAGGTCGATTGCAAATACTATTTGTAGGTACTAAGATAGAATGTCTAGTATCTCAACGGTTCAGAGTGAATAGAAGGGCCAATACTGTTTTACAGCATACGTCTGTGTAATATTATGATATGACGTCACTTAGGTTATTTGCTAATTAAGTTTGGTCAAGATATTGAAACTAAGATAATACGATATAACTTTACCTACTGTAAAGATAGATAATCCAATTGATAATTATTGAAGTAAATAAAAGAAGACTAAACACGTTTTTAACAAAAATATTTAATGTTAAGTATTCAGGCCTCAAGCGTAACTTGAAATTTAACCTCAAATGAAACTCACTTAATTAAAATTTTCGCGTCTTAACTTAAGTATCAGTATCTTTTTAATGTCAAATTATATTAATAAAAAAGTTGATTAAAGGGAAATCATAGTAAGGGATATAACATTGGTAATCCATATATGACAAAACGAAATAGGGTTTTATTGGCAGTATGGAAAGCGTAGATAGAATAATATACTTTCATAAAAGCATATTAAAGTATCAAGACCTTTCGTTGTTTCTTCTCCGTGAACAATTTGAGGAGTGGTGGTAGCGTTACTGTTTTCAAAGAATTCTGCATAAAATTCTTTTTTATGAAATTATTTGATTTTATTTCGAATTAATTAAAGAACTTTTTGATTCACCTCTTCCGAAAGAATCGTAAATTTCCAGAAGGGTGGTACTCATAAGATATATTTTTAAAAACTAGTGTATACGTATATATAAAAATATACTAAGGTAGGCAAACTCCGATTTCATTAAATAACTGTATCCAAAGAAAAACCTCCTAAAAAGTTTGTAATATACTTAAAAGTTAAAAATATTTTCTTAGTGATGTAATGGAAATTTTGAAAATATGATAATATTTTCAATAACTTAATATTTTAAAAAGTTCTAAAGCGACGACTAAGTTTAGTTCACCCAAGTCCGTAGCATAATATCGCACATTTCCGAATAATAATTTTCATAATAAACTCGTATTCGTAAATTAAATTACTTTGGTCGATCGGAAAATCAGCTGCAGCACCGTGATGAGAAAATTACGCTACAATATTAAAATAATAATGAACCTGCATTAATTACAAGAATCACGGGGAAGCCACCATGCCCATGATGTGACTAATTATGCATGGCATCACTTTCCGAAATCGATCACAGAACCACACTTCAGAATTTAAAAATAAAAAAAGGTTTTTATGCGCATTCCATTTCCGTATCACAAATCCACAATCACTCATTACATCTATTGCAGGACGTTTCACTGGCGTAGCGCGTAGCGAGGTCTACGCTGTAGTACCGCTACCGTACACGAGCGGTCTACGCGACGAGCACCGTAGAACTGGCGCGGCCGCCGTAGCGCCGAGTCTCCCTCACTGTTTCAATTAACTGCTTTGTTGCCTCCGTGTCACTGAGAGACCGATTTTGTATGTCATAAAAATCCTATCCCGGCGTGCAATGTGCATTTTTTATTTTGTACTGCAATCCAATTATATTGCGCTTTACGCGGCGAGATTTTTATAATCAGCGCGTATTCAAAACGTGTGAATTCAGAGACTGCCAACGGAATGGTCACACGTGCGGAAGCAAATAAAAACAATGCTTCCAAGGATTTACTTTCAGATTTATTTGTATTTTCGTTTCTCGCGAATATTTTGTGAAGGATTGTTTTAAAACAGAAACGCTCTTAAAGTTATATGATATTGTTATATGAGCAGACTTGATAAATATGAGTGTGTTGACTATTGAATTTATATAACGTCAGATGTTTTTATAGTATTGAAATAGCAAAGTAGCAAGCATTCCACCTGATAAGTAGCTACTGCCGCCCATGGACGTCTGTAATCAACTCCAAAGTAAGAGTAGATTCCTCCAACCTGTACCCTTACCATGAGTTTTTACGTGTTGACAAATATGAATGTTTTGGTATTTGTTTACGTATTTGCCAAACAATTACCAATCATACAATTACCAATCATAGCGCATTGTATTTGAACTATAGTGTCAGTAATGTAACATTAAATGTCTAAATTGACAAAATGACGCTTTATGTTTTGTCTCATTTTTTTGCAAACATGTGAGGCAGACAGAAAGACTTGACCACTTACTTATTGTTATGTTTACTCAGTCTACTGAAGCAAACGGAACAGAATATTGGATTGAGTAAACGTAACGCAAAATTGTAGTATGTTTTGAAAACTCATGGTAAGGGTACTGAGGTTGGAAACAGACGTGTTGCTACCCCTGGGAACCAAGTTGAAACGCTTCGGATAAATATGTCTTCCTTACGTAGGCAGAAATATGTAGGTGTGGCGGTGGTGCCTTCGCAGTCGAACCACAGTCGTCTACCATCAATGTTATGTAACTAAGTAATAACTGTAAATAGGAGTAGCAGACGAGCATACAGTCCACCTGATGGTAAGTGGCTACTGCCGCCCATGAACATCTGTAATCAACCCCAGATAGGATTAGATATTCCTACCTGAGGTTGGCCACTGATGCGCCGCTACCCCTGAGGACTAAGCTAGAACGCCTCGGAAAAGTCTGTCTCCCTTACCACACCCTTCAAACCAGAACACAGCAGCGCCTAACACTGCTGTTATTAGGTAGAAATAGTTGTGGCGGTTGTGCCGCCGGAATCGAACCACTAAGGGTTCTACCACCTTTAAAACGCCTGACTAATAATAACACAGTAATTATATACAAAAAGCAATTAAAGTGAAGCATATCGACCAATTTGTTTTTATGTTACAGTTTTAAGTAAATTTTCAGCATTAATACTACCCTAGTATTGTTAGTAGTACAGTACTAAAAGCTAAAACACATTTCAAATAAACCAGATAGTTATTATTTGTATTGTACACAACCAACGCGGTCCCATACAGAGTACGGCACAATTTTGGTTGCTTTTTAAAAATGCCTCTAAATTCTCGCTGAGGTCAGAGGCACATCAGTAAAACAACAATTAATAAGACTTCCACATGAAAAACGGCGATGTCCGAAAAAGAACGACCACAATCGATTAATATCGAAGCAAACGGAAGCGGAACGCTTAAGCTGTCTGAAATGAAAAATACATGCGCTGACAAGTTAAGTACACCCCAAGGGCAGAAAGAATTGTGGGCGAGTCCGTCTTTGCTTAACAATGAATTAAAACCCAAAGATAACCGAGTTTTAACTAGCAATCTTAACTTTATGAACTGTTCATAATACTAACGCGTCAATGTCTTTAAAGATTTAGATTTACCCAGGGATGGACGGCGGTATGTGTGGTCGCATACCATCTTGAAACCCAGATGGTGTGGTGAGTTTCAAGCTCACCTGGGCGGAGCCCGACGGGGCAACGCGCCAAGTGGACTCCGGTTGCGTTCCGTTAGAGATCCCGGAGTCCTCTACACAGCGCCGAGGACGGCCACCGGGGGGGTTTTAGTGCGGTAAGAATCCCACATAACCCCGTGCCGCTCCCACGGCATAAGGTACCTTTTGAAGGTTTCCCCCTCGTCAACAAAAAAAAAATCAAAAAAAAAGGGCAGTAATTAATTGTGGGCGAGTCCGTCTTTGCTTAACAGTGAATTAAAACCCAAAGATAACCGAGTTTTAACTAGTAATCTTAACTTTATGAACTGTTCATAATACTAACCCGACAATTTGTTTAAACATTGACTGCTGCTGCTTATGACAGAGGATGTATTTAATCTCTTTTACCTTTATGACTAGGAAAGAATAGTACATTCTAGACCAACATCACGACTTACAACTAGGTGGGTATTCTAAATAACATTTTAGTCACAATAAAAATATAAACTATAAAAATTTTACTGTGACAACTGATTATTAATAATAAATTTAATTATTTATTTAAAGTAACAGAGACTCATCTTTAAATTACAATTACAATTTTAAGTTACATTACAATTTTGAATGTAGAAAACTGCAATGAGAATAATATGTACAGTCTACTCTATTGCTTATTAAACCAATCTTTTTTTTTAATATAGAAGTAGAAGACAAGCATGCAGTCCACCTGACCGTAAGTGGCTACTTCCGCCCGTGGACATCTCTAATCAACCCCACATAAGATCAGTTTCCTACTAGAGGTCGGCTACATGCGCCGCTACCGTTCACGACTAAACTGGAACGACTGAAAAGTAGGTCTCCCTAACTACACCCTAACCAGAACACAGCAGCGCTAACTGCTGTTTTTAGGCAGATATAGGTGTGTAATATAGAGAATATGTACGAGTATATAAAGAGTCATCATCGACCCATTATTGTCCCACTGCTGGGCACGGGTCTCCTCTCATAATGAGAAGGATTAGGCCATAGTCCACCGCGCTGGCCAAGTGCGTATTGATAGACTTCACATACCTCCGAGACTTTTTTTTTATAAATCTTTCAGGTATGCAGGTTTCCTCACGATGTTTTCCTTCACCAACATAACATAACTTTGAAATATTAGAGATGCGTGCCTGGGATTTGAACCTCGAACCCCTCGATCGAGAGGCCGAGTTTCTTAACCACTAGGCTATCACTGGCTTATATAAAGAGTAAGAAAGGGTAATTCCGTTAAACCCGTTCCTCCTGATAATCTTGTTGTCAGTCGCGGTTGCCGCGCTCCGCGGTTTCTCCACCGCATGCGATTGAGTCTTGCACGAGACTCGATCGAGCTCGTTATCAACGCATACATTTTACCATAATTACCATGCTTTGGAACTGGTCGATCAATCAAAATCTGATTTACGGGTACCGAAAAATCAATTATAGGGTTTCGCAACTTTCACATATTTTTGAAAACGTCGCTAACCTATTCCTACGGCTGGATACTGCTTTCTATTTAGAGTTAAAAGGGTAAAGACCATAGCCTTTTCGCGTTGCCGCGCTGGTCAAGATCATAATTCTTTCGGATTGGCTTTATACACCTTTAAGAACTTTTTTTAAAACTTTCAGGCTTTAGATGTCCCCTTAATGTTATTCTTTACTGTTTTTAGGTAAATGATAATTATGTTTTATTAAACATAAGAAGAATTAATTGATACCACTGGACTTTAACTACTTTGCAAGTCAACATATCAACTATACGTATTACATACCAGTATAGAAAATATAGGTACCAGTGAATACGACGATAGGTACCAACGGGTATTGTTTAGGCTGTGTTTAGGCAACAGTTAATATAAAGGGCTTAGGGTTGTTTAGAAACTTACAACAGCACGATTCTCAGGCACAAATATAACTTCCAGTTTAAATGCCAATTTTCAGGTATATAAGGTTTAACAATGTACAAAGATAAGGTCTAACTCTGTTCATACCATTGATATAGTAATGACATACATTATATTCTAGCAAAGTTTGAATAATTGAACAATTTTATAGCATTTAAAATCCTACAACTTTTTCAAAGTTTTCAAAATATCCCACAATTTTACGTTACGTTTACACAATCCAATATTATGTTCCGTTTGCTTCAGTAGACTGAGTAAACGTAAAAATAAGTAAGTGCTCAAGTCTTTTTGTCTGCCTAACATGTTCGCAAAAAAGATAGACAAAACATAAAGCGCCATTTTGTCAATTTAGACATTTAATGTTACGTTACTGACACTATAGTTCTGATACAATCCGCTAGGAGCGCTGATTGGAAATTGTATGGGCAAAACCATAGATTAGTAAAGATGACTCACTCCTAACCAGAAAATGTAACCAGTTGTACAAATGAAATTGTCACTGTCGTCGATTTTCGTGTTTGAAAAATATTTAAAATATGCAGTTTTTAGATCATTTATGAATGAAACGATATCTTCGCATTTTTTCTTCGACTTCGTGTCCTAACTGCGCATGTGGCATTATTCTGCGTAAATTACACCATGACAGCCATTAAACAGCTGACAGAATAGTCAGCCGATCAAGGCAAATAATGGCTTACAAGGACGTGAGATATCTATACTTATCTATGCTTAGGATATACAACCCTAGATATTATCCATATGGTTAGAAAAGGGACAAAGAAATACACCAATCCTCATGTACCTAAATGTTCTTTGTGTCCACCTCGTGGCGCTAGTTGCGCAGTGAAGTAATAATAATGATTTACAAAGAAACGCCCTAATGTCACGGATTTTCCCTCATCCTTTTTTGTCGGCAGGATTTTCTGAAAGAGGCTTTACGAAAACAGATACAAGGAAACGTTGAAACAAATAAGCGGGCACTGGGGCGTGGAATACGCGGCGAAACCGTATAAAAATTAAACGCATTTCGTATTCGCGATTCACGATTCGCGATTACTATACTCTTGTTCTATTTTAATTGAGACCGCAATAAGTCAATGTAAGTCCTATAAATTTCTTCCGCTTTTCCGGCGCGTGATGGAGATTTTCGGCGGGGAATGCTTTACATTCAGACCTAAATCGTTTTACTTTCGAATTACGCTGGATGACTTTAACGGATTTATAAATGGCCTGACGCTCAAGTTTATAACCGCTGGAATTTCCGTTGATAATCCGTGCGGCGGTGAAATAAAGAAGCGGATTATCGGCACCGAGAACAAGCTTTGAATGATTAGCTTGCCTTAAGATAAACATCTCATCAACTCATTTTACTCAAGATCAACGACTTTCCATCTAAATCTTTGCTTATATCGCTTTCTTTATTGATTTGTGCTTATGATCGCACACTCGTACCGTAGATTACTTGTATGAAGACAAAATACACATCTAGAATAGAAATTTTATCATTTGTGATTTAGATATCAGTCTGACGGGGATTGAATCCAAAACCAAATTCATATTAGGCCAACACATGCATACATATGTATGTATGCATAACGGTCCCTCTGTAACCATCACCTTCCAGGATACATAAATATTATGTATCGTGTTCAATGACAAACATGTCCGCTCTACAAACTCTGCATGACGGTATCTCATCTCTTTATTACTTTCAAACCATGGTAGAGTCTGAGTTTATTCGCATAATAGTGATTAATATTTTTAATAAACGCGCTGTAAGTATGTATTTGAATGATATTATAAATACGACTTTCGAAGTCAAGGCTGTTTTTAATTCGGAGCTAGAATTTTGATGTAAAATATTTTAACCTAGTTACCTTAAATTAATCAAACTGCAATTAACTATTAAAATTAAACAAACTTACAAATTAATAAGTTAAATTGTAATTAATACGATGCATAGATACAATAAACTTCCTCCTGAGGTATTCCCTCCGGACTATGACATGGGGCTCTTCAAAAGGGATGTAAAAAGAGCTCTCCTTCAAAGCCGGCGATGCATTGGTGACTCCTCTGGTGTTGCAAATGTCCATAGGCGACGGTGACTGCTTTCCATCAGGTAGCCCGTCTGCCTTATCGTTAGGTTAAATATAAAAAAAAAACATAGAATTTTATTTTCAATATGATATATACTGAAAGTAAATCAATAAAAGGAAAATATTTTACAATTAAAAAAATGTGTTGTAATTACCACGGGCTATATATAATACACGTCATTTCATTTCCTTTAAAATAATACGGATTTAAATAAATAGTAGATACCATAACACTCATTTATCGGAAAACATTAAAAATTTATGGCTTAAACCCCATAACTAATAGGCAAGTGAATAAACCACTTACGTTCGAACGGTACCCAGGAGGCAAATTACTAAATTTAAGCATATAATATATTGCGCTCATTTATAATTAGCCGGACCGGGTAATTGGGTAATTAATGCGGTACAGGTGTTTGTTCATCTCCCACAAGTGGCTGGATGATGTTCTCGTCATGATTGACGGGAGACGGGAGACGGAGAGTATTTTGGTATTAACATTAAATTATATAAAATTCTCGTGTCACAATGTTAGTTACCGTACTCCTCTGAAACGGCTTTATCGATTTTCACCAAATTATATATGCATATTCAGTAGATCTGAGAATCGGCTACTATCTATTTTTCATACTCCTAAGTGATGAAGGTTGTTCACCCTTAACATTTTTTTATTTATATGGCAACACAACGTTTGCCGGGTCAGCTAGTAATCTAATAATATTTCTTCATAATTTATATTTCCTGCATCTAATACAATATCACCCATGTATTAAAACTTTATAAGGAAACAATAAATATTCTCTCTCGAGAAACAATATACGAATCCCGGGGCTTCCAAGAAGCGTAGACCCGTCCAATAATTGATCAGCAAATCGAAGCGCAAACCGCTACCGCCCTCAATAATGCATTGTTCATAGCACGGAAACTATAACGCGACTAAATCCAATAGACGCCGAAATAATCGAAACTGGATACTACAACCAACTTACATAATTCATTCGGTTTATACTTAGCAATTCGGTCGAATAAAATACGCTACGATTTATTTATAATGGCTGAAGCTGTTTGCTTTTACTATTTAGTCGCTGCTTTCAATAATGCATTAGTTGTGGCGCGGAAACTATAACACGGCTAAATTTATGACATAAAAATTCCATTAAAACTCATTGCAGTAGCGTGCTTTGGAACTAAGTAGAACTATACTTCGACATTGTAATCCAACCGATTGGTATGCTTTTAAAGGTCTCGTCCAACAATAGAATTTTTAGCTATTTCAATTTGGACGGTTTATACACCTATAAAAGTTCTGAGCAGATGAGCCTTAACAAGCTTCGATTGCAATTTTATTAAGATACTTGGAACTGATATGATATTTTAATAGATGAATCAAATTGACTTAGTGAAAAGATAAGTTTAAATGCATTTTACTTGCAATGAAGGTTTAACTTTTGAGAATTTAAAAAAACATATCGTATGAGTTGATATAAAATTAAATATCAATTAAATTTCTCTCGCTCCAGCTAAGACTTCACCATTTGCCTGTCTTGGCGGGAATCGAATCTGTAACCCTACGGAAAATTCGTACTGACATACTTTATATATTAGCACTAGATCGCAAGCTTTTAAATGTTTGTTAAGCTTTTATAAGCATCATTGAAAAGTCCGAATTAGGGATGCCCTTCACCGACCCGTTTTATTAATAAAATCATCTTTATATCAAATTAGTACGTTTAAAATATATCGCCAGAGTTGAATCACAATGTGTTCTACCACCTTCAAAAACGTTCACAAACCTTTAAGTTTTTTTGGATTTATTATCTCCTAATTCAAATCTTAGACCACAATACGCCAGTTACATTACTTGTTACAAATAAGTCAATTATGAACGCTTAACGCTTATAACCATTACACCACGAAGTAATATCAGATCAAGTTGTCACATTCGAGGCAAACTCATTAAAGATTATACATCTCAAGTTACTAATTAGTTTCGCACTTCAAACATTGCGCGTGACAAAATGTTCCCGCAGAGGTAATTACAACAGAATTAAGACGGTGTTTCATTCAGATGCCATCGAGATCTGTAATTATAATGTGAAGTGTTTGTATTGTTTCAGTAAAATAAGAAACAAATATTTTGTTGTTTGTTTGTATTTTAGAACATTAAATCAAAATCTGCAATAGCGTAATGAAATATTCCCCAGAAACTAATAGTGAATAAAAAACTAGTGTCAAGTAACAGAATATATTTTATTCACTTTAATTATTTTTTAACCCACTGCAAAGGGTAGTTTTTTGGGCTTATGTAACTAAATTTGTAGAGTTTGAAAAGATTTTTGTTTTTAAAATAATTCCTCTGTTACAAATAGTATTTCAAGTTAGAGATTGTGTGTGCTACATACAACAAAACGAAAACATTCAGGACCTTCTCAAACGTCACCCTTAGTTCATTTAGGCACCCATGGAGCCATAATATTACTGCCCACTATAATATGGCTACCAAAGTCTTATTGTCTTCGCGGAGCTTAATATAACGGACAGTGATAAATGGGTCCACACATTCGTCACTGATTAAATATACTCGTATGGAAGTAATTGCGTTTTTACGAACGGAAGGTTTCTTGACTTTACTTCGCTTCCGTGATAGGAGTATTTACGTTAAGATGTAGTTTTTGGAGTTTGAATATGTTAACGTAAAAACTATATGGTGGTTGTATATGTATATAGATTACGGAGGCAACACAAACACACCTATTTCTGTTGTGTTTTAGTTTGAAAGAAGACATTTTCCTGAGGCGTTTCAACGTAGCCCTCAAGTTAGTCAATCATCTGTGGCGTCAGCATCCGTGGCCACATCAGACGTTGGACTTCGTTGGAACATGTACGGGAGATTAAAATCTCTACCAAGCTATAAGATAGCCGCCAATGAAGTTTCTGTCTTAAAAGTGTGGATAGTGTGATATTTGTAGGATATGAACATTCTCTAAGGAAATCATTACTATCTTAATAGGTCTTATACATATACTATACTACTACAGGTAACAGGTACCTCTTGTAATCTACATGTTATAAGGCTAAAAACGACCCGCGTGGCGGAGCGGTCACCTTACCAATTAGACACGCAGTGAGTCCCGGGTTCAATCCCTAGCCACACAGATAACTAAATTATGAATTTAGCTTGCTCTGGGTCTGGACGTGTATTTGTCTATGTGTGTGTCTATTGCACCCACGGCACAATAAATCCTAGTATCGCACTTACTTATTAAAAAAATAGGAAGCAGCACAGTCGAACCAAATATCTCCTCAGAGTCCGAAGAGCTATAATAAAAATAGACCGCGTATAAGCATACGCGCAGTCTATTATACGAACTCGGTCTATGGGGCAGGCAAATAGGTGATAAAAGATATCGTTATTGCCGGAGCGTCTACAATAACTTTGGCCGCATCTGGTTCGGGCTGTTCGTTTTGTTCTGTCTCGTATCGATAATAATTTTACTACCCCACCCCGAGTAACTTCCACCGTGCCGAACTTAGTCCTTTATTCGGGGAACTTTGTACGTACTTCCACATCTGTTATCTATACTTCTATACTAATATTATAAAGAGGAAAACTTTGTTTGTTTGTTTGATTGTAATGAATAGGCTCAAAAACTACAGGACCGATTTTAAAAATTCTTTCACCATTCGAAAGCATTATCCACGAGTAACGTAGGCTATATTTTATACTAGTGGTGCCCGCGGCTTCGCCCGCATTTTAAAGATATAATATGACATACATAAAACAGAAAATTCGTACTTTCATTGGAATGACAGTGGTGCCATCTGTCGAAATTTAGTCTTACCAATTCCCAAACCTTCGTGGGCTTTTGGACAACAACTCTGCAAAAGATCATCACTTGATCAAATGCATAGTTCCCGATTCTATAAAATGTATATAGACAAATATTCATTTTTATATAAATAGATAGATGATCAACTAATGGATTAGTAAAGTAACTGTAGGTAAAATCGAAAATCGAATTTCAATCTTCTGGGTTGAAAGATCGATTCACTGAATCGATCCATTACTGGAGTCCGTTCTGGTGGGATTTCCGAGATAAAAACTATCCTATATCCTTTCTCGGGTCTCAGACTATCTTTGTACAAAATTCCATTCAAATCGGTTCAGTGGTGTAGCCGTGAAGAAAAAACAGACAGACAGAGTTAATTCCACATTTATAATATTAGTAAGGATTAGTAAGGAAGTAAGGATTTGCTGACGGATACATAATTTCAGTGCTTGTTTGATCCTGATAACCTTTTTTTTCGCTATCCTCGAAAAAATATCGAAGATAGAACGATTCTTAGGGCCTCGATTTTTTGTGAATCGATTTATTGCACTTCGATGCGAATCGATTCAAACATCGATCTTTTTCGGTAAGAATTGCCATCGAAACCCGGGATTTCCGGGATAAAAACTATCCTATGTCCGTTCTCGGGTCTCAGACTATCTTTGTACAAAATTTCATTAAAATCGGTTCAGTGGCTTAGGCGTGAAGAAAAGACAACCAGACAGACAGACAGAGTTACTTTCGGATTTATAATATTAGTAAGGATGAAATATATTTGATAAATAGATTTTGAGGCGGTACAAAGTTTGCCGGGTCAGCTAGTGCTATATATGAAGATAAAAGCCGATATCGGGTTGAAGCAACTCTGTTCCTGGATCGTAAGAAGCGAGTAAGAGCTCATTTTTGGGAGAGGCTCGTCTAATAATATTTTAAAAAACACAAAAAAATATTGAGAAACATGTAAAGTAGTTAGTGTTATTTCACTTGTACATTAATATATGCATTGTGAAAATTTGAAGCGTTACCTAGCAGCATGGTTCTACATATAAAACGAAAAATGCTTGTACGATGATTCAATTAAATTTTATTTTTTTATATTTTTCGTTTTTTTGTTATAGCAGCCATTATAACACAAGCTTTAAAAAATGAAGTGTCGATATATATTATAATATAAGAGATAGAGCTATGTGACATATGGACAAATAGCGCAGGTACTAGGTTTCCGTTTTTACCCTTTGCTTACGGAACCTTAAAACGACTGAGTATTGTACTCTTTTATGCATTATATTGAAGTCTCTTTTACGGAAAAAGCCAATGTTATAAGATAACATTGCTCTTATTTAAACATATTACACGTTAATACTCAGTATTATTTAAAGTAGATAAACAAGTATTGAAATACCTAAAAATATTATCTAAGAAACAACAGTATATTGTTTGAAAAACCGTCGAGTTTACGTGTCGTGTCGCTATCGTGAATGCCATCAGCTGTTTTGGAGAGCTTGTTATCATAAAACACGAAAGTGGAAGTATTGTCGTCAAGGTTGTACTCTTCATAGTAATTTACACGATTTACAAGTGGAACGTTCAAAGTTGTAATTTTGATGCTTTTGTAAAGATAAAAGCACTGATTGAATTGTACCCTTAATATGAGTTTTTAAAACATCCCACATTTTTACGTTACGTTTACTCAATCCATTATTCTGTTCCGTTTGCTTCAGTAGTAGCAAACATATTCGCAAAAAAGAGAGACAAAACATAAAGCGCTACTGGTAAGTGGCTACTGCCGCCAATGGACATTTGTAATCAACCCCAGATAGGAGATATAACTACGAGTACCTGAGGTCAGCCACAGATGCGCCGCTACTCCTAATGACTAAGCTGGAACGCCTCGGAAAAGAATGTCACCCTTACTACACCCCTCAAACCAGAACACGACAGCGCTTAACACTGCTGTTATAAGGCAGATATAGATGTGACCGTGGTGCCGCCGGAGTCGAACCACAAAGGATCCTACCACGTTGTAGGTTAGTCACCAAACCATCTTAATATAACCCCTATCTTATATGGATTCGTCGTCGTCACCTTTTATAGTGATAACACACTCTAAAATACTACATAAAACTATACTAGGTACCTAGTATACGTTGTCCGATGCGAGTCCGCTTCTAACGAGACGTTTCTTACAGATGCAAGTGAAGACGGAAGTTCGCCTTCTGAACTGGATTCAATTAAACTGCATCTGCAGCTCCATTCCAGCTCGGACCATTTACTTTACTAAAGCGTTAGCCATAAGTCTGTAGACTTACCAAGGATAAGTAAAAATAAGGATAATTGAGAATAATTTCGATTTTGACTAAAATATGAATAGATATTTTTTTAGTTGCGAATCCTAAACAATAAACCTTATAGATCTACAACGACTGATAAAAAGTTCCATCAATAAATCTCATATACTCGTACCTAACAATATAAAGATTTTCCTTTTAAAAATACACAAACGTACGACTCTAGTCAGCTCACACAATACCTAAGCATTGATGATAAGAATGATAAGAAAGATGGCTTATTTAAAAATATATTATGTCCGATCTTAAATTTAAAATCCAACGACACCTCATACGTTTGAATACGTCAAGCCGTTTTGGCTTCAGGGCGTGCCAAAGAATGAGACCTACATCGCTCGAAAAACATTACTCTCCACAGATAGGTTTAAACATACAATTGTGATAATACTCGCTACTGATAATTGCAAATAGTTATAATAGTTATAGTTTATAAAACATGAATCTCTAATCAGCTTAAGCATATCAAGCAAAAATTAAAAAATTAAAGCGCTTTTCTGATTATTACTTCAATGGACGTCACGGACACAAACAAAAATTTATAAATAAAATCCTAAGTTCATCATCATCTCTTATAGGTGTTATTACCAATAATCAATCTGTGAATCAATCTAAGTTTTGCCTACCAAAGATTATTTCACAATTTATAGTAGGTTGACATTGTCAAATGTCCAACTATGGTAGGAAAACAGGATAGATTGTTTATTAATAACAGGCGACCCCTTTGTGAGTCTCACACCTATTGCTGCCTCATAACAGCAGTGTTAAGCGCGCGTGTTCTGGTTTGAATGATGTGGTAAAGGAGACATACTTTTCCGAGGAGTTCCAGCTAAGTCCTCAGGGGTAGCGGCGCATTTGTGACCGACCTCAGGTAGGAATATCAAATCCTATCTGGGGTTAATTACAGATGTCCATGGGCGGTATTAGCCACAGGTGGACTGCATGCTCGTTTGCTACTTTTATATTATAAATAAATAAATAATAAGGCGTAAATACGAATGAAATCCACTACCGAAAAGTAAATTAAAAACGTCACAATCGTACATATAAAGTTTTTTTTTTTTTTATAATATAAGGGTAGCAGACGAGCATGCAGTCCACCTGATGGTAAGTGGCTACTGCCGCCCATGGACATCTGTAATCAACCCCAGATAGGATTAGATATTCCTACCTGAGGTCGGCCACAGATGCGCCGCTACCCCTGAGGACTAAGCTGGAACGCCTCGGAAAAGTATGTCTCCCTTACCACACCCTTCAAACCGGAACACAGCAGCGCCTAACACTGCTGTTATTAGGTAGAAATAGGTGTGGCGGTGGTGCCGCCGGAGTCGAACCACAAAGGGTTCTACCACACATATAAAGTTTGCTCCACATATTCCGTTACGAGATAGAACTTTGTTCAGTGTGATATCGATAATGGTGGTAATCCCGCAGGAAGCAGCGGGAATACGTCTGGAGATCTGTTAATTAATACAAGAACTATTACGCCGATAGAGTGTAATAACACTCTATTGGAAACCAATCGGAAGAACGTGTTTTATAGGTATAGGATTAACAACCCTTATTAATAATCAATCTTTGAACAAATCTATCCAAGTTTTGCCTATTACACATTAATTTTACAATCTCTAGTAAACTGAATTTTTCAAATGTCAAACTTTGTTAGGAAACAAAAACGTTGGATAGATTGGTTATTAATAACGGACATAAAATTGTCTGCAAGTAAACTCAGAACACTACCGTAAAGTAAATTAAAAACGTCACAATCGTACACACAGAAAGTTTGCTCCACATATTCCGTTACGAGATAGAACTTTGTTCAGTGTAATATCGATAATGGTGGTAATCCCGCAGGAAGCAGCGGGAATACGTCTGGAGATCTGTTAATTAATACAAGAACTATTACGCCGTATTACACTCCATTGGAAACCAATCGGCAGATCGTGTTTTATAGGTATGGGATGGCACGTTTGAACTCCTATATGGTATGGTTTCAATGTGAGCTTACGAGTTTTATTTTTTTATAGGTAGTTTTACTTAAGTAAGAGGTTTTTTATGAAATGAATAGAAAACGAGCATGTACTACACTTTTTTTATAATATCCAAGTAGAAAACTAGCATGCAGTTTACATGATCGTAAGGAGCTCCTGCCGCCCATGGACATCGATAAGTTAAGAGCCCTACTACCTGAAATCCGACTCGATGCATTGATATCTATGAAAACTCTTTCCGTACCTTTCAAACCAGTACCCTTACCAGGAGTTTTTACTTATCAACCAATATGACTGTTTTGGTATTTGTTTACGTATTTGCCCATACAAATTGCAATCAGCGCCCCTAGCGGATTGTGTCAGAACTAGGAAATCATATGGGCAAATACGTAAACAAATACCAAAACAGTCATATTTGTCAAAAAGTAAAAACTCCTGGTAAGGGTACAGAATACAATAGCGCATTGCTTACAGCGGCTTACAAAGGTAGCTTATACATAATAAAAAATCTTAAGTTAAAACTCAAGAATATAATTAAAACTATTACTCAAATCTTACTATTACCTAATAGTAAGATTTGAGTCTTAACATGAGTGAATATAAAATCAGTGACATGATTTTATACTTTTCCATCGGTACGTTTCCAGATTCATCGTATTTGACCCTAATAGTTACTATACGTTTCGTATTCGAAATACGAATATTTTCTTCAAAAGCTACCGCCAATATCACTAAAATAAATTGCAGGTAGTTTGAAAATCGAACCTTCTAGTCGTCTGTGCGGTCGGCGGACATCGAGAAAAAGCATTTAAACGAAAAAAACGAGATTCGATGTTCGAAATTCAAAAATAGTTTTTTTAGGCCAGCATTTAGGTACGGCTAGCTGTCATGTAGGCACCAAAAACGTTCAGAAATACAGATTTTAGGCCAACGGGTGAATTTTGGTGGTTAGGATTGTTTGTTTACATTTTTTCCATAAAAAATTATCATTGAAAGGAAAAATATTTTGGCGGCCATTCAGATGAATGAGAGAGAAGGCCAGATGAAAAGTGAACCCGCAGTTTTCGAATCAGAAGTGAATGGGAGTGAAATATTACGCTCAAATTGAAATCTAGAAAGTTCGAATAAAAGTTACTGAGTAGAGTGATTTTGAGTACATCGTTCTAAAATTAAAATAAATCGGCGATTTTTGATTTACTTTAGATTGGTGTTTTTGCTAAATTAATGTTAACTTTTGGGCAGACGATACAGAAAAATTATAGCCATAGTATAATCTTGCTCATCTAGTATTCGCTTATTAAAAACTTATTAACTATATAGATTAAATCTTTATAATAACTAAGATTTAAATCATGAAAATATTTGTTTTAATACCATCGTTTTTTTATAATACAGCAGAAGTAGCAGACGAGTATGCAGTCCTTCTGATGGTAAGTGGCTACTGCCGCCCATGGACATATGTAATCAACCCCAGATAGGATTAGGTATTCCTACCTGAGATTAGCCGCAGATGCCCCTGAGGACTAAGCTGAAACGTGTCGGAAAAGTATGTCTCTCTTACCACACCTTTCAAACCAGAACATCGGAGCGCTTAACACTGTTTTAGGCAGGAATAGGTGTACTGGTGGTGCCGCCGCAATCGAGCCACGGCTCTACCACCTTCTGTACTACTGTGTGTGTACTGTGTGTGTACCGTGTGTGTTTAATACTATTATTCTAAATTTTATGACAATAGTAAAACAAAACACGAGGAATATGAATAATCAGAGTAACGATATATCCTAAATAATATGACACAATCCCACAACACTAGAATTGTCGCGAACCTGTAATTTGAATTCGCATCGCACATTTCCGTGTCAATAGGTAATAGCGAAAGCGAGTCTGATACATTATAAGGGCCGGATTTAGATGAGGGCAGATGGGGCCACTAAGCAGGGGCCTTTATGAGGGCCCCTCACAATGGAAGTAAAAAATATTCAAATAACGGTCCGCAACTATTACTATCTCTTATACCGTTATAGGTAGAGACTAGAAATATTTATAGAATATGAATTATTTACAGTATTTTTCGCCTTTTCACCGTAAATACTTGCACGTTATTTGTTGAAGAATTTTTTTTTTTTTTTGCAATGAATGTTGCTTTTATCCGGAAAATAATAAGGGGCCCCTGGGCTTCGATACTCCGAATCCGGCCCTGTACACTACACAGTATAGCACACATGATATACATTGTGGAGCAAAGTGCTCAAGTACGTGTAGCACTGGAAACGATGTCGGAGCGACACAACATCTCGCGAAGACTGCTTCCTATGTAAATCCGATTCGTGAAGCTTAACCGACATCGGAAAACTACGGTGTTTTTGGAAAAATACGGTTTGGAATATTCTCATGGAGAATTTTGCTATATAGTGTGGTGAATGTGCCCATAACATATGTGAATAGTGCGAAGTAGATATACATATACAAATAAGTAAAATTTTCGTGTGTTTGTTATTTCTAAATAAATTTCGAAGATTTTTTTTTTTTTAATTTGGTATAGTCCGCGCCAAATTGCTAGTCCGCTCTGAAGTTGTTGCGCACAATTACAAGCATATATTCCGTTGCAACATAAGGGAATACTAACGCAGCTATGTAACCGCGGGCGAGAGCGGGCAGCGGACAGGTGCAGGAGAGGTCCCGCACTATCTTCGTCCCGCTAATATTTACAATTTGCTATTCGACGCGACTCGTTTCTATATTCAGAGCGGACTAGCAGTTTGGCGCGGACTATACGTCTGTGTAGAATGAATATTTGAAAAATACTGAATGTGTTTAACTAACACACAGATTAAAATGTATGAGGCTTATAGCAATACTAACAATATTCTATATTATTAATTTATTTTAAGGAATGGATTTAAAAAATATATGGTGCATCAGTTCTCTTTGAGTTACGATAGGAAGAAGTAAAAATAAAAAATATTTTTACTAGAACAATTTTCCTATAACTTATTAAAAAAATATCTACAAAAATATAGGTATGCAATAGATAACTCTTATTGACATCGGTTAAATAAGGCGTCACTTGAAGCAACATTTAATTAAAATTTCCTCAATCACAAGCTAAATATTAAAGTTCTACTTACAAACGAAACCGCGCGAAAAACGAAGAAAATAAATGGCCGAAAAGGAAATCCCGCTACTTCAACTAAAATACTATGATATAGCAGCTCTCCGCTATAAGTAATGTTTTATCTGACCGCAGATTTCTCGGAAGCTAAAAAGTAAATGCAGCCAGAATTCAGCTTTTTAGCTACTCAAAATCGCAATATTTTGTGGAAATGAGGGTGGTTTATAGCTTTCGTGCGGTTGCCACGTGGGAATCTTGTAAAGAACATGTCGTACTGCCGACGAGTTACTAACAGCATGACAGTATTAATTTTCTGTGACAATTATTATACAGGAGTTTAATATTTCTATCATAAGCATATTTATCGACCCGCGTTGCAGAGCGGTCATCATACTGGTGTCATAAACTGTGAGTTTCGGGTTCGATTCCCGGGCAGACAGATTCTGAGTGATGAATTTCGATTCCAGTTCTTGGTCTGGATATTTGTATGTAAACCGTATTTTTTATTATTAATTCATTGAGGTCGTGTTCCGATTCGGTTCTGTCACTATCCGGTAGAAGTATAAAAAATGTAACTGACAAGTAAGTACCTCCGTAGATCAATGCAAAATAAACATATTTCAATTAAATTGATTTCAGTTTTCTGCCTTTACATAAATAGTACACAATCGTTGTGGTACGGGGATCGCGATTCCATTCATTAGTTGGAGTATCGCTTCTCTTTACTCTTTCTCAATGTGACCTGCCCTGCTCATAGAATCATGCTTACTGAACACGCGGCTAAATGGCATGTCTTGAGGTAGTTAGGCACGATGATCATAATTCCAAAATCATGAGTGTCATTATGTTAGTACTGTTCATAAGGTAGACTAAAACATACCTACTTGTCGACGTGTTAGAGGTATTTTTGGGTTCGGTTTTAATTATCATTTTTTGTTTACGTTTTAATTAAAACTGTAACGGTTTTAGGGCTCGTACACAAAACTGCGATGCGACGCGATGCGAATTCGCAACGCAGAAAATTGCGACACGAATTGCTGCGATGCGATATCGTGCGACATAGCGTCTCCCAGGGTGACCAACAACAACAACAACTGTGACGAAACATCTCAGGAATGCGCGATGCGAATCAATTCGCAAGTTCTTGCGATGCGTTGAGGGAGCTCGCAAATTTTTACGATGCGACGACGCATCGCAGTTTTGTGTACAAGCTCTTAGCCGACTGCAGAGAGTATGTCTTTGGAGCGTTTCATTATTTGCACGCCATGCAGCTCAAGAATTAACATATTTTCACATTTGAGGTGTTATTCAATTCGTATAAACTACAAGAGTGACGAGACTATATTTTTAAATAGTCGTATTTTTTATTATAATTCTCTATTTGACTCTTTTTCTTGCATGGAACCCTATAAGATCTATTGGTCAACTTAACGCTTCTGCAAAAGCACTCTTAATTCGATCTAAACGTTGCGCTTATGATTAAAACCACAACTTTCGACACCAATGACACCTCATAATATGTTTAACATCTTAACACACTCTCAATACCTGTAATTTATACATTCTTGCTGATCAGAGCGTCAAGGTATCACTGCTAAATATCTTTTTGCCTAGTAACAATATGCCCACTGAAACAGTTTAAGAATGTCATTAAACAATTATAAAGTAGTTTCTACAGTCTAAGAATCACAACTATCCTCTTTGAATTCTAGGTACGACTTCTGTTATCTTTGGATAAGTGGAGACAGATGACCTCACTTCTAAAGTATTATTAAAATTTTCAAAAACATTTCCATATTATTATTTAAACGTAACCCAGGGGCTTACACGTCATAAGGGTTTAATAAAAAGTAGTGCATGAAATATAGTAAGCATTACATTTGGCGACCGCGAGCGACCATAAAACGGGACAGTTTATGAGACCAGATGAACGTGTGCTCCTATCTACTTAAAAACCTTATTTACCATCACTTATCTTTGTTGGCGTCTAGGCTTTTTAAGTTAAGCAAGACATTTTCTAAAAGGTTTATTAATGCTGCCTTATAAGTGTAAACACGTATGTATGTATTAAATTTAAAGGCCTATAGTTGATATTGATACCTCTTTCCTTCATACCTTTGGAATGAAGAAATGCATGTTTGCATTAAAATTTTGCAAATTTTGACTATGTAACCTAATAGCTACGTAGATACTACATTTGGATATATATCAAAAATTAATGGCCGCAACCCATTTTGTTCTTCTGGACAAGAAACTTACCACTCAACTGGGGTAAGCCTTCAGCATATTCCACCACGGTACTCCAATTCGGACTGGAAGTCTATGTTATCGGACAAGCTCCGGACAAGATTCTAAAATAATTATAAGTAATATAAGTACTTATGATAACAGATGGGAACGAAACCTTAACCTTAAAGTACCTAATAACCCCTATGGGTGACCAATCAACAATCTCCTAACCGTGCATATACGTAAATTTTAGAATCTTTGGGTTGTCCTCAAAGCTATACGGGTTTCTATAGCTTCAAATTAAACACAAAACACCAGAGAGACCACTAATGACGCGGTTCCCGCTTTTATTCATACAAACTACGAAAAATGTGTCCAAAATTTGGTATTTTTCCAAAACGAGCCAGACAAATGGTAACGAAATCTTCCGCCGTGTTCGGACCGTAACCCAGTTAACTGTGTCGAGAGTTATTGTGGCCCAACTATAGTTGACAACGCTTAGAGAACTGAATTTGTCTATGTTAATATTTCTCTCCGAATGTTGCCGTAACATTTTTTTTATAATATAGGAGTAGCAGACGAGCATGCAGTCTACCTGATGATAATTGCCTACTGCCGCTCGTGGACATCTGTATTCAACCCCAGACAGAATTAGATATTACCTGAGGTCGGCCATAGATGCGCCGCTACCCGTGAGGACTAAGCTGGAACGCCTCAGAAAAGTAAGTCTCCCTTACTACACCTTTCAAACCAAAACACAGCAGCGTTTAACACTGCTGTTGCGAGGCAGAAATTGTTGTAGCGGTGGTGCCTCTAGTCGAACCATGAGCGGCTCTACCGCCCTCAAACACCTTTAAAAACGCGATTATTTATTTACTTTAATAATAATAACAGTAACATAAAGTAGTATCTTTTTAGCGTTTACCTCACTGTAATAATAGTAAACGCTACTATATTTTAATAAAAAATCCTATCTTCATATGTAGATGAGAGCGTGATGTATGAACCGCGGGAAACAAGCGGAGTAACGGCGTCATTACTTATTATGACTTGCATTATCTCCGCGATAAAACGTTATAGATCGCTCCAATAACTTCTAGAATTTTATACTGGAGTTTGAAAGTTTTTCACGATTACAGAGACGTATGCGCTGACGTGGGGAATATGTCGCGTCATTGCGTGGCGATTTGGGAATTGTATAGGTAGTTAAGTAGGTTATACTTGTAGGTTTATATGGTTATTCGATTGCTTTAAAATAATGCTTTTTATTTTTCGTATATTTTTATAATAATGAGCCCAAGACCGGGCTTAGTGGCGTACCTTGTGAGAGGCCTATGTCCAGCAGTGGACTAACGTGGGCTGAAGATGATGATTTATAATAATGTAAAATTTAAGTGGTCGCTGTAAATGGATTTGTTACTACCTCCAATAACACAAAAATATGGAATATCACAGCCTCACTTGTTTAGCACGAAGTAGTTCTTGCGTTTGGGTGGCAAGACGTACATGCAAACTGACTGTTGTTATGTAACAGTTTAATACATAGATATGATATATGTGAAAGTGATGAAGGCACAAAGATGGCTTCCATAACGCTTTATCACTAGCGCATTACTTGCAGTTTACTGGTAAAAGATGCTGTTATAAAATCTATTAAAATAACTTCCTTCCCTCTATATAGAACGGATGTAATATATCTGTATAAGTATGTAACAGATCTGGAAGGAAAATCCTCGATCTATTAAAAATATTTTTACTTAATTCTAGCATGAAAGAATTCAGTGATAGATGTTAATGTTAAATTAGATACATCAGAGGCGATCACCTTAGTCCTTAGGAGTATCGACGCATGTGGCTTCAGGTAGAACCTATGCTCTATATGTCCCATGGGCGGCAGTAGCCACTTACCGTCAGGTAGACTACTTATGCGTATTCGACATATTATCGACGTCTTCTTGAAGGTAGTCATGTATAAATATAGTCACATATACGGTATGAAGTAACGATATTACAATTACACGTAAGTACACACTGGTGATTAGAGGTATTATAACTATATTCAAGTTATTAAACTGTTTTTGCTGAAGTCTCCGACCAGAATGCCGCTCTATGTTAATTCGAACGCCGCCATGATATCATCCCCACTTGACATCCCCACTGCATCTGTTTGAACTATAATAATCAAATGAATGACTTATTATTTTAAAGTACTATTATAAAAATGTGATATCGTTAATATCCAAGCTCCGCATTAACGATGATAACAGACACTTCTATAAAGTAACAAATAATAAATCCTCTATATGCTTAATAGAAACTAAAGGTAACGGAACTTCTACAACTCATCTCAATTTAGAAGTTATGATGTCAAATTTAGCAATAAAACTGTCTCATGTTTAGTTCACAAGTTTGTTCTAGACTAGAACTTTAAGTTTATGTTGCGCCATGTTTCATTGCAAGACGCGAGTTAAGTGTTTAAGGTTTAATTTGCTTACTTGTTGGAAGTCACTTTGTGTTAGAGATTTTAATCTTTATTTGCTAGTACCTTTGAGTAAAATAGTTAGATAATTCACCGCTTTGAATTTGACTAAAGTAATAAAAGGCTTATTTGTTAGTTAATTTTTGAATTCTTGAAAATTATGAGGATATTTTTTTTATTTTATTATGATAAATATATACTACTTCATTAATAAAATTAAATATTATATAAATATTATTAATGAATAACTAATAGTACGTAATTTATGTAATAAATAAATAAGTAATTCAAACATTTTATGGACATTTTAGCACAGACACGTGGCAAAACTTTATTTACGTAATAATTTTAACTTTTGTAACTAATATGAGTAATTTATACCTAGATTTCCTAGATATTTTAAAGATAGCATTAGCTTATACAACAGTATAAAATATTCATCTACTCCTAACTCCGAGATTAGCTCAATAATGGGGCATAAGTTTAAACAAAATGTTTGTTCTGGTTTATGGGTTTTGTGGCAATAAATATGACTTAAGATACAGGAATGGAATTTAATAAGAGGTACTAACACAACTTAAGTACTCTATTGAATCTTAACTTCTTTATATAGGTACTTAGGTCATAAGCCATTGAATAATTTATTAGCACCGCAGGTTATTAAAAAATTTACAAGTCAAATGGCAAAGTTAAAATGCGTCTACTAAATTTCCGCTTCATAAATTCCCTAGTATAAATTCAACCATATTCTATAGTGTCTCCTTTCTTTAAAATATGACTATATTATACAAAATGATTCAGTGCACACACTCGTTACCTCAGACGAAAAAATATAGACTTCGCTTCTCGAACAAACCGTTTACAAATACGAAATTTCCACTTATGTGAGTAGCCTATACAAAAAATACAGATAATTATGCAATATAAATTACTGTGCTGTCAATATAAAGTTAAATCTGTACGACTACCATGAGTTTACAAAAGTATTACTCGCTAGCGACTGCGTAAAATAAATGTATGAAAAATTGTACAGCGCCTCTGGTGGTTACTCGTAGAACTAAAATCCGTAGTGACGTAACTCGATACGTAAAAAACCTATCGAAATCAAATCGCTAGCGAATGTCATTACAATGGACAAACTTAAGAAGATATGGCGTAATAGAAATATCACCAAAGCCACTAAAACCCGGCTGATATATACTTTGGTGTTTCCCATATTCTTATACGCCTCAGAGACATGGACATTACGAGAAGTGGAAAAGAAAAAGATAGACACCCTAGAAATGTGGTGTTGGCGAAGAATGCTTGGAGTTTCATGGACAGAGTTTCGAACAAATATCTCCATCCTCCAAGAACTCGGCATCAAACAGCGTCTATCTGTAGTAGTACAATCTCGTATTCTCAAGTTCTTTGGGCATGTCACAAGACGGAATAATGACTCCATTGAACGGCTTGTTGTGCAGGGTAGAGTGGAGGGAACCAGACCTCGCGGACGGTCACCCACGCGATGGACAGATCAAATAAAATCAGCTGTAGGTGGCCCTGTACACGAGTGCTCTAGATTGGCCACCAATAGAGAGAAATGGCGAAATGTCGTGAGGCGAGTCACATCAGCCCCCACACACGACACATGATGACCACGACCGCTCTGACAAGAGTGAAACGACTAAGAAGAAGCGAATGTCATTATGATCTATTGCCATACAAATTCGGTCCCATGAGTCATTAATTTGACAGACGTTGTTAAGAAATACCGTAACGATAGTAGTTATGTTATTCACTAGCAAAATGACAATAGTTTTCTATTTACCATTTCTATAGTGGCGTTTCTATGCCAACTCATGGTAATGCTACTGAAATGAGTTGTAACGTTATATTACGATACTAGTGGTGCCCGCGGCTTCGCCCGCATTTTAAAGATATAATATGACATACATAAAACAGAAAATTCGTACCTTCATTGGAATGACAGTGGTGCCATCTGTCGAAAATTGGTCTTATCAACTCCCAAGCCTTCGTGGGCTCTTGGACAACAACTTTGCAAAAGATCATCACTTGATCAAATGCATAGTTTCCGATTTTATAAAATGTATATAGACAAATATTCATTTTTATATAAATAGATAGATGATCGACTAACATGGATAAGTAAAGTAGGTAACTGTAGGTAAATTATGAAAAAATCGATTTTCGATCTTCTGGGTTGAAAGATCGATTCACTGAATCGATCCATTACTGGAGATCGATTAAAATAATCGATTTTTGGTTCAAAAGATCGATTCTCCGATTAATCGATCTCAGATCGCCATCCGTAGTTTTCGTGGGATTTCCGGGATAAAAACTATCCTATGTCCTTTCTCGGGTCTCAGACTATCTTTGTACAAAATTCCATTCAAATCGGTTCAGTAGTTTAGCCGTGAAGAAAAGACAACCAGACAGGCAGACAGACAGACAGACAGAGTTACTTTCGGATTTATAATATTAGTAATTTATAATATTAGTAAGGATTAAACGTCTTGAGAAAATATTAAAATGATACCATGTGCATTGCGATTATAATTTCATATCACATAAAAATACATTTTCTACAAAACACCGTCTAATAAAACATGACGCTGAGTCACTCACAATAATTCGCCGCATAAAATTGTATTTTTGCCATATTATATACTGATATATAGTCTAATTAAGATTGCTATCGAGCCAACGAGCTACTTATACACTACTATACTAGGATACAAAACCGCGAGCAAAAACGTAGTCTTTATTTTTTGACTTGAGTAAACTGCGATCATACTGTATTACTGCGTGGTATATACAGGCGAAGCGTGGACGCATTAATAGTTAATGAACTATAATGGAGCGCTTAACGTACTTCGGACTGATATGCGACGTATATGTCTGTCTGGAATATGTATATCTAGTGTGGACCCACGGGTTCGTCCGGTACATCAAGTTTTAAGTGCAACGCAAGCCCGCGACATAATAAATATTATATTTAAGATCTAATATTACATAAACTGTAAAGGATTCCTTTAAGATTATATAAATTCTATATCATCATCATCAACCCATTACTGTCCCACTGCTGGGCACAAGTTTCCTCTCAGAATCAGAAGGATTAGGCCATAATCCACCGCGCTGGCCAAGTGCGTAGTGGTAGACTTCACATACCTTAGGAAACTTTTTTTAAAGTATCCTTAGGTATACAGGTTTCCTCCTGATGTTTTCTTTCACCGTTTAAGGAAGTTATAATTAATTTTCAATGTATAAAGAAAAGTTTTATACATATAGACATTAAATGAATATTATCTTTTATTTAGGAAGTGATTATATGGGGCTAAAAGTGTGATGAGTTCATTGTGTGTTACACAGCTTTTGACTAACAACATACAAACAGTTTACATATACGTAACTAAGTAGACACTAAGTGACTTCGCGCGAGAAACCACAAGCTCGTCTTGATGGCCTCTTCGTTACATTTATGTTACCCACATAATAATACAGAATATAGTATGCGCCTTAATTAGCACGGGTTTAAGATGCAAACAATCCGTTAGGAAGTATATAACTCCTACTTAAAGTTGACGTATAATAAACATACTTATAACTTGAAGTAGTAAAATATATTCTAAACATTTTATAATTACTAGATTTAACAAACAAAAGCAAATTTATATATAAACTTTTTTAAACAAAGCTTTTCTATGAGATATATTTTTCTTCTCATACGATCCTTTTATATAATTAAAGCTATTAATCGTTATCTTATATACAAAATTCTCGTGTCACAATGTTAGTTACCGTCCTCCTAGTTACCGTTTCATACCCCTAAGTGATAAGGGTTGTTCACCCTTAACATTTTTTTATTTATATGGCAACACATCGTTTGTCGGGTCAGCTAGTTTGATATATAATTCGATATCATAGGAGTGCATAAAAATATTGCCCACACAAACAAATAAGCAAGTTTAACAATAGAATAACCTTGAAAAACATCCAGAATGTTAAATAGTTAGTCCATAATTTACATTAATATAGTACATAAATAAATGAATGAATTTAATTTCGTTTGTTTATTATAGTTCTTTTACTTAGTGGAAATCTTTCTGAGATTAGCAATATTCCCAGCGATCCTCTCTAAGCTGCAATATACCTACATACATAAATGTTGCGTATCTACGTTTGAACAACACTTTGCAATCTAGCCCGCTACCATAGAGCGCAGTGAGGATATCTACATCAAATTATAAACGCAATATTACCGGCCTGTACGGAGATTGCAGCAAGTATTGCATGTTGCGCTTAGCTCCACGGCTATATCTATAATCCTCTATATCTAGACGTAGCTAGATGTTAGTCTGACTTTAAATATGCCAGGACAATAGTAGATAGAACCTCTTCTTAAAAAAACCTAAATTTTAATTTGCTACGTTTATCATAATCACTGAAATTGGTGGGCGGTTTCAAAGACTTAAGTGTCCATGTGTGCGCGCGTGTTTGTGTGTATGTCCGCACGCAAACGTATGTGTGTATTCCTCATGTGTATACTTTTTAGCCCCCAAAAGAGAAGTGTTGCAACCTTGATCAACTTCTTACCGCGTACACTAAAATGACACGTGATCTCTATATATTAAGATTTTCAACACAACACTATCAGATATCTCCCGACTAATTTTGATCACAAACTTACATCCTCCACGAACTTACAACTATTTGGTTTAGTACGCGTAAGATCAGTTAGAAGTGTTTAATCAACGCCTTGTGCCCAAACGATATGGAGTAGTCTGAATAGCTCAATTATCTAGCTAACTGACCGATTACCGACGTCGCGTCGGCGCTAAACTTTTGTGACTACGATGGTGTAAGGGTATATTGTTACTAGATTTTGTTTTATTTATTTATCAACTTTTACAGATCATTCATTTAAGTATTTAGACGAAAAGGGTGTTAGATGCGTGTAGTAGCAGACCAAATAATGTTCTCATATATTCTCATAGGTACAATGTGTATTAACGCATGTATCTACATGGCTACAAAATCCCGGGCGTTGGTTTTCAAAATATCATATAGAAAAAAAAGTCAGCCCTGACCCATGCTGGCACTATCAATAGACGTACATATAAACGAACCCTTAATAAGTACATTATTCTAAACAATTAACAAAGAGTTCAAAAGCATATAATGCTAAAAAGCATTTAAATCGGATGTTATATTATAGACAAGGCTACTGATAGAACAGAAAGTAACCTTCAGCAACTTTCAGTACAGCTTATTTTGCAATCGGTCAAAGAATTAAATAAAGAAGGGGGTTACTTCTTCATAAAGTTATTCATCTTCAGCTACCAAAATACCAAACACATTCAAGCGACTATAACAAAATATATACGGGATAACCGTTACACTAATAAGAACCGTAAATGTACATATCTCTTAAAAATAAATGGCCAATTATAAGCAAGCTCCACAAACAAAAACAACGTAGGAACATGAAAACATCCCTCAAACAAGCCAATCCGCAAGTGATTTGTTCAATATGCCAATATTTATTCACTTCCTACAATCGTGCCATTAGATCGCTACCGATGTATCACCGCCTAATGACGTATACGAAGTTATTACTGCCGGTTTGTCTGTTACAAAGTTTCCTACGATTCCCGCAATTCGTTTCTCGTCTATTCATCGCTTTGATTTCGTATCCGCTGCGGGCTCTTAATGATGTGGCCATGAAAACAGCGATATCAATGGGCGTTATGTAGTTAATATTATATCTCAAACCCATATCAGCTAACAATGTCAAAACTGCCGGAACAGTTACAAATAAACGGACGGTTGCAATCAAGTATATTTTTATCACAATTCGTAATCAAAAATTATTTTAAGTACTATGAAAACTATAAAACAATTGAAACAATAGATATAACTAACAAAAAATACAAGCTTAGCTTAAAATAACAAAAATATTTTCAACGTACAATTATTTTATTAATGTAAAGAGAGTCTTATAAAGATGACATACATCATTTTATGATTTTGTTACCGTGTAATTAATATGCACTTCAACTCCTACAACACTGAGTAATATCCTTATTAACTCCGCTTAAGCCTATCCGCCGTTTTCATAGCCTCACCACAAGAGGCGCCGGGGTGCCGACACTAACTCAATTACAAGCATCCGACTTCGTAAGGACCAATTCATTCGCTCCCCGAGATTTTTTCTTTTAGAACGCGAAATATCATATTATTCGCCCACTTGGGTTTATTTAATTATTGGTAGTATCATCTCCCTCTGTAGGGTATCAACTTGATTATGTGGTATTTATTTTCCAAGTATTTTCTTTTTGATTATTTGTACATAAAACCCAAGTATTACATGTTTCAGTTGTGGTGGAATTCGTGTTTCCACTTCGGTGTTATTACTGCTTCATATTTTCTGATAAAATGGTGGTTGAACGTTGATTGGCTCATACTTAAGCTCGCCATAAGATCTTTTTTGACTGATGCTATACAGAAAATATATTTCCTATACTATATATAGGAAAAATATGTTTTTATTGGAAGTGAATTTTATTTATTTGTCTATTTACTTTTACGGCTGAATCAAAGTCCTTTGTCTTAATATGTTTACTGGCAAGATGTTAAGTTAAAACATCTGTGGACTAAGTTGATTATCTCATATATAACTCAGCCGACATCCACATCCTTCTATCAAAATTCAAAACTGTTTTACGCTTGGAATAGGAATAACGGTACCATTCTCGTCAAACCATACAAGTTCTTCTATCCATTAAAACCTTCCAAAAAAGTAATTAAGTTAACAATTTCTCACTTTAAGCTCCACAACATTCAGCAATAGTACAATCATTTCTTATGCAGATATCTGAAACAGTTTCGTAACGTCCTGGCCAGCTTAGCGAAGTTTTTGTTACCTTCTCAAATAAACGGTCCGCGTACTGAAGTCGAGTACTGCAGAATAGTTTATGAAGTAGAAATTCGATAACGTTGAAATTCCACTCTGCAAATACCGTCGAGTTGTCGTTTTAACGTGCTACTAGTCGTTCTGTGACATACGGTTTGGAAGAATGTCCAATAATAATGAAAGGGACAGTGATGGAGGAATTCTTTTATCTGCTGCCTTCGTTAACGTTCGTCTATCGCGCCACTTGCCGAAAAAAATCCTAAAGTACAATAATTCTATTTATCGTTAAATATTAAATTGTAGAGTAGGAATTTCTATTTAGTTTTTGTTTTACAACAGAGGGTTCTTTGAGAATTTGTAATAAATAAAATTCTTAAATTATCTACCGAATTAGAAGACAGACGTTAAATAAAAATTCTTGTTTTAGATTTACTTTTAAAAGTTTTTTAAGCTATTGCATAGCTTTTATCGCGGGCTTTGAGCACGGCGACCGAATCGAGAAATTCCGTAACGAAAATTCCTAACACCTTAATTCGTTAACTTGAAAACAGATGGCAGTAATACACATTTTTTTAATTTTATTTTTTAACAACAATGTTGATTAAGACTGATGTTTAATATGTTTATGCCACTAGCGGTCACCCATCTAACATCCGACCTCGACAAACGTTGCTTAACTTACGTCTTAGTAATTTAAATGTTGATTACAATTGCTATTTTAATATGTTTTTGTCACTAGCGGTCACCCATCCTACTGTCGGCCGTGCCCTCCATTGCTTAATTTACGTTTTAGTAATTTGAATGTTGATTACAACTGTTATTTTAATGTTTTTGTCACTAGCGGTCACCCATCCAACATCCGACCTCGACCAACGTTGCTTAACTTACGTTTTAGTAATTTGAATGTTGATTACAACTGTTATTTTAATATATTTTTGTCACTAGCGGTCACCCATCCGACTTTCGACCGAGCCCACCATTGCTTAACGTACGTTTTAATAATTTTAATGTACATTACGACTGACAGTTTAATATGTTTTTGCCACTTGCGGTCACCCATCCAATTATCGTGCGCACCCACCGTTGCTTAACTTACGTTTAAGGAATTTACATGTTGATGTTTTTAAGCTATTGCATAGCTTCTATCGCGGGCCTTGAGCGTGGAGACCGAATCCAGAAATTCCATAACGAAAAAAACCTAACACCCCCCACTCCGACCGGCACAGCGGTGCAAATTGCATAAGTTGATAAAAATGCTATGCAATAGCTTTACCGCGGCAGTCTCCGAGTGCCACACGTATTTTTTAGATTTTCTGTTTTGAGGAGGCTTTTTCGAGCAATTAGCAACTACACAATTAAAAACAATGTGTTTGTTTGTCAGGCTCCCATAACACAAATATCCATTGCATACGTAATGGTCTAAAATAGTATTCTACTACAAAATACAAAACCATTCTCTAACCGTGCTTAACACTAAAATATCCATCGAATCTTATCCGAAGAGTCCCGAAGAGTCGTTTGGGAAGCCGCGAAGAGTTTGCCGAGCGTTCAAACCGTAAGTACCTACAGAAATTTTCACCAAGTGAACTCGAGAACTAACATGAGACGCGTACATAAAGTTTGAGTGAAAATATTTATTGTAACTGAATTTGATCCGACAGGGTTAAGTTGAGCAAACAAACCCGTACGTGGCGAATATTTTTGAATGTTGTTATAATATTTACCTACTTTGTTTTGGTTAGGTGTAGGTATGTTTTGCGTACTAAGAGAACATAGCAACGACGCGCTGCTGTTTAGTAAGGTGTGGTAAGGGAGAGGCTAAGATATAGAACATTCAGGCTTAGTTCTCAAAGGATGTGATGCGTTTAAGGCCGATCTCAGATAGGACTCCCAATTCTATATGAGGTTCGTGACATATGATTATCTGCATGAACTACCATTATATTATGTTCTATAATTACTCGAAAAACGAGTAGTAAATAAGCATATTGTATGTTAGGGTTCTATAGACATCCTCGCACTAACATCAAGGTTGGACAAAAGTACAGGACTCCTTCCGATCAGGTGTATAATAAGAAGGTTGGGAACAATTACAATCAGAGGACTTAGAACAATTACTACCGATTCGACTGGCGCAGGTTACTAAAAAACTATGATCAGATGGAGTATCACCAGTTTTTTAAACGATAAAAGTACGGAGCTTTTGTTTAAAAATAGAATGGGAACACCAGAAATTCTCAATACCAAAACAGACCATCGCCGAGAGAGTTAAGAATGTAAACAGTTTAAAACATGGTTTCAATTTGTTCGCAGCGCATAAAAAGCGGAACAACGGTCACTTACTCGTTACAGAACATTCAGTTCACAACAGCAACGTTCAACCGATTTGCATAGGAAAGTGTGGCCACCAGAGAGCAAACAAACGGTAACGCGATCGTGCTTAAAACACATCTGAAGCTTTTTAAATGTATGAGAACTCCGTTTAATATAAATTTTGAAATAATGCACAATTTATTGGAATAAATATAGATTAAGCGATACGCGAAGGCGATTTAAATCAAAATAATAAAAAGACCAAGATCGAAGTCTATGAGTTGTCGATCAGTACCCTTACCATGAGTTTTTACGTTTTGACAAATATTACTGTTTTGGTATTTGTTACAAAACATTATTTTCTGTAAGGTTGTGACATACATATCACTTCAGTTTATCACTCACCTTCACTAATATCTAAGAAAACCTGATACAAAAAACATATTTATGAGTAAAAGACCTTTTCTATAAAAGCTGTGAATAATTTCCATTTCATTCAAAAATGTGACCGAACTTTACCTTGTAAAGTTCTCTACAATCTTCGTGTAGTTCCTGACAAAACAAAGGACGAGATATTTCAGAGCGTAATCTTTAAGACTCCTTTTGTAAACCCAAATGTGGTTAAATCTTTATGAAATATAATGGTTTATCTGATCCTTTATGACTCTACTTAATAATTATTCCGTACGTAAAATGCTTTCACGTTTATGAGATAATATAATTATGTGAGATATGATGTTAATAGTGGTTTATTATTTTAAGTTTATACTGAAGGTTTCAGTTTTATGTTTTTATGCTCGTAGCCTTCGCATCTGATGTTAATTATGATCAAGTTCTGAATAAAACTGAAATATAGTAATATGATTCTTTCTGGGAATAATAGTCCATCATTCGTCAACAGCGCGTCGATGCTCAACACATCATTCCTCATTTTCACCGCGTACTATGCTCCAATACTTTTCTACCATCAATACTTTTTATTCCTCTTTTATAATTAGGTAACAATTCTAACAATTAAGACTATTTTATAATAGGATATTTTTCCCTTGGTTTAATATCGCCACAACGATTTCCCTAGTTATAGACGAATAGGATACGTCTACAGCGCGTTAATGTTCAACTTATCACTACCTACATTGACCGAGCACGTGATAACCCTTCAATATTTCTACTCTCATTATAATTTACGTTAAAATCATGTTTAAAATTGCAACCATCCTTTTTACTACCATCAAATAATTTCTTGTTCTAATTTTATAATTATAGTACAATACAATAAAACTGTCTTATAATAAGATATTTCTGCCCGGGATTAATAGCCCATCATTCGCTGCAGCGCGACAGGTGCTCAACTTGTCATTTCGCGCATCGGCCGCGCTTCGTGTAATCCAGCTAATGCTTGCCGCCTTACCATTTACCCTACTCTTCTGTCTTTAGCTTTCGAGAGTGATGTGACTTTGTATAAATGGTTTGTCTTTTGTTTTTCTTGAAAGGTTTAATGATGGCTTTAAAACTATGATATAAAAACATGTCTCACTATATCATTTCATAACAGACAAACAGGAGACAAAATAAAATAATTACTTTATTTAACGCTAAAACACCATAAAATCCCACATGACTTTATTTTTTACGAAATTAGTGTGGCAAACTTCCACCTAATTGATCCACGGAAATTTTGTTTATCGGAAATTAATCTCAAATTAGATATCTATCTAGGATACTTTACTTGAATCCGGTCATTTGTGTCGAGTAATTTGTCGCCAAATATAATAACAAATCAAATTTTTGGTTCTAGTATAATTCAAATATGATACAAGCAAATAGTAGGAGCTTTACTTAGTTGTAGTGTAAGTCTTGATGTAGACGAAAATGGGAAATTGCTCTTCGTGGTTAATTCTGGAGCGAAATGGTGGATTTAAAACATTGTGTTTTATGACGTTGCAGTGGTATCAAACTGAAGCACTTTAGTACTGTTTTATTATAACTACACCTAACCACACATGAATGAAGTTGCATCGTAAATTACATTTTAACTCGGATTCGTAGAGTAATTATAAGGCTCTAACACAACAATAAATGAAATTAATAAATATTGTGAAGTTACTATGTCTCCCAGTTATGTTATGTAGAAAGTATAAAATAATTTTATATACTTAGTTATTGTTACAAATAGAGTATTTAAAAATACACAAGCAATTCTCATCGCATCAATGGGAACATCAAAAAAGATATAAAAGTGTTTTGTTCTAAGGCCTACGAAACTTTGTAATGACATTTGTAAGAAGACCATCTCTCCTATCACCAAAAATATATACGGTACTAAGAATTATATTTAGATCGTGTACAAAGGTATTACTGATACATCTGTTTGTGTTGTGGAGTATGTAGTAAGGCACATACATTTATTTGATAACTTCACGTATATATAATTGCCGTTCTATCTGAAACTTGTATTCTATCTAAATATAGCATGTTATACCTTTCAGTAACGCGAAAAGGGTTTCATTCAATTCATATATAAAAAGCTTAAGGCATCCGACCGACAGCTACCGACGGAAATGTCTTATTTTTCGTTTACAATCGAGGTGGGCTTCAGTGCAGTGTGGTCGCAAATTGCACAAAATTGCACGTCAATCCAATATGCAACCACGCGCTACCGTCTCGGCGCTCCGGGCTGGTTTGAACCGGTTACAACTGGATACGTCCGGGTAAAAACAGAGGGAATCTGGTTATCACTGGGTAAAGCTTTGGATTGGAACAATGAAGGGACGTTGTGAGTACGATTGTTTAACAATTGTGCCGATGGTTGTAATTCATTATGTTTAGATACTATATCAGTTCATCTGAGTATTAAATAAGAGAATTCTGTCTTTTTGGCAGAAGATTGCCCGCCAGGCGAGAAGAATTTCCTAAATTCGTCAAAATATAACACCACATCTTTATGACTTTTTTGCAAATTGTGTTAGTATCACATAATAATAACTTATAAATATCGATTTGTTAAAAATAATAGGTAGAACTTTGGATATACTTCATGATTGGCACTTCTTAATATTGCGTAAGATATAAAAGAATACTAGAAGTCTGAACATAATCCCAAAAAATACCAATATCTATAAATATTAAAAATACTTTTAGTACACTCGACCTGCCTAACCCTAACTTCACCATAAAAGCGCCTAATGGCAGGGTTTTTCAAACAAAGCCAGTACTGCACAAAATTGCACGTCAATCCAATATGTAGTCACGCGCACTGCAATCTGCCCGCTTCGGGCCAGTTTGAACTGGTCCCCCAACGAAATCGTGTTTTCTCCATTATGGTTAAAGGCTTTTATGGCACGACTTGACTTTGCTTTAACTTTAATGTCATTATATGAACATACATCAATCATTGGCGAATTTTTTTTTGTTAAGTTCATAATAAATATAGTTCAAAAACTAAAAAACACGCTTTTACTTCCACAATTATACAATTTACTGTTCCTTAATTGATTCCTAGATTGAAAATTATTTTCTACTTTTTAGTTGATTTTATCATAAAAGCGTGTTTTTTAGTTTTTGAACTATATTTATTTTATTAATTTTTAGTATTTGTTGTTATAGCGACCATCATTATCGTCTGTAAAAAAATCAAGTGTCTATCTATTACGGTTTAAGAGATAAAGCTAAGGCGCTTTCTCTCGCCTCGAAAATCGTTAATCCTGAGGATGTTGATAAGGACAATGATACAAAATTATTAAAATCGTGTATTTTCATCGGTTTTTGATATTTTTTCAAAATTTTGAATTAAACTGAACGTTCAAAGTGGATAGAAATCGGGTTCAAAGATTCCGTTACTGTTACGTACATACATACAAACATACAACCCAAGCTAATAAAAGCGTGTTAAAAAATGTTATAAGTACCTACAAAAATATGTTTTCATTTTAAGGTAGATTTGCATTCAGATATGTTAATGGACACACTTTTTACAATTAACATGCGAAATGAAATTATTTATCACAATTTTACACACGAGTTACCCATTTACGGTTTTACATCACCTGTTAATTCAATTCGTTGCGATTTAATCCACTTTAGAGATTGTACACAAACTGCTTGTACACAAACTCAACGCATCGCAAGAACTTGCGAATTGATTCGCTTTGCGCATTCCTGCGATGTTTCGTCACAGTTGTTGTTGTTGTTGGTCACCCTGGGAGACGCTATGCCGCACAATATCGCATCGCATCAATTCGTGTCGCAAATTTCTGCGTTGCGAATTCGCATCGCGTCGCATCGCAGTTTTGTGTACGAGCCCTTAAACCTCTTTTGGCCGGTTATCTACTTTATTTTAATCAATTGAAGAACAAAATGAAACTGTATCTTCCGGCTGCCACAATCTACAACCAAACTTCGACTAAAATTCAATGACCGATGTTCAAAGGGTTAATACAGTTCAGTTATACCAGACTTGAGTTCGATAACGAAATACGAACACTTTGAAACAATAACTGTTAGCAGATAGTTCGCGGCTCCATCGCCCGAGTTGCAGTTTATTCAAATTTTACTCGAATGCGTTCCCAAGATTGGAATGAAATTCGCCTATCAGTTTCAGCTTTGGCACTGTTTTATATCGTTTTGTTCGGCGTTATGTTTCGCTTTTATCGTTCGTAATTGTATTGTAAATGTACGTTTACAGTTCTAAAGATAGAGGTAAGTTTTAAATTATTCGAATCTAAGTTCAAAATCTAAATGTAGCTATACAAAGTGTTAATTTTTATTATCATTTTAATGTGATTTTACTGCTTTTTATGATTTTAGAACTCAAAATTAGTTTTTTATGTAAGATTTAGGTAAAAGTTGTAATTAAAAAAAAAAGTATTATTTATATGAGAAATCAATCAACCCACACTTGATCAGCAAAATGGACCAGCAACAAGATATATCCACCCAACGGCAGGACGTTAACAGTTCTGAAACTGTTCAAAAACAAGAACGAAGTCTCCAAGTCAAGCTACACGCTAACAGTTCTGAAACTCTCCAAATACCCAAGAACCCTAACTCAAGTTACGTCACGGAATCGGAAGGCACGTCACGACTTCTTCAATTGTAGATACAACGTACTTTGCCCTATAAAAGGGGCATTATAACATAAGCATAGCGTAACAGCGCATTAGCGGCGCTCTCGCTTACATATTTCCGAAAGTATCTCATTCTGTCACAAAGACGGGGTATCATGTTTATGTATGGCGAAGCGGAAAGCCACTAGGCGTCAAAGTGTGTAATGGGGCATTACAAAGATGTTACGTGTTACTCAATGTTCCCTTACAACTTGCGACGTATTTCTTATGTTGTAAAGATTGGGATATGTTTCCTGTTGCAGCAGTAGTAGGTAAATAGAAAATGAGCTTTTTGGAATCTTAGTGATTAGGTAGAAGATAATCACAAAAATCTGTGAGATTTTCTAATTTAAATGTTGTTTATAGGTGCCATGCAAAATTGTCTGGGACAAAAACAAACATAAACACACGTCGCTGGTGCCTGTAAAAATTGACTTAACCATAGACTTAGATTTTTTTCGCTACACTTAACATGGCAAAAAGTAGTAAAATATATCTTGTCATCTACGTCATTTTTATCCGCTCAGTATAAATGATGCGACCTAATACAATCAATGATACACAAAAAACTAAATTCGGAACCCTTATAGTCACAGCCAATTTGCTCCGATACTACTGGACCAAATTGTTTGAAATTTGCTACTCATATGCTTTTCCGTGACTTATAAAAGGGGCATTACAACATAAGCATAGCGTAACAGCGCATTAGAGGCGCTCTCGCTTACATATTTCCGAAAGTATCTCATTCTGTCACAAAGACGGGGTATCATGTTTATGTATGGCGAAGCGGAAAGCCACTAGGCGTCAAAGTGTGTAATGGGGCATTACAAAGATGTGCGTGTTACTCAATGTTCCTTTAGAACTTTCTGCGCATTACCAGACTTATGTTTGATTTGGAATGCGTATATTAAGTATTGTAGGATGTTTCCTGGTACAGTGGTGAGTGTAAATCTGTCGTTCTGGAATATAAGTAATTGGATAGATTTTCTAATGTAAGTGTAATGTAAAAGGATGCTCTAGCAATATAAGAGTGTCTAGCTCAAACAACACACATAAATATCCAACAGGAACCAGTCACTATCGGCTTTCAAGCCATTCATACTTAATAATATTTAATAAATATTATTTATTTACATCTTGCGTACTCCGACATATTTTAATGAACGCCGGTTGTACCTCCTTGTAAAAAATGGTTTAATATAGCTTAAAAAGGTAGCCAAAAATCATATAACATTTTTTTATTCGTAACAACCCAGTATGAATAGCGCGACCCCATGCAATTAACGATATTTACTTCCGACATAAAAAAAAAACTTTGCTGACCGACTCAATCCGATTCAACGTCAATAAGTTTGGAAAATCCCTAACTTTTTCAAATTCTCTTCTAACGAACTAAGGCCGATTACAAGTCAATAAATGTGTGCACACCCTAACACATCCCCACTCAAATTCAACGATTGAGTCGATATCAGGACATAAATTAAGCACCATTTAATTTCAGTGTACACACACAATGTCCGTTAATTTGCTGACAACAAAGTGGTTTTGTGGTCACAATCGCATCAGTGGATGGCATCGGAATATTCAATTAAATAAAAGCCACGTTTAAATTCCACCTGAAATTTATTAATAGGCCGCGATCGAAACGAGACGATACGGTACGCGCGAACTTCAGTTTAGTGATGTAAGGTTGATGATATGATGGAATATCTATCGATGTTCTTCTTAATAGAAGGTAGAACCCTTTGTGGTTCGACTCCGGCGGCACCACCGCCACACCTATTTCTACCTTATAACAGCAGTGTTAGGCGCTGCTGTGTTCGGGTTTGAAGGGTGTAGTATGGGAGATAGACTTTTCCGAGGCGTAACAGCTTAGTCCTCAGGGGTAGCGGCGCATCTGTGGCCGTCCTTAGGTGGGAATATCTAAGCCTATCTGGGGTTTATTACAGATGTCCATGGGCGGCAGTAGCCACTTGCCATCAGGTGGACTGCGTGCTCGTCTGCTACTCCTATATTATAAAATAATAATAATAAGAATGAGATCGATCTCGGGTAATGAAAGATTTATCTATTTGAGATTTGTTATTGATATCCACATGAACAGTGGAAACCTTAAAAGGTCTCCATAATCTTAGTGGGCACAAACTAATTAAAATCATTATCTAACAATTATTTTAAACATAAAACAACTCAGCTATGAAATAACACAGAAAGACTACATTTTTACGCTAGAGCGCATCTGTATTCCTGTAGATCCCGGCAGATTATGTTCGAAATAAATATGACTACAAACTTAAATTAAAAAGGTTTAGTAAAACATAAAATATAATATTCCAACTTCATATTCACTAATCGCTCAGTTTTGAAATAGTCCGGTTTCCAACGGGGTTATAGAAATAAACTCCAACAAAATAACGTAACGTTTTTGTGTACGGTTTATAGCATATGCTATATAGCGTTATAATACATTTTTGTGCACAACATGACTACTTCTGTAGGCATTGACACTGTACCGTTAATGAACGCGCGACCCATCTGATAACGTGGTTTATTCAATGCGTGAATACATGCAGAAGAATGCATTCGATGCGTCAAATGTATAAAGTTTTTTAAAGCTCACATTTCTAAAGGCAGGTTTGTAGGTTGGTTGTATAGAACTACTGTAACTAGTGAAATAGTGTGAATGTGAATATTCTAGTGCAACCGAGTAAAGAGTGGAATGGAGCTAGATGCCCTCCGGTGTCTATAAGAAATCGGTATCAAAATTAGAATTGTATCTAAATGTATAAACATTAAGATACACAAAAATCATGTATAATGTGTATTATCCCGCAGTAGACTTACATAAGATCAATGTACGATATGTGAGCCTAGCCTAGCGATATGTATCACTACCAATAAATTGTCTTATAATCAAAATAGAATTACTACCTTTTCTTATTTAAATCACTATTCTATTAACAATATCGGTTATATCCATTTTGCAGTTATGTTTAATAACTATATTTATCACACACAAAATCGGAAGAATACAAAGATTACGTTCTGACGGTATCGATCCCCAGCTATTTCGGTGCGCTACAGACGGTATCACTGCCATCTCTAATTGTCTGTAAAGCCGTAGGCAATTTTACACAATAATACTGAGTCCAAATCTGAACAGCAGCAAAAAACGTAGACAAATGGAAATACAAAATCTATTTTTAGGTGTTAAATATTACACCTACATAAAAATATCTAACGCATTTTATAGGTAAGTCAAGCCAAATGACTACATAGTTTCAGTTATGACGGTTATGCGATATGATATTGTATACAGTTATTAATAAACCGAATACAAAAACGATCAAGAAGTTAATAAATAACAGTTCGCCACTATCGATCGGAGACTGTTATTTTGGGAGAACCGCGCTGTCGGCAGCATCAATGCCACTTCTAATTGCAGGATCCGTATTGTGAACGTGAATGGAGTCTATATCTAAACTTCATACATAAGTTAGTAAAAATCGCGGCTATTCTGATGGATGAAATACGTTTGGATTTTAAATAAACTTCGATGATAACTATTTGTAATAACATTTTAACAGAATTCCTACGTTATTGATTAAGCGCGAATATTTTGATCAAGACAGCTACAAGCGGTGTCAATGGCATCTCTAATGTACAACTGAGACACTAAGCTCGCACTAATATAGAGACTGAGAATGACACTATCAAAGTGAATTGACAAAATTGCTGAAAGCGCTTAAATATGTGTCGTCGACTTCTTTGTCCAAATTGCTTACACTTAATTTGGTCTAGCGGACTGTAGAGAAGCAAACAATTCAATAAACGAAGCTATTTATTATATGAATACATTCATAAATGCATTTTTATGAAATATACCTAATTTAGAATTGAAAATAAATACTAGTTGTATTGCATCAACAATAACAAATACAACATATAAACTACACTTTAACCAAATCTTAACCTCACGTCGTCAATAACAGAATGTCTTCAAAAACGTGGATCGAGTTACAACCGAGATTGGGATGCAAGCGGCTTGTGCAGATCAATACTGTGCCTAAATTTGGACTGGAAACGCTGACGTGGCCAAAACGTGTTCTTTTGTCGCAGAACTCAACTCCTACGGTCATTTACGAACTGATTGCGCTTGTACGAAGGAAATTACGGGTTTTAACGTTACATTTCTGTTCGACAATCTTCTTTGTTCCTTATGGAGTTTTCGAAGAAAACGTAAATGACGAAATAAAACCTTTTTCCTGTAAACTATGTTTTGGACCAATTAAATAAATGGGGAACGGAATAGTTTTCCTTAGAAACGATTGAACACGTTCGAATAACATAAAAGACGAGAAGGGTTTTGTTAAAAGATGTGAAAAGAATACAATATTTCAACATCATTTCCAAACGTTATTACGAGTGAATTGACTCTCGTCGTCAACCAATTAATATCCCATTGCTGGGCACAGGTTTTCAGAATAAGAAGAAAGGAGGAAACTATCTATACCGAATTCGAATTTAAGGGAATCATAAAGATATGTAGATTTATATTTTGTTTTGTTTCAGTTTCAATTTTGGAATCCGTGGTTCACACAAGTTCAAAGATCTGAACAAAATGAAACTTAATACCAAGATTGTAATCACAAGCCAGTTTTCAATATTTTAATTTTATATTATGACAAGCATGGGGCTCTTCAAAAAAGGTGCAAAAAGAGCTCTCATACAAAGCCGGCGATGCATTGGCGACTCTGGTGTTGCAATGTCCATAGATGGTGCTGTTGTTCCATCAGGTAGCACGTCTGCCTAATCGTTAGGTTAAACAATAAAAAAAAGCTTTCCAAATTCTCATCTGTACCTATAACCGTTAATTAAGGTAAAATATACCTACTGCTTTATTTAAAAAACGTGTCTCTCCCACTGATACTTATTAGCCTTAAAAATCTTAACTAAAGTCCACGGCACCGGCACAGTAACCACTCAAACCGTCCATATTGTAAGCGTTCTAACCATAATGTAAGCGAACATGAATTTACACAAGCTGACAGACAAAAACGCAAATGAGAATAGTGCCGAAGGGAGCACTCCCCATACGACCCTTGAATTTCCCATAAAAGAGTATCCCTAAATTTATCAGGGAACTTTGCCTCAAGTCGGCAAGATTAGCTTTTTAATATTTAAAAGGTGCTCAAGTAAATGTTTTATGTACTAATATTTGGATACATAGGTAACCTTCACTGGTTCATAATGAAAAATACATTTTTTGTGATTTATGATGGTTTAAAATTCAGGAGATTCGCATGCAAAAAGACATATTTAACATAGACGGTACATTCCAGATGACAATCACCAAATCTGTGAACATTAAATAAACTGGTGGTAAATATATTAATCATGGTTATAGCTTAACATAATTCTATCCAAATCATCATCGTCATGGCAGAATATACGATATTTATACATATCTTATTACTACCAGAAAAAACTCATTTTAATGTCTGTGCGTAAGTTTTTTCCTAAAATATAAATTAAATTATATTATCATTCTATTGATTTTTTAATTCTATTCATGAAATTTAAAAACATAGTGAGAGTTTTGTATCCATAACAATTGTGGAGTACAGATTCTATTGTTACACATTTTATTCAAACGATTGCATACCGATAAGTGTAACCACTCCCCAAAGGGCCAACCGAAGTCCGTTACCGAGAAAGAAAACGCAGTTACGCTAACAATCGGAGTTGTAAAAAGCAACGGCCACTGAACAAGAGTTGTTGTATCTCTAAAGGCTAATAGCCATGCTTCCTATATTACCCATTTGCATATCGGAGCCCCGAGTTCGAACGAAGCGTAAAACATAGCAAATGTAATGTAACTTCACCTCTTTCAATTAATTGGAACTGCGAATGTACTAAGATTTTTTGTAGGACAAAGGAAATAAACTGTAAATTGGAATGATCGAAATTACTCTTTCTTAGGAAAAATGTGTATGTGTTAGTGTAGCATGAAATATAAGTCTAACATACATTGTTACGAATAATGTTACGAATGAATGAACATGGAAACAGAAAAATTGCAGTTTCAAAAGCAATTAGCGTTTTGGAAGCACGATACAATTAGTTCTTTTGACTTTAGTAGTGTTTATTGAACCGCTAAGGTATGAGAGGTAGTGCTTTCAAAAATATAATAAGTATGAAAGAAAAAATCCTGATTGCTGCTGTTACCTCAAATTTTAAAACGTTAAAGCTTATATTATATTTGGGGTGTAGGGTTTGCCAAGGAATAAACACACACCCACGAAAATCCCCTACACAATCGAGTAAAACACACTAAAAATTAAACGTGTATGGCGGGGGCACACCAGGTAAGTCAATCTGGTGTGCCCCCGCCAAGTTCAACAAGTGCAAAATAAATTTAATACCTACTGCGAAACAGAAGCACAAATACTGATTTTGTCTGTCACGGCCCGTGTCTCGTACGTTCGTACGTACGTAATGTCTGTAGATAAAACTGAACCTTGATACCTAGACAAAATAATAATTATAGTTTAAAAACGAAAAACCACACTAAATACGCACAATGAAAATCGTTAATCCTGATTCCTGACGATCCTGATGAGGTGAATAGGATAAAATTATTAAAATCGTGTATTGTCATCGGTTCTTGATAAGTGTTCAAAATTTTAAATTAATCGGACCGTTCAAAGTGGGTGAAAATCGAGTTCAAAGATTCCATTACATACATACATACAGGTCAAGCTAATAAAAGCGTGGTAAAAACGACGGAACACCGCAGTAAATCGGCAGGAAATAATAAATCTATAGAAGAACATAATGCTGTAAATGTTCTTAAGCTGCATACTGGATTCACGTCGACTTGCACCGCCCGTAAATCAGGAACTCCGTCCGGTTTTGTTATTAGTGTGTATCAGTTACGGTTTTACTGTAACTATGCGCATAATTCCAGGCGTCTGGATACGAATGGGTTTTGAGATCGGTGAGTTATCGTCATAGTATATGAAGGTCTTATACTAACCGTCTGATCTAAAGGAAATGAAACACAGTGAAAATTATTTATTTCTGTTTATGTAGCTTACTGTCTATATTCTTAATCGTTCTTGAAACTAAAATATTTCAATGTAAATTTCGAGTTTCGAGTGAATTATACCAAATTCTAATGCAGGGGAGTAATAAAAATCGATCCATCAATTTTTTGTTTCAATTTTGTTATCCGTGATGCGCAACAAGGGATAAAAAATACCTAATACTAAAATCAAGAGCCACTCTTTAATTTTCATATTTTTAGTAAAAGCTTTCATAACTTTTTACACGTATGTAACCGTATCAACTGTTCAAAGTAAATCAGGAACTCCGTCCGGTTTTGTTATTAGTGTGTATCAGTTACGGTTTTACTGTAAGTATGCGCATACTTCCAGGCGTCTGAATACGAATGGGTTTCGAGATCGGTAAGTTATCGTTATAGTATAGGCAGGTCTTGTAAGTATATATGAAGGTCTATACTAACCGTCTGACCGAAATGACATGGAACATACTGAAAAGAATTTCTTTATTTCTATAGCTTCGTGTCTATATTCTTAAAAGTAAAATATTTCAACATAAATTTCTTACTTTATTTCTAGGGAATTATACCAAATACGAATGCATAAAAGTTATAAAGCTCTATCCATCTATTGTTTGTTTCGATTTTGTAATCCGTGATTTTCAACAAAAGATAAAAAATACCTTATCCTAAAATCACCAGCCACATTTCAATTTTTATATTTTTAATAAAAGCTTTCAAACGTTACATTTTATCTTTATGTACTAGTGTTAAATATCCAAAGTAAATCAGGAACTCTGTCCGGTTTTGTTATTAGTGTGTATCAGTTACGGTGTTACTGTAAGTATGCGCATAATTCCAGGCGTCTGGATACGAATGGGTATTGAGATCGGTAAGTTATGAAGATGATAAGTAACCGCATATGGCTAAAAAGTAAGGAGGAAAGGATATCTCCTTTCCTCTTAACACACAAAATTTTTGTTGTTATTTCATTTGTGTTGCAATTATCTAAATAAAATTTATCCTTCCTTTGTTTCTAAAAATATTCATTTGCGTATTCCTGTTTTCATTTGTGAAATGCTGATGAATAATCTAAAAACTGAGGAATAAATTTAAATAATACCAGCATTTTACCTCATTTACGTGCTATTAAAGCGCAAATTGTTTTATGGTAATTTAGGTACTTATTTTGTTTTGAAGAAAACCTTAAAAAATACCATGTCTTTTAAAGAAAGCGGACAGATCGGATTATACTACTGTGACAGTGTCTCTATCCGTTTTAACTCCTAATTATCGATATATTCCAAGAATGTAACTTACATTACTTAAGCTTACATTTCAACGATTACATGGCATACGAAAATGTTCCAAAATATTGAAATATACGGCAACATTGCGCCTGATTTACCGATTCCAGCATAAAGTTATAATTTTTGATTTGGAACTTTCGAAATTGGTTAATTGCTCGAACAAAGGGTGCAAACGAAGTTATTGAGCCAAGTTACGCTATTAACTGCCAACTCGCTAACAATCAAGAGTTGTCATACGGAATGAGGCTGTGTACGAAATTATTCATATATTCTTAATATTAAAAGAGAATTGCGAGGCTATACGTAACACTGGGTAGCAGTTGATATAATTATTCGTGCAATATTATCATTATGTTCCCTGTCGTATTAGAGCCGAAGTGAAATGTGCTTCAAATCTTCCTCAATTTTGGGGTGAGTGGAGCCCAGCCGTAGGACATAAAGAATTGGGCTGATATTATTGACTGTTGAATTTGAAAGTAATGGAGAATACGTCACTGCGCTAATAAACTGACAGCTTCCAAGCCAGCTGACAAAAAATATCAAAACGAATTCACAGTTCGGCTGCGATTTCGTCATCATTTCTATTATAATTTTGTTTTAACAAGTGTTTTGCTTTGGGTATACAAGTTTATTACTATTTCATAGATATTTAAGGTGCTGGTTGAAATATATTACCACAAGGTGTTCTAAGTCCCTTCTTGGTAGTGACAAAACCATACGCACATTACACAAAAAGATTGACCACAAGCATGAGTTTCGTTGCTTGTCAAATATAGCAAAATACTCATGCATGGTGACGCATAATCACTACTGTTATTGAAAAATATATTTACTACATTAATAATAAACATTTTAAGGAACTTATACATGTTATATATTGGCCTTAACCTACAATAGGCATTCACCTTAACTAAATTTATCAGGAAGAAATCCAGTTCCTCACCGCCGCCGTGCCGTGGGAACGCTGACTACGCACCTACGTTGCCACCTCATAGTCCCGAACGTGGGAATCACTCTGGGCGCTAACAATGCCCCAGCAAGTCACTTAGGATAGTTAGTTATAATTTAGGTTAGATTTAATCCAAAACTTGTAACATTCGGTTTTTATTAAATACATATATATAAGTAATTCGGTCTTTCTGTATCCTGGCTGCTGCATCCCGACGCATTATACAACTTACACATAAACAACATTCTAAACTAAACTATATATATATTATTCTAAGCTAATTTACCTATTATACACATAAATAAAAAACTTTATAAAAATAGTAACTATAATTAAATATAATAGGCATCCAAATTCTTGTCCTTCGGAAGAGTTCCCAAAACAAAAGAACTTAATATACATTCTACAAACAGTGAAAACAAACCCAACTCTATATTTACGTAAACAAAACACTAAATGTAGAGAGGAAAATAAATGCGAAAATAGGCGTGTCTGGCCGCAAGTTGGCAATTTTTCAGTTGTAAGGCCGTTGGCAACGAATTTATGAGGCCTCCGGGTACCGGGAAGGAAGTGGAATTACCATACGACATCCGCAATCACCTTACTTAATGCTTTCTTTTGGCCAATACTGCACGCAAAACAGTAGCATTCTTAACACTTGAACGATTCTTATCTCCAAGAAATGTAGAATTTGTCATTTGTAGTAATTTGACATGTCGAGTCTAATCCTGAATGTACAAGACAAAAAACCTATTTACAATTATGAGCCTGATTATTTGATATACGACAAGCTACCGATTTTGTTGGACATCACGATAAAATGCCATAAATAAGTTTTAATTGAAATGTATCATTAATATAAATTCAATTAGGCGCAACAATGATTTTAGAATAATATTTGATATAAGTATTAATCCGTTACTTCAAAGAAATGATAGGTGTTGCATCATTATAGGACTTTTAGTTTGGACAAATCCGAAATATATTACAAAAATACATTTTTTTTGTCCTCGGCATGTAAAATTAAAAAAAAAAACTTTACATGTGTAGTGTAAGTGTCAAAAAAGAAAAAAAATAACCAAATATAACTATATAGAGTTGCTACAACACCCTAAAATATCAGTTTTTAAACTTATCACACCTCGTCGATAAGGAACGAAAAAGAAATAATAAATAAACACACTATATCCTAACGATCTATATAGAGCTGTTAAAACTTACAGCCACGTCAATGCCCTTAGACATAACTTAAACATATCTTGGGCCATAAAACTAAATACTTGAGTGCGGAACTATAATGAATCCGCGAGCACGGCATATGGCATTCATAATCCGGCGGCGGTCATTATTCCCGCACCAGCCCGCTTTATGGGCTATAACGCAGTTACAGTGTTTTGCACTTGCAGACAGATAAACGGTTTCTTTCACTGTGTTGCAATTTTCATTCAAGAATGTTGTTAAGTTAAAAAGGGCGGCAATGCAAATTAAATTTAGTATTTTTGGGTCCCTCTTTGGTCATATAATAAGTCAAAATGTTGTCAGATATCTGAAAATAAAATCATAAAATCTTCAGTAGGTATTTATATTTAAAATCATGTATTAATTTACGTTCGACATAGCATTTTTTTATTAAAATTAGGGTTAAAGTCGTTTTAAATAAAATTGTTCATTAATTAACAATAATTAAATCTGAAAGCACTAAACAGTTACAATTGTAAGGTGTTATATCAACACAATATAGATAATAATATCTATATTGCGTTGATATAACACCACATTGAATATATTGCATGTATAAACATGCAATATATTCAATGTATTACATGTCTCTGTCATGACTAATCCCTAATCTCCTATTCTTTATCTCCACTCGATATCTTTAACAATAAGCAGATTATTCTATCATAAATTTAGCTTTAAAACAAAAACGAATATAACCCTATAATAGACTTATATAAATACAAAAGAGCATACTCGAAATACGAAACACATTAAATAAAAATAAAGTAAACCGACATTCAAACCTTGTGCGTATGAATATATGAAGAGGGTGGAGAACTTAACCGCACCGTAAGAACAGATGGTAAAAAACTCAATCTGAGCCGAAATTAAAATCATCCAGCACGATTCCTAGTAATATAAAAGTTTATATAAACAACAAAATATTATGCGCCACACAAAAAATAATACAGATCTTGTTAAATATTAATAAGGTCTACGAAGCTTGGTATTATTTATTTATGCTATAATTTTAATGATATAGTTAGTTAAAAATAATAATATAAGTATCTAGCTTCATTCCTAAAAATAATAATCAATCCATATAAAACTATACTAATGCTCATAGTAGCTACAAGAAACGTGTTTAACCCATCAAAGCAGAACAGAGTAGCGCTACACTAAACAATTTCTTATTCATCTTGCACTCCCTAGTAAAGTACATTACCTATTTCTCGTTTTGAATCAAACAACTCGCCTATGTATGACGAGGGTAGATACACGAGTTTCGGCGCGGATTCAGTTGACAAATGAGATTTCGCGAATAATTGACAGCTTCCGCCCTATTGGTCGCCGATGACGTCATAGGTATATTGACTTACGTGACAACTTTTTTATAATATTGAATTCACAAATGGGCAGTCCACCTGATGGTTAAAGGCCACTAATGGCTATGGGCATATATAAACCTAAGATGAGATTAGATTTCTACCTGAGGTTGGCTAACCTAACGACGATGTCTATCCCTACATATTATATAAAAAGCACTGCTTACTAAGCAAAACATGTTTATAACTCTATTACCACTTATAGAAAGTCGTCTTTCAATATAAGACTTGAGCAAGTATGTGCGAGAATTGAGAAAGAATCCTATATTTCACATATACCCGGTTAGCGAGGGGCGATCCGGGACAAAAGAGCTCCTACTTAAGCCGCAAGCCGGGTAATGTTTGTCCCGGAGGCAATATGGCCGATGTCTCTCCCAACATTTGACTACGCAAACTGAGCACTGAGCTTCTGGGCTCTTTGAATGCTAGTCCTATAACGGCAAAGCCAGATTTTGTTACCGATGAATGAACATATTCTAAAAATGTATCAATTGTATTTCGTGAAGTTTTCAACAAATTCGCAGCGCTTACTGTTTAAAGCGATGTAGGCCTTTTAGGTATTGAAATTAAAAAAATCTTGATACCCAACCTTGCTTTGTGTTCTTTCCATCCGTTTCTTTTGCATTGTTTGTAAGAAATATAATTTTATTAAATAGAAGTAAATAAGCGACAAATACTATAATCTGAATTTTATAAGCCAGTAACATCTGACTTATGATTTCTGGCTACATTTCCAGCAGTCTATAAAAATGCAGTACAGTTGATGATTCCACAAAAAACCTTAGTTATGGCCCGTAAATCCACTTTTATTTGGAAAAACGCGATAGCTTTCCACATCGGCAATTACAGAACAAGTAAAGCCGACCTTTGCGTCGGATTACACCGCCCAATTAGCTTCCGCCAATCGCTCGCCGATCGTCAATGGAAAGCTGAAAGATCCGATTGAACTAAAAATAAATGGTGGATTATATTTTATTTGTCTCATTCCACTAATTATCACTTCAAAATATTTGAATATCAGATACGACATACCTCTTGCAATTAGGTTGAAGTGGAATCAGACCGGCCATTTCTTGGTACAACGGTTGCAGATAGCTCTTTGACTGGCAAATGCGTCTTAAAGGGGGATAGTCCACTCTGAACTAGATAAAATCAATAAATCTAAAGATAAGAAACTACTGGATGAATGAACTGGATCAGCCAGACAGGCGACCATTAGCAGAAAGCTATACCCGAAAGACTTTCAAAGGGTAAGACATCATTCACTTCATCATATTAAAGATCGCACATCTCTTACAAAGAAGAAATCAAAAGAAGTGAAACAATAGATAAATATATAAAGTAAATGGATGTGTTTTTCACAGATTATAACAATCAAATAATTTCTATTTAAGGTACCTTCCGCGCAAATCATTTTTTAGACCAGTAAGCGAGATAAAACGTCATTCCTTACATTACCATAACAAAAGAACCCAACCTATACAAAAGTAATTCACGAACCACATACGAAGCCAATATGAATATTCATACAATAAACAACGGATGCGCCCATTTACAACAACTTGCGAAAGTAATTGCGAAATAACAATGGAAGACTATCTTGATAAGACCCTGGACTTATCTGGGGTTGTACCCTGACCGTACGACTTATCCGGGGTTGTTCACCGCTGAGACTGTGCAAATGAAGGGACCGCGAGCTAATTTATTGTGGCCCAATTGAATCTACATTCGACAACAATTGGGCCGGTCTTTGTCGGAGGTTCCGAGTTCGGATTTGTTTCATTATGCGACTGAACTTGCTTTTATGAAAGGCCCTTTAACTTGCCCTACGTGATGTTTGACGGGATTGGACTATCATAATAGCATTTGCTAATACATGTAAGAATTAAATTTTGCTAAGATTAAATTCTGAAGAACATTTTTCACCTTTGATTTCTCGACATCGTGTGCATGAGCAGTATTTTTTGATATTATATTTATATTAAAATAGTACTTTGGCTATATGTAATCAATTACATATACGAGAGGATTGCATGTACCTGAAACAGATCACAAATGTGATGCTACACCTGCGAATTAATCTGAATTTAGACACCCAGAAACTAAATCTACTAAACACACTTTAAAACAACACAGTAAACACTACGTTGCTCCACTTGTAAGGCAGGAATGGCGCTGGTGTTGTCACATGTAACCGTCAGAGTTATGCCATCTTCATATCCACCACAGTCCCAGCCCAGCAGAGACAGCAGCATGGCTGGTAAACTAAATATGCATGATTATGCAACTGTCGAGCGTCGAAACAAATCAGCTTCATAATTAATACAGAGTATTTCCTTTCAGAGTATTTCCGCTGGTGATGTCACAGTTAACCGTCAGAGTTATGCCACCTTCATATCACCAGTCCCGGCCCAGCAGAGGGACAGCAGCAGCATGGGTGGTTAACTAAATATGCATGATTATGCAACTGTCGAGTGCCGAAACAAATCAGCTTCATAATTAAAACAGAGTATTTCCACTCCATTATACTTATCACAAAATACACTCCGTATAAAAGCTTTCGCTTGTAAAAATAACTTTAAAAGCAAACATCTTTTCTTCGGGCGCTTGTTTTAACTTCCCTTCACTCCGAAAATTATTTATAGCAATTTATTCGAACTTGCGGTTATTTCGCGTGTATTTTGGATTTCATTGATACTGTATCTACATAAATGGATTGTTTTTGTGTTTCATAATAAATTATTTATATGTTAGGTAATGGATGTTGCTAAGGGTACTGATCATCTGTAAAGCTACTGAAGATGTATTACAGATGTCTAATACATCTGTAAATTATGGAATAAGAGTGTAGAAGTCTTGTTATAAGTGGATCAAAAATTATTAGTAATTTCATTTATTTAGTTGTAGTAGTTATTATTAATAATCAATTTATTCATCTTTTGACTACCAAAGGTAGAAATTTGACAAATCTTTCTTCTAAAAAATATCAAATTTCTAGCTATATGTAATAGGCAAAAATTGGACAAAGTGATTATTAACAGGCGTATGTCTATCTCATCATCGCGTTAGGAGGACTCCGGTTGTGTTCCGTTGGAGATCCCGGAGTTCTCCACCAAACGTCGAGGACGGCCACCGGGGGGTTTTAGTGCAGTAAAAGTCCCACATAACCCGGCATCACTCTCAGCCGTCGGGTACCTTTTGAAGGTACGTCAACAAAAGAAAGGTCTATCTCAGCATGTCATCTTTTCTTGACGGCCGTACTTGACGAATGACACCATTTTCATGCCATGACAAGAACGTATCGAAAATACTATTATTTTATGTTGATACATGAATTAGATACGTATGAATAAAACATAGAAAATTGTAAAAAAATAGTGGATCTATGAAATATTTTTGTGAACTATTTTTATTTTTGTGAACTATCGTTAAATCCATTTACTTGTAAGAGGTCAAATAGACATCCAATTTTATGCGAGAATAAAAAGTACGGGTATGACACAGTTGCCTCGAGATGGCGAAAAAATCCGTTCCACTTAGCCCCCGTTGCCCCCGGCGTCGTATATCAAAGCGACCCTCGAATGTATAAACAATATAAATTACATCTTTAAACAGGTCGATATTAGGTGGTATTTTTCGAAAACCAAACACGCTGCTATCATTTTTTTTTGTACTTATACCAAATAAATCCAAATATCCAATTTGTTATAGCGCCAGTGCCTACGCATTAAATTTCAGTATCTTTTTTACACGCGTCTTTAATTTGGAGGAGATAAATTTATTTTGTCCCCAACGCTTAAGTATTTTACTAAATATTAGACAAACAACATAAAAATTATTACAATACAAATATTTTACACTATAATCAATGCATCTTAATATTAATTTCTTCTTAAGTCCACCGACAGTTATATGAACACAAACAACTTAAAACTGCGACTTACCTCTCCGAGACGAAAAAAAGAGCATTCTAAACTTAACTATTCTCCTCTCATTACAATTTTAAAGTAATATGCAAATACAAGCTAGAAATAAGCCATTAAAACTAAACAAAGTCATATTCGCGCAGAATACCTAACTCCCAGAGGCGCTTAAAATAATTTTTCGTCTACATTCACAGAGTAGTTATTCATTACAGAGCAGCGCCGCATCTAATGCGTCGTTTGGGACGAGTAGCGTCGCGTCAGGCCATGAATATGATTCACACGACTGGCACTAACTTTTAATTAAAACTGCAGGAAGATTCGAGCAAAAATACTTACTTTAATTAAATATATTATGTTAATAGCTACATTAGCTTTTTATTGCACTTTAGAAAACACAAGTTTGTGTTTTAAGTATTTTTGTGTGAATTTAAGACTTTTACTTTTACCAGTCACAGAAATTAAGCAATTTTAAATAAATCAAATAATTTTAGTAAGCAATATCACGGTCAGTTAAAGAGACAAAAAATATTTTTCCCTTTCACATTTAAATAGTAGTTATTCATTACAACGGGAAGGCGAGCCTAATGCGTCGTTTGGGACGCGTCGAGCCTCGTCGGGCCCCGAATGATTTACACTGGACTGGCACTATGTTTTAATTAAAACTACGATTCTAGAAAAATGTGATATATACACGAATAGTTCCTCAAACAACATACTATGTATATATATTGCACTATAAAGAAAATACTACTGTTATTGTCAAAGCAATTGAAGGTGGGACCCCTTTGTGGTTCGACTCCGGCGGCACCACCGCCACACCTATTTCTGCCTAATAACAGCAGTGTTAGGCGCTGCTGTGTTCCGTTTTGAAGGGTGTGGTAAGGGAGACATACTTATCCGAGGCGTTTCAGCTTAGTCCTCAGGGGTAGCGGCGCATCTGTGGCCGACCTCAGGTAGGAATATCTAATCCTATCTCGGGTTAATTACAGATGTCCATGGGCAGCAGTAGCCACTTTCCATCAGGTGTACTGCATACTCGTCTGCTACTCCTATATTATATATAAAAAAAGCAAAATAAGTTGTTATAAGATACTTTACAGAAACGGCATCGGGCCTTGAGAAAAGGATGAGGTCTTGAATATATCATGCACTTGACTGAAATTAAGTTTAATTAAAAATGCAACGCATAAAACTTATTAATTTACACTAATATCTAAAATTGCATGGCGTTCCCATAATTTAAAATGTAAGTAGTTAAAGACACTTACAGAGAAGTTATTAATTAATGTCGTTTGGGACCAGTTACACCGCGTCGGGCCTTGAATACGAATACGATTTGCACTCGAATGGCTAAGTAGTAAATTAGTAAGTTGCATAGAGATTGTCACAAAAATATGGCATAATATATAACTTACATGGAAATTTGCATTTGAATCTCTCAAACGACGTTCAGAAATTAAATACATTAGCGAGGCAAATTATTTCATAGTAAACTTTCGAAAATAGCTCTACATTTCCCGTATTTCAACGAAAGACAACATTAATGTACCAATTTATTTATACTTTAAACATAATTTCAATAGGAAACACGTTTAAAAAATAAACTTTTGCGACATTGTCAAAAAAAATAAAGATAAAACGCAATTAATAAAGAAAAACTAACGAGCAATTGAAGACATAAGCACTTCAACATGATCCCAGCTTCACAAACATGAAACCTTTAAAAACGTACATTGATGAATAGAACGAAATAGCACTAGTGCTAATAAAACTAAGGATTTTCCATCGATCTATTGGAGATACGATAGTATTTCAACATGAAGCACAGCTAAACAAAATGTCAAATAACCCTTTAAGGATTCACATTAATGTCAAACGCAGACATCTTCGGGGCTTCCAAGATTAGGGAGACCTTTTCTCCTCGAAAAGGGACACTCTTTTAACAATTGAACAACAAATCTCGTATTTTTATATTGTTAGGTTACTATCGTGTGTTTCTCGCGTTTTCTCCTCAGATAAAAGTTGTGAATAGAGAATAAACATACACATTTATTTCCCTATACGACCCAAATAATATAAGACAATTTATAGATGCGCAGAATTTAATAAAAAATTCAACAAGAAGAGTTATTTTGTTGTCAAACGTATACCCGGTGTCATAAGATTAGGTTCTTGTCTTTGAGAACCTTAAAAGTACAGTGATTAACGTTAGTTAGTATTTTTATCAGAGGCTTTATTTAAAGTTTTATTCTCATTTCCTCCTCTTCTTCCTTTGTTTTGGTTTTCTAGTGTAAATTAAAGTCAGAATTATTATTGAATGCGAGCCCCGAGCGCAAGCATCCTCTAGCTCGTTTTATTCCTATTTGATTGACAGGTCACAAGTCCAATTGCTGCCATAGTAAAGAAAAGTCTTAAACACCCCCACACCAATGTAGCTTATATCACAGATATCCATGAGCCACAAATTTAAAATGTACCAGGCATTAATAAGTTCACTGGGGAACGAAGCCAGATCACTCCGTGACCAATACTCGAAGTAGCAGACACAAAATGATACATCAGAATTACAAAAATGGATTTTTTATTTCTGCACGATAGCGCAAACGATAGTCATCTGTCATATTCAAAAAGGAATTTCTCCAGCCGTCTAAGCATTTCTAATAAAACACCAGCTAGACTCGCGTGAGATATTTCATAACGGATGGTCTGTCTCGGATAAAAGCAGATTACTATCTAGAAATGGCAGACGAAAAGTCGCTTCGGTACAACAATTTTAAAGTAAATTTCTTTGTTTCTGCACCGACAACACGGGGGATTGTAAAGGTATTTTACAAGCTTAATTGAAATGATTCTTTTAATACATTTATTTCCTTACTCGAATGTGTAAGTCACTTTTAAACAATGGGCATTTAATGTATGCTTTTGTATTATAGGTAAGATTCCATACATAGATGACAAAATTTGATCAAATATTCAACTTGAGTTAACACTTAAAAACAAACTCAGACTTTCTTGGAAGCGAATCGGTTATTCCAAGATAAATAACAAATGCAAAGTCAGCTAAGTCACAACCACAATAATATATAAAAATAAATAGAAGAAATACAGCGATTGTTGCTGAATCTTGATTCAAAGTTAATAAAATAATTAATGAAACAAAAAGACTATACTTAGATTTAAAGTGTCTAACATAACACTAGAAATTAAAACGACAAACCGTGACACTGCAATTACCTGAATATTCCATTTCTCTTAGTTTAATGCCATCCGAACTATGTAGACACTTGAAAATTAAGTTGAGAAGTCATGGACAGAAAATAGATATTGCGACGACTCGCAACAAGTTTGGTGTGGAAACGTGGTGCATCCATTTATCTGGAACTTGGTGGTTTTTGAAGAAACTTATATCGAACGCTGCATGATTTTGTGTCTAAATGTCCATTTAAATTGGCTTGAACATGAACATCTATATCTGATATTTTCGTTTTCGGAGATTCGAAGAACTTCCACTAAATTGAATTAGGATAGTAACAAATTTTGCAGGAATGGAAAATGCCTGTCTTCTTTTCTAAAAACAAGAAAACTAAGAAACAAGATATTCGAAGCATTGAATCGTAAAATATTATTAAAGGCAAACAAACCCGACCGCTACAATTATGGAAAACACTAAGCAATAATTAAATTACAAACAGACCGGAAAAACCCTCGAAAGAAACACAAATAGACAAATAAAACAACTCCACACGTCCGCTCTAACTCAATGTTGAGTGCACGCGTCCTGGAACGAATTAACGTAATGTGTTCACGCCGAGAATTGAGTAAAAATTAACCAGACATACACCCGTTTCAGTTCACCGTGTATAGAAGAAAGAGATGGAATATAGCGTGAATTGTCACACGGGTGGAAAACGCAGCGCATAGAACTGACGAGTTGTGAGCCTCGCGCGGTATCGGCAAACTTCGGAGTAATCGAGTGTGAAGTTTATGACCGGCTTAAATTTCGAACCGAATGCCATCGTGATACAATTCTGGAGGTCTATTCGAGGCGCCATCTTTGGCATTTTTCCCATCGGACGCGATGCAACATGGCCGGAATACGTGACTCGAAGTACGAAACAATGAGTATACTCCGCAAATTCTTACCAAGCATTGGGAACTGGCTCCGTAATAACTTTATCGCAGCACGTCGTCGTGATGAAGATCAGTTTTATTGCATTTTTACTTTCTGGCAACGAGAATCCTTCTTTCTCGCATTCTTTATTTACGAGTAAAGAATCGATAAAAGTGTTTTTTTAATTCAAATATTGTTCTGCAAAATATTTGGTAAACTTTTAAGGAATATATTTTATAGTTTCTTACTAAAGAATCCTTAAAAAGGGTTTTATAACATCTCATTATAGAAGAGGCAACACACATCACGTACCGATATCGATCGCTAGTATCAATTTCGAAATTGCTAATCATCATATCGCTAAGATATTCCCAGCGCGACATTCGATGAATAAAAAACGAGCGTATCGAGAAATATTTCGTTACGGTACCTATTTCACTTTCAGCTATGGACCGACTGGCGATCAGTACCCTTACCAGGAGTTTTTACGTTTTGACAAATATGACTGTTTTGGTATTTATTTACGTATTTGCCCATACTATTTCCATTCAGCGCCCCTAGCGGATTATATCAGAACTTGGAATATATTTTATAGTTTCTTACTAAAGAATCCTTAAAAAGGGTTTTATAACATCTCATTATAGAAGAGGCAACACACATCACGTACCGATATCGATCGCTAGTATCAATTTCGAAATTGCTAATCATCATATCGCTAAGATATTCCCAGCGCGACATTCGATGAATAAAAAACGAGCGTATCGAGAAATATTTCGTTACGGTACCTATTTCACTTTCAGCTATGGACCGACTGGCGATCAGTACCCTTACCAGGAGTTTTTACGTTTTGACAAATATGACTGTTTTGGTATTTATTTACGTATTTGCCCATACTATTTCCATTCAGCGCCCCTAGCGGATTATATCAGAACTTGGAAATTGTATGGACCAATACGTAAACAAATACCAAAACAGTCATATTTGTCGAAACGTAAAAACTCATGGTAAGGGTACAGTTATATATCATCGACAAATAACTGCACTACTGGGCACAGATCTTCACTCAGAATAAAAATGTAGTATTAATAGAGCTCTCTGCTTGATTGCGAATTGCTAGACTTTACAAGTACCTAATCTTATAAAGTACCAACATCTAATACACTCATAAGAAGTATGCAAAATATTATAAGATACTAAAATTCAGTTATTATATATTTATTTCTACATAAAACACGATTTTAAGACTACTTATAAATTCATTACTTCTCCATAAAACTGATTATATAAATATCGCATATATGTCTATCCTTTTGATTCCTTTTGAAACTAGGGTAATACTCGCTACAGTAGATAAATAATCACTTCACACACAACAAAATTTAGCAATACTCTATAACAATTATTGATTTATCGACGATAGGAAACAATATAAATGTAAGAAGCAATTTTGTCATTAGCTTTTCTCGTTTACAACGTTGATGAGACAAATACCTAAACACACACATATTTGCACACAGCAATACACATACACGGATATTCATAAAGCCGTAAAAGTCACGTGAGAACACCGATAAAGATACTATGTCAAATATCAATTTAAGATATTGGCAGCAGAAAGTGTGGGCGCACGGCCGCGCATACAAATTATTTACTGGTGTGAAAATTGAGGTAGATTTTGTATACGCCCACACTGATCGGAAAGGTAAAGAATTTTCAATGAGGTAATAAATGTGGTAGAGGTCATGAAATATTTGGTAAAAGGTAAAGAATAATGAACATGCAGTCAACCTTAATACAAAATATGAGAATTACGAAATACATAGTAAAAAATATATTCAATCAAATATGTTAAGTGTTCGTAATTACGTAGTGATAAGTGTTCATTATTGTATGTTAGTATTTATAAATTTAATTTGATCTCTAAATTTTTTAATTAAAGCTGAGCTCAGTAGCATCGATATTATTTAGGATGACAGGACTTCTGATTTACTGCCATTGAGAACAAGTGACTGGGGGGTCTCTTAAAACAAAACAAAAAATGTCATCAAAATAATCTCCGTCTATCCATCAATCACTCTTTGCTAATTCTTGTCCAACTTTTTATGTAGGTCTTAACACAAGATCTATCTAGACATAGCTTTTAACAGGTTTGTCATAGCCGAAGTAGATGAAAAACTTGGCAAGAAGTCATTACTGCCCATCAACCTTACTTACTTCATACGATACAAAATTATAATTCTCATCCTATTCAGAGTCATCCCCGTCAAGTGGCTTATATGTTCAATTTCCTCCCCCATAACCCAAAGAAGTCTAACAAAGGGCTCTCTTAACCCACAACGATATCTCTTTCGTTATTCTGTTACGAAAACAAGTATTAATTTCAAAACATTTGTGGGATTAACAAGCCTCTTCAATTGGCGTTCGAGTGCAAAGGTTCCTCCCTCTCGTACTTGATTCCCTTCAAGTACGCACGAATCCACTTCGTTATTTTAAAATTTACTCTGTATACTTTCATCTATACTTTGTATTTATGTAGCAATGATTCAGTATCCAGATTTTTTCCTTGCACTGTCCATATCTATACAAATGTAATTATGTTTTTTTGGTATTATTTTCATAATATAGTAAAAGCGGACGGACATGCAGTCCACTTGACGGTAAAAGGCTACTATCGCCCATGGACATCTGCAATTTTAGTCCTGAAGAGAAGCAAAGCATCATTTTGTCATCAGCTTTAGATTGAGCTGGTTACAAATTTTAGTAATTACCATTTATAGTCCGCGCCAAACTGCTAGTCCGCTCTGAAGTTTGCAATTTGCTATGGCGACGCGATCCATTTCTATATTCAGAGCTTACTAGCAGTTTTACGCGGACTATATCTACCATTAGGTGGACTGAAAGCTCATTTGCTTCGATTTTACAATAAACCGTACTCCCTAGAAATTCTCGTTTAGTTATAAGATAAGTAGGTACATTATAAGCTTCGATCTTCCCGATACATTAAAGTCATGTCCGCGCTATAGATCGGGCGCAGGTGGCAACTGGCTCGCAACCTCCGGAGCACGTGGGCCGTTAGCCGGTGTGGCAGATGAGCTCGTTTTAGGATAATTTGCAACACGATCGCTACTTAGATTATTTACTGAGGTCGGTTAACGTTTACTCTCGATAATTTAGAGACTACATAAGGACAGTGATATATAAAGGGTGCCCGAGATTCCTGGGATTTTTTAAATTTCCTACATCACATACATTTCACCTTTACGGCATAGAAAATTTTGTAAAGAATGTAGATGAGAAATGTATGCCTAGATTTTTTACGTTGTCCTGAAACTTTAAAACTGAAATCCACAACTGTTAAGGGTACTGTGTGTGTTCTATTATAAAGGGCTCTAACCCCTCCGAGATGAGACGCTTAAAAATGATAAAAACCACCGGTTTATTATAAAGAGACCCCTTTTAATTTTTTAATACCGGTTAAACAGATATAGCCCTCTAATAGACATACAGACAGCGAAGGCGTAGTATTAGGGATCCGTTTTTATCCTTTGAGTACGGAATCCTAAAAAGTATATATTATCTGCACATACGTTCAAACTGAGACACTTCTGTGGCCCTGTTTTATTTGATTCGATATGACATATAACAAAGTCATTTCACACATTTTAACCAAGTAACTCAGTTATAATTCATATGTGAACATACCATACATTTACAATGATATACCTATATTTAACCAATCCATCTGCACCTCAATTATAGTAAATTGTGTACATTATTACGTGAATTGCAAAAACCTCTTCCTACAGATAATCCGATTGAATATACAATTTTCACTTGGTCTTCACAAAGCCAATACTGGTAATATTTTATTGTGCCGTAACCTGAATAAATGGGAAATTAAAATCCTTTACAGAAACGTAGATATTTATATAAGCTTTTTAAATTGTTAAATAATGTATTCAAATTAGCATTATTATTTTTTTCGGAAAGACAGATTATTAAATATTTTTATCTAACAATATTACATGTTGCACATCTTCCTTACCTTAATTTACCTTTTATAAGAATCGGCTACGCATTAACCAATGCTTAATTATTCCGTTAACTATTCCCGTTAATTATAACCGTTAATTATTCTTATAGTTAAGACTCTATAAGATCACTTGTGTCTGTCTGTCGGTTTATCTATTCGTCCGTCACAGCCAAATTTTCTTCGAATCTGAATGTCAAGTATGTTATTCTAATAATGGTAGAGGAGCCCACGATGATAATACTGTACAAACTCGAGCGTCATTGGGACCTATACGATTGTCTAGATTAGATGTTAGAATGAAGAAAAGGTTATATGATATTTTTCGATTCAGCGGGTTTTTTTTATTCTGACGATTTGAAAAAAAAGTATGAGAATGTATGAAGAATGTATTTTCCAAAAAAAATAACCCTTTCCTTTACTTTGTGATACATCATTACTTCGCAGGGATTCCTGATAATAAGTGACTTTATTAGATACCATACAGGGTGTTTATTTTTTCAAAATAACTATATTTTTCACTACTTCGACGTGTGGTAATCGGCAGATTATGAAGTTTCCCGTTTTTTAGCATTATTTCCTTTATATTAAAAAGAAAATTGACCGCGCTTGAGCATGTCCAGTGATCGATTTTTTTTATTAATCTGACTGGCTCCCCTGTGCAAGCCTCCCGACTTATAAAGCTCATTTATGGTTTAGGATACTCTACAGGGCGTAAGGTATTTCCCATATCTTAGTCTGTCGCGCTCAAGACACTCCCGAAATCCCCTCTTGGGCTCCCCAACTATAAAATGTTAAGCCCGTTTTTAGAATAATTTATACTGCTACTACGACTTAACTAGGCCAAGGATCATCACTTCTTGTATCTATACACCCAAATATCTATATATCACACTGTCAAATGGCAAAAAATTGTATTTATCAAAGGATGAGATGTTTTTTAATTTTGTTTTCTTCATTTAGATAAGTTATTCTTACATTATACGTAAGGTACCTTTATTGAGACAAGTTACCTGCATTACATGAAAGGAGTAAGTTGGGGGCGCCACAAATCACTATAACTTGCAATTACGGCGCGAGTCATAAATACCGGCCGTTATTAGCTGCATAGTTGGGAAGAGTGCGGTGCAACGCTGCCATTATTAAAAACTCGTGATTGGTGTCAGAACTTGTTTTTACGCTTGAGCCCAGGATTTATTTCAGTAAAAACGTCTTAGTAAACTGTATTACATAATGTACACAGAAAATATAAACTAAATTTAACTGTAGTTTCTTTAACATAAAATCCTTAAAGATGATCCTAAAAAATATTTTTTTTATTTAGTTTTTTTGTTTATTACTTTTAGGTTTTTACTTTTATTTCATTAAAAAAAACTTTTACTATACATCTTCCGAGGATATATAAAAACCTCTGACCGTGAGCGAAGCCACCTGTAAAAGCTAGTACAAATATAATTATATATAAGACGAGTGGGGTACCTACACCTATATAATTGTTAACACAGCCAGTTGGGAAGTCCTTTGGCATATATGAGCCGATTATGAAGTCATTCCGCAAGGGTTTGCTTGTTATCAAATGTCAAATACTCATAAAATTAAATAGTTATTCCAATAACAAAGATGCAAGAAATGAACACAAGCGAACATAAGCCTACATATATATAGAACACATTCTACATGTGTAGGTCCATGTAAATATAGGTAGTTTTATGCGGCCTCTATTTTATCTCGCTAACTTAGTTTTCATGTGTTATTCAGGGATGCGTGGAGAAGTTTGGAAGAAGAATTATAATGTCCGACAAAGGGAACACTGCGGTATATCTGAAACCCTTACGGGGAAGACTAGTAACATTAGTTTGGATCTTTTGTTTACAAGCTTTCTTATTTAGCAACCTCAAGGGTGAATCTTAAGTCCTTTCTTATTACTCATTTACATGATATAAAATTTCCTTGGAAATTTTCATGGTTCCAGACCCATCGATTTAAACTGTTTATGATTTGCTTGTTTTAAATACAATTGCAGTAACGAAATTTTGAAAGTGTATAGTTGATTCCACCTCTTAAAAGATGTTATAAATGGCGCTAATTTCAGTCGACAGATTTTTCGACGGCAGAAACTCTGGTTGAGTCAGATATGTATAAAAATGTAATTAAATTAAAAAATACATTAGAGATTAATGGACAAATAGTGTTGTGATAATACTATTGTGTTGTGATAGTACAATTTCAGATATTAACAAAAACGTTCGTTTAAAATTATAAGAAAAACATAGTGTAAAGTTGTGAGGCGGGCTGGAGTAAACATAGCTAGAAATTAACGAATACCGCGCGCTGTGCGCTGTTCGTGTAATGAAGAAATACTGTAGTGTGTTACAGTACATTATTAAACTATTACATACATTACCTTACAATATATAATATGTATGTAATTTGTTTCTATACATGTGTGTTGTTATCTTATGCAGTATATGTATGCAAGTGTTATGCATCAACTTTCAAAGGGAGCTCATTCTACCGAGCTTTTGAAAATCTCGTGTCATAGCACTCCAATCGACATACAGAGCATAGATTAAGCAAACTGATATAAAACCAAACCGGATTTTTTTCATTTCCAAAATTCCTACCGTACCCGGAGAAACAAATAATACAGAAAAAATCTACCAAAAGTAGGATTTTCAACGCTTTCAATTTTCTATTTAAATTATACTTTTAATATACACCATTACTGTTGTGGGTACTTTTTTTCTCTTTACAATTATGGAGCAATCGAGATTTTTCTTTTTTACAATAATATAATTTCCTAGTTCAAATTATTTCCTGAAATACAAACACAACATTTTTTCATCAATTACTATACTTTACGTGTACATTAAGTTTACCAAGTCAATAACAATATGAATGTGAACAGTGAAGCTGGAAGCAATTAATCAGCCAATTGTTAGATTATTGCAAATAGTTACGGTAGTTATGCATGTTATTTGCTAATCTGATGTTTGTATCGATAGCTCTGGTGTTTACTTTGCAGAACTAGCTTGCATTTAGCTATGTTCAATGAAACAATAGACTCAACGCATTATTATAATTGATAATTAATTTATTTGATCGTTCCGCGGTTGGGTAAGAGTCTATCATCTGAATGGGAAGCCTTCAAAACACGCTACCACATTCGTCAAATGCAGATTGGTTTGATGAATAAGATTGATTTTTAATCGATTTGTTACTAAACAACCATATCTACCATCTTCCTACAGAATTAATTTTCGAAAGCCATAGTCAAATCATTCCAAGAAAGTTGGAACATTCTGTATAATAACTAATATCCCAACAATGAAAAAGCTGGCAAGTGACCCGACTGGAGAGGCGACATCTTGTGTGTCAGTATGTCTGCTGCCCACGTCGGTAACGCGACGTGACTGCTCCGAAATTAACTCGCACTGGACAGAACCCGGGAATATAGCCTCTCGTTCTGTGGGATAAGGATTCCTTTGCCACACACGAGGTCCTGTTGCTAAACTTATCCTTGCGACGCGAAATCGGACTTTACTCCGTCGTGATGAGAAGCAGGGATGGCTATGAAGATCAGAAGTGTTGTCAAGTAGGGTTGCTAACGATGATTTTGGTATTTTTCATAATCTATAATAATATAAGCGTACGGCAGGGCCCCTGCCAAGTCAAGCAATATAATATACTCGAGAAAACATAATGTTGCATACATATCTCACGTAAAAAATACAACAAGATGTTACTAGTTTATTTTAATCAATTTTAAAATTCCGGCATCTTTTAACCATTTTTTTAATTCTTTCATAATTAAAAAAATGTACTAATACAACATCCAATGAACTTAAACTAAACTAATGAACTATAGTATTTTAATGTACCTATAACATCTATAACATTTTAACAATATAAAGCACATAAAAACTCTAAAACATTACAACACTACATATTACATACAGTGAAGTAGGCAACCCTACTGAAGAGCAAAAGCCTCGTCCTTAGCTCGCGGTCTGCCGTCCGCCTGTACGTTGTCTCTTTAGATTTATGTTTCTATTAGAATGGTGCGAAGCGGGCATTTATTGAAATATCTCGAATAGTCGAGCCGTGCATGAGAATCTAGAAGTTAGTGGTTTCTAACATTTTAGTTAAACTTCTTAAACTGAAATACATGTAGCGTTAGATAATCTTTGTAAACGACAAGAAAAACTACATTAGTATGTAAAGAATTACAATTTTTAATAAAAATAAAAATCAGGAGAAATATTATAAAAACAAAAACTCCCTAAGAATAGCATATGCTACTCCAACAATTTAGACGTGTCCAACAACACCTCATATGTTAAATACGTCAAGCCTTATGGGCTGTAGAGCGCGCCAAAGAAAAAAGAAAAATAAATATGAAGAAAGACGCCAATGAATGAGATACACATACATGGATATACCGAAAAACGTTACCCCTGGGCAGTCGGGCAAAAATATGGCGGGAACTTAGTCGCCGAATATCAATTACTTATCACATTTAAATGTGGAAGAAAGCACCATCTTAATACTCCTTAACGTTAAAATGAGTGTGAAGTCTACCAATCCGTGCGTGGCTAGTGTGGTTCCAACCCTTCTCATTCTGAAAGACCTGCGCTCGACCGGAGTTGATTTATACGGAAACTCTGAGAATCAAGTGAAGTGAAGTCGTTATACATCACGGGTGACGGCAATATTAACTTAGATTGCTTACTCGGTTCTCTTTTTAAGTGATGAAAAATGCAAACAGGTTTATAGTTTGAATTCTTTGAGGTTTGAGTCAGATGGCACATATTTTTCTAAGAATAGACAAGTAAGAGAGATCAACTTAGCCCTTAGGTAGTGCTGCGATTACCGATGCGTTTTTTTTTGAGCGTTGAGGCGATGCCTTTTACTTTTGCTGTTTTAAAGTAAAACACATACTTATAAAACAAAGACTGTGAAATACACTAATTATTTATCTAAACAATGTCTAGTACTTGCGCGATGGGATCTAGAAGAAACATTCTCAACAAATAATTTAATTGCACGCCAGTAATTGAATTCTGAATTTTTCACCGAAATTTTAGGATTCTTAACTTAAAAGCTTAGTGAGTTTAGTGTTATATTAAATCTTTGTACTAAAACAGCTCTCAGTGGAGTGCACTGAAGTCGTAATATATCACTCGCGACGGCAACACCGAGTGACGTTCCCGAGAAATTACTTCGTTACACGCTACTAAAACATTTTAGCCTTTTTCTCTATTTAATCACAACATTTTAAGGACATTCAGGAATTTTAGAGAATGGCTAAAGTGATGTAAGTTTACTGCATATTTTATATCTTTATAAACATTGAGCAGCACTCAGTAACGAATGTGCTCAAATTGCCATATCACCTGACAAGACCGAGTGACATTCTCGAGATATAACTTCGTTACACGCGATATTTCTGCCTTTTTTGTTTACAACATTTTAAATACTTTGAGGAATTTAAAAGTAGCAAGTGCACTATGATCGCAATATGTCACGCGCGACGGCAACAACTATTGACAACCTCGAGAGATTACTTCGTTACACACTAATAAAACATTTCAGCCTTTTTCTCTATTTATTCATAACATTCTAAGGACATTTAGTAAATTTAAAGAATGACTAAAGAGAAGTAAATGTACGGAATATTTTAAGCCCTTGTAATAATGGAGATGCACTCAGTAGCAAGTGTAGTCAAGTTGCAATATGTAACTCGCGACGGCAACGAATAAAATTCTCGAGAAATTACTTCATTACGCTCTTTGAGACCATAATTCGTTACACGCTACTTAAATGTTTCAAAATTCTTTTGTTATACACAAAAATTTACAAACATTAAGACATATATTATATGAGACATACATTATATACAAAGTGAAGAACTGTTTTAAATCCTCGTAATAATGGAGCAGCACACAGTATCAAGTGCACTGATGTCGCAATATGTTACTCGCGACGCCCTCGAGAAATTACTTCGTTACACGCAAGTAAAATATTTCAGCCTTTTTCTGTATTTATTCTCAAAATTTTGTGGAAATTTTGAAGTTATAGACAAAGTGACGAAGTGTTTTAAATCTTCGTATTAATGTAGCAGCACTCAGTAGCAAGTGCACTGACGTCACAATATGTCACTCGCGAACGCAACTAGTGACATTCTCGAGAAATTACTTCGTTACACGCTACTAAAGTATATTTGCCTTCTGTATTTACTTACTAAACTAAGAAAATTTACGGAGTGACTACATAACAGTGAAGTAAGCTCACTGAATTTAATAATAATGGAGTAGCAGGAGTGTGCATTATAGTTCCAGTACGGGACATACACATAAAATATATCAAGAGTCGCAAACACGAAGTGACGTTATAAGAAATTACTTGCCCGCTACTAGTACGAGTATACCTAATATTTCTTAAGTTTACTTCTAGGACCTGTAGATATAATTTTAAAAGGATATAAGTAATCATAATAAAACACAGAAATTTAACTGTTTTATGTACCAGGATAAAACGAAATTTAATATCTTGAGATTGCAACCTGAAATAAATTCCGTACGCGCCGTGCATGGACATCCCAAGAGGACCCCAAATAGGTTTGGAGTTCTACCAGAGATCGCCCACAGATAGTATTTTCCCATAACAACGCCCAAATCCAGTATCCTTAGTATGACTTTTTACATTTTTACAAAAATGACTGTTTTGTACTTGTTTAGGTATTTTGCCGCACATTTCCAATCAGCGCCCCTAGCGGAATGTATCAGGACTGAACTGGGAAATACGTACAATAATAAACAAATACAAAAACAGTCATTTTTGTAAAAACGTAAAAACTCATACTAAGGGTACAGAACAGGCAATATTTTTATTTAGTATTAATAATATTGCGCTGAAATACGCATATTTCACACAGACACCACTTACCCGATACATTTCAAGTACCCTCTACCGTACAGTGTAGTGTTCAAGTGTGCGACACGTTGAACCATGTAGCGCCATCTAGAATCTGTGTACGCAAACTATGTACGCTACCATTTCATAGTGCATAGTTGTTATTTTTTAAACCCTAAAGTAATCAACAAATTGGAATGGAATTTGCACGCTGTCATTTCATAGTTGTTACTTTTTATCCTAAAGTCTACAGTCAAAGTCTACAGATTTTAATAGAATTTCGAGTTAAAACGAAGGTTTGAATCCATGTATTTTTCCGAAAATGTTTAAAGTTTGTCAAATGTGCAAGATAGCGGAAAAATCGTGCATTATACAAAATTTGGTGATGACCCGTGGCAATGTTAAAGTTTAAAATAGCAGTGGAATGTTTAAAAAATAATAAAATGGACAATTATTATAACACAGCTTAATTTCACATAGGCTTCGTTTAATTATGCTCTCATAAGGAGTAAGAGTAACGCTAAGCTTCATCACACTAACAAAATGTAGATTGGTAGAATTCCCATACCTTAAAAATATTTTTAGTTATGAAACAACTAGATTCCCTCTCAACGTTACATTCATCGTTAAATCGTGTGCATAACGTGGAATAATTAATTTCTAATAGGCACATAACTCGAGTATCGATACCTATTTACACAACCTACGTACCGTTCAAGTGCATTGACTCTGTAAAGGGCATTGATTTCTGTAGCACTTCCATTGAACCTTGTAGCATGTAGCGTTAACTATCGTATAGTGCAAGTGTGTCCTTTCGTATGGAAATTAAATCGCTAACAAGTACAGTACCCTTATCATGAGTTTTCAAAACATACCACAATTTAACGTTACGTTTACTCAATCCATTATTCTGTTCTGTTTGCTTAGTAGACTGAGTAAACGTAACAATAAGTAAGTGCTAGTATTTTTGTCTGCCTCACATGTTCGCAAAAAAGAGAGACATAAAGCGTCATTTTGTCAATTTAGACATTTAATGTTACGTTACTGACACTATAGTTTTGATATAATCCGCAAGGGGCGCTGATTGGAATTTTTATGGGCAAGTACGTAAACAAATACCAAAACGTGAGATCTCACGGTAAAGGTACAGGTATCAAGTAGCCTGCAATTTATGGGATGCATAGTATAGGTTAACTGTAATATTTTTTATCACACTGCTGGTTATAAGCTCCTTACGAATGGAAGAAGACTGAAGTATTCTCCACCACGCTGTCCTATTTAATCGAGGAAGGTACAGATTTATCGAAAGTTTTATCGACTGCTATCCAATAATAACAGCCAGGATCAATAGTTTAAAGTATGGGGGTACGTTTACCTAAACACGAAATTTCGCATGGAATTAAGCCATTAACGGCTACCCATCCAACTTCCAAACGTATCCGATATGGCGTAACTTGCTACTATTAAGATCTAATTAAAAGTACTGTAGCGTAACAATACACATAACATATTGACACCAACGCTTCCCAGCAAGTTATGAGAGCTGGGCGTCGAGGAAAGAATTGAAATAGTCTATTTCGCGACGAATTAATATGTTTATTTTACCCAACACAAATTTTACACAACTTGTAAAAAAAATGATGTGATAGGTAGACTCACTTTCCGCGATGGAGGTGATCTGCTCCCATGGCGGACGGCCACCTGCACGTGGGAGGCGCCTCGTCAGCTTTGACCGTTCCTCGAAGACACGATGCAGCGTAAGCACCGTGTAGGGCTGGCGCGATGCAGCCTTAACGTGTAGGACTGTCCCTTACACGTAACTAGCAGTTTTGATAACCATATAATGAATTTGTATGTGTCTGTTTTGTAACTTTTGCTTGTTTCAACACTGTGTGCGTTTATGAAACGAAACTTCCTGTACATGGCAGCTCTAGCACGTCTAATACAAACCTTGTCTAAGTTGTTCTAAACAATTAAAGATAAAGAGCAGGATGAGGACATAACAGAATACTTTTGCGTTATAAAAATCTTACGCCTTTTTCATCCATTTCCTAACAGAGTCCTTACGGAATATACTAAAAGCTTTTTGCAAAGAATAAAGCAAAGTAACCTTAACAAACACTACGTAGGCTTCGCTGTAAAGTGCTTCGTTTATTTCATTTAAAATAATTCCCTTTGAACCAAAGGTGGCTTTTTAAATCAGTTTGTTCTTCTTTGTTGTTTTGTGTTGATCATATTGTTATTTGTTCTAAGTGTTAATTGTTCTTGGTGTGCGGTTTTGTACGTGGTAAGGTGTTATTAATAGGCGCATTGTCGTAGTTCAAAAGTCCGGCGTAGCAACAACAAAGGACCCTCTAGAAGAGGGTATTTCTGTAGCTCTGAACTTGACTTGGCGTGTTGGTGACAGTAGATATTTCGTCATTTACTTTCTAGTTCATGTATCTTCCGAATTAATGCCACAATGAAATTGAATGACGCTGATCTAAGCCAAACTTCAGACTACCTTTCTGACTGTGTGATCAAAAGTATTTTATTTCCAATCAGCTTTATTCCATTCGAAACAGTTTCATTCCATTCGAAATATTTATATTAAACGACTAAGCTAGATCGTATGAAAACTGATATTCTTTTTATATAAATCAAAATAAAATCACTTTATTAATTCCTTAAGACTTAAGACCTCAGAAAAATAGTTCTAATAATAATTCTGCTTTCTTGAAGTTTTCTTCCTTTCTCAACGTTATATAAGTTCATTTTTAACTGTGAAGCCCGGCTGAGTGCAGTTGCCTTCAAGATAGCAACGGCTTATCTCAGTTGATCTGCATTCATAGCGCGAGTTCACACTCTCTGTAATGTTAGCATCAAAGATGGGATTGCGTTCTTCCAGAATAATTCTTGAATGAGGTAATAATTTCTAATTTTATTAGCAGTGAAGTAGAAGGTAACTTGAAGTGATAAAAGGAATTAATTTAGATCTCAGGAGGTCCAGATATCCCAGGCCTTTAGTGTTTCGTAGAAATGATTGCAAGCACACTTGCTTGCACAAAGCAACGTCACTACATTGCTTTGACAAAGTGACGGAAAGTATAATTAGATATATAAATTAGAACGTTGTGTGGCCTTTATACAGAGACCTTACGGGATAATGGCACGTTTTAGGGCGCGGTAATATTTCATAAAGTATGCTTTTTAATGAACTTAAATAATGCTTTAACTGAAAGTCTATCGCCTTGAATGATAAACCCACTAGATCTTCTTTCTTTGAAATTGCAAGTTCAAGCTGCGCCCCGGGCGGCTAAAGTAAGTGCCGTCGTTGGCCTATACAAAATAAATATATTTCATTTCAAAGCCCACGCTACGCCTTTACTTCTAAAAGGTTTCTAATTAAAAATTAGAAAGGTCATTCACATAGGCACTGTGGTATACATATAACAGTTATACAGATAGCAATTCAATTATAGTGAATATCAAATGCAAATAATCGGGATTGGACCTTCGATTCTTCAGCTACACGGATATTGCGATTAAGAATTTAGCTTCAGTTGCGTCTGTACTTGTAGGACTTTATATTCACATTATATCTTTACTTCCAGGGAATCCCAGTGCAATGCAGTTATAATCCACATATGTACATTTACTTAAAACCAGTGTTATTACTTTTTCAAAAATATATAATAAAAATAATCTTCAACTCCAAAACTTCAAAGTATCCAATATTGCTATTAAACTTAAAAGTTGCCGTTTCGAACGGTAGTGATTCTTCGCAACTTCTGCCGATCGACTCGAATCTCGGGGGGAAATAGCGGAATAGTTGGAATTGCCAGGGTTCTTACACAACCGTCGAACGATCCTTAGCCTGGGATCTGGAGTTACAATACTTATTGAATTTAGCTTTATTGTTTCAAATAGAAATTAATTTGACCGGGACAACGTATTATTTATGTGTGTAGAATACTCCTTCATTCACTTATCTCTCTTTGATGCCTTGGAAGTCTACCACAGGTCTTAACGGCGTCTTATTGTGGAGACTTAGATTTATCTTGTGTCTTATGAGTACTGTTGTTTTTTAATTATTTTCTTTAGGGCGGCTTTTATACTTCGTGTAACTCCTAATATAGTCCAGTACAAATGCGTTGCTGTTTGAATATCATGTTGAAACCTTTCATGATAGTAAACATAACTTTACAAATAAGGACACAAGTGTCCTCGATTCAACCACCTTGAACGATGTTCCAGAAAAAACGGTTTACAATAGCAGTTTATTTGCGCTTTGGTTTCTGATATTTTAGATACACCCAGACGATAACTGCCCCTACGGGACAATCCAAATATTTAACCACGTTCCGAGATTATGTTCAGTGTATATGAAAAAAGTAGAACCGTTACAAATATTTATTTACAGCGGAATTCCACCCTTGTGAGCTTGTATTGATCTTTGTTCTTCCGGGCAATATAAGACGCTTATTTGTAATCTAACAGAATTACCGTTAAAATAACAACGAGAGATGAAAGAAAATTGGCGTTATTGGCTTTTTTTTCATATTCGCTAATTTGCGGAAATGTTGTTTCCTTACATAAATGGCTACGATGCGGTTTTGTTTAAATGGCTTCTTTAAATAAATTATACTTATCTTCAGTTTACTGTGTATTACACAAGTAAGATTGATGTTTACTTTAATCGTTTATATCATCAGGCCATTTCATTCCCACTACTAAAGGCGGGTTATCAGAATGAGAAGGACATAGGTCTACCAAATTGGCCAAATGCAAAGTGCGTATGTATGGTAAATTTCACATACCTTTAAGAACAAAATTCTTTGGGTTTTCTAATGATGTGTTTTCACCGCGAAATCAAAAATTCTATTACAAATTGACAGACATTTTTCACAGCCGTTGTCGCTTACCATCAGGTGAACTGTATGCTCAATTGTTATTTAACTGTTATTTAAAAAGTTACATTACTAGACCAAAAATCGCCCCACGATTAGAATCCCATAAATCAGAAATATTATTTCTGACAGTTCTTTAAAGAAGCCGTCAAAGCAGAAGAATGAAATATCGTTGTACCCTAATGTTTTATTTCATGCCCACTCGATAACTTGCGAAAATCTATTATAACGCCAATAAAATTTATGGGAGGGATGACAGTTGGGGTCTCTCAATTTCCAGTTAAGGGGAAAATATGTTTGATTCAAATGTGGCTGTGTTTCGTATTCTTTCTGGTTCGCTAAATTGATCATATATCATTGCAGAGGTAAGGGTTCATTGGTTAAACTTTATAGGTACATCATTTTCTCATGTATCTTTTTTGAATATGAGTGACAAAGAATTTTATATTTTTATCTTTGCGTGTTTTGCAAATTATGGACACGTTAAAGAATTAAGAAACGTATTTAAGTTTGTTGCTATAGTGCTGCTTTGCTTGTAGCGCTACATAATATTTTAGATACACACAAAGCCAAGTATCTATAATAATTTTCAGATCCAAAGCAGTAATCGAAATTCATCACTCAGATATCTCTCCCGTCGGGCATCGAGCTAAAAACCATCTGTTTGTAAAATTAGTACGACAACCGCACCCAACAAACGTTTCTCAAAAAATCCTTAACCATTTAAACAATATTAATTGTGCCCCTGAAATACATTTTACATCTACTAAACCATTCATACTCTTACAGCAGATTTTACCATTACAACGATAATTAGTTCCGTATTAACATAAAAGTATTCGCATTAAAATAACAAATCAGTATGCAACGAGGAACGAACAATATTTATTAACGTTCCTCCGAGGGCTCTTTCGCTAAGTTTATGTGAAGGTTTCCGAGTGGGCAGCTGTGAGATGTGTTGGAGCAATTAGGCGCTCCCAGGTGACGACTCGACGCTGCTAGCTCCAATTATCTGCTTAAGGTTTTATGCTCAAAGGTACACGCTAACTAGAAGTGCCGTTGAGCGTACTAGACTTGAGACTTGTTGAAGGTAATAAAAAAAACTGAAAAGTAATCATAATTTTGTTTACTAATGCAATTATTTTGTATCTACTTGAATACTTAAGATGTGAAAATTGTACTGTTTAAAGCGGTTGTACTCAAAATATGATAAATCATGATGGCAGTATGCCAAATTAATTTATATAAAAATGTTCCATAATATTGAAGTTGATAATTAACAAATAAATGAAACAATTGTTTAAGATCATAGAGATAAATAATTGTTAATAATTTTAAAAGAAAAAAATTTAAACATAAAAAACAGTACTATTATGAGTACAAAACAGATTATTTGCTATAAAGAAAACAACTTCCTATAAGCCATAAGACAACAGTACAGACTTTTAGCCGAATATCTGAAAATAACTTTATAAATAAAGCTTCATAAAATCATAAATGCATTACAATTCCTGAGAGTTTATTTCAAAGCGGCATATAAATAAGTCTGGCCCATTTAAATCCATTAGCAACCGAATATATTAAAAGCAATCATTCGAATAATTATATTACGCACTGAACCAAACGATTGCTCAATAATATATTAATTAGTCTTTGATCAAATTGAACAAGCCTTCTTTGTATAAATTGTCGCTTTAACATTAAATTCTAATGTACATTGTGATATATTTGAACGTATTATAAATTATTTTAATGTATTCGATATTAAACATTAATTATCATTGTTTAAACGGCGTAAGACGATGTGACTAAACCTACAGACTTGAGAGCTGTTTAAAGAATAACCGTTCTCCAAGGTGTGTGAAATTTACTGATCCGCACTTGACCAACGTGGTGGACTATGGTCTAAACCTCACTCTAAAAGGACATCCGTCTTAGCAGTAAGATAGTAATAGATTCAAGAAGAGTTTTTATAAAATTAATGTAACAGAAGGAATATTCAGTATGTGATGAGTGCCCGAGGACATATAGCCACTTAATCACTTAATATAAGACTAGCTGACCCGTCAAACTTTGTACCGCCTCAAAGTCTATTTATCAAATATATTTCATATAAAATATAGCCTATGTTACTCGTGGATAATGTAGCTTTCGAATGGTGAAAGAATTTCTAAAATCGGTCCAGTAGTTTTTGAGCGTATTCATTATAATCAAACAAACAAACAAAGTTTTCCTCTTTATAATATTAGTATAGATTAACGTATTTAATCTGAAGTTGGCTATAGATGCGCTACTACATCTGAGGACTAAATTGGAACGCCTTTGATAAGTATGTCTCCCTTACCACAACCTCCAAAGCGGAACACAGCAGCGATTAACGGTGCTGTTATAAGACAAAAATAGGTGTGGCGATGGTGCTTCCAGAGTCAAACCTCAAAGGGTTCTAGAGTTTACCACTATAAAAGCACCATTATTTTATACTTGGTAGCTCTCAGCCACATCTAGCGGCTATATCTTGTCAGTTTTATGTGTTATTTCCTAAGTGGCTCCTACTGCGCCCCGCTGTAAACATCTACGGCTAAAGTTTAAGCGTCAACCCTTGAGATAGACGCCGAGCCGAGTTATTGGGGTCCTTTCGACCCTTACAAGTGACATTTGATTTTTGTCATTAAATATATTGTGCTTGCTACAAGGTTTTCATTTACGTAATCCCGGAAAGTGGCCTGTTTGGTAATAAAATGTATGAGGGTCGGAAGATGTTAGTGTTTAGGCGAAATATTTTAGTAATCTCGTGAATAGTTGTGATGATGTGTGTTATACATAGTTTTATGTACAGCAATGTCTATGTTTTTTATTATCAGCATTATGTGTGATACATATGCATTTTACTAATTTTAGCTGAAATGTGTAGTTCAAGAGCATAATTAAATAATGATAAAAGAAGATTATTTGGCTAACTATCCTAACCAAGAATACATATTATAATATTTTGACATTTCTGCATGGAAGTCACTTGTATTAACTACTAGCTTCTACCCGCGAGTTCGCTCGAAGTTTTGTATTTATATCCCTTGGTAACACTTCTTTTTCGGGATAAAATGTGCCCCGTGTCCTTTTCTAAACCCCTGACAATGTGTGTACAAAACTTCCTGACAATCGTTACATAGTTATCGTGAAAGTGCAGTCGAGACCCCGCTCTTGTCGATGCGCCCGCGCCGCTCTAAGCCACAGTACAAATATGGATCCATATTTCTACTGTGTTTAAGCTTTATAACCGTTACGCGATCGTTATATTCTGTTTGCCTATCGCTAGCTTTCTTTTCCTGTATTGTTCCGCGTATTTTCTTTGCCTTCTCCTTCTCAATCTTTCATGTCTTGTGTGCTTGTGAATATCCTTATCGTGTGTTGTGAAACTGTTAACTACTTATCACCTGGACTTTTTCTGTTTCTTCAACTCCTTCATTACATTTACGAGCCCACAGATAACAAACAAACTGCCTCACATTCGCATTAAAATATTAGTAAGGATATGATATCAGTAATATAATAGAAATCATTCCCCTGTTTTACTTGTATAAAAACCAACATTTCAAAGTCAAATCATATAAAATTAAATACAACTTAAATAGAATATTGTAAACATCGTCCACAAATAGAGCTCTAAAATTATATTATAATCTTAATGAAGACACTATAATCTAAGTACATTATAATTAGCAATAAAATTAAATCCTTCACCATTAATTTGGCGTGTGTAATGTTATGTATAATTGCGACTGAATTAACATAATGTGTCGCAGGCGCTGTCTCTGATTGTTCACGTGTAGTGAAAAGGTGTGATGGCTTAGTGGTTAATTTTGGGACGCCGAGGTTCAGGGTTCATATCCAAAAAAAGAGTTTTTGCTTATTACTATGCTTATTTTTATATAATTAACCATTAATCATATTAAATTATATACTAATAAAACTACTACTTTTACCGGTACTCTTTTTTAGTTTTGTCATTCAAAATTAAATATCACGTTCTTTAAATACCTTTAATGGAGGTAAAAACCTTTGTGGTTCGATCTAAAGGCATCACCGCTATACCTATCCCTTATAACAACAGTACTAAAAGTGTTCTAGAGTTTAACAGTACTAAGCGCTGCTGTGTTCTGGTTTGATGGGTTTGGCAAAGAAGACATACTTTTCAAAGGCTTTCTGTCTTAGTCCTTAAGAGAAACAACACATCTGTAGCCGACCGAAGAAAACACACATAAATAAAACGAAAAACATTACCTACTCTCGGTATTCAGGTTGTGTCAACTAATATCTCCTATCAGAGACAGGCCTTTTATTATCCATAACTTCCTAGCATCCAGTTTCAGAATTCGGCTATTAAACGTAGAATCATCCCAAAATAGATATATTGTCAATATTTGCTCTATAATCGTTGGCCATCAAATTGTCGGTATAACGTGTATAATTGGTTAAGGGAATTAACATGACGGTAAATTCCGATGTTTATCATGCAATTGCCCACATTTCTATGTTAATTTGCCATTACATTGTGTTTGTTGATAATACTGTTAGATTCCTGAAATAGATTACAGACACACTAGTAATATACGGAGTGGCTTGTGATATATAGAGGTTTGAACTATACGGCTTAGTTAAATCTGGTTCTTATTTCTAGGACTTTTCCAGGACCTATTTCTGTCGTATCTAATTGGTGCATGTATTAATGTTCCATATCAGCTCTTATAAGTTGCGTATTGATTTGATTTGAATAGATTTGAGATTTGAAGGTGGTAGAACCCTTTATGGTTCGACTCCGGCGGCACCACCGCCACACCTATTTCTATCTAATAACAGCAGTGCTAGGCGCTGCTGTGTTCCGGTTTGAAGGGTGTGGTAAGGGAGACAAACTTTTCCGAGGAGTTCCAGCTTAGTCCTCAGGGGTAGCGGCGCATCTGTGGCCGACCTCAGGTAGGAATGTCTAATCCTATCTGGGGTTGATTACAGATGTCCATGGGCGGCAGTAGCCACTTACCATCAGGTGGACTGCATGCTCGTCTGCTACTTTTATATTATAAAAAAAAATTGAAAATAGGGTTGGCTACCTATAAGTTGGCCCAGTAAATGATAAATAAGGGAGTGTAACAAGAAGAATCTATGTAGAATTCCTAACCGGATTTGAACCGGAAGCTTACCTTAGAATTGGTACGGAAGCAAGCTTATCAATACTTTTCTAAGCCAATGAAGACAGTAATAACTTATTCCCGTTATTAATAATTGATCTATCCAAATTTTACCAAAAACCGAAGTTTCGCATTGTTTAGTGTAAAGTCATTATCAAAAAAATATCTTTGGTAGAAAAAACATTAGATAGATGATTATTACCGAGCGTTAATAAAGACAATCCAATAACTGTAATATAATGCAGGCATTAGTCAACAGCTAACGCTAATACTAATAAAAACTAACTGCATTCCCCAAGCAAACAAAAATGATCTTACGGTTAACAACTGTTACTCGATAAAGGACCTTATTTCTAACAAATACGGAATAAAATAGTTGTCTATAGTCAGGAAACTAGTGCCTATAATTGTGTGAAGGAATAGTTAACAGACCCTATGATAATAAATTCATCTAACCATTAAAAGCACTATTATGGAAAGTGAAACAAAAATTGACACGATAACCATTGACGAAGTAATCAAGTAGATTACCAAAAACTATAAAAAATATGTCATCTGCTAAACAAGTGTTGAGCAGTAATGTTCGAATTACATGAACTTCCTTGGGACGGGATGAAAACACCGGTTGAAATAATTAAATTTTATTTAATTAAATCACATAAGTTACTATATTAGGATATAGATGTTCATAATTATATTTATTATTATTTAATAATAGTTTTTTTGCTAAATTACACAATTAACAAGCAACGAGTATAATCTTAGTAACCAGTGCAGAATTTAAAATTGATAGTTAATGAGCAGACATGAAATAAAATATATTTATAGCCCATAGAAAACTATGGGCTATTTCTATATTTCCATTTCCTATCGGAACGGAACAATTTACGACGACGATTTTAACTGAGAAGATCCGGTAAGATACTAAGCGGGTTTGTTTTTTTTCCATATCATTATATAATTCTAGAACAACATTTATACACATTTAGAAAAAGAACAAAACAACCAAACGAAATTAAGCAAACATTACACGTCGAAATATTCGTCGCGCAACGTAATACAAAAACCCATGCACACAATGTACGGACATCCGTAGCCAGTAATAATTCACAATAGCTCGCATACTCGTCAACACGCCACCGTCCGAATGAAATAAAACTGAATATTCTGCAAACCAGATGAATGGCGGCAGGGGAATGACGCATTGAATGATATAGATGTTCATAATTATATTTATTATTATTTAGTTATTTACTAAATTAAACAATTAACAAGATATAATCTTAGCAACTAGTACAGAATGTGAAATAGACAGATACTTAGTAAACGAGTAGAAATAAAATGAGATATATGTATATTTATTTTCTACAGGCTATTTGTATACCAGAATGGGACAATTTCCGATGACGATATTAACTGAGAAGATCCGGTAAGATACTAAGCGGGTTTATTTTTTCCATATCATTATATCATTCTAGAACTACATTTATACACATTTAGAAAAAGAACAAAACAACCAAACGAAATTAAGCAAACATTACACGTCGAAATATTCGTCGCGCAACGTAATACAAAAACCCATGCACACAATGTACGGACATCCGTAGCCAGTAATAATTCACAATAGCTCGCATACTCGTCAACACGCCACCGTGCGAATGAAATAAAACGGAATATTCTGCAAACCAGATGAATGGCGGCAGGGGAATGACGCATTAGCGCCAGGACAAGAGCCTGATTCTAGCTTGCGAAATCCGAAATACAAATCCCAGATGGTATGCATGTTGCATTGCTTTAGATGTTGTATGTGTAAGTGTAGTTAAAATGTATTCGCTTTAGGCTTCGTATATTATGACAGATTAATATTTGACCACTTTTGTCAGCGTGATCGCTTGATATAAAAAAGATTTCAGAAATGGACATACAACAGATAATCAATAACATGATAAAATTTAAGTTATATGACTCTCGATGATTTCAAATCCGTGCCAACGATATTTATTGAAATTTATTTATTTACGTGAATGAACGATGTCATAAATTATTGACAATGAATAATGTCATAAATTAATTATGTGTCACTTGCGCGCTTAATTTTATGCCAAAATAACTCTAATCTTTTCTCCCAAACGCGTCAATGTCATAAAGTAAAAAAAAAAATCAAATAAACCATTCAAACTAACTTAAACCTACTTACAAGGCTTGCATTATTCAAATCGTAATTTTGTACCCTATTTTATCATACGTAAGGGTTGGCCACCCTGCCTACCCGTGAAATTACCAGGGGAATGATCGATGGCGGCCAGATGTCATGCATCATGATTACGAAGAGTATATTTTTTAAATCTCGCCGTCCCGTGATGCCGTGAATTATAGTGCTCGGATATGTTTGGTTAGTCAATTACGACGTATAATCCTGGATTTATGAGGTGCATCCCAATTTACTGGATTAAAAAAACAACTGCATATGCAGTTGATGCATGGCGATGATATTTATTTCTCTGCGTAAATTTTAACGGATTTTCAGAACAAAAAATACATTCTTGCACTCGTTACTGTTGATTAAAGGATTTATTTCGCTCCACTTCTACGGTTGTAACTATAAATTCTTGTACACATTTTCCGTACTTTGTGCTAAAGGATCTACGTACTCTTTTGCTTCCGTATCATATCAAAGTTCACGTTAATTTTAACTTAGGAGTACCGTGTGCTACGTCCGAATGCTTGCCACACTGTCACAAATTCCAATGTGTTGGTATAGTGTTTGATTTTGCATAGCTTTTGAAAAAGCCAAACATTTATAGAGGTTTGAATTTGAGGCAAAAACCAAGCGTGAGGACGCGGCATTAGAATCAAAGAATCTTGACGATCAGACATCTGTCCAGCGGGGCTGTTCCCTTTGTAAAAAACCATAAAAGCAACCCTGAGAAATCGCATTATTTAAATTGCAAAAAAGAGGTTGTCGAGAAGACAAACAAACAAAGGGCCTTTATTACTTTGAAGAACAAAGCCTCCAAAGAACTTAGCTTATTGCATTCTAAAAATATTTCTTGTTTAAGGCCTATATTATTGAAATATAATTTTATAAAAAAATGTGGTAAGCCCATTGTAAACTTATTAGCTACAAAGCACAATCGATGTTATATTGGACTACCGTGCAATAAGACCTAGGTACGATTTTCAGTTAACCGAAAAATCTAGGAAATGTCTGATAATAATTTTATTAAAATTTCCAGATATTTTAGTGTTTGAAAACATACAGTAGACTCAATTTTGACAAGAATCTTCAAGCAACGTAGACATTTGTATGAATGACATTTTACCATTAATATTACTGCTATTTTTAAGCGTCTCTACATTATGCTGAAAAATGATCTTGTGCAGATATTCTTTCATAATGATAAAGGTAAAATTGCTTTCAATATTTAGGATATTTTTACACAAAATTAAAACATTTTAAAATTGTTTCCTTTATTAAAACTTTTGGACCAACAAGGTAATCCAATTTGACCAAGTTTTTTAAATTATTAGAAACCTTTAACATTAATAATTTAACTATAAAAACTAAAATAAATAAAACATCAGCTAATTCACTTCGCAACTGTACCAAAAAGGACTTTTAAAAAGGGCGACGAATTATAAAACTTTGAATTAGTTGCAATACTGGCTTTAAAAGGTTTACCGTCATTTAGTGCTAATGTGCTAGACGGAAGCTATTCGCACTGGGAGTTCTCAACTCGTTCACGGAGTACTGAATGGCAATATAATAGCAACTGTCTCCCTGCAAGCTAGTGGCGAGCGAATTTAATTATTCTAGTACTAATATCAACTATATTTAATAATGTTATAATCTTTCAAGGAAAAAGAGTGTAATGTGTAATGTAATAATGTAATCCAAGTACAGCTTTTAAAGTTTCTTCCCCTGCACAGACTAAACAAATAGCAGTCACCAGACCAGTGTGCCATGCAGGGGCTATGATCTACAGAGCGCCTAAGGAATAAATTTTGATTTCTTTTCTAGTTATGACTGAATTTATCTTTGAATCCATGGCACTCACGACATAGAGATAATTTTAACTATAAAAACATTATTTATTCACAAGCAATAAATTCAACATCAGACGGTGATGTGAAAAATTATGAGTAATAAAAACAAAGACTTTTGCACTTAAGCCTATTCTACCATTTAAACACATGTCAATAAAAACCAAAGAAACTAGCCCATTACACTTAAAAGTCTATACAAATCCCTCATTAAGTATCATAGTTATGATTAATTATCAATTAATCTCCGCGTACTCCTGTAGCTTATCGCTAACAGTAAAACAAGCGCCTTAAACGTTCTCAACGACCATTTCACTGAGCGCAGTACCTTTTCTTTTTGTCCTGCAACCATGAGTAACCCAGAAAGCGGTATTCAGTAGAAGATACCTTTTTGTTCTGCAGCCGGCCACTAAATGGAAGTTACAAGTGGGCATACGCCTAAAAGACCGAATTCACACCGGATTCACAGGTGACGTCTGTATAGAGGCCAGTTTGGTGGTGAAGTTATGAGTGTTTTGTTTTTTATGAAATTGGGGTTTGAACGAGCATGCTGTGCACTTGAAGCTAAGTGGCCTCTGTTCATACTAAAGCCTATTGTTAATTGGAAGTTACAAATGGCCAGATGCGTAAGACTGATTTTTTAACTGGATTCACAGGAGACGAGTGTCTGGCAGTTATTGCTCACTGCCGCTCATACTTAACACTTATTTTGTCAAAAATAGATATGGTCACAGTTACAACTGAATCGATTCAAGAATTTTGCCACTTCTGTACTATTTTAAAAGATCGCTTTATAATCCTGCAAGTTTGTTAGAAAAATAATTCAAAACGACGTTAGACGGCAGCACGACAGAACACTATTTAGATATTGTAAGGAACAAATCCTGCACAAGCTTTAATCTGAGCACGCCATAGCACCCACAGACATCTGCTGTACCTACCCTGTATGTAACCGCTAGTCACTTGCACCACACAAGAACAAGACTTTAAACTTGTCCACGGACGGGTAATTGAATAAACGACGCAACGAACTTTGTGAAAACAATTTACATTGCGCTCTTAATACACGTAGGAATTGGACTTTTCAGAATGTTCCCAGTAGTGTACAACTCTGTAGTATAAATTACTGGATGTGTTAGACTAAACTAGGTTGTGGAGGTACTATGGCTAAATCTATTTTGGTAGTAGTTGGGGTAGTATTTTGGTAGGTATCTTTCTTGGTAGTAGTGTTAATGCTGCTTTGTTCAGGTTTAGGGTTTGGTTAGGTAAACAATAGATCAGGTATGTTGTAAATGTTTCTGGTTTCCATCGGAGGCAAAAGCTACTCTACATTAAATGGATTGAATGCCCGTTTCATAGTTCATTTCAATAAGTCTGTCTCCTAAGAAATAAAAACGCCTGTATGACATAACCTTATACAGTATAACAGAAATAGAACCTAGAACTTTACAACCTTAAAATATAACTTGACGAAACGTATCATCTATTTCGACACTTAAAAAGCAAAGTACAATTTCTAAACGATTTACATTGCGGTTCGAGTTCACAAAGAAACTAGACGCCTTCGTTCGCAGCATTGCATTGACAGTTTACAGATGTACTTAACATTTAAACTATCGATGCTGCGAGAGTAATGTTTTTAAGGTTCTTAGACTTTGGCAGGCTCTGCAGCCCAAACGGCTTGACGGATTTCAACATATGAGGTGTCGTTGGATTTGTCTAAATTGTGAAAATGACATAAGCTACGAGTATTTTGATTTATTAATAACGTAATTAAGAGATTCGAACCTCGACTCCTTTCATGAGATGCCGAGATTTTAGTGACTATCACAGTCTAAATAAACATTTCATTCAAAATAATTATATCTAAAAAACCATGAAAAAGTCTTCACGGGGTCTTTAAGTTTTTTTGCTTCATCTATTGAATCGTAATAGATAGACAGTTCGAATTTTCACTATGTATTCACTTCTATGGCTGCTATTATATAACAAATACTAAAAATAAAAAAATAGAAGTGAAACTTTGGTGCAACAAAATCCTGTGTGCAAGTTCGACTCGCACATATGATTTGATACAGGATATAACAAATTGAACTAATTAGGTAGGTATATGCAATGAGAGCATTTGTCAAATTAAAGGACTATCTATAGTAAACGGTTTATAGTATTTCCCAACGAGTATCTGTGAATGTTTACTTTATATGAACCGTGCGATATTACGGGTTCCAAGAATCTCCCTCGATTATACGTTTATAACCTGTTTTAATAAATAATTAACTCGAGAATGTTAAACATTATTATTTAAATTATATTCCTAGTAGAACGATGTCTATATAATAGAGAACATACTAATTCAAATAACATGTGTGTATTTTACAAGCAATTTGTATTGCGTTTCAATAAAAGACTGAGTCCAGTGTGTGTTAGTCGTTACTTTTTCATAATAATATTTTTTTCCTAAGAATATTGCATAAGTCCCTGTTTATATCTACAAACGTTTGAACGTAAACACGTGCCCGGACAGACAAAAATTTGGCACGTTATTATTACTCCACCTATACAAATTCTGCCTACCAACAACACAAATTTGACAGCACCTAGTATGCAGAAATTGTCAAATGTAATTTTTTTAGACATTACTTGTAAAAGAAGAAAACATTTTCAAATCCACTCTTCTATGATACAAGTTACTTTATACCTATAGGTTAAAGTCTATGGGTCGCATACAGGCGTTCCATGAAAAATTGCTGGCAAATATTTGCCGAGACGATGAGCGGGCGGATTTTATCAAACAAGATTAGGTGAGCATACACTGGTGATATAATGTTTTTAATAAAATTCATCTTTGTTGCTCACTCACGTAGAGGCGTGGTACGACCACCTAGTGGTTAACGAACGTATGGTGTAGATATTGTGCCCCGTTCTTGTTTGTCAAATTTAATAAGAAGTCTGCGTAAATAATTCGTATATTGAAAGTTTCTGTCTTTCTATATGCAATTCTTTACGAAATGAAGGTAGAACGATGGTTATTCTTAACATGAAGAAAATCTTGCGTTTTGATGGAAGTGTATATGTCAGTTGAATTACAAATAAGGGGGCTATATTAGTCCTCAGAAATAGCTACGCATCAGAGCGGGTTTTGGTAGAACCCCTGTAATACGTATATTTAAGGAACTGCATGTTATACAGCTTCAATCTTATAAATAAAACATGCAGCGCTGAAAAGTTATAACTAATAATTAAAAGTCATATTTTGTGTATTTTTTTATTTTAAATTCTCTCATTTCTTAGAATCTCATTTCTTAAAATCCATCAACCTGTCGCGTGAATATTTATACATACATATACACATACACATACTTGTTCGAGTACGTGTGTATTGGTACACACGTACTCGAACAAGTCAAACTTTCAAAAAACGATTAACCATTAGAGGTGATATTTTGAGTTCACGTTCGGCTTAGATGACAATGCTTTATTTGTTTAGTTACGTTATTCTGTATTCAATATGACAAACCTTGTAAAACGGAATTTCTAACTGATCGGTTTTCACTGTTTAGACATTCATAAACTAAACCTATAACCAGATAGAAGCAGACCAATAAACCAACCTGAAACAAATAGATGCGTTGTTGCCTCTAAGGACTAATTTGGTACTATTCACGTGTCTGTCTTACCACACCCACGATATACCTACGATCTACATACGTAGCTATGAAACGCTATTCCTACGCCTAGGGCAAAATCATGTCTACCCTGTAGACACGAAGTCCGTAGCTACCTACTTTTGAACATGTTACCCTAGAGATGACATAGAAAATTTCAGACTTTCTTTACTAGGTACATAGATTAGTAAAGATTACTCACTACTAACAAGAAAATGTAACCAGTTTTGACAATTGAAATTGTCACTGTCATATATTGTCGGGTTTGAAAAATATTTAAAAAATGTAGTTTTCAGATCATTTACAAATGAAACGATATTTCTCTGCACTTTTCCTTCAATTTCGTGTTCTTGCATCACTTAACTACACACGTCGGCATTGTTTCGCGTAAATTACACCATGACAGCCATTAAATGGCTGACACATTTGTAACCCATTTAAGCCATTTAATGGCTTCCTTCAATTACAAGGCAGTGAGATATCTGTACTTATCTATAACTAGGTAATAAAGATATGTATGTAGACAAACCTACATGGCTTGCTAGTCATGAGTTATTACCAGTTAGTAGTAGTCAAATATGTAATATGTAGATTGTTGCCGTAAGTAGTCCACCTGATTAGGACCAGGTGCTTGCTTGTTCCCTACTTCAATAATATAAAAAGTATTTAGTATCGCGTCAGTTGAACAAAAGCTCTATAATTAAAGAAAAGTCCGCGTAAAACTGCTGATCCACTCTGAATATAGAAATGAATCGTGCCATAGAAAATTGTATGACTACAACTGTTCGCAACAACTTCAGAGCGGCTTGCAGTTTGGCGATAACTATACCTAAGTACCTTTTTTTTTTGTCTACGAGGGGGAAATCTTCAAAAGGTACCCGACGACGTGGGAGCGATGCCGGGTTATGTGGGATTTTTACCGCACAAAAACCCCTCCTGTGGCCGTCCTCAGCGCTTGTTGGAGAACTCCGGGATCTCCGAGGGAACACAACCGGAGTGCTCCAAGCGCGAGACCCCGATCGGGCTCTGCCCTGGGGGAGCACTTTTGGCTCCTCCCACACCATCTGGTGTTTACGATGGTATGCGACCACACATACCGCCGTCCTTCCCGGGGTTGCTTGCTGGACGGTTTGAGCTCCTTCTCTTGCCGCCCACAACCGCGGAAACCCCCTTTTAGTCGTCTCTTACGACAGGCAGGGGATACCGTAGCTCTATTCTATCCCCGGGACTATATGGACATTACCTAAGTTTCTATAGTCTATACTCTACAACTCTACAATACCTATTTAGGTACAGCTGGGATGCGACATTATCTGCAGCCGCACGTGATACGCTCGTTTATAATTTATTCTCAAACTCATCTCAACTTGCACAATGGACTGAAAATTAACATTTATATCTGAGTAGCAAGCACGCCTTCAAACTGCTAACAATTTTATATGTATTACAACTTTTGTTACAATTTATTCCCGAGTAATCATATCAGATGTTATCACAAACGCCTCGCTTGAGGTTCCATGTTCGACCCTCGGTGAGGCACATAGCTGAAATAGCTATTAAATTTAAATTTTGATGTAGATCTGGGTTATTGTGTAATACATGATGATGATTGCCCATAGATATCCGTAATGATCTAAAATAGGACAATTTTACGACTTGTTTCCCATGAGAACTAAAATAATATTAACTAAGCACTACGATAATACTGAGTGCGTACTACGGGTAATTTGACTTAGTATCTTCACAACAGAACAAAATAGCTTATAAAACTACAATAAGGCTTAAATAGGTATAACAAGAGTAAGTGTATACCTACATAGATCATCAACTCTAATACCAGTATAATATATACGGATACTGCTAATTACTGCAATCAATGCAACGCACTAATGTCACTAATGCCAGCAGTATGCAATCTGAGATAATATTGAAATGGAGCTGACGTCACGCCTGTCATTGCACCTGCTCTGTTATACGCTCATTTGCATTGATTCCAGATTAAGATACGGACAGTTGTCACAAAGGACGATAAATAACGGAGAATATAACTGAATTTACCAGGGATTTGTACTATTATGAAGTACTATATTTGTACTATATTTGTATGAAGGCACGTGTGTGAATGGCACAGGGTGGAATGTGGAAGAGGGTAGTAAGCTAATACTCACACAGAATCTTAGATACAATATTCTTTCTTACACGGAATAAGTTCTAGAATAATTTTGAAAATGAGACTGTTATGGCTTAATATCAGATACCGACTAAGTTAGACTCAGTCATAAAACTCAGTGAGTCATAAAACTCAGTCATAAACACTCATAAGTGATTCATCAAAGTAGTATACATACTTCTTACCAGCAGGTTCAATTAACAAGGTAGATATAACCTAGAACTGTACCCTTTGTTAACGTAACAACCTAAAAAGTCTAAATATGCTTATTAAAATAACATTCATAATACGATTCCTCGAACCATTATAAATATTTTTCCTATACAAACTTGTATACATAAAAGGATCTTTGTTTTAAGGCGATCTCGATTTTCTGAGAAAGAAACGAAGCATAAAATACATTGAATAAAGAATATCCAGTGTCTGGACCGAAGAAAGAAAAGAAAACAGTTATTCACGAACTAATATAAATTGATAATGATCAAATTACACGAAATGGAAATTCAAATAGCCAGAAGAAAAAATAATGGAAATTTATTCAAAATACTATCCGCTATTCTAATTTTAATTGTAGAAATGGTACACCTGTCACTGATTTCTGGGAATTCTATTTTTATTGAAAAAGAAATGTCAAAAAATGATGAAATGTGTCTCCGATCACACATACATTAGAGCGTTATTGTTGGATCAGAAAATATATTAAAAACAGTTCTGTAGCCAAAATATTATTCACGTTTTGTACTTAAAATTTTATGATATATTAATAAATTCATATCAATGCAATCTAAATAAATTAGTATGATGTTTGACGTTCCAATGGATAAAACAAAGCCTACTCGAACTTTTATGTAGTTAATAAATATTTGGAAAAGATGAATCTCAATTGGCTATTAAAATTTTACCTGTTTTATCCAGCAATAAATTCACAAATTTTCAATTACTCAACAATTACTTCGCCCTTTATTCGTCAAGCTTATCGTGTGTATAATATAAAATTACCCTAAAAATTCAATTTGAGAACAATTTTGCCGCCAAGAATCCAAAGTAAACGTTGTATCCCAAATTAAAAGTAAACAGAATAGATAGCACGGGGCCGCAGTAAAGCGGTATTCCCATAAATTCCGATAGTTGCCGTATTTAGCGTTAATTTAGCGGTAAATTCCCGCCGCCGCTAAAGCATAAACCTTGCCCTTTAAGTCCAAGCGATTAATCACGACACGTTTTCGCAATTTTTAATGTTCATAAATATAAATTACTGCATATCGCTCGCAATTTAGACAGCATTTACGAGGAAAAAAAGCCATTTTGTTACTGTGTACTTTAAATGTAATTTTCATCGCATCAATTTATTATTCTTAAATAAACATTATTAAAAAAATGCGGAACCAACTGAAGGTAATACTCTGATATTCAATTATACAGAAGGAGCAGAGACATTTTGTAGACTTACAAGTCTGATAGCTTAGTCAAACTTAGATACTTAATGTTTATGAATAAAGAGAACATCCTTCAAATAATAAACTAAAACGTGGTCAAAATCAAATACTAAATAACAACGCGCAGGGAAACGTTCGTATATTTAAATGAAGCAACGGTATAGATAGCGCAGTAGCGCACTAAACCGGAGTATTGCCATAAATTCCGATAGTTGCCGTATTTAGCGCTAATTTAGCGGTAAATTCCCGCTAACCGGGCAAAGTCTGTTAAAGTATAAAAACTGCTCCGTAGAGACAGCGCGGTTATTCCACGTTTTGCCTTTAGATGTTGAGTGTTTTAGCGTCATAATTTATACTTTATGACCCATTACTTTAAACAAATAATAAAATTTTATTGCGAGTTGCTACAAGGCTATCTAGAGAGAATATTACAATCAGTTTGGCATATCTACCTCACATTTGAACCGAAGTTCTCTGCTTTAATCAAGATAGCCGTTAATTAACATTCTGAATTGTTTTCTGAATTTAATGTTTTGTTTTGCATACAATTAAATTAACAAATTTGATAAACGCTATTTACGCAATGAATCCCATAGTGGTATTATGTATTAATTATAATATAATATGTAAGAAAATACATTTCTAAACACATTGGCTGCAGCATATGCCATCATGCTCCAATGGATTGGTGGAGGCAGATTATGGGTTAAACATTTTGGAACTTCTTATTTGACAATCAAATTACATTTTTCGTCATTAGTGGTCACCCATCCTACTACCGTTCACATCAATATTGCTTAAGTTCATAGAGTGAACAAATTGTCCCCAAGTTACTCGTAGGTTAAATGTTATGTATTTTCATATACACTACACCTTTAAAATAAAATAATATAACATTTTAACACTACATATTTCACACATTCAAATTACATACACACTTATTATACCTACATAGTTATTGTAAATAAATATAATGCCGTAGACCCACACATTAATAAACATGATATAGTATAATATGGAATAAGGAAAGTTGGGTATAATTGCAGACGCTAACTCGAAAATCGGAACAAACTGTGCTTGCCCGCACCTGTGTGGGACAAGCTTTAGAAATACTTAGTTTTATTCTATGGCTCTACAACAAAACTACCTTATAATTTGTACTGCTTAATTATATATTATATTTTGAAAGGAATTATTAAGAAAACGAATACATAGAAACTGTTATATATGGTACATTTATGAAATAAATATTGAAATGAATGCTCTGAAAAAATGCTCTACACAAAAATAAGTGGGTATATGTTTATCATAATGTAATACACATTTAAAAGTAATATTGGAATCACATCCATACCCAAAAATAAATGTAATTAACTAAAAAAATATCTGCTTAGCCGGGAAACGAAACTGGATCCCACATTTAAACCAATATGGTGTTTGTAATACTATTTTATTGAACATACTTAATAATAATAAATTCAAAACCATACTATATAGACACCCTAATATCAGATTTAATTAACCCTAAATTTGTACGCATTTTTACCAAATATTTACAAAGCAAATTACGCAAACAGCGGGCCCCGGTTGAATTTACGTACAAACAGTACAAGATATTTCATAAAAGCGTAACATAACCCCCAAGTTCGTGTTCAAGACAAACAACAACAACATTATCATGCGCCTAGGGGTATCAAGTACCCCTGAAACATGGTACAAGTTAAACATTGTGCTATGGATACCTACCTATACCTATACTTTGGGCGTTATCGTACCACATAGGTAGATACTGGCTCGTTGTTCGATTATTGTCAGGTATTTGTGAAAATATTTTAGGAAATGACTCCATGAAATTAGAAATTCACAACCTTTTCATCTTCATAATTTGTCGCTATTTAGAAATCTTTTTTTGATTCGGTTTCAACCCAATTTTAAAATATTGTTCGTAACACACGATAAGTACGCTAATTTGAAAACCACTCACAAATCTACACCGTAGGGTACTGGTAAGACACAATAATAACTTTGAAACAACTGAAATACACCTATATATTTTACGGTACTAATGCCCAACAACAAGACAAATAATGAATGAAAGTTCTCAGCCTATGGGCTGTAATACTAAACTAAGGTTACAGTCGGGTCACATAAATTATTACCCAAGCAACGAAATTCGTCGTGACTATTAAACCAAACAAGTCTTAAATCCTTATCAATAACACCGTGAAAATGAATACGCATTACAAGGGTTTATTAACACTAGACATAGAGGTCGCTTTCGACGACCTTTCGTGTTTATTTGTATATTAGCTTTGTATGAGACTTTGTCTATGTTTTAAGAAACAAACATACTCTTGTAAACAACATTCTCATACTCCATTTGAAAGGTTTAATATTTGGAATTTAATTTCTTCTATAAATAAAGCCTATAGTTAAAAAATAGCTTAATACATGAAGACATTTAGGGCTCTTATATACGAGGGACAGCTCGCGATGGCAACAATCGCTGACGGCTGCAGACTGTCGTTAGCGACTGCTAACACCAATCAGTTGTTGTTAGCACGTTCTATCGTTCATATATTGGCATACTATCGCCTCAGTATTAGTATGTTACCTCCCTTAGGTGACACGGAAAGAGCGCGCGTGTGGGCGCAAACCAGCGCGACAAGAAAAGTTTTCGTATATGTTTCAGCATTTTTTTTATTATTTTTTTTATAATATAGGAGTAGCAGACGAGCATACAGTCCACCTGATGGTAAGTGGCTACTGCCGCCCATGGATATCTGCAATCAACCCCCGATAGGATTAGATATTCCTACCTGAGGTCGGCCACAGATGCGCTACCCCTGAGGCCTAAGCTGGAACGCTTCGAAAAAGAATGTCTCCCTTACCACACCCTTCAAAATAGAACAACAGCAACGCCTAACACTGCTGTTATTAGGTAAATATAGGTGTGTAATATTACTCTTATCGATGTCTATACGTCAGTTATAGATCTACTTTACTATTATACATTTTAGTAGCCGTTCAAGTTTTGTAGAAGCCAGCGAAGTGTGTTATGGGTTTCATGGGTTGCTCGCATCAACTAGAATTACGAGTTTTAGTACGAGTTAGATTACCCATTTAGGATTGAAAGGTCTACGAAAGATAAAAGTTACTTAGCCAGCAATTAAGGATTGTGCAATAAACATTTATTATTAATTACCATTTAAAAATCGTTTTCAAAATTTAAGTTTTATTAAAAATTGAAGCTTGCTTTAAAATAATACTAATTACTTTCACGCAAGATAAACTTAACGAAGTTTGCGTGAAATTATATTGGCTTCTTTGGAACCTAAAATTAATTATTACGATATTAATTACTTAGTTCATAAATTTTCATATAAAAATTAAGTGTATGAATAATTTTAGTTACTCTCACGTAACGCAAAAGATTTAAGTGAAATTATGTAGTTAAATTTTGATATAAGATTTCATATTAATAAACATAAAAGTAATAATACGAGTATAATATATAAATAATAAAATATTTCTTTTTCTGTATAATAATTTTAATTAGTCAAATTCAAATAATAATAGCCTACGTATTTCCTACAGAATATATAGGATTTAGGAATGAAAATAGACGTGAACTAAACTACTGCTGACGGTGAGTGGCTACTGCCTCTCATGCATATATATAATCAGCCCCAGATAAGAGAACAGTCCTACGTGAGGTCTATAATAAGTATTCCTTAACACATCTGTCAAACTGGAGCACCGCATCGCTAAACTCTGCTGTTATTAACAGAACTAGGTGTGGTGGTCCGTCCGTACTCGAACCACAAAGAGTTTCTTCCTTTACATCATATTCCACCTTGTATTCAAATACATTTAATAGTACATTTGTTTATAAAACCAAGGAGCAGATGGCAGCGTCGTCCATCAGCTATTTCAAGGTTTCGGCTTCAATTTACTCGTCAAACAAATTTAACGAGCCAATCCATTATCAGGAGCGGCCGCCCATTGATGGGGTCATTAAAACGCGATTCAATTTTACTCCATAAATTAAAGGCCGGACAAATTGGGGCGCTAATATCACTCCCAATGATCATTTTTGACTCTGTTTTTCTTAGTCTGGCTGTTTTTTGGACATTTTGCTCTTTAGATATTGATTCTTATGACAATATGCTTTTTATATATATAAATCTTATGACATTTTACTTCACATTTCGCTGTGAGGACAATTTGCTTTTTAGACATTGTGGCCGATTGCAATTTCTTGACTATGTAACTAAATCAAGATAAGTGCTTATCTGCCAAACTACGGTTCACTAACACCCTACTTGTTGAATTTCTTTAAAAAAATACCATTTTACTGTACGATTTGTTTGTTAAAAAGTTGTACATCATATTCCGTAAATTTTCTGTTCTCTGTAGGAAAAAGAAAATTCCGTAAATAGTTTCCATAATGAATCCGATGATTCCAGGATGAATTACGATTGCTTACGATTTACCTAAAGAAAAACATTTGTATACAATTTTCTTACGATACCTGTAGTTTACCCTCAATCTTATATATAAAATTCTCGTGTCACAATGTTAGTTACCGTACTACTCCGAAACGGCTTTACCGATTTTCACCAAATTTTATATGCATATTCACTCGGTCTGAGAATCGGCTACTATCTATTTTTCATATCCCTAAGTGATAAAGGTTGTTCACCCTTCACATTTTTTTATTTATATCTCAATACAACGTTTGCTGTGTCAGCTAGAATATCGATATTAAAGTTATGATTTCGAATTACTTGAACCAAATAATTAATTAATTAGCAAAATGTTAATTTATTTGCGTATAAAATTATAAGCGAAAACTAATTTAAACAGTCTCATTAAGATTTACGCATTTTGAATTATTATATTGCACTATTATTACAATTATAATGAAACTCTCTCCAAAGATCACCATTTATATTTAATAAATTAATCGAATATTATCGTGGAATATTTAATTATTATTGTTGTAGTGACATAGAAGTCGGTTGTATTTTTTGTTAATTTTTTTATTAAAACTATGTATTTACTTAAAAACAAATCCAATATACCTATCTCAATAAGTAACAAGGTTTAACATTAGCGTTAACATTCTGTATGCAGCTCAACACTAAGAACCGAGTAACGAGATTAAGCTTAAGTCCAGCTGGGAACTGGGCGTTTTTATTATATTATAACACCTTAGCTCCTTGTTAGGTTTCTTTAACACTTTCAGCTATGTCCTGGTTTTCAAATCCTGTAAAACGTGTTTTTCCAACACATAGGTACCTACACACATATTTTAATATAATATAGAAGTATCAGACGAGCATGCTGTCCATCCAATGTAAAAGGACTAGTGCACCTACGGACATTTGTAATTAACCACAGATAAGATCAGAGTCCCGCTTGAGATCGGCCAAAGGTGCGTTCCGAGGACTCAGTTGGAACGCCTCGGATAAGTATGGCTTGAATAGCACACCATTCACCACCCCGTTTTTATTAGGCAGAAATAGATGTAGATGCTTAAAGAGTAAAAGTCAATCACCTTTTAATGTAATTCTACCAATTTTAATAATATTTTGGTTATATTATAAAACCTAAACTGAATCTAATGAAATCCAGTGCAACATAAGCGCTCTCTAACTCACGTATGTTGGTCCGTGCATGATCTACTCAACGTCAATTACAGCAATTGCCGGCACTTCCGCTATTTGACACCGCAGTTATGACGTCACGTCACACTGTCGGCTGACTACCGCACTGGAGTAACGTGTGTGAAGTTTAGTGGAATATTATGACGTGAGACCAACATGTTGTGAAGTATTTGTTATTAAGTAATTATTGAGAAAATTATCAATTATATTTTAAGCTATTTTGAAGCTGGGCACGAGTCTTTTCACAACTAGAGGAGTTCTAGAGCCTTATTAAAATCTGTTACATTTGTTTTGTGTTCGTTGCCACTAGCTACTGTACTACTTAAATAATATTAAATTACAATGTCAAGTCATTGTAGTTACCTACATTTGTCATGAACTAACGTCATATAGAAAGTTGTAAAAATCTAAAGGCCAATCTAAAGGGAAATCTAATCTTAATAAGGCTAAAAGTTCTAAATCATTATTTATATGTACATTAATGAATGCGTATTTTACGTCGACGTCGATTTTAATATGAGCCTGTACCTAACTGAAAAACACATTAATTTCGTCATCAAAGACGGGGAAAATCCTCATCATTTCCACTCATTGGAGAAAAGAATAACAAATTGAAATTTCCCGGCGTAGTTAAATCAAGGCGATCCAGTACAAGGAGGGGTCGTTAATAGGATGAAAGGGAACTTGCAATTGTTAGCTTTGTGACCTCCGAGATCAAATATGAGAGGTTTCCACCGACTCTTAGAAAACTCATTTACTGTACGGATTTAAAGATGTTTGTGTAGTTGAACTTATAAATTAAAAAATTTGATATAACTTGGATATTTGATCCTTTTCTTTAGCGAATAGAGTTACGATTGTTTTAGACTACTGATTTTTCTTCAATTGCCATCAAATGTGAATTTCGGTGTAATTAAATGCACGTATTATCTAACCTTTTCCAGTTCTGAAATAGTTTTATAATATAAATCATGGATTACTAATATTATTCTTATATATTTCACTAGCTGACTCGTCAAACTTTGTACCGCCTCAAAATCTATTTATCAAATACATTTCATATAAAATATAGCCTATGTTACTCGTGGATAATGTAGCTTTCGAATGGTTAAAGAGTTTTTAAAATCGGTCCAGTAGTTTTTGAGCCTATTCATTACAGTCAAACAAACAAACAAAGTTTTCCTCTTTATAATATTAGTAAAGATAAATTAATTCTTGATTCTAGCTAATCAAGAATTCTACTCGCCTAACAATCATGAAGATTAAATTAGATATTAAATTATTGTATTAACAACTGAATTTGTTGTTTAAAATCGGCCTTTCTAGATGTATAAACAAAGCTATAAAGTAATAAAAGTTAAAAAGCAATTACATAAATGTAAAAGTAACGTAGTAATCTTTTTATGTAAATTACCGTAAAACCAATGTCATTACACACACCTCATTGAATTTGAGTGTTTTACTAATTAAAATTCTAACAGGTTTTTAAACCCTCACATTTAAATTAAACCTCGCGTGCTTTAGTACTCAATTTGAAATTACCGTCACTTTGCATGTGACAATTTAATGCGTACAATTAAAAAAACAAAACAGTAAGGGATTGACCCCACTCGTTCGCATGGAACCGCAAGACGTCAATAATAAATTTCGGATCCGTCCAAATTAGAACGGTAGCACTACCATGAGTTTACAAAAGTATTACTCGCTAGCGACTGCGTAAAATAAATGTATGTAAAATTGTACAGCGCCTCTGGTGGTTACTCGTAGAACTAAATTCCGTAGTGTGAGCCACTCGTAACGTAAAAAACCTATCGAAATCAAATCGCTAGCGAATGTCATTATGATCTATTGCCATACAAATTCGGTCCCATGAATCATTAATTTGACAGACGTTGTCAAGAAATACCGTAACGATAGTAGTTATGTTATTCACTAGCAATATGACAATAGTTTTCTAATTTCTATTTACAATTTCTATAGTGGCGTTTCTATGCCAACTCATGGTAGTGCTACGGGTCACAGATTTGTAAAGATTACTCACTTCTAACAAGAAAATGTAACCAGTTTTGACAATTGAAATTGTTACTGTCATCTATTGTCGTGTTTGAAAGATATTAAAGAAATGTAGTTTTAAGAGCATTTACGAATGAAACGTTATTTCTCCGCACTTTCTTTTCGTGTTTTTGCACTACATAACTGCACATGTCGGCATTGTTCCGAGTAAATTACACCATGACAGTCGGATACGTAACACATAGGCTGACACACAGTGAGCCATTTAATGGCTTCCTTCAATTACAAGGCGGTGAGATATCTATACTTATCTATGGAACGGGTAAAGAACAAAATGAGATATTGACGACGCAACGCAAATTATTAGTGCAAAGCAATTTATGTGTGTTTCCTTATGCCCCACTGAGGATTCGTTTTTATTTTAGATATAATCGTTTATATCGTAACAATTTAATATAACATAAAAATTGCATCTTCACAATCACCCCTCTTAACGGAGATTTACTGGAATACTTATAGTTTTTAACGTATTTTTACCCTTCTTTTAATGAAAAAGTTTAAAATTTCCCATGTATTGAAAAACCCCAGAACTTGTACTGCAGTGATTTCGTTACCTATGACCGGAACCGTACAATCAAATGGGGTCCAACCCTAAGTCACCTAACAAATCACGCAAGACATATGTCATTTTAATCCCATATTCGTTGTTCGTTGTGAGTAGGGATACGTTTACCTAAGTATTTATGTCATCGGGTTGTGAGGTCCCCGGAGTTTGTCACATAAATTACAAACCAAACATAAGATTTATGTTCATTACCAAATATGAGTCCATTCAAGCGTATGAGGTGCAATGCGGTAAGATTAATGTCATGTGGTATTTGTGAATTGTCGTATATGTACTTCATGATTGAAGATGGTAGAACACGATGTGGTTCGACACCGGAGGCACGACCTCACCTATTTCTGCACAATAACAGCAGAGCCAAGAGCTGCTGTGGTCTGACTTGAAAGGTATGGTAAGGAAGACACTTACCCGTAAATGTTCTCCAAATATCTATGTTTAAGTTAGTTTGAATGCGTATTGGAAACAGGTAATTTTCCACCTCACTGCGTTGATAACTGAGGAATAGTTTAAAGAACCGATTAAAACTGTAATAACTTTAGTATTTCTAACAACATGAGAATAAAGAATATAATTAACAATTTGCTTTTACTTTAATTCAATGAAATTACTTTTGTAAATTAAAATGGAAAACAGAATTACACTCTGAAGAACAAAGACGTTATGTTTTTAATAATTATTTTAATTTCAAGAACATCACGTGAAACAAGACTCCACCCAAAATTTATTATTTAGAACATTAGATTACTATTCTATACTCAGTACAGCAATATTTTTTAGAGGAATTTAATCCAGATTTATCTAATATCGTAAGCGCTGCAGCATACCTAAATTATTAACGTGTGCATCAAACAGAGTGCAATTTATGAAATGCACGCCAGATCGCCTGCTGCCGGTTAGAATTCTATCGATAGTTTTACGAGTATATGTAATAGGATGAACGAATTGGGAGGAATCGAAATGAAACATAACAAACGTATGTTAGTAACCCTGAAATCATTAGACACATGCACTCCGACCGAAGTGGAATCTTCTGAAGACATTTCGATGAATGAAATGCAATAATTAGCAATAGAAAATGGTCGAGCAGTCGTCTAAATTCATCTTGTCATCAATTAGACAATTATATTTTATTATCATAGGATGAATAAAATTATTTATCGATTAAATAAACTTATCAAAGAAAGCATGATTAGTGATGTTTTATAAATTAATACAAATTGTCTTTAAAATCCGCACAGATAAACTCAGTTTAAATTGCGAAGTGTCTTCAAACTCCGCACAGATAAACAATTTGCAACGTATTCGAGAGCGGCCACCGTCCATCGTCGACTTGTGTCAGTTGTGTCCGAAACGGATTTGTATCCAGCTCGGCGGCGCTCGGAGTCGGAAATTGGGGATGTCCGCGCTTTTGCGACTCGGCAAACCTGTTATTGATGACGTTGTCTCCGAATTAACAACAAAAATGACACCAATTGCAATGTTTTGTTTTGAAAGTTTTAATAAAAATCCAGAATTAGTGAACTATTTCAGAAAGTGAATAACTGTTCTTAGTAATTTCCTTTGCAATACAAAGTGTCTTTAAAATCCGCACAGATAAACTCAGTTTAACTTGCGAAGTGTCTTCAAAATCCGCACAGATAGACAATTTGCAACGTATTCGAGAGCAGTCACCGTCCATCGTCGACTTGTGTCAGTTGTGTCCGAAACGGATTTGTATCCAGCTCGGCGGCGCTCGCCGACGGAAATTGGGGATGTCCGCGCTTTTGCGACTCGGCAAACCTGTTATTGATGACGTTGCTTTCGAATTTCCAACAAAAAGACACCAATTAGAATACTAGGGTTACCTACGTTTAAGACTCAGATAAAATTTAATTGTTGGTAAATTACATGGTGGCAAAAAGCTAAATACGTGTTCAAAATGACGTTACAATTGCAATTGTATAATCCGCAGGTTTAAGATAAACTTTAAAGTGTAAAGTGTCTTCAATCCGCACAAATAGACAATTTGCAATATATTCGATATTTAATTGTCAATGTCTCGGATTTCGTTAAAAAGTTATAATTAGAGAATTACGTTTCGGAATAGCGTTCGAATTAAATTATTAACTAGAAAAAAATTAAACAAGTTTTATTATTTACTATTTACTAATTTTTACGTAGCAATTGCAACTGTCATTAATGTCCAGATAACCAGTACCAAAAATTGCGGAAACCTTTGATTATCTATACATTTGTGTATAAAGATAGCCTTTCAGTACCTGAAAAGATATAGCGAAGTATTTGTGCATCAAATCCAGCAATTTAATATCCTCAAAGGCGGATATTATGAATATCCGTCTATCTTATCGCCACCTCACTAACACTGACTTATTGGCAACATTGTCCGCAACGTTAAATTGTACTTCGAATGTATCTTAATTTTTATTTAAATATTTATCTGTTTACGTACTTTTTTCATTTTCGTTTGAGACAAAGAAGCAACACACCCATTTACCCGCCCGTAATTATGTAATGATTTTGTATTGTTGCGTATTAAAACAAAATACTTAGAATATTACGGTTAAAGAGGTACAGCCCTGTGACAGACGGACAGACAGCTTAGTCCTAAGACTCAGACTACTACTAAAAATAGGGTTCCGTTTTTACCCTCAGGGTACGGAACCCTAAAAATCATGTAAAGATAGTGAGTAAACACGAAAAGATAGCGAAGATACTCTTGTGGCCGATAGATGGTGTTGAAAATTGTTACGATAAAGTACATAATATAAGAGCACCCATGAGCCAGGACTCAGTCGAAAACGACCTCAGATTTAGAAATTTTTACCCTTTATCAAAAACTCAATAATTTTAACCTTATCAAAATTAAGGTCCACAGCGACTATTTATGACCGCTCTCCCAATGAATTACTTAATTAACAGTATTGTCAGGCGGTAATTCCGTTTGTTCCGGATCTGTGCGCAGAATGCACAATTGGGTATGATAAACTAATTGCTGCAATAAAGACTATAATAGATATTAATCAAAGATAAGGCTCCTGCAGGACTTTTTGTAAATGAAAAACTTATTTAAACGTTTAAAAGCATAAACCGTATGAGCTTAAAAGTTACTAACATAAATCTACAAATTATGTTTTATTTTTACGAATATTCTAGAATAACATTTTTGCATATTGATAAATACTTAGTCTTTGAAATTTGAGATTAATGTAGTCTATTTTTAAGTTAAGATGTTCTTGTTAGACGACATTATTCAGTTTTTTTTAACTATTTACATTAAAACCTACTTCTATTTCACAGGACCTGATTGCAATCTCAATCTCAAATCTCAACCTAACGTTATCATTAACGTGATTATTCCCTTACAATACGCAAACGTTGATACAAGCCGGAAATTCTGAAGATCTGATTAAAGAGCCGTTCCGACAAGTTGAACCCCAACTCGGGCGATATATCGTTGTTGTAACTTTAACTTCTTTGTTGGAAACTAAGTGGAGAGCTACGGGAGGGGTGACAAGGGATAAAACGCGTTCGTTGATCTCCGGAACTAAGTTGGTAAGACGGTGTCGTGTTTACGCTTTGGAGAAATTCGTCATATACCTACCTGCTAGAAATGAATGTAAACTACCATGTGTACAATTATTTCAACTGAGTATAAGTACTGAGTTAATTTAATTAAATATATGTATTGTATTTAATTGTTTAAATAATAAATAAAGTATATTTATTTATGTATCCTAAATACGACGTGAACAAAGCGGGCTTTATTCATTGATTAAATAATTTAAAATTCAGAAAAAATGTTTTTATTTTATTTTAATGAAATTAATTCAAATTAAATAAGTATTAGTCTGTATTTTCAAAATAACTGTATATAATCGTATTTTCGTGATTTTAAAACATAAAATTTGGTTTTAAGTAAATCATGTATTTACAAAAGAAAACATCTTAATATTTTTCCTCGAACTTACGATACGTGAGAAAGAGAACAAAATCTATTTATATCCTAAGTTCCGACATAAAAAATAAAACACACCGGCATTACCGCACGGAAAAACGGGTACTACGAGGGTACGTTTTTAAGTTCGCGGAATGAGGGACAAGGAGCGAAAATAAAATGTCAAAATTATTTTTCTTTTTCTACATATTCTCCTGCAAGACGAATGCATTTTTCAGATCTTTGTATTAACTTATTTAAACCCTCATAAAAAAATGTTTTGTCCTTGTCGGAAAAATACGAGGAAATTGCGTCCTTTACTTCTTCGTCTGTAGAAAATTTCTTTCCACGAAGCTCTTTTTTCATTTTTGGAAAGAGATAATAATCGCTGGGAGCCAGGTCTGGACTATAGGGTGGGTGATTTAAAATATCAAAGCCCACCTTATGCAGGGCAGCCAGTGCAATACGGCTCTTGTGTACGGGCGCATTGTCGTGCAACAGCAGGACACCTCTGGATAATTTTCCTCGTCTTTTTTCTTTGATGGCTTCTTTTAACCGCTCCAAGATTGTTGCGTAATATTCTCCGGTTATAGAGACACCTTTATCTTTGTAATCTATTAACAAAATTCCTTCTGCATCCCAAAAGACTGTCGCCATGAGTTTGCCGGCCGATTGTGACACCTTAAACTTTTTAGGAGGTGCTGTACCCTTTTTATGCCACTGCATGGAGTCTTGTTTAGACTCAGGTTCATAATGGTGAACCCAAGTTTCATCTCCAGTAACAATTCGATTCAGTAAAATATCCTTATCTTCTCCACAGAGGTTCAAAAACGCACGGGAACATTCAACGCGCTGTTGTTTCTGAGGCGGCGTGAGCATTCTCGGCACCCACCGCGCGCTGACCTTAGTCATGCCAAGATGGTCATGCAGAATTTTAAAAATGGTTGTATCCGATACTCCAACCATTTCTGCAAGCTGTTTCTTCTTTAGCCGAGCATCTTCCAGTACTAATTTTTCGACTTCCGCTATCGTTTCCGGAATGGTCACCTCAACAGACCGTCCTGGTCGTGGGTCGTCTTCAAGTGAATCCCTGCCTTGCTTAAAAAGGTTGTTCCACTTGTAAACCATCGTTTTTCCAGGACAAGAGTCCCCGTAAACCGATGACATCTCTTCCATTATGATTTGCACAGACTTTCCTTGCTTGGTAAGGAACTTTATAACGGCGCGATGCTCGATTTTCTCCATACTTCCAATTTTCTTCCGGATTGAGTTGTTTAATTATCGATAGTTTTAAAACTAATGATGCAATTGTGATAAAACTTTATATTTATACTATTTATGAGTCACTTAACACGTACCGCCCTTAACGAGCCCGCTATCCCCCCTCCAACCCTGCCATTCCGCGGACTTAAAAACGCACCCTCGTATATAAAGCTAAGCGAAGCAAGCAATATGGTGACCAAATTAAGCCCCGCCGACCACATGATACGATTAACTCGGTCTTCCGGCTCATTAATCAACCAATGATTTATGACTCCTGACCAAGACCCGCCTTCTATTGTCTGTCCAAATGTTTTAAGCAGAAAAACTTAGTGTGGACGACACTACTAACAAAGGTCGAAGGGTGAACCTTTAACATCGTTTGATACGTGGAACAGACAGAATGCTTAAAAAGCGAATTCGAAAAGGGTCCATTAGATGTGGGCGGAAAACAAAAAAATGTATTTATAAATAAACTCGGTGGGTTGATAAAAATAAAATGATTAATGCAAGCACTGAACTGGCATAACAAAAGCTAGGAATTTAACTTTTTTTTTTATAATATATATAATATTTATTTTTATAATATAGAAGTAGCAGACGGGCATGCAGTCCACCTGATGGTAAGTGGCTACTGCCGCCCATGGACATCTGTAATCAACCCCAGATAGGATTAGATATTCCTACCTGAGGTCAGCCACAGATGCGCCGCTAAATTTAAACCACTGAGGACTAAGCAGGAACGCCTCGGAAAAGTATGTCTCTCTTACCACACCCTTCAAAACGGACACAGCAGCGCCTAACACTAAAACTAACTAACACTAACTTAAAATAGTGCAATAAACCATTAAGTTTATCCATATGCATGTAGTAAATAAATATAAAAACACATTTAATTTCAACATCAAACCAACGTGCAACCCGTATCGGCTAAATTCGTGAAATCGATCGCTCTCAAACTTTATGTGATTTTATGATCGCGAATATTTTCGACTAATTTTAGGCCTACCTTATATTTCATACCTACTATAGTAATGACGTTATGTATATAAAGCGTTATTTATTACATTTTTCTAATAAAAATAACGTTTACTTTAAATCGTAGAATACGTATTTTTTCTATTTTTAAGACTTGCTTTTTAAAATTTTCAAGTAAGAATATTTTAAACTAAGCCCAAGTATTAGTTCATTTAACTTTTCAGAGTATAACGACGCCCACCATCGTCACTTGATGTTTAAAATGACTTCCATATTAAACTCTAACCAATTATATAAAAAAACATAAAAAATAACGTCGTATACGCCCATAGCTCTATCATAGTTACCTTGTAGATACATATGCAAGTATCCATATCTCAATCCATGGTTTAGATGTATATCTAGCCTAGTAATAAATCCGAAATCCTTATAGAATAATTACAGTGATACAGTTACGACTACCGTAGGACTCCTGTTAGTGCATAAAATAGATAAAAAATGGACGTTTTTCGAAATATTCGCTTGAAAAAAGAAACGCGGTAAAAAATAAAATCTTATACAACAATGACAATGACTTTTAACGTTCAAATAATCAAGTTAAACTATCGTGAAGCGCTTGTGTAACCCGTCGCGCGCCGACCGCAACCGCCGGGTGTCGCTTGACGGGTCCTCCAGACCCACACGCCCATTCCGGATACAGTTTTTGCGGGTTAAATCTGCGTCGGACTTGCCTTCACAGCACTAGATAGAACAAAACAACGCGTAATAGACAAATGCTGTGTAGGATAAAGTTTAGTTCTAGCTATTTCTTAAATAGGGTTTGTTTTCAAATAAAAAGTACGAGTACATGGTAAACATATTTCTCAAAGTAGTATATAAATAGTATTTTTAAAACTACATATAAGGCTAGTAGTGAACATTTAAAGTTAAAGTCATTCTTACTTTTTACAACAAAATTAAATCTTTGATCAAATCGAACCAAATATTTATCCAAGTTATTAATCCTATCCTAAGTCAGTCATATGCATTGCTGCTCTTAAGGACTAAGCTAAGTCGTAATCAATAAAGCTAAAAACAAAAGCTCTACGCTTTGCTATCTATATATGAAAACAGAAACAGTTTTCGTACCCACAAACTCGGAGAGTACCTACTATTAATCTGCAAGGAGTGGAAAAAAAATTCTTATTAATTTCCCTATTAATTAATCTTAGACTGAGCCACTACGGAGTGCGGCCTTTTGGTTAGTAATCTATAAAATAAAAAACGCTTATGTTAATACATTTTATAAAGACTCGATGTGTTTATTACCAAGAATAACAATACTTAATAAAACATTCGATAATAATACACATTTGGTGTCCATTAAACGTTTTTCAGAGTATTACTGTATTAGCGATCGTCAGACCGATAAAGTAAAGTAGTCATTACGTGCAATGAAAGTGTAACAATTTACATAGCGATCCATTAGACAAATTGGAAGGTAATACAAACATTCACGTTATAGATAAACGTTCTCGATACTCAGGTCTACATATAGCTCAATAATGTATTGTAGGTGTCAACACAAAGACGAAACACTCACAAAAATAACTAAGCTAAGATCTTTGGCGTAACGTTTGGCCGGAGATTGACCGGAATGATACACTAATCTCGAGAGCCTGATATACATATTTCAAATGCAGACCTATCTCCGAAACGCCCGGATTCATTAACGTTAGTTAAAGCAGATTATACAATTTTACATGCAGTGATGAACAGATCTTTTGACGAAAACATAAATTATACATTGTGTCCGTGGTTTTTATAATTTATAACAAAAATACTAAATGATGCCATAAGCAAGTCGTAGTCTACACCCACATAAAACCCATCAGACCCTTCATTTTTAATTTCATCGTCACTTAATTGGGATTAGCGCAAATCGATCGAAAAACAAATTAGAGGGTGCCCTCGGACCCTTCTCATAACGAATTCGGTGTCAAAAATAATTTAACTCCATCTAGAGTGAAAAAGTACTTACAGCACATTATTAAGGGGAGATAAAATTTTAATTGTCTTTAATTTGCAGATGAGGTTATTTTTTTCATCATTAAAACGATGTAGTTGTTCCGGCGTTGGGGTCGGAAAGACCCGAGTCCATACGACGGGGTTTTGGTTACCATCGACCACATGGGCCAAAATATAATTTTAAGACTTCACATACCATTGATAACATTTAGGAGTGCAGATGGGGATTTTTTTATTAAGTTAATCATAGATTAGGAAAGATTACTCGCTCTTAACAAGAAAACCTTTTGACAATTATCACTGTCATCTATTTTCGTGTTCGAAAAATATTAAAAAATGTAGTTAATTTAGATCATTTACGAATGAAACGATATTTCTTCGCACTTTTTTTTCGATTTCGTGTCTTAACTGTGCACGTCGGCATTGTTCCGCTAAATTACACCATAACAGCCATTAAATGGCTGACAGAATTGTGGCGGTGAAATATCTATACCTATCTGGGAAGTTAATGAATTTATTTATAATATGCATGGAATCTTTTTCAGCGATGGACTATATTTATTATTCGATTGCAGACGATGATTAACTTATTTTAAAAATAGCATCAGATTACTCAATTGCATTCTGAGATAATTAAATGAAGACTTAATAAATCCCACTCATTTTCTGCTCCAGGAAGCCGCTTTCATTTATTTCTAATCATTAGTTACTCAACCTTTATCGTATATTGAAGAGTACGCTCATTAGATTCACGTCCTATTTTAGATCAAAGGAACAGAATAATAAGACTTTATTTGAATAGAATAGGTACATGCTTTTACAAGATTTGCGATATTTTATTCTGCTAAGTAAGCTAGCATATAATTAGCTGTACGATAGAATCAAGTATTTGTTGTTAAAATAAGTAAAATAGAAAACTCACTAAATAGTCACGTAATAAAAAAATGTTCCGTTATAAAATCTTTTATTTAAATTTGAATAGGTATATTAAAAGGGTTAATTAGACGCAGTCGTTTAAATTTTATTATATATTAAAATAACACAAAGGCAAAACCCAAACGTGAGCTATACCTAACTTAAACATAACGGTCTTTGTAACTAAATCATCTTTCGGCACACACTTTGGGACTTGTACAGATTAGGAATGAATTTTTAAAGCGACAAGGGACGCCGTCAAATTGGGCCTGTCGACGAGATAAAAACATTTTTAATAATATCTCGCGCAATCTATCTTGAAGCTCTTTCCGGGCCAAGATACATAATGTATTTTTTATGAAATGAAAGCAGCAACGTACATGCCCACCTGATGTTAAGTGATTACTGCCTAGGGATTGCATACATCCCTACATACATCCCAAGTGTATATAGGATAATCCGCTATAGATTCCTATAGATTGATCATGGATACGTTGCTACTTCTTTGGGTTTAGTTGGAATCCCTCTTTTACTTACCATAATATGCTTAAATTAGAACACGTTAGCTTTATACATGCTTTATGCTTTTTTCTGTAAAAAAATATGTAATGCATTGACATAATGTCTATACGCATTCAATCTGCAAAGGGTTTTATAACTCCACATCCATGACTATTTCATTGTACTTAACGTTCAATTGTTAATACATTTATCCCTTATCTATAAAAGATTTAGCTATTTAGCTTAGCTTCTAGCAAATAGTTTACACGTTTCTGTCATGTGTGGTCATTTTGACTACTAAGCGGGATAAAGTTTTTTCTTATTAGGAGTACCTACATAAATAATGCTTAACTTTATTTTTCTGTGAAGAAAATCACATGAATTGCCAAAATTCCAGATTTACTAACGAATACTGAGACCGCCGTTTTTATGAGAAACGTTTTGGCGCAAATATGTTACCTTGTTCATGTCTCGTTGTAGTCATACTAAATATCATTAAATATACATACAAATGACTGAATTTCTTAGAATGATATGGAAAGTTGAATTTCGAAAATCTCAAAAACACGTAATAAAAATTAGCGCTCACGATAATTTTAAAACGTTTATACTGCCTTTTATCAATTGTATTCTCCTGTTCAATACAAATTTTGGTGACACATTTTCATTAGACATTTTTGTTTCTACAGTTTCTGATACGCGGTTTGCTACAAATTGTAACAATTAATAATATATAAATATTCTTATAAATAAATATTGTATATAGCAGTATATAATTATTCTTATTAATTGTTACACTTTAAGTTTACATAAGTTTATTTATCCAGTTATCCTTTTTTGCGTAAAATTTAAGAAAACACGCCTGGGAAAATAAGTTTTCCTTCCATTAGGATAAAATTAGAACCTTATCTAGGACGGCGGTAGCAAAATACTCTACGATAAATTTAACGCAACACAACAACTTCCAAATACCTCCTAGGAAGATAGTGTGTACTTTCTCAAGATCAAGCTTTAGTTGAATTGCGCTGTCGGCGTTGCAAGCAGCGAAGAGTTAAATTAGAAGTGTCTAGAGCAGGAAAGAGCAGTTTTTGCCATCGCTGGGTGAACGTTACCAATGTGTTTCACTACGAACTACTAAACGACCACGCTACGTTTAACGTTTGTTAAATAATCCAAATTTTTATAAACAACAACCAAAGCATACACACTCATTGGTTTAGCTATCAACATATCAGTTCTTCGTTTTTCAATCTTACTAAACGTTATTCTAATAAACAACTCGCTTGTCGTTACTCTCAATCGATGTAACCAAGAACTTCCCTAAAACATCGGTCGGACATCGCTGAAACTTTGCCAAACGCCACGCCCACGGCCGTATATCACAAACCGTATTTAAATATATTTTTCACGGGATCATAAATCGCGAATGAGAAGCAACTTCGCTCATTCGTTGTCGCGGCTTCGGAATTTTGTTTCGTAGTTTGTTCCCAAGTTGCGGGATAAGTTAGGAGTGACGTTGCTGAATTTTAAATTAGGATCTCGGTATCCCGCTTTTGGGATACCGGGACTATTGCTTCACAATTCAATGTTTCTAAATTAACTGGTAATAATTAGACTTCAAGCTTGTTATTTTATTTAAAATGTAAAGACTTTAGCAACAGCCGCAAATTATAAAAGGTATTTGGATAAACTTTAACGAGATCATAAATCGCAAATGAGAAGCAATTTCCTTCATTCATTGTCACGGCTCCAGAATTTTGTTTTGTAGTTTGTTCCCAAGTTGCGGGATAAGTTACGAGTGACGTTGCTGAATTTTAAATTAGGATCTCGGTATCCCGCTTCTGGGATAACGTAACTATTGCTTTACAATTCAATTCAATAATAGATGACTAGACTTCAGGATTTTTTTTCACATGTAAAGTCTTCAGTTACAGCCGTAAATTATAAAAAATTATAGTCAATTTGAGTTGTTGTATTTTACTAGGTCATAAATCGAAAGTAAAAGGCGACTGTCTCGATTCATTTTAAAATTTATACATAACATTGTTTTTACTTACTCAAAAATCAAGCTTCCTTAATTATCACTGAACTGAAATAATGGCTGGGACACTACGAGTAAAATATGTACGGAATAAAAAACTAACCGTTGTGGAGCGAAGGTTGATGCGGAGTCTCTAGGAAGTTAGTTAATTATGTAAATTGCGGCGTGTTCCCTGAAATATGGGCTGGATTCACTCAAGCCCGTCGGGTGGGCTGATATAAGGCGATGGAGACCTAACTTATGCGTGGACCATACTTGTATACACAGACGATTTGTATAATTTTCATAGAATAATACCGGACAAACATAAACAATCAGCAATTATTATATGTTCGAGTAAACCATTTTTATTTACTCTTCTATTAAATAAATAAATAAAATAAGGCAAATTCGTTCCGCAAATGAATTAAATGTAAAAAAGAAAAAAAAACATAATCCCAACCCATAATGTTAACCCATAATGTCAAATAATAATAATTTAAATAATAATGGTTTTATTATAAGTACTTTTAAAATTATATAACATTCCTACACAGTTTTCAAAGTATAAACAAATTATACTATTTAGGTATAACTTTATTAATTTTCGTATTGAAGTTGTGGGGATAAACCTGGCCCAATATTATTCGAAAGGTGGATCTTATAAGCTTATGAGCTTAACACAACTAAGGCTATTTGGCGTGGTATCGGTGATAACGCAGAAAGTTGCAAACCGCCTTATCTGCAAATTTGCAGAAACGTAACGAGTCGTCTAATCCTTTACAGCACTCGCTCGGAAGCACAAATCTTTACTAATATATAACTTTACAAAGCGTGAGTGTACGTTTAAGATATTTCCTCAAGAAATGCAAGCTAAAGTGTGACGTTTAAATTCTTTGAAATGAAATGGCAGCAATTTATACATGTGTTCAAAAGCATTCTCATGTTTAAGTTAAAATTCTATAGTAATTACGTGTTTTATTGTAAGCAATATGTTACGCAATTACAATATAATATTACTTATATTATCATCAGGTATCATAAATTAATATGTATTTAAATTAAAAAGTGTTAAATTCAACATTTTTTATGCAATATTATAAAAATGTTAAATCTTTTTACTTATACAATGTACTACGTATTAGTAAATATCTATCTTTTTATAGTAATAGTTTATGAAATAAAATATTTGGTTCCTGCTGAACATATAACATATCACACCGAATAGCCAAATTAGCAAACAATCTGAGACAAAGTCACGTATAACACTTAGTAGGTAAACCATCTATTCGACAACATTTTGGAGTAACTTGATACGTTTTCTAGTAAACGAAGCCACGCGTAATAGCTAGTCCGCTATAAATTTGCCAACTTTTAGCGAGCAATTTCCCTTGGTGTACACGGCCGAGATTCACAATACCTTCCCCACTGATCTATAAAATAAAGTGTGAATTTCCCTGAAAACTATGAGTTTCCGTGAAAGTCTGGAAGGTTTAACTGTGCTAGAATAAGCGGCTTTGATGTGATATAAAACCATAACTTTAAGATTTAAACGCTTTAAATGCTTGCTGCAGTCACAGGTGGGACATGTTTTTTAAAGTAAAGGAATTGAAATAATGAAGATAAAAAGATGACCATATTGAAAAACTAATAGACAATACAACAAACATACCGTTCGCTTGCTATTATGAACTGTAAATCCAAGACCAAGATTGGCGTCTACTCAAATATAAGTTTAATATAAAAGATATATTTACTTTATAACATTTTCAGACTACATTTCCGGTCATTTTGGAACAAGTTTCATTAATTCACGTAAAATAAATAAATTTATATTTGGGATAAAAAGCAGTAGTGAAATGTAATCCAGCTGTTACCACGGCAAAAAAATTAAAAACAAATATTTTAGGTTTTAGTATCATTCCAATAAGTAAAATGGGAAATTTTAAATTACTAACAGGTACTTCAATTTTATTTGCATTCATAAAGTAAAATAAATATTGCGGATTTATTTTTATCTCAGTCATATACTAGCTTACAAACCTGCAGTTCAGTAACAAATCTGTGTACATAAGTACCTTTGTAAAAAGATCGATAGACACATTATAAAAGACTTCGTCTCCAGCAGATTTCTTTCAGCCGGCAAATTCGAGAGCAGGTAGGTATTTTAAATTGTCCGTCTCCCGAGGGTTGTCCCATTAAAGAGAGTGCGTTCGAAGGCCTCGACTCCGGAATATGAATAAACGCCACGGATGGGCGCCCCTGCATTAATCATCCGCTGCGATGCTTTCACCTTGTTCCTATTAATATCAAGCACTTGTCATTAATACTTCGTATTTTTAATTTTTTAATATGTACACTTGATACGTTTATATTTAGTAATTTTACGGTCTTAGTTCATTGCAATTTCACCAACTGTATTTATTCATTGTTATTTTCATTAATACTATTTATTTATGAATTATGTTTATTCTGCTATATCTTTCTTCGGCTACTTCTCCGTTCTTTGGCTTTGAAGGATATTGGTTTTGGCTTTATGTGTTAGCAAAGATATATAAAATGTTTCATTATTAAATTTCTTCTGTTTATGATATATCAGGCCTTTAGTTTACCTACTATACACTACTGTTCTATATCATTGAAGTCATAAATATAATGCTAACCTCTGCGGACCAAGTTAGGACGGCTTATGTATATGTAAGCCTAACCCGCCCGAAATAGTAAGAAGGGCATTGTCCTCAAAGTCCTATGTACACCTATCGTTTTTTGACGGTTTCTATATACTTAGAGTTATTGCTTACAAATATTTTAACTAGAAATCCTTGTCTTTAAATGATAAACGAATATTATTAAAGTATTTGTTGACTTTCAACACTAATTTATAAAAATTAAAGGTATTTCTGTCTTAAAAGTACCAAAAATGTATTACAGAAATAATTAACATTTGCATATACAGTAAAAATCTGTTTAAAATTAATTTCAGAGACTAAAATGTGAGACGCATGCATGGACCTGCCCTTAACTCCTACGACACACTTTATACATAGAATCCTACTAGTCAACCAACCAACAGCAAAAAATAACTCAGTTTATTACTCCTACCAGTTTATCAAACGAAAAATTCATTCCTGTATCAATTGTTGTTTGAACTCGATTCAACAGCACATAAGTAAAAGTTCTCTGTGTGCGGTACCTTGGCACGTGCGTGTGGAACGGCAATTATGCGACATTCCGCTTGTTGATGCCGACGCGGGGAATAATTAACTCGTGTCCGTCTCTGGCACTTTGGCTAAATTGAAAATAACAACTCCAATTGGAATTTCTTTGTAAATTCGAAATTTAACTTATTTTCTGTGCTTTTGTGCTCTTGTGTAAATTTGTTTCATTTTAATTCAATAGATCTAATGTGGGGTAAGCAAAAATGACAAAATTTTTCAAATACTATATTATTAGATCTGTGATCATTATACTATTAAATAGCAGTTATCAAACCTTATCAGAAGCGTTATGAGGAGTTTGGAATCCGAGTTGGATTGACTACTTATCGACATAAATCTGAATTGGAGCAACGTGAAATGCTTCCAGTTTCCTCTCATCCAAGCCAAGTAGTGGGAAAACACGTACCCAGTACCACATAAAAAGCATTGCAGCCAAACATGCTCACCACGCTTATATGAATAAATAATTGAAGCCTTACCTTACAAGGTATGCTGTCAGATAGGGCACCGATCGTAAGGTGGCAGTAAACACTATGTCACCGACGTTTATGCCAAGTGCCTCTGACATGTTGACGTTCTGTTACGCAATGCGATCATAATAAACCTTAGGGAACATGTCCGCTTGGGAAATGGAGCTTATGTGTATACTTGTGATATATTGAGAAGCTTACTAATATTTTTTCTTGATGTCTATTTGTTACGCAATAACGTATGTTCGTCTTTATTTCTTACAAAAGTAATACGTACGTAGGAAAAAGAGGGATAGTAATAATTTCTTAGAATACCTAAATTCGTCCAATTAAGTCAACAAAATGTAACGTATTGCGGACGAGTGTCTGAATAAATCGATATATTAATAGTGAACAGTGGAATGTATATACAATCTAATCTAATAGAATATAATCTTAACTTATTTTATTTGTCGAGTATTTCAAAGTAACTTTGTGTTTTCGAGTTATTTAAATAAAATTATCCAAAATTTTTGGACAAATAAATACAGTAATTTCCTTTATCTGTCATCTATTATTTCATATTTTTTCAATCATCAACAATATCCTTTCCGAAATAAACTTCCCCGCAACTTCGTGGCAAATCCAAGTGAAATCTATTTATTAAGACCGATACGAGATTTCCTATTGAGCTTTCCGTAAAGCCAAGGGATTAGTAAACGTTTTTTGAGATTACCTCTTAACATGCGAACAAATAAATAAAGGTATTTGCTGTGTAGATGGCTTGATATCGGCCTCGAAATAGCAAATGATCTTTATTTATGTTTAACTACGCCGAGTAACGATACGTTTTCAAGTACCGGCATTTTTATATGTCGTTTTCAAAGTACCCTCAATTCTATATAGAATCAATTCTAGTCTACGAACTACAGATTGTAGACTATTGTTATTAATTAAGAAACGGGGTAAGTGCAATTAGAGTGTATTGTTTTTGTAGTTTGTACCCACTCCTCGAAAGGCGTCATGTAATAAACTACACCGCCATCAGATGATAACACTCGATAATGTGATATTCCATAGATACTCTATAGATACGTTTCCTAATGGGTGTTGTTCCTACATTTTGAACTAACCTTACCCTAATTTAAGTCCGGGTACTGTAGGTACGTGTTTGTAGGGACGTCGCATAGTTTGCCGCACGAGTAGCGCCGCCGCTGCCTCTTGATGTAGCCGATCAAGCGATGGATGCGCTTAGTGGGAAGCGGAAGCGGTTTAAATCATAATTTGACGACCCACGTGGCGGAGTGGTTACCATACCGGTCTGACACGCAGAGGGTCCCGGGTTCGATCCCCGACCAGACAGATGTTTAAATGATGAATTTAGATTCCTGTGTCTATATCTGCGTGTTTTTTTGTATTTGTCTGTGTGTGTGACCATGGCACCCACAGCAGGAATACGACAGGGAATCCTAGGATGGGGATGTGACTGTGGCAAGCGTTCACAATTTCTTGATATTAAAGTAGAAATTGAGCATGCGGTCCACTTACCATCAAATGGTCAAAGCCGCTCAAGGACATATACCTACAGTAACACACAAATAGTCTCGAAAAAATCTTACTTGTGTCGAATTAAGAAAAAAGGTCTGATTAAATTAAGTCTTATTAACATAATACATTACACAAAATTAAAAATAATTTCCTCATTTAATTTTGCTACCGTTGAAATACAAGTGAACAAGAGGTAAGAACAGTATCTACAATGTGGAAATAATGCAAATATGAAACATGCTGCTTTCACATTATGAAATTATTATTTGATTATGGAATATTAAGTCCCTTGCCCTCAAAATACTATCAAATTTCAATAACAAACTATAACCGCGTTTCGCTTGCACCGTAACCTAAGCCTTAATAAGTCGCCTCAAACCGTGTTTACACTACTAACCAGTCAGGAGTGGTGCAGTAAAGTAATGTTCACATACCCACATAAAACATAAAGTAGTGACATCTCACATGACGTACACTTAACCATACACTATATTAAATACATATAAATAAATTATTAAATAATAATACCTACGAAACCTAGTCTAGCCTACTACTACATTATATCTAGCAAGGACTAGAATTGAGGGTTTCAAGGCAATCTAGCAGACTTTTTCATAAAGAGGAAGAAATAGGAAACAAAGAAAAGAAAACCTCTATGACCATTAAAACTTCCATTGAGAAAGCTTATTCTACTGTTATATGAACCCTGGGTAGGCTCTAGTAAATAATTTTGGCGAAGGCCTGACGGGGTCTTATAAGGCCAGATGAGTGGATGACGTGAAGCAAACAGATTAACTAGCTGTAATATGATTACAGCGACGTGGCAATTACGCGGTCAAGCCGTTTGGGACAATGAACTGAACTTCGGATCAAATTACGTACGATGCTGTAGCTCTGTGGTACAAATATCAGTTTGAGCGAGGATAACTGGGTCAGTTGAGATAATAGAAGAGTTTTTGTATGTAAGATATGTCAGAAGTATTAGACTATGACCTAAAGACCTGAGAACTGGTCTGTCTGTGCGACACTAATGGATCGTTATTATGTGGGATAACCCCATAATTATTATGTAATAATTTCGGAAGCCAGTTAAAAAACATCTGATTCTATCAGTCAAACACAAGTTTATTGAACGTCGTATTAGTCTACAAATAATTGGAAATGTGTCTCCCAGCGACGAAAAATAATAACGTACAATATTTAACATAGGTATCTAATAATCCTCATAAAAAGCTCGTGACTCGTAAGCAATTTTCTGTAAACAAAATCGTACAAACAAGCCTATAGCTAGCAGGGACAATACGCCAAAATAACGGAAAAATACAAGCAGATTTTCACTAAAAATGTAGCTTCACTTAACTGACAGTAGAAACCAGTGTTTACGGAGCAAAAACAAAAAACCGTGCAGCTCCTTTAATTAGCGCGGCAGCAGCGCTCGAACAAAAACCGGCTATTCCGAGCTCCACAAACATACGCTAACAACCCGCTGCTTGGTCAACTAGCTATCAAACAACACCTATTAGATCCTTGACTAACGATAAATGATTGTTACAGCTAGTATCTTGTTTTGAAGTGAAATTTCTCCAAACGCGTTCAGCAATTTTGAGTAAAATCTTACGAGTTCTCGTCACCAATATGTTTTAAGGAGGTTTGGGGACTATTTTAAAAATTGCGGACCAAATTTAAGGATGCTGGCCAGACAGATGTCCGCTTACAGATTACACACTATGTGTGTAAAATTTTAACATCCCATGTAACTATGGGTCAGCGAAAATATTTACTTTAATGTCAAAAACATTGGACACGGCTGCGATTATTCATATTAAACTAAAATGTATCAATTTTTGCAGCAAAAAAATTGCTGCAAAGCAACAGAAAAGGAGAATTGTTATAAATCAAATGTTCGCTCTTGAAACATCTACTTCTGTAGCATCAATTCATGCAACTATACTATTCGAAGAATGTTTAGTGGTTTCTAGACTGGAAAGTAATCTACAGGCACTGAAGGTATAATAACAAAATATACCGTGCACTTCAAACTATTATTATGATAGAAACCGAAGCTCGTATTTTCATACAATAAAGTAGTACTTCTGCATCTAATCACGATAATGGACGGAGTTTTTAACCGCGAGAGCGTATGTTTGTTATGTAACTATTTTTTTATAGTTATGTAATATTATGTAACTATTTTAGGAGTAGAAGACGAGCATGCAGTCCATCTGATGGTAAGTGGCTACTGCCGCCCATGGACATCTGTAATCACCCCAAATAAGATTAGATTCCTACCTGAGGTCGGCTACACACGCGCTACTATCCCAGAGGACTAAGCTGGAATACCTCAAAAAAGTATGTCGCCCATACGACACCCTTCACACACAGCAGCGATTAACACTGTTGTTATTAGGCAGAAATAAGTATGTTTGTTATCTAGCTATCTCGCTATCACTACAACTAATTAAACTTACTGCAAACTGGATTTGTTGTGAAACAATGTAATTAACAGGTGCCGCGTGGGGATCGTGGTAATTGCCACTTTCATATACCGATTTCGTGTACTGTCAGTGATGTGTTAAATAGTTACATCTCTTTATCATTGAAAAGGGTTACTTTATGTTGAATCAAATAATTTTCTTACAGTGCAAACTTTAATTCACTATTTAAATAAGGCCCAAAGGAAGCTAACGTACAGAGATTTTCTTACATTCTTTTTTGTTAAAGCAATTACCAATTAATATGTGATACGCATATAACTTCGAAAATAAAATATCCGACATTCCAATTATTTTGGGGCGATTTATTATGATTGATATTGACTGATTTACTTTCTAGTTTTTAGTTCGAATAGCAATAACAGCGTGTTTTTTTGAACTACAATATTATTGATTCGGTTGGGCTGGTTAAAGTCTGGATCAAGTTCACACGTTGCCGACCCGCCAGTTTTACGGCAAGGATACACTTGTCGGATGAATATTGGCTGTCAAATGAATAATATTGATTATTTCTCTTGACACTCGTCCGATAAAAACATCCGTAAATTAACCCGAAGGAATTCTCGAATATTCGGACGAAACTACGGATACCGTTCGCGCAAATTCGTGCTATTTACGGATATTGCTTATATCGGATGTGTCACAACGTATACCGGTATGACGTGCCTCGTAATGTCTAACTATTGACTCAAAAACTATTGATATTTACAAGAAAAGCACAAAAATGTAATTCTATTTAAAGCTACATAAAAATACCTCCACAAATTTAAGAATTCCCAGCCTCGTCTGCAAGTATTTGAAATAGAAGGTAAAAAAAGAAAAATGGAACAAAAAGCTGGAGCTTAATTTAACTGTTAATTATGAAATATGCGATCTATATTTTAACTGTGTCTCTCAAATAAGAACGACCTAGATAAAACTCTACCTATTTTATAATATAGCAGTATCAAGCGAGAATGCAGTTTACCTGATGGTTAATGAGCACTGCCGCCCATGGCCATCACACAGGTTAGTAAAGATCACTCACTCCTAAGTTTTAACAATTGAAATTGTCACTGTCATCTATTTTTGTGCTTGAAAAAATGTAGTTTTTAGAGCATGTACGAATGAAACAATATTTCTCCGCACTTTTTCTTCAATTTCGTGTTTTTACACCACCTAACTGCACATGTCGGCATTGTTCCGTGTAAATTACACCATGAAAGCCATTAAATGGCTGATGACTATGACTACGGATACCGTTCGCGCAAATTCGTGCTATTTACGGATATTGCTTATATCGGATGTGTCACAACGTATACCGGTATGACGTGCCTCGTAATGTCATTTCTCATTATCTGAACATCTCAGAACGACACGCACAGTCGTATCTTTTATCACCGGTGTAAAAGTGAAGGCACTCACACCAATTGCTATGGTAATGACTAATGGCTGTTTGTTTTAGCATTTAATTAAATTAACGGTGCTGTCACTGTCGAAATACTTCATTAAAAGTATTTCAAACCGTCTACTTTTATTGAGAAAAATTTTTTATTGTCTTGTAATGTATTTAATAAGTATATCCTAAAGTCACTAAATAACTTAGCGATTTTTGTATGTTTCTCGCTTACACGTATAAAGAACAAGTGAGAGGAAAATATAAATGTTGGTAATCTGGATTTTAATCTATAACGAATTAAATTACGCTTTTGCACAGATTGCTATCAAATGAGGATATTCTTAAACCGGTGATTTTGACGGTAGCAAGATATTATGCATAGAAAATGCTTATAACAACTTAGACGAGCACTACAAAATATTTTTGAAAAGTCATACCGCAAGAACCTAAATAGGTAAGTTGTCTTTCATACATTTAATAAACTATTGACTCAAAAACTATTGATATTTACAAGAAAAGCACAAAAATGTAATTCTATTTAAAGCCATACAAAAATACCTCCACAAATTTAACAATTCTCGGCTACGTCTGCAAGTATTTGAAATAGAAGGTAAAAAAAGAAAAATGGAACAAAAAGCTGGAGCTTAATTTAACTGTTAATTATGAAATATGCGATCTATATTTTAACTGTGTCTCTCAAATAAGAACGACCTAGATAAAACTCTACCTGTTTTATAATATAGCAGTATCAAGCGAGAATGTAGTTTACCTGATGGTTAATGAGCACTGCCGCCCATGGCCATCACACAGGTTAGTAAAGATCACTCACTCCTAAGTTTTAACAATTGAAATTGTCACTGTCATCTATTTTTGTGCTTGAAAAAATGTAGTTTTTAGAGCATTTACGAATGAAACAATATTTCTCCGCACTTTTTCTTCGATTTCGTGATTTGCACCATCTAACTGCACATGTCGGCATTGTTCCGAGTAAATTACACCATGAAAGCCATTAAATGGCTGACAACGTGTCAGCCATTTAAGCCATTTAATGGCTTCGTTCAATTACAAGGCGGTGAGATATCTATACTTATCTATGGGCCATCATTAAACAAATCCAGATAGGATTGATCTGCACATATGAGTTGTATAGCAACTGCGAGCGAAGTCAGAATTTGTAAAAGTCTATGCACCTTTGAATCCAAAACATATAAGCGTTTATCTCATTGCTTTTAGGTTATAAATAATGACGACCGTTATTTCGATATCAAACCTCGGGGTCTTTTACATTACCGCATTGTAAGGGATGAGAAGATTAAAACCTCACATACCCCAAAAAGTATGAGAAATTGAGGAAATTCCCTGTAAACCTAAAAAAGGGCGGATTAATTGAGTTTTTCGTATAAAAAATGTAGGGCAATAATAATCGAGTACTTCGCACCGTTTGCTCATCCATTAGGCCTCTACTCTCATCTCAGCTTGCCGACCGACGGAATGGAAAGGCTAAGCTTCCACAGAATGATGTAATATTACATTGCTTTCATTGCTACAAAAATGTTTCAGTCTAATAAAATGCTTGCCGTTTAGGTAAGATGAATAGATAACTGATGTTTTAATATTCAAATAATTTAAATATCCAGTCCAATAAGTAAATGTACATAAAAATAAGTATTAAACAATGAGCTAGGCTCTGAGGGGCCAATAGAGATCATAATTATAGTATCAAACGTAGTGAGTCATGGAAAGAAAGAGCGTTAGTGGTACTCGTATTTTTATGCAGATTAACAAAATGGCCTTATTAAACCTACTTTACAAAACGTCCAACTGCCTAGCCCGTGTTGCGCTTATAAATAAGACAAATCCAACGACAGCTCATATATTAAAATCCGTCAAGCGGTTTGGGTTGTAGTGCGTGCTAAATTATGAGAAGTACCCTCGAAAAATGTTCCAAAAAAATATTTATTTGAGTATTTGAGGCGTAACGCTCAAATCTCTAATTACAATTCCTTTGCTTATTTATTATTAGATCAATCGAACTGGAAAGAATGGTGAAGGATACTTATAAGTACTCATCCCAGCGGCTTAAAAGGTTGTTAGAAATAACTTTCTATAGTAAATACACGTGGAAGGCAGGCTTTATCCTCACATAATGTGGTGAGTTGGAATAGAATTCAGCGTTCAATATTCTTGGAACAAGTAATATAATAATGTACTGAACATTCTAGACATTCTCGAAATTATTATAATAATTTCGTAATATAAACTTTTTTGCGTGTAGCTAAAAATTAACCAGTTAACTCAGAAGCTTTGGAAATTCTAATTAAGTCGGCAGCCAGTTAAAAGTTACGAAAAGAAATATGAAGTGGTTATTTATTTTGAAAATATAGTGGACGTTGGCATTGTAATATACGGATATTATAAATTGGGGTAAGAAATGTGTAAAGGTAATGTATTACATTTCTGCCTCTGCTTCCGGAAATATAGCCTGTAAAGCATGTGTACGCATTTTTACCAAAACGTGGCATGGTAATGTACAAGTAGACGAAAAAGTTTGGTACTTCTGTTTTTCCTCATTTCCTTCTTATTTCGATTGTTTTCATACACAAGCAAAATAATGGTATGCTAAATAAAGGTGCGTTTTAGATTTAACATTATCAATCAAATAATTAAAATAGTAAACTTAAAATATTTTTTGAAACAAATCTAAGAAATAATCTAATTTGATCGAATTGTCATTTTGATCGTAAAAACATTGTCTGATACTACACCATTTGTCCTATATATCTGACTGTCTGTATATAAAATAACACTACCTATTCTTACATCACTACAATTCAACAAGTTTCGTTCCCTTGAAGGTACGGCTCGGGCAGCGCGTTCAAAGTACTCATTTATCTTTATTTGTAGAGGTCTGGACAACTTCGTGTAAAACTAAGAGCATACATGCGTAGTGTAGTGTTGTAGTGCGTAAGGCACTGTGATTAATATCTTCGCTGTTTGTTTTGGAGTGGTCTGTTTTATAATGGTCGTATTAAACTTTGGTAATTTAAGATTAACATTGTAAATAACTCAGCCCGTATACGTTTCCTCAGTGTTTAACTGAGGAGTTGAATGTTTTAACTAAGTCAACGCACTAAATATCGCCTTTAGGAGAATAACCTAAATTATTAAAACGAAATTATAATAGGAGGAAAAATATTATGAAATCTTCAGTGTAGTACAACGTGTTTCGTGTGTTCCCGGATTTTGGTAACACACTCCGTGCTTCAGGTTTACACAAAGGAAGCATTGTCAATTTATATGTCAATACATGTGTACAAAAAACTCTTCGTTAACATTTGTTAATCAATCATACAAACTTAAGTACCAAAAGAATAAACCCCACGATACTAGTGACATCTTGAGACAGAACCCGCTCACTACATGACAGACCATAGAGGCTATTGTGCGATACGACAAAAGAGCAAAACTATTATATAGCAAAAATATAACGCAATATTTTCGTTCAAACATTAAAATGTAAAGTATAGATCGTAACTCGCTTTGACACTTATGTCCCCAAACAATGCAAACTTGAAAGCCTTTTACGCAAAAAGCAATACACATATTTTGTATGCGTTGCATGAAGCGAACAACGAAATGTTTTCACAAAGGGACTACTATGATTGAGCGTTAAAAGTTGGTTACAATGTACTATAAATGGCGAACCATTTTTCTAAGGGACTGCAATATTCTAAAAGTAAAACTTTTCGTCATTCTGCTGCAGCGAACTCACCGCCACTCTTATAGAAGCAGTTACAACAGCAGAGATAAACGCTGCTGTTTTAAAACATAAGCCGTTCGAAATCAGTGCTCAAGGCTACCAACATTAGCAACGTATTTATCGGTCTAATTTAATGTAAACAGATATGAATCGGTTGCTGATCTGTTATACTAATCATACTTTCACGGAAGGTTGAGTATCCGCTTGCCACGTCACTAGTATAAAAAGTACGAAAATACGTAATCTTGAAGTTTCCCCACAAAATCGGAGTTTCACACAAATGTGTGTGTGTGTCCAATAGATATGTGACACATAGATATGTCACACAAATGTGAGAGTGCCAATAGTCCAAGGAGTGTGTAATACTCCTATAATCGCGGAAATGAGTACTTTCAACACGATAATTCAAAAACCCGCTAATAGGCAAGAACATAATTGAAGCACGAACAAAATATGAAAACCCGCTTATGGGAAAGAACATCAGAAGCACGAAATATTCAATACAAACTAAACTCGACTACGACTCTCGAAGGTAGTTACCTTCGAGAGTCGTAAACACGAGAAAAACGCTCACAGTTACAAACTAAATCAACTCAAGTGCAGGCGAATCGTTGACGACAAAGTGCATCAACAATTATCAAGTGAATAATTTAATTAAAAACTTTGAATCAACTGCATCGCAACAGCCGCGACGGCGATAAATAAAATTATTTCGCTGTTGACAAAAACAACGAGCGCATGTGGATTAAGCTGCGTCGGAAATTCAACGAAACTTCACTGTGGCTTCGTGCCTAGTTAGGTAGCGGCTAAATTGGAATAAACTGATTGTTCTTTTTTAACTGCCAAATATGCATACAGTCAGCTAGACTATATGGTAAGTCACTATAGCATGGATACCTAAAATGAGCAGGAACGAAGTCCTACCTGAAATACAAGATATGAATGAAATACAGATTTAGCTACCCCTGAATACCTTTTATGAGTGTCTCCCTCTCTTACCACGCCTTTCAAACCAGAAAACAGGAGAGGTTTAAGCCGTTGTTATAGAGCATAAATAGGTTTCTGATTGCTAGGAATATGCATACAATACGATTTATAAATATATTTTGGAAAAATGCTTTCATTAAATCATATAACTCTAATACCAAACAGTATATTACATATGTCAAAGAGTATGAACTACAAAACTAACAAATAAAAATAACCCATCGCGTGTACATTACCATAACAATCGAGTTAGGTGTATTTAATGGGCTATTTGCAGTTTATGCTTAATTCCCTTTAAACTAAATGTATACTTAAACTATAACTTTATACATTATTTCAAAAGTATAGAGATAATGTCCCTCGAAAGAAAATAAGTGAAGTTTAGCAGAACAAAGGATCGCCTGCTCTAGACACGTTCTGAAAGGCTTTATTTTGTAAAATGACATTTTAAGGCCCATCAGAGGCGAGCTGTCATCAGAAAAAGAAACTATAACCGGAACAAATATCCACACGACATGTTAAATGGACCTTTGCCGTGAGCAATAGTTCCATAGTAAAGTAAATAAATGTGATATACTCCTACTAAAGATGATAGACAAAGAAATACGTAGGTAGGCTTCGTCCAAATAATCTTGAATTACTCGGTTCATTTTCTAAGGAACACGACCGAAATTAGCTCCCCACTATCTTCAAGCGCCGTAAGTTCGTAGAATAGAAGGTCGAAGCGAAGCAAGCCCTAAAGGGTATTTACGCTAAGCTGAGCAGATAGAATATAAAACGAAGGTTACTATTTAAGTGGCACAGACAAGGGCGCTTTTTACACAATACCGAATTCCCTCAACGGCGAACGACGTGTTTACTGCGCGGTTTTGTTTTCGAGAAATAAAGTGGAATCGCCGCCCCAATTTGCGTCGTCGGTACTCATAAACGATGTAGTACGACCACCGTAGCCGCAAGTATCCCCCCGTAGTCGAGACGGCAGCTGTAAGGGACAAAAGGCGCAATTAATACTAAACAAGCGCGCAACGAAACGGCGCGGTAAGTAAAGTCCGCGTCCATTAGCAAACCGAGTAAAAACGTTTTAAACGCGCCGCGAAACAACGGCGAAACAATTTCGCACCAATCCCGCTGCGAGCAACGTAACGTCCCTGATTTAGACTGTATTTTTAGTTTTGTTCAGAAACGCAAATACAAACAGAATATTTTGTTGTATTTATCTAAACGTGCGCTGTTGATACAACTGTTCTTTATGCTCTGATACACTGTTGCGATCGATTGGGTCCGCTCGCAATGCGTGTCAAACAATGAACTTGCGGAACTTATTTAACAAAATATGATAGAGTTGCGGCAGTATTGTATATTCAGTTTAACTTTAACAGTAGTAAAAACAAACGTAAACGTAATATGCATTTATCTCTATGTTCGTTGATGATACATCTGTTCTTCTAGCTAGTGTAGCTAACAGTGTCGTAATCGATCGAACTCAGACGGAATGCATGTCACACAACTTAGAAACCTCAAATAGGATAGGTGATTGGATACAACCAAACCTAATAGCGTATGTGACGTATTTACCTCATCGTTTATTGTTGATTTGATACATCTGCGTTTTATGCTCTGGTAAATTATTACGATTTGCTTGATTCTTGTGATCATCAAACGAGACTTGCTGAACTTATTTATTTATGACTTACAGCAAGAGTATTAAAGCGCTTCTATATTATTTTGAAATATATGATAGACATACATGATCTAATCAACTTATTTCTCAGGAGAAGCAAGAATGAATTCATATTAAGGAATTGATGATTATTAAATCCTTTAGATTAGATGCTGTACATATACGAGGGTGCGTTTTTAAGTCCGCGGAATGGCAGGGTTGGAGGGGGGATAGCGGGCTCGTTAAGGGCGGTACGTGTTAAGTGACTCATAAATAGTATAAATATAAAGTTTTATCACAATTGCATCATTAGTTTTAAAACTATCGACAATTACACAACTCAATCCGGAAGAAAATTGGAAGTATGGAGAAAATCGAGCATCGCGCCGTTATAAAGTTCCTTACCAAGCAAGGAAAGTCTGTGCAAATCATAATGGAAGAGATGTCATCGGTTTACGGGGACTCTTGCCCTGGAAAAACGATGGTTTACAAGTGGAACAACCTTTTTAAGCAAGGCAGGGATTCACTTGAAGACGACCCACGACCAGGACGGTCTGTTGAGGTGACCATTCCGGAAACGATAGCGGAAGTCGAAAAATTAGTACTGGAAGATGCTCGGCTAAAGAAGAAACAGCTTGCAGAAATGGTTGGAGTATCGGATACAACCATTTTTAAAATTCTGCATGACCATCTTGGCATGACTAAGGTCAGCGCGCGGTGGGTGCCGAGAATGCTCACGCCGCCTCAGAAACAACAGCGCGTTGAATGTTCCCGTGCGTTTTTGAACCTCTGTGGAGAAGATAAGGATATTGTACTGAATCGAATTGTTACTGGAGATGAAACTTGGGTTCACCATTATGAACCTGAGTCTAAACAAGACTCCATGCAGTGGCATAAAAAGGGTACAGCACCTCCTAAAAAGTTTAAGGTGTCACAATCGGCCGGCAAACTCATGGCGACAGTCTTTTGGGATGCAGAAGGTATTTTGTTAATAGATTACAAATATAAAGGTGTCTCTATAACCGGAGAATATTACGCAACAATCTTGGAGCGGTTAAAAGAAGCCATCAAAGAAAAAAGACGAGGAAAATTATCCAGAGGTGTCCTGCTGTTGCACGACAATGCGCCCGTACACAAGAGCCGTATTGCACTGGCTGCCCTGCATAAGGTGGGCTTTGATATTTTAAATCACCCACCCTATAGTCCAGACCTGGCTCCCAGCGATTATTATCTCTTTCCAAAAATGAAAAAAGAGCTTCGTGGAAAGAAATTTTCTACAGACGAAGAAGTAAAGGACGCAATTTCCTCGTATTTTTCCGACAAGGACAAAACATTTTTTATGAGGGTTTAAATAAGTTAATACAAAGATGTGAAAAATGCATTCGTCTTGCAGGAGAATATGTAGAAAAAGAAAAATAATTTTGACATTTTATTTTCGCTCCTTGTCCCTCATTCCGCGAACTTAAAAACGTACCCTCGTATATTGTTTAGGATACTGTCTACAAATTGGTATAAGTAAGTGAATCGCCTCTAGTTCGTGCGCTGACTTTGCTCAATGGTGTCCTACTGGGAACCCCAGCTCAGATATTACGACCTCATCAGCATCTACCATATTTTGTATTATGGCCGGCAAGTTTACCCAAACACCTTCTGGCTATTGAAGCGCGTTAGATATTTCATCTCCGATGTTTTTTTTATTTTTAACGTTACAAATAACTAAATAATTGAGTTCTATGATTGTGATTGTAACAAAGACTTAGATTGTGTTCTATATAAGTTTGATGGTAGCCTTTGAGCTGCAGTCAACTTAACATAAGGTGAACTACGTACATCGCATAAAAAGACAAAATTGCCACTATATTGTAGAGTTTACGACATATTTCATACACTTAACATTCTTGGGGGAATTTTATGTAAATCCTTCCAGTCAACTTGCACTGCACCACATGAAAATTCGATCATGGCTCCCGGGGCTTTGCGTCTGTTACCAGGGGAAAGTTTTTATGAAACTAAAGATGAATATAAAATGCAGGTATAGGTATTTATGTATTTACATACATTTTCTTGCTTCGTTCTTGTGATAAGATTTTTCGGAAACTTTTTTGTAAAGGTAAAAGATGATGATTTTTTAAACACTTTATTCTAAAATGGCGATAAGATATATAAAAATTGTACCTTTTGAATCTGTACAGCAATTATTATTTATTATTATGTATACAAGGAACCTGGACTTGAAATAACAAATGCAAATATTTTAACTCCCATCTAATCAACCCTAATTAGGAAGTCGCGAACACGACCGCGCCTATACCATATTATATGTGAGAACTGAGAACTAAGTTGGAATACCTCATGGGCTAAGTATACACTGACATAACTAAGGCGTTCTTAAAACTGAATCCTGTTATTATCCATCATTTTTTATTTAATATTTCGAAATTACGGGCATAACAATATATCAAGGAGCCATAAGCAAGGACATTGGGTTCCCTTAATAATAATACCGATCATATCAAACTACCTGATTATTATTACATCAAAATTCCTAACATGAGTAGAACTGGAGTCCCCTTTGCGTCTGGACCCCTCACATTTCACGAATTTTATCACTTTATTGTTGTACTAGAATAAAAACATTAGTTTGTCAAAGTAAACGTTAACTGACGCGAAACACACTTCCGAAATATGTAACAGAATTTCGATTAAACATAGTAAGTAGATAAAACATCAAAGTTTTACTTATTCCGCGCAAATCCACTATAAAACCTCTCTAGAAGCGTTGCATATAGTTTTAAAAGCGTCCTGCATTATTGCGTTTTATGGGAACATAAAATGGTGACTCAATAAGTATAAAATGAACGTTCCACACGTAATTTATCTAGTCCACGGCCGTTGGGACATATGTCCTACGACCGAGTATCAATGTGATATGAGTATATAAGCATACATCTACGATCCGAACTCTGAGATTATTTTATAATTCCTCATGTAGGTCGATTTTTATTTTAATCGATTATTATGTTCTAATAATCGATTTTTTATAATGTGTTTTATATTTACATTAATTGATTTTTAATAAATCGAATATATTAATTACGTGTTTAAATCGATTTTTAGAAACAGAATTTCAGATTTTCAGTAAACGAAATAAAAAGCTCGTATCTATGCGAATAATTGTTATTTTATTGTTTAATCCTGATGATTTTTTTATTAAAATAGACTTTTGAAAAATCTATTAATTTATAATAAATAACAATCTATTATTATTTAATCGATTCTTTTCCATTAATCTCACATCCCTAGGCACGTCTGTCATAGGATATACCTTTAACACCCGAATACAGCAGTTCAACACCGATATTATAAGGCAGAAATAGTTGTAGTGATAGTGACTAGTGACGTAGTTGAATCACAACGATTTTACTTCTTTAAATATAGTCTTAAAGTGAAAAAACTATGTTAAGTTCCAAGATGATACTTCAAATTTATTATTCACTAGCTGACCCGGCAAACGTTGTGTTGCTATATAAATAAAAAAATGTTAAGGGTGAACAACCCTTATTACTTAGGAGTGTGAAAAATAGATAGTAGCGGATTCTCAGACCTACTGAATTTGCATATAACATTTGGTGACAATCGGTAAAGCCGTTTCGGAGGAGTACGGTAACTAACACTGACACGAGAATTTAATACATAAGATAACGGTGATACAGATGATTGTCCACTACACTCCACTTAGAACACAACAAAGGTAGGCATTTTCTAGGCAACTTGATCCCATACGAGATACAAAGGACTCCTTATCTGTGCAGTGACAGTGAACAATAACGCACGGCGTACCTACAGCATCCGACACTAATCCCAAGACACTTGAGCTGTGACGTGGTCGTGATCTATAAATTAACGTGACGTCATGTAATCTTGCGTAGTTTATACTAACCGTATGAAGCAGTCATAGCTTTAAGGTGACACATTTTTTTATCCGACTACAGCGCAGCAAAAAGATGGGTTATCCGGTATGTGGGAATATTTGTTCATCTATTACCTCATAACTTCTTATCATAATCTGATAAATAGTTATCGTTGGAAGCGCTTTGGTATTACGCTGGTTTCCCTTCAGACTGTGACGTCACATTAAACTAAGTACAGCACCCTTTAGAGACCATAAAGTCACGAACTAAACAAATATCTTAAATTATGTTATTTTTAATTGATGTTAAGTTGCATATCAAAATAAAGGACTTAATAAGCACCTTTCGTTCCTCCAAAATAACAAAATAATACAAGTAAAAATTCAAACTCTAAAGTATCTAGTCTTCTAAAAGTATCTAGCCCTAAGTAAAACCATAAACCCTTAGAATAAAGTAGCAAGCGACCACGGTTATGCTCTGAACACCATTATAAGAATAATTTCTTGTTTCATACTGTTATACTGTTTATACTGAGTGTAAATTTTACGTAGTCAAATATTAATTGTTATACTTTTATATATTTTTTGTTCCACCTATCAGTGTTAAATTATATGTTGGCAACATTGATAGTACCAGCAACTGAAATATTATACGCGATACGAATGAAGGGCAAAAGTGTTGAAAATAAGAATCTTTGTAGAAACACATTTGGTACAAACATACGTGTAGAAATAAATCAGTATAAAACCTTTATAATGTATTAAGCACATGAGATAACAACGTGTAGGTAAGATCCTAAATAATGGCACAGATTGTAAAACATATACCCTTTTACGGGCGAAAATAATCGAAATTCAGATAGACTTTAGGACTACGCTGTGAATTCTTTATAAGTCTAGATCGACCCCTCCATCTTTTGTGAGGAGCAATATCTCAGGCGCTTCGTACCTATATATTAGGTATGAAAATTCTTCAGCTGCTAAACAATGAAATGCGAGCTGAAATATTAATAGAAAAAGGGATAGAATTTGTTATTACCACTATATACGGTAACGATGAACATAAATAAAGAATATGAAATATATAACTAACAATATAGTGCAATCGTAAAGACGCCAATCATAATCAACGTACAAAAAATACAGTTGACAAAAATACGTAAATCTTTTACACAATCTTGGATAGGTTCAGTCTTCACGCACGTTTATCACCCAGACATATATCACGACAATTTATTTAACATTGCGTGCCCATCATCATATTTTAGTATTCTGATTAACTCCATTATCATTCATTAGACGCAGTGGATCGAATAGAGAGCAATAAAACTTGATTAGCTTTGATGTGAAATCGGCGAAGTTTTATCGTGCGTATCTCCACAAAATGGCGGACATGTAAGTGACAACAAAATGGCGCCTTGATTTCGCACGAACCGTAATGGAAGAGGGGTAGGACAGATTTTTAGTGGCTTGACAAGGGTTACCGGACATCATTTCGTGCAATTTACGGAAATAAAATATAGATCGATCGCATCGGGCGTCAGCGGGCTCACAACGATATTCCATTACGGGAGCGGACGCGGAATATCAAATGAGAGTGACCCTCATATCTCCTGCCTGATAGGTGGCTGGGATAAGATCATAATTGTATGGGTATAACACTTAACTGCACTGTATAAATAGAAGTATATCACCCTTAATCTTCGTAGTAGAAATAGTAGTACATATAATAATCCGTAGTCTACACATTATTATACCACTGCTGGGCATGGGTCTCCTCTCAAAGTGAGAGGTATACAGGCCTAGTCTTGCGCTTTTTCTAGATTTACTTAAATGCCTGATATAGGTACGCATTATAAGACATCGAACTAGATTAAGCAACCTTTAAAAATAAACAGCCTTATTTTGTTTGTCTGAGGGACAATTTATTTCTACGATTGAAAGGGTTTAGACACAAAGCTATACAATTACGAGTAACAAGTCAAATAAAATTCAGCAATTTAGTTTAATGTTTCGCCGTATCCAACAATGTTTGAACCCTAATTATGCGCAAATAAATGGGCACACAAAATAGGTCTCTTTTTACAACAAACTTATTTTTTACGTGGAAACTGGATCAATCAGCCTAGTTTTCCTCGCCTCGTAAAATGGAAAATAAATATTTGTTGTAAAATGTTGCTGCAGAGGAAATTATCGCCAATTACATGGCAGTATTGTGCTACTTTCAATAGCCAAGGATATTACAACAAACTCCCGGGATATTTCGTTATTACAAATAACTTTTATCTAAAAGTATGTGATCTACCTACCAAATACTTTCGGTGTTACCGATAGACATTACTATTTTAAATTCTTTGTCATTAGAGTAGGTACCTACTCTCAAATCCTTTCAGACATTGTAATATTCTTCTCCTTTTCTCAACTTTTAAGTGGATATTATGTTCTGTTACTCCTTAACTAAATCTATCTGTATTCACATTCATATAATATAACACGCGTATTAATACCGAAATGTGGCAATAATCATAATCGACGAGAACCCATCAAGAACAGCTCATCTTAATAGCTCAATCAGTTGAAAATTATATCAACTAGAGACACTCCAGTGCCTAAGATCGGAGATTCGGAAACGGAAATTAAGTTCGTGTAACCCAGAAGGTAATTAAATCAGCACCATTAACGTTGCAGATGCTCCAGTTGGGGCTGAAATGAATGGAGCTAATTCGGTGAATATATTATCTACGGCGCGTGTTGGAACATTCTGTGGTCGTACGCCTCTACAAATCGGTCCCTCTGAATGGATTGAACTGGGATGATGACGTATTGACAAGCATTCACTCAATTGAACATTTTGAGCATACATTCAGAGACCCGGTCAAAGTATTTTCACTGAACAATTTTACGGTGGAATTTGTAGTTTTTATTTCAACGAATTCATAGAAAGAGGCATATTGAAATTAGTCAACTGATAGAAACTGCGATAAGATATTCATTACAATTGAATGAGAGTGAGAATATTCTCAGTGATTATAAAGAGAAGTTCTCTTAAATTGAAGTTAAGAAAACTAAATTCCCTAGAACTTGGCTCGATTGTATTCTTGCTAGTCGTTAATAAGAAAGTTAAAAATATATTCTTCATATAATATCGAGTCATAAGCCTCAATCAATAATATCTAATAGCTCAATACGGTCCAGTGACCGCAATCGGCAGATGAAGATTGGAACAATCGAACAACGACAGGCCGACCGCTAGGACGTATTAAATATTGATTTCAATATTGCATTCAGCTTAGTATGTTTTTTTTCTTAAAAATAGTATTGGCGCTTTTGATCTTTTGATCTTTAACTTGTTTAGACTGAACTTTTTGCGCAATTAGAAAATTAATGTTTTCATGTAACATTTTTAAACACTGTAATGTTCTGTTTAAATCATGGCGCAAAAGGACACTAAACCTGGTGTTCCAATTCATCCAGACTTTGTAAAAACATAAAAACACCTTAAACAAGACTCCAATCTTATTTGGTTAATTACAGATGTAATAAAGAGAATCGTACGCTTATTCGCCAGCTCAATTATATTAAAAAAAAAAAGTTGTTCTAAGAGAGTTGAAGCAAGTACGGATTAGGTGCCAACTCATTCGGCAACAAGCCACCGGAAAGCCAACGGGTTTAACGTAACACAATGATAACCGCGATAATGCTTGCGGGTCCTTGGAGACCACGCATCACGGAAGCACTTATGAAAAGGCCATTAGTGGTGACACAAACACGACGCTTGATCTTAATCATGATCAGATTTTCAAGTTTATCAAGTGAAGATAATAATTTAGTATTTATTACCTTGTATTATTTGGCTATAATTTTGTATTTTTACGTTACGTAACGTTTGCCTGACAAAATTTTGTCCGAAATAATCCTTTGTTCTAATGATGACCACTTTTAGGCCATTACTATTGTTGTTTTTATTAATATTGATTGTATTAGTTTAAGCATATTAAATTGAGACAATTAGAATATTTAAAGTATGCCATAGTCATACACAATTATCCCAGACTTAAATTGCGTGATCCGTCAACAACTACAGCTATTTGGGGGTTCAGGCAAGTTGCTTTATCGAATTTTAAGTTGGTAATGCCGGTACCTTCCCTAATGGACGGTACTTTATCACGGTCGCCGTCTTAGCTCACTGAAGGTTGGTAGTATCTACTAATCCGGGATCACGTGACGCAGGTGTACGGATCCCGAATGGCTGGAGCCGATCATTTTACTGCCCACTTTATCATAGTGTAGCTAGCCTCGAGTTTCAGTATCTCCATCTCTCATCCCCGTTTGTGTATGACAGAGATAGCGTAAACTATAACAACTGCTTGTTAGCGCAAAGCCCGTGGATTTGCAGCTGAGCAGGTACGTTCTTCTTATGTATCGTGAACACTTTATGGATTCTTCGTATAAAGTTTTATGTTTTGGGGCATCTAATACGTATAAATCCCTTGGATTATTCTTATACTTGCACAATGTAGGTACAAGGTACAATTTTAGCGCTTAATTTGAAAAATCAACCCAAACAAATTTTAAGATAAATGAACATCAATTAGTTTATAATATTAATAACAAGCAGATTTTATTCAGTCAACAATCACTATAAACGGACCGTTGGACTATCCCTGCGAATAGATTGCAGATTCTGCAACGTAGCCTGCGTGCCACGTCCCATTCGTGGCGAGTGCTTCCGCAAATTTATCAATCCGCCACACCACCGACACGCCCGCTCTGACCTCTTGCACCGAGATTTAAACTGCACTGGGATCGTAAAGGAAACATTACACTACAATATCACCGTACACGATGCCACTGCATGCATATATTGCTGATTGCTTCTAAGCTATCTAGAATCTGTTCTATTCTATTTATCACCTTTACATTGGTAATAATAAAATATAATAGTATTTCTTACGCTTAAGGTGGTTGCATTTAACGTGTGTAAATTTATTTCATCAATATTATATCGAATTTATTACACCGAGATTTAAACTGTACTGGGCTCGTAAAGTAAACATTACACTACAATATCACAGTGCACGATGCTACTGTATGCATATATTGCTGATTGCTTCTAAGCAATCTAGAATGTATTGTATTCATGGGTGATAATAAAAATATATTGTAGTAGCAATACCGATTGCAATCTAGGATCCAGTTTATTAATTTTTAGGGCAATAATAACATTAATTCTATTTTGTGTCTTAATATACAGGTATGCAAGTATCATTTTTTGAGCTTAATATAAATATTAATATAAATACTATAATTGAAACAGCTTTTGCAACCTAAATTATCTATTTTCTTTAATAATAAGATATTTAGTTTTATATAAATAAGTTTTACCATATTCTATATCGAGATTTAAACTGCAATGTGATCGTAAAGAAAATAGTACATTACAATATCACACAAACAGTAATATGCATGAATATTTCAGATTGCTTTGTTTCAATTTAGTTTTTCTGTGCTAAGTAATACTACCTTTAAACCGAACATTTTTAAAACATAAACATATTTTCATTAATAAAACCTCAAAATCTCCTAACATAATTTATTCACTAACAATAAACATATAATAATTATTGTTCCGTCATAAATCAAAAACAATAAAGTCCTTCATACCTTTATTATTATTATTATTGTTAACTAGTTTACAGTTTACATTGTACTGAAGTCTGCAATGAACGAATATTACACAACATTGTACGTAGCGGTAATGTAATTTGTGTTGTAGCTTTAAAACTTCATGAAGCTATAAAGTTATTGTACTCGTTGCTAAAACTATAAGAAATGATGAACAATTTAATTTAAGGAAAAGTAGTATAAGAGACTAATACAGAGTATAGATTAAATGAAATGAAAACAATTATGTTTCAAGACTACCAAATGTTCAATCTAATGGATTGTGGCAAACTATAGTTCTATAGGGAATAGTGAAAATAAATTTATGAAATTAAATGATAATGTTAAAAAAGGTTTACGTAAAAAACAAAATATAAATAAAGCATAAGATTTTATGAAAATAAACTAAATGAAAGAAAATACAATATTCTAACTATGAAACATTAAATAAATTTAAAACTACTGGGGAATTGGGTTCTCTTGAGTTCAGTTTTGAATTCATTTCTTCAAGACAAGTACGAGCAAGTTCATTCCTGCAAAATAAAGCTCTTGTTGTAATAAAAGTAATTCATAATAACTACGTACTAGTTAATATGAGGATAAAAATTATTCAGTTGAAAAAATTAAGTTGCCTGATGGTGGTAAAATGTCTACTTAGAATTTTTCAAGTTTTCAATTAATCAATAAAATATTTATTTTTTTAGTATATATAGACTTTTTATAATGGCCGTTATTTAATTGTATTAACAATAAGGATATAGTAAAATGTTTCATAGGGTAGCGTTAACAAAAATGTCTTAACAAAAAATACAAAGGAACGTCAACAAAATAATAAGCCATAAATCCGGTAATTCGCTAGAGCACTTGTCGTCAACACAGGATCCCCAGACGCCTTTGTGTCTGACGTTACGTTTAAACAGAAAGCCATTTCGGCAACACACAGGGCAGCCGAGCAACGGACAACCAACGGCGAGCCGATTCATTTCCCTGATGGCAACCCATTACACCGGTCAAGATGGATGGATAACAAACCGGCAATTACACTATAAACACAATGACAATTGAATGTTTTCACTAATTGAAAAAGCCGCCCTCGATCCCGCCATCGATTCTGAAGCACTATATGAAATGAAAGTTACTGTGGAGTGCGTGACATGACGGCTCGTTTGATATATTAACCATCGACTTTACGAGTCCAGGTGACGTTTATTAATCTAGTGGGCAGCGCGGAGTTGCGTTATGAATTAAACGAATAGTGCTAAGTTATGAAGTGCTTTCATAGGGAATTTGTTATTTTATAAGAGCCATCGATAAATTTGGCGAACCCGGATTCCCAAGTGGCTAAAATATCTCGGGGCTAAAATATCTAACATAGATGATAAAGTTCACATACTGTTGAAATCATTATGAAGCATTTGTCGCTAAGGCATGATCATTGATCATTTCTAATTTGCACATAAAACCGAAATACATATTATGTCATGAATTTGAACCTTTTCATCCAGCGTGAAGTTACTGATAAAAGATTAGAGTAGTAAACAGTAAATAAATATTGATAGCTCGCTTAAAACTCCCGTTGAAATGACTAAAACTTAAACGATAATGGCGGAATTAGCAAGTTTGCATCACTTGGCAAAGAATCCTAATCATAATAACTCAAGATCGTATCGTGCGGGGCAGGCGATGAACAAAAGACGGCGGCAACAATGGCGCCCCATCCCGGAGCCCGAGAGGCGCGCTAACAAATTACCAGCCCGCAGATAACTAAGCAATATTAAATCATAGTAATTTGTGGTCCGGAGACGCAGCCCCTTTTCTAACAAGCTATCTGACTAGACTTCTCAAGATATTATTGTTACTTTTTCTCCCCGATTACCAAGATAAGCCGCTCTTGCGGCCCGAAAAAACTGCAATACATTACAACGTTTAAAGGGAAATTTGGTGTTCTTAACAATAAAACCGAATTTTTTTCAAACAAACCTAGTCTAAGAAACTGTAGGTAAAATTAATATAAATAACGATATCCAGCTTTATTTAATAACTCAGCGTGAAAGTGCAATTTCGCCGCTCATAAAACAAGAAACCGGCGGTGTCGGGCTCGCTGGGTGCAATCGCATCTTTTCACTGTTCCTTCGGCGGCGCATTAGCAATTCCAACCAGCGCAATACTTGCTAGGAAATTGTAATATTTAGTCTTAATAAAGCTATTCGTAACGCTGAATATCCGGAGCGGGCGTGCTGGTGCCGCTTTGCGACTCGCCCGAGGCGGGGCACCTCGCACCACACTTGAATTTACGACAAAGCTTTATTCGCAGACAAGCTAGATTTTAGCCTATTCCATAGAGCGCTTTATATGCATCCGCACGAATGTGAATAGACGTTCAACTGTAGTTAATTGAAACGCTATCAAAGCGACTGGAAGGATCGAAACGAACGATGAAAATTGTAACAGCAATAAATTTTACGTCAAATCATCTGAAAGCGATTCATGCCATGTATTTTATTGGAAGCGTAGTGTATACTTAAATAATGTACCGATAGCCAACAAAATGAACCGAATTGCTTACTATAAATTTATCGGCAATCGCCCCGCGGACAATGGATACTTTGCCCGTGGGTCCAACGGTGTCATTTCCAATCTTTAATATATTTTAAAGGCGAAATCCCGTGCCAAAATGTTTTAATTCAGCACTCATATGGCGGGACTAATGTGGCGTGGGACTCGCGAAATAGTGCGAAAAATGAAGCTCGCTCAGTTCATATGGAGCATTAAATCGAGCTCTCCCGTGGAAACTCTTTTAGATGATGTACTTGAATTTTAAAACGTCATAAAATTTTGCTAGTGGAATATTTTCATTAAATGGTATTTTTGTCATAAAATCATTTTTAATCTGGCAGATGCCTCCGAAATTGGCTTTTTAAATTAAAATGTTCGTCTAGTTTTACCGATTAACCTATTTTACGATACGGAGACATTAACGTATGGAAATAATTGGGACTATGTAAGATAAAATTTTAAACGATATCATATGGTCATTATGGTCCTATATCTTAATAAAAACTTATTTCTTTCAAACTGGATAACCTCGAATCCATGTCATAGATCCGCTTGCTACTTCGCAGACACATAACAAATAATACATAGGTAGCATTTTGATCCACGATACATGTTTATTTGTATACTAAGTAAGTTATGGAATTAATAAAATTTATGTACTGAGTATAAAATTTAATCACGACATCTAACGGATTCACTCAGAAATACGTACTCCTCTAGCACACGTTCTAAAAACGCGGCTGAACAACGCCATCTATACGAGGGTGTCAATACTAGATAGTCCGGTAGACTACTAGCTTTCGTTTCAACTTTCACGTGGTGCCCTCTAGTTCAGTATAAGAGTATACTTAAACCAACGCCATCTAACGAACGTTTGAATATTTACAAGAAACTTAGAAACGAACCCGAATTCATCCTGCTTCCTACAGGTACCGCTTATTTTAATTCCGTACTTCTTCAAAAGGTGGCGCTGTATTCAAAAACCAGCGATTGTGATGTGTATAGAGATATTTAATTTGTAAATTCTTTAGCAAAAGAGCTAACTTGTATAAACTACTTTTTATGTTTAATATAATTAAGTATACAATAAAGATAGAGAGTAATATTTAATAAGTATTGTACTCACGGGTGTGGTTTCGAGGTCCATCTTAAAACCTCTCGGCACAGCAACTAAATGTCTGAAAAGATAAAAATATACAAATTAAAATAAATTTTACGTATATTAATTATTGCTTAATAATAATTATGGTACTGTTAAAATTGATTAAACCTAGCAAATTTGTTATTTCTGGCAAGGACAGCATTTAGTGGTCGATCCTTTTGGGCACTGATTCTATTCTCATAATGAGTGACCAAGTCTTAAGCCTTAACATGACCATTGAATTTTTTTTTTTAACATACGGAGATGAAGCTTTCCCCATAATATTTTTCTTTAACCTTAAAGCAAAAATAAGTATACAAATAAAATATACCTAGCAAAACTTAACGAATCATTTCATTATTAAATAATGTACCCAATTACATGTAGATATTTAAAATCAAATTACAGTTATCGAACATGAAGTGATTATTTTGAGTGACGTTTTTGTGGATTACGCTTTAAAAATTAAATCAATTAATGGAGCGTATCCCAAAAAAAAACCAATCAATTTATTTAGTAGACATTTCCTTTCATATTTCGATGTGCCATAATAGTATTTATTATTGGGCGTCGGAAGCGATATTTCAAATTAAGCAATTGAGACCGAGAACTGGCAATAATTGCATTGGATGAATGACCGTTTCATCAGTGTTTTTGTGCTTCGGTGGGCACGTGGGTTATAGTTTTTATCAATGCTAAATTTATGCAATGTGAGCAAGTGATAGCCTCATCAAATCAAATCATTTTTTAAATCAAAATAGTTTCTTCACAGTGCGCTATTTGAATGTCAATACAACCACCACCACTTTAGGTTTTTTTTTTTATAATAAAGGAGTAGTAGACGAGCATGCAGTCCACCTAATGGTAAGTGGCTACTGCCGCCCATGGACATCTGTAATCAACCCCAGATAGTATTCGACATTCCTACCTGAGGTCGGCCACAGATGCGCCGCTACCCCTGAGGACAAAGCTGGAACGCCTCGGAAAAGTATGTCTCCCTTACCACACCTTTCAAAACGGAACACAGCAGCGCCTAACACTGCTGTTATTAGGTAGAAATAGGTGTGGCGGTTGTTCCGCCGGAGTCGAACCACAAAAGGTTCTACCACCTTCAAAGGAGAAGGAGAAGGTTCTACCTCCTTTCGTTAAGGAGAGAGTGGCGAAAGAAACTTCATAACACACATCTTTTTTAATACTTGAAACACGGCTTCTCGATCGGAAGGGCCTATGTTCGACACCCAGGCACTCACCTCTGATGCTTCAATTATGTGCCTATTTGGACTTAACTATCACTTGCTCTAACGTTAAAGCCTAGGAAACATTAAAAACATAGGACTTCAGGCTAACTAGCGTTTTACGATAACACCACGCGTGTTTTTTTGCATATGTAAAAACAAAAGCAATTACCATTAAACGATTGTCATCATGCCTGTTTATCGAACTATTCAGTATATTTTATGATAATAGACGTTACAACAAAACAGACTAACACAAATATATAAATGAGTACCGTTTCTCATTGGACGTGAAAAAAGAGGTGTTCACAGATCTCTGTACCATTAATTCTACTATTGACGGTATCCGTGGAAATGCGCTATGACATCTGTCCTGTTTTTTGTCCATGAAAAAAACCGTTTAATTGAAATCCCTATTTCTTCCACCCTACTCCATACTTACTGGTACAGATGTAGTTAACTTGAACTCATTCCGATCCGAGCGCTTAGCCGTAGCACCAACTGAGTCTAGACAGCCAACTGCCTTTATTGTAACGCCGATAATCCTAATCGAGAAGATTCGCCGTTTATGGCGGTTCAACTTGTTTAAACTCTTGTACCATACACAGCGAGTGTCGATAATGTAACAATATGGAAAATTGACAATGGTAGTTAAACCTTATCATTGTAAATTACATGAGTATGAGAATCATATTGTTCTTATCTAAACAAATATAGCATTTATACCAATAAACTTATTTCTACGAAACTTTGGTATAATACATTTTAGAAGCTCCTCGATTAATAAAGAATCCGACTAGCTTAATAAATAGAATAGATAAATATACTTTTCACGTCTCATATTAAAAATCTCTAAAAATAAATTTCACAAAGAGATCTACCAATATGAACTGCATGTTCTAGGATTTTTAGAATAGTAGTAGAATGGAAGCCAACAATTAAATTAGCACTGTTTAGTTCTGTCAATACTTTAATGATGTTTATTTATTTTTGCTATCTCGTAAGACTAATCCTCGCTCGTCGCCATGAGACGGGTACCTTACGTTTTTCTAATGTTCCGAACAAAAACATTAATTGACATTGCCATCCTGTAACGTTGAGATCAAAGAAGGCGATAGAAAAATAAGAGGGTGTAAGGTTAAAGGAAATGAATGTCTTGCTCTAACATTCTAGCAGCATTTCTCTTTTTGCTAACTAGTCTCGTTTTTATGTTTGAAACTGTTGACTGTCATATAGGTAAATAAGAACGTTGAAAGACACTGTACCCTTAGTATGAGTTTTTACAAAAATGACTGTTTTGGTATTTGTTTACGTATTTGCACATACATTTAAAATCAGCGCCCCTAGCGGATTGTATCAGAACTGATTGGATATATATGGGAAATACGTAAACAAAAACAGTCACTTTTGTCAAAACGTAAAATTTCATCTGTTGACTGACATATAGGTAAGTAAGAGGTACTCGTAATTTCGATTTGCGATTTTTATGTACTGTATGTAGTGTGTATGTCAAGTCGTCTTTTTTAATATATTTTACATAATAAGATATACCTTCACAAATATTTTAAATGCATATTAATACATTATAATTGTTAGGCAGACACCTCTCATGCCTATGTACAGCCATTCAAAGTCTCAGACATGGGCCAAGGCAGACGAAATCATACTTTCTATACAATATTTTTTCACGCACGGTGCGTATCCGCGCTGTTATATTACAGCAGATATAAAATACTATAATAGACAATGTATTGGGGACTTATTTCTGGTAGGATACGCGCCTGACATGCTCTGTAGATAACATTAATAACTTAGTCCTCAAAGATACTAACTCTAATCCAATCAGAAGTTAATTACATATATTAATCCATTGAAGTGGTAAACGACAACTATCGTTATACTCGTATTTAGGTTATTTTCCGTAAGCCGCTAAGGATCTAAAGCACCCGTCCTCAATATAATAAGACTTGATACACCACAGTGACGCAGCAAGAATTTCGGGACGGAACGAACATTTAGTTGAGAAGTTCGTCCGCAGGCAGAGTAAATATTGCACAGAGGCGAAGCGTCGTGTAATCGCTTTGTGAGAACACTGTAGCAGGATTGTTAGGTGTAAGTTAAATTCCCTGTAGTTCCGGGAGTAGAATAAGACTACGGTGTCTGCTGTCTGTCGTAAGAGGGGACTAAAAGGGGCTTCCGGGGTTGCGGGTCGTAAGAGTGGGAGCTCGAACCGCCCGTCAGCGACCTGGCTGTATGTGTGGTCGTATTTGAAGGTTTCCCCCTCGTAAAAAAAAGGTGTAAGTTAAATTATCTAACCGAATAAATACTACATCTTATATATTAAATTCTCGTGTCACAATGTTAATTACCGTATTCCTTCGAAACGGCTTTACCGATTTTCACCTAATATTATATGCATATTCTCTATCGAATCGGTCTGCGAATCGGCTACTATCTATTTTTCATACCCCTAACTGATAAGGGTTGTTCACAATTTCGATTTGTAGACTTTCCAAATGGCATTGAATTTATAACATGTTTGTCGAATCATAAGTTTTTACTTATATTCGAGATTTTAAATTCTAGATTAGAATATTTAAAGTAACTTTAAATGTTTCGTATAACTAGGATATATTGCCATGATACTTTTTAAAACTGTGGAGACTTTTCGATTGGAAGACATTTCGATTATAGCGATCACAGAAATAACTTTTTCTATTTCCAATGATGTAGGATGTTTTCTTACTAAAGTAATAATCATATGATGATATCACTCTTATTATAATAGAATTTAACCACCCTAACCACCCTAAAACCTAGAAAGAACTTCGTAACCGAACGAACATTTAGTAGAAGAATTTCTTATTTTCTTTCTTTCAAATTCGTCCGCAGGCAGAGTAAACATTGCACAGAGGCGAAGCGTCATGTAATCGCTTTGTAAGAACACTGTAGTAGGGTTCTCGCTTTACTATTATAGGTTAAATGTTCTCTCCGGCTAAATGCTTACTCATTATATAGGAACAAAATACATAAGAAGTAAATTCAATCTTACCTTTTTTAGGCTTTTAAATGACGTGAAAGATTAAGGATGACTTTTTTATCGAAGTCTATAGCAAATCTATGCTTCTCGCTCCCACTAAACGCTCAAAAATACATACAGAGGCATATTGTGGTAAGAATTGTTTACTCATCATCCTCATTTCTGTTCCATTGCTAGGCACCGGTCTCCTCTCTGAGTAGGAAGGGTTTAATTAAGACACTCCTTTACGCTAGTCAAGTGTTTGGTAAACTTCACACGTAATAGAACTCTTTGCAAAACGAGGCATGTAGGTTTCGTCAGAATATGTTGCTCGGATTTAGAAGTTCCCTTAAATACAACATACTTAAGTAATCATTCTCAATATAATAGCATTGAATACAGCGCCACAATGACGTAGCGGGAACTTCGGAGCGCACATTAAGTAGAGAAGTTCGTCCGCAGGCAGAGTAAATATTGCACAGAGGCTTCGTGTAATCGCTTTGTGGGAACACTGTACTACATAGAATATGTGTGTCAAACAACTTATAACGTCCTTAGCCCTCTGAAGTTCTAGTATTCTACATAATCAGCGAAAATGTTATGTAGGTAACCTGTTTTTGAAATCAAGAATCATTTTTACATAAAGTAACTACTTTTAAACTAAATTTAATCTAATTTTCAATAAATATAGATTATTCTTCGTCTCATTTACTCATCGGAAATAAAGTAATACATAGTCTGTTAATCAACAATATTTTTCCTTTAGAAGATTAGCTTAGATTTATCGGAATCCCTGGAGATCTTGAATAAACAAAGGAGAAAATGAGATCAAGATCACGTTTCTGTGAATAAACTTGAGAAGCGGTCATTATTGGATCTCTTGTACGTAAAGTATCAAGATACTTCATGGAAATTTGAGATAAACCTTAATCGTCTTGGAAACATCCGACATAAATCAAGATTTAATTTTCCTATGAAGAATTGATTTTGGTTTTAAAATGTAAATTTCCTTTCGATTACTTTTTTAAAAACTTATAAAAAACAACTGCTAGAATATAGCCTATGAATTAGACCAATTTCAATTCATATTCTTCAGACTCCCACAATTTAGACGAACCCGACAAAACATCACATGTTAAAATCCGTCACGCAGTTTGGGCTGTATGGCCTGCCAAGGAATGAGACATACAAACAATTATGCGCTCGAAAAAACATCCCCAGTTGTATAAAAAATGGATAGATGTATAAAAGTAAAACGTTAAAGTGAATCAAAATACCACACTTCTGGAAAAACATTAAAAATATAATCACACATTATATGTATTAACAAACAACACAAAACCAACCGTCTCTTGACTGAAAGCTCTCAACGGGGCGTGCAAGACATCTAGATACAAAAAAACGTGTACGAGCGCTGGTTCTCTGCAAGTCTTCTCAAGACTTGAGCGTGTCTACTGTCTACGACATGTGTAATGGGGGAAACTACTTACGTAGACGTCAATTACAGCGTACATTATATGCGCACGTAATAAGACTCGTATCTTCAATACGCGGACTTTTAGATATTTAACGTGAGGACAGTATTTAACTGTTGAAGACTTCAAAAAATGCTAAATATGCGACATAAAATTGACACAACACGAAATTCCAAAAGTAAAGCGTAAAGTAATTTGGATCTATTAATTTTCTACATTTTTAGTTACTTATAGAAAATTTAACGCTTCATGTGCAATTTTCATTCCTAATATAGTAGCTACATAAATATCCATGCAGTTTGAAAAAAATCCACTATAAAAATTGCTTGTTAAAAGTACTTGACTTAGACTTAGGATATTATAAACTAAATCTAAATTGTTTAAGCTTAGAACCCTACATTGAAACCCTACACAGATGTGCCCGTAAACCTTTTCAAATTATGGTATGCTATTCACTATATACCAGTATTGGGTTAAGGCATAAACCTTCGGATGACTATCTTAAACTATCCAAGAAAATAAGCATGATTTGCTTCTTTTACTTTTATTATAGCATCCGTTATAAAAACTTTTCTCTTACAAACTAAACTTATAAGAAGTTCAGGGCTTGATAGCGACGGTATTACTAATTGGAAGACGATAAGCTTTTTACAACAATAGTGTTTTTTAATCCGACAAGCTTAATCGTTTTAGTTTCTTTAAAGCAATCTTGGAAAATGCTATAGAGATGGAAGTTAAATAATCTTTTATAACATTTACCAATATAAAAGGCGAATAAATTGATACTTACCAACATCAAGAAAGAGCCTTTACTTATGATACAGAAGCAGTAGATATTACAATCTTTAATAAGCGTTGGCAAGTAGCATAATAACCTTACATGATACTCACAATATTGACAAGTTTCAGTTTGACGCTAATTGGAACCATATCGATTCGGAGAAAATGATTTTACTAACAGCTTTATAACGTAATAGAATATAACATGATTGCTGAGAAATTGACAAATGACAAACTATAATTAGTGTAATCACTATATTACTAAGAGCATGTATTGTGTCTTTACTTAAGCAAACATTTGAAAATATTTTGAGGTCAAAACTCTAGTTAATCAACTAATATTGAAAGTGGGAGAACCCTTTGTGATTTGAAGACAGTGTTAAGTGCTACTATTTAGTTTTTTGAAGGGTGTGGTAGCGAAGACATACTCATCCGAGGCGTTCCAACTTAGCCTTTCGGGAGTAGCAACAAATCTGTCACCAACCTCAGGTAGTCCAATCTGATCTGGGGTTCATCAAGTAGGTACACGTTTCATACTTCGATATTTAAAATAAAATCTAATATACGGACATAGAATATATATCCAGAAGTGCATACTTTTGTCACTAGAAGCTGTATGAGTCATCGGTTTGAGATATCGACGTAATTCGATATTTCAACTAAGGCTTGATTCAGTATTGTTTGTTGCGAAAATGGGGCTTAGAACAAACCGCAGTGTCAAAATTATTTTATTGGCAACATTGTGTCATACAATTTACAATTGTTTTAGCTATTGTCCTCTTATCTACTATTGATTGTACTAAAACGTAAGAGCAACGCAGGTAATCAATAAGCACGCAGTGTGTTACCAAACGCACCCAGTACTGCATAGACGAGAAGACGGAAGCTGTTCGCAACACCAAAGTGTAGGCTCTCGTTCGGGAAGGAGTCTCCCTTGCTTAAAGCAGTGATACTGCTCAACGGTTTACTGACTTGGAACCCAGCAGTAGATGTTTTTTTTACACCAATTGCCGTATTTCGCAGGACGGCAGGGGAATTTCTCGAGAAGCTTGACAAACGAATTAGATAAATTCTGTTATGTTTGCCTAAGCTATGTATATAAAGTTGAATAAATAAATAAATAAATAAATATTACTCGAATGGTTTCAGGGTGTTTTTTCCCCTATTATAACATAGATATTAGTTGTTATTAGGTGTTATTTACAGAAACAAACTTATGGAAAATATTCCTTTCAATTATATGACGATTCAATTCCTATATTGGACATAATATTTTTGTGTGGTTAATTTTTTTGTAAGTGACATGTTATTGCATCACTGACATAATCGTAGATGCCTCATTACCTTTAATAATTACTTTAGGGTTCATTGATCTTACAGAAATTAAAACAATGAAGTTTTATAAAAGGGTCGTTCATTACAGGGACCTTTAAAATTACGTTTTATGTATAACCGTTCACATTTTGCAAACACCTATGCGACTGAGTCGTCAAAATACTATGTTAATAAAAGTTTCATGATTGTAATCATCGTTTAGGAAAAACAGCTTTGAATTGGCAGATTACTAGCACTAACATATTCATCAATCGTCTCCTTTCATAGCATTGTAATAATAGGGTCAAAAACCTAGGGACATTTCCACGAGGCGGACTGACCGAATTCGCGAAGCGCGTAGCTATTTCTCTGTAAGCTTATCTACTTCATAAATTTTCCGAGCAAGGTCATTGGCATGAAATGCTGATAGGCAATTTCTTATTACGTACATTACACGGATTTCTTGGATTAAGAAATTGGTAGGTTTAAATAGTCCGACCAAAATTGAACTGGAACCAAAGCATTAAAAGTAGAGTATCTATGCAAGATTTAATAAGTTTTAAAATCAATATTCCCGTTCTGCTCTTCATATTGTACACTTCCCTGTTTCACAAGTGATCAATTTGGGATTTCTTGTTTTTGTCCCACATTAGGCATAACTTTAAAAATTCGCGACTTCATAAAATTCGTTGAATCGCTAAATGTTATACTTACAACTAAAAGATTACCTTTTAGTTTTTAACCATTGTTAAGACTGAGCATATTTCCGATTTAACAAAAAAAAAACATATTTTGTAAGACTTCATGTAGATCGGACAATGGTCTTCCCAGTTCTTCCGGCACCCTTGTATCTCGCAGAACACGTTTCAAGCCGTTCACGAATTGCCAATTACAGGTTCCTTGATATTGTCCAAGACCCCGTCTAGTCAATAGAATTTCGGCAAAGGTCATTGCTTCGAGGATCGCTAAGCAGTTTCTCATTACAGGCGCGCCTCCGATGCCCAGTCGAGCGCAAATTCGCTTTGCGGCAGCTTATTGTTGTCATGCCCGTTGGCTTTCACATGGGCTTGCTGTGTATGTTATAAACATATTCCTATTACGTAAACGCGACCGATTGCGGTTACATGTTTGTGAAAATTCTGCCATATACCTAATTACCTATCTATATACCAGTGGCGCTGTTTGGACATTATACGAAACTGATATACAGAAAATTTTGTTTCAATTATTAGATCTATTTAACTTAAAAATATTTTTAAACGGTCACCTTATTGAATGGATATGAATAATGATATCTTTATATGACGTTAGTACATTACATTTGTACTGTAGATTTAATTTTAATTTATAGACGAAATAAATAATGTGTATTCCTTGATATAATTTCTAGTTAAGACTAAACTACAATTTCCTTCGATAATGGGAATCTTTCATACAACAAAAACATATACATCCAGTATAGGATGCAATTTATTCGCTGGGACACCAAATAACACAGAATTTACACGTCCAAGCGTTCTGTCTCATCCATCATCGTACAAAACGAAAGGGACGGACGGCATTATTCTGAGAACGTGTGAAATTCCAACGGAACAATGCGCATTTCCGCGCGAATCGGCCACCATCTGACCCACGTGACCCGCTGTCAGCGGCTCGAGGTGGAGGTTGCATGGTCAATCGCCAGGCTAACGTGCTTACCGCTAATTGGCTTAACGGCAGTCATCACACCAGGACAATGAGGTGAGCTTATCGGATATACCGCAGAAAGGACAGTAAGTTGACGGTCGCGGTGAAACGTAAGCTTATTAAAGGAATGTGTGGTAAACAAAGGCAAGGGGTTATTTATACATTAGTGACGGATTATTAAGCAAATAAATATTAAGTCTTGATCATTTAGCACATATGAAACAAAATTGAAACTCTTTAGATAAAAAATTGATATAGAATTAATATCAGGAGATCTGCTAACTACGCTAAATCATACCCCATTAAAAACAAGGAGACGAGACGACAAAAAATTAAAACATCAATCGAATCTCAAATCTCGAATGTTTATATTTTTTTCTGGGAAGGTGTCAAATTGCAATGGAACAAAACATGTCTCCACAAAACGGAAACCGTTTAATCCACGTGATCTACACCGTTAGCGGGGTGTGACTTGGTCACTCACTAATCTATCGTTTTAACCCTCTAATTGGTAGTTATCATACCTGGACAATGTAATTATATTTTAATAAGGACGGAATTCCCATAATAATTCCATGTTTTCCATATAAGGCAGGATTTTTAACATTATCTTCATTATCACTATCATTATTGTGTCACTAATGACAAATGTGCTTGAACAAACGACGTAAACAAGAATTATCAGTTACGTTAAAAGCTCCACAAATAAGATAATAACCTATAACCTTATCCACGTGCGACATAACCTTTACAAGTAAATATCGTATCATTATGATTTGATTCGATATTTTCACACCCGAGAAAATAACGACCGAGCTAATCTTGGCGATCGCCGAGCCCAGCATAACCTTTGAAAAGACAATCATAAAACCTCTTCACACTGGCGACAGAAGACTAGACGGAACGAAGTCTATCATGGTGTTCGAACGTCGCCACGCTCAGGCTATACCACGGCAAACCGTCTGTTGGTACCATATCGGCACATTAAAGTCATTTGTCCACCACACCGTCACCGAGCCGATACCGAGAACGGGATTATTTTGGGGCCGATTTTAATATGTCGTGACGGCGATAGTTTGTTCACCGCGACCGATATCGGCGGCTTTATTTTGTTCCTGCTGTCACGCGTGTAACGGCAGTGTATGGACAAGTTCCAATGTGTTTTATATTACCGGCACCGATCCCTCAAAATCTCGGTGCCGATCTTGTTTACACCGATTTACTCGAAATATGGGCGGCCGGGATGACGGTGCTCGGGTGAAGGATGTGCGATGGACATGCGACTATAGTAAATGTATGTACGCTACTTCGGCGCCTCATTAATTATCGGTATCGGCTCGGTGACGGTGGCGGTGGACAAACAGCATAACTCCACATGAACTCGACTAGACAATAGACAGAGGGAATTTAATCGACATTACAGAGACAATAGTCATGAAATGTCTATTACCTACTCAACTCGTAGAGATTGATACTTCGTTTGCAATATTGGAATTTCTTCATTGTGAGAGGAACGATTGCATAAAATGTTAAAGTCATATTTTGAAATTAATCTGCAAATACCATATTAGAAAACACAGCAAATAACGAATAATGTACCTATTTACTATTACAAATAATAATTAATGATATAATTTGCACCACCCCGAATAAATGGATCAAAAGAAATAACAATTATTAAATTTGTTTTTAACTGGATAAAAAAATAATACTAAAAATTTTTTAAGCAATTTCTTTTCGTTTGTTAAATAAACCTTTTTATTGACTTGTTACTTTTATTTTGCCAATTCCAAATAAAATGTAACCTAATTTAAGACATAATTAGTAGCAATTTTGGCACTATATTTAGACCTCAGGTTCCCTAAAATTTATATGATTTTAGGCGATAAGCGTCCGGTCACGCCGACCCTTTCGGATCGCTAGTGCCCTTATCGCTTATTATTATCTCGCCATCTAACCATATCATTTAAAATATCATGCCTTTTAAGAGCTTTTATTTTATTTAACTCGGCCTCTCGATCGAGGGGTTCAAATCCCAGGCACACACCTTTGATTTTTCTAAATTATGTGCGTATTAGAAAATAATTATTACTTGCTTAAATAGTGAAGAAACACATCGTGAGGATACCTGAGAGATTTGTAAAATAAATTAATCTCAAAGGTATGTGAAGTCTACCAATACGCATTTGGCCAGCACGGTGGACTATGGCCTAATCCATCTAATTCTGTGAGGAGACCCGTGCCCAGCAGTGGGACAATAATGCGTTGATGATGATCCATCACCTGTAAGAAGACGTACATAAGTTCCAAAGCGATTTTAGCCGCTATGGCCACTACCGCCCACGGAATCTGTATAGTACTAGTGTCTTACCTCAGGTAAACCACCGGTGGGTTCCTACCACAGAGGACTAACTTGGCACGCCTCGCATATTTTTTTATAATATAGGAGTAGCAGACGAGCATACAGTCCACCTGATGGTAAGTGGGTACTGCCGCCCATGGACATCTGTAATCAACCCCAGATAAGATTAGATATTCCCACCTGAGGTCGGCTACCCCTGAGGACTAAGCTGGAACGCCTCGGAAAAGTACCCTCCCTTACCACACCCTTCAAACCGGAACACAGCAGCGCCTAACACTGCTGTTATTAGGTAGAAAAAGGTGTGGCGGTGGTGCCGCCGAAGTCGAACCACAAAGGGTTCTACCACCTTCAAAATACCTATGTCTAATAAGAATAAGTACCTATGTCTCCCAATTAACTCCACCCTCTCTCGTTTTCGGCATAGCTACAATAATAATTCAGCAGTCTTTTCAGTCTCTTCTTTTATCACACATTTCTGATAAACGTCGTCTTAAGATGATAAGATAAAAGATTCTACGTTTTATTGACCACTTATATCAACGCGTGTATGATCGGGTTGTACTGAATAGTGTATTTTAGAAAATTATCAATTCGAAAAGATTTAAGCAGAAATATAACTTTGGATACATTACTTTATGACAAGTATTTAAAAGTATTTTTCGTTTGACCTAGCCGCCGCCAGACCTACATTTGCAAAGTACTTCTTTATTTCCATTGTACATTATACTGGTATTATAAATCTTCTAGACGATAATGAGACCTAGAGAGGTATTGAGGTTTTATTTTATACTCACAATAGATGCAAACAGGCATTTAAAAGTGGGCAAAACCTCAAACCTATGTTCATAATGAAAAGAGTCATTGTTCGACTGTTTTCATTATGAATTCGACTACAGAATCCAAACCAAACTGGTACATTAAATCCATAATACAGATAAAACGTTACTCATTTATAAAGTGAATAATGAAAAATATATATGCGTATAATATTATGCATCTATGTGTGTGCGTGGATGGCCATATCGAATAGCGAAAAAAGCTAAAAGGATTGACGAGGTCGATTTTGAAGAAAATTAATATAAACTGCGTCAGTAAATAAAAAAAAACTATTTTCTATTTTATTAAAATTATAAATCTAGACGCTTGGCTGTGCGTCCACCTATTCAGAGAATGCATACATACATTTTACTGATATTTTTAGTCAATCGATTAGATGACGAAGATTTTTCACACACACATTTCAAAGAAAAATAAAATACAACCAATTTACCCCGATGGTCACAATCCAGCGCGCAATAATACTTGCAATTTAAACCAAAATAAATAACTGTATACGCTTCCGTACAATTTATTGCGCTCCCGTTGAGCGAGTGCCTATCTACCTGAACAAGTTTTCACTTTCATCCGAGAATTCCAGGAAATAAAGCACGAGCGGGTTTCCCAATAAAAACGCCCACTTCGTCCGTGATAAATATGCATCGCGCTAACAATACTGCGAAAGACGACATGAAGCGTATGGGTTCTAAAACTAAGTTCAATTATAGTCCGCGTAAAACTGCTAGTCCGCTCTGAATATAGAAATGAATCGCGACGCCGTAGCAAATTGTATGACTTCATCTGATCGCAACAACTTCAGAGCGGACTTCCAGTTTGGCGCGGACTATACCTATTTATATAGATTTTCATTGTTTGATGACAGCATTATTATCTAAAAGTGTTTATAGAATCCTTCGTTGATGTATCGAAGCAAATAGGTTGTAGGTAAAATTAGGTAATTTGTTAAAAAATGTATTACATATATAAAATTATGTTTCCTATAAAAACGCCCACTCCGCCCGTGATAAATATGCATCGCGCTAACAATACTGCGAAAGGTGACATGAAGCTTATGGGTTCTAGATTCAATTATATACATAGGTTTTCGCAATTCGATGCTGAGATCTATCTGTGGTGTTAGAATCCTTCGATGCCGTATAAAAGCAAATAAGTTCTAGGATAAGTCATGTATATTGGTCTCTCGTCGTAAATGAAGAGATTTGAACGTGATGGCAGAACCCTAAGTAGTGACCATATCGGAACAAATGGATTCTTAGTTATGTATACGTTCTCATCGTAAATTAATAGATCTAAAGGTGGTAATTGAATCCTTCTGGGCAGTATCGAAGCAAATTGATTCTGGGTACAGTTAGCTATATAAGTTCAAGTAGGTATTGCAGATATATACACACTAGAACTATTTTTAAGCTGAACTTTCCCAAATACGTATTATGAACATTCACACAATTACAAGTTTCTAAACATATAGTGATCATAAATCATCATTACTAATACCTAAAACGACATCCACAATAGATAAATATACAGATAGATGTAGATAGATACATGTACATGTAGATATATACAGATGTTAGGCCCAATTATACATAAGCAGTAGAGCCTATAGGGATAGCAGGATAGGGCTTGGTTGCAACACGATAAATCAATCAATACACATAGAGGCTTAAGCCGAGGCCCTAGGCTATAAATCTAACATAGGTACGACAAATAAACAAACGCGTTCACACGCTCTATATACGAAAAGTATATAAGCTCAAAAATTTTGTTAAGTTTAGTGGTAACACCAGGCAGGCATTACCATTTCATTCGATTGTAAATTAAAGAAAGAAAACAAATACATTATTAAGAATAAAAATGTACAGTCAGAATAACAAAATACTATTACAAAACAATAATTCGTCTGTTCGTATGTCCTTCTACGATGACAGGAAAAAATATATAATGATGCCACCTTTTCCGCCAATGTAATGCGAACTCCCATTTAATGTACATTAATATTAATTAGTCGATGACAAAGGACAGACTTAGCACGATTACAATAGAACTAGTGTATGACAAAAATAATGTGCATAACTTATGATATGCGAATTATTTTAACATTTTACAAAAAAAATATAACTATACGAACAAAGTCACAGGCGAAATCTAGCCACTAAAAAATACTTTACTTGACATTCGTGACGTGTGCCAGAGAGTCAGAAAGTTCCTGTAGGATTTACAGAAAAAAGCTTTCATCGAGCGAACTTTTAAATTGAGCTCCAATTTCTCATCCCTTTCTTTCGTTTCATCAGCGGTCCAAATGTGTGATTTCGAGGCTGTAAAAATGAACACCATTTGTCAGAACTAATGAAAGCACTCTGGGCTTTAATCACTCATACTCTTACGGCCATAATGGAATGTAATATTCATTCACGCGTTATATTTTTATGGTGTTTCCACTCCACAATAATTATACCCGAATATGGTATTAGCTAGAACTTATTGCTTTGATAATACTGGGGATAATAAAAATAATTAATGAGGTAAGTAGGTATTAACCGATTGTTGTGATTTGTGTTGTTGGATTTGTAGCTTTTTTGGAATAGCAAAATAACATGGATATCCATAAACTTCTTGGTTTGGAACATCGATTCTTAGAAAGTAAACGTGTTCTGTAACAAGAGCTAAATCAATAGAAATAATAATAATTACCCTTTCTATACTCACAGTCCCACGCTGGAATATATGTATATCTAAAATTATCATCTCTCATATTATATCTGTCTGAAAATCGAACTCGGAAGCCATTACCAAACCAGTGTTTTTCTGGGCTCCGCCTCGCGGGTCGACATATATATATTAAGGGATCTAATTAACGAGCGATAGTCCACATCAGCCAGTATCGCCGAATATCGGCGGCAGTGGCAGATTTCTGTTTCTGGGTCTGGGTGTTTGTGTATTTGTCTATGTGTGTGTTCATGGGACCCACGACATGGAATCCTAGTGTGGGACTGTGAGTGTAGAAAGCGTTTGTTTGTTGTTAAATAGTGGCTAACAACACGTGGCGGCCGACCGATCGACAACGGTTGCTGTCTGTTGTGAGCCGTTGCCAGCGAGCGCCGCCAACTGCCGTCGACTATTGCCGCCTGTCGTTAGCGAATGCTAGCAACAGTCGGCGACTGTCGTTCACACGAGGCGGCCGACCGATCGCCAACGATTGCAGTCTGTTGTGTGCCATTGCCAGCGAGCGCTGCCAACTGCCGTCGACTATTGCCGCCTGTCGTTAGCGAATGCTAGCAACAGTCGGCGACTGGCGATCGCACGTGCTGTTGCTAGTATATTAACTTAGTCGCTCGTATTAACTTGCTTTGATATAAGTAGCTATATTTTACTCACCTCTGAATATGAGTCACATCTGGTGAGCGGACAATCAACTCGAGCAGACGACACGACTATTAGGCACCTATCGCACTGTCTGAGATCGATCGGTGACTTACCCCAGACTTAGTTCAAAGTGGTTCAAAGTTATTCTAACTTGATTCCAAAGAAAACAACTTTAATATCTTTGAAAATTTGCAAACTCGATTTCACTGAATGGTATAAAGAAAAACACGGGACTTAAATTATGAAGTGTTTATATTTATACAAGAAGTTCTAAGTTTGTTTGTCATAAATACTACTTCTAGTCTGGTTTTGTATGAGCTGTATTCCTACTGTATCCTAACGTCAAAACCATTATTGGGAACTCTATCAATTTCCTTTTATTGCCAACGAAAAATCGGGTACTTCATGTTGGTTTCCTTACTTTAGTAAAAATATGTCGCTAATGAGTTTCAAAATTAAATGACACGTACAATTTATTCACTAAGGGTGGGTTGCATCGAAAGCCCGGTTAAAGTTTGCGTTAAATATAACAGTAACTTTGGAACGTAAAAATTCTGTGTTGCATTTATTGATTTTGGCATTAACGTCGTTTGTGTCACTGTCACCGTATTTTTTAGTCGACATTGACAGATAGGGAAGTTGACAAATACGGTAACTTTAACCGATCGAATTCGAGCGGTTAAAGTTAAGTATTAGTTATGACGTAATTTCAACCTCAACTAAAATGGTGCAACTAATTATTTTATAACCATGGATTTGACGGTTGGTTAAGCTTCTGTAAATGTTAAAGTTACATGATGCAACCCACCCTAACTGTTTACAATTACTGAATTAAATGTCAATTGATTAACAATGGACAATGGATTTAATTCATCGCTTGGGTTTATGAACAAATCATCTATTTTAGAATGCCAAAATAGATGATTTATTTATCAGTTATTACGTAATTATTGTCGTTGTCTAAGCTAATAGGCCAACATTTACACGATAGCAAAACACATTTTTTTTGGCTTCTAAACCCTGTTATTGGAAACTACTGAACCGATTTTGTACACAAAATAACGCAGACACACACCCGCATAAGCACACACACAAAAGACATTCAATGGCAACTACTACCTGCATAATCAGCAAGGAAAAAAGCACGGATAAGCTCGTCTGACGTAACATTACACCGTCAAACGGAAGAATGAGTTGGATGTGTAAGGAATGCATTAATAACGACATGCACTTTGACTACTATCACTGATATAAATAGAACCGGTCAAGTGCGAGCGGAACGCCATTAACTTTTTAAAGCCCACTTATAAAGCTATAACTCTTAACGCTAATGAAAAGATAAACTCTCCGTGTTTTTTGTTATGAAATGGCAAATTAATACTTCGTTAAGATTAAAAATAACTAATAGGTTTAATTAAATACTGATACGAGTTTTTATAGTAGGAGTGACAAACGAGCATGCACTTAAGGTTGGTTAGTATCAAGTGCTGTTGTGTTTTGCTGAGAGGGGCATACTTATCCGGGGAGCTCAACTTAGTCGTCAGGGATAGCAATGCATCTGTGGACGACTTCAGGAAGGGATCTAATCTGAGTTTATTACAGATGTGCACGGGCGACATTAGCCACTTAGGTACCATCAGGTGAACTTCATGAACCTCGTTTGCTTCTCCTATTTTTAAAAAACCTAGCTTACCCGGCAAACGTTGCGTTGCCATATAAATAAGAAAATGTTAAGGGTGAACAAGCCTTATCACTAATGGGTATGAAATATAGATAGAAGCCGATTCTCAGACCTACTGAATCTGCATATAAAATTTGGTGAAAATCGGTAAAGCCGTTTCGGAGGAGTACGGTAACTAACATTGTGACACGAGAATTTTATAGATAAGAAGATAATATAAAGTCATCTCATTAACATTAAAAACAAAATAAACACACAAGCAACAGCTTATTTTCATTTATATACCACCAAATCCGTGTTATAAATGTGTGAAGCTCATTCAGATCCGACAAGGAGTTTCTCTATAAACGGAACCTCAAATGAGAACATGAGACTTGCCAATTTACGAGTACGTAAACCGTTTAGAGCCGAAGCAGACTTGGTTTCGTTACTAAGTGCTTTGCAAATGACATATCTAGTTTCTTAATGCCCGTAATTGACCTTTACATGTATTCCTACTGGGTACGGGACTCTTCTCATCTACCTAACTCACTGTCCAGTTAAAGCGAAGGTGATAAACTCTCTGGTTCGACTCCGGCGGCACCACCGCCACACCTATTTCTGCCTAATAATAGCAATGTTAAACGCTGCTGTAATCAGGTTTAAAGGGTGTGGTAAGGGAGACACTCGTACGTATCAGAGGCATCTAGCTTGGTCCTTACGGGTAGCGGTGCATTTTTGGGCGACCTCAAGTAGGGATCTAATCTTATCTGGGGTTGATTACAGTAGTCCATGGGCAGCAGTAGCTACTCGTATATTATAAAAGAAATTGCATTAATAGACGTATTAATAAAACTTTTATATAGCATTTTCAAGGATGTAGATTTTCTCACAATGTTTTTTTACCGTTAAAGTTAATGATTAATTGGGAATTAATTTCTCATACGCACATAACTTCGAAAAATCAAAGGATTCAAACCTTGAATTCTTCAGCTTGAGTCCATATTTCAAAACCAATATACTATCGCAGCGTTAAATTAAATAAACATAATAATAGGTCAAAGCTGCCACCACACTCGTACAATGCCACGGGGCTATCGGGGACGACGTTATATAAGATAAGCAAATACGGTACTAACAAGTCTCGCGGAAAATTTACTGAACAACAAGAAAATAGTAATGAAATGCGTGGTTCTGATGAAATGCGATCGAAATTTACCTGTACATACACGAGATAAACATACTCAGTGTATTAACGAGCTTCTCGTGGACGACATGGAAGTATCAGGAATTGAAGAATAAAACTAGAAGACAGGCAGCATTTCCCTACAAAGCTAAGGATCTTTCGCGGTCACCAATAAATATTCCTTTCTAGGGTTAGCTCATGTAAATATACGTAGTAAATAAAATTAAGTTATTTACGTCACACGAACTTTACACGAAAATACAGCCTGATAACAAAATGCGTGCAGTCTGTACTTCATATTATGTGACAGCTGCTCGGGTTTTTACCTGAAATACCGAAGTGGAATGTTACTAATTTACGACGACTCAAACAACAATCGACACTTCAAAACTTCTACCACCAAGCTATGGTTCGTTCGCGCCATTCCACCACATCAGGTTCCGCACTAACTCCGTGCGAAGCCAGCCTTAACTATCCGCACAATCGCATTCTATTAGGACAGCACGTAGGTGTAAATTCACCAAACAAACTATGAACGTAATAAACGGAGACAAGTTTAATAAGCTCTCGTGGTAATTGGGTTAAAATGCACGGTACACGGCATTACACCGGCGACAATGGAAGCTCTCGCCGATAATTTTCCACGGGAGATTAAATTGGACCACGCTATGCTGCCTACTTTTATTCGTGTACGATTTTTAGGTTTTGTACGAGATTTGAGATGTTTTCTCTTTGTGCCTCTGTAGCAAACATAGAGTACGATTCTATTTGTCCCTTCCAATTGTGGACAATCATTACTGAGTCACGTGCCGGAGTTGTAACCAAGTCTGGCACGCGGTGGGTTCTGGATTCGTTTCCCGGTCAGACATAGGTCTAAATGATAAATTTAACTTTTTGTTCTATATTTGGGTGTTTGGTTTATCATCTTTGTATGTGTTATAAAGTGTTTAAAAAGCCCCAATACAGTTTTAAAATATACCGTGACACAATGAAGAACTTCTTTTTAGTTAGGAAACTAACTGCAACAATCGTAGGTACATAGCTCTGTAACAATTCCACCGTACACATTTAATATTAAACGCTTAAACAATTTAACGTACTATAATATACGAAACGATAAAATACTCGCACAGGATATCAAAGTCACTAACGTATATAGTGCAGAAAGATTAGCAAAGAGATACGTCAAAAGTGCGGTACGCGAAGGAAACTCTAGCCGCTCTAGCGAGAGAAAGCTTTTGCCCAGCAAAGAGCGTAATTTGATAGAAAATTTCTGATTTACGGCGCTACACGGCCACTTAACTTAAAACCGGTATTATAACGATCGTGGAATATCTATAAAAGGATTATATCTATGAAAGGATTGTAATAACTGTTTATTCTCTACATACCAGGCAAATTATCTACTAATTATAATTGTAGTATAAATTTTTAAGTAGAGCTTTCTTAATTGTTCTCACGATCAATCATGCTATTGACAAATACTTATTAATGGATTTAATTGTATACCGCTTGATAAATTAACAACCATATAATTGACTTATAGAGTACTACCCAATACACTTGCAATTTCAGTGATTTGGTTACTACTGTATAAAAATTAATGAGATGAGGAAAGATAAATTTAGAAAATATATAATATACTGACGTTAAAAGAGTTGTCTAAGTCTACAAATGATTTCCAAATCAGGAGAATTATATAGGTCATAAGGACAGTAACGACCATGGCGTCATCGTAGTTTAATCACCAATCAAACCCATAAGCGTAACCTAACCTAACCCAAATTATTCTACAATAATTTCGTTGAGAAGTAACTTAAACGTTCAACCCAATTATAATTTATTTTCGAACAAAGCCGTAAACGACCTGTATATTTTTTCACACTGGCAAAAATCTCATAAGACATAGGTATTCGCCTGGCGTTACGTTCATAAGAGCAATGACCATTGCTAGCGCTGCTAATTTCTTTTTGCTGTCATCATCAACTTCATTACCCTGTCGAGTACGGATGTTCTCTTAGAATGAGAAGGATTCTGGGTTAGTAGGCCGTAGTCCACGACGACCGTATGGATTAGTAAACACTGTTTTCACATCTATGAAAACGTCAGAAAACTCTCGGGCAATATAGGTCTCATCCGGTTATGTACCTACATCCATCACCCCATAAAAAAAGTCAACATTAATTTCTGATTCGTAAATAAATTAGGACAGATGAAACTTTTGGCACAAACAATCGTTGCGTTTCATACAAACGAGCATGCAGCCCACCAAGCATTTAATAATCCTCCCTTAGATCCGGTAGTAGAATAAGAAAAAAATTTAGCTGACAATTTTCAAGTGTCTCCTGACTATACAAAATATACTTGATTTCATTTAATTAGAGTACTGTCTGAGATCGGCTACGGACGCGTTGCTATCCCTGAGGACTAAGTTAGACCCTTCTATAAGTGTTACTCCATTACACATCTTCAAAGCAGAACACTACATTGTTTAACACTTACGTTGGAACATGGAACATGGAAGATTTCTATCACCTTTAAACTACCTCTATTATCTTTATAATTTAGACTGTTAAATGAATATTAACTGTTCCTGCTTATTTATCTCTGTAACATTCACTGTTGTTGTTGTGGGTATTGTTGTAACCCTAAACTACGTAAACCAATTATCTCCATAGCATTCAGACCCATTCAGTCCAAATGAGAATCAAAAACACTATATCACGAACGCCATTACGCTCGTTACCTATTCTCTAATTAAATCCTGACTAGCAATACCGACATCGCATAAATTTCAATTATAACATTATGTCATCAGAGGACGCTAAAGCGATCGTAAAATCGTAAGCAGTTACATCAACTATACGTATAATGAGATCTCTTGGGAATTTGGAATCCTAACTACATGGTCCGTTTATAGGTTTAGACATTCTGATATCAGCGCCAATGGGAAAGTCATTTATTTTTCCCGGTACCAGCAAATGACGCAAAACTTTTCGTACTTTGCCTTGCCACTACCCATGCATCAATTTCTACCTTAGAGAGTTAACACACCAAGGACAGTTAACTAATACGAGCGACAGTTGTTGTCGTCGCCGTTTATGCGTTCATATAAATGTCTATCGCCGTCTATCGTTACCGACCGTCAGGGACGATCATCGACTACTCCCGCTGGTGTATTACCTACCTAATAATAATAGTGTTGTTTGGTTTGTCTTAAACGGTGTAATAAGACACATGAATAATTCCACCTTAGACTTATAAAATAGCAGGGACGTCTTACCGATTTTAGTTAGGTTAGGTTAGTTACTTAGGACTCGATTAAGAATATAAGGATTTTACGGAACTACAAATTGCACATTAATTTTCATAAATAAGCTGAAACTTCAAATTAAACCCAGGCTTTAGCCAATTTCAGTACGATATGTCCCTCATTCTGTACACAACCTAGATTTTTTATAGTAACAATAGATTGCCAACAGTCTATCCATATAACCCGTCGCGCCGTTCTCGACAATTGTATGCATAAGACACCTAAGAATCTGGGCTAACTGTCTGTTGGAGATAAAGTAACGCTGGTTCTACGAGCTATACCTACAACTCCAACAGTAATGTCCTCAAAGACGTATAATAGAGGTATTAACATTGCGTATATTATGCCCACTTGTCATTTTTATATAATACATTTGTGTGTATAATATATGAAAACATCTGCAAGTGGTCTAGGTTTTAGTTATCAGCATGTTATCAAAAATTTGTGTCTAAAATAGGTATTTATGTTAAAGAGTGTTATCATTGAGGGTTTGAAAAGTGGTAGAGCCCCTCGTTGTTCGACTTCTGCGGCACCATTGCTACACCTATTTCTGTCTTATAATAGTAGTGTTAAGCCCTGCTATGTTCTAGTTTGAAGGGTGTGGTAAGGGAAACATACATTTCCGAAGCATTCCAGATGTAAAGAAGCTGGCATTTACAAAAATAATAACACATGTTTATAATTATATGTGGATAATATTCAGTTAATTAATTAGTTGAGAGCATTGATATCCCTTAACTGACAAATCTCTAGCCAGCTGACTAATTAACTGCATAAATAATGATGAAATGCATTGGTTAAAATGACATACAAAAATAAATACCACATTTCACATGCTCTAATTAAATGCTAATCTGTGTTTATTTTGTCTTTATATAACCTGATGCCAGTAAATAAATAGGTTTTGATTACTTGATCAACTTGACTCTAGACTTGATAGTTAAGATTCTTTTTTCTTATGACTAGACCGGACGGGATTTGCGAGCTGAACTATTCTTTCAAATATATGAGAAAAGATAAGTATAGTGGTGTACATGTTCGAACAGTTAGTCTGTGATAGTAAGTAGACACTGTCACCTATGGACATCTGTGATCAAATTCATATAGAATTGAAGTCCTAACTGAGGTCGACCACTCATGCTATCTGAGGACAAAATTGGAATGCTCTATTTAAGTGTATCCTCACTTTACTCTTCTAACTAAAACCTGTGTTTTAGTACTACACTGCTATTACCACAACTATAGGTAAGGCAGTAGTGCAACCTAACTTGACCCACGAAGGGTCATGTTAAATGGTTAAAATACACTGTTACTCCACTAAAATCAATACCGAAAATATGATACAAGTTTCAAAATAACATCACTGACACATTGGCTATTTAACTGAAATAAATACCCTGAATATAGTAGCATAAGAACATTATTTTCTTTTCTTTGTCAAGACATTATTCTCCAAAATTTTTTTAAGTTGGATGTGATAAAGCTTTCACTGACTCTAGGTAAGACTGGAACACAACTGGGCGCTAATAGAAAACAACATTTTTGACACAATACATACAGAAGATTATCATGTTTGTGCAAAATATATTTGCAAGAAGACTGAGAATCAGTTTTAGTTTTATTTTAGTGAATCATAACACTGTTAACACATAATCATGTACAAATTCTTAATTACATATAACTTCCAGATTTATAAATTGATTTTTATTATTGAATAATATATAATTGTGTAATTGAAAGGAGTTAACTTAATGTGACCCTCAATGTGACTAATACGAGTACCTACACTAGCTCAGTATGCTGGTATAACGTTCAGGGAAACCCTAGTTTTGTGGAAACATAACAAGACAGGCACATAACTCTGAAGATAACAAGAATTTAGTTTTCCAAAAATTTATAACATATAGATGGAATACAATAACTGCTTATATTGCCATAGTCATTGCCATAATGTATACATGACCAATATACTTTCTAGATGTAATAAATAACTAACAATATGGCATAAATACTATGTATAATAGAACTTCACCTCCTTAAAAGAAAATCAGTGAGTAAATCGCAAATTCCATAACAATTAAAAAAAAAAAAGAAAAAAGCTGTAAATCCATTGTCACTTCAAACTTACTTCTCATTTCAAATTCATAAAAGGAATGTCATAAATCACTCTCAACACATGTTACATGAATCATGGGATAAAGATATCATAAACATGTGTCCAATTCATAAACATAGAAGTTCTCAGATGGTAGTTTCATAAATAAAAACCTACATAGTTTGTTTTTTTTTTCAGTGTAGCACTCATTCCAGCCAGTAGCTGTTATTGTTATAAGTAGTAATTAGAATTGGAACTGTTTATTTTTTATCATAACTTTCTAAAAATGATTTTATAAACTAAACACTGATATGATTTATGGTTAATGTTCTATTTTTCCATTTCTTAAATTTTAAGCTTGTGTGAGTTATTTTAATGTTTATTTTTTTACAAATCGTAATAAATTTTATCACTATGTTTGTGGTAATCGTAAGTTTGACGTTTAAGATGTAATGAAAAAAGGACTAGTTGATTAACATTTCACTAATATGCGCCCAAAAACTCGCAAAGCATTATAATTTAGGTTATACAGTTCACTCGTACAAAGTCAACAGTAACGCCAAAGTATTTTACTTTTATTAATAAATGCTTTTAAATACTGGAATGTAAATAAAAATAAAATGTTTGCATGTATTACTTTTCGACTACATTAATGCATTAAATATTTATAATTAATAGTGCAAAAATAGCGTTTAAAATTATTTGTGATACTTATTATGTACTTGAGTTGCGATACGATACTGTGTTTATAAAATATTCTGGAAGATAAGACTAATAATTCGCGAAAAGTAGTCAGCTGGTGATAACCTACGATCTCATACAGAATATAATAGCCACGGACGAGAATATATTTATTGAAATAACTATATCGTATCCTATACACGCCACTATTCCCTACTCGATGCCCTATAGCCCTTACATATAAAACTTTTCAGTCATTCCTAAAATATATAAAGAAACATACAAAATACGTACCCTTATAAGTACACCGAAGTTTCGAAGCTGCTCATAAGTCCAGGCACGAAAAACATTATCACCAAAAAAACACTCAATTCACAGGTTCCACTAGCACATTATCATTAATAGATTTAATAAATCCTCACCCGCGCAAACGAAAATCAGTTTCTTATTGACATAAACACAAACTGAGCGTCCGCCATATGCAGGTACGTTCAGCACATACGTGATCACAAACTTTTTCTCTCCTCTTGTTCAAAACATCAACTCATGACGAATGCCAAGTCTTATGTCAAAATTATGAATTCTATAAAATTTGAGAGATTTGTTCTATTTCCAACTACAGATTTAGATGCCAGTGAATATTTTATTATTTTTAAATAATAAAAACGATAAATAGTAATTTCTTAGAGGATTCAGAATTTAAAATTTCTGTTCAAAAACTTGACACTGGGTCACATGAATGCATGTTTCGAACGCACCATCACTTGCGTCTCACTTCACAGAGATGCGACCAACAGACAACTTCACTACGCTTCAATCGCGACGAGCTTTGATTTCGATTTACGGAAGAGTGTAGCATGCTTGAGGGAAAGGGACAGACTGCAATGTATTTTTTAAGTCAACGGCCTCTGTGAAGATACTGCTTGAACTACGCTGTGGCTTTTTCGTAGCGGTCTTACTTTCCGTAGCAATTAATTAAATGCGCTTTATTTATAAACTTTTATTTTCAAAGCAGTTTTTCTTTTCCCATGATCTTTTCACGCATTGGTTAAATCTTTATTTAATGGATATAGTAAACTCGAATGACACCCAGAAACGTCTAAGTAATTTAGATAAAAAACTCATTTTATGAAAATAGGTCTCGAAGTTGTTTTTGTCATTATTTTTGATACATATAGGTATTACTTATAACTAAGCACCTAAGGTTTGTCTAAATTTATTCTAATTGTACATAAATAAACCTCGTTAAAATTCGCGGTGTTTAAATAAGTATTCATGAAGATATAAAAAATCGAAGAGAACATTATTTCCGTATTAAATTTATTAACATGGTATTAATAAATTTAATACGGAAATCTATTTAAACTCCGTGTTTTTATTTTGCGAATAAAAGTTACCGTTTTTGTTGAAGCTCACACAAGTAATTACATATTTTGGTAGCTTATTACACCTATATATTTATAAGTATACTACTTAATAACGAAAGTTACTACTTACAATAATACCTACTTCGCTCAAGGTGGGGGTCAAAGCAGCCTCGATAATGGGCCGGGATCACGCTAGCCTAGACAGTGAAAGTTGATAAAAAACTGGCAGTATAAAAATATTGCCCTGCCTATACAAATAATTAAATTTAAGTCCCCTTTATTCATAATAGCTGTTATTCTTTAAGCTAAATCTACTCTTAATCTTTAAGGTACTCTCACTGCCGGCCATGGACATCTGTAATCTACTTCATATGGATAGCGGACCTAACTGATGCCGTTCATAGATGCATTGTTAGTCACTCCTAAGGGCTAAGATAATTAATAATTTTATTATAATACGGTCAGTATTATAATTTTTTTTTATAATATAGAAGTACCAGACGAGCATGCAGTCCACCTGATAGTAAGTGATTAGATATTCCTACCTGAGGTCGGCCACAGATGCGCCGCTACCCCTGAGCACTAAGCTGGAACGCCTCAGAAAAGTCTGTCTTCCTTACCTTACTCTCCACACCCTTCAAACCGGAACACAGCAGCGCCTAACACTGCTGTTATTAAGTAGAAATAGGTGTGGCGGTGGTGCCGCCGGAGTCGAACCACAAAGGGTTCTACCACTTTCGAAATATAATAATAAAATTATGTAAGTCAACTGGCATCCAAAACTTTCCATTTAATACGTAAAAATTATATCTGTTTATTATAAAATGTACTGTTTACGGTTCTTTATCAATTTTATTTATATATTAACGTTTCTGGCCATAGCACTTCAAGCTTCAGGCAATAATCGCGTCTTGAGCGTTATAATAACACGTTCATACAATTTTATTGCGTAGCTTTGCGTAGTAATGGGCGCTTGGCGCGAATACTTCGTTATGTGTAGGTAATGGTGTCAGCGTTTATTTGATAATGACTTTAAGTTCATGTATAATATCATAATTATATAAGACATTTACAACACCTAAATTAAAAATTAAATTAATAAACCATGGGTAAATTAGTAAACCATGCACTAAACAATTAGCGTACCGATTTTTATAAATATATATACATGCATTTATACTGCCATTTATAAAATATATATACATGCATGATACATAAAAAAAAATATTTACTGTCTGTATTTTAGTGTTAATTTTGGATACGGCTTAGGTAATTTTAACAAGATTCTGTAAAATCTTTTAATTTTCGCTTCATATTATTTTTTCATATTTTTATTAAGCATTCTGAGATACATCTACCTATTATCTCAATCTCTAGTCTTATGTAAAAATTAAAGAACTTATTAAAACTTGAAATATTCACTTATGCAATTTGCAAACCGGGAGTCGAGACCCATTCTAAATTATTTTCAATATTAAGTATGTATTATTTACTATTAAGTCGAGTGTAACTTTAGTATCAAGTACCTAAATATAAATCGAAGTTTACAAGAAAAGTAACGATATATTTTATATTGATAATATGATAAGCGAGAACACGAAGATTTCGTCTGAATAGTTCGGAAGATTAGATAAGAGTTCCTTGACTCTTCCACGATCACAAGTAGCTTGTGTATTTTACGTAACAAAATGTAATTCTTACGATTTTCGGTTCAATACTAACTTGCACTTGTTCAATACGAATTTTAATTACTTCTAGTTTAATTTTAGTTTACTTAGCGTTGTATTTTATTATTTTTTTGTTATAAAATGGCGAAATAAATGTAATACTTGTACCAAATATAATTGTTATATATTATGATATTAAACGTATATAATAACAGGGTCGCATTGACAAATCTAATTTGATACTTATAAAGATACATATATAATTATATCTAGGCTGATTTTTAAAACGCGATATGGACAATCCAATAAAGCGCTCATCATGGGATTAAAAATTCATAATGGTCGAGATATAAAAAAATATACATACTATATGATATACTACGTTGTATACGGTCTCTTTTTTGTATTTCCAACCGGCAAAAAACCACCAAATTGTAGCTTTCAACAGTCAGTTTCCATTTCTATTTACTCTACTCTAGCATTTTCCGACTGGCTTCAAAATTGGCTCTTCTCGACTTAAATTGCGAACGATGAAGCAGGCTTGGGTCAAGGTCTAGAATCTTTTAATCAAGCTGAGACCTTCGTGATGTAGGGCGGATAGTCAGTACGGCTACCTTTATTGTGTGTACATAGGGAAAGGAAATTGGAGGAAAATGGACCCGAGATTATATTTATAAAATACTAGCTTTCCTCGTGGATTCGTTGTATCGATTTTTTTAATTTAATTACAATATTATAATTACTTACTAATCCACAGTTTTCAACTGTTTATTATTCGTTTAAGATTAGTTTTGACTGAGAATTCCACAGAACTAGACAATTTTTACGAAACTTTCACCAGTAACTGACTAAACTGCGAAAACAAAGAATTACTCTTACTTGATCTTAGAGCGTAGTTATATCCTACTACTTAAAGTAGTTCCATTTTGAGAACACACTTTTAACACAACTATAATATGGTGAAAGACTATATTCTGAATACGTACGGATTATAACGTTAAATCGAACAGAAAGGAGTCGACTAGGGGGCCTGGTCGGTCAACCCCATCGTAATCGCTCGTAAAAGTACCTCTAACAATGGTTACCTAGGTAGGTAATACGCCCGTACAAACTACCCCTGACAGCCGGAAGGGATTCATGTTGTGTTGGATAGGTTAGGGATGCATCATTTGCATTATGTGGGGCTGATTGCATATCTATGCGTAATTAAAAGATTACATACTATTTTTGTTTTATTGTTGAAGAAGCTAATTAATATTTGTTTAGTATCAGCCCTATTAAAGACGATTCATAACTTCTTGCTAAACATTAATTTTGAAATAAAATACGTAAATGGTTAATGTCTCGAATTATTATTATTATTGTATAATAATAAATTAATAAAATGTTTCAAATAATAGTTATTATTGTATAATAATAAAATGTTTCAAATAATCGTTATTATTCCTTCTTTCTTCTTCTTACAACTTTAAAAAAAATACAAAAGTACTTATTTTCTATCTTAACTTAAACTAAATTTATCTTCAAAACAGTTTTATGTTTTCGATGCTGTTGGTAAACTTCTCAGCAATCTGTTGTTAGTTCAATAGCCAATCACGATGCCTTTATAAAGCATAAAGCAAAGTGTACCTAGCAAGTTAAGCTTATAACTGTCAAGTAATTTTTGTAGGTACTTTTACTAAAAGGTAGGAAAGACATTTATATTCGCTGAGGTTGAATTGAAAACCTGTGTTGTGATAATTATCTGTAATTGCATACAAACAATGAGGGAACACATTTAATCATATCAAGTTCTAAATTTTGCTTAACTGTTTATTAGTCGATTTGTGCGGCGCCATTATTCTCTAAAAAAATAATGTCGCTTCTGTAAAAATATACGATATATTATTTTGGATCACAGATGCTTATAACATGATGAAAATAAGTGTCTATTTTATGATAAGAACAGTTATCATCAAAATATCAAAATCTACATTGAACAACTTATTTAAAACTAATCTACAGTTAACTACACAGTACCGTAGTTAACCGTGGATATGTGAATAAAACTGTATGGGCGATGGGACCCTTCGTAACGGCACCCTCGGATGACCGCTTACCTTTGTTTAAACATCTGTTGGTCTACAATATAACGGTGCATTTATAGAGAAGCCGGTTTACAATGCAGCATTTGGTAATAAATAAATTATATTTAGATAAAAAGTTATTTTACAATTGCCTAGTTTTAGTGACTCATAAAAATGCACCGCTCATGAAGAACGTGTGAAAATTAATTCAAAAAGACTTCTAGAAATATAATCAAATTAAATAAAAACAACAAGATATTTCTAAATTTTGCAATTTAATATGATTGAGCACCATTGTATATTTTTATTGTAGTAGTATACATTGTATTTTGTAGAATGTACGAACTTCTCTTGTTGTAACCATATTTGTGTACTACATATATTATAAATAAATTTCATTTCATTTAAATGTTCTTCCAGATTATATGTTCTTCCAGATGTTCCAGATTATATACTGTTCGTAATCTTTATATCGGTCACCAATGAATAAAAAAACATACTTATTTTTCTCTCCTGTAGTTAACGGTAATTATATAAACGCACCTTAAGGACAAAGGGTAAATTAGGTGTTAGTATATAATTTGGTCATTGACTTCCAACTTGAGCACGTGTCCAGTTCAACAATCTATCTACCCTTCTAAAATTATCCAAACATATAACACAGTTACAGATTATTTATTATGTTGCATAAAATATATTGATTACTTCCATTTTTTTCAGAAGTAGAAAACAGAAAAATATTTTAAAGAAATGCATTTAAATGGGTACAATCAATATAACAATATAAGAAAGTTTATTATTTATTCCTTTATTTAGTTAATAATATTTTAACAATTGTTCATTTACCTATATCTAGTTTACGCTAAGTCTGGCAGGACTCCGGAATAAACAAATAGAGTAACAGTAAATTCGCAACCATTTTGTAATCAACCAAGACGCTAGCCACAACTTCCTACCTACTAAACTCTGGCTAACGTCACCAAAAATATACACTTTTCAGGACAGTCTCCCAACATGGTAATGGACTCAGCGAGTTACTTTGGTGATATGTGATAATTATTTTTATACAAGCTCTTTATTTTTGTTAACGAGGGGTAAACCTTCAAAAGGTACCCGGTGCCGTGGCAGCGACACAGGGTTATGTGGGACTCTTACCGCACAAGCTCGTTTAACCTCTCAACAACTTATATTAAATTTCGTTACAAGTGATTTTTTTTATAATTTTGGTATAATATCAACCTATCTAAGTGAAATTAGAAAATAAAATAACATAATAATATGCCTACAATTAATAGTATGCAAATCATTAAACCAATTCCCTTAATAATTATGGTAAATAAAATTAGACTTGTTATAACTTTAACATAAAATAATGTATGCTTAAAAGTCTATTTAATATAATGTTTCTATTTATACGTAATAAAAACAGTACAACACACAATAAATTACATTAATAAGACGCAATGAGTTTTGTTTAAAAAAGATATCCCAATTTTCGTTCCTACATCTTGGCCACCTCACACACCTAACTGGAAACAACTAACAAACTTGTGATGTACTAGTCAAGGGATATTCGGGTATATTTCCCGGGGGCGCTATAAGCACGATGGGGGTGTAGGCGGGATCGGGGAATGCACTCGAACGTGCAATGGGATTCCGGGATCACTTCAGGACAGCAGAGGGAACGGAACGTGCCTAGCTGAATAGGGACGGACTCTTAAGAATTGTTATGCCAATTGTAGGACCATAGTGATTTGATGATTGCTGATTTGGCTTCTTTTGTTAGGCTGAGAGCAAAGAATGACAGGTTTCAATCCAGCTCAATTGACGGCAAACTACCTGCTTACTACTATTACTTATACTACTATTAATACTAATTACTAAAAAGATAATTTCCGTATATAAATATACGTAATTTGAAGTAATTAGATATATAATCCATTTTTCAAGTGCGTTTCCATTAGTCAATTGTTAATATTTTAATAACAAAAATGCATACAAAGGTCATTCCACCTGTCATTTCGTGTGACGCCGCAAGTATGTTAAAATTACTCGTATATACTTATCCTTACTATTTTTTTCTACAATATATAGAGTAACAGACGAGCATACAGTCCAGCTGATGGTAAGTGGTGTCTGCCGCCCATGATATAACTTAAAATTACCATTCAGTGGCTATTATTATCATTTACTTAGTACATCAACTGCATGACAGATTTATGCAATATGCGCTGCACTTTAATTAATTTTACCGTACAGTTGCATTATATTACTTTCAGTAAAAAACACAACAGTTCAATTACATAGAAACTAATTATCTAAGTCGTGTATTCCCAGTAGAATGATGTCTAACGCAGCGTGTCATGTAGTGAATCTAGCGGAGACATGTTGCGTGACGCTGAACAACACACGTCACGTGTAACGCACGGTGACGTGACAACGGAACGCTTGCGATGTTACACGGTATTTAATTTTTAACGTATAACAAGCAACTACTAGAATACCGAATAAATAAAGATAATTATGATTATTATTATGTACAAAAATTAACTATCTAAAGATAACAGGGAAAGTAGATGTAGCGTAGTGTTCTAAAGTCGGCTATTTACGGTGATAACCTGGGTTTAGAATCTCAGGCGTGCAACTCTGATTTTTAGGAGTCCAAAAAAGCATAAAACGAAACTACTAGACAAAATGTTGAAATTCGTATGCTTTTCCGTCACCCGAAAACTAAAGTATAGCATAAACAACAGAATTTTGAATGGAGGAGTTAGTTTTCAGGAACGAAATTAAAAATTTAACAATAGAGGAAAGTCTATGTTTTTCAATTCTTCCTATCTGCACTTCGCCCATTTGATGGACTATGGCCTATATTCTTCTCTATCTGAGAGCAGTGGAACAATAAAGGATTGATGATGAAAGGTAATGGTCCTGTACGGCGCTATATTGCATCTATTCTTTGTCCGCTTTTTGATCTAATTGGCTGCGAAATTGCTCGAAGCTAGAGGACGTCCCGGCCTTTGAAGCACCTGCAAACGCCAAAAATGGATTATATTAGTTAGTGAAGTTACTTCTTCCCTTCGTAATTGAAAGAATCATATATAGAGTATATTTCATACTCTGTCAAGAACTTATGGCCTAGTGACCAAAATTCGGCCCCTCGATTAGGGGGTCCAAGATGCAAATCCCAGACTACGTACTACTGATTTTTCAATTTAACCATAAATTATCAGTTAGTATAAAAGTCCAGAAAAAAGTCTTTATAAAACCTGCACGCCTGTGAGTCCTTTAAAAAAAGCTCACAAAGGTATTTGCCAGCACGATGAACTATGGTCTAAACCCATCTCACTTTAGAATCCGCGCTCCAGAAATGGAATAGTAATGGAAGACGACGATGGCACTCTATCAAGAATGTTACAACAAAATACGCAAGTAGTTACAGCGGATTTTGAAACTCAAAGCGTGTATATTTAATACATTAAATAATCAAAAGGTAGTGGAGTCTCATCCGATAAGGCGCCATATGGCGTTCATACCGGCAGCTTTTCAATTTAATTGCCTGCGAAATTGCAGCGGCGCTTCACTTTCAGACAAAGATCTTTTGGTAATGGTAATGAACAAAGGTAATGAACTAAAATGTGATTTACGTGTACAAGGTTGTTGGCAAAACTAGTATTTTATAGAAAGGAGTCTGAAGTTCCATCGTAACCGAGATGGAATGCCTCTGCTCTTATAATTGACACTTACTCGAAACCCCAATAGTGTGTGCTTTCACTAAACTTTTATGCAACCCATAAAAGGGTGACTATTATCTTGGGGCGCAACTTACTGCACCATAATTGCTCTTGGAACCCCATTCACCCCTTGCGATGTTATCCAGCTATGTTTCTGAATAAATAATCTATTTATCTACAACTACAATTACCTTTAATAAGGACTTGTTCAGTTTCCTCATAATTAATCCACTGGGGTTCCGTAGAACTTTAAAAAGTGGAGATGGTCTCAGAAACTGGCAAATTGCTGAAGCTATTTCTATTTAATTTTCAATGAAATTGCGCCTTCTATTAGCCTGGTAGAACTCAATCCTGTGGATCCGTTGTTGATATCCCCGCCATCGCACCTTAGAAAGTTACGTGCGTAAGTATTATAAATTAATTATTACTTGCTTTAAAGCCGAAGGAAAACATTGTCCATCTAATATTCATCATTCACAACACAATGTCAAATTTTAATTGGCAAAGGATGCGCCGCATTTCCTTTACTTAATTGAACGTTTTCCGTTCAAAGCCCTTTCCTCATTCGATAAACTGTTTAAATTGATATTAAGTCACGCTTTAAAAGCCTTCATTACAGTTTCCCCTTATTGGTTTTATAGGCTTATGTAGTAAGCTATAGAGTATAGACTGATTGTCCAGAGACAATACCCTAATTGCATTGTAACTGGCAAGTGCTCCTCTGAAACAGACGTATTCTGCATAAAAAAGAAGTACTTTATACAATGAATTTTGGTTTGTGAAAACTATTATGGGGTCCTTTCATAGATATACCCCTAGCTTTATTAGTAGTATTTCATTTTAATTTTTTCATTTTATTTTTATTTGGGAAACATACAATATTCAATACACACAGTAACTTTCACATAGACATAACAAAAATCAGCAAAGTTTCCACTTATATGTAATACATAAAGTTTGGAGAAGGTAATTAACATAACAAAATACAATACAAGTAAATAATAACTAAAAAGGTAAAATAATTCAAAATACATATGCAAGTAAATAATCACTAAAAAGTAAATTATTACATACTCGTAATTACATAATACATTTTTCGAGGGTCTGTTTCAGTTCCCGCTTGTATGCGAGTATTGAACAGTTAAATATGTCCAATTCTTGTACATGTTTGTTGTAAAAGTTACAGGAACGATATATAAAATTATTACTTGTATATTTCTTTTTACACAACGGTACGTGAAACATAGGTATATCAATAGGTACTTTTATTACAAAATGTTTTAAGTATTTTTTCGTCTATGATTTAAAATTTTGTATTTCAATTTGGAGAGTGTGGTATGCGAGACTGATCCGAGACATTCCATACAAGTCAAGGCAGTGTTGCCAACCTCAACTGGATAGGTTATCCATCTACATATGCTTACCATCAGGCATTGTGTGCTCGTTGGGCACTTATGCCTTTATCATTCTTATATTATCGCCAAATTTCTATCAGAATGCAAAGGATTCAGTATTCATGTTACTCATCTAGATTTTCAATACTTTTGAGAATATTAGAATTGTTCTCGTCATGTAGGTCTCCTGGCGATGATATTCATCACCGTTAGATATAACATGTTTTGACATTAAATCAAATCAAAAAAAACATTTTTTTTATTCAAAATAGGTTCTTTACAGAGCACTTTTTGAATGTTACTACAGCTACCACCACTTCACAGGGTGTTTCATTATGGAGAAGAAGCGGCGAAAGAAACTCCATAACATACATCGTTTAAAGAAAATGTTTTTTAAATTATATTTTCATTTACCATTAAAGCAATTGATTGCTTTCTAAAACACTCTAAGCTCAAAATAAAAAGCTGATAACTGACGCTGTTTTCAACATAACAATTTATAAATATGAAAGTAATTTGAGTTCATTTTAGCAGATTTTCCTCGGCCACAACACACTGCACCGTAATTACATTTGGCGCTCAATAGACTGGCTTCCCACTTCACTACGTCCATTATAAAGTGATATTAGCAGTTTATACCCCACGAGCCATGATTAAAAACTGTTGTATTGTTTTTGTTTAAGTTGATGTACGCTATATGGTTTGTTGTATAGCATCGATTTAGAAAAGCAACATTACTTCTTACGCTCTATATTAATATGATACTTAAGCTATCCAAATTTTACCGGCCAAAAATTTGTAATTTGACAATTTATATATATATAAAGTTGCCAAATGTTGATTTTTGGCGACGAAGATGTTATGTGGGAGTCTTTCACTAAAACCCCCCCGGTGGCCGTCCTTGGCGAAGCGCAAAGGAATCCGGGATCTAAAAAGGAACGCAATTGGAGTGCTCTTAGCGCGTTGCCCCGTCAGGCTCCTTCCAGTGAGCTCGAGGCTTGCCACACCGCCTGGTGCGTACGAAAGCCCCCTTTTAGTTGCCTCTTACGGGGGACAAACATGGGATACCGTAACCCTATTTTGGTCCCGGAACAACAGAGACACAGCGCCGAAACGTACGCTTGCAGCGACTCATCCTCCTCCTCCATCCTCATGCCCGGCGTCTGTCTTTGCTGACTTGCCATCCCAGGCTTCGCTGTACTGAACCATCGCATCGTATGCCTGTTACGATTCAATAGGTCAAGCCAAAAACGCAGAAAAATAGCGGTTTCTTTTATGGCGACCACCATCTATTGTCAATATTTTTCATAAGTCTTATTACCGAGTATTAATTACTACTAATGTACACTCATTGTCCTGCAAAACAGTTACTATTAAAGCAAATACCTACTCTACGATATTTCTTTGTTTCAATTTGTAGGTGCAAAAATTTCTTTCAATTAAATTGCACGAACTCGTGATATTTAATTAACGATCTATGATGTCGTCTGCACGTTTTGGATGTTAAAATTTAAGAAGACTTTCAATGTTCAGTTTCATAACCATAAATGCCCCTTTAATATTGACAGACATTGAATGGGTGAGACACGGCCCGTGTCAGACACGTGTTTTTTTTTTATCGCTGCTGTCTTTTATAATATATAACAAAGAAATCAAACGAGCATGCAGTCCACCTAAAGATAAGTGGCCCATGCCGTCCATGGACATCTGTGATGAACCGATACATTGCTATCACTAAGGACTAAGTAGGAAACCTTACAACAATGTTATTTAAACCGAAACAGTTGTGGCGATGGTGCCTCGGGAGTCGAAACACAAAGGGTTCTACCATCTTCATCTCTTAACAAAAATATAACTTTAAAATAGGCCATGTCCGCCACATACAATATATGCCAAATATGTTGCACACTTTTGTAAATTCTGTGAAGACCTCAGTGATTCACGTATTATTCACCTCACAGTAGGTACTCCTACGCAATAGAATCCATTTTACTGCAATATACACATAAGTAAGTTACTACGAAAAATTGTATTCGCGTCAAAATATCAAACGTTTATACTTCAAACTTTTACTCCGCTCTAAAAGCCATATAAGCAGCCTAGGCTTCTAGCCTTAATTAAAATCCCTTTATTGTTTTTATTAAAGTTAGCGTAGCGCGCTACAAGCGGCGATTACGCTGAAATACAATAATATGCTCTAATTGCAGTTACCGTCTCAAATATTTGGCATTTCCGGCAATATTATTCGCACTTTATTTCTTTATTTTAGTACTCGTATTTATACACTAACATAAAATATAATATTATAGTAAATGCCCTTACAAGTTCTACTTATATAATACTTTTTGGAAAATATTCTGACATGTTTTTTTAACGTAAATTAGTAAGGTAAAAATTAAAACAATGGCAGCATGCGTCTGAAATCGGTTTTAAGCTTTGAAGTATTTCACTTAATTCTAGGTTTTTAGTACATTCATATCTATGATAAATTGATACTTAAGACGTAGTCTTACTAGGGACTGAATTTATTATTTTGCCTGTTGGGATGTTGACGGAATTTTAAACTTAAAACAACATAGATATTGAACACACTAAACCTACCTAGAGTTATTTAAACCATGCTCACAATCGTAGGGGAAGTTTCCATTACATAAAAACGACTATCACCCTGACACTTAATTAACGAACAATACGGAAGCGAAGCTACACTTCTGTGTATATTACGTTCATAAGCAGATTGTCCCCGGGCGCAGCACCGTAATTACATTTGGAGTCTTCGCCAATATTGCGTTCCGCTCTCAACAAACTATTCTGCACTTGACTACGTCCATTTTAAATTGATATCAGCTGTTCACGGTCCATTAGCTTTCAATTTACGGTCAGAGTGTTGTTCATATTACAAAGTGGACGGTAACTATGGTGTTTGTTATTATGTAGAGTATTTTAGTTAATAGCTGCCTGTTCAGTAAAGTTTACTTTTGGAAATATAATGTAGCAAAAGCGCATGCATAAGTAGCTTCTATCATTCATGGATATCTTATATCAAACCAAGATAAAATTAGAGCCCTCCCTGAGGTCGGTCATAGATGCGACAACTCCTGGGGACTAAATTAGGGCGCCTTAGATAAATAGTGCCAGACTCTACAAACCGATGCACAGAGGTGCTTAATAATCCCAACCAACCTAAGGCACCGCAAGGAAATATAATATGCCTGACGATGTTTTCGATCTCTATTACTTTTTAAGTCAACTCTACCTATCATTTTTATGAGATATCCGAGTACTTAATGTAAGGAAATCGCGGTAATACTTGAAGATGTGCAAAGTTGCAATAGACGATATTTCCAAGAAATCCCTTATGAATACACGGGATAAATGCGTTGGTTCCTACTATCGGAACGGGAGCAGTAAATAGAGCGCGAGATGTAGATAGCCCATCCCGCTTTATGACGTGGTTCTGAAACGGGAACACGTGGTTAGCGTGGCTTTAGGAAACGTAGGATTGTAAAAGCCTACTTGAAATACTTGATCTTGTCGTATTTTCTCACCACCATCGAAAGTTCAATAGTACATAAAGCAAAGCATTATTTTGGTTTTGTAGCCCTTATTTAAGTGAATATATTAAGAATAATTACATATACTTAATTTAAATTAGCAATAATATGTACTTAGTAAAACTGACTGATAAAACTTAAATAACCGGTGGGTCTAGAAAAACGTTTCTGAACGAATGACCTGCGGACCATTTGTGGGTTACAGCGGCAAATTTTACACATTTAGTGGTGGCGAGACAAAAATGTGTTCAACCGTCAATTATGATGGAAAGGTTTAAACCTCTGGTATAAAAGCATTAAATTTTGCACATGAGGTCCTTTTGTAACTTACATACCTAACAACAACTAATTTTGATTTTTTTATCCTATTTAGTTCCTTAAGGGGAACTAGATATATTCAAAGATTTTTGAAAATATGTAGTTCCCTTTAAGGAACTAAATAGGGGATGTAAGTTAGTACAGTATGTTTACTTAGCTTACGAATACCTTAGTATTATTATATTTCAAGACTTTCAACATAGACCTAAGGAACAATCAATCGAAAGATCAAATTGCCAGAATTTTAGTAATTTATCTCAACTTGGTCCATATGGTTATAACAACAAAGTAGTGTTTTTGTTATTTAACTCCAGTTATTAAATTCAATAACTATCTATATATTTTGTTTGCAATTAAATATATTTTTATAGAAATGACTGAATAAATTATTCCTTAGCTTTTCATTAGACCTTTTTTGTTTAAAGACTTTTGTTATCTCATCCTTGGCCGTGTTCGCTGTTAATGAGAGCCTTTTGTTTTTATCTTTATGGAAAAGATCTACATCTGATGTTAGGCTATTTCTGCTAGTAATTAAAGACTTTCTGCAAATTGAAATCCGAATAACAAATATTGTAAACTTACATCTCTAACTTTTAAGTGAATTATCGGTTTTCAATTGTTTTAAATGACTTGAAGTAAATTAATATACCGTCACATGAACCGGACCTATGAAAAAAAGACAATACCATTTTTGCAACCTATTAAGATTCCTTGAGTCATTAAACAAAATCGAATTCACTAATGTTATACCCAGAAATAAACCAATCAACAGAAATCTCCCACATGTTTTCCTCGCCGCGGATCAAACTCAGAATCATCTGCGTACGAGACTAATATGGCGATCACTCCAGCATGAATCTACAAAATAATTAGCAATATAGTCAATCAGAGGAATTATATAAAAACGACAAAACTTACATAAGTAATGCAGGTAAAATTGTACCTAGTTACGCCTGTTTAATTTCATTTATCAATAGTCTACGTCAAGTGGTTTACCGGCTAATTGGTCGGAGGATTAGCGAAAGCGGCAAATAAACCTCGGCTTAGCGGCTTAACGATGGCTGTGTCCGACGTGAACCGGCGGAATAGAATCGGTTTTGTTCCAATCCAATCAATTCGAATTTAAGGTAGAACATTCGCGGTTCGTTAGCAGTAGACCCAACAGCAGTACTAAGTGCTGGGTTCTTTTTGAAGGGACATAGACTTGGTCCTCAGTTGCAAATTCCTTTGCAGAGTCCTTAATAGGAGTTCAGTTGCACTTCAAGTTGGTAACAAAATTTATAAACAGTCGCCACAGAAACTGTATTTTCGTTTTTTATTCCAATTTTGCAAAAAAAAACTTTTCTGATAATTCAATGTTTTGGCAATCTCTGATTAAGGACACATAATTTTCTTTATATTTCATGTATAGTGTATACTTACTTATCTAAATCTATGCATTCAGAATAACTGCACCATGTAATCTCGCGTGACTTCTGTCGACGGCGTCTGAGTGAGGTCATTGTCATGTAACTGTCTAAACTGTGGGCACCAGACATGTAGAAACGGAGACCAAAGACAGTTCTTCTGTAAAGGAAAAAGATGGTGGTTTAATAGCAAGTACTTCTAATACATCTACTTCTAGATATAAAATAATTTTATATTGAACTAACAACTTTATTGTTAAAATTGAAGACTTTGAACGCAACCTGCCATACTCATTTATATCGTGAAATTTAATTTACTTTAAACTATACCCACAATCCAAAAAAGCAACAATAAATATAGTTTTTAATAACAATGAAAAATATTTCCAGAAAAAAACAATTCATACTACTTAAACATATAAGGGAGGTTCATAAATAACGAAGATTATTTATGAACCTTCCTATATATGTTCGTACATGTACAACTCTACTTTAATTAAAAACGCATTTAATCAAATCTATTCATTAACTATTGTTTTCAACCTTTACATAAAGCTCCAATATCAAACCTTTCGCCCGCAGGCGACCTCAACGCTATAAAAAGAGAAAACCCGAGTAATTAGGGGTAGGCCAGCCCGATAAGGCTGATGAAAAACTTGAAAGAATCCTTATTAAGATATGTCGCTAGCAAGCGCCCTTTACGAGAAATCGATTTATGCTCACACAAAAAGAGGACTGTTAGAAGTTTAACATTGTACATGTTAAACTTATAACATTCCTGTCTAATATTTTGTGCCTTTGACATACCATATGTGACGTAGCACTTAAAACTGTCTATTAATTCTACTTCATATTTGTTTATTAGCTTTTTTTACTATCAAAAATTGAAACGGCCCTTAATAGTAATTGTAAAAATCGATATTGATCGATGTTTCACATCTGCTGAGTGCCGTGACGGCCGGCTGTTTTGTTTGAAAGGTGTTTTCATCGAGAGTATTGTTAGATATATACCTAATTAAAAAAAGTCTGTTGAGTTTGAAGATCTAATCGGAGTCAGAGGTACTTTACAAGATTTTTATTTAACTTGTTAATTCTTAATATGTGAGGTTCAAATCTTGCAACGAAATTTTAAACAGTTAAACTCAAGCGATAGAGCTGATATTTTGCGAGCACATTTGATTTGGATGATGATGCTTGATAATACTAGTGATGTTATTTGAAATCCAATACGACGAACCTATTATTTTGTATGCAGCCCACGACACAGAACAACTGTGAAGAATGCGATAAACAAATAACGTTACATTTTTAACTTTTTAAAATAAATTTATTTTAAGTTTTCTTGTCAAGATGTGTCACTAGCAAGCGCCCTTTGCAAATCGATTCGTGTCTGAACCGTTTTTTATGGTTAACGCCGAGGTTGGGCGATGACTCAGGACTATCGACGTTAGCATGCCAGCCCGGTCGCCTAGGAATTGGCTTTGATTTATGTGACGTTTTTATATATTTCGTCGTTTATATTATGCGCGGGTATTTCGCTAAGACAGCGATATTTTATTTTTAAATCCTAGATTTTGATGATTTATCAATATTGTATTATGTGGCTTATAAAAATATGAAAATAAAATTATAGTATATATAGTACCTATATTAGTACTTCGCTCTTTCAAACACGTTGCTGTTCGAAAATAACATATGTAATAAAGTTCGTAAAGTCTAAATATGTCATACTTAGATAACGAGAAAGGTTAATAAAAACGTCGCAATTTTGGATTACAAGCTATATTGAAGCAAATAATACCTTCTTTAACATTGCTCATTAACTAACACGATTTAATAAAAAAGCTTTGATATTTGTTTTCTATTCATCTCACACCATTGGATTCAGGTATTCAAATAATTGGAGCTCTGGAACTAAGTCAGGCCACAAGCATGCTTGAACCACATTGATGCACATTGAACAGCGGGCAATGTAATTTAACTTACGGATCCTTCACTTTGTTCGAATTACGGCATCCAGTTAAGAGAAGTGTGCGAAAACCAAAAAATCGTTAGTTGTGTTAGTTCCTACACTAAGTTTAAGTAGGAGTGAAAGAAATAACGATGTTTTGATGTTGTTTTAAAAATTCTGCTTTCCCTATATCTTCTTAGCCTAACATGAACGTTGAAATAAATTTTAAAGTTATTGAACCCTTTTCACATTGACCAAACATTAATATTAACATAACGTTTATTTATTTCTTGCGCTTAATTATTAATATTAAAGTTAACAAAACTAGCAATAAAATTATGTGACGCTATAAAAAAAATAAACAAGCAAGTCGTTAAACAATATGGCGGAGCACCAGTGGCGGATTTACCAGCAGGCTGAGTAGGCTTTAGCCTAGGGCGGCAAATTTGGGGACCGAATTTTTTTCGTTCATGTTTTAAACGTGTCATGAACTGGCGTGACGAGCCACGACGAAAAATAAAAACGGGAATCGTGTTACGAGCCAGCGTGACGAGCAAAAAAAAACAGGAGCGCAAACTAAACCTAATCCGATAAACTACCTAGTCCGGGAAACTACCTATTGTAGAAGCAGGGGCGGCAAACACTGTACAGCCTAGACCTTAATTTTTTTTTAAATTCGCCACTGCGGAGCACAATCATCTGTTCTCGCATAACATACCGCTAATTCGCCGCAAATACGCGCCGTTCGCATTTAGGTTAAAATTCTCGTCCTGAAACCAAATCACACAACAACTATGAAGGAACTGCAGATGTGAGCGGCAAAGAATGCTCCCGTTTCCGAGCAAAATTCAATGATACAGACTGCCGATAAAAGTTTGTAAGCGGTTTACAATTTGTGTTTCGTAAGAACGTAGATTTTTTTTTTGCTTTGCATAAGCTGCTGTATCTTACATATTTATTGACGATTCATGTGGTTACCATACTTTCCTGTTATGTGCAGAGTTCGTTTCTAGCTAACTTTAATGATGAATTTAAGTTCCCTAGAATTAATTACTGGTTGTGAAGTTTAATTTAATTTAAGTACCTTCTTACTTAGAATCATGTGCGACTTCAAAATATGAAATATTGAATAATGAAAATTGTTTTATTAGAACATGATTCCAACGCAATATGTTTACAAATTATTATTTTTTCCTAAGAAATATAGTCATAGCTACAAAAAAGATACTTAATCATTGATGTGATTTCTTGAACGTATCTTATTGTAATTTTATTCCGCTGAGTTATACTATAATAGAAGATTGCAAAATAAATTTATTTAACAATAGTCTTACTTACGCAAAATGTCAAGAACGTTGAAAAGCCTTCTAAAAAGTCTATTGTGTGCATCTTTTCCAGTGTTGAAGTTCACTATAGCCGAAGCTTTTATTGAGCTGATTGCAATGACCTTTGGTTTCCGTTTCATTTAACAAAACGGGTATCGTTTGTGGAAAATAAATCGATGCCTTAGTTCAGTTTTGTAATTCAGTTACCAGAAAGTTAGTACTTGTAATTAAAATAAGTTTAAGTTTTTAAGATGTAAGTTGCAGTTGAGCGTGCATTCTAATTGACTTAGCTAAATTATCTCTGTCTTTGCAGTTCTTCAATAAATGATTAAACTTTTAAATAATAATACATGACTTGAGATAAAATTAAATCAAGAAAAGTAATTTTCAAATTCAGAATCATCATGGAATTATTTTTAACTGCTTTGCTAGATTTTTTTTTTTTAATATTTATACCTAACGATAAGGCAGACAGGCTACCTGGTAGAAAGTAGTCACCGTCGCCTATGGACATTTGCAACACCAGAGGAGTCGCCAATGCATCGCCGGCTAACAAACGCTTTTCCCAGATACATCAATATCGCAAACTAACTTAGAACGCTTAATAAAAATGTCATCCAAATTACATTTAATTAGGGATTAAGTAGGCTTTGAACGCGACCCTAAAAATGGGTGTAATGTCATTAACAAGTCTTTATTAGTTAGTTTAGGCGTGACGTAACATGTCGCGTCACGGCTCTATGATGCTCTACTTGCGTTAATATAACCGTCACGCTATTTTAAGGAGTAACAGTTTATATAGATAAATTTTATATATTTTATAAAGTATATGCTAAAGAAAAATATTTAAATTTTTTGATAGAATATGGCGCTATATATTTTAATTGAGTAGATATTTAAAATATCCTGATACTTTCTAATGTACATTGACGTCTACTTACTAAAACAAAGTTTACAACATTTGTTAATTAGGTCATAACTTATTATAAAATATAAGCGCATTAATTTGTATTTCCAGTTCAACATTAATAATGTCTCCGGCTGGGGTACCTAAATGGGGTATAATGTAGTTTACAACATTAGTTTAGGGTGACGTGGCATGTCACGTAGGGATGGCGATACTTCCCGAGAAAGATGGATTTTTGAAAGGGGAGTTTTCGAAGAATCAAAGGCTGGAAGATCGATATTTCAAAAATCAATCTCCAGTTTTTACATTTGCCACTCAGGGAATATAATGTTGAAAACAAAAATGATCGTACTTCTTCCATACGATACGGAAATATCTGTAATACTACCTGTGTATAATACCTAATAAGGTTGACGAAAATAAAAGATATACAATAAAAGTACATTCATATTTCTCATTTTAAATATCGCGATTTTCGATTTTTCTGGTTCGATTGTATCAATTGGGTAGATCAATTCATTATTTAATATTAATTAAATAATTCTTAGATTCTTCGCAAGAATCAATTCTTTAAGTAATCGATCTTAGGTGCCAATCTTTTTTAAAATTCTGAGTTCTATTCACGAGAATGATTCATTGCTTATGTAATAAATGGTTTTGGTCCAAAAATCGATTCTTCCATATTAGTTTGTCATCCCTAACGTCGCGCTACGGCACGACAGCAGGATGCGCCGCCCGCGGCTAGACTCTGCACATAGAAGGCTTTTAAACAGCGTCGTGTTTACATACGTATGATTAAATCACGTTTTTACTGTTAAGGTAGCGCGTCAAAAATAATGACGCCTTTTCAAAGCCGTAGCTTTGACATGGGGTTCTTAGAAAGTCCTTCAAGGCTGTCAACATTCGAGACACCCCTTACGAGTGTATATAAGCAACGGTAACCATTTAACAGGTGATGGGACGGGCTCTATTTTTTTGGCAAATAAAACTAAGCAAATTAAAAAGTAAATAAATAATTAAGCTCATCTGATTTTAAGACCAGTCAAAGTCCATGAGCATATGTAACTAAATTCATATATTGAGAACAGAAATATTTCGATCAAAAGAATTCGATCACAAATGTAGTGCCACTCTTGAGCACAAGGCTCGTTGTTACGAAGTGGTATTAGATTAAAATATTTTTAAGATACAATATAGCCTACGTTACATCTTAGATCCTAAAAGGTCCTCTATTTTCACATTAAGGCACACAATTATATTATTATCTCCATTCTGTTGAATTATCTAAATCTCTTAGCACAATATATCACGAGTGGATTACAAGAGCAACCGTTTAAACCTCATTACCGACCGCGTTCCCAAGATTTAGTGCGCGAACAATTTGTTTAATGAAAAAAGAACCGACATTACTCTCCGAAACCTCTTATCGATAAAACATTCAAATTAAATATCCACTCTAATGACGTTCGCTTTCAATCCGGGGAAGGAAACGGGCGGCTCCTAATAACATTAATTCGTCAGACAATAACACCCTGGAATCATTTCGGTCGAAGCCGACTAAATTACATGTCAAATGGTTGGAAATCCAGAAATATTCGCTGATAATTTTCGTGGGCGGGGTCGCCCCGGCAGCGGATGCCGCCCGTCAGGGCTGCCTGGAATAGATTGTGCAGTTCTCCTCCGCTATTTTCTAAAATTCATGTTTGAAGAAATTACATTCGTAGAAGTAGATAATAAAACTAACTAGATAATATGGAAAACAGAATTCCACTGGAGATTTGATCCAAACTCGAGGTGCTAAGTAGTATCGATTTAAGAATTCTTCTACTCTTCACGATCAGATCAGATATATGATATTGAATTATTCTATTATCATACTTGCCTGTAAGTATGCTCCAGATCGAGTGAGAATTGTGATATATTTCCGCGTCCAGTAGTGGAACTTATAAAGAGCTATTGCCAAGGTGAATCCAATTTACTAGTTTTGTTCGTTATTTACTGCCAAGTGAATCTAATAAAAAGTGTGTTAACAAAAAGGCAACATAAAAAGAAATGTTATTCAGAAAATATCATCTGCCTGTGAATTAATAGACACAATACATCTGCAATGCTAAATTTAAACGTAACCTTTCCACCAAGGCAACCCTAGGTTGACCCCGATGACAAGAATATCTAAATGTCATTATAAGTTTGAGTGGAACGCGCGGAATTCCGCGCTGAGGGCTGTTTCCAGCGGTTATCGAGTTTATAGTATTTGTTAAAAACTTCCACTACACTTCTATCAGATCTGTACTGCGACGTACGCTCCAACGAGAACTCACGTTGCAGTTTACTGCAATCGGCCATAGATAAAGTAACCTACAGACTCTTAATATTAAGAACACTTTCTGATCTTACATTATATAAATCTGATTTAAAGTCATACAACTTATCTTCCAATGATATTTTCTTCTATTCAAGAGCATATTATGCATGTATTTGGGACGATCGAAACCTGCGCAGAAAAGGATATTTTATGTGTACTAAATATCAACCGGGCATGCAGTCCGTCTATCTGAGATTAAGAGGATATGTGCCATGAAATAAAAATCATGCGAACTGATCGCAAATGTCATGCGATTCTTGAATATTTAAGCGGAACCCTTCATTTGTGGGCCAAATAAGCATCGTGAGACCACATCCAAGCTACGACTACTCTAAACATATTTCAAGTATGGTATCTTTATGGTGACCCATAATACCGTACAGTAAATTTCACGACAAACCCCACTGACAGAGCATTTCGCCCCCAATCACTTGGAACAAAAAGGTTGGAACAAATCTCTTTTCCGGGGCCAGGTAAATCAACCGGCAAAGGATGGTAATACGTCATTTGCTTCTGTCCAAGAAAAGGATGGGAACGGAGAAAACTGATCAATAACTGACGAGAATTTGGGTTAAATGTTAGGAACATTACAGTCACAGATATTTTATCATTTGTAATAAAACTTTGTATTTGTTTCATCGCAATCAGATCAGTTATGTTCATTCATTAGAACCTACAAATCATTTTGCTAATAATAAAGACAATTTTATTTTGATTGAGTTTTTTAAAAATAATATTGGTACTTAATAAATTAATGTAAATTCAACTAATGTTTTCATTTGTAGTGATTCTAATTATCCCAGTTTTGAGATTTAAGTGTAAGGCGTTCTCTCTTCTAATTGAGACTTACTTAGTTTCTACTTCTTGAAATCTACCTACGCCTAGCGGCCTAATAGTGCATAACAGTATTCTCAAAGGAATGTGTCTATCAAACCGCTACTGAGTAGCGGGGACTTCAACCCTTCTTATTTTGTAAGACCCGTGCCCAACAGTACTGGGTCGACGGTGCATTTTAAGCTCCCCGCCGCCTCTTTAACGGAATAAATAGAAAATCATTACAACTGTTCCCGAACACAAAGGGTGGTGAAGCGAGGAACCACGATCCATTTACAAATTGCCGAGACGCACTTCAATGGAAAATTCACTGGAATTCGCGCGCTGGTATAAATTTGAATAAACAGCGGTTAGGGAAGCTCCCCTTTTTTCAAACTATTTCGTGAACGCATCGCATTTTCATCATTAATTGCGGCTATTGTATAGTGAAACACTCGTTGCACCGGGGCTTATGTATATCGTTTGATATAAGTTCAGCAATGATAAGCGCGATCAAGAGTTGGATGTTTATTTTCGCACGTCCCTACTTTAAGTAAAACAATACGCTATGGGTTCCAGTTCTTATTACTGAATAATAGTTGTTAAACTTTGTCGGACACTATAGTATGAAAGCAGCTGGCTCTCGTTGGTCTTTAATTCGTATTCCTTCAACAACCCACATTGAACATGGTGATGAATAACGTTCCAGCTGGGGTAGAGACGTATGAGAAGCAGCAGACATATAGGTAGCATCCATTTAAAAAAATCTCAAAACCCATATAAAGTATAAACGTGAAAGACACAACATCTGTTATTTAATGTCGTAGAACGAAGAGTGCAGAATAAAGCAATTGCTTTAAAAATAATTATTTTAACGACTTTTTATAATTACATGTACACTTTTATTTCACTGTAAAACATTACATAAGGAACTGTACAGCTATTTATTACATTTCCAACTATATTCCAAAGCTAAAAGATCAGATGAAAAGTACTGACCATTATAAAATAATCCTTATAAATTTCTCATTCTTTTGATTAAAAGCGGACCAAGAAAAGCTTTTTACCAAAGGCCACGAAACAAAAGCCTAGGCTTTTCGAGAACTTTCTGTTTAAGATACCGTCGGAGCAAAAACAAATATAAAGCAACTGTATTCGCCTCATTAGGTAATTGATTGTAGTTCTAATTAGACATTTCGTGTAATGTTTTATGTATCTTGTATTCAAGAATAATATATTCAGATAAATAATTACCTATGTGTAGTACACTTAAAGTTCATGTTACGAATTCATGTAACTGTCTAAGAATAGATTTTATTTTTTCTTTAAAAAATTTTCTTAAAAAAATAAGTGGCCACATCTGTTATTTACAATTACATTTTCTTAGGACGAGGGTTCATGACGTTGAAGTGAGTGGTGACTCTTGAAGACTGAGATGGTCATGTTATATACAAGTCAGTCAGCATCCACTTTTCCACCGAAATGCAAGAAATGCCTCACGCTAGAAATAGATTTGACAATGGTGCCTCCCCAGTCGAACCATAACGGTTCCTTTCACAACACCTTTCAGTGTGCATAGATTAGTAAAGACACTTCGCCGCCTTGATATTGAATGAAGCCACAAACGGCTTATAAGTAAGTTCTTTTTTTGAATGTTTGACAAATAAAAACATTATTAGAGAAAATTTACGAATAAATAACTAATACTGCGTAATTTACATAATAAATAAATAATTATTTCAAATATTTCAGGGACATTTTAGCACGGAGACGTGGCAAAGCTTTTTTACGCAACTATTTCAATTTCATTTCAACTATTTCAATTTCAAAAAACTGGGTATATTTTCTTGTTAGGAGTGAGTAATCTTTACTAATCTATACCAGTGTGTTTCAATAATAATATAAAGTACAAACGAATGTTAAAAATATATTACTACTAGCTGACCCGGTAAACGTTGTGTTGCCATATAAATAAAAAAATGTTAAGGGTGAACAACCCTTTAGGGGTATGAAAATTAGATAGTAGCCGATTCTCAGGCCTACTGAATATGCATATAAAATTTGGTGAAAATCGGTAATGCCGTTTCGGAGGAGTACGGCAACTAACAGTGTGACACGAGAATTTTATATATAAGATGTTTCTTAATACACATGCGTGAGAGTACTTATGATTTCGCCGGAACTTTGCTCAACAAAGTTTGCAAAGCTGTTTTAAAAGACACTTTAAAAGTTTCATCTCGCGAAAGATTCGTAAAGTGTAAACGACAAAGAACCACTTAGCACTGAACAAAGGGCAAGGAACGCGAATACGGATAACATAAGATAGATATAGATAAGATAGATAAATATTATTATTGTTGCTGTACTGCCGTTTGTTGATGACATTTAAAGTAAATAATACATTATTTAATTATTTATTGAATATCTAGAAATGATTATCGTGTTGCTGATTTAATTAATTAACATTATATGCTCGTATTTTTAATTATTAAGGGTATAATTAGGTGCACTAACGACTTGGGGTTACCTGTAATGTTATGTTTAAGCCTATGTACGTATTAAATAAATAAATAAAAGGTTATGTTGTCTAATGTAGCATAGACCCGTCTGTACGACGTCTGTACATTTTATTAATTATTTAATTATTTTGACATAATTTTCGTAACAGTCTCACAATTTACGATGACGTTTTAATTTATATTAACCTTACTTAGCTTTTCAAAAATCCGTTGTCAGTGTTAATCTACATTATATTAAAGAACTGTTTTGGATAAAAATGATGAATTTTGTGTTGGATCTCCGCTATGGTTGACAAAAAATGTTTAGCATACTTCAACATCTAATTTTATTCGAATAATCATATAACGCTATTTACACTATAAATATATATTTACGCTATAAATACCAAGTTATTGCACAATTATGAATTTAGTGCGTAATTTAGCAATTTAACCATAACAGTGTCGTTTAACCCTGTTGCTGCGGGGTGGGTCCCGGCGGCCTGGCAGCGCGCCAGCTGAGTGACCCGTAACAGACTGGAGTCGATGGTGAGCAATGTGCAGGAAACTCACGCAAATAAATAACGCTTTTTAAGCTCCTACCCTAGCATATCCGGTGGGTGACGACAATGACAAGTACACAAATAACACACAATGACAAGTACACAAATAGCACACAATGAAAAGTACACAAATAATAAATAATTTAGAAGGTGGTAAAACCCTTTGTGGTTCGACTCCGGCGGCACCACCGCCACACCTATTTCTGCCTTATAACAGCAGTGTTAGGTGCTGCTGTGTTCCGTTTTGAAGGGTGTGGTAAGAGAGACATACTTTTCCGAGGAGTTCCAGCTTAGTCCTCAGGGGTAGCGGCGCATCTGTGGGCAACTTCAGGTAGGAATATTTAATCCTATCTGGGTTGATTAAAGATGTCCATGGGCGGCAGTAGCCACTTACCATCAGGTGGACTGCATGCTCGTCTGCTACTCCATATTATAAAAAAAAATCTAAACTTAGATATGATTCCTAGACTACAACCAAATGCCATCGTGTCTGTAAAGCGATCGCCAAACGCAATTGTCGTGTCGTCCTCCATTTATGGGTCGTCGTGTGGTAAACTTGTTAGTAGTTTCGATTTGGAAAATCATTGGGTTTTCCAGTTCCAAAAGTAGGAATCAGACGTATATTTAGTCCTGAGGGATTAGCAAGTCATATTTGAAATAAATTTCATCTAGAACGCCAATTTTTTTTAATAAATTGGGTTTGATAACGTTATATTTGTACCAAGTCATTTTCCCACTCTTATAGACAATATTTAAAATTGCTAGATTGGGTATCAACATCGCGACTATTACCAATATTACTAATAGTGTCGGTTAACCCTGTTGCTGCTAAATGGGTTCCATAGGCCTGGCAGCGTGCCAGCGGATGAGTGACCCGTAACCGTTTGGAAAATCGATGGCGCTATTAAATCTGATAGTGTATTAATGTTGTTTGGCAACAAACACGCAGTAGAACAAGATTGGAATTGACAATGGTTTTTGAAAGTACACTACTTTATCATCGTCAACCCGTTACTGTCCTATGGATAGAGTCTCCTTTCAAAATGATATTCAATAAAGCTTTTAATGTATTGAAGTGGAACTAGCACGCAGTCCATGGAGTGTGAGTACTCATTGTTTCATCTGTAATGAACTCTAAATATGACTGAAATTTTACTTACGTACCAGCACAAAAGCGTCTATCCCTCAAAACTAAGTTTTAACACAACACTTAAAATAGCTGTTATAAGATAATGAAGTTCGTGTCAGATCTGACACAACATAGTAACTAACAATTTGTAAGTGTCCCTGGAGGGCTCTATAAAGTATATACATTTTATATCCTTTCAGAAATGGCGCTTCTGCAAGAATCCGTCCACGACGTGTCATACCATCCAAGATATTATAAGTCCAAGATACAACTTAGGTACTTATACAGTTCATGTAAGTATATTTCAAATATCTACGAAATTATTACAAAAATTCTAATAAGGTCGTTTGAAGCTTACAATATTTAAATAAAATCCGAGTTTAGTCTGCAATTGGCGAAAATGTTGTTCGGAACAAATTAGTCTGGCAGTCGGGGAATATTGCCAACTTGGCCATCTTGGCTGGTTGCGAAGAAACCACAATAAAGCAGTATACGCTGGTTATATAAAAACTTATTTGTTTTATTACGAATCTATGGGTAAGACCTACTTGCATTTTTTTTACTAAATATGTACTTCCTTTTTGACGCAGTTTCCAAAAGTTTTAATTCGTCGCGCATTTAATAATTTTATGACGTTTATTTTCGTTTACTTCTAATTAGTCATAAAAAACTATTTTACCGTTTTCTACAGAGTTCATTTTTGTAAGTATTAACAACAACATTATTAAGAACTATTTTTGAATAGCTGGAGTTATCGCAAAAGTTATATTGAAAATGAACGCGCAAATATTATTACTTATATAAAACCTATTATTACCTATATAAATATTATTGCCTATATATATAAAACGTATCAGTTTTTTTAAAGTTCGTTCGTTAAGTGGCTACTGCTGCCCATGGACATCTGTAGTCAACCCCAGATAGGATTAGATATTCCTACTTGAGGTCGGTCACAGATGCGCCGCTACCTCTGACGACTAAGCTGGAACGCCTCGGAAAAGTATATCTCCCTTACCACACCCTTCAAACCAGAACACAGCAGTTCAGTTACTCTTACACGATTTTCAGAGCGTAAATAATATAGGTCATGCGGGCCATTGTGCTTCTTATATTCAGTGTAACTAACAGAGGCCTTTTTAAAGGTCGTTCTACTAACAGTCAGATTTTTTCATTAGCACTCGTTGGTTACTTAAACATGACCCAGATACTATTCCCGCTTTTGTCTGATTTTCAACTTTAAATGGGAAAATTGTCGCAGTTTTCATGAAATATTTTGCTATATTATAAAATATTTTGTAAATAACCAAACCGTGTTTTAATTGCTGCAATAGGAAGTACTTGACTTTAATTACTTCGTGTTATTAAGTTACTTCCAATAAAGACTACAAATATACATATAGTAAAACGTAAAAATAATATATTTTTAAATTGCGTCTTGTTTATTGATCGAATCATTTTAGTTTTCATTTTATAAAGATATCATGACTCCAAATAGAATAGAAGTCTTACTTCATGTAGACCACAGAAGTTACTAGTCTTGAGAACTATATCCCTGTAGTTCCGGGACATGAATAGGGCTACGGTATCCCCTGCCTGTCGTAAGAGGCCACTAAGAGGGGGCTTCTGGGGTCGCGGGTGGCAAGAGTGGGAGCTCGAACCGCCCGCCCAACGGCCACGGGAAGGACGGCGGCATGTGTGGTCACATACCGTCGTACGCACCAGACGGTGTGGCGAGCGTCAAGCTCACCTGGGCAGAGCCCGACGGGGCAATGCGCTAAGAGGACTCAGGTTGCGTTCCTTTGGAGATCCCGGAGTCCTCTACGCAGCGCCGAAAAAGGCCACCCGGTGGGGTTTTAATGCGGTAAAAGTCCCACATAACCCTGTGTCGCTCCCACGGCATCGGGTACCTTTTAAAGGTTTCCCCCTCATAAAGAAAAAAAGTCTTGAGAACTAAGTTAGAATGCTTCAAACAATAAGAAGTTTCAAACAACAAAATGTATACACTGTTATTGTACGTTAGAAACCACCTTTAATAAATGCAAATAAACACAATTAATAGTTAGCGAGCCATTGTGTTAAACATTCCGTAGCTAACGGTGCCTTTTCAAAGGTACTCCACCAACAGTAAGAATGTTTTCATTAGCAGCTCTGCCTCTTCCTTAAACGTGACCTACATGTTTCTTTCACCCATTTTCAGGCTGAAAACTGGGAAAATTGTCGCAGTTTTGCGGAAATGTGCATTTGTTTTTTTGAGTTCCTGAGGAGTGAGCTTTGAGTACTGAAAAATCTTGTACATGTTTAACTTCAACTTATTGCGTAACATTTGGGTCCTGTACCCAGTAACTATTTATTAATCTTATAAACCGACCGTACAGGACCGTTTAATCTTATCAACATATTATTAACTATTTTCTATTCCAAATAAATATGAAGATTTCAGGGCTGGGATTCGAATCCTAGACATCCAGATCAGAGTGGTGCATATTCAAGGTAACGGCCAATCCGATTTTCATATGTAAAAGGACCCAGAACAAATAACTATTACGTGTTTGCCTAACAGTCTAAAAAACGTTTTACAACTGAAAATATTAAGACGTACAATATATATATAAGAGATGTACTACAACACGGTATCTACACACACACCCACACAACACACCACTAAACGTACCCGAATGATAAAAAAAAGTATTTTTTTAAGATCATTGTAATAAAACTTCCGTCTCATAACTACACTAAATGTGAAATAAATGATACCTCAAACCGTGAGAATTTATAACAGTTTCTGTGAAAATAAAAAGTATTTCTCCGTAAAAAAATCTACGAGTGCGGGGTTTTAGCTTTTAGCGAGCTTTATTGCGAAATCTTGTAGACATTTGAATGCAGTTAGCGCACCGCATTGATTTCCAACGCGGTTACAGAACGATTCCTTTTAAACTGTGAAGTTACTTTATTTATTAAAGTACTAGATGCCACGTGCGATTAAGAGGATCTTTTCTGTAACGTTTCATTATTTATAGTGGAAACATAAAAAATGTTTTTGGAGTAAAAATTGCGTAAAGCTTGTAAAATTAAATATATTTCATTAACCCTTAGTAAGCACGAACCAAAGCACCGTAAGTGACCAAGTGGTTACTCACGGCAAACCAATATTAGTTCGGACAAACCAACGAATTTTTATAAAAGAGCACATAAACCATATTGTATTTTTATTTACATTTCTTAAGAAGTTCAGTCACACATTACGAAAGGGATGCTTAATGAGCGAATAAGTATAAATTAATTGTATTCTTTATTTCTCGGTTTTTTATTATTACGATATCAAGACAGATTTGCCAGAATAGTAGCTTCCGACAATAAATAGATAAATAACAATGTAAATATATTGTGCTTTGCCTGAGAATGGTTGTTAAAAATGTGACGTGAATTTATGAAAGCACGCCGCTCCGAGACGGGCCATATTTATAACTTCACAACACTGTGTGACATTCAGGAAGTTTTCCAATCTCCGAAGAAGGTAGAGATTTAAAAGATTACGGAACTAATATGCATTACCTACATAGAATATTCTTTTTAAAGCCATAATTTAACACAGATTTAAATGTAGATAATGTAATGTGCACAACAATTGACTTGTAGTTGGAATTGACATTAAGTAAAAGCCCAAATAAAAAATTGTTTGGTTCAAAAAATTATCTTCATTTACGTATTAACCAAGCTGCCATGATACGCTTCATTTTTACATTATAACAGTGTTTATAAGTACAGTGCAGTATTGTATACAGTGCAATGGTTAAAACCTCTCAATTTTCAAAGTTACGTTCGTATTAGAAATTAATTATCACTTGCTAAAACGGCGAATGAAAACATCGCTAAGAAACCTGCACGCCTGAGTTCGAAAAAAAAATGAAGAGTATGTGAAATCTATTAATTCGCACATGGCCTGCGCGGTAGACTATGGCCTATCCCTCCTCTCACGCTGAGAGGACGGGCTTCCTCCTCTCCGGTCCCTACAATAGAATAATAATAGATTTACGACAACAACGACATTTTTCATAGTTATAAGGTGTTATAATATAATATCGTACTTTCCTATATCTTATAGTTAGACATTATTTATATGGCAGCGGTGTCCGTAATTGGTTTTGGACGCCGCTAGCTGGCGCTCGTGTAAACACATGTGACAATAGTTATGGCTCACCATATTATAATCGTGACATCATTATGATTCAAACTAAATTGTGCAGTTTGGTTTTGGTTTTATGACATGAATTAACATTTGTTTACGTATAACTTAAAATATTTTTTGTACAAAACTTAAAATAATGATGGTAGAGCAGTTTGTCTGTCGACTTCGGAGAAACCACCGACACATTTGTTTTGTAGTCTTATGACAGAAATGTTAAGCGCTTTATTTTCTTTTGAATGTAAGACAGATTACACAATGCATTACAAATTAGGCCTCAAGGACTGCAACCCTGCTATGGCATACCTTATGTTAGACTTCAGTAGTTAAAATGAGGTCTTATACTCGTGGGCCGAGGTCACACGAACCTCAAATTTTCCAAAAGTAATATGTGTCTCAAAAATCATTGATTGCAAATAAAGCGACCTGCATACCTGAGAGATCTTTAAAAAAATCTAAATGGTATGTGAATATGGAGAATAAGTTCCTCTCACTCTGGGAGGAGATCCGTACCCAACCAATGGAACACTTGAATGAATGGTTGATGATGATGATGAGTAACATAAGAAAGTCAAACCAGATCGCCAGCGAGGAAATTTCATGCCTCCCATTTATACCTACTAATGGACTATAATTGTTCTATTATGATTAGGCGTCAAATGCTATTTTAATTTAACCTTTACATAATGCTTTTAAACTTAAATCTTCACAAGTCGGCAAAGTTAGCAAGTTTTGAGCCAGTAGAGCTCTGATCGCTATCAACGAATCTTTAGTTATTAGCGAACTTCACTTTGAAATCAACAGGGGCTGTAATTGATTTCAGAAACTTCAGGATAGGTATTCACAACTATAAGTCTAAAAGGAAATGTAAACCTTTTCTTAAAGCCGCGTACACATTGCTGACGATTTTTTTTTATTTTGTTTAATAATTTATTTTAGAATAACTTACTTATAAATTCACGTATGTACTAAACATAATGCTCAAAGGTTAAAAATGCCCATCATCATTCCCAAAATTATGGGTATAAAATTAATTATTCTAAAAAAGATTCTCTCGAAACGTGAATAACAGGATTCATCACTCCCATATCACAAACACAGCCGTAGCATATGAGTCATTAGAAATTAGAAGTATTTATTCCATGTCCAATTTGATGTAATTTAGTATTCATGTAATCTGCAAAACTAGCAATTATTTGAAAACTCAAACCTCAATCTTTGTATCTGACTTTCCAAGGAGAAGAGGTTATCTATTCGTTGTGTAGTCGACGCTCACAATGGAAAAGTTTACGTCGTGATCCAAGGAACTAAGTAATGTTTAACAATATGTTGAGTGATTAGTAGTTTGAGCAATTTTTTAACTGTAGTAAGTAAGTACCTAACCAATTTATTATTAAATATTTTTTATGTTATTATATTGAAGTGGGTTTTATTTTTTATATCAGCTTACGAACATCATTATAACATGGTAAAAAAACCCAAAAACAAATCTTTAGAGACTGCATATTTTTTCTCCGATATTGTCTGTTCCTTAGATTTAATTATAAAAAGATATAATTACATTGATATATCATGAACACCATGTGAACATAGCCTTAGAGGAAAGCATAGGCTCGCGCTAAGCGGCTATAAATACGATTCCGTAGGCGAGATCGATACGGTTTCTCAGATTTCCACATGAATTAGCGTCTTGCCAGCATGTGGAAAGAATATTTCATACTATTATGAAGATATGCGTAAGACCTCGAGATAGGATAGATAGAGAATAGAAGGTTTATATATTCGTACCTACGTCTAATTTATATTTTTTTCAGTACGCCCGGCTATGTTTTTGAATAAAGTAAATAAAAGTTTTCTAGTGAAAATATATTCACTAAAATATACCATTCATAGTAATTTGTTACAAATAATTGTATTTACTTCACGAAACTTTCGAACGGTATTTTTCGGTCTCGGTTCGGTCTAATATATCGAAATTGAACGAAAAGGATGTATGTAATTTTAAGATAATCCATTGACTAGTTGTCTAATTGTCTGGACATGAACACGAGCACACTATGACTATTTTTTAAGCAAAACTATTGTATTTCGGATAAAATCACATAGAACATCATTTATACACCTTCACAGATGTGACTTTTCAAGACAGGTAAAATTCTTTGTCGTTCATAAAGTGTATTTTCTAGGGCAGTATACCAACAGACAGGCGTCCAATGTACTTACAGAGCCTAATAAAGCGTGGCATCTTCTCTCGAAGACTTATCACCACTCATACTTCGGGCGCCAGTAGGTCGGGCCTTCTATGGCACCTACTACGAATTCCTATTTTGGCATATGTTTGCGAAAATTGGAGTAAGTAAATCATTTTGAAATCTCTAATCGAAAAATATATTATTACAATGTTAACCCCATGTATTGACATATTAGCTGTAATACGAAAGCGCGTTACGCTAATATCATATAAGTACTCAGATGAAACTGCCTTCAAACCAAATCCAAAACAAATGACATTTGTTATGTTTGTCTATGACACCCTGATACCCTTGATACCCTGTTTTAATGCTTATAAAATAACTGTGTAATACATTTTTTAAAAACTATCTTCTGACTGTAATACAAAACCTAGTGCATATCTAAATCAATCCATGCAGTCAATCCATCTGGCATATTTTAGAATTTTTAATACAAAAATCCGCAGCACAAAAACTTGAACTGAAATTCACATCTGCCTGTGATAGGCTCGGTCGTAATTGTGAAAGTTTGTGTCTATCCCAAGTTTAGCTGCCACAATGTTAGGCTACATCCACATTTCCGTTACTAATCGAATTACACTCTAACCTTACAGTTAAACTAGAATTAGCGCTGTATCTAGCGCAGCTGCTGTGGATTGAACGGTTTCGTATAAAAGAGATACAAAACGTTCCCACTCATGCTAATTCGCACAGGTAGCAACTAATATACAATATGACGACGTCAGATCAGATATTTTTTAAAGATTTTTATCTGTACCCTTAGTATGAGCTTTTACGTTTTTAGAAAAAGGACTATTTTTGTATTGGTTTACGTATTTCCCATATATTTCCAATCAGTTCTGATACAGTCCACTAGGGGCGCTTATTGGAAATATATGGGCAAAAACAGTCATTTTTGTAAAAACGTAAAAACTCATACTAAGGCTACAGATAAAAATCTTTAAAAAATATCTAATATAGTCAAAACCGCTCATACATATATGTAACTAGCTCCATACAGAACGGGGGTTCTACCTGAAGCCGATTACAAATGCATACTCCTAAGGATTATGTGTTGACTCGTATGTAAGCCCGCCAACATCGACATCTTTCCTAGGACACGCAACAACTGACTGAAGCTATAAATATGTTGAGCGGTATAGTCTGCGCCAAGCTGCTAGTCCACTCTGAAGTTGTTGCGAGCAGGTGTAGGTAGTCATACAATTTGCCATGGCGACTCGATTCATTCCTATATTCATAGCGGACTAGAAGTTTTACGCGGACTATAACTCCCGGGTCAAATCATACTGAGAATCAGAATAGTTCTTTCAATTACCTGGTCTTAATTACACAATTATATCCATCGAAGATAATGTTCACTTACTACCAAATAGACTACATATTCTTTTATTATTACAATTTGTTAAAATGAATATATTAATGTAACACTGTTTTCCACCGCACAGATCAAAATTGTAATCCGAAATTCTAGGAATAAAAATAATGATTTAGTTTAATAAACTAAAAACCGCACTTTTTTTGGTAATCAAACTAAAAAATAAATTATCTTATAGGACCAAAAATATTTAATTATATACATACATGCATATTTGTAATTGATCTTTGTCACACAAGAAAAGTAATTACTCGGGAATTTTAGGACTTGGCAGGGGTTGTGTAATGTAATAAGGAGGTAATGGAGTAAGAACGAATTTGAAAATGGTTTGAGGTATTTTGCATCTATGAAATTTAGATATAGGTATACGAGCACGCTGTCCAGCTGGTGGTTTATGATGTAACCTTTGTAAAAAAATATATTTTGATAGTACAAAAGTCTTGTCTGAAGCTATTACCAGTGCTTACCTTTAAGATGTACTCTAAGCGTCCCATATAGTTTACCTTAACATACTATTTTTTTATAATATAGGAGTAGCAGACGAGCATGCAGTCCACCTGACGGTAAGTGGCTACTGCCGCCCATGGACATCTGTAATCAGCCCCAGATAGGATTAGATATTTCTACCTGAGGTCGGCCACAGATGCGCCGCTACTCCTGAGGACTAAGCTGGAACGCCTCGGAAAAGTATGTCCCCCTTACCACACCCTTCAAACCAGAACACAGCAGGACTTAACACTGCTGTTATGAGGCAGAAATAGGTGTGGCGGTGGTGCCGCCGGAGTCGAACCACAAAGGGTCCACCTTCATAAAATCAAACCATTCAGTGACATAACACTGTTGTTGCAAATCTACCGTAGTTCTACCATCTACACCAGATTCTGTATTGTTTGTCTCTCTTCCATTTTCAAAATCGACAAACTGAAGACAATGTTAGGGGCAAATTCCAGGCACGTTCCCGGCCCGTGGTGCGGCTTCGTCCGGGATTGCCTCGCAATCTCGTTGTCGCGATCAACTTGTTTGACTTATAGACCTCTCAGTTACAGTTTTTTAACACACGTCACATTATCTTTGCTTTTTTTGTTTACTTTGTTTTTTGTATGAACAAAATGTATTTCAAGGATAGCAAACATGCAACTCACCTGGTACAACGAACTCACTACGATCCTGAGATCATCTATGTCTTACCTGAAATCGACCATAGTCAAGCTGTTACCCATAGGACTATTTTGAAACTTGTATTGCAAATGCCTTACCACACCCCTTAAATCAGACCACAACAACGCTAACTGAGAAACTGTATAATTCCTCTCCGTTATCCTATTATCACTCATTTCTACCTTTAGTAGATGTACGCTGTTCTATTCTGTTTTAAAGTATATGGTCATAACTAATACCATACCATACCATAGTAGAAACCTGTATATCTCGGAGGTCTTAATAACCTTCTCAATGCTATGTGTAGTCGACTAATCCACAATTAACCATTGTGATTTATGATTTAAACTCTACTCATTTTGTAATGAGACCCGTGTCCAACGTCCCCTACCTAATACATCGCAAGATTGATGATATATACTCAGCAGACGTCTACACAGTCTAATTTATTACACTAAAGTATGGGTGAAAATATTCCTTTAAGATCCTTGCGATGATTATTATGCAAATTTAACAGACACTTTTTCAGAATAACTCCGTAATTCCAGAGCGAAAACTGAAACTTACAACTTGGAATCTCTCCAGCTAAAATCCGTCCTCATAACAAAATCATTCTCATTTCAAATAAAACCCCGTTGAAAATAGAAAAAATCTGGCGTGAAATTCTTACAAGGATTACTCCAGAACCTTTAATATTTAAAACTCTTTTACCTTTTCGTGACAGAACTAGAATTTCAAATTACGAACATTCTTTTGAGAAATAAATTTAACTTTAATTTAACTTAACTTCATTATCATTGTCTAAATGAAATTTTACGTAAAAACATTTTTATCAACAAATAAAATTATTCTACAAATTAACATTTTGCGAATACTTACAAGATGCAAATGATGAAACACCTTGCGGCACCATGTCGGTAAGCGAACTTGTTATTTCGGTAGACTTACATATATCATTTGATTGAATTAATATAATCACAACAGAGTAACAAACGCCAATGTAAGCCACGCTTGATCAAATATACAAGAAGCTTTAGTTTTTTATTAAATTAAGGAATTAAGAGACACGCACAGTCCGGGCAATATAAAAGTGGTCACCGCCGATTCGTCCTCACAAGTGAGAAGCGACAGTCAGTCGGACTACTCACTTCGTCATTAAACTCCAATATATTTTTTTATTTCACCTGAAAACAAAATTTTCTTAACAAATGGTACAATAGAATCAAGCTGTTGGGTCACTTTTCAGCCATCTTGTTTATAGGCGCGGCACAAAATGGCGATGAATTTCACCGACACCATCGGCCCTATGGCCTACCCTTTAAAAATGTAAGTATTTTACTAAAATATTTTAGATTTTGTTCTTCTTGACTTATATTTATTATTGAAAACGGTAATTATCGATTTTCATGTCCGCGATTCATATCAGATACGTTGCCTATTTTTTTATATTTTTTATGTTTTTTTTATGTACATCTTTTGTTATTTTCTAATTACTTATGGAGTTTATAAAAAAAATCGTGTCCCGTCAAAGAGAAAACCACTCATTTTTCTATTTTTCCGTGGCAAAAATACCTTGCAAAATTGTTACTAACCGCTCGGCACACCTATTTTTTTCTATTTACCACAAAATAATACACCAACAAGGTCTTTAATAATGTTTCAAGAGCCTTTTTTTTGTTGTCGAGGGGGAAACCTTCAAAAGGTACCCCGCGCCGTAGGAGCTTATGTTTCAAGAGCCTAATAAACTTATTTGTATTCAACATAATTTAATGTAATTTCTTAGAAACACTGTCTATTTTTTAAACTTACCAGGGTAGCGGAGGAGATCGAAGAGCACATGCTGGGATGGAACATTCCAGAAGAGCATCAGGACCTGGTGCACGAGCACTGGCGGAGCTTCCCTGCCGTCAACAAGTTCTGGCACTTCGGCCTGGCCTTCATCTACACGATCCTCATGATCATGTCTACCCTGGGCAACGGCATCGTCGTTTGGATTTTTAGCACGTAAGTACATTAATACATTAAATTTTATCCTTAATAATTTTCTTCTCCTTATTAAATTCCTTCGATATTTTTTTCACTGATCTTTTGGTGATGTAAAATAAAAATACTTATTATTGATTATAGTTATATTTTTATTAGATTTATTTGTTATACTTGCTTTATAACTTTTTGATTTTCATTAATATTACACTGTTCAGGAAAAATCATTTTTATTTTACATGTTAATCGATACCGTCTCTGGCGCTAAATACGAGTATCTACCGACTGCCCCAAAAAAAAAAAAAAAATTTCAGTCAGTATTATCAGTCTGTCATCTCGGTCGATATTACATTTAAAATCACGACACTACTTAGACAACAAGGTATCATATATTTTCTTCTCAGAAAATTGTCAGTCTACAACGACACTCAAATTATAAGACAACTCACCAGCCACCAGGAACGAACCACTAAAAATCTCTTCTTTAATAAACTTAAGTCACGAAGTCACGACTCATTCATACGTTCATATTAAGCGAAAAGTATTTTCTTCCTTATAGTCATATCTTTTAACCCTTACCTGCTTACCTTTTTCAATGAACGATACAATATTTCACAGATATAATAATGCTCCAACTAATGTATGCAGAGTTGTCCCCGTTTCATAAAAGCGCTTTTAGAGGGCCACTTACTGAATAGAACTAATGACGAGCTTTATACGAGTAACGAAATACACGGAACTTTGTTTATTTATGTATCAAGGATGTTATCAATATTATATTTTATTCATATCGCTTCATACATTATATTTTCCTGATTTTGTACCTACTATTTTCGAATTATTCTAATAAAGATGTTTTAGGTTCTATTGCTGACGAGGTCTTTAGTTTTTAAACAAACGTGATGCGACAATCTTAGCATTCCTGTAGCATTACCATGAGTTGGCATAGAAACGCCACTATAGAAATGGTAAATAGAAAACTATTGTCATTTTGCTAGTGAATAACATAACTACTATCGTTACGGTATTTCTTGACAACGTCTGTCAAATTAATGACTCATGGGACCGAATTTGTATGGCAATAGATCATAATGACATTCGCTAGCGATTTGATTTCGATAGGTTTTTTACGTATCGAGTTACGTCACTACGGATTTTAGTTCTACGAGTAACCACCAGAGGCGCTGTACAATTTTTCATACATTTATTTTACGCAGTCGCTAGCGAGTAATACTTTTGTAAACTCATGGTAGTCCTACAGGAGTGGCAAAGCATCTGTAGTGAACTTCAGGTAGAAACTTTGTTCAATATGGAGTTGGTTGCGCCTAAAATCGTCTTCAAAATTTTCACAATTTACTTAGTGGATAAAACAAACATCTTAAGCGATGGTTTGGAAATCGGCCCGTTTAACTTGAGACTGAGAGGGGTAAGTTGGGAAGGAATTAACACTCAGAATCGGGAGCAGATGTACCGAGTTAATAATGCCGAACAATTAGACGCTGCTACGTCACTCGGCTATTTAATTAAGCCAAAACTTTGATATAGAAGTAACTCACTCAATAATAGAAATAGCAGCGAATATTCCAAAAAAATACATTTAATACGTATGATAAAAGACGTTAAATAATCATGATCATCATCATTAAACAAAAAATATGAATTTTTGCAGGTACTTTCTTGTGATTGCAAAATATAAAACTTGTTGTCAAAACTGAATTATACATTATACTAGCTGACCCGGCAAACGTTATTGCCATATACAAAAAAAAATAACGGTGAGCAACCCTTATCACGTAGGTGTATGAAAAATAGACAGTAGCCGATTTGAAGGTGGTAGAACCCTTTGTGGTTCGACTCCGGCGGCACTGTGGCCGAGCTCAGGTAGGAATATCTAATCCTATCTGGGGTTGATTACAGATGTCCATGGGCGACAGTAGCCACATACCATCAGGTGGACTGCATGCTCGTCTGCTACTTATATATTATAAAAAAAAATCTCAGCCCTACTAAATATGCATACAAAATTTGATGAAAATCGGTAAAGCCGTTTCGGAGGAGTACGGTAACTAACATTGTGACACGAAAAATTTATATATAAGATAATCCGAGTTCCGGGAGTAAACAGTATTTTGTGAAGAAATATTATTTAGTTGTGATTTTAAAATAGAATGAATCTTCTATATATTATCATGGAAACTCAGAAAATATAAATAAAGTACCTATTTGACTGCAGATATATGTATATCAATAATATTTTTCATATATTTAACCAATGTCACAAAGACATTAATAATGAGAGTTTTTACCTCCTCCTTTATAAACCGAATATTGTTTATAGTTATTTTCATTCAGAACGTCACAAAAAGACGTAATATTAAAGCACAAACAAACAATTTGCGAAGATTCCTCGGTCTTAGAAAGCCCGTGTCACTGAAGACTTAGGAGGAAGTTTAGAAATGAATTAACATTCCAAAAGATCGGAACCAGATGTACTGGTTCTGAATTAATAATGCGAACAATTTTACGCCGTCGACTGCGCTGTCACTTGACTTTTTAATTAAGATTTTCAAAGATCGAGAGTTAAAAGGATTTCATGAAAAATTAAATCAACTTTAAGGACTATAGTGTCCCAATTTCTTTCTTTACCTTTTGTCCTTTGACAGAGAGGTAAATAAAAAATAACTCTTTCTACATTCATAGAACACATTATCCTTCCTTGTAGGTCGAATCGTCTTTCTGTGTCCAAAAGCGCGCAGTCACAAAAATTCAGAACGAAAATATAATTTCATCACTAAAATGTTTTGTTTACCCAAAGATCGAATCCGCAATAGGTACTTTGTACCAGACTGCGTGGATCTTAAATATTAGAGCTGGCTCATAATTTGAATAGCAATTTAAACCAAATTCATTTTCCAATATAGCACTTTAGTACTTAATTATTTTCACATAAAAATAACACAGAATCACTTAATACTGCTGTTTTAAGACAGAAATAAATGTAACAGTAGTGTCTTCAGAGTCAAACCACGATAAGATACTACCATGAGAGTGCTTTCACACTAAAAATGCATAATTCGAATTAAAACATAGAAGAATCTTTGCGGTCATCTGTACCTGCTATTACTACCACTAAATAAAACAGTAGTGTAATTTCAGTTAATAGAACACAGTTCCCAACTGGGCCCCTCAGAGATCTAGCACAGTGATGTGTGAAGGAAACTTGCAACATATTTCAGTGGGATTACTTGGGAAATCACACTTTGTGTAGAGCGAAGTTTGTTTATGAATATTCTTCAAAGTATCCGACTTTAGACATAGATTTATCATCAGATTTATATCTAAATCTTTCTATTTTCCAACTGAAACTACGTAGGCTATTTTAGATTTTTGATCCAAACCATTTTAATCAAATCCATATGAGATTAGATTATTTATGCTCTATAAGACGGTACGGCTTATCATGGGTAACCAAAATAATAAAAAGATTTTACACTAGTTTAATGACAGCTGCTCACCAGTTCGCTAACAAACAATAACATTATTTTTAATGGAACCAAATCATCGAACTTTGGTCACAATAATCTAAAATACATAACTATTTTTAATCTGGTCCATTTTCTATATTAAACCTATAGTTTTCATCCAATTATATTCCATCGTCTGCTCTGGGCTCTCAAACCGAGTTTAAAGTTTTTAAATGATTATTTAAACAAATAAGTACCAATGGATTGTTCCAATGGCCCAGATACTGGAACAATCGACGGATAAATACTTAGGACAAGCGCACAATAAAACTGCTATAAGTATTCTTATCTTTATTTATTTATTTAAACTTTGTTATAAACTAGGGCTAAGGGCTAAAAAGGACGAACTTAATGCCTAGTACCATTCTCCACCAGTTAAACCTTGTTGATGAAGAAATGTTGTGGTGGGTGTTACATTAAAAGAAAACATTATATAGTGTTATTAATTTATATATATATAGAAGAAGACATGTTTACACATATGTATCTTCTTCGTCTTAAACCCAATACATCCATTGCTAAGATCATTGGTGAGAATTTAGTTCATGATTCGATGCCAGAGGCGCCACCCGTACACCCATTTTGCGCGTTCGTTGTTTCTCCGTTTGGAGGGTAAGGCAAGGAAGAAACACACAAACAAGATATTCAACCCTTAGGGGTAGATAGGCATTTGTCACCAGCCAGAAAACACAACGCTTGAAATAACTACAGGAGTAAATATCTAGACAGCAGCTATAACGAATAATTCGTTAAATAATTTATATATATATATATTTTTTTTTAAATAATTATACCTAAACGATGAGGCAGACGGGCTACCTGATGGGAAGTAGTCACCGTCGCCTATGGACATTTGCAACACCAGAGGAGTCGCCAATGCATCGCCGGCTGTGGAGGAGAGCTCTTTTTACACCTTTTTTGAAGAGCCCCTACTTATATTACTTATATAACTTTGAAATGATTCGTGTTTGAAGTTATTTAATGAAAAATTAAAACAAATAAATACGCCGTCGCAGTGGGCGCTTAGCTTTCCAACTGAAATAAGAGTACGTCGCGAACACAGGAAACGTTTCCAACTTGCGGCGAGCAACTCCGACACTCACTTGAAATCTGTTACTGAAATGTTAAAGTAATATTGAACTTACTATCAGAGTATAAGGGAAATAAATAACGTAAAAATTCAATAATGAAGTTATGTCACGAAGAAAATATTGAGAAAGCAGGAAAGATAATATGTTATTATAATTTCATTATCATAATTATTATCATTAGTCAGAAAAGGCATACAAAACGTATAAAAACGTTTGCGTATATAGTAGGATGCATTAGTGTGCATGAATTACTGCAAACCGCCATATAAAATTCTTTATTTATTTTTAACCGACTTCATGAATACCCAAGTACCGGAGCGGTCACTATACCGGACGCGCAGAGGCTCCGAGTTCAATCCCCGGCCAGACATATCTGAATGATGAATTTAGATTTTTGTCGCTGGATCTGGTTGTTTATGTATTTGTCTCTCTGTGTGTCCATATGACCTACGACATAGGGAATCCTGGTGTGGAGCTGTGAATGTAGAAAGCATTTTTCGTTATTTAACTGATGATACTTTATTCTCAATGTATTACATAAATTATAATCAATTTTTTTTTGTCAATCGCCACTTCAATTGTCACATGCCCCACATTCAAATGGAAACAAAGAGTAATACTCGTACAAATATTTGTTTTACAAAAGCACGTGTTTTCGACTGCCAGTTACGCTTTTGTTTTCATTTATATTCAGACACGTTATTTAAACCTTTCGCATTAAAATACACCACACGGTGCAGACACAGATTTTTGGTGCGTATTGTATTGGCTGACAGATACATTTCGGTAATGAAAATGCCTGTTTCGAGTGTACTACGATTACTATAGCAACATGAATTCATAACTTCTAATAGATAATATCGTCATCATCATCATCATCAACCCATTATTGTCTCATACCACTGCCGGGTACGGGTCTCCTTTCAGAATGAGAAGGATTAGGCCATAGTCCATCGCGCTGACCAAGTGCGTATTGGTAGACTTCACATACCTTTGAAATTCTTTTTTTTATAAATCTCTCATGTATGCAGGTTTCCTCACGATGTTTCCCTTTACCGTTTAAGCAAGTGACATTTAATTTCTAATACACACATAGTTTTGAAAAATCAGAGGTGCGTGCCTGGGATTTAAACCTCGGACGCTTCGATCGAAAGGCCGAGTTTCTTAACCACTAGGCTATCACTGCTTTTTATCTTACATACAAATAATAAATAATTTCGCTTATATTTTGTGTGAGGGAAGAACACTACACGCACTTGACAAATAAACAGTCGCGAAAGCGCATATAAAGTCGCGCGTCAGTAGCGATGCGAACGCGCGTTTACAAAACGCGGTACCACATCACTGCTAGACGTAGCCGTGTATAACCGTTCTAAACATTATTGTTCGTGTCATTTAATGATAATAGTTTCTAATACTCATAGGAGTAGATTTACATTCCAATCTAATTGCCTAATTTTTACCACTAAGTTAATGTTATCAGAAGTTTATTTATCTTGTCTGTACAAAAGCATTATATTTCTTGACAATTTCAGCCGTCTAATATGTGCAGTGCTGCTTAGAACTGTTCTGCCTTTAAGCTTTGCAGTAATTTCAGTATTGTTGTATGAGTTACAACCATTATTGACAATATTCTCACTACATTTTGAAACCACTGTAGCTTCGCCGTCCGCGGCCCTACGTGAATAAATTTGATATCGTTAGCTTTGTCTCATCAATACCTTTCTTCCCATATACGTTTCACTCCGATCCGCGCAAAATTGTAATAATAATAGCACTTCTCATTTTTCGCACTAGACGCCTTTTGCTTTTCTTCGATTTCTCCGCGCTCCGACGTGCTATCTTCTTCATTCCTTTGTCATTATCTGCTCCTCTTCAGCCCCTATCCATAGACACCGCTCCCGACGGGATACCTTCAGTAGTTCCGCGGGAATTTGCCTTTTTAGACGGAAAAATCTGAAAAGTTTGCCCGCCCACCCACCCTCAATTCATTCACTAAAGTGGACGAGAATCGGTTGCGCGACTCGAATTTTTGACGATTCGCGGAATCGATTCCCTTCCGCTTCCACATCTATAATAAATTAACAAAAATGGCTCCAAACATCGTTCCGCCGGAATTACCGGCCACAGCGGCCGAGATCGTGGGCAGGGACGGCTACGTGGAGGTAGTTAGAAAGTTGGCATCTTGCATCACCTCGGCGGTCACTGCGGGCAAAAGCGTGACCGCAGTAAATAAACGCCTGATTTGCGCTGCCGCCGAGGAAATACGAAGAGCCACCTTGGTGCTCGAAAATATGGCGACAACATCCGCCACTACCTCTGCCGTGGCTGTCCCCTTCCCCGCCTCAGTTACCCCTGCTCCGCCACTATCCTCGGACAGTTTGAGGAAAGAGATAGTTGCCTGCGTGCGTGAGGAGCTACGCAATTTTGCAAAGTTAGAGCCACGCACGAGGCAGCCTGTTGCTCCGACTGATCCGGGCCGCCCATCGTACGCCCAGGCCGCTGCTTCTGGAAGCGCTTTAAAGCCGCGAGGCAATGGCCCTCAGCTGTTGCCCACGACTAGACCGGCCATCATTGTCACGCCGAACACCCCCGTGACCACCAAGCAGGCGGCTATCGAGGCGTGGAGGAAGAGCATCTCTTTCAGGGAGTCGAATTTCGCTCCGGTGCGCGTCCAGACAGTGTCTCACAACAAATTACGCATAGAGTTTGAAACGGACGCGCAACGGGCAGACACCTTGGAGAGACTCAGTGGGGCCAGAGACGTTACTGTCGAGCCCGCTCGCCGTCTGTCGCCTATGGCCATCCTCAAGGGGGTGTCTCGAGATGTCTCTGAGGTCGCTCTCATGTCATGCTGTCATGAGGCTGGTCGCTGTAATGTGCCAACAAAACAAAGAGCTGCACAACGTGGTGAAGGAGAGGGACGACCTTCGTGTCCGGTTCTTGAGGCAGAACCGGAACCCGCAGCTATACAACGTGGTGCTGCAAGCCAAGCCGATCGTTTGGCGCACGCTTGTTCAGTTGGGGCGTGTATGTGTCGATCACCAGCGTGTGCGAGTGGAAAATTTTTCACCTTTTGTCCAGTGCCACAGGTGCCTCGACTTCGGGCACACCAAGACCAAGTGTCCATCGGCTGAGGAACACTGTGCGCACTGTGCTGATTCGCACGTGGTCGGCCAATGCCCTAACAGGACGAAGGATAGCAAATGCTACCACTGCGTCAAACGAAATGTGCAATTTAAGACCAGTGACAGCACCACACATGCTGCGACATCCAATGCCTGTCCCATAGTGCGATCAATTAGGACCAGAATCGACAATAGAGTCGATTACGGGCACAACCCAAGTATCTAATAATGCGCTAATTATCTATAGAATCAACTCTTCATATTAATTTGTCATAACATTATTTTTCATCTCGTTTTATATATTTATATACTTTACCTGTTTCTAGCTCGAATAGCCATTTCAAATGCATCAAATGCATTGATCGAGACATGCCCCGCCGTAACGTATCAAATAGCGGAGCGGCGGAGCTTGCTCTCTTAATTCGTCATGAGATCATGCATCGCAATAGCTTAAATTTATATATATATATATATATAATCATTTCAATATTTTTATTCATACTATCGTTAAATAAAATTAAATAGCCCAACCTAGAATGCATCGATCGAGACATGCCTCGCCGTAACGTATCAAATAGCGGAGCGGCGGAGCTTGCTCTCTTAATTCGTCATGAGATCATGCATCGCAATAGCTTAAATTTCATAGATATATATATATATATATATATATATATATAATCATTTTAATATTTCTACTCTTACTTTCGTGAAATAGCTCAACTTAGAATGTATCGATCGAGACATGCCCCTCCGTAACGTATCAAATAGCGGAGCGGCGGGGCATGGGCTCTTAATTCATCATCATGGGATCATACATCGTAGTAATAGTCAATTTCATTTTTCATAAATATATATACACTAATCATCTCATACATACATGTCAATCTCATCTCTCTCCCTCTTTTGTTCTTCGTCATTTGCTCTGCTCAGTTAGTAAAATAGATCACTACTTTGTACAAATGCATCTATCGGGTCCATGTGAAAGCGCAACGTATCAAATAGCGAAGTGTGGACACATGGACTCTTAATTTCGCATTTGCGAGATGGTGCATGCAGAGAATTGTGAACAATCAAGTATATATACTTCATACCTCATCTGCGCCACATTCATGATTCGTCTGCCTTAAGTGCAGCGATCGGGTCCATGTGAAAGCTCACTGTATCAAATCGCGGTGCGTGGACATATGGACTCTTAATTCGCATATGCGAGATCGCGCACGCAGAACGATTTATGAAGGTGGAGTATTTCTTTCTTTTCTCTAGTAGTTCTGTTGTTTGTTGGAGTAAATCCTTCGTACAGAATGCATCGATCGGGTCCAGGTGGAAGCGCACTGTATCAAATAGCGGGGCGTGGACACCTGGACTCTTAATTCGCATATGCGGGATCGAGCATACGAAGGGATTTACATTTATATTTTTATGCACCGACGTCTTAATTATATACTCTTTTTATACTTGTAACATTCTTCGCCGATTTCATTGTCATTTATTTGTTGTTGCAGCAGAGCATTTAACTCTATTTCTTAACTTTATTTTGTGTGTCCCGGGAGGTCTTGGGTCCGGGGAATGTATCCAATAGCATCTCCTGACTCACAGATCTACCCTTCGTAAATCACAATACAGATTGTCAAATCAAAATTTTCCCAAATATGTGAATTACACCTATCAAAAGTGACTCAAGGCATTTTAATAAAAAAAAAAAAAAAAAAAAAAAACATTATTGACAATGTAACAGTGGAACAAGGAAAGTTCCAACTCAACGCACGAGATCAGTATCATATGTAACTGGGGCGAGCGCTTAGAATTTAATCAAACCCTTAATGAGCTGGAAGACAAATAATGGCAACCTCATGTAGCGTAGGATATGTCGTAAATTGCTTTTAATTATGCTCATAATGAAGTTGTACATGTTTTTCATTTAGCAATAAGTATAAAGCTATTAGATGACACGTAAATATATAAAAGATACTAATTCGTCATCACAATAGTCTCAAACAATAATTACTGGCTGCAACTATTTCTATGTCCCACTGCTGAACACATTTTTTTTTTTATTTCAAACATAAGTATTTCGAATTCCTACAAAAAAAACGTATTGACTAACTTTCAAATTCGCTTTAACGGCAAAAGAATACATGTCACTTTTCACTTACTTGACTTAAGTAATATTAACATACAATTTATTCATTAAATATATATATACCAAACAAACGTTCAGATTTATAACATGAAATCCGCGTATTTAGCTAGCTTAACATTACGTAGTCGTAGAGCTACGAAATAGGATAAAGTTCGGATAAACACCAAACCGTGACAGAAGAACCATTACAGGCTACAATATTCTTAGCTAGAACTTCGCTTTGAAACTGTTTGCAGCAAATACCGCTCAGAATCAAATACTTGCTCATATCACTCGCCCCAGTGATACGAGTATTAGTTCCCGAGTCCATAGAACGTAATCAACCCTCTAATGAACTGAAAGACAAATAGCAGCGAGGAGACAATAATACAGCTTAACATTCTAAGCGGAGCCTACATTATTTGTAGTTCGCTACTAGTTAGTTGCTTAGTTGTTACTGTACTTAATGTACACAGTAATTAGAATGGTTGTTCAAAGTTTCTACATGTGTTCTTAATAGTGTGGTGCATGTCTAATCAAATCCTCTATTTTACGACATAAGGTCCAATCAAAATACTTAGACAATTAGAGTAATACTAAAGATAATAAGTAATAAAGATAATAATATTAAGATCCAGATAAAATATAACCATTTTATTGGTATTTAATTTTAATTCGGTTCCGGTTGTGGTTTTATCAAATTTATATTTTAGAGTTCCAATTTTGACATTAAAAGGTAATACGAATTTTTAGATCAAATAAATTTGTATGGCCTCTTTTGATTGAATTTAGATCCCGAATAAAGCCTGTCCTGACGAAATGTTATAAAAGAAAGAACCAGCATATACTGAAAAATACCCAAAAACAAAATCAATGGCCCTTAAAATACGGCGACATTTATATTAATTAAAAACGATTAACGCGTAACATGTCACTTTGATAAATGGAACGAGTGGCGCTGACGAAAAATTATTAAACCTTCCGTGCATTGAACTTCTGTTTTGCATTCACTAGTTAAGGGCCCCGGCTTTGATTGCAATTAGTCTAATACTAGCAGGTAGACTTTATATGTAGTTACAATATTTAGATTATCTTTGAAACAAACTCTATTTAAACTATGGATGTAGTCAAAGTTCAAAAATCAAGCATTGGCTTTTTCACAGGAATGTCCTGTAGTACATTAAGAAATATTCGCAGTAACTCTTAAAAAATATTCAAATATTGAAACAGCAATAAATTCAGCCATATTACTTTGACACACTTTTCTAACGTTTAGACAGACAGACAAAACTTCAATTGAACCTAACATATTGCAAACACATTTTAAGAATCTCTCGTAATTCTAATAGTTGTAACACATCTTGGCCCATTTGGCGAGAGTAGGAACTGTCATAAAAAATGTACACATGCCAACATGGTAGTGCGTAGTTCCCACGACGCTAATGCTAATACCCTTGTGTACAGACGTATTAACCGATTACGTTACACCTCTTTGTTTATTGTTTAATGTACGCAATTAACGGAAAGATGTACTTACTATAAACATACTAGAGTACTCGTAAAATTTGCTATAAGATTTGGTATCTTGGTTAAGCTTTATAATATCAACGTTAACCGTTGTATCCTAATGCGAAGGGTGTTGTCAGAGAGACGAGACGATCGAAACTTAGCTACGCTTCTTTGAAGGTGGTAGAACCCTTTGTGGTTCGACTCCGGCGGCACCACCACCACACCTATTTCTACTTTATAACAGCAGTGTTAGGCGCTGCTGTGTTTGAAAGGCGTGGTAAGGCAGACTTTTCCGAGGCGTTCCAGCTTAGTCCTCAGGAGTAGCGGCGTAGTCGCGCATCTGTGACCGACCTCAGGTTGGAATATCTAATCCTATCTGGGGTTGATTACAGATGTCTATGGGCGGCAGTAGCCACTTACCATCAGGTGGACTGCATGCTCGTCTGCTACTCCTATATTATAAAAAAACTAGATACATTAAGTCCATGAAGTAACCATTTAGCATCATGTACACTACGTTGTCGTTTCCTAAATCTGTTTAAAAATTGTGTGACAAATGAAATAACAGAATCTATAAAACATGACGTTGATGAACAACATGGACATGTCGTTAGATGAAGGAGTCTTATTTACATAATATTTATGTAATATAACTATGATGTTACAATAACGCAATTTATGTGCCAAAATCGAAATTCAATCATGAAATTCAAAAACTCTTTATTATCGTATCAAGTTTTATCTGTCACGGTCATAGATTAGTAAAGATACTTCGCCGCCTTGAAATTGAATGAAGCCACAAATGGCTTATTAGTAAATTCTTTTTTTGAATTCTTGACAAATAAAACATTTTTTGAGAAAATTTACGAATAAATAGCTAATACTGCGTAATTTATATACTAAGTAAATAATTAATTCAAATATTTTAGGGACATTTTAGCACGGAGACGAGGCAAAACTTTTTTTACGCGACTATTTTAATTCTCAAAACTGGGTACATTTTCTTGTTAGGAGTGAGTAATCTTTACTAATCTATGGTCACGGTATTCTCCTTGTTACAGATCAAAATCACTCCGAAGCCCAAGCAACATGTTCGTCATCAACCTGGCGATATTCGACCTGATGATGATGCTCGAGATGCCGATGTTCATCGTCAACTCGTTCTACCAGCGGCTGCTGGGCTACCAGCTCGGCTGCGACATCTACGCGGTCTTAGGCGGCTTCTCCGGCATCGGCGGTGCCATCACGAACGCTGTCATCGCGTTCGACAGATATAAGTGCGTTTTTGTGAAATATTTGTAGACCCTACGATGTAATAAGTCATTAACATTGAAGGACCATGTTATAGGAGTAGTTAAGTTATGGCAAATCTAAGTAGAACACAGGCAAAGGAATAAAACGATGCCGTTAAAGACCAAAAAATCCTGTAAATATTAAGTGGTTACAAGTTACGATGCCAAATAGAACAAGAAATCCACCGAAAGACACAAAGCCACCGCAGTATTCCTTAATAAGGCTTGTAATGTCTAAAAGTTCTAAAATATCAATAACTACATATATTCTGATTTCTTCTATAAATATATACATTTTTAGGACCATCTCAAGTCCCCTGGACGGCAGGATAACCCACGTGCAAGCGTCCCTTCTGATCCTCTTCACGTGGATTTGGGCGCTTCCATTCAACGTGATGCCGTTCTTCAGGATATGGGGCAGATACGTACCTGGTTAGTATGTGGAAAAAAATGTAATATCGATCGTGGGATTTTGTATAGATTTAAGTATTCTAGGTAATTCAAAAAAATATACACGACGAATAAATAATCTTTCTTGCGTGATGTCGCTTAAAAAACTTGCTATATGATGCTATTGATGTCAAAAATTAATTAATGCAAAATCACTTATCATTTAGTGGTAACTGGTACAAAAATAATTTACGTCATATTCTCAGATCTACTGAAGATACACAATTTCATAACAATCATTTAATCCAATTAAATATTGCAATCTATTAAAAATATTGACCACACTGACTTTCAAAAATGCTCACACAACTGTTAACAGTTGCAAAAACGTAATAAAAAGTTTAGGTCATTAAGGGTCGGTTGCATCGAAAGCCCGGTTAAAGTTTGCGTTAAAGTTAAATATAACAGTAACTTTGACGGTAGCGATGGAATGTAAGAATTATGTGTTTCACCAATTGATTTGTCATTAACGTCACTTGTGGTGCAATTTTAGTGAAAATTGACAGAGAGGGAAGATGACAAATACAGTAACTTAAACCGATCTAGATCGAGTGGTTAAAGTTAAGTATTAGTTATGACGTAATTTCAACCGCAACTAAAATGGTGCAACAGATTATTTCTTTAACCATGGATTTGACGGTTGGTTAGGCTTCTGTAAATGTTAAAGTTACATGATGCAAACCACCCTAAAACATTAACAGTTAGATAAAAGTGACGGAGTGCCCTAAATTCCATATTATTTGATCCCTCGTGGGACTTTAACGCAATTCACAGCCAATTTAACGCGAAATATTACCTGAGGAAACCATAAATTGTTATAGAGTTATGAGAGTAACGCTCACGTTTATAAATTCTAAATAACGCATCGCCTCACAAAATGGGGGTGAACATTTTATAAGAATTAGGTTTTCCTAAATTCCTAAATTATTTTATACATGCTTTCAGAAATTCATAATGTTAATTTTATGTCAGAAAATATGTGTTTTTATCTCGTGTATCAATATTAACGGGAGTAATTAAGATTAAACCAATGCCCTAAAGACATAACATCACATTACACACATAATATCACACAACAACTCAGTGGAAGTTCTTATTTAGCAAGTTAATAAAAAATCCTAAAACTACCAATTTTTATGCACTCATAGACCAATGTCATCTTTGACACGTAACTACCTACCAAGGCATATCCTCTGAAGATACCAAAGCTACTATATTAAGACATAAACAGCTGATTTACTGCTCCAATTGGGTACAAATTGTAAGCATCCGGCCAAGGACTTAACGCTTCAGAAATGAGCTGACGACAATTTAATAAGCACCAGACGGCCCACATCCTTGATTTGAAAAGTGTATCTGAGATCTAAACACGGTTCAACGTAATTGGTAATTGGAACTTTAATGTTCACTAAAATAGATTTGTTGTTGTTTTGAACAATATCGGGTTAATTTAATAACTCTTTTACGTTTGTTCTACCTTCATTCTCGTTGTTTTCTTATTTTCACATACACCAATTAAACGTACCTAGGTTTGATCATAGTATCTAAATAACTTATTATCATAACTTTATACGTGGTTATAGATAGAGTCTATGCAGTTAATCCTTTGTACGTATTATATATAGAGAAGTCCAGAAAACGTAAAACAAAATATTCGGACTCACGAAATAATTAGGTATAGGGTATATAATTGTCTTTAAAACAAGTTATCTTAAGATAAGTGAAACGTCAAAAAACTATGACTTTATGTTAGAGAAAAAAATCATCGTATATAAAAATTTTATCATTTTCTTGTTCCAGAGGGTTTCCTTACGACGTGCTCGTTCGACTACATCTCAGAAGACCAGGACACGAAGGTGTTCGTCGCCTGCATCTTCGTGTGGAGCTACTGCATCCCGATGTCGCTCATCTGCTATTTCTACTCGCAGCTGTTTGTAGCCGTGAGTTTTTTTTTTTTTTTTTTATAATATAAGAGTAGCAGACGAGCATGCAGTCCACCTGATGGTAAGTGGCTACTGCCGCCCATGGACATCTGTAATCAACCCCAGATAGGATTAGATATTCCTACCTGAGGTCGGCCACAGATGCGCCGCGACCCCTGAGGACTAAGATGGAACGCCTCGGAAAAGTCTGTCTCCCTTACCACACCCTTCAAACCAGAACACAGCAGCGCCGAACACTGCTGTTATTAGGTAGAAATAGGTGTGGCGGTGGTGCCGCCGGAGTTGAACCACAAAGGGTTCTACCACCTTTATTTTTATCCGACTGTGGAGGGTAATGTACGTATGTCTCATCATTTAGTACGCTCCACAGCCCAAACAACTTGAAGGATTTTGGTATATGAGGAATCAGTGGATTCGTTTTAACATGTCTTTTACAAGCAATTAACCGCGAAGCTCTACACATACTGCCATCTTCAGTCTTTTCAGTTACTTTGAAAAAGGCTCTACTTTGCTATTAACGTTTAGTTGTATGCTCCCCATACTTAAAATTAACCCTTGTTATACTGAACAAAAACCTGTATTCAGTTATTTCACTTATTCGGTCGTTTTAAAAAAAAATCAAAATTGATACATTTGTCCAAAATAATCATAAATTACATATTCGATTCTAATGGCCTAATGACAGATAAAACACACGTATAAAAAGGGATACATTCATAATATGAAATGAATACCGGCGTATAATAATATTGGCGAGGTAAACAATATAAAATTAAATTTGTATCCAGGCGAGATGGATATTTCAATCAGCAAACATGTATGCGCGATTAATATTAGAGATGTGCCGAGTCTGGTCGACTCGAGTCAGTACTCGAGTACTTACATAAACTCGTATAGGTACTCGAATACCAGTGATACTCGAATACTGACAGTACTCCTACACTGCCTCGAGTCTTAGGTACCTTACTTATAGGCAAACCAGTGAGTATAGCAGGAATTGTGTAAGTTAAAACTTGTTTAGTTTTGTTTAGTGAGTGTTTTTTTGTCTACGAACTATTTTGGACTGCGTTACAAAGTACTCGAATACTACATGCAAACTTGAGTACATTATGAATACCTACTCTAAATTCAAGTCCCAACTCGAATCTTTTTTTATGAGTACTAAAGTACTCGAATACCAAATATGGCCGACTCGGCTCATCATTAATTAATATGAATCCGATCGCGTGTTGTGTCAGGCATACATTCATTAAGCTTCCATTTATCCGCTTAATAAAATCACAATGAATATATTTTATGTTATTTTTCAATTACTTTACTCAATTCGACATTTATTTGTATTAGTGTGAGTAGTTTCGAATGTATGTTAAAAACTATAAAGGTATAAAAAGGTGGGTATTCATGTATTTATTATCATAAATAATAAGAGTTACAATAGAAATCATTAACGATAAAGTATTATACACACGTCATTTAACGTAAAAAATAATACTTTTCTCCGCTCACTACATGGTCAATGGTCATGGTCATACATATAACGTTAATTGTATAAAAAGTAAAATTATTACTAGAAATACAAAATGCACGTTTAGTAAATTATTTTTTTTAGAGATACCGACCAACATTCGACAATCTTCATCGAGCGACGACCTTCCATTATTTTAATATTTCGTTACGACGTTATTTCGTTAAACTCATTTAAGCTTACAAACTCTTACATACTCATAAATCAGATTTAAACTACTTTCCACAAAACCGTGAGTAAATAACCAAACTAAAACTACTCTACGGGTGCTCCGGAGAACTTGTAATACAAATTTGTATTAGAGCAAATGGTGCATGTAAAACTGCATTGACTTCGGTAACAGTTTTTCCGTTTTCAGTTTATTTAAATGTTTGTTGTGTTTTATGGAAATCAAGTTTCTATAAGTTCCAAAAATAACTATAAAATTTCCTAAGTTTGACCTTATATTTTGTAACACATAAAGTAACTAGCTCGTAGAATACTAGGCAAACATCCAGGGTTTACTTAAAGCAATTACAGCTACATATATCTAAATAAGATTGTTGACAGATATTTTATTACGGAGAAGTAAGTTGAGTCTCCTTTTTTCTTTTATTATTAAATTTCCACTTAGTCTATCCATCGATCACTCGCATACGTAGATCGATTTATCGTAGCAAAGATCATAGAAATACGTTCCACATTTCCATGACCATATCGAAAGTATTGGACCGTCTATTAGCGGTTTTATGACAGGCAATAAAAGCAAGTATGCGAAACATTTGCGACCAGTTGGGATCAGGCGCAACTGAGTTCACATAGTTCCCGACCTCGGAGCAGGTACTGAAGTATGTCGGAAACCATCCACCGAAGTATTTCATTTGAGCTACCTAGTCGCTATTCGGCATTGGCGCCGTAATGTGTGTATCTCGTAAGCCGATTAATTTTAGATTGAGGTTTGCAAATGGCATGGGTGAATAGTTTTATTGTTAATAGATGTTATTAATAACATATATTAAATAATGGGTTATTTTATGACCTTTTTAAAGTCTTAACAAACTTTTGCATTATAATGGGTAAGTGGGCCTTAAAGAAGGTGGAAGTCATAATGGTTCGACTGCAGCGACACCAGCCCTTACTTGGCCTGTTTAATGTCCTCATACCTCATACCTCACTACCCTGTTTAATATCCCAATGTTGGACACGAGTAGCTTTACAAGATTGGAGAGAGAATGAGAGCATACTCTAATGCATAAATATGCATCCATGGTGGATCCATGCACCAATGGTGGAAACCGCTTAGCTCGCACTTATTTCTGCACTTTGTTACAAGGGCCTAAAACTAATATATTTTGGTTTGGTCTACTTAGGCATACATATCTTAAAGTATATAATCATATCTTTTTCCAACCATAAGTAGAACTCTTTTTCCATTAGGAGGCTGCATGCTCGTTTCCTACTCCATATAAAAAGATATTGAATGATTATAAGCAATGAAGCATGATTAAAATCCAATTTAATCAAAGTAGAGTATTCGCTGATAACATTCGGTCCCTTCTGTGGATTTTACCTATAAATAAGACCCTAAACTTCGGTTTGATCGATAAGGGTAATTTAACTGGATAAAAAACTTTTCCGAGCGAAAGGATTAAAGAAAATACCCTTCTTCAACGGTTTCTACGTGGGTTGATGCTAACTCAACGTATTTATGATCTTAAGTCCTAAATTATAACCTATTTCGATGTGGATTGGAACTCAGATTGACCACGATGTGTTACAAGCTTTATTTTTTTTTAATTACGTTTGTGCTCTATACACATATACACATAATGTGTGCGAACATGCACACCTACATAAGTTACAATTAATTTACAATTTCTTATTTGAAATTCAAAACAAGTTTTAATGACTCAATTAAAGATTTAAAACGCGGTTATACCATTTACATCAGTAATGTAACATTACGGCCATCATTACTGTCAAAAATTAAAAAAAATAAGTACATGACGTATATTTACCTATACCTATATAAAATAGGTAAAATTAAATATGTATGCACAAAAATATATTGCCAAACAAATGAGCGTCACCCACATGAAGGAAGTGAGTAGTGATATTAATCTTAAACCTTTTTACACTTAGCATATAAATCTTAAATAATATTGTAAGTTACATAATACCAAAAATATTAGCATTCCATCCAAAAATCCTAGGCGAAATGTGGGACACGTCCGTAGTCCGCACTAAGCTAGTCCTGAGCCTTAGCCCAAACTCAAACAAACTTACTCGCTGAATTCCGCCTTAGCCTTTATATCTCTACTTGCTGCTCTACTTTTGTACTGTAAATATAAATGTTAATGTAAAATCCAAAAGAGCTTATTTTATAAACAGTTGAAACGTTGACAACTCATCACTCTTCCACTGCTGGTTACAGGTCTTCTCTCAGTGTGTAAGAGATTAAGGGCATAGTTCATGATGCTAGCAAAGTGCGGATTGAAAGACTACACACACTTAACAAAAAAACGAGTATTCCCTAGCAACTTACCTTAACAATGCAGGAAAACATCGTAAGGAAATCTATACGTCTGATGGTTTTCTAAATAACAAAAATATGTTCTGTGGTATACAGAGCATATTTTTGTTATTTAGAAAATGCCAGCCCCAACTCGGTTGTGGCCTTAAATCTTCTCAATTTGAGAAATAATCCAGCAAATAAGGCAATAATATTATTAAGTCTTACGTTTCATAATTTTTCGTAAGTACTCAATTCCAATGTCTTTCTACACGGCTACACGAAGGGTCTACACGGCTGCTTATAAAATCGATATTGCATTCCCAAAGCTCATCAGAAGGCACGCATTATGCATAGACAATTTACCGCGTCTTACTCAAACTGCTTTGCCCTCTAACTGTATTCATGAGTTTAGCTTACTGGTCCCCGAGTAGCCAGCATCTTTGAATATTTTGATAGTGTCCCTTTGTTTTCATTGTATCATCTAATACTACGCAGATGATTCGTTTTGTTCCTTTATAAAGCTTGACTGGTTAATAAAGATATAAGAGTAGATAATTAATAACTCTCTATGTTCGATTCCGGAGAGACCTTCACCATACATATTTATATATCAGGTGACCCATTTCAGATAGACCTCTTGTTTTATATGCAGTTGGGTACAAATGTCCATGGCCAGCAGTGACCACTTGCTATCACGTGGACTTCGTGCTCCATTCCTATTTGCTACTTCAATCTTATAAAAAAATATGATACTAAAAAGTCTTTAAGCTCTTCGTGGTTCGACTCGGGGGTACCACCGCCATAACTAAAGCTGCTTACCAGCAGTGCTAAGCACTGCTCTGCTAATTTTATGTCGTAAAGGGAAGGCACATAAGCCTCGTATTCTAACGTTTAATCCCATTTTACTTTATCATCCCTTACTACATTATATTCTCTTAGTATATCTGATAACTTTAAGCTTACTTATAAACACTAGAAATTTAAGACAGCCTTTTAGACTGTTCCAAAATATAATACTCAAATCCGTATTAACTGAACAAAGGAGTAACTCGTTAAGACTGTAAATAAGATAAACAGCACTGATTAAACGAAGGAACAAGACATAAAATCATTTAGAAACACTCATTTCGTTTATGATTTGAACTCGTTATCAAGTTTCCGTCCCGGTTACAGATACTCGGTTTAATTATTAATTGTATTACGCGTGCCTCGGAGCCTTTATCGAGTTAACGTCCACTCAAAAAAGGTTTAACTTGTTAAGGAACAGCTAAACGAGTTCGTAACTTTATTCTGCTCCCTGTTTTCGATTGTAGCTAAGAAGCGTAGTGTTAAGCTTGGATTAAGGCGGTTGTTTCAGTACAAACGAGATGCGAGAGAAGTTTTATACGTAACGGATTAAAATAGCCATTATTTCACTTTGGAACGGAGCAGTCTACACGATGTCTAGCGATTTTAATAAAGGCCACTTTCCACACTCAAAGCCCAACTTTAGTATTTTGTTCATCGGTACATGATACATAAAGATGAATATATAAACACCCAGAATCAAAATAGAAATCGAAATCCATCATTTGTGTATTTGTCTGGCCGGGCCAGTATGGCGACTATGAACGAACTTCTAAATACCGATTATTTAGAAAACAATTAATTACTTCGTAAAATCTATTAAGAAGCGAATCATTGTAACTTACAAGTGAACATAACAAAGTAAAAATACTCGTACCTATTAGACCTAATAAAGTCCACAACGTGTAGTACTTGTTAATTTGGTCGCCAGCAATGAATTTTCCGTTCTTACCTATTTTTGTCCGATGTCCAACACAGCCGACTCCATCAAAATGAAACGGAGCTTGAAATTAGAATCGTTAATAAGACGACTCTCTTTGTGCCGTGCGAAACCTGCGACATGATTTAACGGGAAAAGTAATTAAAATGAACGCGAGTACTTTTGCTACGAATACCTATAGCTATGTAAAAGCGAGTCTTTAATCTATCAGATGGTTTATCGGACATTTTAAAGCTATAAAGCTGACATAAGATTGTCTTTAAATAAATGTGTACTTCCTTCATTATTAACTTTAGACTCTCGACTCTTGTAAACTTTAATCTTGATTACAATAACGGAAGATTACATAATCAGCTTCTAAATAAAATATTCCATCCTTGAGAAAGATTCTGCGAAATTAGGTCTGAAATATTCCACCAGGTGGCTTCAATGTAGAACGATAGCGTGGATAATAAGTACAATAATTACCATTTATTATTTCTTTATAATCTGCTACGAACAATATTCAGTGTTCTCAGTTTATTACGTTGAATGTCCAACACAGCAGACTTAATCAAAATGAAACGGAGCTTGAAATTAGAATCATTAATAAAACGAGTCCCTGTGAAACCTGTGAAAAGCACATGGTTTAACGAGAAAGACATTTGTATTATTAACAAGCCAACTCAAGTACTAAAGTAAATTGAAATTACTACCAGATATTCACCGAAATGACTCCAAAAACTTGAAGTTAATAAGTAGTAAGTAAATAAGAAAATAATTTCTTTTTATTTGTTACTGTAACCTCCATCAAAGTCTATTATCAGATTGGCTAAATAATATCACATTACAATAATGTGATATTATTATCGAATAAATTTAAGTTGTCCATAGGGAATCTGGTAAATATATATTAGTTACAAATTTAGTTGAAAGATGTCACTCTTACGTATAAACAAACTAATTGATAAAAAGCTTATATAAATAATAAAGTAAAGACGCGAGAACTTAAACGTCTTTTCCTACAAATAGGCTTATAGCCTTGTGTAGGCGGAGCTTAATCGTTTGTCAGACGCTTGAATGCTATCGAGCTTTATAAAAAGCTTTCCGACTTATACGAATATTATAGCTCTGTAGACACTTGATAAACTTTTCCTTTGTAAGGTTATGCGTACAATAAGTAATATCGATTTTGAAGAATGTAGAAAATATTGTCATGAAAGTTATAGATCCCTATTTAACAGTTAATTAACTTGATATTTAAATAATTTTATTTTTCTACAATCAACCAAATTGTATAATTGGCTACAAATCCATATAATTTGGTGGTTCATATAGTGTTAGGCAGTTGTAATCAGCTTAGTTTGGTAGTTGAAGACAAAATTATAAATAATCCCATATGTATAGAAAATCCCTAATATAATCTAGTAGTAGGTACACAATACAATACTTACCCGTACCTTAATGTGACTCACGAAATTCCAGTAGTTCCATAAAGAAAACATTTCACCAAAGAAATTTGGAAATGGATTCCAATTTGTGTTTGAATCGAATTCCACGCCTCGAACGGAATTGCTAAGGAATGTTATAAAAAGGAAATCGCCTTTCTGAGCTTAAAGTCCAAGGCTTTTTCATATTACATTTGTATGTTTGCATTACGTAACTACCCTTAGAAAAGGTCACATTTAGATCTACGGTACCATTTTATTTTAGTGTAGATAGCATTTCTCTTTTTATTAGAAAATTTGAAGGCTTCATCAGTCCGATATTCATCCAAGAAGAGGTTTGCGAGCTACACGGGGCCTGCAAGTCATTCACTTAACAACCGCTAATTTAACTCATTATTTTAAACTATATTGTAGTGAGTCAACTTAGTTTTGTTAGTAAGATATTATAGTACCACCACGTATAGAAATAAAAGAACAAATACCTGAATTATGTAATTTAAAACGTCTAAACGACTTTCAAAGTTTTTCTTCAGCATCTCAACTCGCAATCCGACGTGCCTTCTCACAAAGTCGCAATAACTTTTCTCATTTGAAATTAAATAAGAAGTTTGACATATCCCCGAGTTTGGTCATTTAATTACAAAAGCGATGAAATTTTGATAAAATCTTTGACTATTTGGATGCCAAAGTTATTGAGTATTAATAATTGAACGAAAAATGAAGTTATTTTTATGATAAACTTCTCAGTAAATATTATCAATTGTAAATCTTATAAATTCGTCTATCATCACACGAAAATCCTATCATAATTGGTTTAACTTTTCAATACTTTCTATCTACGCTTTTATCTCTTCTTTTGTAGACTCTTCAATCAGTTACCTAAAATATTGGTATATTTATATAAGGGATGTAATAGAGTTTATCTCTATCACTCTTTAGGTAATTAAGCAACAAATAATGTTATGTATATTGTTACAAATAAAAAAGGAAGTAATTAATTTCTGTACAAAACTTGAGCGATACTCATTCATTGTACCATCAAACGTTGTAAATATATTTTTAATTACTCCAGCGCTGAGCATTCAGTTGTCCGAAACCTTTCTCGCTCCAAATGATCTGTTAACTAAGGATTTCATAAAGCCCGCCAAAATTACACTGCCAAAAAAATGTTCGCAATCATCTCTTTGAATCGTTGAGGTTTCGCATGGAAATTAATTTATTTCGGCATCAAAGGGATTTGGCGCTATTATGCGGAACCTTCCCTCCTAATCAAACTAAGCTTCACGTACAGCTTAAAACATCAATCATGATTGGTGTAATAAAAAGTTGAATAGGTGTTGTACGTAGCGTATCGTGAATACAAATTAATTAGTTCGTTGTTTTAGTTACATTACATTAGAAATTCTATTGAATATCAGGTTCGCAGCTATAGATTTCGGAGGTTTGTGTTTAAACAAATTAATTAATATTTTTTACTGTAACAATGGAAAAAAATCGTGAATAAATCAAAATCATGAGCTTCCGATAATGCTATAAAACAGTCTTTGCCCAAATCTTTAGTCTTTGCCCTCTCATGCCGAATATCAAAAGATACCCGTAAATGCGACACCTCGTATAAAGCATTGCCATGGCAAACGGTCCCAACATTCAAGTGCCACATGTTCTCATCCAGGTCCGACACCACGAGAAGATGCTGAAGGACCAAGCTAAGAAGATGAATGTGAAGTCCCTCGCGTCGAACAAGGATGACGCGGGCAAGAGCGTCGAGATCCGCATCGCTAAAGTGGCGTTCACCATCTTCTTCCTGTTCGTGTGCGCGTGGACACCGTACGCCTTCGTCACCATGACTGGTGCTTTCGGCGACAAGTAAGAATTTTGTTACAATATAAGAGTTTAACCAGCATATGACCCACCTGACGATAAGTGGCAGTGCCCTTTATGGACATCTGTGGTCATCCCCAAATAAGTTTAGAGTTATGAGATCGGCCACGGAAGCGTTTCTACTATTAAGGACTAAGTTGGAACGCGTCGGATAAGTATGTCTCTCTTACCACATCCTTCAAACCTTCAAAGCCTCGGTACACTGCTGTTATAAGGTAGAAATAGGTGTGGCGGTAGTGCGTCCGGAGTCGAACCACGAAGAGTTCCACCACCGTCAAATCTGACTGATGTAATACCAGAAATTGTATATTTTGTCTTATTTGCCTTTAATTTCAGTGAAGTATTGCCTTCATCGTCTATAATTTCAATTGTTACATTTCCACTTCACTGAGACTTATTCCTCGCGTTGTCAAGCATTAATAATTAATTTATCTCATAGATACTTATATATAATACAGTCCTCGTATGACTGAAATCCCTGTCACTTGTCAGATGTTTTGTTCCTAAGTTCATTAATTATGCGCGGCCGTAAACTTTGTACTTTACGTTAATTAATGAACTTTTAAGCAGGCGAAACATCCTGTCGTAATGTTCCCGTTTACTTTTTTAAACTAAACAGATATAAATGAACTGAACACATATTCGGGTATGTAACGTACTTATGTAATTTGTTACAAATTGGTAGACTTAATAATCGCGGACTAAGTTTAAGATTATCCTTAAAGCTGATAATATTTTCATACTCGTAGAATCCAAACATGGTATAAGATCGACACATGTGTGGCAGTATCTATGCAATTCTACCTAAAAGAGACCTGAAACCTGCAAATATTTCTTCATATAAATTTATTTTTTGCATTTTCAGGTCTATCCTCACGCCAGTTGCGACTATGGTGCCCTCTCTATGCGCTAAGATTGTATCATGCGTGGATCCATGGGTATACGCTATCAATCACCCAAGATACAGGTAGGAAACCCACAAATTACTGTTTACTTGGTTTATACAGTGGCGTTATTGGGTGACCCTCAAGATTCTTTTCGTGATTTGGAAGGTGTAGAGATCCCACTCGATCTGAAACGAAACTTCAAATTAAGTTAGAAATAAGTTTTGCGTGGGAATCAAACCAGAACGTTCTTGTACTCGTGTACTGTATAATGGTTTGGTCATTGAATCATCCGGATTCAGTTCATTAAATATAAAGCAAGTTCTTAACTAGATACTTAAGTTTTCCCATAGACTTCAACTTACTTTATCTCGGAAGATTAATAACTTAGTGACTTGGAAAACTTCAGGAAGTTTTATGCAATTAGCTAACTATGCCCAGGTCTATTTATGCTATGAAAGTAAATGAACTTAAAGTGATTAGTGGTCACAAATTATGAAGTTATGCATAATTAAGCGCTTCCCTTTTTCACTTCTTTCGCTGGATTTCTACAAAAGGATTGCTTAGCGGGGACTTTGGCCATAATGCCACTCAAGTCTAAGATACTTTTGGATATATTTTATTGTTGTAATTATATTACAGGGCGGAATTAGAAAAGCGTGTGCCATGGATGGGAGTCCGCGAGCCTAACCCCGACAACGTCTCCAGCAACGCCTCCACCGGCACCAGTGTTGCGACCGCACCCTCTGAAGCGTAAACACGAACTGAAAAAAAAACTTGCGACGCGTCTTTATATACTTAGCTTAGTCTCACGATTCTTTTGTAACCAATAACACGGCTTGATTACGGATACCGAATATAGCTGGAAATGATGCAACCTATCACGATTCTTCTAATTGTTCTGATTTTCAAAGTACCGTAATAGAGAATCATCCAAAATATCATAGTTATTTTGGTCATCTTAGTCAACAATAATAATATATATACATCAAATATATAAACAATATGTTAAACACAGTATATTAAGAATTATATATGAAGCAGTAAAATATTATAATAGTTCTAATTATATAAAAATCACTTCATAATTTAAAAGTCCATTAGTCCAAGACATATGTCTCTTCTAATTGGTGCCACTCAGACCGGCTCTTTCCCCTCTGAATGCCTCTTAGTGTCTTTAGGTTTTCTTCTTCTGTTATTGAGCTTATTACGAGTATACTCAATTACATTAGATACAATTCACAAGCTAATATCAATTATTTTAGAAATATTTTTATTTCATAAGAAAACCAAAGCATTTGTGATGTTACGAAACTTTGAATTTATGTGTCGATATGCCAAAAACTGCATACATCCGTTTCACGAGAGTGACAGCTCTATTACGTTGCGAAATGAATTCGGTTGCGCAGCTTTGTTCGTTTTGCTCTGTGTAAACTAACTTTGATATCGGGAATTGGACACAGGATATTAACTATGCATGGTATTTTTATAAAGCGTTTTGTTTTGATTCAAATATCAGATAACTAGAACTTAAACTTTTAAACGACTTGGTAGTGATGTATTGTTAAATGCTTAAGAAGATATAATATATTAGTTCAAAATCATAGCGTTTAATAGAGATTTTAAGAAAAAGTGAATTAGGTTGCACCATTTAAGTTACCGATTAAGATTTTTGATTTTTGATATGAACATGAATTTAATAGTTGTATTGTGTTGAACATTAAGAGCAGTTTAGAGCATTTTTCATATATAATCGTATGAAATGTAACTTAATTTACGTTTTTGTAAGTAACAGTGTTAATTTAGTCCGAAAAATGTTCTACTTCGCTCAACTTATCTATGCAAGCAAATATGAAAAACACAAAAAATAAACAAATGGACGATCCCGACGACTACGGCGAATATGATTATTTTATGAGCAAATAAAGTTGTAATACTGGAAACTTAACGTTTTATTTCATACTTATCGCCACCCTCTATTATCGTGTAAACTGAAGATTTAACGTCCAGTTGTAAAGTCTGCTTACCTACTAGTATTAAGTAATAGTAATTTAATAATTAAGTTAAATCATATTCTATTTTCAAATATATTTATTATATATTTTTTAAATAAGACAACAGTTGAAATGTGTTCCTACCCCAAAGGTTAACCTTTTATTGTTAACTTGTATTGTTAATTTAAATTAGAATACCTACTTTTTGAATCTTGTGTAGACACCATAGCCATACTATACCGCCTTGGTTAAACTACGCATATTTCTACAAACAACCTTTTATAACAACAACATATAACTAATCTGCAATGACTTCTACTTACTATCAGGTCATCCTGCACATCTATAAGATTTAGGTAAATATAAAATACCTAACATATTAACTATCTTATTAAAAAATCTCTTGAAATCTTGTCGTAGCACGTAGAACTAAGCAGTCTTGCCACACACTCCTAATTGCTACGAGCTACGGTTTTATTTCAGCGAGCGCTTTAAAAAGTGCTACGAGAAAAACGAAACGACGAGCGCAGAAAAGCGGCTTACGGTCACGGACAGTGACCATGTTTTAAAATACACAGGATAATATCGTATTATTACAAGATATTTTCACTTTACAACGCGATGATTCAATATTACATCTTGCCTGTGTGTGTGTGTTAATTAATATCGCACATTGCTCATAACCATCCGTAAAAAATGTGATACGTGGGTTCACATTTTATTCATAAATAACACATAATTATTTATAAATAAAATTATTCTTCAATTTACAACTTGTTATTCCCTCTTAAAATACCACTCACACGCTAAAACACTATTTTATTTTTTACTTTTTTATGCTAATTAATAAAATATTAACAGCCAGTAAATAAATAACAACTTATAACTATAAAAAATAATAGTATATAAATAACAACTTATAACTATAAAAAATAATTAATTAAGACAATACTATTAAAAAAATATTTGTATAGTTTTCTAACATATTTATTATCACCACCACACCCTTTTAATCCCGATTAAGAATGATACAAATTTTCAAAAACCATCGAGTAATTCGAATAAGTATTGGCCAAAAACATTAAATACAGATAACATTTCTTCTATACCTCTGCATACTACTTTCAACGACGTCCTAATGTGGTCCCAAACTTTCCGTATAGCCATGGTAACCACAGCCACTGGCCACGCGTTTTTATCGAAGAATCATGGACCACTCTAATGAACAGTGAAGATCGGAAGACATTTTTATGACTACATTTCTCTTTAACACGCTTTTTGTTTCAAGATTAAGGACGCAATGGACCGAATGCTCGTTGATTTTTGATTCTGAACACTTTAAGAGTTGATTGTTTCTTGAATACTTGATATAAAACAATCGGTGTCGTAATTTACCAAAAGATATACATTTGATTTTCTCTTAACATTATCATTACAGTATGTACGTATGTATGTATGTATGTCTTGTACGTTAACATACTAAAACTAACTATGTAACTAGCTATTAGGCTTAAACTTAATCAAATAGTTTTAAGAATCTCAAAAAAGACATTAGTCGTTAACAAAAGCGGGTCTAATTACTATAATATGTAATATACTACGTAATAAAAAAAATACCTATCATGTTATATTAGTGATTCTATTCTGTGTGTTTTCTTTTAATAAACTTGTGTTATAAGGCACTTACTTAGATATCGTTCAGCCTCAGTAATATGTCCAGATTTATACATGTCGGTCACTCACATGTACAACCTAACACGTACACAGGTAAGTATGTACATACACATACAGCATACGTACAAACATATCATATTTGCCTCCTTCAACATTAATTAATGACATAATTATACTTAGTAATTGCTTTAATCTAGATCAAATATTTCAAGAGGATTGATAATGGTTAGTCATTAATTCCATTCATTACAATAGGTACCTGTGACTAATTGTAACATTCGAGTGTATAATCGAGTGTATAACCGTGATGATTATCATCATCAAGAACAAGTTTATTACAATAATTACTAACTCATTATTTTCCCACAGTTTGACTATTCTCGTCTCAAAGAGAATCTCAGAAATAAGACTTGCACCTTAATCCACTACCATCTCCAGAGTAGTAGAATAACATTCGACTACTGGAATTCAATAATTCGTCAACCCATTATAAATGTCCCATTGCTAAGTCTTCTCTCTGGACAAAGAGGGGCTTAGGCCATAATCTACCGCGCCGGCCAAGTGAGTATTGGTAGTGTAGATTATGGGTTTTCAAATAAAACTCCAACTTGAATCTTCAGTTCTTTTCTTCTTGTTTTTATTCCGAGGCGTACACACTTTTCCATACAAAAAGGCGAGCTTAAGTACTTATTTTGGGTACCGCAACAGGCGCAGGCTCAGTCAGCAACCGCGTCCTATTGCCGTCCCTTTCTAACATAGCCTGTCTTACTCTTACAATTCTATGCTTACACTCTATTGCTATCCTACTCTTACATATCTATTCTTATTACGTAGGACTTATATCTATTGCAATAAAATGTCTTATTTACATAGTCTTAATTACATACACAAGTTACATTAATCAACATTTACATTTAAATTCTTAGGCCGTTGTCGTCCGTAATATTCTCCCCCCGGCGTAGATTCTTCGAAGCCTCCTCCATCTGAAGGACGGCAAGCTTCGTCGCTGGCCTCTGGAACACACCTCCCTTTGTGCGGACGTCTGCAGACCGGACGATGCCATCAGGTCCCGGGTGAACTCGCTCGACGACTCCTCTCGGCCAGGTATTGCGGGGTAAGGCGTAGTCGACCACAATTACGAGATCGCCTTCCCGCAGTTGTGACGCCTGTGCGTTGGACGGCCCCCGCGGAATGAGCGTAGGCAGGTACTCTCGCAGCCATCGCTGCCAGAACTGGTCCGCCAGTGCCTGCGCCCTTCTCCACGTGCTGCGGTCCGCCTCGGTGCATGGCCCCGTCCGCGGTAGCCCCGTCGATGAGCCGATGAGGAAGTGATTCGGCGTTAGTGCTTCCTCGTCCTCGGGGTCCACGGAGACGTGCGTGAGCGGTCGCGCGTTCACGCTGTACTCGGCCTCGGTGATTAACGTCTGCAGTACCTCTTCTTTTGGCGACTTTTCTTTGAGCGTGGTGCTTAGTGCGGTTTTTACTGAACGCACTAAGCGCTCCCAGGCTCCTCCCATGTGTGGCGCCCCCGGCGGTATGAAACGCCAGTCGGTGTTGTACTGCAGACCGTAGTCCCGTAGTGCTGCGATCCATGCTCCGTATGTATTTCTCAGTTCGACGTCGGCCCCTCTAAAGTTAGTGGCGTTGTCGGAGTATATGACGCGCGGCCAACCCCTTCTGGCGGCCATCCTTCGCAGCGCCATAACAGCTGAGTCCGTAGAGAGCGACTGGACGATCTCTAAATGAGTGGCCCTTGTGGTGAGACAGGTAAATAGTGCACACCACCTCTTTTCGTGTCTTCGTCCGATAGTCACCGTTAGGGGCCCGAAATAGTCCACGCCACAATAGGTGAAGGCGCGGTGCCCCGAGTCCAACCTCACTTTAGGTAGGTCTCCTTTCGGTGGTGTCGTCGGAGTCGCCTTGTACACGCGACAGTATTGACACGCTCGTGCTACTTTCTTGACTGTAGGCCTCAAGCGCAGTATGATGAATCGTTGACGGAGCTCGTTGACGACTCGTTCGTTATTCGCGTGTCCCGCCCGGCGATGATAATGCTCGACAAGCAGGTGAGTAAAGGGATGCTGCCCGTCGAGTATTACCGGCTCATTAGAGTGCGTTGTAGAATAGAGCGCACCTATACGGCCTCTTGCGGTTATTAGCCCGTCGTTCAATACTGCGTCGAGCCTTTTAAATTTGCTGTGTCGTTGTAGCGGCTGGTTGTGACTTAACCGCGCTAAGTCTTCGCTGAAGGAGTCCCGCTGCGCGCGTTGAAACCACCGTCGTTCGGCCGCTTCTAAGTGTGACACTTCTAAGTGTAGAGTCTTGTCTCTAGATCGAAGCTTCTCGACGAATAGCTGAGTAAGTGCCGTCGCCCTTATAAGCTTCAGGTAACTGGAGAACCTTCTAATGTCGGGTAATGAGTCGTTGCGGTCCGAGTCCTCTTCTGAGACGGTGTAACACGTCTCCCCGGTCTCTTCACCTTCCCCGTTCTCCGTAGGCCAGTGCTCTTCTGTGGCTCGTAGGAATTGCGGTCCCGTGAACCACCGGTCCCGGCTGTCGATCCCGTCGGTTTGAAGCCTGGTCGCATCGTCGGCTACGTTGAGTGTTGTAGGCACCCATCGCCAATCCTCTGTATGTGTGAGCTCGGCGATCTCAGCTAGGCGATGTGAGACGAACGGCGTGTATTTTTTCGTCTCGTTTCTTATCCACTGAAGGACGGTGCGGGAGTCACTCCAGTATATGACTCGTTTGGGTTTCCAACAGCTGTGCTCCCTGACTATAGTGTTAGCCATTCGTGCCCCGATTAACGCAGCTTGGAGCTCCAGTCTCGGAATGGTTAGTAACTTCAGTGGAGCCACCTTCGCCTTGGCCATTACTTGTATTGTTTCTATGTGATCGCCGTGTGCGATCCTCCAGTAGGCCACCGTAGCGTAGGCTTGCTCGCTTGCGCCGACAAACACGTGTAACTCGATGTGAGTTTCCGGCGTTACGTTGTAGCTATAGCACCGCGGTATTGCTAGTGCTGAGACATCTGGGAGTCGCCTTATCCACTCGTCGAATAGGTTAGCGTCTTCAGATGGCAATTCCTGGTCCCAATCAACCTTCTTGAGCCACAAGCGTTGTAATATCATCTTGCCGACGATCGTATATTGACTGATAAGCCCCAGTGGGTCGTACACCGACATAACCGCGCTTAGGGTTTCGCGTTTAGTCGGTGCTCTCAACCGCAGTCTGACCTCATCGGGAACCCTCTTGATGTCAGTGTTGAAGGTGAGGGTGTCGGAGCTCGGGTCCCAGCGCAGCCCCAATGTCTTTTCCTTCTGGTGTGCTGCTAACTTTACATTCGCGCTTTCAGACTTCTTATCTTCGGGTATGCTAGCTAAAACTCTCTTGCTATTTGAGTTCCATCTTCTTAAGTTGAAGTCCGCTTGTTGATGGATGTAGGTAACTTCGTTCACCATTTTAATAGCCTCCTCTTCAGATGGGAAACTGTCTAGGTAATCGTCCATGTAGTGTCGCTCCTTGACCGCCGTGGCCGCCTCTGGGTATTTACTTTCATAGTCGACGGCGTTGCGGTTTCTTACGCTGTGAGCGAGGTATGGCGAACTGCTGGCTCCGAATATCATGGAGACCATTTTAAATCTTCTCGGAGGGTCCGTAGGCTTGTCCCTCCATAAAAACATCTGTGCCGGTTGGTCCTCGGGTCTGATTTTAACCCTAAGGAACATTTCTTCGATGTCCGCTGTGACGGCGATTCTCTTTTCTCTGAACCCGAACAATATTCTTGTGAGTGAAGCTAGTAGGTCGGGTCCTTCTAGTAGGAAGTCATTGAGACAGACTCCCTTCACCTTAGCCGCCGCGTCGAAGACCATTCTAACTTTTCCCGGCTTGTTGTGATTGGTGACGGCGAAGTGCGGCAGGAACCATTTTACGTTGCTATCCCTTTCGCTGCCGTCGCATTGCACCGCGTAACCCTTTTGTATAAGGTTAGCGATCTGAGCCGCGTATTCCTTTTTAAACGCCGGCTCCTTAGTCATCCTCTTCTCGAGCGTGTGTAGTCTCTTAAGTGCAGACTCGTAGCTATCTGGGAACGTGGGGTTATCTATCTTCCAGGGCAGACCCACTTCGAAGTGGCCGTCCTTTCTTGTGGCGGTCGCTTCGAAAATGTCGTTGGCTCTCTTCTCATGCTTATTAATTTTTTCTTTAGTCGATACGCCAAGCGAGTCCACGTCGAAATGCGACTCGACGAGCTTCTGTAGTTGGACGTCGCTCGCGCAGATGTGAAGTACGGCCGCCTGGTCTTGATAAATCGATTTCCTGGGTACCGACCCGTGCAGTACCCATCCCAACTTCGTTCTCGACGCGGCGGGTTCATTTCTCTTGCCGGCGCGCAGCTGTCGCGATATTATTAGATGCCAGTTGTCGGCACCTATCAATATGCGAGGTCGAGCTTCTCCCTTACTGATGCTATCTTGTACAACTCGCAGGTGCTTGTACCGTTCTAAGTTGTGCGGTACGCGTTGGTGATGTAGCTGTAGTCCTTTTACTGTGCGGGCTGTCACTAAGTAGGCTTCTTGTTCGTGTACCCCTTTGACACGAACCTTGACCGCTTCGCTGTCGATCCTTCTCTGATCGTTAATACCCCTTATGTTCAGAGGTCGATTCGGTCCGCCGTTAGTGAGTTGCTTCGCTAATTCTTCGTCTATTAGCGTCACAGTAGACCCTTCGTCTAGGAGGGCGTACGTATTTACCTCCCCCCGTGGACCGCTGAGTTTCACCTCGCAGGTTTTGAGCAGTACTGATGTAATAGGCGACCTCCTTGTCGTGACGCTCATTACTAGCGCGGCTGCTTCGTCTTCCCTGCCGTCGTCCGGAGTGCTCACTGTAGTCGTAGATTCCGTTACTTTTTCTTTATGTAGTAGCGCGTGATGTTGGTAGGTACATCCGTGGACTCCGCAGGCCTTGGCTTTGCATGTGAACCTGCTGTGCTTCCTTTTCATGCATTTGAAGCACATCTTGTTGTCCTTTGCCCACTTCCATCGCTCGTTGACGTCGAGTGCTTTGAGTTTTTCGCACTCAGTAGTGTAGTGTCCCCCAGTTGGACACATGAAGCATTTTCTTTCTTCCGGTTGACTTTCCCCCGCAGTGTATACGCCCTTGGTAGCAACCCGCTTTGGTGCTACTTCTCTTCTGACGGGTACCGGAACGCTTCGCTTCGTTGTGTGGGTGTACCTTATCATAAGGTCCGCTTCGGCCATTAAAAACTCGGAGAGTACTATCATTTCATTATCTTCCATGATGCGTGCTTCGTTATTGGCTGCGTACTCCGCCCATTTGCTTATGAGATGAGGACTCAGTTTGTCCATTACGTCTCGAACGAGTAGCGGGTTTCGTAGGTAGCCTCTTCTATCTATACTTTTTATCGTATAGACAATATTTTGAATCTTCACCGCGAACTCATACAGATCGGTGCTCGCGCTCCCTAATTTCGGGATCTTTTTGAGCTCTTCCATGGCCCGATCTATTATGAATTCCGGTCTTCCATATTTCATCTCTAATGTGCGCATGATGATATCTGGGTTAGATGCGGTGAATAGCTGTGACAGCACGGTTTCTCTCGCTTCCCCTCGCAGGCTGTTTCGCAGTCGAAGGAGATTTTCCGTTGGAGAGAACTTAAAGAGTCTTGTAGAATCTTCCATGGCGGCCTTATACGGTAGCCACTCGGCGACGGCTCCCGTGAATATAGGTAGTTCCGCTGTTTGGCGAGGCAACGGTCTTGAGGCGACTAGTTTTTCTAAGGTGTCGGCTAGCCGTTGAATGCCTTGGAATTTCGCGTTCTCCCCCCGTTGCTTACTAACGGGAGGGCGAACCTCTTCCGGTTCTTCCCTGTATTTCGTCGCCGTTGGTTGTTCCATGCTTCTATCCACCCAGTCTTGTACCCTTTCGTTGCATGAGCTCGCCGCATATTCAGATTCGGCTTCGATTGCAGTCATTTCGGCGGCTAATCTCGATTTGATTAGCTTTTCTTTCATAAGTAGCCGCTTCTCTTCTATAGCCGCGAGTTCTTTCTCCGCTTCGTATTGTGCCATCTTCATACGTGCGTCGATGCTTCGCTTTGAAGTGTTACTGCGAGCGGTGTGTGCCGGCGACGTAGGTCTCCGCACCGGCGATGTAGGTCTCCGCACCGGCGATGAAGTTTCACGCCTTGGTGGCGTGCTAGCTGGTCGTGCAGGTGGCCCCATGACGGACGTCCGCGTTGACGTCGCTGGTGCTGTCTCTCTCGCCCCTTCTGGCGGAGAGTGCTCCATCCTTTTTTCTTGGGAATTTCCTGCGACCGTCGACGGCGACTGCGGAGAATCTTCATAAATTCGGTGTAGCGATGGCCCTGGCGCACCCTTAGCGCCCGGGGCTGCTTCTGACTCGCTGTACCCCGATTCGGAGCGAACACGACCCCTTGTGTTCATTGCGATCGGCGTATTCATCTTGAGTCTTCTTTAAATCCGGCTTCTCGAAGGACCAATGTAGATTATGGGTTTTCAAATAAAACTCCAACTTGAATCTTCAGTTCTTTTCTTCTTGTTTTTATTCCGAGGCGTACACACTTTTCCATACAAAAAGGCGAGCTTAAGTACTTATTTTGGGTACCGCAACAGGCGCAGGCTCAGTCAGCAACCGCGTCCTATTGCCGTCCCTTTCTAACATAGCCTGTCTTACTCTTACAATTCTATGCTTACACTCTATTGCTATCCTACTCTTACATATCTATTCTTATTACGTAGGACTTATATCTATTGCAATAAAATGTCTTATTTACATAGTCTTAATTACATACACAAGTTACATTAATCAACATTTACATTTAAATTCTTAGGCCGTTGTCGTCCGTAATAGGTAGACTTCAGACACCTTAACGAATCATTAAAAGAAAATTTCAGGTTTGTTGGTTTCCTCACGATTTTCAGCAATGTTATGACAAATCGCGATAAGTAATTTCTAATACGCACAATTTGGATACGGATTTGAAACTCAGAGCCCTCAATTGAGAAGAAGATTTTTCGACCACTAAGCTATGCATAAGCCGTCATTGAAAATCTCCAATATTAAAACAGAAGTTCTACCTCAAATTTACCGTAGAAAAGTCGCCTAAGTACTAAATTAGAACCACTTGCTAACCAAACCTAACTAAAGGACGTAATAGAAGAACAAGGTAAATAATTACACAATAATATCTAGTAAAAATGTTTTATTTGAATCTGTGATTTGTCCGTGCTACTCATACATCACTCGAACATTTAACATTACAACATTTCAATTGCTAAGTACAGGGTATAAGTGTCTGGAATGTAAGTCGAATATATTGCGAACAATGCGATTTGAGGCTCGCTACAGACTTCAGAACGTTTATTATAATACAGCTATTATCTCTTAGTATTAAAAAATGCTAAAGTTTATGTCATCTCACTTAGATAGTTTCTTTGAGATTGTAACGGTATTAAAATACCATAAACATAATAACATAAATAAATGTAGTCAATAGATGGCGTTTCTGACCAAAACTCACAACACCTAACGGTATTTGGTCAGTTACATATGGTATATCAACTAGAGATCCGTTAAAAAGTTGCAATCATCAGGTGTTTTAAGTACATCACTGAAATAACGTATTATGTACCTGATTACATACATAACAAATTATACTAGAAACAAATATTTACAACAACACAATATGTCAATGAACTATCTATCTTATTCTTCAGCATTTTGCAGTAGGTACACAAAAAAGTTTAATCAATCAAACATAATAAGTTTGATTGTTCTAGACTTTGACGTAAATTATATTTATGATTATTTAAAATATTTACCGTTCACTTGTCTGTAGCAAACCTAAGTCATTACATTTCAAAATCTAAAAGCATCCTTCTATAAAAACAAAGTACCTACTAGCGGCGTCTAATTAATTACTGATTAAACATTACATCCTTATCTTAAAAATTAATAGATATTCACGCTAACTTACTTAACAATACCTAATTAGTAATCTCCTTTCTTACAATAATTTCAAAATGCAGCTCCCCTATTGTATATGAACAATAATTTGTACGATAATAAATACATTCCCAGTTTAACATCTATAAAATTGGAAAAATGATTAATTATTATAATAACATTGCATTCTATAACATTGTATTACATTACAAACTTTGAATAGAATAAAAAAAAACAATCTTTTTGTATTTATTAAAGTTATGAGTCTGATTCACACAAGTTTTGTTATAATAATAACATTAAATATTTGTGATTTTTTCAATCTATTCAAAATTTTGTTTCACATCATGATATTTTCTTGCATATGTTTTAATATGTTGTCAATGTTGATGTTGCATCAATCATCCGTCATACATTCAATTATACATAATGACAAACATATATACACATACATTTCAAAATTGTTACATAATTATAAATGCAACTTATTCATATGTGATGTTCATGAAAAATAAAAATAATTGCAAATAAAACGAAAGAAATAGCAAATTGTGAATTTTGCATTTTCGCAGCACACACACTAAAATTGAATTGCACATAACATACTTTTTTTAACTATATATATTCCTGTATAATTGTTAAATATAAGTACAAAAAAGTTCACATATTGTAGGGAAACCCTAGAACTTCAGGAGAATAATAGAGTACCATAAAATTTGTAGATAATTGATGATATCTCATTGTAGCATATTCACATTACAACTCACACTAACATTAACAATTAAAATTACAATTTAAAAGACAATTCTGTATCAAATCATGATTTTTTATTCCTTTAAAAGGCTTAACACTACGACAAAATAGCACACCTGAGAATTAGATTTTTATAATTTTATTGCATTAATAATAAACATACACGAAGTAACCAAATACATTCTTAATAGAAATAATTGTTCATATAAATATGGGATTAAGCCATAATATACATGGGGATCATACTGGACGCTAATTGGTCGTAAAAGCGTTTAAAGAGACAACAGTCATAAACAACCAGCTATGTAAAATGTTTTGTTCAATTATAGATTAGAAGACTTATTAATCAAATACAAGTTAGTTTTTTAAATAAGTGTATCATGGTCCAAAAGACCTATCTCTAAGTTATGTCTTATATAATATCTATATGACTAAACTGCAATATTAACAATCCATTTGGATACTTCGTCTATGTAAATACATAATGTTGTGTTTAACATTGAGTAGATAAAACAGATATCCAATTGCTACGATCCTGACAGCCCTTCTCTAACATTCAACATAGCAATACGGCTCTGAACGGAGACATAATTTCTTGACATTACATACATGTACACTAAGACCTGGTTCAATTGCAATAATAACAATTTCCTTTCCGCTGTCACAGTCACCAATTTGTGCAATCCCATCGTAATACAAACTCGTCATATATGTAATGTACCACTAAATTTCCACTTGTAACACATAAAATAATATAGATGTCCTGCTCACTCACAGTATAGTACAATGAGATAAAATCACGAAGGGTAAATCTAAGAACTAAGAGCGGTGTTTGTTGCGGTTTATGCTCTGCAGGAGTCGTCGACCCCACCACTCCTCGAGGTTGAACGGCCTGAAGTTGGCCAGCTGGCGTGGAGCCAGCACCTCTTGGTAGTACTTCGCGTCCTCGCTGCCACGCTCCAGTTCACGAGTTACCTGCATATGACAAGATATAAAATTGATTATTATTATTTAAGTATCGCATTATTAGCTCACGCCGTGAAAGCCTTATCGTCTTGTCGAAAGTCAACCTCGCAATCAGGAGGGACCAGGTACTAATCCAATGCTATATTAGTGATAGACAATGTCAAGACAAAACCTGCACGCCAGAGTACTTTAAAGAAAAGTCATCAAAGGTATTTGAAGTCTACTAATACACATATAGCAAGGTTTTTAAAAAGCAATGATACATTTGTTGCCACTCTTGAGGACAAGGGCAGCTCCTTATGTATGAGTGAACTGATGAGTGCCTTCCTACTTTTCAATCAACTTCCAAAATGCAATATGCAAGCAATCACCTTATTCCAGGAGTCATAGATGTAATTGATGAGATCATCATGCTGGTTGATATTATTGTTGTTGATATGCATGGTGGGCGGAGTTTGGGCTGGTGGGCTCAGCCGTGCGCCATTGTGGCTGTTGCCGTTGTGGCGCTTGCCCATGTGCGGGAGGGAGCGGGTGCCACTGTTGATGTATCTGGAATTTTTATTATGATAAATGAACATTTGCATCATTATTTGATAATATAGTGTGTCGCTCAGTTGATCTGTACATGCAACAGAAAGCAAATCGAGTTTCATTATATATGGCATGGGTCTCTTCAAGAAGGGTGCGAACAGAGCTCTCCTTCAAAGCCACGCGATGAATTGGAGACTCCTCTGGTGTTACAAATGTCCATAAGTGACATGACTGTTTTCCACCAGGTAGCCCACAAAAAAAAACATATATAGAGTATTAATATCCTAATATTCGACTAAGCTGCATGATAATATGGGCTACTTAAATGTATTATTGTTAATCAATCTACCCAATTTTTGATTGAACCCAACCAAAGATCTAAATTTGACAATGTCTGGTGTGCAGATAGCAGATATTGTATAATTTTAATTTTGTAGGCAAAACTTTGAATACATGAATTATTAATAATAAGCAATGATCAACCAATGCTAATCGTCCACCATAAAACCAGTATGTGAAATGTAAACAATAAAAATATTAATTGTATTACTATTAATGCACTAGATAATCGAAAACAATAGTATCTATTCCGTAAACTCCGACCTAGGCCCAAGAAAGTAGGTCAAGAGTACGTATTGTTTTGGCGCCTATTTTTCATCGATGAAACGAAAAATTATACGCTTACTTTCAAGGTTTTATGTACTGAAATTACTGTGAAAAGACATATATTCTATGGGTCACTGCGTATAGTACGACAGAAACAAAGAAAAACGAATTATTTGCGCTCAATATGCCGTTGTTGACTTTGATGCAGTAGATCAATAACGAAGATAATGCGGAATGATAAAATAATAATAAATGTTAAAATAGTTATCAAAATTAACTCAAAACATCCCACTCATATAGAATATAATCATCTTAGGCCATTGTTATGTAAAATAACGGAATATTATACCTATCCCGATATCATTATCGCGTGTCGGCCGTAAACAAAACTGGGTTATCTCCCAAAACATACTCAAGTCAGAATAATACGCAAATATTTATAAACCCACGCGAAAATCCAATATGTTTGTTTACAATACACGATGCGTGGCAAACGTGAAAGTTAACATAAGCGAAAGGACAATAGAACATCCCAACTCACCTCATATTTCTATCCATGTTTTAGATTAGAATAACGCTAGACACTGCTAAACTTTTTACTTACAATGACTACTAACGTTAACAGCTAAATATCTAAGTCACTACTTAATTATACAAAACAAAGTATTCTAAAATTATCCTAAAAAACTAGAATTCAATAAATAGACGGGACGCCACACAAAACAAGACAACATCACATAAAATAATAATACTTCAGTTCAAGCATCTGTCATGATGTCAACAAAAGTAACAGCTGCCTTTTGCACTGTATTGCTATAGGTTAGATATAAATACTGAAAAATGTTGACCAATCATGACTACGACGCTTGATACATTAACCAATGGCAGCAGCGAATGTTGACGATCAATTTTTACATTCTTTTCAGGGTGGGTATTGCAAAGCATCTATGCATGTATAATAATTGCATACAGCCAAGCATTTTTAATTATTATATCTTTCTAAAAGATTTATTACACATTTTATATTATATAAATGATTCAATTAAAAATAATGATGCTAAATTTGTCTTGGGCTTTCAATTCGATAGATCGACTACTTGACTGAAAAATTATGAATTTAATATGATCCTGGATCACATTATATCTAAAAGAGTATAATAAAGTAAGTAGCGTTTTAGCAAAAGTGCTAAATTGCTACTTACGTTATTATACTCTTTGCTACTTACCTTCTTCTTTCCTACTATACCTGCTAATAATTTTAAGTTTAAAAATACTGAAAAATATTACTCATTATTATATTTATTTTCTGGATTTGTGTTTTATATTCTAGAAATGTATTACTTATATTTAAAGTGCTATTCGGTTACTTTATAATTAGCTGTAATATGTATAACATATATTGTACAATTCGTATTTCTCACATTTTCTATAGTTCGATTTAAAATCGATTAATGATAAAATGTAAATATTTTATTTTTAACCTTTAAACCCTTTAACCTTGATTTTTAAATCTGGTAATCAAATTTATATGGCAAATAAAAATGAAATGACAAATTGACAATGGAAAGAAATTGACAGAATGACAGAAATGAAATGATGGCGTTGTGCCGTTGTCCGATTTCATGTGGTTTCTCGAGCTGAACTTTAACTTATTTTCTACTTTTATGTCTTAAGTATACATATCTGCATGCTGGTACATTTATACAACAGAATAAATTGAACAGTCATTTCAAAAATGACTGATAAAATGGGATTCGAGGAGTTACGGGCAAAGTATAAGGTAAATATCTGTTTACGGAACGTCTTCGTTCATATTTATGAAATAAATAACGCTAACTTTTTTTTAGGATGTGCTCTCCAAAGCATTCGCGACAAACAACATCGATTTGCTCGATTCCTTTTCCAAGAATACGAATGAAACCGACCGAAAAGCTGCAATGGATCAGGCCTTCAGGGACAAACTGCTGGAACTCTTGGTAGAAGAAGCGAGTACCTTGGAAAATTTCATCTGTTTCTGCATAGAATCGTGTAGACGGCAGATGGTGACTCCTACCATGCCTGTGGTGTTACTGGGAGACATATTCGACGCGTTAACGCTAAACAAATGCGAGAAAATGTTTACGTATGTTGAGAACGGCGTCAACATTTGGCGGGAAGACCTTTTCTTCATTGCTTGTAAGAACAACTTACTGAGAATGTGCAACGATCTATTGCGCAGACTTTCCCGTTCGCAAAATACAGTTTTCTGCGGTAGAATTCTCTTGTTTTTAGCAAAGTTCTTTCCATTTTCTGAACGTTCCGGACTGAATATTGTGTCAGAATTCAATTTAGAAAATGTGACAGAATTTGGAGGTGACAATTCAAGTACACTTAAAGATGCTTTGGATGAAGAAATGGTGATAGATGACCAGAAAAGTAAGCTTACCATTGACTATAACCTCTACTGCCGGTTTTGGAGCTTGCAAGACTTCTTCCGAAACCCAACCTCATGCTATAACAAAATACAGTGGAAAACATTTGTAGCGGTAAGCATTCTGTAATAATTGTTGTACTAAATAAAATTAAGTTTTGGTTTAATAACAAACTAATGTATATACTCTTAAAAAAAATCTGCGCAGTATACAGGGTCAATTTTTCAAATAGGGCTTCAGGGCCAAATCGTATAAGGATTTGCAAAAAATGCTGAAAGGAGTTACGAGGCAGATTTTGATAAAAACTAAATGAGACCATTACTTTTTTGAAATATCTTTTTCCCTGGCCGGGAATCGAACGAGTTCATTTTGAAAAAAAAAAATACAACCTCTACATTATTCCACTATCTGATAGTGTCGCATAAAAAAATCTTACGAGTCAATTTAAAACAATATAACTACGATTCGATAAGGAAATAGACACAATAACATGTAAAGCTTTTAAAACACTCGGGTTTGTTTTACGCAACACCAAGGAATTTAAACAAGCCCAAGCAATAATTCTCCTTTACAATTCTTTGGTAAGAAGTTGACATTACTCCACACATTATTATTCCACTATCTGATAGTGTAGTTTATAAAGATTTAATTCTGGGAAGTAATGATAAATGACAAACTAAAGGAAAAGCTTGAATTTTAAGAAATTACATATTTTTTCATACTACATACCATTCATTAATTTAAGCATTTCGCATATTAATTTAACATTTTTTTGGCCTAATGTTTCAAATTATTTGAAAGCAGACGTTTTCTTCACCTTGTATATCAAAATAATCAAGGCACATATGGAATACTTACCTAACACTGTCCGTAATCTGGTTTAGTTTAATGTCTATCAGTTATACAGTGTTAGCAACAAATAGATATTACTAGCTGACCCGGCAAACGTTGTGTTGCCATATAAATAAAAAAATGTTAAGGGTGAACAACCCTTATTACTTAGGGGGATGAAAAATAGATGTTGGCCGATTCTCATAGATACCGGATAAGCACAAAAAATTTCATCAAAATCGGTCAAGCCCTTTCGGAGGAGTATGGCAACGAAAAACTGTGACACGAGAATTTTATATATTAGATGTTATGCTACCAAGCTAATCTGACATAATCCAGGCATTATTAAAGAGAAATTCCTCTTTATTCAATGTACATATTGTTTAAATTATAATAAAATATTCTTTTGCAGCATTCGGGCAGTGTCCTGTCAGCATTCTCGTCTTATAAGCTAGAAGCTGTCGAGTTACAGAAGTCTAAGCTGAACAGATTGAAGCCGGTCAACTCTGATGTTGAAATGCAAGAGTCGAGCAAGGAGCAGCACTACTTTGCCAAATTTCTCACTAATCAGAAGCTTCTGGAATTGCAGTTATCAGATTCGAACTTCAGGAGATGTGTGCTCATACAGTTTCTGATACTCTTCCAGTACTTAACGTCTACAGTCAAGTTTAAAACGTGAGTTGAGATTCTTTTTACTTCAATATAATTGTAAAGTTATAGGCATTTTATATAAACTTGAAATTGGTCATTCCAAGTAGATTCACTTACAAGTTAGAAGTTTTCGAGCTGGTATTAAAATAACCACAATAAGTATATGTAACTGATATATGTGGGATATCAAATTGTTGAATTCCCAGTCATGCCTCACAGATTTTTCATTGATTTAGGAGTCAGAAAAAACTTTAGTGAAAATGTATTATGTCCTAAGTCCACATTATGAGATGTTCCAGCATTGAAATATTTAAATATGTTTTACAATAATTGTTTTACAATAACTATAATATTTATATGTGTCTCTTACAGGGAATCCCAAGAACTAAAATCTGATCAACAAGAGTGGGTGAAAGAAACCACAGCACTTATTTACCGGCTGCTCGGGGAGACGCCGCCCAATGGACGTGGCTTTGCAGAGTGTGTAAAGTGCATATTGAAACGGGAGGAGCACTGGAACAACTGGAAGAATGATGGGTGTCCAGGTAGGGATGGCTTAATAAAGTGCATATTATAATAAACATGACAGCAGTGCCACCTAATCTTACCACTTTCTTCATTTGAAGAAAGTGAGTACTTACTCAAGCTTATTGTAACACTACAAAGTAATATAAAGTTAGTATAGTCCGTGTAAAACTGTTAATCCGCTCTGAATATAGAAATGAATCGCGACACCATAGCAATTTGTATGACTACACCTGCTCGCAACAACCAACAACAATTCAGAGTGGACTAGCTATTTGGCAAGGACTATACTAGCTCAACTAAATTACATGTCAATTTTGCTTTTTAACTTTTACTATGTATATGGACATTCACTTAGTAAATAAATTTGGAATCCATACAAAATTTTTATATAACATGGGCTTTTTGTTCATTTCTGTTGTTGATGCTGTTGTTCCCTTTTGTTTGTATTTTATACAATAATTTGAAAAATCATACAAAGGACTATACCATATGATATGAAAAGTTACAATGTTTCGTATTGTAGTGTGAACTATTTTGTAATCAACAATTATTGATATAGAATTTCAGAGGCCAAAACCACCAGTGCAGGTGGACACAGACGAAGTTAGGAAGACTAGGAAGAGGCGACGACCAGTTGGCGACATCATACAGGAATATGAAGAACAGAACAAATTCTTCATGGGAAAGTATGTTATATTTCTACAGCATAATAATACAATATGTATATTGATGGGTTATATTTAGCTCAGTCTTTTGTTAGATATTTAATGTCTTACACTGGTATTTATAAAGTAAAATGTCAGTAAAGAGTAATATTGTTAGTTATTACACATTGAACATTAGTAATAATTGCAAACTTTAAAAATGTAATATAACCATGTAATTCAGCTACTGTGTTCTTTTATAATGTAGGAATAGTTCAGTACAATTATCTGCGTAATTTAATTAAAACAATTTGAGATTTCGGTTTAATAATCAGAAATTATGTTCTTTTTATTTCCAGTAATGAGTTAACTAAGTTGTGGAACCTATGTCCAGATAATCTAGCCGCGTGTCGCACCAAGGAACGAGATTTCATGCCATCCTTAGGTATGTATTTAATAGTTATACCATTAATATTTAAAAAAAAATAACTTCTCTATTTACATAAAATTTATAGTCATCAGCAGTAATAGCTGAGATAATTTAATAGTTATAGGATAGAGATAGTTCGGTATAATTATGTTGCTTAATAATGCGGCGGAAACGGCAGAGATAAATCGGACTGAAAAATCTGAAATAGCAATATATCTTTTTTTGTTGATTTTGTTGAGGTAAATAAATGGTATTTAATGCTGTGGAGGTGATTATATAGGACCAGATTAAATAGGACTATATTAGTGTTTACGACGGTATAGCCACACGTCGATCGATTGATATTTTCGTGGGATCGGCGGTTGGTCGATTCTCTTACTCTTTCTGCCCGCAACCCTGTAAGCCCGCTTTTAATCGCCTCTTACGACTGGGGATACCGTAGCTCTATCCTTGTCTCACAACTACAGGGACAATCTGTTATTTATTTGACTAAATATTTATATTTTTGTGGAATCGTATTAAAAATTCTCTGTGTATGTTCTAATTGCTAATTAATATATTTTGGTAAAACGCTTCTTCTATTCTGGCTCGTAATATTATATACATTGTTGTTCTTGTTTGTCGTTTATGAGTATAAATTACATAGTGGAACCCTAAGGGAATCGCTGACTCGTTACACGTGTATGCTAGTCGGGCCAGGAGAACTAGGTGCAGATGCAGCATTGACGTCAATCACCCTGTTTCCTTAGACCTACGGAGGCCCCCCGCGCCATTCTAATGTCAAACTTCGAGTTAGGGTCGCTGACTCAGTTTAGTATTAAAGTTAAATTAAATTTAAATCAACTTGTTTTTTTTTTTTGGAACCTCCGGCCGCAGCGAACGTAATTTATATGTGTTTGCAGAGTCGTACATGCTGTGCGGCGCGGCGCTGCGCACGCGCTCGGGCGGCTGGGGCTGGCGCGCGCTGCGGCTGCTGGTGCGGCGCTCGCCGCAGTTCTTCGTGCACACCAACAACCCCATCGGCCGCCTGCCCGACTACCTCGACGACATGGTGAGCGCGTTGCGTCTAGAACGAGACGAGATCCTCTACGTTGACTCCATGTGACCGGAGGTGGATGGTCGGGACTCCGGCAGTAGCTGCGTCCGCAACCTTCTCTCCCTATAGCGAAGGTGGACAGTCTAGGGGACCGACAATGGCGACCGAAGCTAGCCCTCCCTTCCAGCCCATACTCTTCTTGTCCCGGCTGAGCCTCAGGCTTGCCACCCTTCTTCTTTTTTTTTCTATATTAGTATGTTTCTACACTTCGGTCAGCCTGTACAGCTAAACTTTTATATAGCTCGATTTTGTCAAAACCAAACTCTCTAACAGCTTTTTGCAAGAAAAATGAAGACACCATACATATATTACACATGTGTTTCTTTTTAATAACTGATTCATTTTATTGAGGTTGTTTATAAGCACTAAATTCAAATGCACATTTAAAATAATTATCAGCTTGTTACACTTTCTGTTATCAGGTGAAACGCATATCGCGCGAAGTGGCTGCGAATGCGGTGGCCAATAATACCAACGGAGATTCCTCGGGCAACTCCAACGACAAGCCTATCAAACAGGTAAATTTGATTTTATGTTACCAGAGCATGATGGAATAGGAATATCGGTTAAACATTGTTTTATGTACTTACTCTACCTAACTATGTGTCGTAGTGGGCGTCGTAGATAAATGTCGTCACAAATAGTACATTACGATACGAGGACGAAAAATTTTTTTCTGACAAGTGTGAGTTTGCAGGCCGAGCCGCAGGCGAGGACTGCAATCACACGAGTCGGAAAAACATTTTTCGTCCGCGTGTTGTATAAAATTTTATATTACGGGGTCGGAAATGGGGTTTTGCGCACGCGAAGCGTGCGTAAAACGTCCATTTACGCACGCCGTGATATAAAAAATATTGCTGCCTATTTATTGGATTATTCCCAAATACCTTTGAAGATTTTATTATGTATTTATTCAACTTAAATAATTCCAAATTATTTGGTCAATAATTTCAGGAGTCAGCTGAAGAAGAAATCTCAGAAGAACAAATGGAAGCCGATCTTATGAAAGAGGGTGATGCCAATGATATTGAACAGGTGTGTATACCAAGTATACCAGTGACATAAAAATCATAAAACATTTTTCAAGGAACTTTTTACTGCTTAAGATATACACTAAGAACCACAAAAATAGTTGAATAAAATGAAATAATTATATTGACAGAGAGACAACGCCATCTACTGACCACTTGATTGACTAATATCATTTATTTATACTAATAACTGTATCATATTTGAACTTGTAATGTACACACAGTTTTTCTTGTAGATTTGTAAAGTATAAAGTATAGAATATGTGCGTGACGTGATATAGATTAGTAAAGATTACTCACTCCTAAGAAGAAAATGTATCAAGTTTTGAGAATTGAAATAGTTGCGTAAAAAAGTTTTGCCACATCTCTGTGCTAAAGTGTCCCTAAAATATTTGAAATATTTATTTATTATATAAATTACGCAGTATTAGTTATTTATTCGTAAATTTTCTCTAAAAATGTTTTTTATTTGTCAAGAATAAAAAAAGTAACTGACAAATCAGCCTTTTGTGGCCTCCTTCAATTTCAAAGCGGCGAAGTATCTTTACTTATCAAAGGTGTGACCATCGAGTATGTGTTCCCAGGTGCCAGACACGACGAACGTGGGCGATGATGACGACAAGAACGCGAGGTCTAGCGTGACAATGATCACTGCGACCCAACTGGACGCTGTGGCAGAGAAGCTCGCCGATTGGAAACGCTTAGCAACGAAACTCGGCTACAAACCCGACGAAATAGAATTCTTCGAGACGGAGAACGCAACGGAACCGGCCAGGGCGAAGAACATGCTCCAACTCTGGTTCGATGACGACGAAGATGCGTCAGTGGAGAATCTGCTCTACATCATGGAGGGGCTGCAACTGGATTCGGCGGTGGAAGCACTCAGAAACGCAAAATGACACTCGCTCAAACGTGTAGTCAGACTGCGGAGAAGCTACAACTTTGTTTGAAGTATACTTTAAGTTAGCGAGGATTTTTTGTCACGAACATAGACTACAGTATGGTGCTGTGGCATTTATGATAAAGTTCGTATTGAACCGTGTATAGCATCGCGGTTTTTATAGAACTCAACCGATCTACAAAGTTAAGCAACATCGGCCACGGTCGGAAGTTGGATGGGTGGTCGTTAATATCAAAATCACATGTGCACATTCGTGCTACTGAATGCACTTAAGGCCGTCGGTTCCGGTTGCTATCAATGGATAGAAGCTGGTAAAGATTGTTGGCCGTCTTATAAGTGCTTTGAAAATGGCTGACCATATTGGCCACTCTCCACTAATACGCATTGTAGCAAAGAACGCTCCAATCTTTGCCACGTTGTGGGGAAAACCGAAGTCGAAGATACCCAATAGTGGGATATAATAAAGTTTGCAAGTAAGCTGTACTCACGTAATTATGATATAGATATTGTAAGAAAGATTGTGTCGCTACGTGAACATGAACTAGTGGAAAATAATTGTTAAATAAGTGACATAGATAGTACGATAATAAATGAAGTATAGATTAGTATTTTTTGTTTTATTTATACTATACCATTTGTGTAAATGTAAGGGTAAATGTGAGTTTATCTTATATATAAAATTCTCGTGTCACAATGTTACTTACCGTACTCCTCCGAAACGGCTTTACCGATTTTCACCAAATTTTATATTTTGCATAGGTCTGAGAATCGGCTACTATCTATTTTTCATACCCCTAAGTGATAAGGGTTGTTCACCCTTAACATTTTTTTTATTTATATGGCAACAACGTTTGCTGGGGCAGCTAGTTACTTTATATTTTTTAAACGATTGGAAATTTAAAATATTTGTATTGCATTTAATAACTAAAAAATACAAGATAATACATCTACAACTACATGAAGTTACTTTTTGCTACTTTGTTTATATAATGTTGAAGTAGCAAACGAGCATGCAGTCCACCTGGTGGTAAGTGGCTACCGCCGCCCATGGACACCTTTAATCAAGCCCAGATAAAATTAGTTTCATACCCGAGTTCGGCCCGGAGAACTAAGCTGGAATGCCTCGGATAAGTAAATACCACACCCTTCAAACCAGAATACAGCGCTTTACACTGCTGTAATTAGATAGGAATAGACTTGGTGCTGGTGCCCATCTTCATTTAGTAAGAGTTCTACACAAAATAGACTCCAGATATATTGCTACTCTTAAATGAAAAAAAAAATGAATCAGCTTAACCACATATTTAAACTAAAACAGCGGTAAGGTAAAAATAGGTGTAACAGTAATGCCACAAGAGACGTGAAACCTGCTGCAAACTTCAAAGAATTTATGTAGGTATACTAAGCGTTGGAATTATTACTATGGTACTGAGTGCTCTTATTAGTCAAGTAAATCAAGATAAAAGCGATTCAATAGGCTCATAGAATGAAAATGGAAATTTTAACATTCTATTACCCTATTTTCGCTCCATAATACAAAGGAATGTCGTTAACGGTTCCTCCGTATTTCTACGTAAATGAAGTGATCCCTATTTTAAACTTTTAAATCCAAACTTTTCTGTAAGTTTTTCAAGAATACAAATATGAGAATGAATATGACCTATTTATAATAGTACAATTCAAAACCAGTCATCTGTTCTGTAGAGGGTACCTAAAGAAGCTATTTGAAATACAAAAAATATTGCAATGTGTAAAATAGACTTGGTGTATTCAAGATATAGTCTTGGCTTTAATCGTATGGTATATGGTTATCCACTTGGCGATTTCCGAAGGAAATGCGTACGGTTTAGATTTATAAAACCATTAAACAATGTCGGCCGCTCCGAAATTATAACTTGCACGCATTTCCTCATCGCGGCTGACTCACGGTGTGCCCAAAACAGAACTTATTGCGTACATACTTACGATGAGCGGTTCGTTGACACAAAAATGGTTCTAATCCTAACCGACTACGGTTTATGCTGAGTGAGTGCGTTACTTTGTAAGTCAGTGGTGTTACCAATCTATAATGGTCTTCCGAACCTCCCGTTCCTGCTGGATAACTGGACGAGGACGAAGGAGTTAGGAACGAGAGGCAGTTCAGTGTAGAGCGGCCGCATGTCAACGCTGCTCTGATGTTTACAGAATCGCGGAATAGTGCGCTGCACCGAATTTAGTTCGAAACGAATACGTCAATGGGCAGACGAGGCTTAGTGCTCGCGTGCGGTCGATCCTAAAATATTTATATTTTTATGATTCGATACGAGACTGGATATTTTTATATTAAAATTTAACGGCAACGAGCGTGACGTGCGCGCGCGCAAGGGTGCACTAAGGAAATTTGTGATTTGTTCCTTTTACGCCGTAAGTAATGAAATATGTGTTGTTTAGTGTATTAAGTGTTATAATTCATGTGAAGATGGTAAATGTTAGTATTTATTTTCTTTTGCACACTTTCAAGCTTTCTGCACTTAAATCACCTGCCTGAAACCAGCCCTTCTTACAAGTAATTCTAAATGATTACTAACTTACACAATATTCATAGCATATTGATAATAAGTTAACACTTTTATTTAAAATATCTTACGAAAAACGCGACAAATCTACCTGAAACTTAACGAAATATGTTTTTAGTAACAAAAATATTGTATAAAATATGATTTTCTTTTCTTATAGGTGTTAATCACATACAGCCAATCCAAATGTATGTAAAATAGCTAGTTTTATTTGAACAGCTGGATTCTTAATGCCACTTTTGATTTATGAATAGGTGTAAGTGAATATTTTATGACACTGCCTTAAGCCACTTGCGTTTTGAAATAAGATTTTATAAATTTAAATGGCTGGAACCCATTTTTTGGTCTTCTGCATAGGTATCGATGTCTATAAATGCATAAGAATATAGTAGCTTTGGAAGCTGAAAGGTAGCGTAGCAATTTCAACATTTTCTTGAGAAAATGTACCTACACTATGATAGTATCTATAAGAAAATTCACTTTTTGATTGAAAAATAAATTGAATCTAGTTTCTGTAAAAGGCCAAACACCAAACAGAAGCGCCGTAAAACGTGGATGCTAGCATAATATTTTTATATAAAACATGCAAACACGAGGTAGGGATTCAAATATACTATTATAATCCATCTATAACATATTTTTTAAAATGTAAATCAATGAAACGGTTCCACCACACTATGTCCGTGCCTCACGTCTCTTCTGTCTGGTCCTCGACTATGAATCTAATAAATACTCTTAGATGTGGCTTAATTAAATAGGTTAGTGCGTCTACAGCGAATAAATGTTATGGATGTAGCGAATTATAATGGAGAATCACTTTTATATCAAAGAACATATGTCATTAAAGAGTCATAAAGATCCAAAGAATCTTTACTTACTTTAATTATAGATGCCAGAAACTCAGAAGTCCATGCCAAATAGCCTAGACATTTCTGAATGGAATAGGTCAGCAAAAATGTCTATTAAATGAATAGATATTTATAGTATTTTTAGGTAAATTAAGTTAATTTATTGAGTAATGTTTACACAAACCTAGGTATTAATGTGCTAGGTATTAATGATTATATCGAAAACCCTTAAAACTTGGTCAGAAAATTAGAGAACCTGGAAAGAATAGCAGTCCTACATGCAATGGTAGACATAATAAAATAGACTTAAATTATTTATCGTTTACAAGTAAAGGTGGTAGAACTCTCAGTGGTTTGACTCCGGCGGCATCACCGCCAAACCTACTTCTGCCTAATATCAGTAGTTTTTAACGCTGTTGTGTTGTGGCTTGAAGGGTGTGGAAAGAGAAACACACTTTTACGAGGCATTCCAGCTTAGACTTCAGGGGTAGCGGCGCACATGTGGTCAACCTCTGGTAAAACTCTGATCTTATCTGGGGTTAATTACAGATGTCTATGATTGGTAGTGGGCACTTACCATCAGGTGGACTGCATGCTCGTCTGCTACTCTAACATTATATAAATAAGTAAGTAGGTAGGTGTGAAGGTATTGCTTTTTTATCTTTACATTATTACCGCTTTCTTAATCTTAGTTTAAAAATCGTGATACATTGGTATATACCTAATTCCGGAGTTACGAAACAAGTTCGTAATACAGGTAGGTACATGTATAAGTACGTGTATACAAATGTGACTAGAGTATGCATTCAATTATAAGAATTAAGAGTATTCAATTCATAGAGGATTAAGCTCTCCTAGGGTTTTATACCTTTCAATAGAACTTACAAAGCTTTTTTCTTTATTATTTATATATTATCTTTTAGCTGTAAGAAAGGGCTCTTTGAAGTTCTATACCGAATATCTGCGGAAGTAACACCACATACCTATTTCTAGCGTAGCAACTCAGCTTGGGTGTTTCAGACTAAACATTGGGGATATTAGAACGCACTTTTTCACGAGGCATTCTAAATTAGTCGGAGCAAGGCATCTGTGACCGACCTTTGTTCCAGCCGAGCTTAGGAAACAGATGTTAATGACCGCAGTGACCACTTCACAGGTGGTCGTTGGCGAAAAACAAAATACGTGTTATATGCGTAAGAAGCTACACCTACCTACTCTAAGGTAGGTACGTAGGGAATACTTCGGTAGTAGATGATTTGATTTGATTTCTGACAATCTTGGAAATGTCCGAATTATCTGCTATACAATCCATTTTTTTAAATAAGACTTCTTAACTCTACATAAAAATCAATATTTTCTTAAACCTGCCGTTTCTTTATAATTTCTTAACTTTACGTAACTTTAAACATATATTCCAAAATACTCCAAAATCGATATTCTCTAATACGTAGGTAGTTTTGCCAAAAGTGCTTAACTCTCAATAGTTTCATAAATTAATATTTGCTTTATTACCTTACCTATATTTTATACTTTTTTAACTTAACTTGGAATATCTACAATTCTATATTCTCTAATAGCCACAACTGAAGATATTTTTGTGTTTTGGCGCAGTAAGGAAACCGAACCATAAATGTTTTACGATGCTATGATCTCACTAAATACCGGCGCAAGAATATTTAGATTTATGTCTCTTTTGCCGCGAATTCGTGTGAAGATATTGGTGCATTAAATTAGCTTCAAAGATTGTTCCTACATTGACAGTGATGACTACAAAGTTTCTATGACTAAAAATGTAATATACCTTAGCTCTCTATCCTCAACTATTTTTTTTTTAAATAATAACGTTATTACTATTAAACGCATACCTACAGTTCATCTGATGGTAAATGTCAATGCTACCTATACACATCTTTAAGCAACTTCATGTAGAACAGGGACTCTACCTGATGTAGAGCACAGGTCGCCACATAGATATGTGAGTCAGCATTTAGTAGAAAAGGTTTTAGCACCTTCTAACGGCGTTCTTTCACGTAAGAAAGTACCTTTATATATTATGATGATGATACATTAGGAGCTAATTTATATAATATAGCAACTTACATCGTATTATTATGCCTAGTCAAAAACTGCAGCATGGAAGCAGAAACTTCACATATTTGCACATAGCAGCAGTGTTAAGTGCCGCTGTGTTCTGGTTTCGAAGAGTGTGGCAAGGGAGAGATACTTATATGAGGCATTCTAACTTATTAGGGTTCCGTACCCAAAGGGTAAAAACGGAACCCTATTACTAAGACTTCGCTGTCTGTCCGTTTGTCACAGGGCTATATCTCCAGAACGGACACATGAATTTTTACAAAGGATGCATAACGGTGGCCGCAATAACTACGAGTACTAAAAATAAAATAAAGATGAATGAATAAAGGGGGTCTCCAACTCTCCACACAACAAACCGGAATTTTTCGGCATTTTCGATCTAACTGCTAAACCGTACTAGGGAAACGGTTTAAATTTTTACAATCCGTTTACTACTATAACCGGTATTATAATAAATACAAATAAGAACTGTAAAAAATATTATAATATCATTATTTTAATTTTATTATACGTTGTTTACGTATCATTGATCATCACCCCCAATGCCATCTGTTGTTGTCTGATATAATTCAATATTATTGAAAATAATAAAAATAAGTAAAAAATAATGAACATTTGGTAGTACGGAAGTCTCCATGTGTGAGTTCGACTCGTACTTGGCAAATTATTTTTTGCCTAGTCGATTTCTACACAAACACCTGCCTCAATTTTAACCGAAACTTTACGAAATTTTCCGGTTTCATAAACATTTCCCGTGGCTACACCGCAATCCGTAAGCGCTATGCAACATTTGTAGGTGGATAGGTACTGGAACTACAATATTCCATATTAAATATAAAATGCCCAAAAATTTATGAAATGAAAATCATAAAAATAATACGTCCGTCATATTGGATTGAGAATGACATTAAAAACATAATCACGCGTCGTCATCCAAACCAAACGTGTAAATATTCAAAATTTCAGCTCAATCAGTTGGGATTAACTGGTTTATAATTCAATTAAACAAGTTATTTTTTAATTGAATTATATAAAATTCTCGTGTCACAATGTTAGTTACCGTACTCCTCCAAAACTGCTTAACCGATTTTCACCAAATTTATGCATATTCAGTAGGTCTGAGAATCGGCTACTATCTATTTTTCATACCCCTAAGTGATAAGGGATGTTCACCCTTAGCATTTTTTTATTTATATGGCAACACAACGTTTGCCGGGTCAGCTAGTTTATATGTAAAAAGAAGAGTCATAAAACATACGCATCTTCGAATACGCATAGAAATATGTAGATATCTATTTATGACCCTTTTGCTTCCAGACTCTTACACCAAAAAACACAAAAGCACTTTACAAATCAACGAATTATTGGTTTAGTCAAACAGTTTTATAGCGAACTTATCGCTTGCTATCTATCACTTTTATGTTGAAATCGTGGTCTAAACATAAATAATATTATATAGACAACAAGGTTCCTATCTATTGTGTCATCACCATTTAGGTATAGGTACCTTAAGTAAAATAAATGTATCTAATAATAGTTGAATTTACAAAAAATTGAATTTATTTGCTACTACGAACTATAAATAGATATACGTAAGCTGTCATAGCCTAAAGGTTGAAATTCAGCCATCCAATGGAAGCTAGAAACCCATTTACGTACAATTTTATTTTTTTCAAAGTTAAATAATATCTAATATATGCATAATATTTACTTACAAACTAATGATTACTTCCTACAGTTAAGTTAAACATAGTAAGGAAATTAACATGTGCGACATTTCAGACCTGAAAGACTAAAGGTAGGGCTATGCCTACCTTCTTTCTACACCACTGTATAGTCTGAAGTACCTACCTACCGATTACTTTAGACTAGACAGTGTAGAAGTGGTACTTCCAGCTAGCTCTAGTAACTACAAAACATGGTTAACAGAGACTAATTTATTTGTCACATATTTTCCTAGACACAATCATATTCATAACAAAAATTAGAAATCTTTCGTAGCACATCGAACAATATATTCCTACCTACCTACTTATTTTAAATACAATATAATATATTAGGTAAAAGACACGTTTCCGTTTCACGTCAACACCAACTAGTGCGCGACTGAAAAATCGTAGAATAAGATCAGAAATTAATTTTATTTAGCAAATTCCATTGCGTTTGGATTCTGATAAATTAAGAGAATACTTCTCTGTCCAACGTGAAAGATAAACAGCTCTCAAGAACGTAAACGCGTCAAGCAGGTACGTAATTTACTCGTAGGCGCTGAAAAGATGAAACAGCGTGTAACATTGTTACGCAGAAATCTGACAAAATCAACAAGAAATCTCTGGGAAAAACGAAAATAGCTTTATAGTTAGCTATCTAAAATTGCAGCCGAACGCAATAAACTGAGAAAAAGTAGGGCATATTACCGCTACACTATTACGACTTAGTAGGTAGTTACATTTTTCTCCTACACAAACATCCGTCGAAGGCGGCTTGCAGATCGGATTTCAGCAGCCAATTTTTCAGCCGATTTTCGATACGTATATTTTCGTAAAGTGGAGCGCCGAGCGCGGTTATAAACATTTCTATGCTATGAATCTACTTTTGTGCATATAAATCAGTAAACACCGCGCTACAGTCGATCCTGAGTGAATGAAAATTTCGGTTTAAAAATAACGTCCGGACTTCGGAGCCCTCGCGGTATCATTAGCCCCATTAGACTTAAGACATCTGACTCGAGCAGATTATTCACGCGCCCATGTCTCATTTCTCATCTGCAGAATGGTAACATAATTAGTTGTAATTAAGTGTGTACGAACAATTGATATGTAAAGTATTATATGAAAGAAATTGTGTATGCCTGAAGAAAGTAACGTCTGAATATGTAGATTGCAGATACATAATCTGTTTAAAATGGTTATCTTTTTCTATGCTCCAGAAAAAGTGTTTTCGCGATGTCACCTCGCTAGGCTTATATGTGGGTCATGTGGTAATCGCTACTGATGTTAAGGGACATGCATAGAGTCAAAATGAACATATGCAAGTGCGGCGGCGATAACTATTTGGTCGTGTTTTTTGTCTTACTTCGAATATGCTTTTTACAGGCTATCTATGTTTATTGAAACTGAAAATAGCATAGTATAACGTGTAGAGTAATACTTTTAGCCTACCCTTGCGTAAAATCTCTTAGAATCATAGTGTCCCGAGATACTCAGGTAAAAATCGACTGGGGCTATTCTTTAATACCACCACATACTCTTACATATGTAAGCACTTCATATATTTAGATTACATTATAACCTACTTACTATTCATATTCCTACTAGTAAGAAACACTATATACAAATACAGCAAATAGTTGCGAAGTTTCCTAATAACTTTTCAGTCTTTACTCCAACCGACCTCAAAAAAAATTCAACAACATCCAACTTGCAAACCGTTCGTATCATTTCAATTTGTATCACCATTTTTAACCACTTACGCACTACTTCGTGTGCTGTTTACTGTAATGAATACGTATATATGCGCCTCGATTGCGAATCTAAACAAAGCAGACCAAAAAGTTATTGGAAGTTAAACAAACTTCAATACAAGAACTCGAAAGTAGCCCACGCTTGCACAAACAAACATCAGTCGAACATCTTTTTATTTGGAAGACAAAATCCTTAACCCTAATTCTTTAAACTACGAATTTATGTCAAACTAAGTTTGCGTTAGCTAAGATTGTAGTGTACGTTTTTTGTTGACGAGAAGGAATCTTTCAAAGCTTCGCCGATATCGTGGGAGCCCATCGGGTTACGTGGGATTTTCATCCACTAAAACCCACCGGTAGCCGCCCGCAACGCTACGTAAGGAACTCGGCGGTCTCCAAACGTTCAAAGAAAGTAGTAAACATATGCTACAATATATTAGTTGTCCACCTGGTGCTGTAATCATTGCACGGTCAAACCTAGTCTTTAGTCAGGGTAGAGTGAGTTTGACTCTCAGAGCAGGTTAGTCGCCGCACTTCACGGAATCCGTATTTCGATTTTATGTTAATAAATAATAATTACCACATTTTCAAGAATTATTTTACTGCAAACATCAACATTGGTTGAATTTAACGGCAATAATAAAATTACGTGAAGCGTGGTTAACTACAATAATAGGAACAGCGCATCTGTGTATCTGTAATCGTCCTTAGGCAAGACTTGTGTACCGTTTAGTGTTGCTTACAGTTGTCTAGTGGCGACAGTATAGGTTGAAGCGACTTCAGACTTCAGGTGAAGTTGATTGAAAAGTTACTGCTGAAATTGAAAAGTCACAACTGGTGATTAAAATGTAGTGTGTTTGACAAACCAATTACATTCAGCTTGGATAAAAATTTCACCACAACATTTTATCAACATTTTGGCACGCTACATTCCGAGATTTCCACTAAAATTAAAAAGAACGCATTACTCTCGTAAACTATTGCCACTGCTTGTAATAAACTGGGACGAGCGTGAGGGCACCTGTCTGCAGAAGACATGATATAAATCCATTTTATGTATATACAACTAAATAAAATGGTACTGTCTGTCTGTAATTTCAAAATAACCAGTTTCTAAGCACATTTGTTTATTTGTTCATGAGTTATTTTCGAAACTAGAAAACTGTTTTGGGTGCGAGTTTTAAACATGGAAACATTTAGGTTTCCTCTGTAAACATGGCAAAAGCCATGCGATCGGTGTCGCACACGAAAATTAGTATGTTTTGCATATGTTCACGTATATTTATATGTTTATATAATGTCGTGTCCACAGAAAAAACTAATGGTGGACATAACATTATCCGCGTATGGTCCATTAGCGTCACATCCAAACGGCACATTAATAAAATGGTCGGTAGTAAATGTAATAAAAGGGCGGTTGCCACAATGTTGAAGTTTGTTTTATTAGACGCTAACAAATAACGATCACGTTAATTCTGCTCAGGAGTGGTGTGAATTATCACTAATCGGTTTGTCTGAATTGCACAGATGAATGGGTGGAAAAAGTACTATTAAATTCCACGTAATATACGAGTAACTAAGACTTGAAAAATTAATTGATTTGTAATTTAAAGTGATACATACACACAATGATACATTTCTGGATTTAATATTTTTTGTGTATTTTGTGTTTTTTAGTAAGTAAATAACAATGCAGACTAGTTTTTTTAGTTAGTAGGTACTTATTTTCGTTTCCTCAAGCGGGCTATTTAGAAATTTACATACCTTCCATATAAGTATTACCAACGTACATAAGGTTAACCAATAATAATTTTACCTACAATAACTGATATTTCGAAATCATTACGTCTGCGTGTTAAAATAGTGTAACATCCGGGAGAACATTTCCGCATTAAATTCAGTGAGCTCTCAAATTAGAGCGTTATAAATTTGATTCTGTTATAAATGCCAAAACTTTTCGGTTCCCCGACCTGTCTGTTTAAATCAGAGTGTTGGAAAACTCTGGATGCGTTTTTTGAAGGGATATAAGGTAAAGTCACCTAATGCCGAGGGGTTCTGAAATTGGCACCATAATCCGTGGTATTTACAAAAACGGCTTTTATAAACTATTTACCAACTCATTTTTAATAAAAGGTATGTTATTTAATAGATAATTTATCACTCTACTGTCATATGGCTATCGTAATAGTATTATGTGTATGGTTTTTTAAATAATCGCATAGTTTTGCATTAGTGCCTCCATCAAACGTATGCTTCATACATTTTGGGCCTTTTACACGTGAATGTCACGATTTCTCAAATAGTGATTTTTTCAATAAATTTGCATGTGTGTGATAGTGTTTCGATGAAAACATTATATTGATTATATATGGAATCGATAACATTTAAATATTGTGCTTATTTCTTAACAGATAAGAGTAAAAATAAGTTTAAAAATACAGCGGCATTAGGTGCCAAATATTTTGGGCTGTCCCTTAAACCGAGGTATACCACGGAATAGCAATTTCATAGACTTGTTTTTAATTTCAATTTTTGTAGTTGTTTTTATGAATAAGCACGTCTTGCTTCGAATTTGACAAATTGAATACTCAATTAATATCGAAATCATTTTCCGTTGTACTGCATTGTACTGCATTACCTAATTATATAATATCAAAGATGACCTATCTAAGTACTTTCCTAATTTCTTCTATGGGACAACTAAGGAGAGAAAATGAAGTTCATCCAGATATGGATATAATATTGAACAAGTATTGTATATTATTATGTACATATTTTAATAAAGCATCTTTCTGTCTCAAAATTGTGTAAAAGTCTTTTATTATTTAATAATCGGAATTTGGAAACGTGATTTTTAGTTACGAAACGCTATTCCGATGTATATAAGTCGGAATTTGTTTATATGGGCACATTAATCCGCGGCATAACCGCAAAATGCTATACAGGGTGTTTAAAGATTTCATCAGTTTTTAAGAACATTTCTATTGTTTGTATCAGTAATTCGCTTTATCCTAATTAATGAAGAATTAATATTGTTATACGATTTTAATGGATATTTAAACAAGAACTAGAACATTTTACGACGTTTTTATTTGAATAAATAATTCAAAATTAAATAATTATATAAACCTCATGACGGTATTACATATTATTATTATTAATGGTGTACGATAATAAACCTTAGTAAAGTACACGAAGAAGAATGTCAAAAATTGTATTGCAGATACACGAATTGACTGCAGTTTTAAAACAAATACATGATAAACATTAGTAAAATTAACCAATCAAGAAACTATACTATAAAAAAGTTTTATTTCGGCAGCTTCCCTTTAATCATCGCTAAGAACACTTTTGATAAAGCTACTCTTTAACTAATAAAAAAAAAGTTAAATCAAAATTGAAACTAAATTCAATAAATAACATTTATTTTTATACACCATGTAGCAGTCGTTCTATCTCTTACACTCCCTTATTTTGTATACTCGGAATTAGGAACCAAATACATCGGAATAAGGATTTTTACATCGGAATTAGGGTTTTCTGACTTGGTTCATATTGATTTAAAATACACATTTAAATCAATATCTAATCGTAAAATGTCGAGTCTATTTCAAGAGTACATATAATAAAGCTTCTGATAAAATTATCTACTTCCGTATTAAGCCGTAGCAAATGCTTAATATCTGTCGCTCTTCCTAGTTTTGGTGAAAATACCGCGGAAATAGGTGACTTTACCTTATAAAAGGGCGTTACCGGGCGTTAATACTAAATGTATTTGTAATCATATATATTTATTATAGTTGTAAAAGAAAATTGTATTAGTTCAGTAAGCAGAACATACTTCCTCATTGTCCAGAGGTGGGCGTAAATGGCTGCGTCACAGTTCTTAACTATAGCAGTCGTTTACGAACAATTACTATTTGTGAATTAATGTTTTATGTTCAATAAAAATCTTTAAAAATCTTTAAATCTTAAACCCTGGCGAGAATTCCCGAATTAACCATGTTTAGAATACGTCGTTTGCTTTAAATAGCATGTTGCACCCTCTTCCTTTGATATGGTACGTTTTCATCGCTACCTACTGAAGACTTTATAATTGTATCATTTACACATGGTATAAACAAAGCTTATACGGTATGAAAGTGTTATGCTTAGGGCGTCTACAAATTAGCCGTTAGATAAAGCGCGGATGCATTTTTGCACGTATTAGAACTTCAGCGAGTTCTTTGATGGTTTTGGGAAATTTATGGCTTACAGTATGATTGTTCTAAAGCTTGAGCACTAGGGGGTTACTACCATCTCTTAAAATAATATTCTTTTAATCATACATTGAAATTTCGTACCACGACCTCTTTAAAGTAAGATTGTTTTTATAACATTACAATAAGTAATTTTGTATTATGTCAGTCGAAATTATTCATTCATTTTTGCAGGAAATTTAACTTTTTGAGCAACTTCAGTTGGTTCAGCAACAAATGACAATTTCAGTTGGTTTTATGGATAAGCGAAAGATGAATCAGGGTTTAAGTTTGTTCAGCTGCATATGACGGAATATTTTACTGTTTTAAGAAGATCGTGGTACGTAATAATATAATGTTGATGCAATATTGACGTAAAAGTTTCCTGAACTATGACGGTTTTTAAAAGATGGTGGTAGGCCCCCTGATCTTCCAAAATGTTAATGATAAGTAGTGTATGTTCATGCTGTACAAATTGATTTTCATGTCGGAACTATTTATGTCGGTGTTGCATGTAATGATATAATATATAACTAGCTGACCCGGCAAACGTTGTGTTGTTATATAAATAAAAAAATGTTAAGGGTGAACAACCCTTTTCACTTAGGGGTATAGAAAATAGATAGTGGCTGAATATGTATATAAAATTTTGTGAAAATCGGAAAAGTCGTTTCGGAGGAGTACGATAACTAACATTGTGACACGAGAATTTTATATATAAGATTAAAATGCCACTGAATATAGTAGACAAGTTAAAATTTCATTTAATTAAAAGTGTCAGATGTTTGATTCATTTGTAGAATAATTAGTATAGTATTTATTGCGATTCTTTAAGGTACCTAGGCATTTATTTTTTAGGCGTGTGAAGTTTGAATGAGTTAAATGTTAAACGAATATCAATCCATACGTCAGTAAAGCTGTTGAATTGGGCTCAGTTAATTTCATTGTCAGCTGTGTAAATATTCCCCGGTGGTCTTAATGTAAAGTTAGATCATTAAACATCACACGTAGGTATATTATTTATAAAACAAACTTTTTCGCGCGCGGTTTCGTTCATGTACCTACGGTTTAAAAAAATAAACATTTTAATAAGTATGCTGTATTTCTGGTTTTGTTATCACGAAAGTAAGCACATTGGCTAAAAAAACACCAGTTGTTTTAAAAATTGAAACAGAGACTTGAATTTAATTTATTTGTATTTGTACAGAACTTAATTAGTGAAGAAATAAGCTTTTCAATTATTCCTAGTGATATTTTGACTTATCTAAATACAAGCTAATGGATGTCTTACACAACCAGCTTTCCATTGTTTATAGAAACTCACAGATCCATAATGTCCAGACGATTGCCAGACAAACAATTCCAGATACCAATGCCAATTTTTAGTAATGAGAGCAACTCGAAGATAGGAGAAATTATTTTGATATATAAATGGTACCTATATTTAAGTATGCAAATGAAATTAATTAAATCGTCTACCTTACCCGACTTGCCAGATGGACTGTAACCAATCAGTCTTATTCTGACAGCATAACGCGCATGAGACCGTAATGATTTAGTTCATTTTGAAGGTGGTAGAACCCTTTGTGGTTCGACTCCGGGACGCACCACCGCCACACCTATTTCTACCTAATAACAGCAGTGTTAGGCGCTGCTGTATTCCGGTTTGAAGGGTGTGGTAAGGGAGACAGACTTTTCCGAGGCCTTCCAGCTTAGTCCTCAGGGGTAGCGGCGCATCTGTGGCCGACCTCATGTAGGAATATCTAATCCTATCTGGGGTTGATTACAGATGTCCATGTGCGGCAGTAGCCACTTACCATAAGGATGCATGCTCGTCTGCTACTCCTATATTATAAAAAAGATTATGATATTAAGTTAAGATTAGTCTGCAATGTTTCTATAAATGACATTTTATGTGCTTAAATGCTATGATCTACATTTTTCCTTAACGTTTGGGAAAACAGATTAATAAGAAATAATATTGGACTGTGTACTTTACGGGATTCTCCGACAATCGTAGAGGGTTTTGCAGGGAGATTTTGCATTGACTATCTTTTACGCCGAAGTTTAGGTACCTAAAAATGAAAAGTCATTACAGAGTTCATTTTAATTTTATATGATACTATGAATTAAAACTACGAAATAAGATATAAAATAAAATAAAAAATGCGAATTTCCGATGTAGAGTCCAATATGTAGAGACGCCCTGAAACCATTATCGTCATTATAACGTACCTAGATGTTATTATTAGGTATTTTCACAGAGATTAGTCGAGAGCAAGAGCACGTGCATGGTAACAAACACTAGTTCAAGTTGGAATCTTAGCGAAAAACCTCTTGCTAATTAGTTATTCGTAACAAATCGACTAATTATCGAAACTTCCGCCTCTTACGGCAGTTTGGCACGGCCGCAACGGAAGTACAAATGACGCACAGATTCAGCTCATGAACCATATAAATAGAACTATGCATTGGAAATAGTCTTTGTAATTATTTTTGTTGCAGGCTAAAATTTTCCGTCCCGCGCAGGAATATTTACATTTGCATTCTTTGTTTTAGTATTTTGATTTCGTGTCATTGCAGTGTCTGGTTTTTCCGTTGCCAGATTTACTTTTATTTTTGGCGGCTATAAATAATTTCCAATTATTTGGACATCGATATAAATGTTGTTTTTTTTCTCAATATATATCGTATATTTTATATATGGCAGAAATCTTATGTTTGTTTGCAGCGATAATTAAAAAATTGGAATAAACATGCCTAGATAGCTGGAAACATACGCCCGATATTATCAATCAATCTACTTAAAAACTTTAAACTAATTCCAGTATCAGTCAATTCCTACTCACGAGCTTTGTAAGCTAAAATTAGATAAATTATTTTGTATCAATTATTAATTATTATTAATAACGGACGATATTCACGTAGGTAAACCACACGCGCGTGTAGATTAAATCACGCATGTGGATGAGACACGCATACGAACGCCTTTTTCGGACGCCGATTTATCCGCATGACAAGAAAAACGCCCTTAGTGCGATCATAAATAAATATTTACGTAGGTAGTTTTTTTTTTATAATGTAGCAGACGAGCATGCAGTCCACCTGATGGTAAGTGGCTACTGCCGCCCATGGACATCTGTAATCAACCCCAGAGAGGATTAGATATTCCTATCTAAGGTCGGCCACAGATGCGCCGCTACCCCTGAGGACTAAGCTGGAACGCCTCGGAAAAGTCTGTCTCCCTTACCACACCCTTCAAACTGGAACACATCAGCGCCTAAAACTGCTGTTATTAGGTAGAAATAGGCGTGGCGGTGGTGCCGCCGGAGTCGAACTACAAAGGGTTCTACCACCTTCAAAAGCGTAGTAGCGGCGGCAGTAGCAATATCTTCTTTTCTATGTCATGCCTCATCTCATTATAAAAATAGGTACGTATTTGCATATTTTTTTGCTTTGTAGATTTGCGTCATAGATGTATAAGAACACCTACCAACTGCGCTTACTTAGTAGGTAACTGAAATAAACGCATGTCGCCTATATACTAATAACGCATGCGCACGGCATAATAATTCAGCGTCACGATTTTTAAAAGGTAGGTATTTATTTTCGCGCGCGTATTTTCTTGCATTTTTTAATGTAAAGGTGAAATTCGAAAATACATGCGTATTACGTCACATGAAATCGACTGGATGAAGATACTCGTTATAGCCCAACAAACTTTTCTTTACGTGGCAGCGACGCTACTGGCTAAGTTGCTAGATTGTCAAACTACGTATGTAAAAAGTAACCCCTATAATTTTCTATGTCGATTCGTCTATTCGTTGGTCATTCACTTTGTCTTAAATTTTAAGGTAACATAGATAACATGTCTTCATCACCAGAGTTTTTGTATGAAAATGCCGATAAATTGTATTAAGTATTTATTTTGGTTTAAACATTTTCAAAATTAGTAGAAATGACTTAATAGACAGATAAATATTACTTATTATAATAAGCTGTCATATTTTTGTATTTTGGCCTCCAATATGAAAAGTAATTTTAGTCAAACATACATTTCAATTTTTTATTTATACAGATCAATGAGTCACATTGTAACGTCTTATATTTGCATTTTATATTTAGTTGACGCGGTGAATCTATGACGCGAATGATTGCGTTTATAACATTTGAAAATATTACGTAGGATATAATTAGATGACAAAAGATATATGTTCTCTATTCTTAACATTATCATAAACCACAAATAAAAATATACGCAATTTAAGTACCTACCATTCTTTGTAAAGTTGGTCATAATCTTCTATTTATTCATCCCTATTATCCCGATAAATTTCGGATTATTTTATGTCGTACAAATTAAAAATATTGAATTCCACGTCCACCTTCATTTTCCGAATTTTCTACGATAATCTTCCAATTAATGTAAGATTTTTTCAATATTTTACACTGCTATTAAGACAGAAAAATATGTGACAGTAGTGTGCTTCTGAAGTGAAGACGAACAAGAAGAGCCTCTACGACATTTATATTTCATAAAATCCAGTTGATACCGTTAAAATATGAAAATAAGATATATAACTCTTTTATCACAAATTGCTGAAAACTCTGACAGCCACGTCCAGAACTTGGCACCGCACAGAATTCTTGAGGCGCCGGATCAATTCCGGGCGGATTGCCGGATCTCCGCAAAAACTGAGGACAGCCTGATCCGAAATTCCTAACCATTGTTTATATTGGAACGGAACGGATAAGATAAATCGAAGGCACTAACCCAATGACGTCAAAAGTCAGCAGACACAATATTTACGAACGAGTTAATTTTGTACTTATGATCATTTTTATTTCTTCACACTCTCACTACAAAGCTCTTATTTCAAATTTACTCAAGTGATGGCACTTGAGTAAATGCATAGAAATGGCACGGTATGTTATCCGACCTCATTTTCAGAATGTCCGGATCTTAAATCTGAGTGTTATGAACTTTTGAAATTATGTACAATTAAGCAATTGTATTGTCACTTCTCCAGTATATCCAATTAATCGAGCGTAGACAACTTAACTCTCGTCGCTCTGAAAATATACTTGCGAATCCGTATAGTAATGAGACAATAACGGCCTGACGATGAATAACGATACTCGAAAGCTAATATTTAATCGTTATTTTAAATCGGCTGTCAACAGTTGGCGATAAAATATTCTCGACGTATCCGCGAAAAAATTCGTCGGTTTAGTCACCGCACCAGTTGGTACAGACGAATCCTACGCTTTCCATCAAAAGCTAAGTTTATTTACAGATCGACCTTGTGTTATTTCGACCCTCGGCGAAGCAGACGGGAGTTAAAATATAATTCGCGTCGATTTAAAAGTGAACGAATAAAATAGTCATGGATCGGCGTGTGCCGTACCTACACCTGTAATGTAATGCCTGGATAAAAGCCAGATTGATAACAACTAAACATTCGCTAAATTTATCTACGAGTTGATTTTGCCGAAATGTCTTTACGATTATTTCTGAAACTTTTTTTGCGGAGGTTGTGATATGGTTGAGAGATTAATAACGAGATTAATATAACGTATAATGATCAAGGTCGTAGAACCCTTTATGGTTCGACTCCGGCGGCACCACCGCCACACCTATATCTGCCTCATTACAGTAGTGTTAAGCGCTGCTGTGTTCTGATTTGAAGGGGGTGGTAAGGAAAACATACTTTTCCGAGGCGTTCCAGCTTAGTCCTCAGGGGTAGCGGCGCATCTGTGGCCGACCTCAGGTAGGAATATCTAAATATCTAATCCTATCTGGGGTTGATTATAAATGTCCATGGGCGGCAGTAGCCAATCACCGTCAGGTGGGCTGCATGCTCGTCTGCTATTCCTATATTAAAAAAACATTCTTCTACCAATATTAGTACCTGTGAACTTATTGGTTATGACTTAAAAGTAATTTACAAGACACTTGTTATTAGGCAAATCTAGGTGTATCGGCGATGCCTCCAGAGTCAAATGACGAAGGGTTCTAAGTACCATCTTTAAAGCTCGTTAATAGTAACTCAAGCAAAAAAAAACAGATCACAAACAAAACAAAAAAATAAAACGTACTATTTTCTCTTTGAGTAGGTACCTATTTATATATAGGCATGAATATAGATTTGCCATTTTTTCTATTGTCCTGTAAACATGAATCAAGCAAAACATTTTTTGCGTTCCCTTCATGTTTCGTTAATTCCTCCGTTCATTGTTCTACTTTCTGACATATTTTAAAAGACAGATATTCTTTTATATTTTAAACGAATATTTGTTGTTTACTAAAAATAAGAACATTAATAATAGAATGCGAACATTGACATGTAGTTGCGTCACGGACCTGTTTTCTTCAACACAAAACATGTGTAATGATTGATTCATTACGTATTGCCACGGATTACTAACTAGACATAGGTCCTTTACTGTCCGTTTGTTACATATGTATAAAAAATCATAGATTTAAATAGCATAAAAAGGAATAATTGGTATGTTCTAAACGTAGTTCTATAGTTTAGATACTTAGACATGAAAGCACTGAATCTGTAAGAAAAAGTCATGTAAAGTATTAATTACGTATTACTAACTATATGTATGGTTCTTTACTGTCTTTAGATTATAGACATTCCAAAATTCAGTGTTCGTTACATTGAATGACATTTCATTTATTACGACTTACTGCTGTAGGTAGAACATTTTTTAACCAACTTTCAAAAAGAAGGACATTCTGAATTCGTCGGATTTTTTATTTATATTGCCCGATTACTCAAAAACGCCTGAATATCTTTATAAAATTATTCGTCTAATTTAGCATGATAATATTATAGAAGTAAACATTAACTATAAAAGGTTCCTCGGTCACAGGTTCCATGCCTCTCCCTACGGATATCAGCAATACTGAGTCCGTCTAGTTAAATTCTGAAAACATAACAGTTTTGATCAGCGGTACAGTTTAAAATCTTGATAGGAAAAAACAGGCGATAATATGGTATCTTCAAGATAACTATATTATGCAGTATACACTATTGGGATATAAAATGGGATTTTAGGTGGTAGAACCCTTTGTGGTTCGACTCCGGCGGCACCACCGCCACACCTATTTCTACCTAATAACAGCAGTGTTAAGCGCTGCTATGTTCCGGTTTGAAGGGTGTGGTAAGGGAGACAGACTTTTCCGAGGCGTTCCAGCTTAGTCCTCAGGGGTAGCGGCGCATCTGTAGCCGACCTCAGGTAGGAATATCTAATCCTATCTGGGGTTGATTACAGATGTCCATGGGCGGCAGTAGCCACTTACCATCAGGTGGACTGCATGCTCGTCTGCTACTCTTATACTATAAAAAAAAAAAAAAAAAAATAGCGTGCAATTCGCGTCAGTACCATGAAATGGACTGACAGCATAAATTTATACCCATTAACATATATGAATTGACGTAAGTATTACTGTAAAAGCTTAGGTGTTGGGTAAAGTGCTTTACGAACCTACTTTAGTATGCGTATTGTAGAGAATTTTCGAGGTTCACGTACATATTTTTAATAACAAATCTAAGTCCTTTTTCACGGTGGCTCCTAAGGCGAAATGTTTCTTTCCTTTTAGTGTCCCGTAGCCTCGCTCAACAGTGACATAGGTTGTGTGCTAACATACCGAACTTTTATAAAAAAAAACATTATTTTATAAATGATAACATATATTTACTTAAGTACCAGAGCTGTCAGGCCGCAGATAATGCACTCAAGCTTCTTCTTTCCAAATTTCACATGGATCGATCTATATAACATATTAACTAAATACAACAATAAAATGACAACTCTAAATAGGTTATAGGTACCTAAATCGTGTCGCGCAAACATAGTTTCGTGACATTTTTGCAAAGTATTTACAAACGGAAATGCCTCATTAACAACTTGGCTACAACGTTTGTCGTTTTTTATGGAATATTTTTAACATTTGAGAAGGTATTTAATCTAAGTAAATCTGGAAAATAGTATCTACAAATCTTGTTGTAAAGTGCGTGTGCTGTAAACTAAGATTTGATTGGTTTGAATGAAGAGGCTTGTAAGACAGAGGCATATTGAAAGTGATAAAAGTATAGTGGTTCCACTCTGGAGACACTACACCTACACTTATATGCCTTCTACAGTGTTGAGCGCTGGTGAGCTCTAGTCTTAAGCCTAGTAGTTTAGTCTGTGGTGATAGAGACATACTTAACCGAGGGTCCAACTTACGTCTACGGCAATAAGCAATTAGACAAGGCAGATACCGCAACTCATCTGTGCCTGCCGGAGGCAGGAGTGTAATCTTAACTGGTCTGTAACTGTAATCTATTAGGAATGTCCAGGGCTACAATGGTCATTTACAATAAGGTGGACTGCATGCTCGTTCTACATGACTAAAAAAACACAAAGTGTCCCAAATTTCATACATAATCTTGAGCTACCCCTGCTATTTTATACTACCTACTTCTGTAAAAAAAGTTCTAGAATATACGTCAGTGTCTTAAAATTCTTAACTGGGTGATTCAGCCGTGCCCACTCATTGCACAATATACGTCATTCGTCAGTCCACAGAGGTAACTGCTCTGCCCACGTCTCTGTAAAAATATACTAATTACTTCAAGAAACGAAATAGTTACTCTATTAACTCCCAAGTAAGTTGTGTAGGAATGTTTACTGGATTGTGGATTTCAGGGTTCGGTATAGAAAATAACCCTTCTCTTAGCCTATGCCTCTGTCTTTAGTAAAGGCCATTTTTAACTGTCATAAGCAATCGCTTGATTTTTTATGGAGATATTATTATCAATACATACCTAATAGAAATAGTTCGGGTTCATCATAAGGATCCCAATAATAAAATTTGGTAATAAGTAAAATTTGGTAATACCTTAAAAATCTCGTGTGAGCCTCAATACGGAACCCTCAATGCGTGAGTAAAATTCGTCTTCATCGCCCACCTTTTTGTCTGAATTTAGATATATGAAAACCATTCGCATCGCCTTACATACTGTACTGAGGAACGCGCATATTTACACAAACAGAAAACTGTTTACGTTATTCTGGGCATTCATACCAACGTGTGAACTCGTTTTAGATAGAATACACTAAACTTTGCCAACGACCAATTACTTGGGCACTTGGAGCAGTGAAGATATTTAAACGACTCCCTGACGTGAAGGTATTCTAAAAAAATGTCGGAACGGATAATACACAACTTTTCAACGTTCAGTATACTGAAGTAGGAAGATTGGAATTTAATTCATAGCTTTTGTGCTGTTGCACCAAATAAGCGCTCGGCAGTGCGCCAGGCCAAGTTCTGGCCTACCGCACGTGTTCAAAACACTTTTCAGCATGATGTCCCCTATCATATTGTCACTGATTTACATGTAAATATAAATGTAATGTGTGTAAATGTAGTAATCTAATTTTTTTAATTCTTTTTACAGTAACTCGGCGGTGGAGATAAAAACATATGATGAATACCGGTCAATAAGTACCTACAACTTATTATTATATTTAGTAGTTTTGGAGCAAATTGGCTGTGATAGACGGACGGAATGATTCATGAATCATACGGGTTACGGGGATTTTGTTTTTTCGCACGAAACACGTTAACCCTGCTTATAATTTTTCAATAAAGATTACCAATAAAAGCTGTGTAAAAAGTATCCTTCGCATGTCTACCTCACACATATGGTATGTAAAGGTCGAACTGTATAGAGACCTACATATAAAATTAACATAAAAAGTTAACAAGTATTGGAATTAGGTTATTTCACATACCATAACATACGTCTCTATGAAATATTACTCATCTGTAATTCACACTAGTTAAACAAATCTGGCTAGCAAATTTACAGTTTATAGACACATATTGTGAAACATGTCGTAACTTTCAATAATATATTGGTATCTAAAATGTTGCTACGTTCATAAAATGATAGTCGTGTAGTCTTGATGTCGATCACAGTTTACTCGAGTGTTAATGATATTATGTTTTGGCTTTTGATATTCATTAGTTAGATAGGTACATGGGGAGGTCTAACTTGCTTATGTGTATATAATTTATGCCTAAGTCCTTCTTGGTGTACGGGGCTTATGCCATCCATGCCAGTAAAAGTTTCAAATCTGAGGGAGGTATCTCATATTTTGCTACATTAGGTGAGTACTTAAAAATAAATGCCCTTCGGATCCAAAAGTGTACCTTTAAACAGTTTACTTATCCACACTCAGTCAATAGTTGACTAAAATTTTCAGATAACAAATGTGTATATAGGTATATTGTATAATATTGGTGGTAGAATACCTTGTGGTTCGACTCCGGCGGCATCACCTATATCTGCGTGACAACAGCAGTGTTCAGCGCTGCTGTGTTCTGGTTAGAAGGGTGTGGTAAGGGACACATACTTTTCCGAGACGTTCCAGCTTAGTCCGATTTCATTAGTGTGACCGAAATTAGGTAGGAATATCTAATCCAATCTGGGGTTGATTAGAGATGTTCATGGGCGGCAATAGCTACTTATCTTCAGGTGGACTGCATGCTCGTCTGCTACTCCTATTAACGACAAATGTATATGATATACAGCTTGAAACTAATATAATTTACAAATACATATACCTAACGTTTATGAAATTTGATCGCAGGAAAATTTCTTCGAGAACGTGCGAAAATACTAGAGACTCGATGCTAGAGAACTGTACCTAGGGATAGCAAGAAAGAAGAGATTTCCAAGATCGAGGAAAACAATACAAGGTTCTCCATAAATTTGTCTTTTTCCGCTTTGCTGCTGATGCATTTGTGAATGTCAACAGCAAAGTGAAAAGGTCTCCTTTATGAGAACGTGCTCCGTGACACGCATTCAACTGACGTCATTGCAAAAAAGGAATGAGAAGAAACAAGAAAATAAAAAAAGATTCAAGGAAAAACATCAGTGGTATTGCTTGCAATATTTTAACCAAATTCTGAAAAAAGGTTAGCAATTCGCTGCGTCGCGTCTGTACAATTTTTTTTAAGGAAAAAAGATGGCTGTACTGTCCATGCTTCTGTAGATGTATTTTGGTCTGATGGTTGAAACGAAAGTCAAGAATATTTTAATCGTAAGTACTATTTTATTAGTCTTAAGGAAGTACTGTTAACTTGGAAGTACGAATTTTTATTTCTCACGATCAGAATAATATCGAGTGGAAACTGGAAATACGTACCTAAACTTATTTCTTTTTTGACCTGTTTAGTAGAACAGGCCTGAATCATTCTCATTCTTAGAAGATTCTGGTAGGTAGGTAAGTACTAGGTGTAATGCGTTGAGGATAACGAATTATCACCGATCTAAAAGAAACACCTATAGTTAAATCTAAATAGTTAAAATAAACACCTATAGTCTTTATTAAAGACTAAATAAGCACCATTGAATCTATGAATTTATTTTTATTTATTTTCGTAAAGTAAATAATACAATTACAATATTTGATGATAGTGCAGGATAATATATCACTACACATTATAATAATTTGTTGAATCCATCAGTCAAATGGACACTCTCTAATAATGCAAAGAGACAAGGTGTTGGAACCAAAGCAATTTCACAAAAGGACGATGACAGGTCAGACAAATGATGAATCTTTTCTTCTGAGATTTTAAACCGTAGTTATTCTTTAATGAAGCAAATCTAGAACACGGGGCGGTTCGCGAGACTCGCAAATGGATTAGTGACCTATTATAAAGTTTACAGCGCGGTTATTAGAATTCCAATGAGTAGTGAAGCAAATTCGCACTTCTCGCTTATTTCTTAGAGCTAGTTTATCTACAATATGCTTCTATATCACAATGTTATGTACATTTTTTTTTATCTTGCTATTGACTTGAACAATCCCAGGTCGTATGTATCGGGAATCAACGAAGGCGGGAGTGTGTTCCATTGAAAGAAATAATGTACCTTGTTGTGAGCAGGAAATTGTCCCAAAATCTTGACTGGAAACTCAAACACAATGAATTCTAGTGTAGAGCTAGGTAATGGATCGCTTATTTGATATTGATACCAAAAAGACAATTAATCAATTAATTCTATATCAGAAAGTTGCCTGGGAGAAATTGCTTTTTAGCGATAAGATTGTCTTTTGTATTGAAATAAATATCATTTTTGCCGCACTATCTAGGTAAAAGGTAACTTTTGTCTTAATTTCATTTTAAAAGGAGTAGGTACCTACCTGCCAAGATACTATCGTTATTTGGTAATTATCTGTCAAGTCTTAAGCCAAGGGAACACAACAAAGATAACAAACGCAAATTAATTGTTTGTTGTATCCCCAATTTCGCATATTCCAAGAAGCGCTTGCCAATACATTGAGTATAAACTCAATAAACAAGATGTTACACGACATATACATTGGCGTTAACATAAATAAGTACCTACGTACGTACCTATATTACCGGATCGTTCATATCTTACGGGTTTATTGCGTGTGCTAATGTAGGTATTGAAATTAAACAATCATTTACTAGATATACTCCGCGCCAAACTGCTAGTCCGCTCTGAAGTTGTTGCATACAAATACAAGCACATATTCCGTAGCAACGTAAGGGGCTAACGCAACTACGTAGTAGTGGGGGAGAAAGGGAAGCGGACGGGTGCCTGAAGGGGTCCCGCGTGTCTTCGTCTCGCTAATATCTATAATTTGCCATTCGACGCGATTCGTTTCTATATTCAAAGCGGACTAGCAGTTTGGCGCGGACTATACGTTAGGCTTATCTTGTGCTTTATAGGTAACTGTTTGAAGTATTAGTTATATTAGTTTTAGTATCTAGAAACTGTATGTAAAATCTGTTTGAAATTACTATATTATTTATAAATGGAAAAGATCTTCGAGTTATTTATTTTTGCGTAGATCGCGTTTTTATTCGCTGACCTATCCGACCCGGCTACAAGGGTGCAAATCCGCACTACGCCACTGCTTAGTGCTTACCTACATGTTACCTGGGTAAGTATAGTCTCATTATCTACTGTTACCCAAGTTAAAGTTGAAGGTGGTAGAACCCTTTGTGGTTCGACTCCGGCAGCACCACCACCACACCTATTTCTACCTAATAACAGCAGTGTTAGAATTAGAATTAGAATTAAATTCGTAAATTAATTAATAGAAGATAATTAGAATAAATACTCATTCATTCCTAAAATTTAAATAATGTATAATATAAATGTATTTTATGTATTGTAAGAAATAAAAGGCTTTTTTATTTTTATTTTTTATTTTATTTATTTAACAGCAGTGTTAGGCGCTGCTGGGTTCCGTTTCGAAAGGTTTGGTAAGGGAGACATATTTTTTCCAAGGCGTTCCAGCCTAGTCTTCAGGGGTAGCGGCGCATCTGTGGCCGACCTCAGTTAGTAATGTCTAGTCCTATGAGTTGATTACAGATGTCCATGAGCGGCAGTAGCCACTTACCATTAGGTGGACTGCATGCTCGTCTGCTACTCCTATATAATAAAAAAAAAGTTGCCAACGTAAAATCGACCACTTGTTTTAAATTAGTGACCGCCGTAAATCAAGACATTCAAGCCAACATTACGCCATAAGATTCCTCGCATACTTGTGTAGCTACGCATGAAAAATTAGGGCTGACAATTTTTGTAAAAGATTTAAGTGGCAAAAGATATTAATTGATGTTGACTTATGAGGGCCATTTCGACTAAAAAAATAGTAATAATATTATTAGAAGTTTTGTATCTATTTTAAAGTTCTTAATTTTAAATTTCTAAATAGATGTAGGGACTAGGCTTGTATTTTCATGTATGAAGTAGCCATTACCGAAAAAAATGGACGTAGCTCTACTATATTAACTGATTAACATTTTTCTGATTAGTTCCAAATGCTCTTGGAGTAAAGTGGCCAATTAATGTCTTAATGTAAACACCATACGTTGGTATACTTTGAATTTTGCGTACGCTACATTTATTTATGCATGGGCCGCTAGTTCGGTTCCTACAAAGCTTGAATTAAAGAAAACAGTGAAACGTGTTGCGAATGACTAGCAATTTCCTGCGAATCCATCTTCACCCCGCTTTTTATATCCCCATGTCATTCCCCTGACGTCATAGATCTTGATTTATTATAAACGGACATAGATTTATTGGCTTTTAAACTCTTAGTTTGTTTTGTGTGTTTATTTGTTCTAACGTACGATGTTTTCGCTACATAAATTTGATAGTTTATGAGATTTGCGTAGAGCTTGTAATAATAGTAGATTTCAAAGGATTACCATAGCATTAGTTGCTGGTGCCTGATATATATGAATAGCAAAGGCGCGTAAATGTGGTAATAAATTATTGTATGACTTGTATGTGAGACAGGGACAGATTTAATGATGGTTGTCAGGAGCACAAACCTCAAGGAGTGTCCTCGTGGATCTTATAGGGGTGAGCATATTATAATATTTGATAAACTGTAAAGTTTAAAAAAAAAAATGTAATCTAGAATTAGTATTTTAGCAAAAAATGAAAAGAGAATGTGTTAACTTTACGGAGAGATAAAATCCCTCTTAAAATTTTAAAGCCATATTAACTTATCTAGATCTATTACAGTTGTCTCAACTGGATTTTTTTCATATTCTTTCAATAAACTAACCATACAGTTGTTTTTATATAATTAACACAATAATGAAATGTACAATATGTGCTTATAAAATGTTAGTATTTATTCTATTGAGATGACCTGAAATTTCAGCACTGAATACTTTATAGGAAGTACTATAAACTTCTCTATATCCGTCAGAAATGTTTGTGGAAGCTTGAAGGTAAATAAATTACAGACTTAATTAGTTTCCAGAACGGTTTTTATTTTGTAATTTATAACATCCTGTAGTGCTGCTCTCTGTTGCTTTACAAAACATACTTTGAGATTTTGTTCTTTTTTACATCTTTCGATGTTGTATTTCCTCATAAATTAAATATATAGAATACATAGTCATTTCGTTCGATAAAGCCTTAGGTTATAAACATATTAGCACATTTAAAAGGCAGTGGCATTTCCGCTTGGTCATATAAGTTTTTCAATATCACAAAAGTATAAAGCAGGGTACTGACAGTGAAAATTCACATGTAATAAAAATTCGTCGTAAAATGTGATCGAGGAACATTTACAGAATTCTTGTAACAAATTATAACAATGTTTAAATTTCTAATATTGTAGCTCTAGGGGAAATGTAATCACGATTATTTATAGCACGTTCATGTTTAAATTGCATGTGCCCAGAAAGGGGACATAAAAACGGTTATATCACTCTAATGATTTAACATACAACAAAATACAATATTGCCAAACACAGTCTTACGCGTGTCAGTACCCTGTTGCAAATTTCCCAAACAGGTAGTATTACAGTCATTTAATGTTCATCCAAGTGTGCGTACACTCTTCTGAGTTTCTCCCTTTTGTTTTTATTTGCGTGTCTCTTCTCTTGCTTCCAGGGTTTGGTGAGAGACTTCTCAGCTGACTGGGCGCCAGCGACACTGAAAAAAAATTGATAAAAATCTCATGATGATGCAATCGAATTATCGATTTATTTGATAAGAGGTTTCTGCGGCTTTTGGACAATTAAATATTTTTTATTTCATGCATTGTCATCCAAATGAAACTTCAATCGGTATACGTTAAATAAAAGCTTGGAAGAAAGGCTATTTACATTATGAACTTAATATTAAGTTAATGTGATAAAAATGTAATATAGAGATTTTGAAAATAAAATTTCAAACGCAACTGAAACCACATTCCGAGCTCAGTAACATATAATTTCACACAACGCTGAACTCCAACGGGGCACATAGCAACAAATCTCCCGATATTCGTTACCACCACTCAAAATATCGCGTTCCCGGCACAAGATGAAAGGGAATCGGCCGAATATTATCAATTATAGTTAAGGGAAACTAAATAAACTTTCCGGAGACGAAATCGGCACCCTGGCGGCTCGCCAAGCGTTAATTCATAAACTTTAACAAGTTTACGAGGATCCGCGGGTTAACGATCGTGAAAATTGCGCTCAAAGTAAATGTGTTCTGGATGCGGCGACGCCTCCGCCTTTACATCACTACGTGCCAGTTAAAAATTTAGTTCAAATACATACAATGTAAGTAACAAACTTATCATTGCCACCTTTAATAACATAGTTCTTCATCTTCAAAGAATGTAAGAAAGTTTTCTGATTCGACTTTACCACCATTACCACCTAATTTCTGTCTTATAGGAACTGTGTTACACGCTGCTGTATTCTGGTTTAAATTGTATACAAAGCATCCGTGGACGACCTCTGATAAGATTTTTATTCTATGTGTGAAAGATAACAAAAGTCCACGGGCGATAAAAGCCAATTAATATATTTGAAAAAAAAAGATAGGTACGTTCCAATGCCACTTATAAATAATATTGAGGTAAAATAAAGGACTCATCTATGATTAAAAATCTACAACTTATGAACTTACCCTAATATTGGTTTTCCTTTGACATGCGCGGAACTTTTTTGCATAGCGAAAAATGCCTTGTCGATTTCACTTGATTTGTTGAGCCAACCCTGAAAATTTAATTGAAATAAAAAAATTAAACGACATTTTAATTGAACATAGCGCTTAAGATTTTTTGTTCAACAAAAATTAAAAATATTATGTTTATTTTCAGAAAATGTCATAATATTTTTATTATAATAACATTATGTAGATAAAAATAAAATGGATATTAAAATCCCAATTTTTATTTTACGTAAAGAAAAAAGAAGTAAAGAAAAAATAAAGTTATTTGGATTAAAATTACGTAAGATGTGAAGCTCTAGATTTTTATTAAAAAAAACTAATACATTCATTAAAAGGCAAGTAAAAATTATGTATTTTATTTAAAAATAAGTAAATTACCAACCTCAACAGCCCTCGCCTCTCTCGGCGTGGGTTTCCTGGTCTCATTCCTCTTATCTTCAATCATGGTATCCAGGGGCGCGGGTTCGACGCCCGGCGGCAGCTGCTCCCAGCGCAGGCGGCCGCTCGCCGCATCCTTGAGGAACATGCGAGCTGATCTGGACTGGTCCGGCTGGCCCGCTGCAGTCATGAACCCTCGGTTGACTGGGGGAGAAGAAAAAATATAAGAAATTACTTTCATTTATAACACTTATTTAAATTTTTAAGCGCTAAACGTCGCGCCGTGTCTTTCTACAAACACAAGATGGCTCCACTTCTTTTTCTTAAATCTTAATATCTTCTTGTAATGAAATATTATTGTAATCCTAGCCTATATTTTTAGTAATAAAGAACAGCATCTACTATTTAGATCATCAGCTCTTTATTAGGTTAAAATACTTAATTGTATTATTATGCTTAAAATAATTTTAGAAATATTACCCAACTGACATACCGACTTCTTTTCGACCCTTTATAACATTTTTTTCCACATTCCACAGGAAAAAGTAAAGTTACCTAACATGCGTGAAATCTACCAATTAATTCATCATATTCTCTATGCCCTAAACTTATTTAATCTGAGAAGACACTTATACAGCAGTCAGCAAATGTTAAAAAAAGGATTAATAATATAATCTTACAAGCATGAGCGGTGAGTATCTTCTTGTATTCCATCTCGCTGGCCTCATACTCCGGCAGTAGCAGTCCATACTTCTCTTCAAACGTGTGTCTACTGACCAGCTGGCAGAGCCGCGCCATCGCCGCGTCGTGGGAACGCATCTAATCCACAAAAAAGAAGAGTAACAACTTAATTTATAAAAATATAAATAATCCCATGTGGCCGAATGATCATTATACTGGTCTGATATGCAAAGGGTTCCGGGCTTGATTATCTGCGGAACATATCTAAATGATGAATTTAAATTCGTGTTGCCTTTGTGTGCCTTAATACAAAAAAAAAACTAATGTGAGTTTTTGAGCGTAGGAAGCGTCATTCACGTTTTCCGATAATTCTGAGCTTTGCTTATTTGTACAAATTTAACAAACCAATCTTTGATCTACTATTATAACACAGAAAGTATCATTACAAGCTGATTTAGAACTTACTTACTTTTAACTTTGAATTGATCATATTACAGTACTTTAAAAGATACCACCCCACATACCTGGTCAATAGGCAACACCGCAGTCAGTAACAGGTCGGGTGCGACGGCATACGCTGGCAACACCAAGCCGGGACAGTCCAGTAATTCTATATCGTCGTCCAAAATCAAAGACTGGATGTGACGGGTGTGGCCGGGCATGGAGCTCACACTCACCTGGAATAATTAAAAAATATAAAAATCTACTAAAAGCTTACAGAAAAAATTACATGCATATAGTTTACGAGTTTTGATTTAGTTTTGAGTTTTGAGTTAAGATTTTTGAGGATATCCTACACTTTTTTATACACCTACACTATTCCATAGCTTTTAACAGCATACATGCAGAAAATGAAACAATATTCAAGTCTAAATCTCTTCTAAAAAGTAGCAAAAGAGCTCTTTCAAAAGAAGGAAATGCATTGCCCTCGCGATATTGTGAGTCACAGCTAATAGTGAGTACTTTCCATTAGTCTTCTATACTAATATTATAAAGACGAAATCTTCGTTTGTTTGATCGTAATGAATAGGCTCAAAAATTACTGGACCGATTTTGAAAATTCTTTCACCATTCGAAAGCTACATTATCCACGAGTAACATAGGCTATATTTTATATGAAATATATTTGATAAATAGATTTTGAGGCGGTACAAAGTTCGCCGGGTCAGCTAGTGTAATATAAAAAGCCATGACATATCACAGACATAAAAACACTTCATCTATAAATATAGAATACCAGATTACATATACAATTTTGTGTGAAGTACACTCATTATCAACACAATTATTTGCAACAGGGACTGAACACCTGATAAGAGTATAATATTCATACTTGAAATCAAATAGGATATACTAAATTAAGATCATACCTTTTTAGTTTGCATTAGAACATTGACAGAACTAGACTTCCCTACATTAGGATAACCAATCATTCCCACAGTCACTCTGGGTGGATTCTTTAGTTTATCAACCTTCTGCTGTTTCAACACATCTAACAACTGATTCCTATCAAATATTTCATGGGAATTCTGTACTTTTTCTTTCACCTCACTACTTGCATTACTATCTTCAATGTTTAATGTTTCTGTTTCATTTGTTCCATCTTGTACCGATGATATAAGATCATCAATAGGCGTTCCAAGTTTAAGATTATCCATGACTCTATCTAAAGCAAATTGTATTTTGTCCAATTTATTAGCTGTTTTGGATACAGCACTACCTATCTCTGCCAGTTGCCTTTTGAAAGTCTCTATATCATTTTCTGTGTCTTGCAGTGCGTCTGTTTGTTTATCTGTCTCATCATCAGAATCTGCTGATTCTGTTCCTGAGTCTTCATTTTCTGGATTTATTTCCTCATCCTCTGATATTTTCCTTTCTTTAGTACTCTTGGCTGCAGAAAAGAATATTATGGAAACATTCTGAAAATAGTATTACACAGGTTATAAAGGTCAAATCAAACAATCTTCTTTCATTTTACTTATTTCTTACATTTTATTTTAATACATTATCTTATAATAATTATTGAAGTTAAATTTTATAAAGATGATTTTTGGAAAGTTTATCAGTTTGTTACAATGTTTGATAATAAATCCTTTAAACATAGCTTCTGTACATATATGAGACACTTTGAAATAGATATTTGCACAACCATTAGAATAATTTAGATTTTTTACCTCTTTATTAAAATATTCAGCCCAACATTTCCTCACATATTCGCTAGTTAAGTCTGCTTTGTTTAATAGTAAAATACATTTGCACTCTTGTTCAGTTGCATACTTTTCTAAATCCATGCATCTGAAAGAAAATAAACAATTAGAATTGCATCAATGTATGTTTTTTTTCAAAGTTGTTTACAAAATTTTCAAGATCAATGAGAGGAAATGTAATTTTATAAAAAGTTTTCATAAAAAATGGGATGTAACTAAAACTTTATGAATTTAATTGCTTAAAAAATATAAAAAAAGTTATGTTAAAAAAATTTTTTTCAGGCATCCAAATTGTCTAGTACAACAAGTAAGATTTATAAACACAATAAAATTATCTTTACTTTTTACCTGAACAGCAGTGGGTTTCTAGCATCCAACAATATTAATACTACATCAGATTTTTCCAATGTCCTCCATAACTGCTTCCATAGCTCCAAATTCCTCTCATACGGAGTGACGGCTGCACCGAGTTTAGTCTGAAGGTCATTGAGATGTCTTCTCCAATCTAAGAACGCATCTCTCTCCCTGCCCAGTTGCTCCTCAGCAGTCACACCAGGTGTCCAAGTAGGTCTGAAATTATGAATTAAATTAATGTCTTTATATTGGTTAATAATATAATGCACTGCACTGTTTTATACTTAATCTTATTTAGAGTTATTAGGATGGTTTTAAATTGGCTGCTTTCGTGTGATTGCAGCACTATGGCCAAATTTAGAATGAAGCAAATTTTAAAAGCATGGTTAGTGTTTAACCTCCTCTTTATAAGAGCTTAGAACAGATGCAGATCTTAACCACCTTAACACAGGGTTAGCAGTAGGAAGAAAATTCTTTATAGTAAGAAAATTTTAACAATTTAATTTGAGATGACTTGTAAAGATGGCAGTACCATTCATAGATCTACTTTATTTAGAACTATCTGAGCATAATTACAGATGTCCTTGTTGAAATGTAATATATGGTGGAATGTAGAAAAATAATTATACAAGTATGTCAATGATAATATCTCCAAGTTAATAAATTTTATTACCTTCTTGGAACAGTTAAAGGTTCATCAAAATCCGGCTGTGAAGTGACAAGTTCCACTTCACACGGTGCTGACTTCACATACTTCACATTCAGTTTCTCAGCTATAAACTCCCTTTGTGCAAGCTCAGCTGTGGATAGGAACTCTTGTAATGACGACTCTGCTGTCACCGATTGGAGATTTAAGCGACCCCATTCATAACCGTCATTCACTTCTGTTGTGTGGAGCTGTAGGAAAGATTATGTCTGTAGTACTTCTATATATTTGAGATGGTATCATCCATTCTGACATTAATCATAAAAACTTGTTGATATGATGATATATGACAAATATTTCTTAGAGAAAATGACTATTAATCCTCGGGTGTCAGTGGGCGTATAAATATATCAGTTATAAATAAATCAGTGATCGCACTAATCAGTTTATCGAATTAAAGTACTCAAACTACTCAATAAAGTATTTACCATAGTATTATCTTCGACATGTCTCCGGTACCGATTTTTTGAAAATCTGTCTTTGATGAGCGAGCGTCCGAGGGAATCTTTGTTTTTCTTTCCCATTGTAGCATGTATTTAATAAATAGTCCTCTAGAAGTTTATCAAAAAACAATATAATCAATACGTTACTTGCGAAATAAAAACTTAATAATCATCAAAAACGTGGTAATCGGGAACTCAAAACACGCGTGACAATGACATATAAAGTGAAATTGACATTTTAAAACAAAACAAACAGTAGTGATACAGAATACAGATAATAAAATTAAATGAACATTTAAGGGACATTTACACCTAGATATTTCTATGGAATTTATTAAACAATATAGATTTTTTACTCCAACTTTATTGTAATTGTAATATACAAAAGTTGCAGAAGGTGTACTAATAGGTACGTTAACATATTTTTTTAATTTGGTTAATTTTCGAAACAAGGGACAATGTAATGGTTGTAAACTTGTAGACAGTTTTGTCTTACATTGAGTAAACTAAAAATAGTAACATTTCGTTCTGTTATTCATTATGCGTATCAGCGTATCTGTCAAAGTCAGAAGCTGCATGACAGTAGGGTGATCCTTCGATTTTTGGAGGTTTCTCTTTAATTAAAAGTACGAAATGTATTAAAATTTTATTTTGTCCTTGTATTTGTAACACCTAAAAATTGCTTTTAACGTGGAGTTTTAGTGATGATGTCTGAGTTTTACGACCATTACCATCGTTGGGAGCCTTTGGCCGAATTTCATTTTGCGTTAGGGGATGAAACAGATGAAGATTATGACGAAAATAACTACACTTACTGCTTGTGCAGTAGAGTTTTCATAAGGTTAGTATTTCATTAATAAAATCGATTTAGTGTTTAATGCTCGTTACTCAAATAAGGGTTGTTTGTCAAGGGGTGGAGGGAAGATGATAAATGTGCCAAATATGCCAAACTTGACCTACTTTCGCTGAGAGGGTTGCTTGAGAAAATTCGGTCGTTTTCGAAATTTTTACTTATTGATTAATTCTCCTCATTGCACTTAAATTTCACTGAATAAACACTTCTTAATTCTTACACTATTTTAAATATTTATTATTTAGTACTGGAAATCTAATATTAACTTGCTTTTATAACTACCCAAAAATAACTCATAAACAATTGGTTAAACAATTCATTTTATGGTTTTAATTACTGTGGGATTACTTGTTAATGCTTTAGTTGAATATCATTAAAAGTATAAAATAGAAAAGCATGTGTACATATACCTCTTCCATACATCTAAGAAGTTATGTTACTTTGACTGCATTAATAAAATATATTTTATGCATCTGAACAAATTTTACTTAACTATGAATAGATAAAACTAAACTCAACTTTGTAACTTAAAAATGTACTGATGACCAAGAATTGCCTTTATTTTAAGATCATGGTATTTGTTTTATTATTGTCTTTGCACATTATATTGTATTGCACTATTTATAAGATTGTTCTATCGCATTGGGTTCAACCTGTAATGGTAGCAGCAATATGTAACAAATAAATCTTGAAGGTGGTATAATCCTTTGTGGTTCGACTCCGGCTGCACCACCGCCACACCTATTTCTGCCTCATAACAACAGTGTTAAGCACAGCTGTTTTCCGTTTTGAAAGGTGTGGTAAGGGAGGCATACTTTTCCGAGGCGTTCCAGCTTAGTCCTCAGGGGTAGCAGTGCATCTGTGGCCAACCTCAGGTAGGAATATCTAATCCTATCTGGGGTTGATTACAGGTGTCCATGGGCGGCAATAGTCAATTACCATTAGGTGGACTGCATGCTCGTCTGCTACTCCTATATTATAAAATAAAAAAAATGAATAAATAAATTTCAGAGACGGAGTCAAGACATACTATGCGGACAAGGAGTATGGCAGTGAAAGTGACATAGATGTCCAACGTAACTCCCAATCACAGGAGTGTGATGAGCATTCCCATGTGCATTTCTCCCTGGATACCTCTTATAAGGTTAAATGTGAGGTAAGAAGTGGACATTTTTTTTAAAAAACAGTAGAAATGTTTGAGATTTGTGATATAAATAAAAATTGACAAGTTCTTTAATAAATTTATGAAATATGTATTTTACAAAATTTTCGTAAGTAGACTAAGTAAATTAAATAATAGCTACATTTCGTTGCAACACAACCTGAAAGTTTGTAATAAGCCTGAATGTTTAAAATGTAAATTACTTATAATCAAAATATTCTTACAGAAAGATGAAGGAGCCAGTTGCTATTGCAGTGCATCTCATACCGACAACTACTGTTCCACTGATGAACATGATCCAGCACAGATACATGGTGTACCTTCTCACGCTCTTCAACCTAGCGACAGTGGCGCTGACCTCACTTATCAGGATTGCCACTCAGATTACATTGAAAAGATGGATCACGACTATCAAGCTACACCGGACACAGATGAGAATTACCTCTCAGAAGAAACTTGGGACAAATTTTGGGCTATCAACAGCGAAAGGCTCATCTGGGCGTCGTGGATTAAGAAATACAGCGACTACATAAATCCAGCATATCTAGACGAAAATAATGATTTATTAATGGATGAAAATAATATGCCAAAGCCACATTCAGCAGAATCCATTTATAATCAACTTGAGTCAGATGCAAAAGCTGAAGTGGATGATAAGGGTCGAGAAAGGAAATTTTCTTATGATTCGAAAGTTAACCCATATAAGAAAGGGAATCCAGTGAAGCGAAATGAAAAGGCGATAGAAATATCCGATAATAAAGACGATACTTGGGTACCGGTGTCTCGACGCCGATCTTGTTCCGAACACGAGAGAATACTCAGCCCAAAGACATTGGCAGGAACAGATTCAATGACCAATGTCACTAAAATCACCCTCTCCAGCTACGATATAACATCAAGCCATGTGACGTCAGAGTCGTCGCCGACAGACGACTACAGTGTTTCGTCATCAACATCAGAAGACCCATCGCACGATCAGACACGAATCGCAAATATTGACGATAACATGGACGACATCATACCGACAGAGGAAGTCGATACGGAACAGTATTGGCAGTTTTTGTGGAAGAAACACTTCGGCGAACAATATGCTTTACACTATGCAAGCTTTATCGAATGTCATGAAACTAAACACAAAGAAACAAACGAACCAAACATTGAATCGATTGTAGACAAGAGATTAGAAGACAGACTCTTCGATATAGAATGTGAGAACAGTGAAGGTAATTCTCAAGAGATACCATCAGTGATTGAAGTTCAGACAAAAGTTGAAGTGATAAACTTAGATGACGAATCTAAAAAAATTGAAGCTGCAAATGACGAAAAAGATGAAGCAATTGCAATTGAAGAGAAACCCACAAAAGTCGAAACCCCTACTGACGATAAGGTTAAAAAGACAAAGAAACGGGGTAAAAGATCAAAGAGTTCTCGCGTTATAGGGTCTGTTGGAGTGTTGTTACAAACTTTGTTGAAAGAACAACAGGAGGGTTCTGACACAAAAGAGGTTATGGAAAGTGGAGATAGTAAAGACGGGAATAATACAGGCAATGCAGATTCAGTAATAGTTGATAGTGTTGATGGTACTCAAAATTCACAACAGTCTGTTGATCAAAGCAACATATCGGGATGTAGTTACGACGACGGGGACGATGAACCTCCTGAAGATAAGTCTGTTACATTGAAAAGAAGGTAAGAAGAAATAAAACAAGCAACTATATAGTATTTCTTAGTAAGCAGTGATAGTTAAATACTAGAGAGCACAACAATGAGTAATCTGCTTGGTTGAGCAGGTTTCGTCATTATCAGATTATTTAGCAAATTTAAATTTAATACAAAAGTGTTGTCTTTTAGCATCTACTTTGTAATTTTTTCTAATCACTCACTATTTTACGACACCAACTTACGATAATTGGGATTATTTTTAAGTTTCACATTTTTTTTTACAAGAACTTATATACATTTCTTGATATATTCTTAAAACCAATTGTCCAATAGTAAATAATTATTACATTGACGACCTGCGTGGCGGAACGGCCACCATACTGGTCTGACGCGCAAAGGGACCCGGGTTCGAGTCCCGGCCAGACAGATATCTAAATGATGAATTTAGATTTCTCTTTCTGGGGCTGGGTGTTTGTGTATTTGTCTATGTGGGTGTCCATGGCACCCAGGACACAGGGAATCCTAGTGTGGGGCTGTGAGTGTAGAAAGCATTTTATTGTTTGTGCAGCCATGAATTAGATGAGGAAGATTATGAAAGAGACAATTCGGAGAAAATTAAGTCTACATTTGAGATCATGGGCTTTCGTTTGGACATGGAGAAGATGCCGAAAGGTGATCTATTGTACAGAAAGCGGTTGCATAGACTTAGACCGCCGCGGTACAAAAAGTTCGCAGCTAAGAAGACCTACTTTGACGATGATGGCAATCCTCTGAGTGATTATCAGGTATTCCATTTTATAATATAACGAGCTTTTGCCCGCGGCTTCGCTCGCGTTACGAAGTAATACTTTCATCCCCTATTTTATCCCCTTGGGGGTAGAATTGATCAAAATCCTTTCTTAGCGGATGCCTACGTCATAACATCTGCATGCCAAATTTCAGCCCGATCCATCCAGTGATTTGGGCTGTGCGTTGATAGATCACTATGTCAGTCAGTCACCTTTGAGTTCATAAACATCTGTAATCAAACTCGGCCAAGATTGATGTTTTATTTGAAGTCAACCACAGATGTTTTGCTACCCTTGACAACTAAGAGTGTCTCGTAAAATTTCACATTTGACATATAATATGTTGCCTTTGATTACTTTGTGGAAGTTAAACTTAAAGTTTAGTTACCAAGTTTTCAATGCGTAACCTCAAGTATTACACTTATCTAGAGTGAAATAAAATATTTTTAGTTCATAATAATTTCAAGTTTCTCTACGATTACTTGTGTGTGACCCTTGTTGTATGTTTTAGGTGCATTATTTTTTTTATTTCATAGACTAATTAATACTAAACCGTTTCTTTAGTGTCATGAGTCTGAAGAAGATAAAGCTATGAAAACAGATGATGATGGCACAGAAATACAATCAAACGACACTGCTAACATTGATGATATAATGGAGAATATGGAGTGTTCTGGAAATAATGAAGAAGCTGATATGAGTAGTGGTGATAAGGAAGAATTCATTATGAATGGTGATGTGGATAAGGAAGAAATTGAAATGAGTGATATTGCAGACAAAGCGACAGAATATGTTGGAGGGCTACCGGAGATAGAGTCGTCAAGCGATGCTCAGGAGATTAAGGACGAACAAGTTGTAGATGATTCAAATAAAACTACAGGTAAATATTTTTGAAGTGAAAACTTCTTTAGTAGCGTTGTGCACTCTTTTGATGGGTAAAAAATGTTAAACTTGCCTTGTAACTAGGAGGGTAAAATTTGTTACTGTATTTTGAATCAGTTTAAGCAATTGAGTTGAAATTGTGCATATTTTACCAATCAATTATTTCTTAAGCACCCCATAATATGGATATCAAATGAAAGGAATTTGCGAGAAAAAAACAAATTAACGTTACTAAAAAGACAAGACATTGTGAACACAACTGTTGTTGCAGACAGGCAATAAACTGCAAATAAATGAAAAAAAAAAACATAATTAATTTTCGAAAATATCTCGTTCTATTTTAAGGTGCAGAAACGAAACGTAGGAGGCGATCGAAGCGCCACTCGCGACACGACAGCGACAAGAAGGTTGACTTGAACATACCGGAGGAAATCCGAAGTGAACCTAAGATGATGAAGTATTGGAAGAAGCGACACTCACTCTTTCATAGGTACAGCTACATAATTACATTTTCATAGGAATAGTGTCTGTGACTTAAATTAACAATATGATAATATGAGTGTCATTTCCTGAATTTTGAGTAGTAGAAGGACAAACAATCCTTTATTTATCTGACTACATGGTAAGAATACTGTTTTAGTGATGTAATGTCTATGTATAAAATAAAATGAAGTACAGATAGAAAATCTTGTATGTATATCGGGTATATTTGAGTCGACTTGAAAGATAAATAGATTTAAAGATATCCTTTTATAAAGATTACTTTTGTTTCAGAAGTATAGAATTTTATTCAGGAGTATTATGTAAAATAAAGGCCATGAACTCTATACTGTGTAATGCAATAGATCTACACTAATACTTGACCACTACCATTTCAATATTGATACCATTTCAAATTCAATAAATATTTTATCTAGCATTCATTTGTTTTGTTTTACAGCTCAAACTGGTTCAACAATGAGATCTATTAATATTGAACGATTTTAATGACATATATATTTTTTAAATTCCAGATTCGACGAGGGCATAAAGTTAGACCTGGAGAGTTGGTTCAGCGTGACGCCCGAGAACGTGGCGTGGCACATCGCCAACAAGTGTCTGTACGAGGTGGTCGTTGACGGCTTCTGTGGCGCCGGCGGTAACACCATACAGTTCGCGAGGACATGTGGGAGAGGTGAGATAGTTTACCCAGAAATGTAAATGTAAAAGGGGTACAATCTTTTGCTTACTGTCGGAATGACGTCTCATCGGAATCAAAATAGTGGAGCTGTAGTAAAAAGATAACTTTGTGGATTATCGGTAAATGTAGTTGAGATAAACTACAATCTTTTTCTTACTGGCGGAATGACGTCACATATAGAAATGGCGGAGGAGCCGTAGGAGAGATAACTTGGTGGTTTAATCTAAAAATGTAGTCGCGGTGGATTAAAATGTTTTGCTTACTATTGAAATACAAATGGCAATTGATGATAAGATGTTTTATGAAAAATAAAATGTACAACCAAAAATGAAATTAAATGTTCAATTTTAAAATTGTATTATTATTACCTGAAGCCGAAGTTCGAGTACACATTTTATATATTGTTATGAATCGTCGACATTTTTGGTTTGCTTTTAACAACATTTATCATAAACATTTACTTTCAGACTTCTCTAATATAGTTCAAAATATTCTCTTATACACAATACAATTGTTAAACAACACAAGATGTATAACTATCAACCTTAAAATCATTTCTTTCACCTTTCAGTGATTGCAATCGACATAGATCCGGCTAAGATCGAGCTGGCCAAGCATAATGCCAGCGTGTATGGCGTGGAAGATCGTATCGAGTTCATAGTGGGTGACTTCTTCGAACTGGTGCACAAGGTGAAAGCAGACATGGTGTTCCTGAGCCCCCCGTGGGGTGGACCTAAGTATTCTAGTGTGAGTAATATGATTTATTTGTCTATAAAAGTTGCAAATGCCACTAAAAGTTATAATATAAAAAAATAATATATAAAAGTTCCAAATGTATGATCTTTTGTGAATTGTTTCGAAGCTCGATTTTCCTCGCAACTTGTGTAGATCTTAATATATATTTTTATCTTTTACATGTTAATATATTTATATAATAGATAAGGTTTTCTTTAGATGTGGTGAAAAGCACCCTATATATAAAATTTTAAAATTGCAACTGCATTGGAACCTTGTATAGTTTGACTGTAGTAAGCCTAATAATAACACACCTGTGGCCGAACTCAACAGGGACTCCTATTAACGAATTACTTTTTTTTTATAATATAGGAGTAGCAGACGGACATGCCGTCCATCTGATGGTAAGTGGCTACTGCCGCCCATGGACATCTGTAATCAACCCCAGATAGGATTAGATATTCCTACCTGAGGTCGGCCACAGATGCGCCGCTACCCCTGAGGACTAAGCTGGAACGCCTCGGATAAGTCTGTCTCCCTTACCACACCCTTCAAACCGGAACACAGCAGCGCCTAACACTGCTGTTATTAGGTAGAAATAGGTGTGGCGGTGGTGCCGCCGGAGTCGAACCACAAAGGGTTCTACCACCTTCTAAAAGCTATTGATTGAGTGACTGTTGAAATATCATTGTGTTTTATGTTTTAAAAATCCAGAATAAAGTGTACGACATAGAAACAATGTTGGAGCCGAAACCGGCGTCGGAGCTAATGAAGGCCGCTCAAATTATAACGAACAATGTTGCCATGTATCTGCCTAGGAATACGAGATCTGATCAGGTAAGTGCAATATGCATTGTGTCAAAAATGTGAATTTAATTTATCTACTGATGACTTTAAAATAACTTGTCTCCATAAATGTTGCAATATTGTAATCTGTCCCTCTTTTTTGACACTCTTTTATTTAAGACTACAGATTTATTATAAGTATAGATATGTAACAAATTATGAACATAAAAGACTTCATTGTGTTTTAATACTGTTTCGTTTTGTTTTCGTTCTTTCAAACCAGACTATTACAGGAATAGTTGTGGTACTTACCATTTTCAATTTATTGCTTTTTAAGTTTATCATTTAGCAAATATTTATAAAAAGTATATTGTATAGTAATGTACTGCAATAAAAAACATGTTGATTTCTTATTAAGTGTACCATAGATTTATAACTTCTTATGTGTGTGCATAATACATATGCGTTTTATTTAAATCTTCATTTATTTCTATTTCAGATATTGTCAATAGCACAAGAGGTTGGTGGTTCAGTTGAAATAGAGCAAAGCTTTTTGGACAAAAGGTTTGTCGCAATCACGGCATATTTCTATTAAATGAATTTGACAGATAATATGTCGGGTAGAAATGGTATTAGACGCCTCATTTCATATTTGATATGAGTAAACATGTGATATGTTAATTTCTGATGGAGACCCAGGTCTTAACCTGTCAATCTTATAAGTTTGAGAATACCAAATGGCAAAAATAAATTTATTATTTAAGGTTATTTCAAACCTTACTGTAATTGTAGACAAAAATATTTTGATTAAGTAGTATGAAACAAATGACAGGTATTCATTTCTACTTGATATATAATCTGTGTTATACATTTAGTTGTGTTTAGTATTTAAATCTTGCAATACTTGCATATATTTTTAGACAATATTATTTTTAACCAGTTCTCCTTTTCGTAACCTTCATGTATGTAACATCATTAATATTATTTAGGTTTAGATAATATATAACATATAACTATGAATTATGAACAAATGTTCTTTATTTTTTCTTTTTGTTAAAATGCATTAACAAACATGTTTAAATATTTCTTAAAAGTATATCAAAATACTTTGAATTTTATTCATATTTACTTTACCATTTATTTATATGAACATTTATTTTCCTATGTGTATTAATTATTTTAAGTGGAGACATTTAAATACGCTCAAGTAATTATAAGGCGGCACTTTAATTTTACACACGATGTACATTATATGTAAACTGGTACACCTCATGAGCATTTCATTTCATAAATCTTAAAAATAATCGTAAAATGTAATTTTCATTACAAATATTTTGATTATTGTATGTCAAAAATAGTTTGGACTTAGTTTGGTTATCATCATAGTAAATTATTAAAATAAAAAAGTCCTATCAAATACTTATATTGTCTATGGTTCCACTACAATTCCCGCCTTTATAACCTTAACGACTTCATCGAATCAAAGATTTGGTTTGAAGTGTTAATAATAAATTTCATAATATTTGCAATATTCGAGGAATAAGTATTTAAAAATCTCAATTCAATTTGTAGGAAAACAAAGATTACATTAGTTGAATATGATATTATACGAAGTAGGGAAATAAATGTATGGGTTTTAAACATAGATTAGTAAAGATTACTCACTCCTAATAAGAAAATGTACCCAGTTTAAAATGTCCCTAAAATATTTGAAATAATCATTTATTTATTATGTAAATTACGCAGTATAACTAATACTGCGTAATTTATTCGTACATTTTCTCTAAAAAATGTTTTTATTTGTCAAGAATCCAAAAAAAGAACTTACTAATAAGCCGTTTGTGGCTTCATTCAATTTCAAGGCGGCGAAATATCTTTACTAATCTATGGTTTTAACTTTTAAAATCTGTTTTACGTAAAAAGCTTTCTTTTCATGAATAACGAATGAGTGTCTTTTAACATTGTGTCTTTTTACACTTTTTATTATAGTAAGTGATCAAATTGCATTTTCTCTTTATTTCTCCAACTCTGTTTGTAACTACAAGTATTTAAAATTACGTGATAATCTTAAAATAGCGACTTCATAGTTTAATGAGTGTCTCAATAAAAAGGTGATTTTTGTCGAATATATTTCTCGCTCACACATTAAAGAGACAGATTGAGTTTTAAAATCGAAAAAAAAATATAGAGACAAATTTCATAATTGAATTATATTTCTAGTAATAATGCAAATGGAGCTAATAAGAAATCGTTTTTTAGTAATGACCTATAAATTAGAATATGCTCTCTTAATGTGATGTGGTTTTTTCTCAAATAGTGTCTTTTGTGATATATACGAAAATAATTCAAAAATTAAATCGCCTTCGCTCTAAGATAAGTTTTAAAAATGGCTTAGAATAAGAATATTTTACTCTTACAACAAGGACTCGTTTAATTTTATTCCACTAAAGAAAATATAAAATGTCTATGATAATTGTCTATGGTCCTTTTGGCTTCAATTAGTTGTTTAGATTACAGATAGGGAATTATGAATGGTAATTTTATTTCCGAACTATTTTTAGAATAAGATGATAAATATATTATACCCTAATTCCTGATATTGAACATTATTTACAGAGGGTTACTATACAAAATATTTTTAATAGTTTTAAGACATTACTTTAGTACAGACAGCAATAAATACAAAAATATCATCAGAGATTAATGGGACCATTTAATTTGTACCCTTAAACCTGATATTAAATTAAAAAGGAATTGGGGTTTAGTAAAAAAAATACTAAATATCAATTTTTGTGTACTTAGATTTATTAATTGCAAGCATATATTTTAGGCCGCTTACAGACTATTTGTTACGATTTTAGCTATATTAATTATGGGACTTATTTTTTTCTAAACCGTAATAAATAGAAGCGTTTGATTCTCTGTTTGATCTCTGAAATATATTTGTGTCCTTCTCCATAGAAAATAAGAACCTCAAGCAAAATGCTATGTCTATAATGCTATATATATTTCCTTATGCGCATTTTTATGCGGTCCAGAAATTACCGCATATTATTAAACCATATTGTAAGTGGTGTGAATTATGATTTATATTATTAAATTACGTTGCATTATTTAAAAAAAAGGAGGAGGTTCTATGTTCGGGTGTATGTTTCTATGTGCTATATTATTTGTTTATTTTTCTAAGGCCCGTGCCAGAAATAGCACAAACATTTGAACACATATTTGAAAATATGTTTTAACAAAGTGGAGCACGGGTATTTGAGTATTTGTTCAAAGCTTGCTTCAAATATTTACACTTTGCCATTTGGTGTCGGTTTTTCGAGCGTACATCAAAGCAATCAAACTTCAAGTATGTGCGGAGCCTGCTACACATGCGCAAAGTCCAGTTGCTAGGAGACCATCACATGAGTGACAGGTTAAAAAATTTAAACAAATAAGTGTTCAAATGTGTAAGCAAAGTCTTTGTTCAAATATTTGTTTATGCATGACCTGGGCTTATACAGATTTGTAGATTATTTAAAAATAAGTCTAGTACGTAAGCGGCCGTATAGTTTGACCGTCTCACAGCATTTCCGCTTTATGCACTACCAATTGATGTACATTTTGTGATACAATCTAAATATCTGTGTGTTTAGAATAAATGTTTATATATTATATTTAATATTTTAGAAATGTCGATATTAACTGCTTATATAAGTAGGTACTTTAGTTATTTTCACACTATCAAAATCTAATTTGCTTACGTTTTTAGTGTTGATTCAAATGACATTTTCTTTGTAATCGAGCAATTTCTTATTGCTTACAATACTTACCACTTTACATTCAATTTTTGGTCTGCATTTTTCTATAGATAATCGCCTTGTATTGTATAAATAATCCCTAGTACGCTTAGAATGCATGTGTGGCAAAATTAATACACATATATACATGGTTTCCTTCAATAAATTAAATTGTTGTAACAAGCACCCTAGGCTTGTATAGATCTGTTTCTAAAACATTCATGAGTTTTTGTTAATTTGGGATTATAAATTTAAAAAGTCCCCAATTGTGTACTGTGTTCTTATATTTTGTGCGGTATTCATCGATTGTAATAGAGATACGAATTATATTTTTATTCCTATTTCTGAAGTTTGGACTGCCTTACATAAACGCCCTTCAAAACAGAATACAGCTCAAACATTGACTGTTAGGACACGTATATTAAAGGTATCTGTGGCTGTTGAACATTAGAATTTGATCAACTTTTCAAAATGAGTACCGAGTGCCTATAAAACTATCCATAACAAGACATGAGTATATAGGAATGTCTTTACATGTTGCCGTTGAATAGGTACTATTTAATAATCTTGAGATCTTGTTATGAGCCGGCAAGCGTGTGTGATACTCGCACTTATTAACTCACTGCAGTCCTCGCGACCCGCGTGAATATGGCACACATGAAGGAGTATAGTCCGCGCCAAACTGCCAATCCGCTCTGAATATAGAAATGAGTCGCGTCGCACCAGCAGATTGTAGATATTAGCGGGACGAAGACAGCGCGGGACCCCCCGGCACCCGCCGCTGCCCGCTCGTACATAGCGGAGTTAATGTGCCCTTACTGTTGCTACGGAGTACATGCTTGTAATTGTGTTGGACCTCATTGGCTCTCTGACTATCGTCATCGGCGGTTTATTTTGTTCGAGCTGTTACGCGTGTGACGGCAGTGTATGGACAACTTCCAATGTGTTTTATATTGCCGGCACATCGGCCCAAAATCCCGGTGCCGATCTAGTGGTCACGCCGATCTACTCGAAATATCGGCGTCCGGGATGACGGTGCTCGGGTGACAAACGTGCGGTGGACAAGCGGTTATAGTAAATGTATGTACGCTACTTCGTCGCCGTCATTAATTATCGGTATCGGCTCGGTGACTGTGGACAAACAGCGTAAAACTAGTTTGTAATACGTAAATTGTCTCATCATGGAAATTTATCAATTATGAATGTAATTTATAACGAAGATTCATCGCAGATATAAAACGTTTGCGTTTTATCGTTACAAAATCAACATCTGTTATTAAATAGAACCAAAAGATTCTTCGAGACACCAGACAACATACGAAATGAAATGTTTCGACGACGATGTACATCATACCATATTTGGCACAATCTCGGCGATCACAAAAGCTTTTTCAGTCCTTCTTTATTTAATTTTTTAATACATTTACGAATGTCTAGCATTAAATGTACCTACTGTTTTCTATAATTTGGCTATTGCTCTGGTTTATAATAAATAATAGCAGACATTGATGTATGTGTAGGCTGTAATGTGTGACTATGTTGTGATCTCTGTACATATTTGTTGATGAAAATAAATAATTCATTGTATGGATGTCTTTATAAATTCCCATTAAATAAATCACCCCCTTAAATAAAAATTAACAGCAGATTTAATTGGATCTAATGAAATTTTATAGAAATAAATTGACTAAAAATAATTTAAAAAATATTTTGATTTGTTATATTTTAACAATGACATTCCAATTAGAATTAAGTTTGATTTATATAATGTGTTTTCATTGAATTTTAGTTTTAAAAGGAACAAGGCAAGTAAATTTAAATAAAACAATATGCAAATTATCCCTTATATTTTACTGCCACATTACAGTTACTTAAAAATACATTATAATTAATCTAAGATGGTCACGCTTTGTTTGGAAATGTGAGTGATTTATATTAAAGCAATACAAAACATGTATTATTTTAATCCCAGATTACATTTCCATCGGCATTGCAATCAACATGTTCCATTTGAGAATCACAATGACCAAGACTTATTTTTTTTGAGTTTATTTGACTTTAGCTATGATGATCTAGTGGAATACAACTTTAGTCATGCATATTACAATTTTTTGTATTAACTTTTGTATATTTTTAATTTAATTTACAAAAATGTTAAAAATGTGAAAATATGTAATCTTATGTTACATTTGGAAATACTTATATCACAAACTGCTGTGAAGAACTGATAATCTAACAGTTGGTCACCAAACTCAAGATTTAGATCTAAATTGGAATTATTCTCTCATTTCCCCTTCCTCATCTTCTTCCTCAGCCCCTCTTACGTAGAGAACATTGTTACATCTGATTAGGACTTCTCCGAGGTTACCTAGAAATTACAGTATGAATAAATGTAAAGGATCTAAATCTTATTAAATAGACAAAACTGTTTGTGGTTGGTAGGCATACCAAATTTTAGGTTACTTGGGTTTATACTCACAACATCTACATGTACATTTTCATGGCAATGTATGTAATGATGCTAACTTTAAGTAATAGGAACAATTTAAATTGTAGTTTTACCCCATCTCTAATGTTAGCCCAACTAACCTACTTAGTGGTGGGTGGCATGGAAGTACATACTTATGCACATATTTTACGGGCATGATCCTATTGATACTGACTAATTGGATGACTCTATGATTTAATGCAGAACTACACAGTGTTCTAATTTACATCTCATGTATGTAATATGTATGCGTACTTAACAGAGTAATGATAATTGTTCCGGTATTGTGGCGCTATAGATCGGAGATCCCAAATTTCAGTCAATGACTTGTATGATTTAATAAATTGTATGTAAAAATTGAAGTTTGTAACTGAAATCTAACCTGTACATGAGCCGTCAACAATTTCTTCGGTATTAGCTAGTTGCAAATTCATATAACCATCAGCAGAAACCAGCAGACCTTTATATTCATGTCCCCATTTGAGTTTTACTAACACGGACTTTCCTGTTAAACTGTTCAGGAATGGTTTCGGGTTAATGGGCATAGCCGCCGCCATTTTTGAGATTTGCTCCTGAAATCATATGATAGAATGGTAGTTAAAACAACACACTCAATTATAACACATAAAGGTGCAATCTTAACATGTAATAACAAATTAATTTTACTTTTTACTATTGTATAACCTAATCACTAACAAAACGCCGCCTTTTCTACGCGTCCGTAGATATGTATGTATTTTTTTTTTTAAGTTTTATGTCAAATTGTCAGCTTTTGGTCTTTGTGTTGCCAGTATTATTTTAATATATTGTCTATAGTTTTAGCACACGATTGACAAAAACACTTTTGTTTTGTCTCAAAGTCTATATGTGCCTTAATTAAACTTAACTGGTTTTAGTAGTTTATCTGTTATCAATTTATTATCAATCTGAATCGGAGTTACACTTGTTACGTTTTCGCGTATAAGTTGATAATTTGATTTGTAAATATACTTTCAGTAATAGATTCATAACTGGGAATAAAAACTGTGAAAAATTTAACTTTCACCAGTAACTTACATAATTTAGGGTGAAACATACAGCATTGTTTTTAATTTTGTTACAATGGCCACTTTGGAAGATAAAATTCTTGGTGAGAAATTGCAAAATTACTGCAGTAGCAGTGAAGATGAAGGTGGATCTGACGAGGAAGACAGCCGGAGTGGAGATGAAGAAGGTAATTCATTCAAGAGCGCCCCAGCAACCGCTGAGCCACCTCCCATCAACAGTTGGTCTGGCTCAGCCAGCAATACGGGACCGAAAGGCGTACTCGAAGATTGGAGACGCTTCAAGCAATTGGAAGCTGAAAACCGTGCTGAAATGGAGAAAGAACGTATTTCGTTAGCCAAAAAACTCACTATGTCCGTCAAGACACAGCAGGAAGAGGCTCAGGCGAAGGAAATAGAGGAATTAGAAGACGAGCTCAGTGAGCTGATGGATGAAGGGTTTCTGATGAAGTACCAGCAGCAGAGGATGCAGGAGCTGATGGCACAGTTACAGAAAACGCCGAAGTTCGGTAAGGTCATAACTTTGAACACTAAAGACGATTTTTTGAACGCGATTGACAAGGAAGATCAGAAAGTAACTGTTATCATCCATATTTATAACAGAAATGTCAATGCATGTGATGCTATGGATGGCTGCCTTAATGTGTTAGCTGGGGACTATCCCGGAATCAAGTTTTGCCGCATAGCAGCAGATATTGCGGGCCTCAGTAGCCATTTCCGTGTCGATGGCGTCCCTGCTTTACTAGTGTATAAGGCAGGTCAGATCATTGGCAACTTTGTTCAGTTATCTACTGAGCTCGGGAATGATTTCTATGCTACTGATGTTGAAAGATTTCTTATAGAATATGGAATGTTGCCTGAAAATTAGCATTTATTCTTAAAAGGTGCAAATGTCTTGTGATGTGTGTATTTATATGTTTTTATATAAATGGCAAGAGTGTAGCATATGATTATTAAATAATATTGCATGTTTTATGTTGAGAGGGTAGAAAATTTAAATTGTAAAGATATATGGGAACATCTCTCATTTTTCTTTATTGCGTGCAATTTAATAATAATCCCATAGTGTCTGTAATAAATTTATCTTATGTCAACATAACTTCAAGGCCGCTGCAAACTTCTTAAGTAAACATCATGAAAATGCAGATTACCAAAATTTATTAGCGCTGCCTTACTTACCAATTCTGATAAGAAACATTGTATGCTTTCTTATAAAGAGATTAAACAGTCACTCAAAAATAAAGAAGCTATTATCTTTGTAAAAAAATATTGTGGATTTTTCTTCTTTGCTGAAAATATGGTTTCATAAATGTATAATTATGTAGCTATAATTGTCAAATCCTAGTATCTTAAATGGATGTTAGTAATTATGTACTTAGTAGGGGGTACATAAATAGGAATCTCTCATAGAACTACATTTCCATAAGGCTAGAACACATCATGCATTAGAATACAATTTTTATGATCAAATTTATGTGCTATGACTTAAAATGTATTAACATATTAAAATTTACATGTATGTCAATCAAAGTATGGAAGAACTAACCAACCAGTAGTAAAATACATATTGAATCTTAGCTAATTCTATGAATCTACTTATGTAGTATATGAGATCAGGGTATCCTGTCCTGAATACTGACATTGTCCTGTTTAAATCCTTCATTATATATGGAAAATGTTCGCCAAATATACATTTATAATACTATTCACTTACTAATAGATAATACTTTAGATTAAATCATACAATAATATAAGTAGAATTTAGTAATCTGAAGGGAATAATATCATATTAAGCAGTATTAAAATATATTTTCTTATTTTTAATTTCATAATAAGTAATTTTGCCATTATTCAAGTAATTGTAACCATTACCACCAATACTACACTGTGAAATAACTAATCTCTTGTAAGTGTTATATTTTAACATACTTGTTAGTACTTACTATTTACTTAAGATTTATTTTTTATAGAAATTAAGTGCCCAAACCTTTTGTAAAAATCCGGTATGACTACAGCTAAAGTAAATAAATTGTCATGTAGCTTTATAAGAGAAAGCTATGCTTATCGGCTGACATAAAGCCTCTTTACTGTGATGAGGTCAGGTTAATGGGTATAAGGATTATGAGGTATTTGTGTGAAACTATTGAGTCCATTTGGTTACTTTGTCTATCCTATGCAGTTTTACATGAATAAATGATTTATGTGGTTTGTTGTGGCTATGATCATAATGTAATATTATATTCCTTAGGATTTGGGCACTACTCTGCGGTGTCTTAATTTGACAGAGATACTACATTGTTTGTATGAGAGTATGTTAGGATTTGAGAATAAAATGAGATCAGATATGCTTATGAGCTCTGTCTACACCAATATTATGTATAAGTGTGAGTAAGGTTTCAGTGCATTTCTTTTAATTTAGTCTCTAGCACTTGCAAACAATCCAATGCGTAATTGCATCATAAACTTATCAATTAAACCCCTCAACACTGCCCGTTGGCACTCGGTAGAGGTGTAATTCTTTGGACCAGAGACAACATATTTTGTTTAAATTTTATTTATTTTTGACAATGCATTTATTCTTAAAATTGTTAATAATGGATATAAAGAGTGCATTTTGTAGGCGTTTGTTCCGCCTATTCCCCTATTTTTAATGGTGCTTAATCATTTTATTAGGCATTTTTAAATCTAACATAATATGTATGGAGCTAATAAATTATTTTTGTTTTTGCACTTAATGCTAGTTTTATTGTAATCACATCAAATAAGGTATCCCTATTATTTATCTTTGTAGTAATTATTTCTAAGGAAACACTTCTATGTTTCTCATGTCTAAGTAGAATGAATTGTGTGCGACTGGGAATCTAGGAATGTGTTATTAATGGCATCATTGTATTATCGTAGCAAAAAACTAATGTTTTGTTTAAAATATTTATTTCCGAGGTTATCGACTTGCGTGTAGTTTGTGTACAAATAGACACGCAAGTCAATCTTACAAATACTTAGACATTACATTTATAATAAGGGTTCTTTTATATCATAGAAGTACATAAATTGTTCAGATAACACTTATTCATTATTCAATCTATCAAATATTTTGATTACCAAAGATTGAAATTTACCACTTTTTATTTAATTCTAGAAATAGTCAAATTTCAAATTTACGATTTCAACTCTTCGATCGCAAAAATTAGATAAGTTGACTATTAATAACACACATTAATGGTCACTGCAGGTCGAAGATATCTATAACCATAGCCAAATATTACTTGTTTATAGCCCGCGTAAAACTGCTAGTCCGTTCTGAATATAGAAGTGAATCGCGTCGCCATTGTAAACTTGAACATGACTACACCTGCTCGCAACAACTTCAGAGGGGACTACCACTTTGGAGCGGACTATACCACTACTTCAAGTTTATAGCGTAGACATTACTAACTCTGTGCAGTGGGAAACTGCAGGGTACTAAGCACCACGTAAGCACTTGCCATGAGGCAGAAATAGATTAACACTGGTGCTTTCCCATTCAAACCCATGCAAGGTTCAGAAACCTTCATAACTTATGTTTTATTTTTATTATTTTATAGAGCTTACTTAATGAGGACAATTGAACTTTACTTGACAATATAATAAATGGTTCATTCTAAAATTTTTATGAAATTACTCAATAAAAATTACTATCAAATATTTGCTTAATACTACAAACAAATTATGTGCTGTTTTCGGCAATAATCTCACCGGAAACCATTGTAAGGTGATTTCACCCAAAAGGAGGTAATTTTAATTTTTATTGCTTAGTACTAGGAGATTATTACTTTCATCTTATATTATTTTAACTAAAGTTATCCTACTCAACACTGAAACGCATGTCTGATAAACCATCTTTGAACTCCACAAATATATTGCTTATTTTGTTCCATTCTGTCACACATCACATCAATGAAAAAATTTGAACATGTGCCGATTTCATAATAATGTATCACTTTCTTTCCATTTAACAGTTTTGATCAAATGAGATCGTACATGCGCATTAGTATGTAAGAAGTTGACCGCTAAAGCAGTTCCACTGTTGACACGCACTTGCTGTAACGCATGCGTTTAGGCTTCACTGGTTCCACCTCGCCGTCATCCTCCTCAATAATTTCCATATCGCTGTCACTGTCCGCGTGTGACGTGGATGGGCCAGGTTTTGGTTCAGAACCGTTTGAACCGTTCGCTGATTTCTCAGCTTCCTTTGGAGCTGGCATTGGTGCGTCGGTGTCCGTGATCAGACGCCACGATTTCTCATCGTCTTGCTGTTGCAACCTTACGCGTACCTCGTAGTTCTGAAGGAAGTCATCAACTATTAAAGCACAGCTGTCAGTAAGACCGATTTGCTCCAGGGTTTTATCATTATTATGGTCAGTTTCGCCGGGCTCTGAAGACAGTACGACAAGACCTTTCCCTTCTACGGTGGCGTCCGGCGCTTGCATGTTGAGGCCCTCCTTGAGTGCAGCAGTCAAGTCTTTGAGAGTCAACTGCTTCAAGTTGCAAGCGAGACCAACTTCTGGTTTCGGGGTGCACACATAACATTTGGGATTTGGTGCAGTAAGTGCTGTAAATATAAGACAATTATGATTAGACTTATGATTAATAATTATGTAGTCCAGGTGCCACATTAATATTAATTTTTGGTGAAAAACATGATGCGCACACCCAGACAACAAATAAAAAGAGATATTTTGGCCAAACAAACTCAAATAATAAACAAAATATCAAATATAGTAGTCTATTTGTGTTTTGTGATCATTTCAATATAAGAAAATGTCAGATATTGACAATATCACTATAAGGAATAATTGCTGGTTTTGACACCAAGTAATAATATTTAAGTGGAAGGGTAGTAGTAAAGTGGTCTTACTCCGTTCAGGTACAAACAGCTGTCCGCGATGGTTGACCTTGGGGCGCAGGTACACACTGGTTGCCTTGTCCAGCTCCCCTCTCAGTACCGTCTGGGTCCGCAGCACGGCTAGACCGGCGACAATCGCGTTCGCGGTCGCTATGGCCGGGATGATGTTACCTGCCATCGCTGCAAAACAAGAAAAACTTTTAGTCCATTGAAATATTAAGCCCGCTCAACATTCTCGCGAAAACGCGAGAAAACCCAGATTCGTATCGGCTCCACATTCTCGTTTCTCGTGCTTCTCTCGCGTTCTCGCGAACTCGTACTAACTTCAAAATATGTCATAAGAGATCGTGTTTATATAAGTCGAGATTCTCATAAGCAAGAATTTCCTTACTAGAATTTCGTAGTGTAAACAAACACAGGCAATTATCGCCTGGCGATATGTCATATGCCAGTCTCGTATGACATAATCGTAGGCGAGTTTTTGTTCTTGCCTGTGTGTAAACATTTTGATACCATTATGTTACGGCGATATTGCTTGTGATAGTTCCTTTTTTTTTTTTTGGTTGTATAAAGTACCAAGTGACTAATTGGTACTTTATATTAATTACGATCTAGCCTAATTTATGACTAATGAGTAATTCTAGCCTAATTTATGACTAATGAGTAATTCTACGCTAACTTAAACTGCTAAATAATCATATAATGAAGGTGGCGTCTTTGACACTGCACTTCTTTGTTTTAACACATAAGGGAGTAGACACATTGTTCTTGTGTTCTATATTGTTCACTTATCACTATTTCACTAACATCTTTAGATGAGCATTAAAGATTTGCGATTAAAATACGCTTTAAGTTAAACACTTACACTTAATCTCGAAACGCGACTTGCGCGGTATGCCGAAGATGTGGGCGCGTATGTTCGCGCAGGCGGTCACGAAGTCCATCGCGCTGCGGTCGTCCTTGTCCCACACCAGGTGATCTCCGTCCGGACGGCCGCCCAGCTCAGTTTGGAGAGCCTTGCAGCTGGCCGCGAACATCTGACCAGACAAGGGTAAACAATGTTGTATGTAATGGTGTAATTTTAATTGTCATGGAGTGAAAATTTGATGATAAAAGGAAAATATAAAAAAATATTATATATTTTTAGTTATGTAACTAATGCATGTTATTAATATTAAATCCATTCTATTGTTGCCTACTAAAGATTGAAATTTGACTATTTTTTTTTACTAGAAAGTTTTGGCATTACTGAAAATTTGGAAGACAAAAGAAAAATATTTTTATAAAACAAAAATTTGAGCACAATAAGGTCTCCATTTCCACAAAACATTAGACATTGTAATTGAGATTTAGTAAGTGTGTATCTGTTTTCGCTTCTGAGACAAATGTAGGCTTTTATTTATTTAGGGCTATTTATCTACTTTATATTTATTTGTAATACATTACTTACACTGCCTCAGAACCATCCATATCAGAAAAAGTGCAATAAAATAAATAAACCTACAAAATGTTACAATGTCTAGAAAACATTTTAACAAACCTCTACACATTCCTTCACAGACCAAACTCTTTGATCGGGCAACCCAGTATGCTGTGCGGATTCCTCAGTATTAGATGGCAAGTTGTCCCAATCCAGTGGCACGGGTTGACGGCGTTGCTTCCAAAGGTTCTCCATAGCCAACAAGTAACGAATATCATCACAGAATAGCTTGGAGAACAATTTCTTTGGATCATAGTTGGTTTCCGCAGCCCATGCTCTAGTGCTCTTTCTCTCTACATTGCCAGTGTCAGTTCCCTGTGACGACAGGGCAGATTCTCCCGCATCCCCTGCAGCCTCAGGGTCCGCTGTGTCAGGGCTGACATCCTGGTCGGGGTCTACCTCACCGAACAACTGGTTGAAGAGGTGTTTCGCCCAGACTATACAGTGAATGGGCTCTGATGGAGTGTTGCGAATTGTGCACCCTGGGAAAGTCTTCTGTCGAGCCTTCGGTTGACATTCATAGCACTGAGAGAGGCCTTTCTGGATGAGTTCAACCTAAAATCATAAAACATAACTAACTATACAACAATCTTTAATTTGGGATCTTTTGGCTGCTAAGTATTTATTTATTTATCATCCTGTCCATCGGACAAGGGAGGAACATTCTATTTCTATCACTGCTTTTGTTCTATCAGCCTAGAATAATTCATTTATTGGTCCTTCGCGGGATTTATTCAATTTCCATTTTTATGACAGAATTTTTGTAACAATACTAAGCTAGGCTTTTTATTATATCAAAACAAAGTGTTTATATTTTTTTGCAAGGATTTTTCTGCTTACCTGTAATAGAGCACCACCTTACTATGGAAAGGTTAAATACTCATTTATCACTACTTTATAAGAATAAATAAAAGAAACAAATAGGAGTGTTACCTGTCCAGCATATCCAGCAGTACCAGTCTCCACCAGTGGAACGTTGGCGGCCAGACACATTCTGTTCACGTGGTTGCGTGCCACCAAATTGTCCAGAGCATTCAACACTATGTTGAACTGTTTGAAATAGTTCACTCCATAATCATTACTGAAATGAAGACATAATTTAGGATTATGTTTGTATATTGTATTCAAGTAACAAGCTTCAACTAACAAGTAACTACTATCCATTTCAAAAATATCTAACTTTTACATAAATTGTAAAATTCCAAATCTTAGTATTATGGTTATAGTATGTGTTATCAGATCTAGTATAAGGTCCAATTTATTTTTTTATAATACAGGAGTAGCAGACGAGCATGCATTCCACATGATGGTAAGCCTATGGACATCTGTAATCAACCCCAGATAAGATTAGATATTCCTACCTGATGTCGGCCACAGATGCACCGCTACCCCTGAGGACTAAGCTGGAACGCCTCAGAAAAATCTGTCTCCTTTACCACACCCTTCAAAGCAGAACACAGCAGCGCCTAACACTGCTGTTATTAGGTACAAATAGGTGTGGAGGTGGTGCCGCCGGAGTCCACCCTACCACCTTCAAAATCTTTGGATTATGGTAATATTATGTGGTATCAGACCATAATCTACTTGAGGTTGATCATAGATTCATTATTATCCCTAAAGCAACCATTCCTACTGGCATACATACATATTGGTATCTCTTCCTTACCACTCTTCAAACACAGCTTACTCCACTATTATAAATAAAGCTTATACATAATATATGCTTGTGTGTAGTTTAATACTATATTCTATATTCCACTTGTAGCATTGTACTATCTATTAAGTTATTAATAATATGTTGCTGTAGTAATTAGCCATTAATTGCTACTTCGCGTAAAGGCGCTAAATAGAATAATTTTACAATATTAATCATTAGTTTCCATCATACAGCTATTTTGAGTTTGTAACAGTCCATTTACCTTATAACACTATCATGGTGTGCAATGATATTCACGTTAGGGTTGAAGCTGAGGGCGCTTTCCTTCGCCACCTCCGCCTTCGACTTCCCGACATGCTCTTTGTGGAACAAAAACTGGCGGTTCAAATTGCTTACGTCAATAGTGTCAAGGTCGATCTGAAAGTCATAAAATACAATATAATACACAAAAACACAGTATTATACCTTTAATTTCATAACAAATAAAACATACGATCTCTATGTACGGGAAGCCGGTCAAGACGAGGTTCTTCAGTATCTCACATCCTATTCCACCGGCACCGACCACTAATATCTTTGAATTTGCTATCGCCTCAGTCAATTTTTCGTCGAACACACCGGCCACACGCGCAACCATCTTGTTTTCACTTATTTAACAGTTGTAATGGAAATATTGGATATTTAACTACCAAACGCATCAACGAGGGAATCGAAAGCAAGACGGAATTAGCAAATGTCGCACGTCATGTCAAAATTTGGCGTCAGCCGGTGTTGCCAGGTCAGATTTGTAATATTATAATGCACTCATTGAAAAAATACAGTAGATTGGGATGAAAATACAGTGAATCATAAAGTTTATTTACAGTAAATAAAAATACATCACATATTTGAAAAATCACATAGTATTTAAAAAAATCATAAATTAATCACTGTCTGTATCACTTGTAAAAGGTTCATTTTTATTATATATTAGTGGTGCCCGCGGCTTCGCCCGCATTTTAAAGATATAATACGACATACATAAAACAGAAAATTCGTACCTTCATTGGAATGACAGTGGTGCCATCTGTCGGTCTTACCAACTCCCAAACCTTCGTGGGCTCTTGGACAACAACTTTGCAAAAGATCTTCACTTGATCAAATGCATAGTTTCCGATTTTATAAAATGTATATAGACAAATATTCATTTTTATATAAATAGATAGATGATCGACTAACATGGATAAGTAAAGTAACTGTAGGTAAATTATGAAAAAATCGAATTTCGATCTTCTGGGTTGAAAGATCGACTCACTGAATCGATCCATCACTGGAGATCGATTAAAATAATCGATTTTTTGGTTCAAAAGATCGATTCTCCGATTAATCGATCTCAGATCTCTAGTTCCCGTGGGATTTCCGGGATAAAAACTATCCTATGTCCGTTCTCGGGTCTCAGACAGTCTTTGTACAAAATTTCATTAAAATCGGTTCAGTGGTTTAGGCGTGAAGAAAAGACAACCAGACAGACAGACAGACAGAGTTACTTTCGGATTTATAATATTAGTAAGGATTTGATCAGTGAAAGTTTTTATCATTATTATCAACATTTACACAGCTAGTTGAATTTCATAATATTGGCTGGCGTAATAAAATGTTGTCCTTAATTATTTTTTGTAATCAAGCGATTTCTTTTTTTCGTTTTTATGTCGTTTATCTTGTTAAACCTCCTTTCACGGTCCTCCTCTTTCCGATCACGGTGACACCATCTAATGGAATATGGGGAACACTTGATTATTACTAATACAAAAAGCCGCATCTACACTTTTGTTGTGTGTAACAAACAATAAACACAAGCCAAACACCGAACACAAACAAGGTAGTTGTTTGTTACAAACACTTACAAACTGACTCGGACGGTAATCATATCATATATCGTTATTTCGTTAGTGACCACAATCAGTACTGACAAACAATAATCTATATTGTTCCCTGTTTTTTTCAAAGCTTGCCAATATAGACTAAAGAATAGTTTCAGTAGAGCAAAATGTGTTTACGAAGATTTTATGTAATTTTTAACATTAAAATGAATTACAGTATTTATCATAAACTGTAAAATTGTAATACAGTATACAGTAAATGCAGTCAAATTGGCTACTTGACACTTTTTGGGAAAGTGTTTTAATGAATTAGTATACGTATTATATATGCCTTTCATTGATCACTTTTTCGAAAAAAGGGCTATTCATTAATAAAAAACGAACTTTCTTTACGGTGAACGGAACGTCGCGTTAAATCAGGCGGTCAAGTGTCATTTTGTGGCGGAACGTCATTACACTGTAAACAAACAGCGCTTAGAAGAAAATTGAGAGTTATTTAGCTATTATAATTAAAATTTAAATAAATGACAAGTTATAAGACGTGTGCAGTGACGATGTGTACAAGTACGATCGTAACAAATTTGCTTATACAAGTTCCGAAACCCAAATCTCATAAACGTTAAAGAACTTGCAGATTCTTATATGTTTAAATCCTCTGTTTGCAAGCAATGACATTTTATACTATCTATGTAAGAGAAGTATTATTGAAAAAAAGGAATAAATTTAGTAACTCTCGAGTGATTCGTCAATTCCAAATCATTAGCACGGGACGTAATCAAAACAAAACAGCAAGTGGAAGTATTCATATATTTAATATATTATATAGATGTCTATGATAAGAATAGAATTATAAAACGTCTATGAGAATTCTATTTTAAGGGCCCATTCTGTAATTAATAGGACACAATTAAAATATTTCATGACTGTGTTATTATTGATGGTGCATGTGCACTGATTAAGTTACAGGACTGTATAATTAAAAATACATGATTTGCTAATATTAGTATTTTATTAACCAATTTCTTTGTTTATTTGGTTTATATGGTTCTATTAGTGAGTGCACACAGTAGAACTTTTGTATACATTTATCATATGTTACAGTTACAACAATTACTACAGATCACCTAAGCTAAATATTTGTGCTGCTTGCGTGTCTGCTTTTCTTCATTACTAAAATTATTTTCCGTAACAAATGGATATATATTTTTATCACTGTCATTTTCAGAATTAAATTGCAATGCAATAACAGGAACTGTATAGTCACTTTTCTTCCTTCATCTTGTTGGGTAGGTTACGCAAGTAAACAAGTACTATTTCCCGTGTACTTTACTTTATGTATTTCAGACTGGTGCCCACTTTCGAAACTTTTGGCTCCTCACTTCTTCTAGGCAGGACAGTCATCACATTTTCATTTTCATTGATGTACCTTGTGTTCAGGACAACTTTTACTTTTCATGAAACACAAACTTGAAACTGCACATACTCTATAACGTCGTCACTATACGATTGTCGGGAAGCTCTGTAAATATAAATATAACCAATTAATAACCTTAAAACAGTTCACATAAGAATATAAGTATATTTAAAAAAAACTTAATAATTACTTGAAGACAACCTTTCTTCTGTCTGAAGTCAGTTAAGAATGTTTTACTTACGTTGTTTATTTGATATTTCCATAGGTTATCTCACGGAAGTTTTTGAATCCATTTTGATTTATTGCACTGCATATATGGATCTTCTTTAAGCAGGTTCACGCTATCAGCTTTAATATAGTATGGCTTCATTTCGGTTCACAACATAAATTCAACCAACTCTAACAGCAAACGATTTAATTATTATTTGTCTTGTTTGGTTTCGATGTAGTGACGTCACATGACATTTGAGGCAGCACTGTCGCCGTTTTGGGATTTAAAATCCACAGATAAAAAATCGAAAATTTCTTTTTAAAAATTAAAATACTTAGAACGTATTAAAAAATAAACGAAATACTGCATAATTTATGTTTACTTATAAGCTATCATATCCAACATATTTCATATTTTATTGTTATAACTGTCAAGTACCCAATTACAGTAAATCTACTGTATCTGGCAACACTGGGGTCAGCTACCACAGCGCCAGTAAACAAAATCGTTCAGAAAATTGGTATGATTATTTTGTATTTAAGTTTTAATTTACTAAAAATGTAAATTAAATAAGTTACTATATCTTTTTGAAATAACTTAAATGAATTTTTTCGGCATAGCAACATCGTTATAAGAATATCGCGCCAAATTTAAATTGGTCGGATTGAATCTTTGGCTATTGATTTTGAATTCTTACTTTATCGCCAATATTTTACACTTTACCTATATACCTATATACCAAAGCATGTATTAAGTTATTTATCAAAGTCAAGTCTATTATGATTTATGAGTCAACTTCATTTCGTATGTACTTATATATCTAACAATGTAGAGTTTTTCGCTACGCTTACATCTAGTGAAGTCATTTTACGAGTAAGTTATCTGGTAGATATTTTATTAGGACCTTGCGTCAGCCAATACTGACTTTACGACAAAATAGTTGGCGAAAATGGTTTCCATTAAAATTGCTTTTAACTTTACGACGGGCCAATCACCCGTCTATTTTTACGGCACGATTATTACACGTATTTTTAATCTACTTATTTTATATTTTATTAGATGCCATTTCATATTTGCGAAATTGCATGATCATGAGTATGACTATTGCGATAAAATAGTTTAACGTGTCTACTGTAAGGGTAAGTTTTATTAAGTTGTAATAAATAAAATATTTTTACGAGTGAACCATATTATACTATGTCCACTCATCTGCCACAATCGCCTTAAATCATAGATTAGTAAAGATTACTCACTCCTAACAAAAAAATTTAACCAGTTTTGACAATTGAAATTGTCACTGCCAGCTATTTTAGTGTTTGAAAAATATTTAAAAAAATGTAGTTTTTAGAGCATTAACGAGTGAAACGACATTTCTCCGCACTTTTTCTTCGATTTCGTGTTGTTTTTGCATCACTTTCCTGCACATGTCGGCTTTGTTCCGCGTAAATTACACCATAACAGTCGGAGACGTAATAGCAAAATGGCTAACTGTTTGTCAGCCATTTTGCTATTTGTGGCTTGATTCAATTACAAGACGGTGAGATATCTGAGACTTACTAATCTATGCCTTAAATAGAGAGTTGACGTATCCTTTGCATCCACTTTTACATACATTACAAACAAATTAGAAGTACGTTAATCAACTTCCTAGATTTGTTTACAATCATACGGTCATACCTAATGTTAGTCTACTACTTCCGTAGCACACAAGTAAACCTAATAAAGGCGTTTTAATCTCAATGTGGCGTGTATTGTGGTCATTTTGTTATAAGCGTCGCATGCGATGTCGCGTACGATAATCGAAACACCTAATCTGTTACGTTGGTGCGAAAGCAATCAAATTAAGGAATCGAATTTAACTCCCTAAATGTCCATTTTAACCTGATCCACGCACAGGTATCATTTTACGACGGTAGAGGCCATATTATGTTAGTTACATTTGGGTGACCATTTTGTAAATCACTGTTTATCCAGCAACCGCATATTAAGCTGTCAGTATTGTACAATATGTCATTGTATAAGTACATAATTTTATACTTCAGAAACAGAAAATAATATTGGGTTTTATTCAACTTTTCAGAAGGACAATTAACTTTTGATCTTAACTTTGCACTGTCCATTTTATTTTAACGTATAGTATCGGATACATAAAACAGCGTAGGTACGGTACTTTGGTAGATAAGGATGTTTTTTCGATTTCTTTCATTTAAAGGGTGGATGTCGATTGAGAAGGATGCAGGATTATCTATTTATATAGGACAAAATATCTATCGCTCAAACAATATTAATTCATAAAATAAATGAACAAGGAATTTAAATGTTTTGATAAAAGGCAGACAATAACTTCAATTTCTTGTACCAACTTTGTTAAAGGGTAATAGTGATAAAAGAAAACAGAAATAGTACATTACAATACGAGGACGAAAAATTTTTTTCTGACAAGTGTGAGTTTGCAGGCCGAGCCGCAGGCGAGGACTGCAATCACACGAGTCAGAAAAACATTTTATATCACGGCGTGCGTAAATTGACGTTTTACGCACGCTTCGCGTGCGCAAAACCCCCATTTCCGACCCCGTAATATAAAATTTTATACAACACGCGGACGAAAAATGTTTTTCTGACTCGTGTGATTGCAGTCCTCGCCTGCGGCTCGGCCTGCAAACTCACACTTGTCAGAAAAAAATTTTTCGTCCTCGTATTGTAATGTACTATTTCGTCCGCGTGTTGTATAAAATTTTATATTACGGGGTCGGAAATGGGGGTTTTGCGCACGCGAAGCGTGCGTAAAACGTCCATTTACGCACGCCGTGATATAAACACTTTTAATTTTTTAATGTATTGTTTGTTTTTGCATATATACATTATAGACACTAAGAGACTGAGCGAAAAACGAAGAAATACCGGTGTTATGATTTTAAATATTTTTTGGAGCGAGATATAGTTCTGTTAAAGTATTTGATACACAGCTGGAGACGCAAGGATTACAGTGATAAATTACTCAGTATCACAAATATCACGCCCTCGTCTTCAGATTCCACTAGTTACGGTGATTAATTGGATACTTACAGATACACACTCATCAATTTACTCTACAAAATATCAGTTTAAGCTACTAAGTATAATATTTGCGGTGTCATGATACTTAACGAAATACTTTCGTCTAGTCTTTTCTAATATTTTATATCAGTCAGTATATATAAGTCGTAAAATTATGATCAGAACAGGTACTTTTACGGTTAATTTTAAAGCATTATCAAAAAACATACTTGTATTCAAAATAGGTTCTTGTAGTTTGTGTCAGTTATTTTGTAAAGATTTGCCAAAATTCTAGTTCTAAGAAGAAATTCTAACATTAGGTAAATATTGTTAGTTTTTTATTACTTTCTTGGAATATGCATACAAACACGTCTAAATATATAATGTAGATAAGGTAGACTTTTACATTATTAGTTCATAGATTAGTAAAGAAATCCTACCAAGAAAATGTAACCAGTTTTGAGAATTTAAATAGTTGCGTAAAAAAGTTTTGCAACGTCTCCGTGCTAAAATGACCCTAAAATATTTATTTATTTATTATGTAAATTACGCAGTATTAGTTATTTATTTGTAAATTTTCTCTAAAAATGTTTTTATTTGTCAAGAATTCAAAAAAAGAACTTATTAATAAGCCGTTTCTGGCTCCATTCAATTTCAAGGCGGCGAAGCATCTTTACTAATCTATGTATTAGTTAGAAATCCCTTAATTTAAGAGTATATATTTGCCCCAAACCCTTAAGTTCCGACAAACTTATTTTTAACGAGTCGTATATTTCATCAAGGCCAGAAAGTGTTTTGGAACAAATATTTGAAGTTGTTCGGTTTCAAAGTTTTGCTAATTTTGTAAGGCCTTAACCACTAAGTTATGAAATTAAATATTTTGATTGTAAGCAGAAGTATAGCGAAGGTCATCAGAAAATTTGGGCAAAAACAAAATTATTGATGCTTAGTGACTTATCTTATGCCTAAGATTGCTATTTTAGTAAGTTACTATAGTTACTATATTTCGTGTAAGTATCAAAGTAAGTAAGGTTAAAGTGTTGCTACGACCTCGAATATGCAATATATTTATTTAAATAAAGCCAGATGTTTTTAGTTCCTATTATGTAAAAAATATACTGTGATAGGTATAAGAAAGAGTTATTGGTAAGGAAACGTAAATAAAATACAAGACATCAATATTGGTGTTCCTATTTTTCGATCACCAAGCATTATGTGTTCCAACTACTATTGCGAGTGCAAGTACTGTAGAAGCAATTGCTAAGTTAAACACACTTTTCATGTCTGAAAACATGTGAAAATGAGATCCTGTTTGTACCTCGAATATCGAATTTATTTAATGAACGTTGCCTCGCTTCAAAATCCGACGATAAGATTAGTCTTTTTATCTTAATTGAAAATCCGAACAAGGCAAATTCTTTAACCTTACAGTAGAATCTGAGGTATCATTCATTCCTGCCATACCTTCATTGTTACCGAGCCATTATTATTACAATTGTCCGCAATGTGGTCCGTAATATTAATTCATCGCAAAAGTGGTTTCAATGGTAATTCTCTACAATTAATTACGGCGTACTGGAGCTCGAATATTGTATCAATAGCCCTTAATGATTCACGTTTTTGGCATTTATTCAACGCTTCATTTTGCATGAGTTAATAAATTTTGCGAAACCGTTTAGCAGAGCATCATTATTTTTAATTATATTATAATTTGTTAATTTCACTAAAATAATTATATTCGCCTATAAGATTGATTGAATTTATTTTATAAAATAAAATTTGGCCGAAACATAAAAGTGGCAACTGTAAAAATATATAAACTTTTAATATCATTATTGTCATTCTTCCAAAACACATTACTGACATTGCCAAATCATGATTCAAAAGCCCCAATACCTCCGCACATTCTGATATTTATTTTATGAAACAGCAAAATTTTAGTGTATTTTTTATAAGGTATAATTAAGTACAATAAAATGGGTCCTAAGAAAGGGAAGGGCAAAGAACCACCGAAGCCACCACCAGGAGTGAAAGGAGCAACAGGACCTCCCCCAAAGCCGAAGAAGCCTCCGCCACCACCGGCATGCTTTAGCCCAGAAGATCTAGCCAATTTCAAGGAGATGTTTAAAGCTCACGATGAAGATAATATTGATAAGGTACGTATACATAAACTTATTCTGCTTGGACTAGGGAATCATGTACCATGAGGACATCGTATATGAGTGATATGGTCACACTATAATATATTCTGGCTCTCGATTACTATTCAAATAATATTTTTTTCGGCACAATAGTAAATCTTAATATATAAGTCAATATATTAGTTAAGTAAGTACTTCATAATATATAAGTAGCAAACAAGCTTTCAGTCCACTTGATAATAAGTGGATAAGTACAGCAGTACCCATGGACATTTGTAATCAACCCCAGACAAAATAGATTCCTACCTGAGGTCATAGAGGAATAAGTTGGAACCCCTCGATTAGTATAAATCTTAGGATCGCTTATTTATTTTCAGTGATCTTTAAGGTTCATTCCTAAGCTCAATTTGTCTTCACGACAAGATCCATCATTATCATGAACCTGTAACTGCCTCTCTGCTGGGTACGGGTCTCTTTACAGACTGAAAAGGGTTAAGGCGACGTGATGGATGTTGACAAAGTACGGGTTGGTGGATTTTGCTTTGAAAACGTTATGGAGAACTCTTAGCCTTGTAGGTTTTCACACGTTTTCTCTTACTGTGAAAATTAAAGACAGTAAATTTATTTATATAAACACGTGACTTAAAAAATCTGCAGTATGTATGTACTTTGTACTTATTTATACTCTAAAGTCTCTTTAAAATTCACATTGCACATTAAGTGCCAAATTTCCTTGCCGAATTGTCCTTAAAACATTTTATCGGATATTTCAGGATTTACATCAACTCAGTCCCATTTTATACGAACTCTCCCTTCAATTCAACCTATTCAGGTTAATCGGTCTAATAAAATTCAAAATTAATTTTTATCTCGAAAATTCAAACGATGTCTCATTTGGAAGGTGAAGCTATTTTGATTCAACGTTTAGGAAATCTTTTTTGTAAAATCTGTAAATTGGATCTTTTCAATATTGGTTTGATTAAATTACATTGATATGTATTTAATATAATCAAATTCTTTTTTTATGTAATGAAAGTCTTTACTGGCAGGTATGATTGTTTCCTTAGCACGAATAATTGAAGTATTAATTTACTAATAAATGTTGTTAACATCGTAATCTAAATAGTAATAAATACCACAACACCGCAAATATTTACGTACTTCTAAAAAATAAATTTATCTCAATAGAAACAAAATGGTAAGCTAAACTCATTTAAATGTAACTTCTCTCGAAGAAAAACAATTTAGAAGCCTTTATTATTTTACAGGTAAAACTAGAAGCCATTCCATTAATGCTAAGAAAGCTGGGTTTCAATCCAAAAGGTTACGAAATAAATCAGCTGTTTACTCAATTCTTAGAAGATGAATATGTAGATACTGTTGAACTTCATGAGTGGTTGTTTATGATAGAAGCAAAAATGAACTGGGGGGATGATTTTGAACTGGCCGTCACTAAAGCAATGGCTGCTTTAAGTCATGATGATGAAGAAACCGGTAAAGCCGACTTGGAATTGTTACGAGAAGAACTTTTCAACTGGGGTGAGCCTCTCACTGAAATAGAATTCGTTGATTGGTTAAAACTAGCGACTAAAGACAAAACCTACAATCCAGAAGACGGTTCGTTTAACTACGTGAAGTTTATAGAGAATATGAACAGTAAGGATGTGAAGTATATCAAAGAGCCGATAAACTTCTTCAAGTTGGATCAGAAGACGTTAGCAGCGATGGCAATGAAGAAGGCTCAAGAAGAGAAGGAGGAACAGGAGAAGAAAGATGCAGAGCGTCGCGCTAGAGAGGAAGCTAAGAGACAGAAGATGATTGCGGACGGTCTTATACCACCTGACTGATGTTTGAAATTATACAAATAAACACAGAAATTTCTCACGCAAGTCAAGCACAGAAATATTAATGTAAAAAAATCAATACCCAGAACGGATATAAATGAACATGTCTTTTATAAATGTGTTATATCGCCACATAAATCCACAATTATTTTGTGACTGTATTCCAAAATGTATTTCTTGTAGTATTTTTTATTAATTTAAAGATCAGTTTTGTATGTTTTTATTAAGCATTATTACAAAATCACGCGGAACTTAATAAAAAATATATCACTATTAACACGATATTAAAATATAATATATTTCATATTACTTAGTAACTATTCTGGATTTGATTGTTTATATTCTTGGGGGATACCTAGGAGTTACGAAGCTAATTAACCACCTCCGGAGGGAAATGCACGCTACAGCTCAAACAGATTTTGGGGTGGGTATAGTTGGATTCGTCTAAATTGTCGAAGGCTACAATAATTTCTTTTTCAGTTATTTTTTTAATCGTCAGGTTTTTGTTCTTAAAATAATTACTACTTTAAATTATTGTCTAATCGGGGGTGGAAACGCACGCGAAAACTCGTTATAAAATAAAAGTCAATAAGCGAGAACTAGATCAACAAGTCTTACTTAATCGCAGCATTTTAATAAAGACGTTTTTATCTTCGTAAGGCGACTCCCCAAGATGTTAATCTTCCAAATACATATTCATGTAACGCTGGAGACAGGTCTGCATAATTTTTATCTCCCTAAGAAATGGGACGGACTTAATGGTGGATATTATTTGCATCATGTCTAATTTACGCGGGGAATATGGCCCGGAGATATATTACGGGAAATGTTACTTTCTTTTTAGGTTAAATGTTATAATCAGTTTATATTAAATGTGTATTCAGAAGACGGTGTAAATGCACTTTCTATGTATTACCTACAACTTTCGTTTGATGCATAAGCTAAGGTAGCCTATTTGATTTTAATAATGCTTAAAATGAGATAAATAATATTATGTCACATTTCGCCGTGAGCCTATTATTGTGGCACTGCTGCTCAATATTATCAAAAATCGATATTTTATCATTTCTAGGACACCGGGAAACGTCAAATGTCGATCTTTGGTACACAAAACATTAGATAGATTGATTATTAATTCACCATATTACTCCACCACACTGGTGAAGTTTGGGTTATAGGCTTCAATATATTTTTGAAAACTTTCAAAAAGAAAGATTTTCACGATTTTCATAATCTAAGAAACGCAGATAAATTGTCACGACGACATGAAAGGTGGTATAACGTTTCCTTTATTCAGAAGCACGGGACTTTAGAAAACATTTCACGTACTTTCGCATTCGTTATGTTAAACGTAACTTCAGAATAATATAAGCAGGTGCTTTGATTTGAATAAGAAGTGATTCACTTTAAATATTATTTTTAACAAGCTTTAATATAATCAAACATTAGAATACCTTTGTTTAGACGCGTTTCGTTAAAAGTAGCGAATACTCAAAGATAATTTACGTATTAGTGGATTCAAAACAATACATAAATCTCATAAATTGTAAAGGTTTTCGTAGGTTCTAACGAATAGAAATTATTACACTGTAACCTCATTCTGAATAGGCCAATTATTCCAATAGGCAAGTTCAAAGTTGAAACAAGATAGACGTTCTAATTACTCTGGCGCCAAACTTTAATCAGAACCCGGAAGTACGTATCAGAAAAAACTTGATTACATCCTTTGAATTTGAACTACGAACTTTGTGCCTGCATAAAATAACGAATCCTGCGGTTTGCGTTACGGTAAGATAATACAGAACACTAAATAGTTTTATGATTATTATAACTTTTTTCGAGATAAGGCAATGTAATAAAAAAATACATTTTAAAATAAGAACGTCATATAAAAAAAGCAATTTTCATTAAACACAATATCTCCTTCAAGTTTTTTCTACGAAACTTCGAAATTTGACTATGATTGCTTAGAAAAAATGTTAAATTTTGATCTATTAATATTATTATTAATGAGGAGTTTGTTTTGTTCAAATACAAGCATTTAACTTTACTCACCTCTTACTAATTTTTAAAAATCCTTCCCTCGCTCCCGCTTTACATTACTATGTCCAATGTAAACTATATCTAATGTGTACCTAAATATGGAAAACCTGCATAAAAATGCTTCTAGTACCGCCAGTTTACAGAATCCTTTATTTTACAAAACAGACAACCAAACGCAATAGTGGCCGACATCGAATTTGCTTTTTAAGCAAACAATTCCATTTCCAATACAATTTGTAATGAAATTCTGATCTTGCACAGATAGGCAAAGATTCGATAGAACGAAACACCATTTGTATTTTCTACTTTTGATGCGGACCGTGGAAATAAGAAGAGTAAAGTTTGCAAAGTTTGATTGCGGACCACTTCTGTAGTTGGCGAGATGGAGAGTTATTTCTGTAGGTAACTAGATACCGTATCTGGTTAAGTTACAAGTCGTTTAAAAAGTATACGTTAACATGAATGCGGTGGAAATCTTTGTGGACCATTTACTGCGATTGCACGAATGCTACACCTATTTCTGTACTATTACAATGGTATGATCAGCTGGTGGTGGTGATTCAGAAACCCTTCAAACCACATGGGTTTGAAGGGTTTCTGAATGTCGTAACTTATATACAAAAAAAAGCAATGTCGAGCCGCCAGGTGATAAAACATGCATGTAATTGTTCTTTGAAAGCACGTGAAACTATAATTACCGGTTGTTATATTATGTGTTGGTATGTCACTAATGTTATGAGCGGTCATGGTAAGCAACCAAAAAAAAGCTCTCAAAATGTACAGCTTAATGAGATAACTCTCATTATTTTTTTAAAGCAAACTGTCATCATGTAGAGCTACATGATGACAGTTTGCTTTAAAAAATATTGTATATTTTATATTTTTCTTCTTAACATAATAATATGAGGCATTTTGAGTGAAACCTACTAAACTTAGTACGATAATACGTTGAGTAAAAAAGTTAAAAAGGTACCGAAAATATTCCGACCTAAATATTAAGAAAAAGCTATAATCATTACAAACAGAACTTAAGTATATAAACTTGTCACACGTTGACTTTTAAGGCTATATGATAGTTTTACATCGCTGTCTTTATCACCCAATTACTTTCACAGTAATGGACACGGGTTCCTTCTCAGAGTGAGAAGGGTTTAGGGATGTCCATCGCATTGGCCAAGTGCGATTTGAGAGACTTGACATGCCTTTAAGAACTTTTTTAAATAACTTTCAGGTGTCTAGGTTTACCGACGATAGTTGGGTCATATGGTCTGTAAAGGGAAAAAAAAATTAAATACGAGCACTTTTTAAGCCTTTTTAGTCAACCTTGCCTACGTCACTGCTGTTTTTCTTCTCTTAAATTATACCTACGAAGGCTACGCTTTTGCGGTCTAATAATAAAAATATCTATATATCACCTTTCTCGCTATTTGCTAATCGATCGTAGTGGAACGAGTACTTTAAATAACAGATTTGGGTCGTCCCAGAAATTTTGCCATTTCATTCTTCGAGGATTGGACACAAACGTAATTTGGGTATCATTTGGCTCATTCATAACCTAGGGCTGAGTTGCTATGTAATTTACTTAATCTGTAATTTACAAGATTTTGGGATACACAATTTGTATACGCAAGTATGATGATGCTCTGATTTGTACTTTCTTGAGGAAAAGCATTCAGGCGATCTTCTACGACCTCAATAGTCATTTTACGGTCGATCAAACTTTAAATTTCCTAAGGATCTATTTTTAACTCTTCATATATTTAATAACATACGTAGACGTGTTGATATACATACATATATTACAAAAGTTATTATTGTTTGCTATGATCATGGCGGTTACGAATTTCTCATTGAGGAAAACTACTCAAACAGAGGGATATAAATTATAACAAAAGACGAGATGACTGGTGGAATTATTCCTTGGGTATAAGTTCATATGGAATTGTACTTCACTGCATAGTCTCTTCAATGATAATGTTGACATGTAGTACACCGCCAGTCGTCAGCCTTGTGTCACGTATATTCAGAGCTAAAAACCTCGAATTCAAATAATTTAAAACAATATCCAACCTACTTATAGCGCCCCCTACCGGTAAATGTCATTATCGTTTTTCGTGCAGCCTGTGTACATTTATGATTTTTCAAAATAAGAAATAAAATAAGTAATTTATCGTAAAAATTGTTAATTTATAACAAATATTTCAATTAATAATTTATAAAAGATGTAGGTGTGATATATTGTGCAGAAAAGTTACAATGGAAAATAAAGAATTTTGACGAAATTATTCTGAAGACTTGTACTAGGCGGCCATTACGAATGCCGTCGCAAATTGAAAATGTATTATTTTCATTTATTAAAGATAAGATGATAATCTTATATATTAATGAGGAATGACAAGGTAAATTTTTACATATATTTTTTTCCAAGCAAAGGATTTTTAGATTACCATATTATTCTGTAGCAAGGAATTTGACGTCTTATGTTCATTAACTAAGCTTGTCACCTATTTAGGTGATCTCGCTTATATAAATCCTTATTTAAATCCTTATATAAATCTCGCTTATATAAAGCTATGAACATAGAAATAAGGTGCTATTTAGCCCCGTGCATGGGTACTAACCCGTTTATACTGAGTATTTACTCACATAAAAGAATCTACTATTGAGTAGAATATACCTAATGGGTATTCACCCGTTCAAATAAGGTTATGACCCTTACATATTGGATATTTACGTACATAACAAGAAATAGGGTGCTATTTAGCCCCATTCATGGGTACTAACCTGTTTATATTGAGTATTTACTCACATAAAATAATCTACTATTGAGTAGAATATACCTAATGGATATTCATCCGTTCAAATAAGGGACCCTTACATATTGGATATTTACCTATATAACAACTATAACAAGATACTACTATTAAGTAGACGGATACAACGGATATTCACCCATTCTAATAGGGTATTATGTCCTTCACATTGGGTAAGTAACCCATATAACAAAATACTAATAATCAGTAGATAGACACAACTATTACCATCGAGTGGGTGTAATGATTTTAATGAATGAACATTTTATTGAAGAATCATTCAGATTAATAATGTACATGATACAGGATATAGAGATGACAATTTATATCCTTTTGTAATACTCTAGAAGAACCTAAATTTGTATTAACCATTCATAAGAATTTGGTATCTAGGTAGATCAGCATATTAAAGAGTAATTTACTAAAGGAACTATCTATCTATCTAGATGGTGATAGATAGACTAAAGGAAAAAATAGTTTAAAGGAAGAACACTAGTCTCTAGGAAACTGTGGGACGGATAACACATGATTAGACTTTAAAAGTTGCACAAGTCGCAGTTACTATTGTAGCTGTAAAGAGTCAAAAGCCATGCCACATCAGGCGAATGCTTACTGCTCTCGAGCATTTGACATGATTGTTTCTTAATAATTTTAAATTATTTGCCTTTATAAAGATAATTTGCTATCAATTATCTTATTACTGGTGCTGGTCATTTATTATGTATAATAAATAATAAGAAGAAATTTCATACTACAAGTACTGGAACAAATGATCGGCAAAATGGTTTAAGAAACAATGATTGTTCAATTCATATATATATAGTACAATATTTTATAATAACAAATATAACGAAGATATTTACACTTCATCCTATGATAAACTTCATCCAAAAGTTTGAGATACTCATACCAAATAGGGTCATTATCTGACTTACAACAAGCCTCATGCACAAATACCTGTGTCACAGAAAGGCTTGATCGAAGTTTCCTTTGGAATAAATCTTCAATCACAACAGATTTTTAGGTGAGTGGTTAATAATGTGGTCGATTATAATTATAATTTTAAAGACCAGTTGTAACAAATAACTATTGACCCAAGCTTTGCAAGTGGTTAGCTTTAAGAGTATTTGTATAAACACTTAAACTCATTATTCTCAAGGAATGAAGATTTTGTCAAAATATACTCGATATGTGTGTAGAAAGACTTCTCACATCAGTGGTAACATATTGTTTACTCTTAACCAATTTTTTACAATATTTTTACTTTACCAACACCTGATGATGGTGATGTTGGTTTATATTGAATATCTTGGTCCTAATCTTGGGCTTTAAATAAAGCCTGGCATTCCACTCACTACTTACTATTGTTTTCAAGAATGCATATTTGGATACTAATTCATGATTACCTTAAACAGTGTTTACATGTCTATGGTTAAATGGAAATTCTATGCATTTCAAGTTCTTTCCTTTGGTTTGAGCAGAACACTATATTTATGTTCTTACTAACCTTTTAAAAGATACAAGTTATATATTTATATAACATAGTTCCTATTTGAAATGTCATAATAATGGACAAGGAACAATAACGACACTTAGTAATTTAGGATCATAGACATAATAAGCTATATCATTCTTTAGGATTTATTGGTTACTTAAAAGATAATTGGAAATAATACAACTGTTAAGGTTGTTCATTGTATTATACAAGCAATAAATAAATAAAAAATCAAATTGCTTTACCATTAGATAAAAGATTAAAAATCAACACAAGGGTGAAATAAAAAAAAAAAAAATAAAATAAAAATAAAAAAATATATATAAAAATAATATTAAAAAATAAAAATTATAATAAATGCAAAGATATGTATATATATATATAACAATTTTAATAATGTTTATCAAAATACTATCCCTCTTACAGATAGATATAATTACAGGTGGTAGTTGTCATATTATTTTTATTATCGGGACACAATCAGTTATGTAACATATGGTCATTATTCTCGGTATTTTTGTTATTTGATTTAAATAACAAATCCGATCAACTATTTAAAGTTAAATGCAGCGTTACTTGTGCTTAAAGATATTTTTTCAATAATCATCTTCAACACGGTGAAACCCTAATACGTGTAGGCAACTCCACAGTTATTTCATATAGAAACAGCATGGTGTTTAATACCCACATTTAACCGTAATATCAAGGCACATATTGGATTTATTGAATACCCAAAAAATGTTTTTATTTCCCTAATACATTCAATAATTTCAGAATGAATTTGCTATCACTAAATCAAGATTATACATTGCGAATTAACACTTTGAAGGTTTTTAAATAGATTTATTTACTAGGAAACCTACAAGAAGTATGACTTACATGTCATGACTAAGGTTATACTATTTAAATGGAAATATTCATTTTATTTCTAATAAAATAATTGTTGTTAAAGATTATCTCTGAACGGTTGGGGAGTTTGTGGTAGTACCAGACTGGTCCAGACAGTCCTAAAAAATAGTATTAAAAAAAAAAAATAATAATAATAATAAATAAATAAACCTTTCATTTTGGAAGGGTTGCATTTTGGGTCTCATATGAATTTAAAAAAAAAAAAAAAAAAGATCTAAATCCATTTGTTTTTCGTCAACGCTTTACCCTGTAGGTTACTCGCTTCCTAGAGGAGCGTTTCGTTTCTATACACGAATCTCAAGATTTTGTTGCTCTACAAGCAATGTTAGACGCAATAATGAAAACGTGATGCTGGTGCTTATAATATTTTGGCCTAAACAGTGTAAATAACTAGATCTATCTGTAGACTGGTTACAATATTCTTTTCATTTTGATATATATATATCTAGAATTATTTTTGTTCTTAAAATGCATATTTAGGTTTTCTATCCTCCATATCCCAAGTATGCTATTACTTGGGATAGTTACATCTGATGTATAAATATTTTTAGCGAGTTAAGTGTAAAACATTATATATTATTTAATGGAGATGAAGAAAAAATACTATTTACTTTTTTTTGGTTATTGTAATTACTCATATAGTAAAAAGAAAAAAAAATAATAATATATAAGTAATATATATATAAGTAATATATAAAAACAATAGATATCGTATATTTTATGACGTTCACTTGGTGTAAGCCCGTGAATGCCATTATTACTACCGATTCGCCTACATCTGAGTCGAGACTTCTAAAAAGTATACATAAACATAATAATAACATTATTGTATATTAACCAAATTGCTTGTCGGAAGATATTGTATATTAAATTGCCACATGAATTTAAACCTTACTATAACCAATGTTCAAACAATCTAGTATTACCATTATTTCATAGTAATCATAGTATTTGTCCAGCACATCCTTAATAAAATTACCTAGATAGGCCTAGTAACACTTGAGAGTTGCAAGAATAAGTTTATTTCTTTTATGTAATCTCATAATACAGTGACCTCCCAGACGACAGTTTCTAGATTTTATCAACCACGGAGGATGATGGCATTGATATATCATTTTTTTACAATACATACCATTAGAGAGCACGCATTACCACGCTGCTACGCTGACGTCTAAACATATGAGTGTCAGTTAAGACCCTCTTAGAAGGATAGCTGAATGGATCAGATCTAAGTTCAATTTTGTAGTAGAGACGTTACATCAAACGTATACTTGATAACTGTAATTAATATTTAAATAGATATATTAAATTAGGAATTTTAAAAAATAATAGGATTTAAATGTTTTTGTATTTTGTTTAATAGGCTCGTTATTTTACAAATCTCTAAACATCTACATGTCAACATTATCATTGAAGAGACTATGCAGTGAAGTACAATTAGAAATTAAACGAACTTACCTAAGTGAAGTTCCAATTTCAATTGTACGAACTGCATAGTCTCGAAATGATATTATAACCCACCCACCCATACTTATATACGATAAGTATTACGCATAATATCATGTATGTTGTAAAATAATCGAGCTAATGAACTTACATCTTGACCCCAGGATCTCTAAACTTAATGACATTTACCGGTAGGGGGCGCTATAAGTAGGTTGGATATTGTTTTAAATTATTTGAATTCGAGGTTTTTAGCTCTGAATATACGTGACACAAGGCTGACGACTGGCGGTGTACTACATGTCAACATTATCATTTCGAGACTATGCAGTTCGTACAATTGAAATTGGAACTTCACTTAGGTAAGTTCGTTTAATTTCTAATAATGTTTGCAACATATTTAAGTTTTACACAGAAATAAATAATTACTAAAAATTGAACTTTGTTGCAATGCAAATATGATTTTAAACATACAGGCCTTTAGGTTTCTCCACCATGGTTTTGGACATTGTATCTTCCTGATAGATTCTTAAAATACCTAATTACTCTACAGTTTTGACAAGCAGAGGTTTTTGGATATAAATTCAAGTCTACTTTTCCATATAAAAAGAAAACAAAATCTCTTAAGCTCAAGTAAAATGAAATAACACACACATTTTAAACCACAACACCACTGAAAACCTCCGCGTGAATGCTTATCTTCTCCTCCTATTCAGTCGTCGGATTTATACAATTTCTACAATAGAATTCGCTTCAATGCGCTTTCTATCTGCTAAGTAAACTGTGAAGTGAAGAATATTGGTTTCTATGTTCCATTACTTTTTTTGCTAGAAATATGTACATTCAAAATAAATAATATAAGTAACCGTAGCGTGCGATATTTATACAATATTTTTGATTTGAATTTTTCTTTTTATCATATATTATTTTTTTGTTTTTTTTTTGTAGTAGATATAGAAGACTAAATTGAAACGCCTCAGACAAGTTTGTCTCCCATAGCATACCCTTTAATCCAAATAGAAATAGGTGGGGCAATGGTGCCGTTGGAGTCAAACCACAAAGGGTTCTACACAAAACAAATACAGGTCTGCGGGTTCTACCTTCAAATGCAGGTATAACTTTATCGCAATTGTTCCTATATTATTACTCTGTTTCAGAATGGATTACGTGTAATCGATTGTCAAACTTTGTAACTGGGTGTTCACCCAAGGATTGCGGCTTCCATATCAGTTTTGTATATTGGCAGTTTGTTATAAAGGAGGCTCAATAGGGAATAGTTGAATAGGAACTTAATAATTCGGTGCGATATATTAATAGAACGGAGGTAGGATCTTCCGCACCTATGAGTTTAAAGATTAGCGACCCTTTAAGTTAGGCTTTTATTGCACGTTTGTTATGGAAATTCAAAGGTTAATTGCCACTTATTTTAGATATTAAAACCCGAGGAGGACTTCTACCCCTTTTGGGTATGTAATGTATCTCTTTGTTAGAATTGGAAACTTGGCGTTCCAATGGACAGGGACAGCAACGCATCTGTTGCCAAAATCAAGCAAGAATCTAATTTTATCTCGGGTTGATTACAGATGATGGATATCTGTAATCAACCCGAGCCCATGGGGGCAGCAGTATCCACTTACTATTCAAACTTTAAAATAAGGTATAGTTAGCCTTTTATGTAGCTGATTAATGATTTGAGAGAAATGGAACCAGTATTATATGCCAGTATAATTATTATGTTTTTCTAAAAAGTCAGCGCAGATGTACAAACTTGTGTGGCTCGTTCAGTTAATAATTCCGTTGGCTTTCTGTTAAACGCGTTCAACGGTAGAATCGCCACTAAATAAAATATCAATACACTAAAATGTGAAACCTTTTTTGTTTCTCCTAGTGGGCGTGCAATACATAATTTAACGCAATTCACCAAGCGATAAATTGAAATCCTTTTCACGTACCTTCTTGAAGTACTTCTGTAAAATAAATTTCAAGATAATGGTCATCGATATGATAATTTTAAGTCAGATAAGCTCTTGGAGGGATTCGAGAATAAAACCCTCATCAGCTGTCAGAAATGTGCTGTTGTCATCCACTCAACATTCGAACCAATTTCCTTTACGATAGAAACGATATCTGCGTGAATATCTGAGATTTCTTTGAACGTGGCTTTTCATTTGCATGCATTTGTTTTAAGAGGAAGATATATTTTTAGGTCTGTTCTGTCTGTCTTGCAAGTTAGATAAGGGATGGTTGGTTTTCCTTAGATAATACTTTTTTGTTCTCGAAAGAAGATTCGTCGTTTATACGATTTGTATTTAATTCTCTTGTGTTTCTTCTTAAATTATCTTAATACTAAAAACAGTATTATTAATGCTACATCAACGAGGTGTCCTAAATTAGGTATGTTGTAATTGACATTAATATCAACATTGTAATGGGTAACACCGTTTTATTGAGTTTCGTCTCGCCTCGTATCGTCTTGCCTCATCTCATTCCGTCTTGTCCCGTCACTTTGTGCAATTTTTACAAATTTCAAATGAGTTAGGAACCCTAGCGAAGCATGCACGTCGAAGCCTAATACTATATGTATTAGGGTCTCATGTAACATGTCATATCTATTTTAACTTTCAAATGTATTTTATGTACTTTACCTTTAAAACCAAAACATCAAATGCATATTCTTCTGCTCTTAGGCAGATTTTATCAAGGTCACAAGTGAGCAATCGCTAATAGCTGACCCCATTTGTATTTTATTGCCTGCAGTTTAATTCCCACAGGAGAAGAGGAATGAGAGATGTAATGCAAGGGACACGGGTCTGGCGTAAATCCAAACGTGTTACGGATGTCATGTGATTTATAGTTTTGATTCTCTCTATTATTGGATTAATTGCTCTAATAAATTGTAATTTTTCATTCATTTGATACAAATAAATGAAACTGAAATAATTTAAGTAAGTTTTATGAATTCGTTAAGTGACGTTAATGAAATATGTATCTTCTTTGGAAAGGATAAAGTACGAAATAGCTGCAATCATGTTGATGTGAATATAAGGAAAACAAGTAAATGTGAATATATTAAACTCTTTACATCTTGTTTAGAGCTGCGGCGTCGAATTTCCCGGAACTTTACGACGCACCAAATGCCTGCATTTTATCACGTGACTCAATGTTCTGAAGGAACATACAGTCATAAAGTCGTGAAGTCGTAATTTTGACTGATTATTGTTGTTCCTTCCACTTCCTCAATGCACAGTTTTCGACTTAAGGAATGCGTTCTGGTGAGCCACGATATCACAGTACAAATATATAGGTAGATCCTTATACTGTGACCATATAAAATTGTCTTAAGTAGAAATAAACATAGGGCTGCAAATATTCTAATACAACTTTTTAGCTATACATATTATTACGTCAAGATGATAGGTTCTAGAAACCACATACCTACTTACCATATTTTTTTATTTTATTTATTTGGAAGGCTTTCATAATCGGGAAATAGAGCTCTATTTTTCGTTGTCCGTTTGTAATTGAATTTATTCCATTTTACATAACAATTACGTTAATCAAAACGCATAATCACTTGATAATAATGGAATTTGGACATCCTGTCATCGCCTGTGATAAGGGTAAACCTTTATTGGGTGCGAATTTTACATTCCATGATAATAATTGTGTAATATCGTTATTATAACTGAGTAATTAACCGTAGTATTCTGGTGACGTAATACTGTAAAAACATAGAAAATATCATACACTATAAAATTCTTTAGAGAAAGTTCCGCGTAATTGAACCGTCCTTCTATTCGATTTGAGCTTAAATCTGTATGTTTTAAGTACCATACCATAGATTAAATTTTTTTTCGCTACGCTATCCTTTATCTATGGTACCTACACTCTTTTGTCATACAAAATAGTTACCTATGTCAAAATAATGTTCTTTCTCAAAATAGATTAATTAGAATAGAACTGATAACATTTGGATTTTTTATATACCTTATAAATCGTGACGAAAATGGACTTGGCTGCCAATGTTCACGCAGCGCTGAAAACGGGCACCAGTGGTTTTAGTGCGGTAAAATTCCACATAACCACGTGTCGTTCCCACGGCACCGGTTACCTTTTGAAGGTTTCCCCCTCGAAAAAAAAGTAACGGAACATTAGCCACTTGACAATTTCGAGAAACCCGCTAAACCCCGTTCCTCTATCATGATCATAAAGCTTGCCTCTATCATGATCGACCGCATCATCTATACTAACATTATAAAGAGGAAAGCTTTGTTTGTTTGTTTGATTGTACTGAATACGCTCAAAAACTACTGGACCGATTTTAAAAATTCTTTCACCATTCAAAAGCTACATTATCCACGAGTAACATAGGCTATATTTTATATGAAATATATTTGATAAATAGATTTTGAGGTGGTACAAAGTTTGCCGGGTCAGCTAGTAACTATTTTGTACCGATAATTAAATCGTATCGCATTTAGGATACGGTGTAAAACGCCACGAATATGCAACATAGCTAAGCGCTCTATAATTTCATTTATGAAACCGGGTTACCTAGGTGAGCAGCGCAGTGGTTTTAAACGAATTTTCCAACGGATTGCCGATCAGTCGTGAGTGAAAATTTCTAGCTCTAATGATAAAACCGTCGGCTACTGCAAAGCGGATAATTTCATGTTGGTAATTTCATGTAGGCATTTCATTTTGCAGTCTAATTTGTCACGTCGTACAAGGGTATGATTAAATGGCACATTAGTCTTGCAAAGTTGCCTAAAATATAGGAACAATGTCAAGTTACGATCGTATAGGATTGAATAGCAGCATATTACTTGACAACCTATTTTTAACACGCTTTTATTAGCTTGGGTTGTATGTATGTATGTATGTAACTACTTAACGGAATCTTTGACGTAAGAGTGTGGGGCGCTTTTCGAAAACTGATAAATGGAGCACCCCACCCTTTTTTCACAACTATACTATTTACTATTCCTTAATTGATACCTAGATTGAAAATTATTTTCCACTTTTTAGTTGATTTTATCATAAAAGTGTGTTTTTTAGTTTTTTAAACTACATTTATTAAGTTTGATTAAAATACTGGTTGTCAGTGTATTTTGATCTGGAAACCTATCCATGTTCGGCTGCATAAGTTTATGCATGTTCGGCTGCTATTATTATTTTAATATTAACATGTTGCATATTGTATTTAAAAACATTATGAAGCATTAAAATTATTACAGCAACAGTTCTCTTTGATTAAGAGAAAAAATAATCATTATATATTGATATTGATGATAGATACTATGTGGTATATAAAATAACTTAAAAGTACCCACGTTCGTTATCCGCAAAACAAATACCGTAAAATACCAATGAACATCACCTAATGAAATACTAAATAAATGGGTGAAATCCTCTTTGTGGAAAGTACAAAAATAAATATTTTTATTCAGTAAAGCCGGCAGCAAACGCGGAAACGAGTCATAAATAAGAAAAGAGCTTGTATTTTTAGTCCGTACATGTATGTAATTGAAACGGATTGCGTCTTAATACTCTTGGTATATTAAATTTCCTTTGTATTTGCCGTGTGTAAATACGGTGTAATGTGATCAAATGGGTGCTTTGCGTCCGTAATGAACTGTTTTAATTATTTTATTAAATTGAAAACTTTGGCGTTCATACCCAAGTAATTGTATAATGGAGTTAACTGATTTACCTTCTAATGGATCTAATATTGCTCAAGCTTAGTACGAGTAAATTGACATTTCAATTTAGTGTTCGATTTTAATTAAGTTAAACTGTTCTCATTTTACGTAATAATTTCCCTGATAAATTTTATATATATTTTCAGTGAAATTACACGTTATTTTCAGTAAAATATCGCTAACAAAATTAATATATATTAACATGTTACCGCCCATCTTGGTGGTCACCTGTAAAATTGAATATTTTTGAGCTGATAGTATGAAAACATGATTTTTACAAAGTATTGCGGATGATTCGCAATGGGTAAACTACATATTAATGCCAATAATATTGTTTATGTATGTGCTTAGATGGAACTTTTGACAGCTGGAACTGGATGGAAAAACGAAAAAAACGTATTAAATAAAGTTCTTATATAAACACTTGTTGATTGATAAACGATGTGGAATCTAGAGCGTAGCGAAAAAATTCCAAGTCTATGATCTAGATGAAAGTTTTTCTTTTGAAATACTTTGTATACTTATGTTAATACTTAGTTATCTTAGTTTTATGAATTTTATGAATTTGAGCAAAGCTATACTAATATTATTTGAGAAAAGCTAATTTGCCGCTACAAAGTCAACGTGTCTATGTAGTAGATAACCCCGAAACATACTTAATATCTACAACTCAAATGAAACGTCTGGAATCCATGTAAACAGAAGGTTGCGATCGAAGTTGCAAGTAGCAGTGTGAATAAAATTTAATTCTGTATTACTTATTTCGCCTTTGTTTTACCCTTTGCTACCAATACAAAAATTCACAACTTCTTTTAACTCATCGAGAATTTCATTTTAAAACGCTGAGCAACGTCTGTGTACAAACACTCGAATTCATCGACTGTAATGTTTATTAAATTTTATTTAAGTTCAAGCCAATATTAGAGCACTATACAAAAAAATAAATAAGTTCAAGCAATAGATTTTTTGTTAAAAAATCGTCATTTATAATAATAGCTCTCATTCGGTTGCTGACATTATAACAATATCGTACTACTTGGGCGATATTTTTGTTTAAATAGTATGTTATGATAAAATATAAAAAATATCACTTGTATTATAGAGTTTCTTTCAGCGTACTTTTTATTTATAATATTATCTAGAGATCTGAGACTGAATGCCCAAAAATTATGTGAAGTATACTTTTTACTGGATTACCAATCGAAAAGATTAATAGAGATAAAGATTAATAAAGATTTTCTATTCAAGGACTTTGGCTACAGAAAAAGTACAAAACTGAGTCGGTTAATTATGACTTACGCTAATTAAGCTCTGAATACGCTAAAATTTCATTTCATTGCTATAGTCCAGAAGTCTTTTTTGTAAAACGGTTCTGTCGACGAAATTAAAGGCCGACCAAATTGGTTTGAGGCTTTGATTACAGTGGACTTTGTTGAAATCGTTAGCTCTACCTAATTAGGCAAAGATTTTAACAAATATGTGTATAATAATACCTGTTACATTGAAAAACCGGCATTGATATCCTCGGCTCGTACCTTTAGTTTTTGCAGTAATTAGAAATCAAATAACATGGTTCACAGCGAAGGTTGCGAAACACAGCGAAATATTGTGAAGACTTTCCTCGCGAAGTTTTCCTTTTAATGTTAGTTTACTTAACTATTGTTTCACGGTGGTAGAACCCTTTGTGGTTCGACTCCGGCGGCACCACCGCCACACCTATTTCTACCTAATAACAGCAGTGTTAAGCGCTGCTGTGTTCCGGTTTGAAGGGTGTGGTAAGGGAGACAGACTTTTCCGAGGCGTTCCAGCTTAGTCCTCAGGGGTAGCGGCGCATCTGTGGCCGACCTCAGGTAGGAATATTTAATCCTATCTGGGATTGATTACAGATGTCCATGGGCGGCAGTAGCCACTTACCATCAGGGGAACTGCATGCTCGTCTGCTACTCTTATATTATAAAAAAAAATCCATTTGCGGAAGAGACCCCTATAGAGAAACGAGTCAATAATTTCTGAAGATGTGTATTTACCTTCTAACATATACATTTAAGATAGTTGAATATCTCAGAATACATAGCAACACAACTTGCGAGCTCAATTCCGTCCCCTTGTGGCGGACAAGTGAAGCTGACGAACATAATGATAATGGGAGGACCTTGTTTACCTTTTGTACGTACGTGACGTATTAAGACTCATTTTTAGGGCCATTCGTGGCTTCCAAATTAGGAAAAATGTTCTTTACATGGATAATAACTTGTTTAGTTGACACGTTCCTTTGAAACATTCTAGATTTACCCTTTTCGCTCTTTTTGGCAGTCATTGTTAGATTTTTATTAAGTACAGAAAACTGTCAACACCCATTTTGTCTATTTTAATATCGCAAACTATAAAAATAGCTAAAGTCTGTTACGAGCGAATAGTTTTCTAATTTCAATTAGAATGTATATACCCGTTTTATACAGTATGTAAGGCTTTATATCATGACTATAGTAAAGTGGATATAACGGCATTTACTAGTTTGAAGTTTGAGATTCCACTCACACTGTATATACGTGTGAAATCAGATTCAATGTTGTAATATATTCAAATTCAGATCAAAGTAAAATATAGACTACATACTCTAAAAAGCAATGATAGTATTCCAAATTTTGACGATTTATATAAAAGTTATAGTTATACAGTAATTATGAAAACGTATAATGTAAATAAATCATGCAATTAATGTTCAGTACAAAACAGAACTCCGGAAGGATCGTTATGTTATTTTACAATTTTTAACACTTGAAAAAAATACCATCGTGTGTTGCTGAGTGAATAAATATAATTCAAAATTACATAAAAAGAATATTCACTAAATGAATCACTATTATATTCACGAATCAGGGTTCAGTTTAATTTATTAGTCAAGTAAAATGAATATTGCCATGTCTCAGAAGGCGTTGTCTCCTTTTTTTGGTCTGTGGCAAGAGATGAACGCAGCAGCGATTTGAATATTCAGTAAGTATTCACTGTAATTGTTCGCAGGATGGGAAATGTAAGAAGCTTAAGAAAATACTCAAGACTTGCGTCATGCGTGAGAATTCCTTTTGCGTTTAATTCCAATTTATTCCGTTAATACCGTTTCAAAACAAAGGAATCTATTATTTGGTATTTGATTTATGTTCGGGGTTAAAATAACGAAAATAATAAAAAGTAGTACTTATTTAACAGAGTAATTAAATAATAAACGTTTGTGTTTGGCCTGTATCACATGGTTAGATTAAGAAAAACAAAATTTTAACAAAAAAATAAAACGTCGGCGCTCATATTGGACCCGCCGTTTACGTCGTTATCCAACGAAATATATTAAGCGCCGGCTTCAGAATTATGTATTAAACCAACATTTATTTGAATTATTTTTTACTTTATGGTGACATAGAAGTCGGATTTATTTCTTTGTTAAAATTTTTATTCTACAACTCCTCTGAAATTGACAGGAAAAGAAATTCGCGGATGAGATTGAAAGAACATTTTGAATCATGTCGATCGGTCGCAGCATCGCGAAATAAACGCTGAACATACATAAAAAATATATACGTTTGGAAAGTCGGTTAAAAATACTAAAGTTTTATGGGTTTTTGACAAAATCTTTAGAATAAGGTTGAGTGGGTTTCTTTTAAAACTAATTCTTTTATTTGAATAAAATTTTGTTGAAATTTGACGTTGAAATATAGACCAAAACAAAATCAAAGTCGTTGGACTGGAAATATCAAGCGCTATTTGTCAGCGGCTGCGAACGAAAACAGATTGACTGTCATTCGCAAATTCTCAAAAAGCACTCCCAGTAACTGATGATAGATGCTATCTAATATCCCAACAATATTTCTTACGTTATCATCATCATCTATTACTATCAATGCTGGGTTAGGCGTGTTAGGACCTTCTAGAATTTGAGGGTTTCGTTTAGACGAAGGGTTTAGATATAGATTGTAGTCAAGGTTGCATAAGTGCGAATTGCTAGACTTACACATATTTTGAGAAATTTATGGGGAATTTTCAAGGTTTTAGTTATATTTCCTCATGTTGTTTCGTTTATCGTCAAATGATCAAAATTAACTCTTTATTTTTAAACTTTAACACCGCATGGGATCCCATTTATGTTTAAGGGAATATTCAATGAATTTTCATTTGAAAACTTGCCAATTATTGCCATCTATGTTTTAAGGCTTTTTATAGTAGCACTTATGTCTGTGTGACTGTCGCATAGGTGCCATATGTATCTTAAATGGGCTATTTTCTCTTGACGCGGATGTTTTATCTAATCGAACGCACACGGTTCGCAATAATTCTTGTGCGAGTGTGCGGCATATCCACGCGCAACAGGAATAGCGCTTGTATTTTTCGCACCTGCATGCGCATGGTTTACATGAAACATGTTATGAAACGATACTATGCAAGTAGCACGCATGCATGTCCGGCCCGCTCGCGGTTACAAGCCCGCATGATAGGAAAAAGGGTCTTATACACGAAAATGCTACAAATGAGTAATGTGACAAATGGTTGATACAACTTTGTTAGTCCTTTCTATATGAATGATGAGTTATGAAACAAACACACAAGTCAGAGGCAGGTAATTCAGTGCCACTGCTCATCGGCGAACAAAAATTAATTGAGACGCTTTTGTCATTCCGTTTCGAAATGTTTTACGGTTTTATATTTTTAGCGGGACGATATGATTGTAGCACGTTAGGTAAAACAAATGAAAACGAAGGAAATAAAAGGAACAAATGAATAAGTTGTCAACAATTCTTAATAAATATAGTTTAAAAAACTAAAAAACACGCTTTTATGTTAAAATCAACTAAAAAGCAAAAAATAATCTTCAATCTAGGAATCAATTAAGGAACAGTAAATAGTATCATTGTGGAAAAAGTGTGGGGTGCTCCATTTATCAGGTTCGAAAAGCGCCCCACACTTTTTCCACAATTATACTATTTACTGTTCCTTAATTGATTCCTAGATTGAAGATTATTTTTTGCTTTTTAGTTGATTTTAACATAAAAGCGTGTTTTTTAGTTTTTTAAACTATATTTATTTTATTATTTTTAGTATTTGTTGTTATAGCGACCACCATCATGCATCGTTTGTAAAAAAATCAAGTGTCTATCTATTACGGTTTAAGAGATAAAGCCCTGTGACTCAAGAACAGACAGCGGAGGGTTTCGTTTTATCCTTTGAGTACGGAATCCTAAAAATCATTCTACAAGATGGCATTATAGATATGTTTCAGTACATTTGAGTTATAGGGAAATAATATTATTATTTTCCAAAGCTAAAAATCAATCTAGTAACTTTGCCTGAACGCTCTATAAGGCGCTTTCTCTCGCCTCGAAAATCGTTAATCCTGAGGATATTGATAAAGACAATGGTACAAAATTATTAAAATCGTGTATTTTCATCGGTCCTCAATAAATCTACAAAGTTTGAACGAAATCTGGCCGTTTAAAGTGGGTCAAAATCGCGCCCAAAGAAGTCGGTTACAAACATACAAACATACAGGTGAAGCTAATAAAAAGCGTGTAAAAAGAACAATATTTATCGTATTTATTTTTGGATAAGAGTTTGGGTTTCAAAAAATAAAAGTTTAAGCTTGTTTCGAATATCTTTCAACGAATATCTTTTTCTTTTGCTTCTGACATTTTTGCGAAACAAGGAGGAAAGACTATAAATATAATATAATACCGCAGCAAGTATAAATACCCTTAATATGAGAATATTGGTCTTAGGAATGGTTTTCGTTTCTGCCGGAATCTTATTTTCGGTATTACAAGTAACCTTTGTTAACTCTCGTAAATTTATCTCAATTTGTGTGAAATCTGTTCGATACTATCCAAGAATAGCCCGTATACAAAGGCAAATAAAAATAGATTATCGTATGGTATCACAAAAATATGAGTTTAGAAAAGAATATTGTAGTTATTTTTAACTGACACACTTTATTAATTTGTAAGGATAGTCGAAGCCGAATGTAAACCTATATTTATTCTATTAATTTTTAGTATTTGTTGTTACAGCGACCACCATTATGCGTCGTTTGTAAAAAATCAAGTGTCTATCTATTACGGTTTAAAAGATAAAGCCTAGTACGGAATCCTAAAAATCATCATCAAAATCAAATTACAAAGATTTCGACCACCTTTAATAATGAAATAATCAATTGATTGCATATATATTATTTTTGGATTATCAAAAAGACTTATCTATAATAGTTATAGCAAAAAATTAAAGCTCAATTTCAAAGCGTGTTGAAAATAATGTAATGAATTCGTCATTGAATTAATACGTGTGTTGCTTCTCAGACCATTATATAATCATGGCAGGGACATGGGTTCCTATAAGGAAATGTGGAAGCTTTTACACAATTTCCATGTCGATTTCATCAATTGGGCATCGGCGACCAGAATACGAGATGAAGTAATGCGCTCAATCGAATGGAACGGAATCGTATCACGATCTTTCATGATACATACTACGAGTATGACTTATTACTTCGAAAAGTTGGATTTTTCTTCGAAGTTGAATTTTTCTTGAAGTACTTGATAAGTACTGTTTACATAGCTTTTTGTTTGTTTGTATTTTTTATAGAATATTGAAGTAGCAGACGAGCGTGTAATCCACCAGATGCTAAGTAGTTACTGCCACCCATGGTCATCGGAAAAGTATCCTGCAAACCAGAACGCAACATTGTTTAACGCTGCTGTTAAATGTATTAAACGTTACAATTTTTACATTAGTAAGTAGGTAAATATAAAAAATTGAGATCTGCGCAAAATCAATGAAGTAAAAGAGGTTACTAGATTATTCTCGTAATGATCGAGCTTTAAAACATTGATGGTTCAGTAGATAAAAATGTAATGGAATATAAAGTGAACTAGAGTGCATAATCTTGATCGCCGGCCCTGAACACGCCATTAAAAATAGGAAGGATAAAACGCGATCATTAATTTGCTAATGGATGTCAAATAAAATATCCACAATGCTACTGATAATAATACATTTAAAAGTAATATATTTATTCAAAGAAGAAGTGATAGTTTAGTGATTAAGAAGCAGTAGTCTGTTGATTATTAAAATCTAGCGTCTCCATCGTAGGATTTGAGGTTCGAATCCTAAACAATGAAAAGTTATGTATGTAACACATATTCAATATCACTTCTTATAACGGTGAAAAAAACAATTGTGAGATAACCTATACGCCTGAATTATTTATAAAAAAGTTCTTTATAAAGCCTGGTAGGCTTCGTAATCTAGTCTAATCCTGCTTACTCTAAGAAAATACCCATGTCCAGGAGTGAGACAGTAATGGGTTGCAGCAAAACCTAATTTACTCAGAAAAAAGCTCTAGTAATCAGAAAAATAGAGCAGCGTGGTATTTTGGTAACTAATCTTCAGCAGGATTGAATTATACCAAAGGATCGCTCTGACTCACTGACTGATTGAAATAATCTTATGAGTATTTTAATTTACAGGTATAATTTCAACATATAAATATACCTTAGAAACTTCCTATTCATATTCATATTATCAATTGTGGGATGCAATAATTGTAAAAAATAACACTATCACGTTGGAAGTGCGGAAGAAAATAATAATCTGGCGATATATAAAACTTTGTAATTAAATCTAGGTATTTAACGAACTTCTTCAGTGGAGTATTCTTTACGTTGTCAATTTTGGGATACGATTATAGTAAAACAATTCACTATTGTGGTTAGGAAAAGTATTTATTGTTCCGTAAAAAGGTTAATGAGTTCTTATCCAATTCAGCTTTGACGAAACACGAAAAGAATATATTTAAGGCCACGTCGCTGAAAATAGCCATTGATTGTATTTGGGAGGTCGGACCGTCCTTAGCAACCTACATTATATAACTACTTGTAACTATGCCTACCAGTAGGACTACCATGAGTTTACAAAAGTATTACTCGCTAGCGACTGCGTAAAATAAATGTATGAAAAATTGTACAGCGCCTCTGGTGGTTACTCGTAGAACTAAATTCCGTAGTGTGAGCCACTCGTAACGTAAAAAACCTATCGAAATCAAATTGCTAGCGAATGTCATTATGATCTATTGCCATACAAATTAGGTCCCATGCATAGATATATTATACTAATAGATTGGCAATCCGAAAGAGTCAGAGCATAGTATACGTGTGTGTTAGAGCGAGATAGACAGGCGAGGCCATTCACGTATAGGCAGTCAGCCCAAGTCAGCCTGACGTTTATTATTGTAAAACTAAATCGCGCTTATTTTTCAATATTATTAATCAAAAACAGTTAAAACAGTGCTTACTAAAAGTGTTTGGCCATGGTTACGTGTGCTGTACCTGGATGTAACTCATCCAAGAAAGAAAACCCACAAAAATACTCATTTCACATGTAAGTACTACATTAATTGTTTAGCTGTTTAAAGGCAATATTTTACACTTATTACGAAAGTGTTATATACCAAAAGATAGGAATAATCTTCGAAATTACCACATAAACACTAGAAATGCACAGAAATGCAAATAAAAAAATTAATAAATACGTGAATAGTTGCTATTTCTTATCAAATTTTTGGTGTTGCGTATTGACAATATCGATAAAAAAAATTATCGATATTTCTAATTCTAAAATATATAGTTTAAATAGGTTGCGTGCAACTTATATAAAATCTTATCCGGCCTCACCTTTTTTTTTATTGTTGGATTAATATTTTTTGGGCGATTTTATCTATGTAAATTTTGATAAAGTCTTGTTAAACTTATTTTTATTTTTTTTTCATAGGCCAATCTATACTTACATTATAAAGAGGTAAAGTTTGTTATTTTGTTTGTTTGTTTGTAAGGGCTAATTTTCGGAAATACTGAACCGATCATGAATTTTCTTTCACAATCAGAAAATAACACTATTCAGGAGTGCTATAGGCTATATTTTATTACGATTGAACAAAAAGTCACAGGAAAATAAATATATACATCAAGTCAGCGGAAATTGGGAAAGATATGATACTTTACCGGCGTGCGCTGACTAAACTGTTCGGTATAGACGAACATGATGTTCATTAAATATTAATCCTATTGCATCGTTAAAATTCTTTAGGGTATACATTTTCAGAAGTATGGTAGGTTATTTTTTTTAAAAGCGGGCATTATTTATGCCCGTATGTATTTTTGAAATACATAGGATAACATGTATAGTTATTGGCTACTTACGCGAATGTAGACTTTAAATTCGTTTTAAATGTATACCGGGTGAATCGCTATTTTTATAGCTTCGAATTTGATCATGAAGGCCCATTTGACAAATTTACCCTAATTGTTTTTGTGAATGTTAATAATAATACCTTTTTTATTAATTGTTTATTTATTTTATAATAAATATTTATAATAAAATATTTCTTGCAGGTTGTATTAAAACCAATACGTAAAGTATCGTCATATGTTTATAGAAATATATCTCCAGTGCCCTGTACTTCTGCAGGTAATGTTACTGATTTGGACAATTCTCCGAGGAAGAAGATATTGAAGCGTTTAGAAGACGCTTAAATAGTAAACAATAAATAAAAAATAAAAAATAAAAAAATCTTATGAGTAACGTTCATAGTTTTTTTAACTCCCTTACACCTGCCAAAAGGTATGAAAACTCCATAAACTGCATCAATTTACAATACAGGTAGCAAGTAACTACTACAATTTGTTTCATAGCTACATAACTGCGCGCATTGATGTTTTTCTTTTTTTTATTTATTGGCGGTCTTCACCAGCATAATTAATCTTTAGCGATTGTATCCTCTTTAAGTCACTGACTGAACAAACTGATAAATAAATTTGTTATTGATATCTTTATTTAATCTATATCGATACATTATTAGCAGTAACACTAGCGATGCACACTTTGGCATTTCACACACACATAAATAATCAGTTTTTAGTCTCGCTTGACGTTTCATATTGCCAATCTACCCTACGTCAGTAGGATAATATATCTATGGTCCCATGAGTCATTAATTTGACAGACGTTGTCAAGAAATACCGTAACGATAGTAGTTATGTTATTCACTAGCAAAATGACAATAGTTTTCTATTTACAATTTCTATAGTGGCGTTTCTATGCCAACTCATGGTAGTGCTACAGTTGTACCCTTACAGTTTTGTATGTACCTAATTAAACTTCCAGAGTGTGTTTGTACTTATATCTATTTGTGGTTTATTAAATAGTGTGCTAGTTGCTAATTCTGCATTGTAACAGCAGTTTAGTACTGCTTATTTTAGCATGTTGCAGCTCGCAGAGGGTTCTGGCTTCGGTCTCCGGCTAGACATTCTAATTAATAGTTAAGCTTCATGTTTCGGACAAGTGTTTTGTTGTTTTTGGGTGCATTCAAGCCACCTAAGACATAATTACCTAATTCTAGTGTGTCGCTAGCATTCAAGTGCTTTAAATTTAGAATAGAATATTTATATACTTAGTTTGAATTATGTTCTATTAGTATTCCGGTTATATCTGCATCATTCCGTATTCGGGCCCTCTACTGACTAATTGAATCATCATGGAAATTGTGTCAGACTCCCTATAAATTCTGGAAACTTCTGAGAAGTAACTCACGCGATCTCAAGAATAAATTATGTAATAAACCTTCGTTTATCGATTTGAAGGAAGTTACTGAGATTAATAATCTGCTGGTTTTTAGCAGCAAAGTTTGTGCTCTGTTTTATTCTGATCTGTGTAGAAATGTAATTTTAGACTTCAATTTATTTTATACACTTTCTCAGGTCATTCTATACTTTCGGTAAAGTTGCACTATTTACAGTTGGCTATGACTGTCCTTGCATAGTAATCGTGATAACTTAACAAAATAATGCTTTTGTAAAAAATCCTGTGATAAAATACTTTAAAAGTTTTTTTTATAACATAGGAGTAGCAGACGAGCATGCAGTCCATCTGATGGTAAATGGCTACTGCCGCCCATGGACATCTGTAATCAACCCCAGATAGGATTAGATATTCCTACCTGAGGTTGGCCACAGATGCGCCGGTACTCCTGAGGACTAAGTTGGAACGCCTCGGAAAAGTCTGTCTCCCTTACCACACCCTTCAAAACGGAACACAGCAGCGCCTAACACTGCTGTTATTAGGTAGAAATAGGTGTGGCGGTGGTGCCGCCGGAGTCGAACCACAAAAGGTTCTACCACCTAAAATTTGCTATTGTGGATATAATATGCATAGTATTTTTTAATTTACAGGAGTAGCAGACAAGCATGCAGTTCAATTGATTGTAATTGAATTCTGCCGCTCATCTGTAATCAACGACAGTTAAATTAAAGCCCTACCCGAGGTCGGCCACAGATGCGTTGCTACCCTTAAGGACTAAGTTGGAACGCCTCGGATAAGTATACCTTAAAGTTGTTATCGCCAAGTATAATCAAATCAGCCTTGTTTATCCTAACCGTGTTAGTGTTTTTTTTTTTTTTGGTTAACGAGGGGGGAGGTCCCCGGTGCCGTGGGAGCGACACAGGGTTATGTGGGACTCTTATCGCACTAAAACCCCCCCCGGTGGCCGTCCTCAGCGCTGCGTAGAGGACACACATACCGCCGTTCTTCCTGGGGTCGCTGGCCGGGTGGTTTGAGCTCCCACTCTTGCCGTCCGCAACACCGGAAGCCCCCTTTTAGTCGCCTCTTACGACAGCCAGAGGATACCGTAGCCCTATTCTGGTCCCGGAACTACAGGGACATGTTTATCCTAACCTAACACATCGTTTGTGATATGCTTGTTACTGCTATGGGAAAATATAAGTACCTGCATCACACTAAACGACTTAGAACGTGAGTGCAACATAAATTATTACGAGCACTTCACCATGCTTTTGTTGCCTTTGAAGCCTTTGAAAGATATGCCCGGAAACACATTAAGTGTTTAATGCTCTGCGAAGCAATAGAGAGATACTTATGTAAGTGGAAAAGAGAACTAGTTTTGTCATAAAATAAAAAGCGGCATATGTCCAGGAATAGGTTATACCTATGACCTAATACTTATGACCACGTACGTGGAATTCATCATCATCACTTCAGCCTTTATTATTCCACTGCTGGACATAGGCCTCCCCTAAGTTGTGCCACAACACTCGGTCCTCCGCTGCTCTCAACCAGCAACTACCACCAGCCCTCTTAAGGTCGTCGGTCTAGCGTGCCGTAGGGCGTCCTACACTCCGTCTGCCGATTTGTGGTCGCCATTCGAGAACTCGCCTGCCTCATCGGCCATCGGTTCTGCGACACATGTGACCAGCCCACTGCCACTTCAGCTTGCTAAAGCTATGTGAGTTACTCCTGTGCAATGCCGGATCTCCGTATTGCCGGATGGACGTGGAATTATAGATGATGAATGATGATATATTGTAAGGGTGTTCATCCTACGTAGCGGTCATTACTGTCTATGTTCATACATTAGTCTGTAACGTATTCCGAGCTGATGTATTCGGAACTAGAATACTCGTACAGTACATATTTCTACATAAAATCGATTACAGTGGTAAGGTAATTTTGTATTGTATAGTTTGGGCGATAATACAGGTAAATTTATATTGGAATGGTGGTGATAGTCGCCTACGAAAGACGGCAACAAATCGCGACTATCGAAATGAAGTGGCGCTCGTGTATAAGCTTCCTTAGAGCTTTTCATAGAACTTGTTTCGCTTAATTCTTGAGTGCTCCGTTCTTATTTGTTCATTTTATAATTAATGAAGACTCCTACTAGGAAATAAAGACGCCAGTATTTTGTATAATGCCATTTTAGAGACGCTTATTAAAAAGGTATTTTGGCCACTTTATTATTTGGAAAGTAAAGAGGGAAATGAAATGGAAAATTTAGCTGGCAATTCTAAATATGACAGCCCTGAGCCATATTTTATAACTATTAAACAAAAAATGAACTCTATGTTGGTCCGCCATCTTGGGGCATCCGCCATTTTGGATTTATAATGAAGTCATTAGGTTAATCGTGCACTCTCATCTGAACTAAATATGTATGTAAAAATTCTGATCAATTATATGGGGTTAACTAGCTTAAAATTCATTTCAGACTCTCACATACGAACTAACAGGGCACGTTGAATAAAAGCTTTTCATTAGTCAAATTGGGTCGGATAAAGGCCAGCTGCCATACAATATTTTACGGGACATATTCAATTATTCTCGTTTCTGGCGACTAGATCGAATTAGTCATGTAATGCAGTGACGTAATGATATCAATGCATTATGCATTTACTTCGTTAGACATTTGTATTTCTAAATGATTTTTATATCACTTGGTTTTGGTAAGCGTAGCTCGTAACTTTTTCTTATGTCGTATTTCCTATGTTTCAAAATTTGAATGTGGTAGAACACTATTCTATGGCGAATGATACATACCGCTGCTAGTGACTTTTTACTTCAACCATCATTAAATCCAAGCATAGTTTTTTAACAATTTGCAGCGCTTTTTAGACACACATTTGTTTTTTACGCTCGAAGCTGACGCTTGCAGAGCAGAGGCAATTTGCTTTGAGCGTTGCGGCTCGTGGCCTTCGGGTTAGTGGTTAAACTACGAAGGTTTGTAGCGTTCTAGTGTGATATGTGTAGAAAGTCTGAAGTATTCATGTATGGAGTTCCAATCCATATTGGAACCTATGTCTTAGGGACAATAAGACGTTGTTGGTTGAACTTAGGCAGCATTTTTGACCTACTAAGGTTAGTCAAAGTATTATTCAGTAGCCAGTAAACATTTCAAATGTTAGTTAGGATATCTTTAAAAAAAGTTTTATTTTAACTTTGGTCAAAATGTCAGAAATAAGGCAGATAAATGAAAAATGTAGTTTTATGTATTTCTTTAAATGACTATTTCTATATAGCACAGCTTTGTTAAAATAAAATACGAAAACATTTATTTCACATGCTCTTGCAGTAAGCGTATCATTGCGAAGACGGAGGAGCTTTAAGCTCTGAAGTTCAAAAAGGAAACAAGTCTCTCGCAATTTGTAGACTGTGTAGCGAGCTACTGAACAAATGTAGAGTTATTGTAACGTTGAGGTCAACGCTCTAACAGTTTTCTCTTATATTTAGCATTGAAATTGAACCTTTTAAGGTTAATTTCTTATAAATTATAAATCTTTAAAATTAAATATTTAATAAACTTTAAGTATTGTGTCTGTTTCTTGAGTATAATATTTACTTACATTGAAAAATAAATATATTTTTTGCGTTTGTGTATTGATTTGAATATTACACTTGAAATCATAGATTAGTATCTCACCGCCTTCTAATTGAAGGAAGTCACAAATGGCAAAATGGCTGACTGTTTTTCTATAACGTCTCCGAATGTCATGGTGTAATTTACGCGGAACAATGCCGGCATGTGCAGTAAAGTGGTGCAAAAACAATACGAAATCGAAGAAACAGTGCGGAGAAATGTCTTTTCATCGAAAATGCTCCAAAAACCACATTTTTTAATATTTTTCAAACACGAAAATAGCTGACAATGACCATTTCAATTATCAAAACTGGTTACATTTTCTTGTTAGGAGTGAGTATTCTTTACTAATCTATGCTTGAAATATGTCAACATACAAAAATTTGTAACAAAGTAACAAACTTTCCCTGATCAAATATATAATAAAAATGAACCTTCTCCAAGTAATACGGATAGTTTTGTTTTATAGTTCTGGTAGATTAATTTATGTTTTTTTAAATACAATGTGATTTTTCAAAAAATATGATGTATTTTTATTTGCTGTTAAAACACTGTATTCGATATTTATGATTCACTGTATTTTCATGCTGATCTACTGTAATTTTTTAATCAGTGCATTTTACAAATCCGACCTGGCAAAACTGACTTCACATCTTACTCGAATCTATGCAGATTAATAAACATAGTATCAAACTGTCCAAAACCGAAAATGGGTATTACTACTTAGACCCAAATTAGACTTAATGAGATGTGTAGATTATAGGATTACAAGCGGTCGCCTTGTAAGTGGATTACAAGTTTCAGGTGTAACACGACCATTCCAGGATTAATCCCTGTAACCGTATTTGCAAGTGAAATTGATATTTGTCTCATAATTTTGAGTTTCTTTCGTCTGATATGATGTGAAAAACTGTGCTTCTTTTTGCGTGTTTGTTAGTTTATTTGTGTGTTTGTTTGTCGGTTCTTTCAAGAATGGAATAAATAAGGGGTGACTACGTTTACTATATCCAAGATGTTATTTAATATTAAGACTCTGTGCGGTCTACAAATTGCAAAATTATTTAGTTGCCCCCGTACTCCAGGATTTTCGGTCATGAAAAAAATCATGAAGTTCAAATAATGTTCCATAATTTATATAATTGTCAACAGTCCCTAGATTTTGCCTTTAATATAAATATTATGTACCTACCTGTTTCTAGCTTTTGAATTCTTTACAGGAAACTAGCGTCCATATACTTTAGGAAGACGACGAAAAAACATGAACAATAGTTTTTTTTTTAATTTTTCTTATTAATCTAGAGTTATGAGTAGGTACACAATAGCACTCCCTACTTTAGTTAAGATTAGAGCTAACTAATTCGATGTACGATACCAAGCCGTCATTTAGCGCTGGAACGCCGAGCCGGCACGTTAATGGGAGTTAATGAGATGAGTAGATTAACCTATCACATATGAGTAGATAAGTGGATCGTATGTGTTCGTGGAAGTGACTGCGAGTTACGTTAATTAAAAGGTGTAAATTATGGAGTATTCGAATATTCGGATATTCTGGGGTTAGTGCGGTAAAAGTCACACATAACCCGACGTCACTCCCACGGCGTCGGGTACATTTTAGGTTAAGTTTAAGGTTTCGTCCTCTTCAACAAAAAAAGGGGTCAACAAGACGGACAGCAGAGTAGTTTAGCTTAGTAGTTTAGTAGCGATTATCTTCACCGGTCGTTAGCGACTGATGGCGACCATTGTATCGCTTTTGTATCAGCTTACTGTCACTAGTACTCGTATGTTACCTCCCTGATATATTTAATCACTTTAATATGCTGCTATTATATATTATATAAAATTTAGAAGTAGGTACTTTGTAGAGATCTATGTATATGTTTTGTATTTTAAAGCAATATTCCACATCAACTTATATTACGTATTGTAATGAATATTATGGGCCAATAGAGAAAATACAGATCCACAATAAAGTTTTACCGGCATTTAAAGTAAGTTCTAATCGTTAACCGTTTACTAGAGGTCTGAAAAATTATAAAATGAACACGGTAACTGGAGCAAGACAAACTGATTTCATCTTAACAGAGAGCCGACCCAAACTTTGTATCCTTTGAAAATCTTTGAAAATAAATTTATTACCCAATTACGACTCCCAGTTAAGTTTGACAGAGGTGATTTCAATAAAGGTAATTTTGTAATGTACTGAAATTCGGATAACTCTGTAGTTTGTGTAGAGCCTTACCGAATCAGAAAGTACAGAGTCGTCGGATAAGCAAGGTCGGGCGCGGACTTAAGTGGATGGGTGACCATTAGTAGAAAAACTGTATGCGCCTTGTTTCAGAGAGCACGTTTAGCCATTGGAACTGAATGTTATTATGGAACAGTAGTCATTAAACTTTGTCGGAGATAATTATAATAACGCAGTCTGAAAATATGCAACACTAGTTGCTCACTAACTTACCTCCACTAATCCTCATTAAAGTACCGTAGTAATGATTCCTCAAATTTCAAACAGTGTGAAGAGGCCGGTATCCAGTGAACCAAAAATGATTACGTCCAATTTCTTAAGAGTAATTAACTCGGGAGCAATCATCCCTAATATTATATTGAAAACTTCCCGGAACGAAACTAAGTTATTGAACAAGTTGCTAAACAAAGACTTCCTTTATTGCGGTGTCATAACGTTTGAGCAAATTGTTTCTTATTTGTTATTTGAACAGCTCACAATTTATCGTAAGCACATAATATCTACTATCTAGGTGAAGGTGGTAGAACGCTTTGTGGTTCGTTCGAGGACACCACCGCCTATTATTTCTGAATAATAACAGCAGTGTTAAGCTTCGCTGTGTGCTGGTTTGAAGGGTGTGGTAAGGGCAGGGCCGGATTTAAGGGAGGGCAACCGGGACAGCAGCCTCGGGGCCTCCACAAAAGAGGGGCCCCCACAATAGAGACGTCAGATTTTTTTTTCCGACTAGTAAACACTAGTAAAAAAATATCTTTCCCTTTGATATTTTTTTTCGCTGTTTTACCTTTATCTACAGTACTTTTGTACAAACATGAATACTAGAAGAATCTACCTGCGTTTCACACTAAAATATTTATTGAAAAAGTCAACTGAAAAAATTGTTCATTTTATTCGGAAAATAATTTGGGGCCAGGGGGCCTCCACTCCTTTGTTGCCCCAAGGCCTCTAGACCTCTAAACCCGGCCCTGGGTAAGGGAGTATCCGAGGCGTTCCAACTTACTCCTCCGAGATAGCAACGCGTCTGTGGCCAACCTCCAGGTGAGAATCTAATTTTATCCGAGGTAGATGGGTGATAGTAGCCACTTACTATCAGGTGGACTGCATGCTTATTTCCTACTTCAATGTTATGAAAAAATCTTTCATAACAATAATGTCCTTTAGCATGAATAGCTATGTAGCTTGAGTCGAAACTTGTGTTTCAACATATAAAAATCAGGAACATAAGACTAAACGATTAAATTATAAATTAATTCACAATCTTGGAAAATTTAATTACAACAAATGAACATGCTTTAGCAAAGATTTTCTTAACAAAACATTCATAGGTATAACTTTTGTTTGAAGGAGGTTATTTAAGAAATGGCTATTAAGGAAATTGAGGAAAACGGAGCGAAATTTAATATTTACCTTTTTGTACTATGAAGTATACTTGGTTTCAATAAAGAATTCAATTGAAAATGACTGCGTTTATTACCAGACTGCATTGTTGACAAGTTTGTAACTTTTTATTTTACCATATCTGTCACATCACTAGACGGATTTCTTTTGTAAGTGAAGTGAAAAATATATTTTTAACACTGCAATATCTGTAGTACTAGTAACATACCAGGTTCATTATGAGGATTCAAAAATGATATGAAACGCTTTTTTATGCGAAATTTTTTTAACTGACATTTTTGCTCTCACTTTTTTCAATAATGAAGGAATGAGAGGTAATGAGAGATGCTATTTTGGATTACATTTTTATTGAAGCAAGTTATACGTAATGTTAACATACAGCAATCTTGAGTAATGCTTCATTTCATTTCCGAGTTTATTTACGTTTACCGTTTTGTCGTGTCTTTAACGAAGATTTTTTCTAGGAAAAAGATTTTTCAGTGAAATTCTGTGAATGCCATTTTAAGCGGGAAGTTTTATGAAAAAATGAAATATTTTATGAGGTAAATAATAAACAAAATGAGTCAAAAATATCTTTATTAAGTTTTATTTTACCTTCAATAACAATAAAACTTAATATATAAATTCAAAATATGAAATGCCGGTTATGTTAAGAGTTCTGTTTAACTAGGGCATATTATTTATTATAGAGATCAAAAATATATTTTGCTTAAAATATCTGTTTGAGACTTACAACTTAAGGATTGTTTTTTAGCGATTTCTGCGCGCGGATGCGGAAACGCAACACGCGTAGAGTATAAAAATTGACAATTTAATCGTGTTTCAAATATGTGTTGTAATTGTACTATTGCATTTTCTATGTCTCTATTATCAAATGACACAGTTCGAGATATTCTTTACAAAGTTCCTCATATTGTACTCTATTTTCTATATGGGAAAGTAAATATAATAAAATATTGACATTGGACCTGTTCAAAGCCTCATATCTAAAATGCAATCTAGCAGACATCCTTCGAATAAAAATGTATACGAGATAGAACAGACCAACTGTAATATCGAGTTTATTTGAACCGTGCACTTCACTGATACAAAAATTTAATGCAAAATGTAATATTTATGTTTAATAAATTTTAACAACACATTTATACTTCTAACGTTTTATAGAAATATGTCTCTAAACTCAGTCCACCTGACGGCACATGTAAATGGTCATGGACACCCATTTGTAGATTATACTAACGTACGTCAGTACGATAATATATCTATGTGGACACCTGTAATAACCCCTAATAAGATTGAAGTTCTGCTTTAATTCTACCTACGATTAGAATTAAGGTTATCGTGACCAAAGATAACACTGTATAGGATCAAGTACCTACATGAATCTGTCAAAGATTCGAACACTGGACTTCCAACATGCGAAATGAAAATTCAGTTACCTAACTAGGCTAACATGAGCTACGCAGCAGAGATCGGTGGTGCAATATCATAGGCGTACGGAATCTATCATGGTTATCAAAATTCTTAAAGATTCCTTTTTGATATCGTTCTAAACATTCCCGATGGGTGTCACCAATCCGTTTTCGTTCGGCGACGCTGACAAATTTTACTTCATACTTTAATTTTCATTCATCCATATTTTAACTTCAAATTTGGAAAAAGTTATATTAAAACGTGTCAATCTATACTGATCTTTATCAAGTGTATTTCAATAGTTAGATTTAAAGATATATTCATGTCTGGAGGGATTGAAGGTCCGAAAAGACAAAAAATTATGAAACACTTTGCATTTGGTAAATACATAATGTGAAAGGTCCAATTAACCAAATTATTTCCCAGATATTAATTCAAGGTATGATGACTTATTCCCTTCTTTAACCATAAAGTACCGGGGCGGGGCACTGGAGATGCTAATAATGCTATATTATAGATGTCCATGGGCAACAATATCCACTTACCATTATCGTGTATTTCAAGCTTGTTTGCTACGTCAAAATTTACCAAAACCCACTGAGTTTCTTACTGGATCTTCTCAGTAGAGGTCGCGTTCCGATCCGGTAGTAGTTTAAGAAAATATTGTAACTGACAATTTGTAAGTGCCGCCGTTGGCCTATACAAAATAAACATATTTCATTTCATTTCATTATGAATAAAATATATTTCATTCGTAATAGCCAAAATTTCTTTCTCTCTAAAGTTTATATCACACAACGGCGGCATTCGTATTAATGTGCAAATATTTCGTTTCTATGATAAAACAATCCATTACACTAACAAGGATTTAGTTTTTGTAATGCCATTCGTTTTACAAAAAAACTAATAGTGGCAGAAAAGTAGCAGATAAGCTTGGAAAGGTTAACATTGACCAACAACAACAGACACAATGACGGAGAAAGTAAGTAGATTTACTTAGCTGAAAAGACAAAGTGAGAGGAACGTTCTAAGATTAAAAATGAAGTCAGCGAGATAACTTCTGCCCACGTTCCCGACAATACTCGTAGCACGCGACCGATGTCTGCTCCGGTTCAGACCCAATTCGTCAAGGCGTCACTCCATTCTTCGTTTCCAAAACGAGGGAGAAACGCGAAAAAGTACTAGAATTTTCGCTTGCCTTTTTATTTATACTTATATTAGTATAAGAGGATATTATAAAGAGGAAAACTTTGTTTGTTTGTTTGATTGTAATGAATAGGCTCAAAAACTACTGGACCGATTTTAAAAATTCTTACACCATTCAAAAGCTACATTACCCACGAGTAACATAGGCTATATTTTATATGAAATATATTTGATAAATAGATTTTGAGGCGGTACAAAGTTTGCCGGGTCAGCTAGTAATATAGAAGCTAACAATTAACAAATGTACATGCAATTCACCTAACGTGGCTACTGACGCCCATAGAGATAAATGCATTAGTACTTTAGAGGGGTAAGGTGGAATGCTTAGCATACATGTAAAGTACTATTGTGGTAAAGGAAATAAACTTATCTTCAAACCAGAAATAAAGCAGCTTAATACTCATAAGCCAAGAACAGATTCGCCAGTGATATTTCGAAATTCAAATTAAGAAGGGTTCTGCCACCTTCAAAGAAAAATTGTAAAAAGTTAAAAACTACCGCGGTCTTTCAATGGTAAAATATCTTTTTGACGTGCGCCCGCGGCGCTATCTCTACCACTTTAGTTTCTACCTTATTTCTATTATACTCGCAAAGTACCTAGTCACATCTATTTTATATAGGTATAAATATTTTTCTAGATTAATTTGGTTTTGAGTAAGCCATAAAAACTATGCAGTAATCTTATATTCGTGTATATTGGTTATGATGGCAAAAGATTTATTTAAGATCGAATCAAAGGCAGATTTAAATCTACACGATTAGGTACGTAACTTTTTTCTTCGAAATTGAAAAACTTTCCTTAAGGAATCACTTGCATCTACATAAAAATCACATAAATCGTACGATCGTTTTGCGCGCCTAACCGATTCCCTACGACGTTCATTATTTCTTTGTCAATGCGGTGTTTTATTTGCGACAAAAAATAAAATGAAATTTTCTTTCCATCCCTAACCATATGAGAAAAGTTTAAACGCTTGTCAAAGATTGATAAATATTATGTGCTGATTTAAATGTTACGAAACCTCGTTTACAAGTCTGTATAATTCTGTATAATCTGTATGTATACTTATGATATTAGAATGTAGAGATTTATTTCGCATTTTGATTTATTTCTTATCTGTTTATGTGATGCGTACATAAATTTATTTCATTTAACTATTTTGTATTTTTGAATAATTTCATTTATATTTCGTCGAGAACTATTTTTTTGTGTCGGGTAAATTACCATACGCGTCCAGTATAATAGAAATATGCGTAAATACATTTTCTACCATTCTATAACCATACAAAAGGTTTACAAGCCTACTTTTATTTAATCAAAAAGGATAAAACGCCAATGGGTATGGCCGAACTTCCCAATTTTCTTTTACGTTCGCTAAGAAATAAGTGTGAATCTCGTTTATTATTGCTAATGCGGAATTGGTATCGATTTGATTTTCTTGGGAGCAGCATTCTGCGTCAATTCTATATCACACATTACCGGTCCCACCTTATCCGCTTGATGGCTGTGTGGTACAATACGTAAGAGAAAAGATAATTTATAAAGGTGGTAGAGCCAGCATAGTTCGATCTGGGAGATATCGTCGCCATAGCCATTTCTGTTGTGAAGCAGTTCTGCATTTAGGTGGAGTTACATATTATGAGACGAACATCTTAGTCTTTAGTACCCTTACCATGAGTTTTCAAAACATCCAACAATTTTACGTTACGTTTACTCAATCCATTATTCTGTTCCATTTGCTTCAGTAGACTCAGTAAACGTAACAATAAGTAAGTGCTCCAGTCTTTTTGTCTGCCTCACATGTTCGCAAAAAAGATAGACAAAATATAAAGCGCCATTTTGTCAATTTAGACATTTAATGTTACGTTACTGACACTATAGTTTTAATACAATCCCCTAGGGGCGCTGATTGGAATTTGTATGGGCAAATACGTAAAGGAATACCAAAACAGTTATATTCGTCAAAACGTAAAAACTCATGGTAAGGGTACAGGAGAGGCAGTAGGCCTATTATGACATTCTCCTGGTAAAATTTGTTCTATATGAAGTTAGTCACAGATGTCCATGAGAACCGTAACCCTGTTTGAAACGGATATCCTATCGTACATCGGAGTAGGATATGTCCGAAATGTCGGACGAAACGAAGGATTTATGCGTACTAGACTCAGTACGCTAGTGTTTATCATCTTAGGATAATTAATTCAATTGAGTAATTAAATCCCTTGTATATTAACTTAAGTGATTATAAAATTCATCAACATAGGAAACAATTGTCTATTTATCTAGGATGTGTAGGTAAAGATTGTTGATTGTTGTTAATCAAAAATAATTGATCTATACCACATCTCCAATTACAAGGTTAACTTCGTCTCTAAAACCTACTAAATCCGCTTAACCAAGTTAAGCCTATTCTCACTTTCATAGTTACAGAAAGGACGAAGGTTAACACCAACATTATACTAACATAATAATAGGTGCCCTAGTGTAATTTACTAACATAGTTGTAAGTAGAATTGTTACTCACACGACATTTTATTTTATATTATTTTACTTCATTCATTTAATTTTATTCAGTTCAATTTAATTTCAATTTATTTAATTTTATTTATATTTAATTTAATTTTATTTCATTTTATTTGTTGACATTTGTAATAGTAATTGATTTTAATTTTTATAATATGGAATCTAATTCTGAAATAAATGATTATTATTATTATACTATAGACTAGTGTGCCCGCGGCTTCGCCCGCGTTTTAAGTAAATAACATGTCATACATATATAACTGAAAATTTGTACCTTTGTTGTAATGAAAGTGGCGTCATCTGACGAAAATTGGAAGTATCAACTCAGAAATCTTCGTGGACTCATGCATAACAACTTGGCTAAAGATCACATGATCAAACGCATAGTTTACGATTTTATAAAGGACATACAGACAAATCAATCACTTTTGTTTGTTTGAATTATACTTTGAACAAGATAAATATGCCAGCCAATATCCTCGCAAACGCTGCTAGCTATTTACTTAAACACTTTAATACTCGGAATATAACAAAATGAGTGGCAGCCACTTCGCTTCCGTGATTTTTAATTTATTCCCAGATGGATTAATAATTCGTTAAACCTGATAAATTCATGCTTCAGTTAATAAAGGATGAAAAGAAAAGACTGTTCTGATTTGTAATAAAGTGAAAATGGGTCTCGAATAAATCTGAAAGTTTATTATAGTCTAAAGGGTGAGCGATATTAAACGTACAAAATTGGCCAAGTGCAACTCGGACTCTCACACGGAAGGTTCCGTACCACCAGTATTTATATATTTTTATCGCAAGTATTTGTATATATACTTGTAATATTGAAATAAATGCATTATGAAAATTATAATTGTCTACCTATTATGGTTCAATAGATAAAGTGAAAAAAAGATAAAGTGGTTTATAGTATGGCGATCCCAATTTAATTTCAACTTTTTGCGGCTACCGTTATACATACTCCGTAAAAAATTCAAGTGTCTATCTATTACGGTTCAGAAGATAGCGTCCTGTGACAGAGGTAAACGGACAGACAGCGGAGACTTATTAATAGGATTCTGTTTATACTCTTTGGATACGGATCCCTAAAAATCAGCTATATGCAAAATGTTTCATTTAATTTCAGTACTAAACGTCTCGACGATTTAGTATGGGAGGAACTTTAGTCCTTATCCTTCTTTATATCTTAGAGCTAGATTTTTATAAAAATCCAGTCTTGCTCAGTAAGAACGAACCATTAATTTGACAAGATTAGTCTTTGTGACGAGGAAAGCAGGAATATTTTCCATAATAAAGTTTAATCTAGTTAATCTTTCGCCGCAAGTGACTAAAATTAAGTTCAACTAGTTAACCTAGTTAGATTTTAAAATAATCCATTTTTAAACTTGTTTTATGAAACACAATTACTCTTTTTATAAGGTGGGAGTAGCAGACTAGCATGCAGTTCACCTGTTGGTAAGTGGCTACTGCCGTCCTTGGACATCTGTAATCAAACCCCAGATAGGTTTAGATATTCCGGCCTGGAGTCAGTCACAGGTGCGCCGCTATCCCTGAAGACTAAGCTTGAACTTCTGGAACTGTGATTTTTATATGTTGAAACACAAGTTTCGACTCAAGCTATTCATACTAAAGTACGTTATTGTTATGAAAGATTTTTTTATAATATTGAAGTAACAAATAAGCATGCAATCCGCCTGATAGTAAGTGGCTACTACCACTCATCTACATCTGTAATCTACCTCGGATAAAATTCGATTCTCATCTGGAGATTGGCCACAGACGCGTTGCTATCTCGGAAGAGTAAGTTGAAACGCTTCGGATAAGTATGTCTTACCCCTTACCACACCCTTCCAACCAGAACACAGTAGTGCTCAACACTGCTGTGATGAGGCAGATATAGGTGCGGTGGTGGTGCCGCCGGAGTACAAAGGGCTCTATCACCTTTTCTCTGAAAGGTTATCACCAACTCTATAAAGGTTATCGTCATGGATATCGTCATAAGATGGCTTCATGCGATTAAGTATTATATCGAATATAAATGTCACGACCGAACGTGTCTAGAACAACTGACATGACTTTTTTAAATCTTATCTGGGATTAATTATAAGTGTCCATAGGCGGCAGTAGCTCCTTACCATCAAGTGGACTACATGCTACATCTACTTATATTATGAAAAAAAAAACATAAATTCAAACATACGTTACGCTTGTTCACATTTTAACCAAAAAACCAAGCAAAATCCCTTTCTAATTCTTGCCCAATTAATACGAAAATAGTTATAAATAAATAGTCGAAATGAGATCTTCTTTTTCTGAAATTAGCACAAATCATATAGTAGATACGTATGGAATTTTGCTCAAACTTTATCAAGTTGTATTACAAAGCCTTGTAACACATTGATGGCCACTAACTTTATAAAGACGATGTTCTCTTTAAAGAATGAAGGGACTTTAATAAAGTTCTTAGCGCGTGTGCGATCGTAAACTGAGAATGTCTTGGCCTTTATCTACCGGCTGTTTATTGTGACCTTAGGGTCTGTGCACATAGACACTGTGTGTAAAAAGTTGATTTATTTTAGTTCAAATAATTCCTAAGGTTCAACCAGGAGGTGTAAGGTTCGAATCTCAGACAGGTATTTCTGATTTTTAGTTATGATTGATTACTGATGATTAGTCCTCAGGGGTAGCGATGCATCTGTGGCCAACCACAGGTAGGAATATCTCATCCTATCTGGGGTTGATTACAGATGTCCATGGGCGGCAGTAGCCACTTACCGTCAGGTGGACTGCATGCTCGTCTACGACTCCTATATTATAAAAAAAATCAGTAAATATTAAAGGGAAGCATCATGAGAAAACCTAAGAGCTTTTTAAAAAAGTCTATGAGCTAACTGTATGTAACGGTGGGCTATGACCTAAACACTCATACTCTGAGAGACCCGCCAAGCAGTGTGACAGGAATAAGATGAAAAGACGTAGTACATACATTTTTCAGTCGACGACGACGAAACCGAAAACCTTTCTACTGATACCGCTTCTTAGGGCGCAATTTGGCCGTAACGACACCGAAACTTCGGTTACTACCTATTATAGTTACACGTTGTGTGGCCACGACTTAACCGGTAACAAAGTATGTGTGGCGCCCGCAAAATCTTGTTTACTGTGACACCAGACGGACTATGAATTCAATCAACTGGGGCTGGATTAAGCTACAGATAGGAAGTTACGAGAAGGAAAAAAATTGTGTTGTTGATACTTAGCCAAGTGCGAGTCGAACTCTCAAAATAAGGGTTCCGTACCACCAAATTTTTCATTAATTTGTTATTTTTATTACGGCCAACGTTATACACATTCTGTAAAAAAATCAAGTGTCGTTTAAGATTCACGAGATCGAGACCCGTAGCGAGACAACAGAGACATAGAGTTCTGTTTTTAGCCTTTGTGTCCGGAACCCTAAAACATTATAAAAACATTACAAAAGTAATGGTTAGGTTAGGTTATTTGAAGTTCTATTTTAAGGATCTCTCTTTCTACGAAGGCTTGGTTCTATGAGCTGTTCATGGGCATTGGCATAATTTTCCTCCATTGCGAAAGTCTCAATTCACACAATACCTATATTTAAAATACTATAGTATAATAACTTTTTATACACATACACATTTCTTTATAAGTCACGGTACATTAACTGTTGAATTTTGCGATAGAAGCTTCTATACAATATATTACTTACTTATATGGAAAGTTCCTCCCTACCATCAGGAAAACGACAAACAAAATGTAATCCAATATTTACCTCGCAAAAAGCAAACCTTAGTAAAGTAAATCATGCATTACACATAATACGAAATGCCGATTACACCGGAACTCATAAATAACTTAGGGTTGTCTGTTTCGGGAAATGAGACGTAAAACACATCAAAGTTTTTTGCAATTTTGGATGGGGATTTTCCGTGACGAAGTAGGAGCGTGGGTAGGTGATACCATCGCCACACCAAATTCTGTCTTATTCGGGAAATAAGACGTTAAAATACACAACAAAGTACTTTTTTGCAATTTTGCAGGATAAATATGTAGATTTTCCGCATCAAAATAGGAGGGTGGGTAGGTGATACCACCGCCACACCAAATTCTGTGTGTTTCGGGAAATGAGACGTTAAAATACACATCAAAGTTTTGTGCAATTTTGGAGGATAAAGATGTAGATTCTCCACGTGGAAACAGGAGCGTGGGTAGGTTAGGTTAGGTTACCACCGCCACACCAAATTCTGTCTGTTTCGGAAAATGAGACGTTAAAATAAACATCAAAGTTTTGTGCAATTTTGGAGGATAAAGATGTGGATTTTCCACGTTGAAACAGGAACGTGACTAGGTGATACCACCGCCACACCAAATTCTGTCTGTTTCGGGAAATGAGACGTTAAAACATACACCAAAGTATTGCAAGCTATGTAGTTTTGGAGGATAAATAGGTGGATTTTCCGTGTCCTCACAGGAGCGTGGGTAGGTGATACCACCGCCACACCTATTTCTAGCTAAAAGTAGTTTTGCGTTTCGGTGGAGGGGATGTCGGCTGACTTACATAATGCGTATGAGCTAATCATCTTAGTCCTCAGTGGCAACGCATCTGCGATCTCCTTTAGAACCTGTTGTATGGAGTTGATCATAAATATCGATGGATAACATTGACTTACGATCAGGCAGACTACAAGCTCATTTTTCGACCTCAATGTAAAAAACAAAATCTTTCAGAAATTAATGAAGAAATCTCAGGTTTCTTCACAATATCCATTATATATGTTCCTCATTAAACCGCTCAGATAATGAAGACTCATTCGAAATTAATACATAGAATTTAATATGCCAAAAGTTTCGCAATTATGTTCTGAGCAGTTTGACAGTTCTGACTTATATTACTTAAGTTTATTGTCCCACTTGAGACCAATTTGGGATATTTTGGTACATCGGTCTGAATTAAGGACATCTGGCGTTTTTTGTCGTCGTCCAACTTGCTGTATTAAAAAAAATACTCGAAAGTGTACTAAGTTAGAGGGAGGAAAGTTTCAAAAGTCTTCAATAATGAATGTAATCTGCGTTTTGTCGATGAAGAAAAGAGCTCGAAACAACACCAGTAAAGCATTCTATATTGTCCTAAGAGGTAGCATCCACGGTAGACTTTTTCACCACGCTTTTTAACACGCTTTTTATTAGCTTGACCTGTATGTATGTAACGGAATCTCTGAACACGATTTTTACCCACTTTGAAGGTCCGAATAATTTTAAATGTTGAAAACTTATCAAGAACCGATGACATTACAAGATTTAAATAATTTTGTCCCATTCTCCTCAGGATCGTCGGGATTAACGAATTTCCTTGTGCAATTTTAGCGTGGTTTTTAGTTTTTAACTATAATCATTTAAAGTCTATTCTTATTTCAGGTCAGTTAATAGAATATCGAAGGAGGTCAGTGACTTTAACACAAGTCATGCTGCATGATGGTGAATGTCAGCTGACTTTAACATGAGGCGAGCATCGTAGTCCAGATCGGCTATCGCTATAGATCGGCTTCAGATAGATCCATTGTGCTATATCGACTTGCTTACAAATGTCCATTGTTGCAGTGCCCTTACCTGGACCGGAGGACTGCATGCTCGTTTGCTACTGCATATGAAATTAAAAGGTTCCATCAAAGACAACTAAACATATCTGTGGATGACATAGTCTAATAAATACAAAAGCATACAACGTTCTTAAATTCTACACACAACTCTCCACTGAATAATAAACTGCACTATGATAATTAGTTGGTGGTAGCGTACAACAGGATAGTCACGTTTCAGCTGAAATGAGCGTATTTTCACGTATTCATACAGTGCCCTTACCATGAGTTTTTAAGTTTTGACAAATATAACTGTTTTGGTATTTGTTTACGTATTTGCCCATACAAATTCCAGCGCCCCTAGCGGATTCTATCAGAACTATAGTGTCAGTAACGTAATATTAAATGTCTAGTTTGATAAAATAGCGCTTTATGTTTTGTCCCTCTTTTTTGCGAACATGTGAGGCAGACAAAAAGCCTTGAGCACTTACTTATTGTTACGTTTACTCAGTCTACTGAAGCAAACGGAACAGAATAATGGATTGAGTAAACGTAACGTAAATTTGTGGGATGTTTTGAAAACTCATGGTAAGGGTACAGATTAAAAGTTTCACGTCGCAGTGAACTGAACACTGTACATTCACTAAATATGTCAGCTCATGTTTACGTGACTTCGTTTATAATTTGCTTTATATAAACTCCACTCTCATAGCCTCGTGCTATCATTTCTCGTGACGAGGGTCATAGAAACACATGAAGGTCACGAGGATCATAGAACATGAAACCCAGGAAATAAATCTATCGTCATTGTTCTATTTGGCCATAGATCGAGCCCAGGACTCCCTGCGTATGCAATTTTTATATTTTATAATTTAGAAATGGCAAAGGAGCATGCAGGCCACCTGTTAAGTGGCTACTGCATCGCATGACCATCTGTAGTTAACCCCAGATAAGATAAAAGTCCTACCTGGATCGACCACAGATCCGTTGCTACCCCTTTGAGGACTAAGCTGGAATGCCCCGGATTAGTACTTCTCTGTTAGCATACCCTTCGAAGCGGAACACGATTACTCTTAACACTACTGTTATCAGGTGGTGGTGATTGTGGTGGTGGTGAAGTGGTGGTGAAAATTGGTGTGGTGATAGTGCCTCTAGAGTGGAACCACAAAGGGTCCTTCAAAAAACTTTTATTAGTAGTTTTATTATCAAAAGTCGTTTTAAATAAGAAAGAAGAGAAAGCGAGCATTTATTTAATAGAAGAACAAAGTAAAAATATCTAAGTAACTTAATAATATAGGTACTGCGACTACAGTAAGGATAAGCTTGCAGAAGAAATTGAATAACAGATGGGGACGAATCAAGATAAAGCTGCGGGTAACAATATTAAATTTTCACTTATGTTGTGTGTTTTAATAATAAAATAATAAATGAGTGATGCTTTAGCAGGCTAAAAAATCTTATTTATATTTTGTATAGTAAGTATTTATTTATAATATTAAAGTAGCAGACGCGAATGCAGTTCATCTGATGGTAAGTGGCTACTGCCGCTCATGGACATCTGTAATCATCTCAAAATAAGATTAGAGATTTACCGAGGCCGACCACAGATGCGCCACTATCTGTGAGGACTAAGCTGAAATGCCTCGATAAAGTATGTCTTCCTTACCACCAAAACATAGCAGCGTTAACAATGCTGTTATTAGGCAGGAATAGGTGTGGCGATAAAAGCGCCGGAGTCGTACCATTGCCTCGTAAAAGTATTCTTACTCTTCCTTAGCATTTCTTCGAGCAGTATTAACACAATAGCCTTTAAGCCTCAAGCATAAATAAGTACAGATGTGCCTTCGGAGTCAAAACACGGAGGGTACCTTAAGTGTATAAAGTTTATTAACTTAATTATTTCAGCTAATTTCGGCACAAACTTAGGATAAGTATGTTTGCGTGGGGGTCGAAGGTAGTTATCTCAAGACTTCGAGTAGGCGAGCGAACTTAGCCTTTGATCATCACAGCGTACGCTTTAGGTATAGTAGAAAGAATCTATACTTAGGTAACTTGATAGCATGGATGCCTTTTATGTTTTTTTAACATTTTCTTTTTCTTTATTTTTAATATACCACTTACGCTACTACGTTGACTAAGTTGACTGGTAGAAAATGCTACTTAGCATTAAGTCCGCCTATTGTATCACTTGTTTTTATTGTTCAATTAGGTGTACTAAAAAAAGTGTACTAAAAGTTGTTAGAGAGAAAGTAAGGTAAGTTTAGAGAGATATGAAGCGTTCCATATTAGTCCTTAATAGAACTAGCAACTCAGTGTGTAATTCATGTTTATTTTGGTAACAATACAAATATGTCGTCGTTTCTACATCAGAAGTGCGGTTGGAGTTGGCACTCGATATTTGAACCTCAGACGCCTAGATTGGGAGGACGAATTTCAAACCAATGTGCTATTAATATGAGAAATATGAAAATAATTCCAATTAATTCCAATATATAATTTTAAACGAATTTGTAATCTGCATGTCTAGTGAAAGTTCGTACATTAATTTTTTCCGTTATCTCAGTACGAACAGTTGTTCAAAGTTTGTGTCGTCAAGCTTGTAACTTGCTTAACAAGAATTAATCATCTCAAGTTAACAGAATCTCGTTATTAGCTAGCACCTGTGCCAGAAATTATTGCTATATTTAAAGCTGATTTTACGTGTTACATTTATTTAAGGATAAATATTTAAATACTTTATTCAATTAGATACCATTGTCACTTCATGTAACCAAGCTACAAAGTTAAGCAGAGTCCGACAAGGTCGGGCGATGGGTAACCGTTAGTGGCCAAATTTAACTGGTTTCGAGGGTACGTTAAACCGAACCAGGTTGTTTTCACAATGTCTGTAGATACCATGTAGGAGACCTGATCTCTAACATGTACTAACGGAAAGCTTCGGGTAGGTAATCATGTCTTTTACCTCACCCCTAAAATACGAGCTAAGAAGCACCTAACAGTCCTGTAATAAACCAAAAATGGGTGTGGCGGCTCCGCCTTAGTCAACCCACAACGAATTCATTAACGAGGGGGAAACCTTCAAAGGGTACCCGGTGCCATAGGAGTGACACGGGGTTATGTGGTATTAAACATGTTAAATTATTTTTATCTACTTTATTGTTCTAATCCATTTGTCCCTTTTAAACAATTTCTCTTTCTAAAGGCACTGATTTCTTGACGGAGGGATCGGTTCATGGGATTATTAGTCCCTAGACTACCTTCAATAAACCCTAGATGAAGGGACGCACTCTCTTTAAGCCTCTTTACATACGAGTATCTATTTTTCCGACATTTTATGATATTTTATGAGTAAAATACGACATAACCGAAAAGGAGTACTAAGATAAGCCGATTTGAAGCTTTCAGCTTACAAATTACGCCGATTAGCCCTTTCATGTCTCGCATATTAATAAGGATAAATAAATCTATTGTCCCTTTTAGATGCGCACGTGCATTATTAATTATATCTTAGTTTAATAATATTATTAACGACGTCTTAACTGAGTTTCTTGGCCGTTTATTATTTATTCGTATACGGAGTGACAGGGTCCGAATAAGTAATCATTTTCAATTTGAACCAGTTTATAGTGGTGTAAATTTCAACCTAATTTTGACAGTTTCGAGTTCCTATCAAAACTGTACCTTTAGTATGAGTTTTTACGTTTTTACAAAAATGACTGTTTTTCTATTTGTGTACGTATTTTACCATACATTTCCAATTAGTTCTGATACAGACCGCTAGGGGCGCTGATTGGAAATGTATGGGCAAATACGTAAACAAATACAAAAACAGTATTTTTTTGTAAAAACGTACTGGGTATTGGTGTTGTATTGTATAAGAAATAAATTATTACGTTAAATTTTCCTGGGTATTTCCATTCAGTGTAGAGATATATCGGGAAAATATAAACATAAGTAAGAGTTTTGTACAAAAACCTACAATACTTGTGGAACTTACGAATTCGCAATTGGCCAGCATGGCGGACTATGGCGTAAACTTTTCGCGTGGAAACCTCTTCTCAAAAGTGTGAAACAATAGAAACATAGAAATGGGGAAAGTCTTCATAATCGTGATGAGGTATCTGTTATTTTTATTATATAACGGGTACTCACGATATGCGTTTTTTATTGCCGATATTTCGACCCAGTTACGTGGATCGTGGTCACGGCGAAACTGAGGTGAAAATATCGGCAATAAAAAACGCATATCGTGAGTACCCGTTATATAATAAAATGTCTCAAATCCGCGATAATTTTAGTCTAAAATCATCTATTATTTTTTACAGATCAGTCAGTGAACTCGTCGCAGTCGCGGGAACGGCGACATGCTAATTGGTTCAAACTATCTAATTGGTTAATTTAGTTAATTTTTTGCTATAAATAGAAGGGCCAATCCTTTAAGAAACTTTTAAGGAGAGTTGAAAGTCTTCAAGAGACTTACGTCTTGCATTCCCTAATTGAATAATTTAAATACACTGTTATTTGGATTCTAAATTTGCTAAAAGTTTGCCAAAAAAGTACAGTTAAGTAATTGCTTTTTCCAAATTACATTTTCGAATTGAGACAGCCGCCGTTATTTTTGGAGCTTAACTGTGTGGTTTAATCAAAGTGTCAGGTTAACCTCAGTTTGGTGTTTGGCAGACAGCCAAAAAGCTTAACGCAACTAAAATGCTAACAGGATTATCCTAGTATGACCTGTAACATCCTGAAAAACACCGTTCAGTTTGCCAGATTGATAAATCTTCTCAGAAAATAGTAATACAATAAAAAAATAATAAATAAAACTGTTTGCAAACTATATTTAAATGCGGACCAAAATACATAATTAAACTTCAAACTGTAGACTTCAAACTTTGAACTTGTTAAATGGATTCAGGTAATAAAAAGTTCTCTGACTTTCCCCACGATGTTTTTTCTCGTTAAACAAAGAAAAACATGACTATTATTAATTAAACATATATTTTAATAAGATTCTATATGTCACGTTTATGTCTTTTCGCGTAAACTTAAACAAACGTTTTACTTACTTTAATGTTATTTATGTTTGGTTACTTATATAAAAATCCCATTTGAACTATTTTTTGACTTTTCATTTTACTATGACGTCGTATGTATATAAGTACTTTAAGTCTTGTTAAAATTACTATACACGATACTGATAGCTTAATTAAGCAGGAGCTTCATATTCAAAACGCTCGCATTCAGGAATTCCCGCTATTGGAAATCATGTAGCAGTTTATTCAACCATATTGATTTGCTTTGTTCCCGCCAGTTTCATAGACAAAGCTTGTGTGGTACAGATTCCTAAATTATCTATTGTAATCTCGTTTGAAGCCAGATGTTGTGGATGTAAAGGTCAGTGAATGTTTCGATTCATGTTGTTAATTGGATCGGAATGTCATTTATTCATGCAATATATTTTTACCACGCTTTTATTAGCCTGAACCTATATGTATGTACGTAACGGAATCTTTGAACTCGATTTTTACCCGCTTTGAACGGTCCGATTAATTTAAAATTTTGCATTATCAAGAATGGATGACAAAACACGAGTTGAATAATTTTATCCCATTCTCCTCATCAGGATCGTCAGAAATCAGGATTAACGATTTTCCTAGTGAGATTTTAGCGTGGTTTTCAGTTTTTAAACTATAATTATTTGTATTAAATGTATTAAAAAATACATTGAAGAATTGGCTTCAATGTAATTTGAAGAAAAATATAAAGAAAAGTACGTCGATGATTGAAGAAGTACCAGTTTACTTTGTTTAATTAGATTAAAAAGTTGGCGTATTTTTATTTCTAAACTTTTTACTGCTTTTCTTCTTTCCTCGTTTGGGTTTAATGTGAAGAATCCATGGGCTGTACTGCAAATGTTCAGAATTACCTTGCTATTGGGAGTTTTTTTTATAATAGGTATACACCCAAGTAGTAAACGAGCATGTAGTTCACCTGTTAGTTACTTGCGGACATCTGTAATCAATCCTGAATAAGATAAAAGTCTTACCTGTGATCGGTCACTGATGTGTTGCTACCTTTGAGGACTAAGTTGGAACGCCTTGCAAAAGCATGCTCATAAGAATGCTAATAAGTCAATTTGGGTAACCACTCTCCAAATTAACAATATTAATAAATAACAATATGAAAACGTCATAAAAAAATTAGCGATAAAAAACAGCACCGCTTTAGTTAAGACACGAAGATTTCTGTTGCCAGTTCCCATCTCGTTGATTTTATTATCATAACATATTCAGGGATCGTTAACATTTGGGTCATCTGAAAGGTTAATAAGGCAAGATGAGGATGACGGGGTAGATATCTTGATAAATTGGAGCGATGATAAGCGCATTGGGGGCTCTATTTTTCGTAGCTCGGTGATTTATCGCTGCACTAACGTTTATCTGCTTGTCATATTTATATTAAGATCCTTGTTGAAGCAATGTGGTAGAGTATGATTTAGGCGGTAATTAAAGTAACGTGAACGATGTTAATAAAATAAGCACACACCATTCATGTCTGAATTTAAAAAACAACTTTATTCTTATATTTGTACTTCTATATTTCTTTATAACTAAAATATGCACGTTAATTAATTATAATGTAAATTTTAATAAATGGTAAAAATAAAATACTACATTAAGACCGATTTTAATTATAGTTTACATATTATTACACAAACGTAAATACACATTATTTCTAAAAATAGTTAACAGGATAATACTAAGTACTTTACATTTATGGTCCATTGTTTTCCAAAGCGTGTCGACTTTGTCAAGAATCTTTGTCTTTGTCAAGAGTCTCGTCAAGAATCAAAAAATACTAAAAAAAGCGTTTGGATATTGTGGATACAATTTGTAATTTAAAGAGAATGTACCTAGGTAAGTAGATATATTAATCATGTATATTATATTTATTTATTTATCGTTACATCTATCATTACAGATTTTCTTAACCTAAAGCGATAGAGTATCCTAATTATAGCGTTACAAATAAGATATTACATATACTGACACTTTTGCGAATTCACTCCAGTGACAACAAAACACGTCACTTCTATTGTGGACCTCATTAAGAATTCGAACAGCTCTGGTGAGGGGAGCCTTGGCCAGCAGCTTGGTCCTGGCTGCAGGAGGCAAAATATACTTATTGATTTTACTTATTTCAGAAAATAATATTATGTAAATATTTGGTTTGACAAATATTTCCCTTATATAAGACGCCATGGATGTCACGACCTTCTATTTGAAAAAACAATAGCTATTTACAGCAACTCATAACATACAAAATTCTCACATACTGTTTACAGCTCTACATTTGTGTTTATTATGTTTCATTCAAATCACGACACAACGGCAGTGGTTCGCATCCAATGCACTGTGGCGGCATGAAGACGATGCAGCTTTCCCCACCGATGCAGACATGGTCCTTGCACACGTCTAAAGATGAGAGACAGGATCTGTACGCTGAAAGAATTAAGTTTGATGGTAATTCGTTGCGTCGAAATTGCATTGGTTTTTTCCTAAATTTCATTCATTCGAGTTTATAATTTGTTGTTTTAAAGTTTTAATAGCTTTTTTGGTATTATTGTGTAAAATACTAATACAAAATAGTATCTCAACACATTAAAATGCCTGAAAACAATTGAAATTGTGTCAGTGATTTTGTTTAAACAATAATTAAACTAATTACATTTTAGTTTGGGATGCTAAATAAATTTATGTCCATACTATAGCTCATCATATACACGCTTTAAGTAGTAAGTATATTATGAATATAAAATAAGGCTGACGTTTAAGATTGTATTGGAGGTTGGATAAATCCAATATGCATATGAGTCACCATATTGCACTGAGCCTCACGCCTAAATTGCTATGTGCTTTATGATAAAACAGAAAGACAGAAAGCAAGTGATTTAAAATGCTTTTTAATGATTATCCAAATCCAATATGAATATGAATAATCATATTGCACTATCGGTAGTGCTTGGATGTACCAAAGCGCAGGAAGTTTATATAAAAAATACATTCTTCATTAGATCCCGTATATATCTGATAATAAGCATACTTCTCGTACTTCATGTAAACAAATTCTAATCATATTCTTTTTATAAAATTTAACTTCATGGACTTGAATTAATACGTTCCAATACGGATTTTTTTTTTAATTCTTTCCCCAAATCCAATATGAATACGAGTTATCATATTGCACTGACCCCGAATAAATTGGCCACAGCAGTATGATGAATGATGACGCCGACGCCATGTAACATAAATTTCTCGCCGGGACCAATAAATCAATCAAAAATTGAAGCGTCTACTCATATCTGGAATTCACGAATTTGCAGCTTTTAAATAAGTTTTACGTTTGTACTTGTACAAATTTAGCGTTAAACTTTGTTCGACAGTTTTTTTTGGAAATAATTAAGTCAAATGGACCTTTACAGTTTGACTGTGGCGGCACCATTACTACCTAATTTGTTAAGCACCGATACATTCTGATTTGTGGAGCGTTGTAAGGGAGATATACTTATCGGAAGCGTTCCAATATAGTCCTCAGGAATAACAACGCATATGTGTCCAACCTTAGTCCTACCTACCTCGGATTATAACCTTATCTGGGATTTACTGCAGATTCAATGAGTGGCAGCTTCCACTTGCCATCAGGAGGATTATATATTCAATTTCTACTTCAATAATATATAATAAGAAAAGAAAAAAACTGTGGAGCATGCTCGTTTGCTAATTTCACAGTATAAAAAGGTATGATTACTTGCTTCGTTTTGTACATAAATTACTTATATAGGAACCCATCGTAAAGCGTTTGATTTTGATTGACTCTACGGCTAAATAAGAGTTCTACATGAGGTGTTTCACTGATGCGTTGTTGCAACTGACTAAATTGTAACACTCCCTATTAGTTTCATTAGTACACACCATTCATAGTAGACAGTTTAACATCGCTGTCACAAGTGTTTTGGTTAGGTGTGCATTTGTATTTGGTATTGTTATGTATGCATTTGCGTCGTACATACTCATTAAAGTCATCTACAATTTACGATTGATTATTGACTGCAGTCCTGGCGACAGTAGTTTAATATATGATGGACTTCATGCTTGTTTAGTATTTAAGTTTCATAGAAATAGTAACAATAAGAAGCCTTATTTTCCTCAATAAATTTTCTAGTGTTACTTCATTTACTAGTTACTGATAACGTTACCGTGACAAACTCTAATTACGTATTCTATGTAAGGTGTGTAAGTTTTATCGTTATGAGCTAATTATCCTAATTATGTGTACTTATACTTACTATCGATACATTCGCCACTAAAACAGCAACCGCCACAACATTGCTCGTGGTCCGCGCACTGAAAATATTAATAAATAAACTAAAGCTTTTTTTATAAGATTAAAGTAGCCCCTTTGGTATGCGACTTGATGGTAAGTGGGCTCATGGTGATGAACTATAACCAGCTCCATGTATAATATAGATTTTACATAAAGCCAGTTGTGTGAAGCCTACGAATTCGCACTTGGCCATTATGATGCAGTGTGACCTAAACCCTTTACTCTAAGAGAAGACCCGTGCTCAGCAGTTGGACAGTAATGGGTTAACGACGGCCTAATAATAATAGATAATAATAGACACTCTTGAGAACTAAGAAGGGTGTCTCACATGTAGGTGAGTTGGCATTTACAGCACTCTACCGAAACGCACATTCACATTAGGAACAGATGTGGTACCCAATTAATCAGCAACACATGACACACGAGTACGTACAGTCGTACATACATAGATCTACAAAATCAATTTATGCCTACATAACTTCAAGGAGTCGTTAAGGATAAACAATAAACAATATTTTAACTTCCTAGTAAACCTATACTAAAACTTGAAGGAAAAAATGCAAGGAAGTTACCTACAGATGGTAATTATGAGCACATCACGCGCCATGCGGCCCGGCAAAGCCTTATGGATCCAGCTGTTTTACATATTTCCAATTGTAAATGAAGATTTTGCATTATAAAGAGACTCCTTTGTACCGCCACTTTAATACTGTGTTTTGAAGCGGCTAAAATAACTTGGGAGAGCCGTTGAATTTCTACTCTTTTATTTGCCTATTTTAATCACTATTAGGAATTAAAGTTGATCTTTTTACAAACTAAGTTTTTTTTTCTTTAGACTAAAAATATCTTTATAAATAACTATGCAGAAATAAAATTAAAAAAAAAACAAATATAAAATTAAATGTTGATAAGTTTGGGAAATATTTATTTAAGTGTAAACTAAAAAGTGGGTCATTTGAAGCAATAATATTTACTTAGGCACATATGTATGGTGTAGGATACAATGGTAAAACAATTGTTTTCAATTCAAATTTGAATACCACGCCTGATTGTACGAAAATTAAATAAGATAAACTAAATAAAATATAAAAAAAATATTCTGACTTAATTTCCGTAACTAGAATTTGTTAAATGAATAAACAATTTACATTTATGTTCATTATTTCAATATTTCTATTATAATTATTTTTTTATTCATAAATTCAATCAAAATTTTTAATTATAACAAGAAGAAAAACGACTTATTACCCGTTTCCCGCCAACTTTGCAGTCCTGCGCGCGCGCACACACAACAACACATACACACAACAGCGCCATCTTGAACTCCATATTAACGATGCACTTATAACTACACAAATTTATTGAATTCTAATAAAATATAACTGATCAGCAGCCGTGATGATTCTTCACGTAGGTTCAAATGAAAAGTGAGTATGTCAGCTGATATTCAGGTAAATGTGTGATTGCGTGGAGCGGCGCGCGCGCACGACCTCGGCCATTGTGACCGAGTTAGTTCAACTGCAGTTATGTAAGTGATAGGTAATAAATTTCTAACGGTGATTAGGTCAACAAAAGAGGATTTTTCAATGGGCACGATACCTTTGTTTGATTGTAATTGTGCGACTACCTATTGTTGTTTATTGTTTTGTTTTATTAGGTATTTTGTTTTGTTTACGCATCCGTGTTGCACCCACGTGATACACCGCCGATTTTTTTATTTTTTATATTAATTAATTTATTTTTTTTATTACCGGGGAAATATTGATTCGATACACTATAAAAGCCCAAATGATCATAGTCTTGAATATTAATAAAGATTTTTCCTTGTGGAATAAATAATTGGTTATCTATTAAAGATTATTTATATTAATATTTATATCTACACTAATATTATAAAGAGGAAAACTTTGTTTGTTTGTTTGGTTGTAATGAATAGGCTCAAAACCTACTGGGCCGATTTAAAAAAAAAATACCATTCGAAAGCTACATTATCCACGAGTAACATAGGCTATATTTTATATGAATATATATTTGATAAATAGATTTTGAGGCGGTACAAAGTTTGCCGGGTCAGCTAGTTTAATATATGTATGTCGCTCGCATGTAAATTGGTGGAGGACGCCGAAATAGCATGTGAAATACGGCTAAAATATTAGTTCCTATGCATTTCTGGGTGAACAATTCAACAAAAGCCGGTGCTATTTATAAAACATCCGATGCAATGTATTTCAAACTAAACGCATTTAATGACGAGTGGATTTTATTGCATTATTCAACAATTAACAAATTAATGAAATAATAATAGTTAATGAAATAATAATAATAAGTAATGATGACGTTACGCGGGTCATTGTCGGATTGTCAATCTATTATTGTCCCACTGCTGGGCAAGAATTACGTGTTGATAAACTTCACACCCGAGTACCTTTGAGAACTTTTTTCAAAATAAGTACGAATTCGAACGATGTTTTCCTTCAAAGACATATCACAGTAAAGCAAGTGATTTTTTTTATCTAATACGAGTAAACATGTAACTTGGCAAAAACAGAGGATCTAGGATTCGAACCACGGATCCCTCGATCGAGAGGCCGTGTATCATACACTACACTACCACTGCTCAAAAATATAGCTTACATCACTATAATATAATGTAATTAATAATAAACACACTGTAACATGAACACTCCTATGATGACGCCTTGTTTTTTGGAAGCTATAAGTCGTTATAAACTAATATTGCATGAAATAAACATTTTACTGGCCATACATTTTCATTGTACACTCAAATTATTCTGCTTAACAGCTGTCTGGGTATGGTACTTCATAAACTCATATATCTTATAATGTTATTCGACATTGACGCTATATGACCTCTCCTATTCTCATCGATGTTATGGAAATAGCCCAAAATCTAGCCTATATGTCTCCAAAGATTTTTTTATTTTTCTTGCAATGAATAGTTACCCTAGGCCAAAAGCGTCATCTTCTAAATATATATAACCCAAAGGTGACTGACTGACATAGTGATCTATCAACGCAAGCCCAAACCACTGAACGGATCGGGCTGAAATTTGGCATGCAGGTAGATGTTATGACGTAGGCATCCGCTAAGAAAGGATTTTGATCAATTCTACCTCCAAGGGGATAAAATAGGGGATGAAAATATTACTTCGTAAAGCGAGCGAAGCCGCGGGCAAAAGCTCGTATATTAATATGACGATGCTTTACAAGTAAGTAAACAGGGATATAGTAGAAATATAAAACGTAAGTTTAAATAAAATCTACATACGTTTTTAAACCATTGCATCGAAATTGAGGCGAAGATCTATTTTACGATACGGCAATATACGTATTCAGCTGGGTTACTATCAAACCGAGTTTAATTTTACTGTAAAATTGCTGAGATATGTGGAGTACCTATAGAAAATATGTGTATCGACAACGTTTAATAGTGTTGTTATTAGACCAATAAGGGTTCTATAATCTTTAGTGGAATATTTATGTATAGACAGCGCTTAATAGTGTTATTAGGCCCATAAGGATTCGATCGCCCTTAAAATATTTACTTCGAGATAATATACCAAATTATCAGGTACGTAACTATGCCATCTTTAACTTATTAATGACCAAATCTTGGTAATGCAACGTAATATAGCAAAAATCTACCATTAAATGTTTACTACCCGATAAGTAAAACTCACCGGTTAAAAACTCACGTTAAAGTAATTTGCAATGTTATTTAGTACAACCGTGAAATAGTGAAGCGGAAGATTGCTATTTCGATACGGTAATGTTTCGTGCATTGTTTACAAAGTTTAGCGTAAAATTCTTGTTCTATCGTGAAGAAATACAACTTCCTGAATGCTTCTGTAAAATGTATCCATTTATACGTCGACCGAGGCTTTATTGTGAAATTATAAAAAAAGGGACATTATGAAAATGTAGGTATATTTTAACATTCTAAAATTGATAACAAAGGGATACTTAAAAAATAATATGTGTTTGGGGAGTTCTTTTAACTATAGTAGAATGTAAAAATATGTAAATTGTAGAAGCAGCTACAATTTTGTCCTTAAAAGGGAATCGCAAAACCCAGGGCTCATGCTCTATATAAAACAATACAATTCTTTACGTCTATGCTCCGATTAACATCTATTCTCAACATGTGCTCTACATGAAACCTTATTTGGAAGCAGACATATCTATATCTGCTTGTAAATTAGGTCATCTGACCTTACAGGGTGTACACGTACAGGTTATTTTTAATTTGGAAAATATCGAGGGTTTTAACAATAAATAAAATAAGCCAAGTTTGAAGGTGGTAGAACCCTTTGTGGACTCCGGCGGCACCACCGTCACACCTATTTCTGCCTAATGACAGCAGTATTAGGCACTGCTGTGTTCCGTTTTGAAGGGTGTGGTAAGGTACTACATACTTTCCCGAGGCGTTCCAGCTTAGTCCTCAGGGGTAGCGGCGCATCTGTGGTCGACCTCAGACAGTAATATCTAATCCTATCTGGGGTTGATTACAGATGTCCATGGGCGGTGGCGCAGTGGCCACTTACCATCAGGTGGACTGCATGCTCGTCTGCTACTCCTATATTATAAAAACCAGCTAAATCGCGTGTAAAAAGCCTTAGAGAATAATAATCCTCAATTCAAATAAAGGTTAAATAAAATCGAAATGCGCTGCAGCGGCGGCATTGCAACTTACTTGATACACCGTAAAACAGTATAGCGGAAGATCCGTTCCGCGATATAGTAACATACGGATACAGCTGGCTTGCTTCCAAAGCGGATTTAAGTTTACCCTGCAATTGTTGTTTGGCTACGAAGAAATAAGATTTTCGTACGCTCGTATAAAATCTAATTATTCTATACGGAATACCTGTTGACAAAACTTTTATAGCAGAAGTTACTAACAGTGATATTGTATGTTACTTGTATTAATAGACATTTGTAACAAATTATTAATATTGCCACTGATAGACGCTTTGTCACACCTGAGAAGTATTTTAGAATGGTTTACGTGAAGATGTTTAGATATTGATGATAACATAGGAACCATTGCTACACGTATTTCTGCATTTTATTATAGAAGTTTTGGTAAATAGATACCATGTGTGGGTTACTTCTGGTTACGGAGAGATAATTATTGCCACCACGCAATGAAATTCTATTCGTTTTTAGTAGAATTGCAATATACGTTCAGTTTATTTTATTATCATTTAGCAAGTGGCTTCTTTTATCTTTGAAGTTAATTTTATTGAGTTCCAAGCGGAGATCAAATTTCAGATGTCAATGATTTTAAATTATTGTCTGTCCTTTTTTAAATTCACCCCAGTATTTCAGACGAGAGAACAACAACAACAACACAACAAATGTTCTTTATTTGTACACCAAATATAAGATACGTATAGAACAATATAATATGTCGACAGACGATAAAATAAAAAGTCGTATTGTGAAAATAAGTACATGAGCACATAATCTTATATATAAAATTCTCATGTCACAATGTTAGTTATCGTACTCCTCCGAAACGGCTTTACCGATTTTCACCAAATTTTATATGCACATTCAGTAGGTCTGAGAATCGGCTACTATCTATTTTTCATACCCCTAAATGATAAGGGTTGATCACTCTTAACGTTTTTTATTTATATGACAACACAACGTTTGCCTAGTCAGCTAGTAAAATAAATAAAAATAATAAATGAAGTGAGAAGACGCAGACGGACGCTAAGATTTTTTTATTTGTATCTTTATTGTTTTATTGTTTTAGAAAAGCGTAAATAACGCTGATTTCTGCAATTCTTATTCTCAAAAAAGTGTATTGTGAATAGTGAATAGTACTAACTGGGATTTTTACTAAAGCGGAGGATTTTTAAAACATTTTATCCGGCAACGACAATAAAATCCGGAGGACTGCAACGCAAATTTGTTTAAATCTGTTTTGTTATTGAGTTTTAGGAATAGTAAGCATTTTATATTTTTTATTACTTTCTTACATTTTGAGGCACAACTTTTATGGGATTATGGTAAACTTTACGTTTTCTGCGAGAAAATTGTTGTTTTTTATGTCAAATAGAATTCTTAATTCAAATTTAATTAATGCTTTGGAAAATGTTAAATAAATATTTTGGTTTGCTAGTGTGCAAAAACGAAATCAGAACAAACTTATCTTGTTATAATTTAAAAATAATGTGAGTAGATAATGAAATTTGTGATATTATTTATACAAAAACGCTTATTGTGAATGCAGCACATTAAGTAATATTTATATATCTATACTAATATTATAAACAGGAAAACTTTGTTTGTTTGATTGTAATGAATAGGCTCAAAAACTACTGGACCAAATTTTAAAAATTCTTTCACCATTCGAAAGCTACATTATCCACGAGTAACATAGGCTATATTTTATATGAAATATATTTGATAAATAGATTTTAAGGCGGTACAAAGTTTGCCGGGTCAGCTAGTAAGTATTTATTATATTTGAAACTAGCTGACCCGGCAAACTTTGTACCGCCTCAAAATCTATTTATCAAATATCATATCCAGTCCAGTAGTAGTTGAGCCTATTAATTACAACCAAGCAAACAAACAAAGTTTTCCTCTTTATAATAATATTAATTTCTTTGTAGATAATACGAGTATGATACATTTCTGAATAAAACTCAATTTATTACAATACAATTTCGTACTTCTATGGTTATGGGTTTACACATACAGCTATATCGATACAACAATTAGGTAATTATTTTTAGCTTTAAGAATCTGTGCGATAAATAACATGTTCATTAATATTATAATTATAAATATCAGCCGTTTTCGGTATATAAGGATGTAAGTTTTTTCCTACATTATTTGTTTCTTCCAACTATTAGTAAGTAGATCTCAGCAATTAGTTTAAGCTCTTTCTTTATTTATCTAAAACATCTTTTATAAAGGCAAAATAAGCTGTGAAATAAATTTGTTAAATGTATTCGGTGTTGTCTCGAAATTTAAAAGATAATACAACGCTTCAACATGAAACTTGAACGCGTTGTATTATTTTTAGAAAGAAAATTTCACTTCGTTGTATAAATAAACTGTTACTTAATGAAGAAATTGAAAAAAATATTTGTGTTCTCTGTTTAGATTATATAGCGGCTACCGTTATACAGTCTCTGTAAAATTCCGGTCCATTCATTAAGGTTTGTTTTTGGGTAAGAAACTCTAAAAATAACTTTTGTATTATTTAAAGAAATACTTATTTAAGAACTGCTCTATACAAATTTCTAAAAAATAATTGAAAATATTATTTTTTTTATTTTAACTCAACAAATAAACCATAAAAAAGACCTTTTGTATTATTTAAGGAAATACTTATTTAAGAAGTTCTCAATATAATTTTCTACAAACTTAAGTTTCAAGAAATATGAAAAGACAAATGTAGTGAACATGAGAACATAAAGTTACAATTCAACACTTGTTTCATCTCAAAGCAAAGTCTGAGACGTCACATGTGTTATTTTTGTATTTCATTCCAAAGTTCTTTGTGTCACAAGGCTTTGTTTCTTACAAAGTTTATCAAAAGAAACATATTTGAAGTTGTTTATTATAAGATCTTCTTACTAAGTTAGAAGTTATTTATTATTCACTTTCGAAAATCGGCATTTGTAGTTGTTACAAATTTTGTTTATGTTAAATACGTTATTCATCCATATACCTTTTATTATTATCTGTAAGTATATACACCTAAACAATCAAAATCTTATATATAAAATTCTCGTATCACAATGTTAGTTACCGTAATCTTCCGAAATGGCTTTACCGATTTTCACCAAATTTTATATGCATATTCAGTAGGTCTGAGAATCGGCGACTATCTATTTTTCATACCCTAAGTGATAAGGGTTGTTCACCCTTAACATTTTTTATTTATATGGCAACACAACGTTTGCCGAGTCAGCTAGTAAAAATAAAAATTAATGAGGTCTAGTCAGAGAACAAATCTCAAATCCTTACTGTGAAAGACTAGTATGGTGATAATTTTATCAGGTATGGAAGCTTGTTTGTATGTACTTATTTATGCATCCATAAATATATCTATATCTGTTTAGTAAAAATCTGACCCTGATCAAATTTACGGACAAACACATTAGTCGGAGTTTTGATAATTTCATCGCCCAAGTTAATAAATAGGGCATGAAAACGTGTGTATAAATATCGACTACCTTGTGTCGTGGTAAAATATCAAATATTTTACTCTGTATCTAACTGGCTTTATTTTGCAATGAACCTAAGTGCGCTTCACGGAAGATAAAAATTCTAACAAGACTGGGTATGCATTAAAAACACCTTGGAGAGGTAATAACTTTCATCGACCTGTGGTGAGGAAGATTGTTACGTTACTTTGATCAAAGTATCCTTTTTAGGGTTCTGTATTCAAGGGTAAAAACTGAAGCCTATTAGGTACTAAGCCTTCGCTATCTGTCCGTCTGTCATCGGACTCTATCTCATGAACCTTAATATATAGACACTTGAAATAACTTAAAATAAATTAACAAGTAGCCGCGGTAACGATAAATACAAAAAAAAATATCTTCAAAATAAATAGGGGTCACCATACAAGAAACCCGGTATTTTTCGGTTTATCTATTAAACCACAATAGGTAGTCGGTATTTTTTTTACAATGCATGTAAAAAACACCATTGTACAATGCATATAGATACCAAATATAAAAAATTGTGGTACGGAACCCTCCGTGTACGAGTCCGACTCGCACTTGGCCATTTATTCTTTTCCTTAGCGTGTAACATGTAGAACGGACTTCTTGAAGTCTAGAATCTAGAACGCTCCGCTGGCTCTACAAAAACGATACTTTTTGCATCAAAGCTTTCAAAGATACATTGCCTAGCAAAACCATTTTACTTAGTGCAAGTCTTTTTTTCAGTGGAAGACTTCTAGGGGCTCAATAAACATATACTATTTTTTCTTGCAAATATGGGTTTTAGCGCAAAAAATACAAAAACACCGTGCACATGGGCGATTATATTCGCCGTGCTGAAAGGAGCAGTGCTCAGATACTTTTTAAAATATTTAATTCTTTAAATAATGCGACGAAACATTGAAACCATGCGAGTAAATTATGGACATCAGTTTGATAGTACACGTATAGTAGAGATGCTGATTCCCAATAGTGTTTTACGAGAAGAATTATTTAGCAGAATCCTTTACATTCGTCCGAATATCCGAATGTCTGAATTGTCCCGTAGAGGTTACGTGGACAATTCTGTGTTGCTAATGTTTACGGCATCTCCATTCTCTTCTTCCATAAAAAAACCTGTGTAAATATATTAATGATTCAATTTTTTGCGGATGTAAATTGAATTGTATTAAAATGCGAAAAAAATACTTAAAAATAACATTTCCAAACATGATTGATATTCCACAAGAAATTAATTATGAATAACAGTGTTCTGTGTATTGCAATTAAATAAATATAATAAATATGATTATTATTAAATATAAATATTCAATCGAAATTAAATATTACTAGTTTCCTACTTAATATTTTATTCTGAAATTAAGGGAAAATTCTTCACGCTGGCTACACTGTTGCCGAGCGTCCCGCCCCGGGGGTGCAATATTCATAATGCCCCAGCACTTATACGTGAATGTGAGTAAATATTCTAGTTTTATATCGCGTAATAAAATACATTTTCGCTATTACAGTGAAGTATGAACACTTACTTTTATAAAGGCAAACGTACGAATTACAGTTTCTTACTATTGCCAACTTTTATTTTCTGGTTTTTAATTAATGAAAGTCTTTATTTAAAATTTATGCCAAAATAAGTTAATGCCGGGTTTTCCACCAACATTTGGCTGTAACTACTTTTGTGCAGGACCAATTGAACAATTATTTTGATAGGTTTGGTTATAGTCCGTATAAAACTGCTAGTCCGCTCTGAAAATAGAAATGAATCACGTCGCCAAAGCAAAATGTATGACTACACCTGCTCGCAACAACTTCATAGCGGACTACGAGTTTGGCACGGACTATACCTTTAAGTATACTTTTCCATAGTAGTATTTGAAATACAAGATACAAAAAAATTAATATGATAACAATACATGATTAGTTAGGAGAGAGTTACAATTCAACTAAAAACATACGAGTAGATATATTTTGATTATTTAAACATCAACTTGTATGGTCGAATAACCTAACTCGAACTCTTGCTAGGTCGAACTTTGCTAGCAAATACAGTCTGGCAACCGCTGTGTCACATAAACTATCATTATAAATGACTCAGCTCGTCGAATCCTATCGATATGGAATATCAATAAACAAACGCATTATTTCTTTCTCATAATAAACAAACCTTTTCATTATCTGGGACTTGATACAACATTATGATCGTGCCTACTTTCAACTGGAGAAGCTTATGGGTGGCGTGGGCAAACGCAAACTAAGCCTATTTCCAGGGTTCCAAATAAATCCACAGTAGAAATGTAGTGTAGTGTTCTATATTATCAGTAGAAAACGAGCAGGTAGTGCATTTGATGGTTTTTACAGACGCTTGCTACACTCACGACCCACACAAGAATTCTCTGCGTCGTGGGTGCCTTGCACACACACAAAGACGAATACACGCACACGTAAAGCCAGAACTGATATTAAATTCATCATTCAGATATATTTCTGGCCGGGAATCGAACCTAGAATCCTCTGCGCGTCAGAATGGTATAGTGCGCGCTCTGCCACGTGTAGAACGAGATACTACCTGCGTTCCACCTAGATCCTGTTATATTTCTGTGGAATTTGGGAACAATACATGAGCGACAGTTCATATCGACGACTGTCGCCAACCATTGTTGATTTTCGTCGGAGACTTTTGCGTTAATTTCTGGCAGCAATAATTCAAACTCCATACGATTGATAAATATTATATATTTTTAAAACATATTATATTTAATGATGGTAGAACCTTCTGTGCAACTCCGGCGGCACCACTGTCCCGCCTATTTCTGCCTATTAAAAACAGTGTTAAGCGCTGTTGTTCTAGTTTGAAGGGTGTGGTAAGGGTAGCGGCGCAAAATTGCAGACATTCATGGGCGGCAGGAGCTATTTAACATCAGATGGACTGCATCTTCGTCTGCTACTTCTATATTATATTTATATAAAAAATCATTCATTCAAATCTATCCTTACAAGTCCTAATGTTAGCAGAAATTCACTAAAATAGAAACTGACTAAGTTAACCAAATCAACACGAAGATATACAACTAAGCGTCAACAAACACTGTCCGCAGGTCGGTTCCAAACTTCGAAGAGTAAACATAAAGAAACTTCCCAGTCGCTTCATAATATCCCAATCGTGAGGTCAAATAGTTTTTCGTGACAAATACGGGATCTTGGTTGGCAATAATAAAGTTACAAGTTATTCCCAAAGTTTGGGAAACTTGCCAGCTCGTAATCAAACTATATTCTGGGATGATTGATACTTAACAAGTATTGGCCTGTGCTTAATTGATGACACAACGTTATTATGTTTGGATTATGTTCAGTGCTAAACGAGTTTGGCCTAAATTACTATTAGATTTCATAGGTTTGGACGGGAGCGTTGAATAATGTTGTAGACTCTACAATGTTGTCCCTGTAGTTCCGGGACTAGAATAGGGCTACGGTATCTCCTGCCTGTCGTAAGAGGCGACTAAAAGGGGGCTTCCGGGGTTGCGGGCGGCAAGAGTGGGAGCTCGAACCGCCCGGCCAGCGGCCCCGGGAAGGACGACGGTATGTGTGGTCGCATACCGTCGTATACGCCAGATGGTGTGGCGAGCGTCAAGCTCACCTGGGCGGAGCCCGACGGGGCAACGCGCTAAGAGGACTCCGGTTGCGTTCCTTTGGAGATCCCGGAGCCCTCAACGCAGCGCAGAGGACGGCCACCGGAGGTGTTTTAGTGCGGTAAAAATCCCACATAACTCGGCGTCGCTCCCACGTTGTCGGGTACCTTTTGAAGGTTTCCCCCTCGACAAAAAAAAAAAAGACTCTACAATGTAAAGTATGACGACCCCTGGTAGGAAAATTGTCTTGTGCTTTCTGGGTCTGATATTAGGTCAGGTACCTTATGAATTTAGAATACTGATCTAGGTTTCTCTACATTGTACATCTCTACATTGTAGAGTATGACGATCCCTGGTAGGAAAATTGTCTTGTGCCTTCTGGGTTTGATCTTAGGTCAGGTATCTTATGAATTTAGAATACTGATCTAGGTTCGGGTGTTGCTTTACTGATTTACGTATTCATACAATCTACATGCTAGAATGTTTAGTATGGGGTTAGAGAAGAAAAAATATTCATTATTATAATATACGTAAGGCTTCCTAACTTAGGGAGTTAATATAAGAGCTACAGCACGTGCGGGCGATCGGCGTCGATTGTCGGCCTCAGTGGTTGACGCCAGGCGATAGCGACGGCCACCGACCGCCGGTCGCCGTCGACTGACATCTGTGCTATCGCTCGATGCAACTTACTGTCGCTCATGTGTTACCCCTTAATTCTCAAGGGTGACAACGTATATATAATGAATTTACACTGTAACCATACTAATTATACTATTTATAACTAGCAACGTATATACAGAGCGCCTGATATTTTCAGGGTAAACTAGTTTCAATTATTCTCAGCACAAATCTTTGATTCTCAGTAAAAAACTTCGAGTGAAACTCATAAAACTGCGGTTTTATATTTTACGGATTTTTTAATTTCATTACGACTTATTTACGTTTTCCCTTCAATTTAATAAGATTAGAGGTAGATTTGATTAATTTGCACTTATAAATAAGCTGTAACAAAATGCTATTTCTATACTAACAGGGCCCAATATTTTTGCCACAACTTTTCCTTATTACTGTAATGGAAAAAACGTGTAAGAACTACTTCAAGAATATTTCTCTCCTGATTTGTAGTTGACGCTCGCATCCCCCAGGACTTGTGTAGTTTCACAGTTCGGGCAAGTTTTGTTACATAATGTGATTTTTATAGTGTCGTACCTAACTCTTGTTTGGTAAAACAAAGATTATAAAATGAATATCTAAATATATATAACTCAAAGATGACTGACTGACATAGTGATCTATCAACGCACAGCCCAAACCACTGGACGGATCGGGCTGAAATTTGGCATGCAGGTAGATGTTATGACGTAGGCATCCGCTAAGAAAGAATTTTGATCAATTCCACCCCCAAGGGGATAAAATAGGGGATGAAAATATTACTTCGTAACACAAACGAAGCCGCGGGCAAAAGCTCGTTAAAAATATAAGCGATGAATAGATGAGCTCTTTGGGGAGTCTGTTAAATTTTTTGTAGTAACAGCCTAGTGGTGTGAATTTAGATTTCTAATCTGCGGATTTAGGGTTAAAATCGCAGGCATTTCTAATTTTTCGAAGTTTTGCTCATTAAGAAATAATTTTGCTTGAAGGCTAACTGAAGTATAATGAGGAAAACTTCATGACCAAACGATCTATAAGAAAAGTTCTCAAGGGTGTATAAAATCCACCGATCGACAATTGGCCAGCTTAGGGGACTACAGTTTATATGATTTTCATTTTGAGAGGAGATTACCTTCCCACACATGCTCATGTGTGGGAAGGTTTGATACGTTTAATATATTTTATTAGTAAATAGAGCTTTCTACATTCATAACACACTTAAAGTTGAATACACAAACATCCAGACCCTGACAGATATTCAAATGTTGCATTTAGTATTTGCCAATATATTTACAATCAGCGCCCCTAGCGGATTGTCTCAGAGCTGATTGGAAATATATGGGATATACGTTAACAAAAACAAAAACAGTCATTTTTGTAAAAACGTTAAAATCTCATATTAAGGGTACTGTCTGGTTCGGGATTGAGCTCGGAACCAACTGCACGTCAGACAGCTATCGTCACATCAAGAATCAGCGGAAAGAAAAAAAAACATTCTAAGTAAAGATATATTTTAAGTTGATACCCCGCCAAATAAAATATTACGTCTCATCTAAATATCTATAAAATGGAAATCTTAAATGGGACAGCTTCGGAACGTGTTAAATCCTAAATAAAATACGAAAGTAGTTGGCCGAAATAAAATCCTGGAGCCGTCCATTCCGCATCGATTTAAGCGGTGGCGATAAAACTCGACGAACGATCAGCAATTGATACTGGGAATGCAGATATCGAACATAAAATTCCAGCAAATATCTCACATTTTCGAACGGTACGGTTTATGTCTACTCCAAATAAATATATGTAAATAATGTACATGTTCCAATACCCTTACCATGAGTTTTTACGTTTTGACAAATATGACTGTTTTGGTATTAGTTTACGTAAGCCCATACTATTTCCAATCAGCACCCCTAGCGGATTATATCAGAACTTGGAAATTGTATGGACCAATACGTAAACAAATACCAAAACAGTCATATTTGTCGAAACGTAAAAACTCATGGTAAGGGTACAAAGCTCCTAACTTACGTTAATTTACTTTTAACTGACGAAAATAAGCAAACTTCGTTTTCAGTGAAAAGCTTGGTCAGTTTTGTCTGAAAATAGCTAATAACACTACCTTTGACTGCTGCTTCAATTGAACCTCTTAGTGATTTTGACGTGACAACGTCTTAAATTAGGTTGCGGCTGGGAGTCACTTATGAAAAAGTGTAACGCCCGGTAACGTTACGATGAGTCACCGAACGAGAGAGAGGCCCGCCGAATGCCTTGCGTCTCTCTCCCACTCAACTATGATCGGTCTGCCGCGCGCGCAGCACTAGAGAATTAGGCGCATTGAATCGGCGCATGCTTGTGTCTCTGTCTTTGTCTTTCTCGAACGTTCTTGGCGTTGGAAAAACAAGAAAGCGTCACAATACAAGTTCACACGTGTGGTTAAAGTATCGTCAGCTGTGTCTGTAGTGAAAATATGGAGTGCTTAGATTCGTCATTTATCATTTACAACAACTACAACAATAAAGGTAAATAATTGTACACTGATATTTCATTATCGTAAACTATGATTGATTGATTAATTGTTAGATTGACACAAAAGTTGAGAAACTGAGTTTATAGGTTATGTCATACTATTGATAAATGTTGATAGTGTTAAGTAAATTATTAGTTTAAAATTAATTAATTAATTAATTATTATTTTACAAATTTCTTTTGAAAAATGCAACCATTCCATCAGTATTTTCATATGACGTTGTCACGTTCAACTATCGTCAGTAAACCGACTTTACAGACAACCGATTTTTTTTTTACTTGTTAGAACATCAGTTAGAGTGCTGTAACACCAGCGAGCGCATGAGTACGAATTCATAAGTATTTTTTTAATCACGATTAACCACAAAATGTTTACAGCGTACGATTATTTTTACGAACCAAATAATTTAGAGATTCGTAGGTTAAAATCATAAGAATGCTAGTAGATAAATAAAAAAAATTCAACCTTCTAGACCCGAGGATTTCCATGTTATTCCTACCATGGACACAAACAAAAACATGTTTGCCATAGTTACACACAGAACATATAAAACTTTAAACTTTCTTCTATGCACCTACCCAAATGGAGACTACTTGAACTTTAAAACTTCCTTCTGTTTGAAGTTGACTTTTGTGACTTCTATTTAAATAAAAGGTAAAACTTTAAAAAACTTGTATTTATACAGTAGGAAAGGTTTTATACAGACTGTACTCAAATAAATGAGAGTTTATTAGATTTTCAAACATGTTAGGTCAATTATATTATTTTACAAAGAAAGCGTTAATTTCAAGACATAACAATTCTATTCACGCTGTTTGTTTTATTCATAGATTAGTAAAGATTACTCACTCCTAACAAGAAAATGTACCCAGTTTTTAGAATTGAAACAGTTGCGTAAAAAAGTTTTGCCACGTCTCCGTGCTAAAATGTCCCTAAAATATTTGAAATTATTATTATAAATTATTTAATTATCATGAAAATTACGCAGTATTAGTTATTTATTCGTAAATTTTCTCTAAAAATGTTTTTATTTGTCAAGAATTCAAAAAAAGAACTTAGTATAATAAGCCATTTGCGGCTTCATTCAATTTCAAGGCGGCGAAGTATCTTTACTAATCTATGGTCTTATTATTATTATTATTATTTTTCTTGGTTTTAATGCTCCCTATTTGCAAGGGGTGGACAAATCCAGTTGCGCGGGCCTGGGCCAAGCGGAACAGGATAAAAAAATAAATTTAAATATTTAGGAATTTGCGGGTGATGCGACATGTGTTAAGTATGGCCGCTTTCTGTAGGAGTATGTATGTAGAAGGAGGCATTTCAAGGGTGCTAAGACTGACATGTAGTGTTTTTGGAATAATTCCAGTGGTAGATATGACTATTGGTATGGTTGTAACTGTATTTACCTGCCATTGTCTTTTTATCTCTATCGTAAGTTCTTCGTACTTAGCTAATTTTTCAGAATGTGTGGTGAGTAGGTTATGACTATTACATACTGCTATATCTATAAGAAAAACTGTTTTTTTGGTCTTGTCTAAAAATGTGATGTCTGGTCTATTATAGTGCACGGTTTTATCAGTAATAATGGTCCTATCCCAATAAATTTTATATTTGTTATTTTCTAGTATATTATCCGGGGTGTATTTGTAATATGGTACCTTTTGTGTCACAAATTTGTGTTTGAATGCAAGATTTTGATGGACTATAGCGGCTACCTGGTCATGTCTGTGTTTATAATCGGTCTGGACTATGGATTTACACGCTCCGGTGATATGTTGAATGGTTTCTGAGTTACTATGGCAGCGTCTGCAAATGTCAGTTGGCAAGTTTGGTGAACGAATGATATACTTCTGGTAGTTTCTTGTATTAATTGTTTGGTCCTGTATGGCAATCATGAATGCTTCGGTCTCCGGAAACAGCTCACCGCGTCGTAACCAAGCATTTGACGCTTCCTTGTCTACGTGTGGTTGTTGCAAGTCTTGGAGGTGTCTGCCATGTAAAGATTTACTTTGCCATGATTTATTTTTTTCTTTAAAATCCGTAATTTTTTCATTACGTTGTGGGGTCCTAATGTGTAGGTTCAACGGTGTCAATCGAACATCAGCGACAGTAACTACTTTATGGAGGTTAGTATGTTCTGCTTGTTCGTAAAAGAAATTTCTAAGTGATGATATTTGTGAGTTATGTAAATTAACTATATCTACTATACCTCTTCCACCTTCATTTCTAGGCAGTGTTAATCTCTGGGAGCAGGACCTTGGATGATGTTTGCGGTAAGTTGTTAAGGCTTTATTTATATTACGTTGCATTTTCTTCAGTTCAACTTGTGTCCATTTTATGATGCCAAATGAGTACGTGAGTAATGGTATTGCGTATGTATTAATTGATTTGATTGTATTACGTGCGTTAAGTTGAGATCGGAGCAAAATGTTTAGTCGGTGTTTAAATTTTTTTCCAATTTCTAATTTTATCTGATTGTGTTTAATTTGCCGATTTTGATTAAAACCTAAATATTTATACAATGAATTATGATCAAGTGCTTCAATATTATGACCTGAACGCAGAGGATAATTATTTTGAACTAAAGTGCCGCGTTTAACTTCAAGTGTCTTACATTTATCAATTCCAAATTTCATGCAAATGTCATCTGAAAATGTTTGTATGGTGTCTGCTAGAATATGTAATGTTTGAGTGCTATCACTATATAATTTGATGTCATCCATGTACATGAGATGTGTTATTACAGCTTGGTTTTTGTTAACTTTAATATGAAATCCTTTTTTTGTACTGTTTAACATATTCGAAAGGGGGTTCAGAGCTAGGCAAAACCATAAAGGGCTGAAGGCGTCGCCTTGGAAAATTCCTCGACGAATATTTATTCCAGGAGTTCTTACATTTTGATTATTAATTATTTTCAGATTTGTTGTCCAGTGCACCATAACTGCTTTAAGAAAATTAACTATAGTTGGATGAATTTTATAATGTTGCAAAATATATATAAGCCAGGAGTGTGGAATCGAATCAAAGGCTTTTCTATAGTCAATGTACATTGTGCTAATGTCTTTCTTACTTTTAAATGCTAAGTTCATAATAACGGAATCTATGACTAGTTGCTCTTTACAGCCCTGACTGTTCTTTTTACAGCCCTTCTGTTCGGTCGCTAATATTTTATTTAGTATTGTATGTTGATATACAAGCTCAGATATACACCCTGTAAGTAGTTTATAAATTGTCTGTAAACATGTTATTGGTCTGTACTTCGCTGGGTTCTTGTAGTCCTCATCTTTTGGTATCATATAGGTCACACCTTGTGTTACGTATAGCGGCATTATATCAGGGTTTTGTATGAATTTATTTATGTAAGTATGAAGTAATGGATGGAATTGTGTAAATTTTTTGTACCAGTAATTATGTACATTGTCCGATCCAGGACTCTTCCAATTATGTGCTTTTTTAAGGATTTTTAAAAATGTATCGAAAGAAATATCTTCAAAATTCATTTGTTCTATGTTGTCGGTATTTTCATTATTTATCCAATCTGCTGAAGTATTATGTTGGACCGGATGTGACCATATATTGCACCAAAATCGGTATAACTGGTCAGTGTCAGGTAAAGGCGTTTCTGTGTTGTGTTGTGTCTTCTGTGTATTCTGGTCAAGTTGTCTATAAAATTGTTTTTCATTATTAATGAACTGCGAGTTTTGTTTCTTTCTTAAGCTACACTGCATATATCTCTTTAATCTGCTAGAAGCTGCATTCAGTTTTTGTTTTAAGGTGTCTAAAATTTGTTTATCTGTTGTATTTTCTTCTTCATGCTTTGTGTGGATCGTGTATTTATTTCTTATTTCTTCTATATTCTTAACTAACTTTCGACTTAAGTTTCCCAACATATACTGTGTCAATCGGCCTATGTCTTTTCTAAATGCTAAAATTTTACTTTCAATCCTTCTTTGCCACGGGGGTGAAATACTTTTGTGTTGTTGATTTGTATCATTTGTGTCATATATTTTCATTCCACTACATACTGCAGCTGTATAAGCTGCAGAATATATGATTGTTTGAAAAGTAATGAAATCGTTATTTTTATCTGTATAATGTATTAGTATATTAGAATTTATATAATCTACTATAAGGTCTAACTTTTTAGAGCATTTTAGTTTAGGTAAGCGTGGTCTAGTCGTAGGATTTGATTGTTGAAATTGATTCAGTGCCTGATTAAATGTTTGATTAATTTTGTCATAATCTATAAATGGTTTTAGAGGTGTCGTATTGGGAGTTCTATTTTGCGGTGATGAGTTAAGTATATACATTAATGGTGAACTGGTTTGTTCTTCTGTACCAGTATTATTTTGTTCGGAAATATTATTTAGGGTTGGTTGTATTCTATCTATAGTGTGTTGTGTTGTGCAGGTTTTTGTAATATTCTCTACTTCTTTTCTCAATTCACATAGCCTAGTTTCTGTTATTAATTTATTGTTAATTATGGATCTGTTTTGATCAGCAATGTTTTGTTCAGATAAGTGAGTAAACTGCGGGTAAATATCAAGAAACTTATTCCTGAGTTGTGTTCTATAACCTGTCTTATTGGTTTCGCAATTTGTTGTTTCATAGTAGCACCTAATAAGATTTTCGTTCATTTCTCTTGACCACTTCATCCTACTGCGTTGTGAGTTTTGTGTATTTGAGTGTATTTCTAGTCCTAAATTATTTGATTCATTCGTAGTTAGTTGTATTTTTATATGCTCCCGAGTTTTTTTGTCCAGTAAGTTATTCCTAACAATAGCTCTCCTTTGATCACCTAATCTCTGTTTTGATGCATTAATTTGGGGATATTTTTTGGTAAATTCATAGTGTAATTTATCTAAGTAATGACGGGTATCTGTCTCCATGTTTGTTGTAACCAGATATGTGCGCCAAATGAATCTATTCATTTCTGCGGTCCACTTTTTTCGCACACGACAAGTGTCAGTAGTGGGCTCAAGATTTACGGCTTCTGCCTCTTGTGCAACATCTACTGACAGAGATGAAGAAGATGATGATGATGAAATGTTAACTTCTTCAAATGAACGAGGGGATGAATTTGGTGTCTGAAAAAGATTAGATGATATCGAAGTAGTCGTTGGACTTGTACAAAAAATAGTTGCTATTTCTGGCTGATTTTCTAAGGGACCTTGACTACTGTTTTCTTCGATAGTTTGTAAATTTTGACATCTTTCGTTTGTTGTTGATGTCGTTCGGCAAGCGTTTCGGCGCGGCCGTAGATTATATGTTTTTGAGTTTTCTATGTTATGGTTTTGTTTCTTCATTTTCATAACCGGCCCCACAAGGGGGCCCCGAGTACAGCTAGGGAAATAAAATGTCCACCTCGACAGAGCCCCGCTTGCCGAGGTAAGGCTTATCAATCTCCGAGGTCGCCTGGTATCGGAGAGGGACCGTTAGGAGCTGAGCACCCCCTCAGCTACGCATCCATCGGCACGGTTCCTGCACACGTGGAGATTGGGTGTCGGGCCATTAGCCGGCCGTCAGCAGCAATTTGCTACTGACTGAGCCGCCCAGGGTGCACCGGTCCACTAATGTGGACACGCGTGGAGGTTGCCCGACAGGCACCCCTTATTATTATTATTATTATCATTAACACAAAGTTATGATTTTAATGAACCTATATAAAAGTTTGCAAATCACCAATATTAAAAACAAATACCTATTACTACATTTACTAAAGCAGTATAATAAAATTGGCAGAAATAATCTAGAACCACATATCAATCAGTGTTTAACTTTTACTATAGATAACATAAACCGCGGCAGTCAGCTGTAAACCGGAAACGAGATTGCGGCCATCTTGTCGTGTGCCGGAAGTTACGCGCGACAAGACATACATTATATACTACATGGATATTATTGTATCGGACTATAGTAATGAAAAGTAAGAGGTGATGGATATACAAAAGGGTATACAAAAAAATATATAAATATTTAAAACGCATTACAATCAATTTTAGCCTCAAATTGCTTTTAAATTTACTTTCTGTTAAAACATTACCCAGTAAAACATAAAAATTGAATTTAAATTATATTGAAAATTTCAAATATTACAATATATTATTACAGAAAATGTTTGGATGTACACGATAAACTTTAAAATAGCTAAATTTTATTTTCAATGTCAATAAGAACGAAGTGAACTGAGTTTTGTAACGAAAAACGAAGTTTTAAATGTGATTAAATTGCTCTTTTCCTTGCTCTTTGATTGCTATAAATATTTAAATTAACTTAAAATATATCCTTTTCCAGGATGAAGGCTGCTTTAATTGTTATTTTTTTGTACCTACTTAAAACTTGTTTTATTCAACTTAAATGTAGTAAGAGTTAAGTTTAAGTACGGTACTTAGTTGTTAATGAGGTGCAATAATTCTGCAGTAGTCTTGTGCAAGTTGGGAATTGCAGATTAATTATGAAGTTTGTTTGGCGGTGAGAAAACTTCCCTCTCAGCTTCTGCTGGTAGAGATTTATCAAAAACTGCCAGAACAGTTTTCCTAATTTCATATTTAAACTTTACTGTTTTTTTGCTTAGTAATAGGGTAAAAATAAAGCTCCTAATAAGGCTCCGCTATCTGTCCGTCTGTCGAACCATGGGTAGACAGTTCAAACTTTGACAATGCATTAACAATTAATTAATAGCTGCTATGATAACAAATGCATATAAAATAAACCTCCATGAGCGAGTTTGTTGAATTATTTATGAAAAAGCAAAACGGACGATAAGGCAACTTTGAATATCTAGAATTAGGCAGAAACAAGCGTGGCGGTGGCTGAAGGCATCCAGAGTGGAACCCTATTATTTATATTTTCCCCGTTAAAACGTGGTAGAACCATGACAGTTCAATCGGGTGAACACTTACCATCAAGTGCTCGTTGGATACTTTAATTTAATAACCACGTGAACCAATTAAATGATTACTAAAACTACAAGATCTTATAGAAAGTTTATTACCATCTATTTAATTTTGTAGCCGTCTCAGGTAAATTTTCGGGAGCGATTTTTGTTGAGAAGTACATTAACAAAACAAACTTGATACCATTTACAAGATTTCAAAATAAAGGATCATTTTTCAAATTTCTTCTTATAACTGAAAGTCGTTTATTTTTACGACGATAATCAGTTTTTATGTCCCTACTTCAGAATTTACATACAACTTATCCATTTTTTGGTTGTGCTTTGTTATTACGATTATCAATTATATTTATTCTCTAAACTTTTTTTTAAACTATAGTTTAATAGTAGTTATTAGCATATTAATAGCATAAGTAGTTATTGACAAAATCCGAGAAAACACAACACTTGTAATTGTTATAAAATTACTTTATGTGAGAAATGTTCTTGAGATTTTACTAAGCAATATTGCCAGCGATAGCCGATATTCTTTCTGCAATGAGTTCTGTATTATTGCGCAATAATTCACAGTTTATTACGTTAGACATCGACTGCCTGTGGCTTTATCAAAGTATAACTGCAATATCGCCGGGTTATATTGACATCGATCATTTCAAGATAAATGTACTCGTAGTAAGCAGTAGGATTCGACTAGCTACAAGCACGCAACACAAACACACACAACACACAAGCAGCAAAGTTCCCCCGATTCTCTCATGATAGAGTTCTGCGTTTTAGATGAACGAGGCCAGCTGATTTACACATGTCGCGACCACTTCATTTACCATGAGTAGCAACGTACTTGTACGTACTACGTAGTACTAGTATTATGGTAAAACTAACTAGTATATGAACTCGTATTGTACAAAACTTTCAGCGTATTTTGGTTACGGTATACCCGAGCAGTCTAGCTCATACACTCGAAGGTTTAAACTTACCCAAGTTGCGAGTCTGCATATACGTAAAACTTTATATTACGGCGAGACCGTTTTAACTTTCATTGGCTTGTGTTGTATTATAGAAGTAACTTACGCTAGTTTTTCATTATAATAACAGGTAGGGGTCTGTGCAATAAAATTCAAACACGAAATTTGAAGGTAAACCCCTTTGTAGTTCGACTCCGGCGGCACCACGCCACATCTATTCTGCCTCGTAACAGCAGCGTTAAGCGTTGCTGTTCTGGTTTGACGGGTGTGGTAAGGGTACTATCAATTAGGTGTTTTGCATGCTCGTCTGCTACTCCTATATTATAAAAAAAAATCTCCCGAGTAATAACAATTTTAGACGCGGGTAAAACCACGAGGCACACTTCTACATTAATATTATAAAGAGGAAAACTTTTTTTCTTTCTTTGGTTGTAATGAATAGGCTCAAAAACTACTGGACCGATTTTAAAAATTCTTTCACCATTCGAAAGCTACATTATCCACGAGTAACATAGGCTATATTTTATATGAAATATATTTGATAAATAGATTTTGAGTTAAGTTTGCCGGGTCAGCTAGTCGTTAATAAATTAAGAAGTGGCGTACTTAAGGTTAGTAAGGTAACATTCTTTTCTAATGTTGCGAGCCCTTAATGGGATAAACTGCTTCAGCTCATTAAATGGGCGGAATGTATTTAGCGATGAATTGCAATTAATTATTACTTACTTTAACGAGAAAATAAATATGGCTATAAATAAAATACGATGAAAGGTATTTGATTGTGTGTTAGTCACAGATTTTTTAGTTAATGTAAGGTTAGTATGTAACGGGTATGTAATCTACCTGATGGAATATGGATATTTAATTCCCTCAAAATAGAACTAGAGTCCTACCAGTCGGCCACATATGTGCTATTGCCCCTGGGGACTTAGTTGAAATGTCCTGTGTATCTCCCCTTTACCTTATCTTTTCGCGCAATCGGGTAATTACAAAAAATCTTTAATCGGGTTATTACAAAAAAAATACTATTGGACAGTAGATTTTTTAAAATAACATAACACAGTATTGATTGTACTTGTAAGTGTACACCTTATTGACTATATTTCAACATCAATATCTTATCTGTATATTTTTAATGATCTACGAAGTGAACTTATCACTTTTGAAAAAAAATCAAACGTTATATTATGGATTTACAAAAACACAATCTAGATTTGTCTTCTTATATATAAAATTATCGTGTCACAATATTAGTTACCGTACTTCTCCGAAACGGCCTTACCGATTTTCACCAAATTTTATGTGCATATTCAGTAGGTCTGAGAATCGGTGACTATTTATTTTTATACCCCTAAGTGATAAGGGTTGTTCACCCTTAACATTTTTTATTTATATGGCAACACAACGTTTGTCGGGTCAGCTAGTTTTATATAAATACTGGTTTTGCCGACCCTACAATAACTTTTGCAAATTAAATGGAATATGATTTCTAAACCTAGCAGCCTTATAACGACAATGTTATTGTTACGTGAAATAGTATGTTATTACATGAACGTAGGCTACGTAATGAGTTTCATTGTTAATTACCATGCTTCTATTAGCTCAACATGTATGTATTTATGTATGCATGAATATATGTACATGTATGTGGGAGAATGCTTCATTTCATATATATAAATATTCCGTTTTTAAAATCACATGATATTAATTTCGAACTACCGCTCCGTATTAACAATTGGCTACCCGTATCATGGTATAAAAAAGGGGCGCGCAACTGTCAACAGATCAGAAGTTGTCCAATAGTGGGCACGGCACGGTGGTGCTCTGAACTGTTTGGTATTTTGCTTGGGTGTTATTGTTACTGTGGTGGCATTAACGCTTATTCGTTTAATTATTTTAACTATATTATTTTTTATAAATATTGGTTAAATTAGTTGAATCGAAATACCATTGTAGATCTACCTACCGGCGCGCCCACATCAGAATCGGGATAGGATACGCCCTTTTATTACGTAATAGTTTTAAAGTAACGGTAACAGAAGATAAATCAACCGCGTGTATAGGAAGTGTTCTACTGAAGAATTTATCGTGGCTGTACTCCTGACGACAGTTTGGGACGCGCAATGGAGGCGATATGGACAAGGCTTTCGACATTGGAGGAGCTGTGTGTGAAACACATGATGAAACCGGTTGCGTGAGTAACGTGTACGGTTTGTCTAAATATTGTAATAATTTTATGTGCATTATTTTAGCAAGCGTGTGAAAGCAACCGCAAGCTTGGGTACCGCAAGCTTGGGTATGAAAATTGAGGAGGTGGAAGGTGGTTAGCATCATCCATGTTAACTGTCTACGTAATTAAGACTCATTTGCGCCGAGATTCATTGGCGAACGATTGGCGCTCCGGTATGATCAAACCAATGGTTTTTATATTTTCGATTGTTAAACTTGCTATTTTTTGCTTTTTGAAAGTTTAAAGATTATAAGAATCACTAATATGAAAATGTTTGGTTATGCGCGAAGAAATTAACAATCATACGTGTAGGTACCGACATTTTTTTAGAAATGTTTTGGCTTTTTAAAATATTCGAGTAATTTCAACTATGCTTTTCACAGTTTCGTTACTTATAGCAACGCTTTAATAGGCGATGCTCAATAAGTAGATGAACAATGATCATATTGTTTTAAATTATTGCGCTGCAAAAAAATATTTTACGATTGTGAATACAAGTTCTGATATCTACCCTTTTGTATGTACCTATTCGTTGTAATGCATTTAACATTCTTAAATAAACTCCGTCTTAAAATAAAACTAGTCACAATGAAGATTATTATTGAAGTAAAAGGTTTGATAAATCAGGTAGCATACTTTTTGCCATCGCAATTCCATGGCCGTAAATTTCGTAAGTTTTATTTCTAGTTTCACCTGGAACACCGTGATAGTGAGATATGTATTGTGCTCATTGAAAGGTGTACTCTCAACCAGCGCTTGTCATTTTTAGTAGGATGCTATCTAATAATATTTACCTAGCGCTTGTTCCCAGAATCTGTAACTAAAATGAAAGCTGCTTATTGGGGGTTTTGTAACAACACTTGACTTGTGATGGCCGTAGACGTGGACCAAAATTGAATGAAAATGTAACATTTAGATTCTGGTGGTGAGTCAGTAAGTTGTTTATCGGTAAGCGACTTTGTGCTCTTACAAATTTGTGTATTTAAAGTTATTGGTTATTGGTTTATAAAGGTTACAAGTTGCGAAGGATACATTAAGGTAAAGCTGAAGAAAAGGAGTTTGGTAACGTTCGCATCACCCCAAATGGTGTATTGGACTAGGCAAAAAAAAAACGGTGAATTAAGTTATAACTTATTAATAAACATTTAGTCTTCTGTGTTTTTAACATTGTTTTGTGACATAATGTGTAACTATTACTTGCTATTCGCTTTAAAAATTGCAGAAGTAAAGAGAATCGAAGCTTAGCTGACTGTAGAAAAAAAAAAACAGTTACTATAATGGTGCAAAGCTGTAAGCATTTTGATCGGTTAAATGTGTTTAAAGGTTTAATTTAATAAAGACAATTCATTAGCCTCGCTCGGAGTCGATCAAGTATTTTTAATAATAACTTAAAGTTTGAACTTGTTTTACAGTAGTTTAAATTGTTATTGGATCTTATTTCTTATTTTGTGTCATAGTAAATAATACCTTTCGAGATGACGTACATCACGATCCTAGACTTTACGTGTGAAATTATATTATGTTGGTACCTTTAGTGAATACTTTAACAGTGGTAAGTCAACTATACCATCATGTAATCTAGCTAACAATCTAAATGTTTTAATTATTCATTGACATAAGGAGTTTATTGTTATTTTATTTAGTTTTGTAACTGTGTAGATGACGACATTACGTCTAGATATACGGCTGTGGATATAACAAATTCAGAATATTCACGCACGCAATGTTTATATTATACGAAACAATTCGGCGTGTTTTTCTCCATTCATAATTTTGTCGTCGTTACACTCAAGCAGATAAAGGTTATAAAGGTGGTAGAAACTTTTAGGGTCCGGCAATACCAATACCATACAGCAGTGTTAGGCTCTGCTGTGTTGAAGATATTGATGGGCCTCAGTAGCCACTTACCATCAGGTGGACTGCATGCTTGTCTGCTACTTCTAAAATTTGGTTTAAAGTTTTTGTGTGTGAGCGAATATTATGTATAAATCAATACGGGACGAAATAACGGTATTTGTAGGTATACTTATTATTCAAATGGTTAATTACAATAACTTTTGGAAGTTATTCACAATTTCTGGTGATAACAGTTACTTAACGTATGTGTTATATTAAATTGAAGTAGGTAATTCTATTATTATCAGATATTGTATTGGAACTCGCGGTTCATACCAGAAAATGTTCGTTATTATTTTGTGTTCATACTGTTTCGACCGCTGTTTGTTATTCTACTAATTAAAATGTATATCTTTGCAGATTTATAAGTCAAAGTCAGGTTCGGACGAGCAATTATATACCTACTGCAAGTTCTGATAAAATTCGAAAAATCGAATACTGCAAAAAGAAACAGAGACAAGAGTACATACACTACTGTCAAATTGGACTCTGCAATGTGTGATCATTATTGTGTGGTAAAGACTTTGTTTGCAGCAATGCCTATCGCACAAACGAAGGTAATTGTAAAATTCAAGGTAAAAGTAAAATGATATAAGGTAAATAATATAATGAAGGTAGGATGACTCCAATAACTTTTTACGTTTAATGACCTGGTTTTCGTTGTAATGTAACTGTGGACTTCAGAGTGTTATTTCGTTGGCATTTAACGTCATCACATGAACGGTGCGAACTATAGCTCATGTTATGGTAAGGCAATAGTATTTTAAATATTTTATTAAGAATAACGACCACGGAGTACTTGCTGCTCTGATATTTTCTTTACTGTATGTAAAGTTGACATTAAAACTGTTTTGAACGTGACAATTCACTTTATTATTATTTTCACACATTTGTGTTGTAGACATCAGGTTTTTCGGTTTGAAATTAACTTTTACTTTTTTATTTTTATGCTTGTTACAGCTTATTTGTTTACAGTTCTAAATAAGAAAAGCACTCGTGCATGGTTTTGAGCAGGTCTCGAATAGTTTCTTATAAAATTCTGTCATAGTCAAATGAGCTGACTTAAAAGGCATTAATGATTTTCAAGAAATCCTGTCTGAGATAGTCAGACACATTATAACAAATTCAGTAAAGGAAGACATCGTGAAGAACTACACATCGGGAAATATATTCTCAAGGGTATCTGGAGTCTCTACCCAGTGTACGTTTGGCGATGCAGAAGACTATGCCATAGATTTAAGCGAGCCAAACGAAAAGATCTGTAGATTTTACTCTCAAACCATGAACGAAACGCGGAGCTCTCTCGTTATATCGTATATAATTATTGACTATACATATAATGTAATGTGTTTTCAGACTACGAGAACATGTGCTATGGAAAGTAAACTATTTGAACATGTCAGATGACTGTGAATCCTGTGAAGCAATGACAGTATCGACAGTCAAAAATCTGGTAAAAACTTTGTGTTTCTCTTGAGTACCTGCGAACTTTGGAACGGTATGTGGATTGTAAGTTCAGTGTTATCGGGATTGTCTTGCATATCGATGATTGTCTGGCCAACAGTCATGTTTATGTTTGATAATAACCCGAGTGCTATGTGACTTAGCGAATTTATGATGTCATGTGACTTGACATCAGCCATGTGATTTGGCAATTATTTTCAGATAATAATCAATTACGTACGTAAGCTATGTGACTTAGCGAATTTATGATGTCATGTGACTTGACATTTGCCATGTGATTTGGCAATTCTTTTCAGGAAATAATCAATTATGTACGTACGCTATGTGACTTAGCGAATTTATGATGTCATGTGACTTGACATCAGCCATGTGATTTGGCAATTCTTTTCAGATAATAATCAATTACGTACGTAAGCTATGTGACTTAGCGAATTTATGATGTCATGTGACTTGACATTAGCCATGTGATTTGGCAATTCTTTTCAGGAAATAATCAATTATGTACGTACGCTATGTGACTTAGCGAATTTATGATGTCATGTGACTTGACATCAGCCATGTGATTTGGCAATTCTTTTCAGATAATAATCAATTACGTACGTAAGCTATGTGACTTAGCGAATTTATGATGTCATGTGACTTGACATTAGCCATGTGATTTGGCAATTCTTTTCAGGAAATAATCAATTATGTACGTACGCTATGTGACTTAGCGAATTTATGATGTCATGTGACTTGACATCAGCCATGTGATTTGGCAATTCTTTTCAGATAATAATCAATTATGTACGTACGCTATGTGACTTAGCGAATTTATGATGTCATGTGACTTGACATCAGCCATGTGATTTGGCAATTCTTTTCAGATAATAATCAATTATGTACGTAAGCTATGTGACTTAGCGAATTTATGATGTCATGTGACTTGACATCAGCCATGTGATTTGGCAGTTCTTTTCATGTGACACGACCATTTATTTACACTATTAGACACCGGTTATGGGGTTAACCAATTAAAGTTACGTGTTTTATGTACCATGAGATTTGGCTTCTGTGGTTAAAATTGAGACTATATTATCCGCGAATCTAAAGTAGTTTATCCACTTCTTTAATATTATTGAATTTGATTTTTTTAAACTTTTGTTCGCGAGCCGTAACGGCTGCTCGTCAGAATGGCCGTGTGGGAGAATGCTTCATTTCATATATATAAATATTCCGTTTTTAAAATCACATGATATTAATTTCGAACTACCGCTCCGTATTAACAATTGGCTACCCGTATCATGGTATAAAAAAGGGGCGCGCAACTGTCAACAGATCAGAAGTTGTCCAATAGTGGGCACGGCACGGTGGTGCTCTGAACTGTTTGGTATTTTGCTTGGGTGTTATTGTTACTGTGGTGGCATTAACGCTTATTCGTTTAATTATTTTAACTATATTATTTTTTATAAATATTGGTTAAATTAGTTGAATCGAAATACCATTGTAGATCTACCTACCGGCGCGCCCACATGTATGTCTCTATGTCATCATCATCAACCCATTCCTGTCCCACTGCTGGGCACGGGTCTCCTCTCAGAATGAGAAGGATTAGGCTTTAGTCCACCGCGCTGGCCAAGTGCGTCTTGGTAGACTTCATATACCTTTAAGATATTTTTTTTATAAATCTCTCAGGTATGCAGGTTTCCTCACGATGTTTTCCTTCACCGTTTAAGCAAGTGATAATTAATTTCTAATACGCACATAAATGTGAAAATTAGAGGTGCGAGCCTGGGATTTGAACCTCGGACCCCTCGATCGAGAGGCCGTGTTCCTTAACCACTAGGCTATCACTGCTTTGTATGTAACTGAATCTTTGAACTCGACTTCTCCTTTTCTTTGAACAGTCAGTTTGATTCAAAAGTTTTGATAATTATCAAGAAAATATGACAATATACTATTTCAACAATTTTGTCCCATTAATATACATAATATCTTAAATCTGATATGAGTGTTAAAAATTCAAAATTTCAATTTTTGTATATGAACCTATTGAGAAAAACATGTTTTCAACAAAAATAAATTTAGTCATACTTACTTCTTATTTAATACTCTAGTTTAGTGAAATGCTGAATACACACTATGATGCTATACCTTGTATCGAATATTTTCCTTTTTAAATATATTTTTCTTAAATAGGATTCCTAACATTTAAGAAAACCTTTTCCACCTTTAAAGTTACGAGCTAAGTTCCGGGTACAGTTAATTAAAAGATAAGGAAACTCTCTTCTTGTACTAAGTTTTAAATCGCGTGAAATAACCATTCGCTTTTTGGTTAAAGATAAAAGATGTACAGATATAGACAAAGATACTCTTAGTAATGAATCAGATCTATTGTTGTGTTTTAGGAGAACGAAACATTCATATATGTTACATTTGTTAATTCTCTTACAAAAGATATAAGATAACTAACAATTATTAGCACTCATAATATTCAGTCTTTTTTTATATTTGAACCTGACGATAAAGCAGACGTGCTACCTGATGGAAAGTACCTAGTTAACGTCGCCTATGGACATTTGCAACAGTGGAGTCGCCAATGCTTCGCCGGCTTTGAAGGAGAGCTCTTTTTGCACCTTTTTTTAAGAGCCCCATGTCATTGCGCACCGGGAATACCTCGGAAGGAAGTTCATATATTCAGTCAAACTTTGTGTATGACGGCTGACTTAAACATAAGGCAATGATCTTAGTCTAAAGAACTTTCTGATGAGCTTTAAACGGAACACTGCTTCTAAAGGTATCAAGTCAAGTTAAGTCAACTGTACTAAGTAAATTAAATTAACTTAGTAAAGTTGGTTATAGATAAACATAGGTGGTAGTGCTCATCATCGGTAGGACTGTATGCTTATGTGCTATTTTAATCGTATTAAAAACTTCAGATAAGTGTATCTATTGTATATGAAGTAATTAGCAATGTTAAATTGCTGTTAAAGGGTATTAAGTACCAGATTAATGCTAAATAAACTGGAGGCACTATTGTCACACCTGTTTCGACCTCCCAGAGTGAGAGGGGTTAAAGCCATTGCTTTGGCCAACTTTTTTTTACACTTTTATTAAAAAAATATCCTTTTTCTTGAATCTATAGCGAAAGTTAATTGATTTTCAACTCTTAATGGTCTTGTCAGTCACAAACGATTACTTATTAACACTTTTTGTATTTTCTCAAAACAATATCAAGCATTTTCATTCCCTCTACTCCCCTAACGTCAGTTGTGACGGGTTCAGAATACTCGTGAAAGCACATTAATGTTGTCGGATAAAATTTATCAGAGAGAATAAGTCCATTTTGAGAGGGAATTGTACGATTTTCTAGGAACCTACATCGAGTGTCAAAGTTAATGTATTACATAGCTACCTATATATCGTGTGTATATAAAGGCGTATTTCGCACTCAGTGTACAGTAAATGTTACTTCCATTTATTAACTCTTATATATACGACCATACATACGTGCTCTCATTTTGATGATTACTTACGGCAAATGGCTTATTGTCACTAGTTTTCGTCATAGTCTCAGGCTAAAACATGGGTGATATCTATGGAAAAATAAATTAATAAATAAATTTTGCATTATTTAATCATATCTATAAGGAAATACCTGTATGGTCGACAAATGAAAATGTACCTTTGTGTTGAAAAAATGTCATACTTGTTTTTTTTTTATAATATAGGAGTAGTAGACGAGCATGCAGTCCACCTGATGGTAAGTGGCTACTGCCGCCCATGGACATCTATCTGTAATCAACTCCAGATAGGATTAGATATTACTACCTAGGGTTGGCCACAGATGCGCCGCTACCCCTGAGGACTAAGCTGGAATGCCTCGGAAAAATATGTCTCCCTTACCACACCCTTCAAAACGGAACACAGCAGCGCTTAACACTGCTGTTATTAGGCAGAAATAGGTGTGGTTAATCATTAACTGATTAAATTTAAGTATGGCATACATAGAAATTCAAATTAGCGACGTTCTCAAAATTACCATTGCGCATATAAACAGAAATGGGGTTGTTAACATATTTTTCTTATGACGCATGTCTAATTAATTCGTTGCCACCTTGCCAATGGCGAGCGTGTGGCACGGTATGTATGGTAGAAAAAAAATCTTTAAGTCGATAGGATCGCAAGTAGTAAGTGTGCGGACCAGATCCGCGCGGGCCCAAACTCGCGTGACAGGAAAATGGCCTTAAAATGTCTCGTAACGTGATGTCTAGTTTTATTTAATCTGTACCCTTACCATGAGTTTTCAAAACATCCCACAATTTTACGTTACGTTTAGTCAATCCATTGTTCTTTTCCGTTTGCTTCAGTAGACTGAGTAAACGTAACAATAAGTAAGTGCTCAAGTCTTTTTGTCTGCCTTACATGTTCGCAAAAAAGAGAGACAAAATATAAAGCGCAATCTTGTCAATTTAGACATTTAATGTTACGTTACTGACACTATAGTTCTGATACAATCCGCTAGGGGCAATGATTGGAATTTATATGTATAGGCATATACGTAATCAAATACCAAAACAGTCATATTTGTCAAAACGTAAAAACTCATGGTAAGGGCACTGATTCCATATTGTAATCACTAGTCTAGACTGGGATTGACAAGTTATTAATTGATTTTGACGCTCGAGTATTTGTTCGTGGCACACAAAGCGACCGTATATGCATATTCAGTGGTTTTCAATTATTCCAGCACCATAGAGCATTGTTGCCTCGTTGCAGTGAAGCGGGCTTAATCCTGTCGTGTTCGTCAGGATAACAATGTTATTCAATGTATACATTTATTAATGTTTATTCACACCGGATAAAATTTGGTCATCTAGACACATTGCATAGATTATGTAAATTATGTACGTTTTCTTGACAACTAATACTAAATTTGTAGGATTCCTAAGTTAGAGAGCTGTACCCTTACCATGAGTTTTCAAAACATCCCCCAATTTCACGTTACGTTTACTCAATCCATTATTCTGTTCATACAATTCATGGTAAGTGTACTGAACATCTTCTGTTATTCTTTGTTCGGTTTTAAATACACATGTAAAAGGTATACGACCATTCTAGAAAAGATACATCGAAAACATACATATGAAGCGCTGTTCGTGATTTTTACGATGCGGTAATAATCCTGCTTTATTTTTTCTGGGTTCCATCATTGATGGTGACGAAATACGGCGCGAAATTGGAGACGCCGTAACGCATGTTTGTGTTTCGGCTTACATTGGCATCTATGAATGGCAGTGAACATTTAATATCAAGTGTACCAAATAATGATCCCATAGAATAGTCTATGATATAAATTCAATAAAACCATGCAAAGCGGCAAGTGTAATATCGTAGACAAATATTATACGTATATAGAATATTGAAGTATCGATAGAAGTATAAATTTGTATGTGTTTTTGTTTTAATTGTTATGCTTTTATTTCATAATATTGTCATTTAAATATCAATCAATTACATACGCAAACTGAATAACATTCTAAGTATTAAATAATTCACCAAGTACGAGTCCAACTCGCATATGGAGGGTTCAGTACCCTCAAAATTGTCATTTTCTTTTATTTTTACTATTTGTTGTTATAGCAACCACTGAAGTAAATATATTGTGAATAGTACATTACAATACGAGGACGAAAAATTTTTTTCTGATAAGTGTGAGTTTGCAGGCCGAGCCGCAGGCGAGGACTGCAATCACACGAGTCAGAAAAACATTTTTCGTCCGCGTGTTGTATAAAATTTTATATTACGGGGTCGGAAATGGGGGTTTTGCGCACGCGAAGCGTGCGTAAAACGTCCATTTACGCACGCCGTGATATAAAATATATTTAATAGATAATGCAAAAATAACGTCAAAACATAGTGGTTTGTAATATTGCGACCTCCATTTATTTTCAACTTTTCTTTATTTTTTAGTATTTGTTGTTATAGCGGCCATCCTTATACTGTAAAAATTTCAAGTATCAATCTGTTACGGTTTCGGAGATAGAGTCTTATGACAGACGGACAGACAGCGGAGTCTTAGTAATAGGGATCCGTTTTTACCCTTTGGGTACGGAACCCTAAAAAATGTAGTAACGGATTCAATATCAAAATATTAATTAAAGGCTAAAGGGTCTCTTCGGTGTTTTTACGCGTGTAATCTAAATTAATTTAGTCATTATTCTATAGAATAAATTAAATTGCTTTCAACCGAAAGTGGGTGACAATTTTTCAGCACAAAAATAATATGATTTTTTTAATTAATAATTCTGTAATCTGGATTGAATAGAATGAAATATTTTAATAAATATTATTGATGATTTTTTTAAAAGTTTCGAGAAGACTGTGGAAGAAGATCATCATCAAAATTGGCCTCGTAACTCCTTTCAGTAATTTTCTATAATCCTTACAATTTTGATTTATGTCATTAATGCTGTTCAAAAATTCTTGGAATTTGTCATCAACACATATTTCAAACATAGATATATCTACATTATCTACCCTGTACGCCTGTATTTCGAACCAACCAGAGTGTATTCGAATCATTGAATCCCCAAACTATTGTAGTACTAACTGAATTAAACTCCCTAGTCACTGTAATACTTAATCCTATCGTGACGTGAATCAGACTGGAAAAGATACAAATCACCATCATTACATGCGTCTCGAGGTCTTTAAGGTCCGACCGTCAGCGAGTAAAGATACGCAAAATCGGCATTATGTTACGCAACTGTAGATATTTTAAATGTCCCAAAACAAAAAAAAAAATATAACGCACTTATGCGCAGTGGTCTAGAGTATTGCAGCGTAGCATGGAACCCCTTTTATAAAGTTTATATTAGACTTGAAAGTGATCAAAAACGCTTCCCATGGCACCTTTCCTACTTGTACAACCCACCCCAAACTATTCAGAGCTATACAGATCGGCTAAAACATTTTAATATGACATCGCTACTGAATCGAAGACGAATGCTCAATCTTATGTTTCTTTATAAGCTTGCAAATGGACTGCTTGATGCCCCGGAACTTGTTTCATAGCTTAACTTTTCTATTCCGTGTAAACTACCCAGAGCGTCAAGATATTTTCGAAGACACTCGTTGTTATTCAAATCTTGGTCAGCCAACCCATTCTGGTTCGCGAATTCCGGGAAGTTTCTAAAAAGTGTAAATATTGTCATTTTTACGCATGACATTTGCAAGTTTAAAATAGTTTGAAATTAGTTTAAAAATAATTTTAAAATAGTATCTAAAATGTATGTGTTCATTTTACCCTTATAATTCTACAATATATACTCGCTTGTTTCTATAGCATGCAGTCTTCACCTGTAATTGTAATGGCACTCACCCATTTTCTCAAATTATTTCACCCTTTACTAATATATTTAGTGTACATTATGTTGGTGTTCAATAAATAAATAAATAAAATAAAATACATTGCGGAGAACTAGAAATTAGAAAATCTTTTAACAAATAATACTACACAGACGTGGAATGTTAGTTAAGTTTAGTTACTCAGTTTATTACTGTACTCAATTTGAGTCGTTGAGTGCGACTAAATTATATAGCCATTAATCTGTCGGGTTTTTTACTTTTAAATTAATTTTACATTAATAAATAATTATAGTTTAGACGCAAAAAATCACGTTAAAATCGTAGAAGGAAAATTGTTAATCCTGATGATCCTGATGAGAAAAAATAGAATTGGTCAAAAAGATTAAAATCGTGTATTGTCATCGGTTCTTGATAAGTATTTCAAATATTCAATTATTCGGACCGTTCAAAGTGGGTAAAAATAGAGTTCAAAGATTCGTTTACATACATACAGGTCAAGCTAATAAAAGCGTTGTAAAAATATTAAACAAACAAAATGTTACTATACATAATGATGAGTATTGCAATATATATTATATTAAAATACTAGTAACACTTAGTTTAAAATTACATAACATTTATCTTTTAATTTAATATTTAAGGTTAGACAGATAAGTTTATCGTCGCACCATTTAGTGTGGAACACACTTGTAATGGTAGCCGTACCTAGCAGCGATTAACGATATTCATCCCTATTTCGTAAGTATACATGCCAAATCAGTTCAAAATAAACTACTAATGTACTGCGATATCTGTATCAGATAAAGATGTAACAGATTTCAAAGAGGGTGATAATGTAGTATAATATATATTATGCACGTGTATTATATGTATGGATATCGTATTTAAATAAATTTGTATTAAGGAAAGTGGTAGAACCCTGTGGTCCGACTCTGGAAGCACCACCGCTACACCCATTTCTTCCTAATAACAGCAGTGTTAAGCGCTGCTATGTTCTGGTTTGAAGGGTGTGGTAAGGAGCACATACTTTTCCGAGGCATTCCAACTTAGTTTTCAGGGGCAGCGTCGTATCTGTGGCCGACTTCAGGTAGGAATCTAATTTTATCTGGGATTGATTACAGGCTACTGCTTCCCATGGACACCAAAAAATAGAAAATGTTGTAGGTACTTCGGTCGTAACTAGGGTCATGAACGCCTCAGGCAAGATTTCAAGTTTGCGCTTACCGAGACTTTTTTAAAAACAAATTATCATAATTAATCAAGTTTGAATAATTTGACCACTTTTTTATTTCACCGACTTATTTCAGATAATTTTATAATTTATACATAAGGTTCATTTTAGGACCTTTTTTGCTGATACATTGTAATGTGGATTACATAGTCGGTTTAATAAGGTTAAGTTGGAACGTCTATTATGTGTAACATAACCTAACCTTACCATAATATGATACTTCTAATGGTGAACGCAGCAGCGCTAAATATTAGTGTAATAAGAAGAATATATGTGTCGGTGATGCCTTTAAGTATAATTTTAATTAGGTAGTGATAGCCTAGTGGTTAAGAAACCCCTCTCGTCGAGGGGTCCGAGGTTCAAATCCCAGGCACGAACCACTGATTTTTCAAAGTTATGTGCGTATTAGAAATTAATTATCACTTGCTAAACGGTGAAGGAAAACATCGCGAGAAAACGTGCGTACCTGAGATATTTATAAAATATAAATTTCAAAGGTATGTGAAGTCTACCAATACGCACTAGGCCAGCGCGGTGGACTATGGCCTAATCCTTCTCATTATGAGAGGAGATCCGTGCCCAGCAGTGGGACAGTAATGGGTTGATGATAATGAGATGATGATTCCTTGAACACAGTGTATATCTATTACCACCTGATTCATTAGTTACTGCGTTGTTTTTAGTTTAGTAACAGCTCACCCTTTGTGTAATCGATCAAACAAAAAGCCGATGGGTATACCGAACCTACATGGATAAGTAACTCTAAACCCTTGGTAATCCATCAAATCTTACAAGTTGGTACATTGATGGAACGGAAAATCACGCCAAAAACTTGACGTCAACATAACAGGGTGATTAAAACGAAACCCGATAGTAGCGGGTACTTAGGGATTGTAAACATCAACACAGTATGTTGCAGGGTAGGTCTAGGGTGATAGGCGATAGCGTTTTGATGGCAGATTATTTTACACTACTGCGAAAGATAATGTTGTTCGAGCGTAAGTGTGTGTCATTCCTTGGCACGCCCTAAAGCCCAAACGGCGTGACGATTTTTTTTATTTATTTATTTATTGCTTCATTAAGAAAATTACATGCAACAAAACTTATAGATAACACAGGCCAAAAAAGAATAACATGGAATTTCAATTAAAAATGAAGACAGCAAACATATTAGAAGTACATAAACACACATAGATGTACACAACTAATAACATAACAAATAATACATTACGAATTGGAAATTAAAAGGTTGCCTAAAGTTTAAAAAAGAAAAAAAAAAAAGAAAAAAGAACAGGAATTACGATTTTGACATATGAGGTGATAGTAATTCGTCTAAGGCCCGTGCCAGACATAGCACAAACATTTGAACACATATTTGAACACATGGTTTTACACAGTGAACGGTATTCGAGTATTTGTTCAAAGCTTGCTAAAAATTTGCACTTTGCGTTGGTTTTTCGAGCGTACATCAAAGCGATCAAACTTCAAGTATGTGCGGGGCTGCTACACATGCGCAAAGTCAAGTTGCTACGAGACTATGGCATGAGTGGCATGTTAAAAATTTTAAACAAATAAGTGTTCAAATGTGTGAGCAAACTCTTTGTTCAAATGTTTGTTTTTGTCTGGCACGGGCCTAATTGTAGGTATGACATTTTTTAAGCAGCCGGTTTTTTCCATAATTATATTTTATGATAGAAAAAAAGAGTTTCACATCCTATCCGTAAGTAATTTCAGATTAATTTAGTATGCATTTTTAAAACATACACGAAATAAAAAAAAACTAATTGAACTTGAATTAAACTAAACATGTTTATTATAAATCATTGCCAGAGTTAAGGCATATACAATTAATGGAATAGCCTAGCTACGAGTATTTGAGAGAGAAATCAAATGGCTTAATGCTGGATCCATTTACCAATTTATCACTTGCTAATAAGGCTCAACAAGTTTATAGCATATTCCACTTTTAAATCGTATTATTCACGCAAAATAAATCTTTTGATTCCTTTACTCCTACGAGCAACGTTCAGCATCTTAAATTACCCTTCCCACTGCAAAACAGACTTAGTTTATAACCACTTAAATTCACCATTAGTCAGCAAAAAGTATTTTATTTTCGGAATGAATCTATCCTTTTAGCACCTGGACCGCAATAAAATAAATACGCACGCCGAAATATATTTCCAAACCCATAAAACCGGCATTCTATTTCAACACCACACGTTGTTTTAGCCATAAAACATATTTTATAACGAAAGTACTTGAAAAAACCAGCGATATATCGATTTTAAGTACGTTGAGAGTTGTTTATGTAGATCTAAATATAACAATTTGAGTATTTTAAAACAAAAAAGTAACTATAAGATGCAGTAGGATATTTCTTTGATATTATATCTACTTTTTATTGTTTTTTTTTTCATAAGATATTTATGTATCCGTGAGCATGCAGTCCAATAGATGGTTAGCGGTAACTTCCGTCCGTGAACATAATATGTTCACGGACGGAAGTTACATCTCTGTTCTTTATAAAGTTCTATATATTATATAGAACTTTATAAAGAACAGAGATACTACCTACAGCTGATTACAGATGGATTGCTCGCCTAAAGTTTAAAAGACATCTCTTAAATAAGCCGGTAACCACACCCTTCCAGAAAAAGTGGTGTCGGTGGCACCTTTCCAGCGGAAAATTGTTGATTTTAGCACATATCAAACGAACATGAAGTCCATTTGATGATAAGAGGTCATGTCCTTTAATAGAAATCTCTTCAACTTTCGGAAGTCGGCCAAAATTGTGCCCTTTAGAATTAGTCGATCACAAACATCTGTAATCGACCATAAATAAAATTAGACCTTAATTGAAATAGGAGCTGCTTTCCCCAGAGGAACCAGCCGAACCGTTTATTTTGACTGTCGGATCTGTTTTTCCCAGAGGAACCAGTCAAACCGCTTGTTTTGACTGTCTCAGCCGTCGCGTATAAAACAGTATTAAATTAGTTATTCGCTAAATGCCAGTCACTAGGGTGCGCTGAAGGAGCGGCGGTGTTTGCTCGGCGCTAATTGCGGCGGCTACTGAGTACACAGCGTAATGATACCCTCGCTGTCTACTACAACGTGTATCGAGCTATCTACTTACAAATATAGATTTTTTATAATATGGAAGTAGAAAATGGAATGCAGTCAATCTGATGGTAAGATTCTGTCGCTTGTATATACACATCTGCAATCAAGCCCAGATAATTTTAGAGTTGTACCTCAGTTCGGCCACGTTATCGTTGCTACTTGAAATCTGCTCTTCAAATCAGAATTCAGCAGCGTTTAAAACTGCTAGATCTATTAGACAGAAATACGTGTAGCAGTGGTGCCTCCGGAGTCAAATCACAGAGGATTCTAGTACCTTTAAAGTGGTGTTCCCCGCTAGCGAATAAAGGAAACATATTTTTCCCAAGCGTTCCAGCTCAGTCTTCAGGGGTAGCGGCGCATCTTTGGCCGACCTCAAGTAGGAATATCTAATCCTATCTGGTTGATTACAGAGGTCCATGGGCTGCAGTAGCCACTTACTATAAGGTGGATTGCATGCTCTGCTACTTCTTATATTTTATATTATATAGATTATAAGAAATGCCAAATTTTAATTCTCCAAACTTTTCTGAAACTGACAAGAGTCATAGTCATCATGTTACCAAAGTCTGCTTTGGCAAAACAAATTAATACTAAGTTATGATTCTAACTAGATTCTTTTTAATATATTTTAATTGCGTAATATGTTCGACCTTTTATGAAAGACGATCGGCTACTGCCCCGGTCTTATAAGGGATCGCTAGGTCTCTACCTAAAATATATCTAATCATAATTCTGAAATTCATCCTAGGATCCAATTAAGGCATGAATATTTGGTATTTTTTACTAAGAATCAGTATAAGCTAAGGGAAAATTAGTTTACTCTAAATATTAGGTAACATTACGAAATTCCTAATTAAAAATTAGTTTTTAGAAATATTTGAAAGTAAACTAGCGATATAAATTGGATCATCATCAACCCATTACTGTCCCACTGCTGGGCACGGGTCTCCTCCCATAATAAGGATTAGACCACAGTCCTCCGCGCTGGCCAATTGCGCATTGGTAGACTTCACATATTTTTGAGATTTTTTTGTATTAATCTTTTAAGTACTCGTATGGAGGTTTCTTTATGATGTTTTCCTTCACCGTTTAGCACAAGTGATAATTAATTTCTAATACACACATAACTTTGAAAAATCAAAGGTATGCTCCTGGGATTTGATATTGGGACCCCTCGATCAACAGGCCGAGTTTCTTAACTGCCACGACACGTGTCTGGAACGCTCTATGTGTAGATGATGACGAAAAGAAATAGTTTAACAGTTTACATACACTGCCTCCATCGATTGGACAAGTTTAATCGACATCCATTTCAATACGGTTTATTTTAACTAACATTTGGTTATTCTGTTTTTAAATTACGGTAACCCAGTTTTCGAAAAGATTGATTATTTATTTTTCAGTTATTTTTAATTGCAGTTGGCTCACTCGATCTAACTAATTTTAAATCTAAATTGATTCGATCGCCGTTCTAAATCTAGCCCGGACGTTATGACAGGGCTACGAAACATTTACATAAATTCAATATTCATTTTCATCGCGGTAATGGCGTTAACAGAGAAATTGAAAGTTACGGACCTCTGGAACAATGAAGAAAATCTGAGGCCCAAGCAATCATGTTTTGAAAATTGCTTATATTGACAAATTGTTTACGACCCCTCTAGGGGATGGTGACCAATCTTGAAAGAGCTGTGTTAAAGGGTAAATTGTAGAAAGAGTAGGGTCTTTTATTTTTGTTGTTAATAATGTGAAACACGGATAGACATAAATTGATTAGTTGTGAGATTAGTTTGTTATTGTTTCATGAATAACATCAGGGTTGTTTTCCTAGAGGCTGCATCAACTTAATTAGAGCAAGATGGTATAAAGTTGCTTTATAGCAGTGCATTACTGCACTTGCGTCTACGTGCCAACATTAAATGGGTTTATTTGAGATTCATGTTAATAGCCCCGGAGCTTTTAAGAACAATTTTCATTTTAAGTGTTTTAATGTAGGTTTTTTGTATTATATGTAGTATTGAGATAGCAATCGATTCTGCAGTTGCTTTGATGGTAAGTGAAACCCGCCGCTCATGGATACCTATATAAATCAGATAGCAGACAGACAGACAAGCCCGGTGCGGTAAATTTGCACCAAGTGGTAATATAAATGTGCGTTATAACTTGTTACTTTATTTTTAATTTTGGAATGATTAATTTGAATCTCACAGAAAAAAAAATCAAACATGTCGTTAAACAAACGCTATGTAAAAAAGCGTACTATAAACTAAGTGATTATTTGATTGACAAAACGGTGTGGTCTGAAGTAGTTCCAGCTCCACATGTACCATTAGGTTAAGTTTAACATTGTAAAAAACATTTTTTTAAAAAATGTGTGCTATTGAGTTTCTTTCGACGCTTCTTCTCCATAACGAAACACCTTGTGAAGTGGTAGTAGTTGTACTGACATTCAAAAAGTGCTGTGTAAAGAATCTTTTTTGAATAAAAAAAATAGATTTTATTCTAAAAATGGTTTTAATTCTCAAGACACACACGCACCGTTGGATAAGCCTTGGTACGGTTTGTGGGAGTCCACTGTTTGTGGATACTTATCTAAATCAAGACCGTGGGAACCCGCCATAAGAAATTTCTAGCAAACCGTTTCTTTACAGATGTCGTCACGCGAACCGAAATCAAATGGCTATCACGGTAGTACCACAAAAAAGCTGATACAATTTATATCCCTGACACAATGTAAATATTAGCTGTCGTGTTTTCGTTTTTGGCGGCAAGATTTTTGCACGCCCATTCACAGAGTGACGTTGACGGATCGGTTTCATGTTGAGGCTGTACGAATACGGTGAATAAACTGTACCTGCTGTGGATTAATTATTTAGATGCTGTTTACGTTAGAGTATATGACAAACTTTTACACAATCCGGCAGTAAAGTTGTTGTCAACCACTGCTGTTCCATTGTTCCACTGCTGGGCAAGAGTTTCCACTCAAGTTGAAATGGAGTAAGCCAAAGTCCACCGTGTTGACCAAGTGCAAATTGGTAAACTTCACATTCCTTTAAGATTTTTTAGAAATCTCTCAGGTGTGCAGGTTTCCTCACGATATTTTATTTCACAGTTAAAGTAAGTGATAATTATAATTCATTTCTAATACGCACATAGCTTAGAAAATCAGAGGTGAGTGCCTGGGTTTTGAACTTTAGACCCCTCGATTAAGAGGCTGATTCTTACCCACTAGGCTATCACTGCTTATCGTGCTAGAGTATACAACATACTTTTATCATTCCGGTATTAGTAGGTAATTAAACATGTTTGGCTTTAGGCTAACCGTCCATTGGCGGTCATAGCTTTATCGAATAAGTAGGTTGACGTAAGAGCCGGTCCACACGGCGCGTTGCGTTAGCGTTGCGTCGACGTAGCGCTGTGGCTGCGTCGTTTTACATACTAATAAACATAGTGTACACACGGTGCGCTGCGTCGACGCAGCGCATACGCGACTGAACTGCAGCGCACCAGACGAAGCGGGAGGGGGAGTACTCATTGCGTCGCCGGAGCGGCAGCGCTCAGTTGTTTATGCGTTGATAAGGAACGCACACGCAAGCTGATCTCGCTTATTTTTACGTATTGTGACGGTGACGTTGTAATAGCAGCAATGTCAGACGTCTTTTCCGATCCATGCTTTCTATAGAATGACTGCGACGATTACTTAAAATGCTCATCGCAACGGTGCGTCGCCGTTGCGATGACGGAGCGTTACAACTCCGTCGTAGTAACGCTGCGTTGGCGCAGCGCCCGTGTGGCCGGCTATGCGTCAAAACCTTTGCGTTGCGACGACGCAACGCAACGCAACGCGCCGTGTGGACCGGCTCTAACAATTTCACTACTGAAAAGTTAAAGCGGGCTGCGTTGATATACAGAAAATGAACGGTTAGAAATGGTCCAAAAATTTATTAATCTAAATATATATAACTCAAAGGTGACTGACTGACATACTGATCTATCAACGCACAACCGAAACCACTGGACGGATCGGGCTAAATTTGGCATGCAGGTAGATGTTATGACGTAGGCATCCGCTAAGAAAGGATTTTGATCAATTCTACCCCCAAGAGGATAAAATAGGGGATGAATGTTTGTATAAATCTTCTTAGTTAATAATATTAGTTCGTAACGCAAGCGAAGCCGCGGGCAATAGCTCGTGACATACTAAACAACAAGCATCACTCATTTGCTTTTGCAGGAATTACCTATGATCCGCGTTGTAGAGCAGTCAGCCAGTCACTGTACGCGTCTGACACACAGTGGGTTCGATTCCCGGTCAAACAGATATCTAAGTGATGTATTCTAATTTAGTCCTTTGTCTGACTGTTTGTGTATTCACTTTGTATCTGTTTATGGCACCCACGTTATAAGAAAAATGGTTTTGTCAGGCTATTAATGCAGAAAGCGTTATTAAGCATAATTTCGTTACGAAAATAAGTTACCTACCGAAAAAAATACGAAAATAAGAGTTCAAATACAAAATCTGCGTATTTTACATTACATTAACTTTGCCATACCGCCTGCCGCCCTCAATAAGCAAAGATTCATCAGCTGCCTCATTCAATTTGTTAAATCTTGACGCGACAACGTTAATACAACGTGATGTCGACTGCGCGCTTATGAAAATGTTGTACACTAGCGTTACATCCTGGTGTTGCTTGTGTTTATTTTTTATTTCGGAACAGTATCGCGCTGCTCCTCATTCAGTTTGTTAAATCTTGACGCCACAACGTTAACACAACGTGACGTCGACTGCGGCGCTTATGAAAATGTTTTACACTAGCGTTACACCCTGGAGTTGCTTGTGTTTATTTTTTAATTCGGAACAGTATCGCCCTGCTCCTTATTCAGTTTGTTAAGTCTTGACGCGACAACGTTAATACAACGTGACGTCGACTGCGGCGCTTATGAAAATGTTGTACACTAGCGTTACACCCTGGAGTTGCTTGTGTTTATTTTTTAATTCGGAACAGTATCGCCCTGCTCCTCATTCAGTTTGTTAAGTCTTGACGCGACAACGTTAATACAACGTGACGTCGACTGCGGCGCTTATGAAAATGTTGTACACTAGCGTTACACCCTGGAGTTGCTTGTGTTTATTTTTTAATTCGGAACAGTATCGGGCTGCTCCTCATTCAGTTTGTTAAATCTTGACGCGACAACGTTAACACAACGTGACGTCGAATGCGGCGCTTATGAAAACGTTGTACACTAGCGTTACATCCTGGTGTTGCTTGTGTTTATATTTTATTTCGGAACAGTATCGCGCTGCTCCTCATTCAATTTGTTAAATCTTGACGCGACAACGTTAATACAACGTGACGTCGACTTCGGTGCTCATGAAAATGTTGCACACTAGCGTTTCAACCACGTGTTGCTTGTGATTAAATTTATTTTATAACAGTTTTGAAGGTGGTAGAATCCTGTGCATTTTGTCTGTAGTCATATCACAGTGAGGTGCTATCCCAAAAGACTAAGTTCTAGATTTAAGATCGTTTTATAGTGTCTGTCTCATAATACTCCTTTTTAACCAGAACTCGTTACACGAACACCGAAATACAGTTAAATACCTAAGTTATCGAGTTCTACCGCCAAGTATCTAGTTTTGTTCTAGTTTAATATTTAAACAGACACTGTTCAATCATATTCTATTAATATATACTTATTGTATTTGAGATTATTAAATAATATTGGAGAACTCGGGAGAAAAGGTTACTTATAAGCCTGCCCTTTTAAGCCAAGACTCAAGAATTGAGTTAATTAAAATAATACTTACATTACGTTAATATTCTTAAATGAAACTTTGTTTAATATTTGGTACTAAAATAAAGTACTAAAATAAGTTATGAAGTATCATGGTTATAATTTTGCTTTAGCTTATGCCTGCGACTTTGTCTGCTCATTGGTTAAGTTATAGTGGGTACCATGACTATGAGCCGCGTAACAAATAAAATAAAATAAAATGTCTATGATTAATTCATTTGTCCGTGTATCTTCACATTATGATATCATGGTTAGTGCATCATCATCTAAACCGGCCTAATCTGGAATACGAAATATCTTAATCGACGTTAGACCTGTACCTACCCTTAGTATGAGCTTTTACGTTTTTACAAAAATGACTGTTTTTGTTTTTTTTTTACGTATTTCCTATAAATTTCCAATCAGATCTGATACAATCCGCTAGAGGCGCTGATTGGGATAAACTGATAAAAACTCATACTAAGGGTACTGCTGTTGGCGTGGTGACACAATGCACGCCGGCGCATCGGTAGGTCTCGTCATCTGTCTGAATTGATTTGAAATGTACATCATTATATTTTTTAATGAACGTTTATTGAACAATGACTTAAACAATATATTTCTGTTGGTTTAAGATATTACCACACTCCCGACTTCAATTTGCAAACGGTTTCACTTATACTTTTTATATCACTGGTTATATCCAAAGGAATAATGTGAGAGAAGCCTGCTTGTTGTTGATAAAGCCTTTTCGCTTTTAAGTTATTTTAATACCCAATTTTTTATCGTTTACCGAATGTTGACGGGGTGTGCTTTCCATTAGTATTAAGTTCACTCTTTCAAACAATTTCTAATTTTAAGGGTGGAACGATAGGTATTTTATTTTTAAACTTATATGAGTAGGTATAATGTAGAATCGACAATTATCCCACGTTATCCAATTTGAGGGTTTATTTTCTGTGTTTCATTCACTATCTATATAGAATAAGCGTGTCAGACGTGGTCCCACATAATAGACTTTTCTTAAATTGTATAGGAGTTTATTGACATATTTATATGAACCATAACACAGACGTGCGACTTTGTTTAATTTTGCCCGCCACGCCCCGCATCTGAGACGTATGATGTTTGTGTAAACGAGGCCTTAATTTTTTAAGCTTATTGTTATTCACCAAAGCCGAAAAAATCTACATATATTTTCTACTTTTAAATCAATCATATATTAATGAAAAGTAAGAGAGTTTATACACGAGTTATATCCTTCACCGACAATCGTTGCCGACGGTCGTCGACTGTCACCGACCGTAAGCGACTGACCGTAAACACCTCAACGACACAGCGACAGCATATAACCCTGAGCGATTCGAACCCGAAACACAGCGCTTAACACTGTTATTAGGCAGAAATAGGTGTGGCGTCGTTGCCATCGCCATCGAACCGTAGAGGATTTTACCACCTTAAAGCTCTGTCGTCCGTGAGCAATCTCCCTAACGTAACATCGATATGAATATCGGCCTCATTTTTAAATGCGTTTTTACAGCGCACTTTATTATCTATGGCAATTAAAAATATTCACCCTTAGTAGATTCATCTCTCCAAACGCTTTAAGCCTATTCATATTTAAAAGTACGTTTACGAGTTCTTATTCACCATTATGCGGTATGCGGAGGACCCTTCGCTTAAACAGCTTTTATACAATTCCAGCAATTATAAAATAAGAACTGAAGAACCGAATAAGTTGCTCATTAAATAATTTAATAGGTTTTTCATTTTACTATGTATTCTATACCTACATTTGTGTACGTCGTGTTCACAGTTAACAAGGCGAAGTGACGCATATCATCGCCACACGGCGTTGTGAATCGTACCACGATGTGACATTGTGTCGTGATGTTTTACGACACGACATCATTTTATAACACTACGTCGCAACGTTTCATGAACCCACGGTATAACGACGTATACCGCGAGTACCGTGAGTGTTATATATAGCTCTAGTTTACGCCACGTCCACGCCACAGTATAAATTAGATCATTATACTGTGTCTACGCACTTGCCAAACCATTACAAATTTAACGTGTGGAGAGAGCCTTTAACTTAGTTTGTGTACGTTTGCAAGCGCTTGTAGTGCTTTTGATCAAGGCAAACGTTTGTTATCATTTGGAGTTTGCGGCAAACGTCAAGCGCGTGGACACGAAATAAAACTAGTGCGTAAATAACTTACGCGTATTTATACAAAGAATATGCATAAAAATGAAATAAAAAGTACAGTCGATGTCATAAATACTTGAAAACTCGAAGTTTATAGCCGGTCATACAAATAAATCACTGACAAAATGTGCTCCATAAAATTCTTTCTCTTCAATTTTTAAGTGGAGAAGATTTATTGATATGTCTGCCAGCACTTTGAGCCCATCATTTTGATTCATAGATTCAAAACACAAGTACCTATGGCTACAAGTTTAGTTTTTTTTTTAAATAAAAGAGCCAAAACCAATACATCTTTAGAATAAGTGGGTTATTATATGCTACGTACGAACCGCGTAGCGGTACGGTCAACATACCGGTTTTATGCGCAGAGGTTCCCGGCTTCGATCCCCGGCCAGACAAATATTTAAATGGTGAATTCAGATTTCTGAGTCTGGGTCTTTATTTATTTGTCTATGTGAATGTCCATGGCACCCACGATAGAAGGAATCTTAGTGGAGCTGTGAGTCTAGAAAGCGTCAAATGATCTGATCTAAGTAAAATTACGACCAGTTGGAGCGATGACCTGAAGAAGACGGCGGGAAACCACTGGATTCAAAGGTCGGTCGGTTGGAGTGGCGCCAATTAGGGGAGGCCTATGTCCAGCAGTGGACCTCAAAAGGCTGATGAATGGATGGAAGTAAAACGACGAGAACATAAACACCTAGACTCGGAACATAAATCTAAATGTTAGGTGGTAGAACTCTTTTTGGTTCGACTCCGGCGGCACCACCGCCACACCTATTTCTGTTTTGAAGGGTGTGGTAAGGGAGATATACTTTTCCGAGGCGTTCCAGCTTAGTCCTCAGGGATAGCAGATCTGTGCCCGACCTCAGGTAGCAATATCTAATCCTATCTAGGGTTGACAATAGATGTCCATGGGCGGCAGTAGCCACTTACCACCAGGTGGACTGCATGCTCGTCTGCTACTCCTATATTATAAAAAAAATCTAAATTCATTTCCATGTCTGCGTGACCCGAGATCGAACCCGGAACCCTTTACGTATCAGACCGGTATATTGGTTTCTCCGTCACTCACGCAGATTGTTATCATACGCGTAAATGTAGTTTATGACGTATTCTAAGAATAAGACATTTATATCATTTCGTACGGGCATCTGTTGGTTACAGTTTTAGATCTACAAATAAAATTAAACAAATTAATCGCCGTTGAAACTTTATGTCGCTGTTGAATGGGAAACGTGAATGTTTCTACATTTCTTATGTATACGTTGGTGTTTTATTTTTGGAATGCTCGTATCTTTCGTATCAACATTATTTACCATTTCCCTTGTAATGAGATTTTTGCGAAATATTTTTGTTCTATTATTATGCGGTATCTCTTTTTATATAATACAGTAGCACTACAGTACAGTACAGTACACTACAGTAGCACTAGTAGCACGCAGTCCACCTGAAGTTAAGAAGCTACTGCCGCCCAAGGACATCTGCATCAACCTCAGATAAGACAAATTTCCCACCTAAGATCGATTACACATGCGTACCCTGTGCTACCCCCAAGGACTAAGTAGGAATGCCTCGGAAAAGTATGTTTCCCTTACCATACCCTCTATACCAGAACACAACAGCGCTTAGCACTGCTATTAGTAGGCACTACCGTTTTTAAGCAGAAATAGGTGTGGCGGTGGTGCCACCGGAGTCGATCCCCAAGTGGTTTTACACATTTATTTTGTACGGGAAGTAAGCTCATTAGCTCCTTTTACAAAATAAATAAAAACAGCTTATATAATTAGGTGACGATTTAAATATAATAAGGTTGACAAATAACTTTATACCCAGTCTTTATACCCAGGTATTTCTCATTAAAAAGACGCTGTATTTCCCAAGTTTTTCAAAAGCTTAACGGGTGTTCAATTTACGAAGCATGAATAGACCCGTTTTGATCTGAACGCTTAGGCGACAAAAAGGATATTACAATAATTGAAACGGTTAAAATATTTGAGATTACGTCCCGTTTCAGGAACTCGCTGGAATTGACTTCGAAAGCTTTTATACTCAACAAATATTCATGTCATTGTCATGTCAATGATTGTAAATCTATTTTAAATAATAAAATAACGAAAATGTGGTGAAATATTATTTATTTCTAGAATTCGGTGTTTTGGTTTTATACCTATCACCTGTTTTTACTAAAGGACGAGTGATTATTACTAAAGGACGACTGTGATGTGTTTTTAATGGAGTCTTCACGAGTGCTTCATTTATAAAAAGTGAATGTTTTAAGCAATTTACACATTGGCCCATTATCAAATGCGCCGCCCTCAAAATTAATAGCAAAGATTATAACTAGTGAAGATTATTGAGGATCGCTACTCGTGATGGAAATCTTTGTCTTTAATAATATAAGCCACATAATCGCTATTCCTTTTTCAAGACTGTGGAGCATCTGTGGAGTAATTCAGTGCTAAACAATTTTAATTATTATATCTTAAAATAAATAAATATAGTTTTAGTTTTTTAATCCTAGTTTTATTACTTAAATTTTTTTGTTGTATTAATTACTTTTTATTTTTAGTGTTTATATATTTTTAATTCATGTCACAGGTGCCTGGTACAAGCAATGCATTGGTATTTGGTAACAAATCTGGCGACTCATCATTTGATTTTGTTCAATGTCCATACTGCTCCCATCCTAAATATTTGAAAGGTCAAAGAGGCCTTAATATCCATATAGGCAAATCTCATAAAGTGTCCCAATCTAGTAACACGCTTTTGATTACGTCTCCAATTGATCCACCAAGTCAAACACATTCAAATAAAAATTCTGATAAAGAGCCTTTTTGGAAATATCTATATAAATTAAAAACTTCCATTCCAATAGTGAAACGCATACCAAAAGGTGCCCGTATTTTAGTTGCAAACAAATTATCTCAACTAATAAACTGTATTTTGAAGGATAACTCTAAGGATCATTGGGAGCAGTATTTTACATTTTCTTATAATATTTTACATGCGTCTTCTGATCATCTGTCTGGACACACATCCATTACACAAAAAATTAAAAATAATTGCCTTAAACCTATTCCCTTTGAAAATGTATTAGAAGATAAGAAGCAATTTCACCCAACATGTATTTTTCGGTCTATTGAGAGAAAAATCAGTGATGGAGACATAAAAGGTGCTTCTACTCTTCTGTTTTCAAATGATGTTGTCGCCCCTGATTCCCCAGAAACACTTTCAGCTCTACGGAATAAACACCCACCACCTGGTTCTTCATTAGTTCCTGGACTTTCTCCCGATTGTAATGATTCGCACCTAACTGTTCTATTAAAAGATGTTTATGGAGCGATTATGTCGTTCAAAAATGGTTCTGCCGGAGGTTTAGATGCTTTAACGCCACAACATTTTAAAGATCTTGTGTGTGGCGCAAATGGCGACTCTGGCAGAACATTGTTGAACGATATAACTAATCTTATAAACTTTATGCTTGCGGGAAAAGTCAATCAAGATATAACGAATCTTCTTTATGGTGCAAATTTATGTGCCCTAAAGAAGAAAGATGGGGGTATCCGCCCCATTGCTATTGGAAACACATTAAGAAGAATAGCTTCTAAGGTTTGTTGTAGGCATATCCTCCCTTCACTGAAACAAAAGTTTCAACCTATTCAGTTGGGTTTCGGGTCGAAGGGAGGTTGTGAGGCAGCCGTACACAGCCTTAGAAGTTTTTTGCTTAAGGGTGGTGGTGATGTTATATTGAAGGTTGACGTTAAAAATGCATTTAACTCTGTGGACCGCAGCACTCTACTCCACGAAATTAAAACAATTGTCCCAGAAGTTTATCCATTTTTATTTCAGTGTTATGGTACTCCAACCCATCTTTTATATAAGAACAACTTAATTGAGTCTGCGGTCGGATGTCAACAAGGAGATCCACTTGGGCCAGCCATTTTTAGTCTAGCCATTCATCCCATTATTTCGAAACTAAATTCAAAATTGAACATGTGGTATCTGGATGACGGGACCTTAGGAGGCGATGCAACTACCGTTTTTGATGATTTTACCTTCCTATTAGATGGTTTAAAAAAAATTGGTCTTGAGTTGAATTTTTCGAAATGTGAACTTTTTATTAATGAATTATTATCTGTTCCTGCCAGAGAAATGATTTTACAAAAAATTTTTTCTTTGTCATCTGATATAAAAATTGTAGGAAAAGAATCATTGCGCCTCCTCGGTTCTCCCGTTTTAGAAGATTCTATTCAACCTTTTTTCGACGAACTCTTGTCAAAATTTGATGTAATTTCTGAACGTTTAGGCAAAATTAAAATACACATGGCTTATCACATTATTCGATTTTGTATTTTTGTTCCCAAATTTACATACTTTTTAAGATGTTGCCCAGCATGGAAGTTTTTAAATTCTCTGTCAGTATTGGATTCTCATATTTTGAGGATATTATCAAACATATTGAATTGCAATTTGGATGATAGATCTTGGTCCCAGGCCTCTTTACCTATACGTTTTGGAGGTCTTGGTATCAGGAAAGCTACATCCGTAGCTTTACCGGCATTCCTGTCTTCTGTGCACGGTACGAGTTCTCTGTTCCAAAAAATAACGAATTCTTCATTAGGTCTTACAGAAATCTCGTACTGTGAGGAAGCCAGGAATGCTTGGCACACAGCTTGCCCAGGTGTATCTCTACCTGTAGATCTGAATGTGCAAAGGCTTTGGGACGAGCCGCTTTGCAGAATAACACACACCTCATTGGTAAACTCAAGTGTCAGTTCTGCTGAGCGTGCTCGTCTCCTGGCGGTTTCTGTTAAGGAATCAGGGCAGCTGGTGTTGTGGCTACGGATGCGGAAATACGCAAACTGCAGAAATATGCTAGTCTCAGTCGAGACTATATATTTCTGCCGTTTGGTGTAGAGACGATGGGGCCGTGGGGTTCTGACGCTCGATCTTTTTTTAAACACCTTTCAAGGCGTTTGATCGAGTGCACCCACGACCAAAGGGCTGGCGCTTACCTCGGGCAAAGAATTAGCTTTGCTATTCAGCGAGGTAATGTCGCCAGCGTTTTGGGGACTCTTCCAAGAGACAACAATTTGGATGAAGCTTATTATATTTAACTATTTTATTATAAGTATTTTTATAGCCTATTTCATATATTATTTTGTACTTTTTTTATAACGTTAATATTGTAAATAATTAAATGTAACTTAAAACTAATAATAAAAATTTATATTAATAAAAAAAAAAAAAAAAAAAAAAAAACACTCGGGTCGTTTTATCACCTTCAAGTTAATACCGATGAATTAAATTTTGGTTGAAAAAAGTAGATTATTTATTATTAATTATTTAACCAGGCATGTCTTATTAAAAAGACGCTGTATTTCCCAAGTTTTTCAAAAGCTTAACGGGTCTTCAATTTACGAAGCCTGAATGGACCCGTTTTGATCTGTACCCTTACCAGGAGTTTTTTATTGGCCCATACGATTTCCTAGTTCTGCCACGATCCGCTAGGGGCGCTGATTGGAATTTGTATGGGCAAATACGGAAACAAATACCAAAACAGTCATATTTGTCGAAACGTAAAAACTCCTGGTAAGGGTACTGAACGCATAGGCGACAAAAAGGATATTACGATAATTGAAACGGTTAAAATATTTGAGATTACGTCCCGTTTCAAGAACTCAGTGGAATTGACTTCGAAAGCTTTTATACTGAAATATTCTTGGGTCGTTTTATCACCTTTAAGTTAATACCGAGTTAAATTTAGATGAAAAATGTAGATGAAAGTTGTAGCGAACATAAGCAGAAATTATAGGCCGACTGCTAAAGGAACAAGTTCGGTATTTGCTTAGTATTAGCCAAATTCGGTTGACCGCTCATTACTACTATCGCCTGAGAGATAATTGCTAAGTTGTAACTATTTCGTTGATTTAGCTAGAAATGTTCAAGTGGCTTAAGCTGATTTTTTATTATTCAACGAGCTTTTGCCCACGGCTTCGCTCGCGTTACGAAGTAATATTTTCATCCCCTATTTTATCCCCTCGGATGTAGAATTGATCAAAATCCTTTCTTAGCGGATGCCTACGTCATAACATCTACCTGCATGTCAAATTTCAGCCCGATCCGTCCAGTGGTTTGGATTGGATTTGGATATTTAGATTTGTGTGTATTTTATAGTGCTTTGAATAATGTACAATGTCTGGGGAAGTATGTTTTACTTACTACACCTTTAAATCAGAACACAGAAGCGCTTAACATTGTTGTTATTAAGCAGAAATGTGCGTTGCCTTCGGAGTCGAACAACAAAGGGTTTTACGACGTTTCTCGATATATAGTTGTAGTTATAATACTCTAGTACAAAATAAGTGATGACATGTTGGTGTCATTGGAAGGGCATTAAAGGGTATTTGCGCCTAACACCGTCGAAATGAAGCAGATATGTCTTTTTCAATTTCGCCTCTATCTAATCTGGTATCGATATTACATATTAGAGATGTACAATATTAGTGTGAGGATGCTAATCTCTAATATACCAGTATATTGTATGTGTGTACGTGAGTTTGTTTGTAAATAGAATAATACAAAGATTTAAATAAATGGTTGATAATTATACGAAAACTAAAAAAGTAACAGTAATAGGTACATTATTTAAATTAAATTACATGATAAGTAAAACATCGTAATAAAATGATTCTTGCGGAGTTTAATAATTTATTGTAATCCCCTGATCTTATTAATATAATTCAATTTTTGTCTGGTAACAACGCATTTGTGAAGTTGATTATATGTAGATGTCGATTAAGACGCATGCTCGTTACATATTTTTACAATAAAAATATACTTAAATAACTTAACGTAATACTTTAGCCCTTAAACAAAAAACAATAATCAATCTCCCCTTTGGGATAGAGTTGAGCGAGCAGAAACTTGTAGTTTTTGAACTTATAAGCGCGGACACGTGGAAGCCAGTAAGATATATTTCCTTAATTTGAATGTGCAACATGTCTTATATCCACCCTTTCCGCAACCAAGCAGAAAACTTACTGAATCCACTTTGCGCAAGGGAAAAGGGATGCCAAGTGTGCTAAAAAAGGGGTTTGACAGTTCTCTCATAAAAATCCCGTTTAAAAGAATTTATGCGAGAATCTAAACTTATCTGTGATTCGTAAAAAAGTAATTTGTTGAGTACAGCGACATCAATTAGTGATTTACAAGAACACCGTGAAAATAATGATTATAATAATTATCTGTGCACATCATTAAATTATTATTATTTTTGACTTTGGCACTACCAGCAAATATGCCATCTTATTAACATCCATGTAAGTGTGGTGGCTGTTAATAATATAAAGGTATTTGTAGTGGAACACTGAATTTTCGGAAAATATAAAAATAGAAAAATATGAAAAAGCGAATTATGTGATACGAGTATATTAAGAAATTCTTTCTTTCTTTCGCCGCTTCTTCTCCATAACGAAACACTTTGTGAAGTGGTGGTAGTTGCTTTGACATTCAAAAAGTGATCTGTAAAGAACCTATTTTGAATAAAAAAAATTTGATTTTGATTTGATTTGAATGTGATTATTGTTATGTGATTTATTTTTATAATATAGGAGTAGCAGACGAGCATGCAGTCCACCTGATGGTAAGTGGCTACTGCCGCCCATGGACATCTGTAATCAGCCCTGTAAATCTGTAATCAGATAAGATTAGATATTCCTACTTTAGGCCGGCCACAGATGCGCGCTACCCCTTTCGACTAAGCTTGGACACGGTATTATATACTGTATACTCCGTTACCACATCCTTCAAATCAGAACAGAGCAGCGCTCACACTGCTGTTATTAGGCAAAAATAGGTAAAGCGGTGGTGCCGTAGTCGAACCACAAAGGCTTCTACCGCCTTCAAATGTGTAACGTGACTACTATGAACAAAGCCGTCCAACATCTGCAAGGGAGCACATACCGTTATGCAATATACTACATGTATAATGGTACATGAATAAACTTAGGTTAAAACCCGGAGTTAAATAAAGCCTTACCTATACCTGCATGCAGTGTTTCATTAACCAGTTTCCGCTTCGCTTTACGTATGAACATAGGGAACATAATTTTCCTGGTTTAAATTCTATTCCATCGTATTTGCTCGCATCCGGAGCATTAGAGGAAGAAAATGAAAGAAAAAAATGTTTGTTAAACAATATTTTTAACCGACTCCAAGTCTTTGTATAATATTCTTAAAGGTTTTAAAAATCATGCGGTGTACTTGATGGTAAGTGTGTAGTTTCGCCCATAAACCCCAGGTCAAATTAGAGTTCCATCTGACGTCGGCCACAGTGGTGTTGTTACCACTGAGGACTTCGTTGGAACGCTTCGGATAAGTATGTCTCCACTACAACACTATCCAAACCTGCTTTGAGCGCTATGACCACATACTTAGACAAATACGCAAACACCCAGACACGAAACTTAAATCTAAATTGATCATTTTGATATCTGTCTGGCCAGGGATCGAACCCGGAATCCTCTGCGCGTGATGCCGGTATAGTAATCGCTCCGCCACGCAAACCATAGTCGAACTACAAAGGGTGGAGGTCTCCGTTATCATATATCTAAAATATCTATAAGTAACAGAGTTTGAGCACTCACGTAGGGTACGAAAAAATGTAAATCACTTCACTGGTTTTACCACTTTCATTGCAAAACAGGCATAAAGCGATTAACGTGGGTTCCGAAGGGACCTTTTTCGCTTTTAACATTTCAGGTGTCTAATAGGTATGGCCTGACCATTTGCGAAAGGTCGTAAACGGTTTAGTACATCAAAAAGGGACGATTAATGGAAGGCCAAAATATTCAAAATCATATTCACTTTACGTGATATTTAGAATATAATTTTTATTTTAGTTTGATTTAGTAATTTTATCTTAATACAGGGTGGCGCAAAATTATTTATCTTCCTTTGTTTTTGAATATTTTTTTAATTTTGAGTTCTTTAACGACCTTTATTTTCAGAAACATCTTTGCCAATCTAAATACCTGTATTGTCAAATTACGAAATTTGGTAGGCATAAATTGGTTATGATTCATTAATAATAACAAGAATAAATAAATCATTATTGTCAATGATAATACATTTTCTACATGCATAACCTGTTATTATCCCACACTTGTATTCTCTGTGTTGTTGATGCTATGGAGACCATTAAGGGTCCATGGGTTTACACTCATCGATCTAAACCCTCTGCGTGACAGATCAGTACCCTTACCATGAGTTTTCAAAACATCCCACAATTTAACGTTACCTTTACTCAATCCATTATTCTGTTCCGTTTGCTTCAGTAGACTGAGAACACGTAACAATAAGAAAGTGCTCAAGTCTTTTTGTCTGCCTCACAAGTTCATGAAAAAGAGAGAAAAAACATGAAGCGCCATTTTGTCAATTTAGACATTTAATGTTACGTTACTGACACTATAGTTCTGATACGATCTGCTAGGGGCGCTGATTGGAATTTGTATGGGCAAATACGTAAACAAATACCAAAATAGTCATATTTGCCAAAACGTAAAAACTCATGGTAAGGATACAGGATACCCTTAGTATGAGTTTTTACGTTTGCCCGAAAACGTTCAACGTTTACGAATTCGCTCATACAGCGCCCCCGTGGGAACTAAGAACTAAGGGTACTGTTACCACGGATCCACGCGGATATTCATAATATGTAGTACAAAAATAACGACAAACATTATAGGAACTTTACTATCATTGTTCATAGAAAAGCAACAATCTATATATCGTGGAGTAAAAAGTTATAAAAATGGGAAATCATTTTAACTTTTACATTTTTATAACTACATATCATATACCTTACACCACTATGTCTATTAATATTGCAGTTATCCCACGTGTCATAGAAATTTACTGATGCCGGAACCCTTAACCAGTGATTAAATCGATAAGTTATACGAGGTTTAACGTCAATTAAGCTCCGTTCAGTCGGGTCATTTAACATAGTTTATGGAGAGCTAATGGAGTGGAAACGGCTAAAATATGGGCAGACGGTCAACGGACATTAACCTCTACCGTAAGTCAGAATACTGTGATTTTACGCTAAAGTCCATATTTTCGTTGTTGTGCCAAACTACATCAATTCGTAATTATTATATGGATACTAACTGACCCGGCAAACTTTGTGTTGCCATATCAATAAACAAATGTTAAGGGTGTTAACCTTTATCACTTAGAGGTATGAAAAATATATAGTAGCCGATTCTCAGATCCACTGAATATGCATATAAAATTTGGTGAAAATCGGTAAAGCTTCGGAGGAGTACGGTAACTAACATTGGGACACGAGAATTTTATATATAAGATAGTCCACGTTAAACTGCTAGTCCGCTCTGAATGTAGAAATAAATCGCGTCGCCATAACAAATTGTATGACTGCTCCAGCTCGCAACAACTTCAGAGCGGACTAGCAGTTTGGCGCATACGTATACCAGGCGTCAATATGTCGATAGAACGACCTACATATACAAATATGTTTATATAAATTTATATATATTTTTAATCATAATAAGCATTAGGATTGTTTAATTTATAGGGTGAATAAATAGATTAATTTATTGGTCTTTATTAGCGCACACGCGTTACTTTTATTTTTTATATTACTCTCTTAATAATAGTAATACAACAAATAGCTGTTATGAAATATGTGCATTTTCGACGTGTTAGCTTATTCAGGCCTGCTACGAATATAATAAAAGGTATTTCACATGAAAATGCTATATACACGATAACACATACACAAAACGTAGTTTATTTAACAGTTAATAACCTGTCGAAGTAATATGAATACGTGCACTACTATACAAAATCTCAATTTAACATCTTCTACTGCTCCCGAAGGCGTTACAAACTACATAGGCTTGATAGCGTTTTACACGAGTTGTAGAGAAACAACATACGATGTTTGACTATGTTTCCCTAATGTTCCACTAAAGCAGGATAGTTACAGACTGGGCTCGTGTTAGTTGATACTATTAATCTATGTATCTATGATATAATAATATGATGAGTGTCTCCCGTTTAGTCGTGGATTGGTTTTTTTAAACATAGAAGCAGCGAACGGGCGTACAATCCTCTTGAGGTCGATTATTGCCCCGAAGACTAAGTTGGAACACTTCGGATATGTTTTTTTTATAATATAGGAGGAGTAGAAAAGCATGCAGTCCACCTGATTGTAAATGGCTACTGTCGGCCATGCACATCTGTAATCAACCCCAGACAGGATTAGATATTCCTACCTGAGGTCGGCCACAGATACGCCGCTACTCCTCAGGACTAAGCTAGAACGCCTCGGAAAAGTATGTCGCCCTTGCCACACCCTTCAAACCAGAACACAGCACCGCTTAACACTGCTGTTATGAAGCAGAAATAGGTGTGGCGGTGGTTGCGCCAGAGTCGAACCAAAAAAGGTTCTGCCACCTTCAAACTACACCTACACACTCTCCAATTACACTCTTCGAACCGGAATACAGCGCTCGATGAAGCGTATTGAATCAGTTTGGTTTATAATGCGAACAGGGAAGTTACCACCGCCACATCTATCTACTTATTTGGAGCTTGAAGCAGTTAATGCATTTTTGTGAAAGAGATTTATGGATGGATGGATTTTGAGGAGTGGTATTGCTTCTGTGAGTTAGTTAGTCGCAGATGTCCATGGGCGGCAGTGGTTAACGTCAAAGTCTAACCATCAACAATACTCTTACAATAATCTTATAAAAAAATATAAAAGTACTATAGACGATCGATCTTCGCCGAATTTCTTGGACCTTATTAAACTAGTGTGTATCCGACTTTATTTCAGAGAGCAAGAACATGGCAAATCTTGTTCGATAGTCTGTTGTGTATCCGGCTTAATTCTACGGCAAAATCCTTTATTTATTTGTCGTACATTATGTACTTTAAGTAAATAGTATTCCAAGCGAGTCAACAGTTTGTGCCTTGTTTTACCCGACAAAACAACGTATCAATATCTAAGAATAAATCTCATTTTCTTTGGCCCTCTGTGTAAAATAACTTTTTTGCTTCGTCGGTCATGTGTACAGGGCTTTACCTGTGGGAGCATGAAAGTGTGTACCTATCTTTATAATATTAGAATTTCAATCCCGCCTAAGGTAAGTTTGCTCAACCCTTCAGTAGAGATTCAGATTATTTATTTTGTGAAAGTAATGGGATCACATTCTAAGTCCTGTATTAACGCCATATGACAGCAGAAGCTTTGTATATTTATTTTCCTCTATATGTATTTATTTATTTATTGCACCTCTATAAAAATAAAAGATACAATAAGGACAATCTAATGCCTGATGGCATTCTCTGCCAGTCAACCCATACATGAAATTAATTATGTTATTTATTATAAATACCTAAATAAATAAATACGTATAGTTCAGAATGTATGTGATTGTTCGTAAAGCCTCTGTACAGTACAATCATGATTCCCAATACAATGTACATAATATATACTGTAATTAGTTCAACTTCAGCAAATCAAAGCACTAATTGAAATTCGTTGTTTTGCTGATTAACATCAAACCGCCATTACGTTTCGAACAGAACGCATGTTGGGATTCGTACATAAATTAAAAACTCTAATGGCTTTGGTACTTGTATTGTGATAATATGGATTTCGCTTTGGCTTTTGAAGGTAGAATCATTTGTGTTTCGACTCCGGCGGTACTACCGCCGCATATATTTCTGCGTAAAAACAGCAGTATTAAATTTTCTTGTCTTGTGTGCTGATGGGTGTGGTAAGGGAGATACTTTTTCGAGATTATAGCTCAGGGGTAGCGGCGCATCTGTGGTCAACCTCGGCTAGAACTCTGATCTTATCTAGAGTTGATTATAGATGTCCTTGGGTGGCACTAGGCATACCATCAGCTGGACTGCATGCTCATCTGCTACGCTAATATTAAAAAAAAAATAAAACAAAATACGTGTAAGAGTCTAAGACTAATGTTACCTGGATCTCTTTTTATACAATATTACTTTCTTCCTATTTGTAAACGGTTGCCTGGAAGAGATCGCTATTTAGCGATAAGGCCGCCAGTTGTACCTTTAATTAATGTTTATTGTGTATTTTTGTTTGTTACTATAAATCTGGTGTACAATAAAGAGTATTGTATTGTATTGTATCGTATTGTATTGTACAACAGTCTTTCCAGAATAGTTCCCCAACTCACTGGTAACCAAAGCAAAATACATAAAGGCAATGTAAGACAACTCAATAGATAGAACGTACTTGAAATAGTTGAAGAACTGTATCAATACAGTACGGCCGTTTGTCCACCGCCACTATCACCGAGCCGATACCGAGAACGAGATTATTTCGGGCCGATTTTTATATGACGTGACGGCAATAGTTTGTCCACCTCGACCGATACCGGCGGTTTATTTTGTTCCAGGTATCACGCCTGTGACGGCAGTGTATGGACAAGTTCCAACGTTTTATAAGTGTTTTATATTGCCGGCATATCGGCCCGTCAAAATTTCGGTGCCGATCTAGCGGTCACGCCGGTCTACTCGAAATATCGGCGGCCGGAATGATGGTGCTCGGGTGACGGACGTGCGGTGGACAAGCGGCTATAGTAAATGTATGTACCGCTACTTCGGCGCCGTCATCTCGTTCCCGAGAACGAGAGATACCGATATCGGTTCGGTGACGGTGGCAGTGGACAAACGGACTACGTCTCACGCTAATGCAAACAATGAAGCTTAGAACAATATTGTTCCTTCGCTATATCTTCTCTATATCTTGATGCAGCTGTATTACATAATCTTGTATATATTGGATGTTTAATGTTTATATAAAATGTCTGTTTAAAGTTTTATACACCGACAATATTTGATCATTCACTATGAAAATTGGTATTCATAGATAGTATTTGAAAAATATTATTTTCTAGTTATAATAAATAGCTGTCTAAGTAAATAGTCACTAATTCTTCAACATATCTTTTATTGACTGTGATATGTCGGAGAAAATTAAATAAAGTTCAAGATTAATAGCTGACCCGATTTTGATGACACACAAAGATGAAGGGCATGATACCTTTATATAAAATATTGTGTTACGAATAGAAATGATAATATAATAACAATAAACTTATTATTTTAGAAGCTCGTCGTATCCGTAGCACAATATTAAAGTCGAGAAGAAATAGTCAAGGATTCTTGTTCCCCTTTTATTGTTGTTGCTCAAGAGGTTTTCTACTATTGAAGTTATTCCTTTCAACGCAAGATTTCTTGAACTTATAGCCGTAATAGATTTTTAAAATAATGATGAATCCTTTTAAAATGCTATAATTGTAAACTGTAGATAGAACTGAAAAAGGTATAACCAATAACAGCAGTGTTAGGCGCTGCTGTGTTCCGTTTTGAAGGATGTGGTAAGGGAGACAAACTTTTCCGAGGCGTTCCAGCTTAGTCCTCAGGGGTAGCGGCGCATCTGTGGCCGACCTCAGGTAGGAATACCTCACACTACCTGGGGTTGATTACAGATGTCCATGGGCGGCAGTAGCCACTTACCATCAGGTGGACTGCATGCTCGTCTGCTACTCCTATATTATAAAAAAAAGGTATTCGGTCAAAAAATTATCAATGAAGGGCCTCAGATGATACGAGTAATTCACTTATACTATTGGCGATTGACGATTTTAATGTTCAAAAGCGTTTTATTGAAATAAAACGCTACCCGAATACGTTTGGGGGCCTATCGCAGCTCCTTCTGGACCCTCGGTACAGCAATATAACACAAATTCTGCTGGACCTTAATGTAGTTGCTAAATAGCGTTGTATCTCTACTACGACTGAACGCAAGAATGAACGCAATGCAACGCTAGCTATAGTATGAGCATCGCGAATAGCCGATGCTCAAACTATAGCTAGAGCCGTAAGGTTCATTGAGCTTGTATATCGTCGCAAATTAAATCGATTATATAAGCTTTGTTGCCTTGATTTGCTTCCACGTGCAACATCATGCACGTTGCGTTAGCTAAGCAGCCGCCGTTACCTAATATCGCAAACCCCTATGAACTGACGTAACCACACTTTGAGAACTGAATCACTCTGTTTTAGAATCTGGCTTTATTCATGAAAATGTGTGTCACCAACAAAATGTCGTTCTATTAACGATACGAGTAGCATTGTTCAGGCGACAATAGATATCCTGGAAGCGTTCAACAAGACCGAACCGGTTGAAACTGGTAGAGAAGAGTATTATTATTATTATTACGACAACCCGCGTGGCGGAGCGGCCACCATACCGGTCTGACGTGCAAAGGGTCCCGGGTTCGAACCCCGGCCAGACAGATATCTAAATGATGAATTTAGATTTCTGTTTCTGGGTCTGGGTGTTTGTGTATTTGTCTATGCGTGTCCATGCCACCCACGACACAGGGAATCCTAGTGTGGTGCTGTGAGTGTAGAAAGCGTTTATTTATTTATTATTATTATTAAAGAATGTTATTATTGGGTATATTGTTGCACCGTTGTCTTTTCCTTTAATGTTTGTTTGCTACATAGATAAAATATCATAGTCCGCCTATGTTTTTTAAAGTAGTACAAAATACTATAAAATGTTAAAACCAAACGCAAGTTCTACAAACATGTGACTAAAACATACGCATAAAAATATGTGCATATAAAATATTTCTATCCGTATGTTTTTATTTGAAACGGAAAATATCGAACTGGACCGAACTAGTTGTAACTGGTAGGTTCTCTGAAATTCCGAATAGTTTATTGCTTCGAAATACAACAGAGGAGTTTTATTGCATGTATTGAATGTTGAACGAAGTTTTCAATTGAGGCGAATATGTGAAACACTTTTTTATTATTATACATAGCTTAGGGGGTTGCATATGAGCGACAGTAACCTCATACACGAGCAACAGTCCACGCTGAATGTCGTTGCCGACGGTCGCCAACTGTCGTTGGCAGTCGCGAGCGACAGTTGCGACTGCCAACTGACTATTGAAGGTGGTAGAACCCTTTGTGGCTCGACTCCGGCGGCACCACCGCCACACCTATTTCTACCTAATAACAACAGTGTTAGGCGCTGCTGTGTTCCGGTTTGAAGGGTGTGGTAAAGGAGACAAACTTTTCCGAGGCGTTCCAGCTTAGTCCTCAGGGGTAGCGGCGCATCTGTGGCCGACCTCAGGTAGGAATATCTAATCCTATCTGGGGTTGATTACAGATGTCCATGGGCGGCAGTAGCCACTTACCATCAGGTGGACTGCATGCTCGTCTGCTCCTCCCATATTATAAAAAAAAAATATTATTGTCATAGATTACTAAAGATTACTCACTCCTAACAAGAAAATGTAACCTGTTGACAATTGTCACTGTCATATATTTTCGTGTTTGAAAAATATTAAAAAAATGTAGTTTTTAGATCATTTACGAATGAAACGATATTTCTTCGCACTTTTTCTTGGATTTCGTGTCATAACTGCGCATATCGGCATTATTCCGCATAAATTACACCGTGACAGCCATTAAACGGCTGACAGAATTGTCAGCCGTTTAAGTCATTTAATGGCTTCCTTCAATTACAAGGCGGTGAGATATCTATACTTATCTATGGTTACTGTATATTTTGGAATACAAATACTACTAGTATTCCTTTGACTAGAGTGATCATTGTATTAACAGCAAAACGAAAGATAATTATGAAAAACTAATTAAAATATTTAACTAAACAATTACATACATTATTAGAATTTTTATTTAAATTGCGCAATCTTCCAAAACCGCATACATATAATGGACCATTATCTCACGCGAATTGTTAGAGCTAGTATATGATGTAGAATTACTTCAAATTCAATTGTCCGCTTTGTGGTAAAGCAATATAGTGTGGTCAGTGGAATATCAAACGAATTTTTCATAACTTTGCAATATTGCATGCGACTGACATACCTTCGGAGTATTCAATTCATACGTATTTGGATTTTGCAATTTTTATGTGAATACGCCGTAGGCAGTGGCAGCCTAGTTTGAAATTGAAAGCCTCTCATTTTTAGGATTCATGTATGTTCTGTTTTTAAGAATAAATTATTGATATAGGCGAACAGGAATTCAATATAATAGGAATGACAAAGAAGGAAGGAAGAATGGATATTCTATAGGAAGGAAAAGTAATTCTTTCATAGTCAATAAAAATCATAAATGAGTTTCGAGTCTATTAATCCTTATGGTTAGCGTGATAGTCTATAGTCTATACCCCTCTTACTCTTAGGGGAAACCCACACCCAGCTGTGGGATGGTAAAATTCTATACGTAAGTCTTTGCATAACTGAAGCATAAGCATTAAGATGGGAGTTTTCCGAATACCTAAGTTTGTATGAAGATTATGAATATTACGTAGTCAATATTGACCTTTAAAGTATATGTCGCATACCATCTAGTAGAAGCATGAGAAACTAAGTAAAATACGTTTTATTTAGGTTTTATTGAGAGATAGAAACTTTTATGACTCCTCTCATGCATATGAATATTTGTATAATTGTTTGTATGGGCAGCTGTTTGTTTCCACGACACGTGCCGCTTTAGTATGTGTTACACGTACGTTTCAAAAAGCTATGGAGTTTGAACTGAATAACATGGGTCTGAAAAGTACAGTTAGATTTGCATATTTACAGACCTGCATAGCATTTTAATGAATATGTTTGAAATAGAAATTTTTATTTATTTATTACAGACAATAAGGTCCATATCACATATACCTTCAGACTAACAATAGTATATATACTTATAACTAAATAACGTATTTGAGGCGACGTGACACGCGGGTCTGGTGACTTCCGGGGTGGCTCTCCTTCCGCGGTACTTCCGGAACACAACTCCCTTCGGCCACAGCTCTTCCTTCAGGAAGGTCGACAATTGCTCGGTTGGGACGCGTACAACAAATGAACTAAAGTTCACTGCGTTATGCGCCTCCAACTTTTTCAAAATATATCCCTTAGTCCATGTCTAATCGAAATAGACATTAGGCGGTTACTTTAAGTCTTTTGGCTAAGCCCAGTACCACACAGCATATCCTAGTATGGGTCTAGTGTAGAAAATGTTAAAAATTGAAAGAAGCTTTTAGTTTTTCAGTATAAAATATTGTGTTAACGCAGCTGGATTCTGAAAATCTATAGTACCATTCCGGGTTTTACCGCTTATTTACATAACCCGAAAATTAAAATATCAGGCTTCCACAACATCTGGTATAAATATATATAATATTGTTATACTTATAACTAGCTGACCCGGCAACAGTTGTGTTCCCATATAAATAAAAAATGTTAAGGGTGAACAACCCTTATCACTTAGGGGTATTAAATATAGATAGTAGCCGATTCTCAGACCTACTGAATATGCATATAAATTTTGGTACAAAAGGGGAAAGTCGTTTTCGAGGAGTACGGTAACTAACCTTGTGACACGAGTATATTATATATACTCGTAAAATGACAAATGTTTAGATTTTATGACAGATTGCAATCTCTTTAAATTGACAATCACCAACTTTGTGGCTTTAACCATTATTGCCGGTACATAACGCTAAAATTAAATTATCAGGATACCACAATATCTGGTACAAGTATGTTTTATATTTTATTTACTTATAATTAAAAAAAAAGCTTTCTACACTCACAGCCCCACACTAGGATTCCCTGTATCATGAGTGCTATGGACACACACAGAGATAATTACACAAACACCCAGACCCAGAAACAGAAACCTAAATTCATCATTTAGATTTCTGTCTGGCCGGGGATCGAACCCGGGACCCTCTGAGCGTCAGACCGGTATGGTGACCGCTCCGCCATGCGGGTCGTCAAAATGACAAATATTTACATTTTATTATTACAAGCTCATTAAATTGACACTCACCAACTTTTAGCTTTGACCATAAATGTCGAAGTTGACAAACCACACAGAACTAGTTAAAACTAAAATGTCAGCGCAACTTTTTAACAGCTGTTTAAGTTTGAGTTTTTGTTAAATTTGCAAGAGCTTATGTTGTTTGAAATGGAATCGTACAGTTGGAACAATTTTGACTATATATTTTGTAAAAGCCCGGCATGACTGTCTTTCTCAACTATCTATAAAACTCTAGTGATTAAAAACGGGTGGGCATAGAAATCAATCTGCCGGATCTCTTACTATATAACAGGGATTGCCAACTATTGTACCTACCCCAGGACTACAACTATTGTATCTACTAGTTACTTATTAGACTGTGCTTTTTACCAATTATAAATTTATTTCGCCGCCCCCTCTGGCCCTAACGCCCCAATTTCCTTTGGCCAAATTGGCCTTCGAAACAGTCATAAAGCTCAAATACTTTTCCAAAATTGCATCTTTGCCAAATGTTGAAAAAAAGGTCCCCGGAATTATTGTTGCTTTTTTATTTTGGCCGTTACTATTGACTGTACTTATCGCCGGGATCGACGGGTTGGCTTCCCCTGGCATATAATATAGCGGAGACTGTAGACAAACCAAATTGCCTTCGGTTCGATAGACAGAGTAATGACATCAAACGACAATAACCATTGATATCGAACCGACAAAGCTTTATATTGGAGACGTCCGGTCGCGTCGGGAGCGTAAATCCGCTCGCTGAAGTTGATCGTTTTTACATTCAAATTGTCTGCAATAGAACCGCTTTATTGAAATCCATTTTAAGAAATTCTCTTGTCTATTATTCAAGAAATTGCTGCCAAAATATATTTATGTGGAACATTTTGGTATAATTAACATGGAAATACTTAGTGGTCGACCGTTGCCATTTTTTTACGAGACTACGGAGAATAATGTTTTTTTAACTAGCAGTACGAATATTCCCAAAGGTATAGTCCGCGTAAAACTGCTAGTCCTCTCTGAACATAGAAAAGAATCGCGTCGCCATAGTAAATTGTATGACTGCACCTGCTCGCAACAACTTCAGAGTGGACTAGTAGTTTGGTGCGAACCATATCCGCATCATTAATCGTAATGTGACCGACTTTTTCAATTTTACGGTTTGTAATATTCACCATAAGTGGTTTGTTATTTACGTTATTTATTTTCACGAAAGTATTATGTAAGTATTGTATCTTAAAACTAAAAAGCCGTTTGAAACATCTACATAAAGCTTGATTGAAGTAAGTTTTTTCATGGAGAACTTTCTCCACAGTTTTTTGTGCAATCCATTATACGCTTACTAGTCACATTACTTAACTTACGTAAACTCCACAAAAACAAAAACCCCGACGGAAGCTAGAAATATATAAATGTGACATCTTCTTGCAGCATTTTAGACCATTTATTTGCAGTAGAACATTCATTAAACAGAGTAGAGATTTTAGTTTCTTTTGATGCTTTTGAAAGAAAAGATAAATGTTCGCTTAAAAGAAAAATATTCTTTTAAGCGACGGTTGCTTTTTTAAACTGAAAATTATTTTTTCATAAAAGAAATACAAATTAAAAGAAATTTTGCATATATTTAGTCGGAAATAGACTATACAAACTATTATACTTTGATTAGTGTTTTTGAACAAATATTTTTGAATTGATTTGAATACACTTTTAAAAAGAATGTCTTTGCTCACTATTGTAATTTAGTTCATCATTAAATATGGTATGTACACAAATTTTCTTCATTTTCACGTAGTAATTTATTTTAAAATGTATTTACTTCTCATCTATTTATATCTTATTTCTTTTTTTCTCTTTCTTTCTCACATTCTTTCTTTTTTCAAGTTCTCTTTTCTCCATTTTTTTTTGTTTTTCAGTATAGTTGTACCGCCTTCAATTTTTGTGCACATCCCTAAGGTTGACTGGGAGAAAATGCTATTTAGCATTAAGTCCGCCTTTTGCACCACACTGTTTTTAACATGGTCAATAAATAGTAAATAAATAAATAAATAAAGAAATAAATATTCAATACCTAGTACCCACAGAAGGGTCGAGTGTGCATGTTGTCGTCCTTGTCATCATGAGCATGTAGTCCAGGTAGAAAAGGGCTGACGCCGTCCATGCAACTGTGTCATCAATTCGAGATGAGATTAGAGTACTTGAGGTCGACGCATCTCTGAAGGTAAGGTAAGGTAGGCCGACACCGCCCATGGACATGTGTCATCAATTCCAGATAAAGTTAGAGTACCTGAGGTCGACTTTGCTTGTGGATTTAGTTGAATACGTCGGATAGGCATGTGTCCCCAAATCAGAATACAGCAGCGCTTAACACTGTTGCTATTAAGTTGAGATACGTGTAACCGTATACCTCCGGAGTCGAAGAAGAGCCCTGCGAAATGTGTACAAGCAATTTTTTCGAATTTTTACCCTGTTTGACAATTAAAACATTATGTTCGTTGTACTCTGTAAGCACAGAATTCGTAAAAAGTTTAAATGTAAATGGACTGTACATTTTAATTTCAATAGACGTGTTTTATTATTTTTTCCCTTCAACCATTTGTTTATAGTTCTCGACGGGAAAGTTGTAATGAGTGTAAAAATCTCGGTATATTGTGATAATGGAAACATAAATACATTTCTGTTGTAATATTACAGTTTTCAATGCATTTTTTAATTCTATGAAATAAACCATAGTTTATTGGTTTAGCGAGTAATATAGTATTCCAGAAATTTATTATTTCCATGAAAGAAACCACAGTTATTCCAGTTTTATTCCTTGAGCGAGATAATATTTTTTGAAATAAAATAGTATTTACAATTAAATTTATTTATTTTATCCGTGTTAACACTGCTGCTCTAGTTTGAAGAATACGTTAAATTGGTAAAGCAACATAATCTTCTGGGGTAACAATGAATATTTAGCCATATGTTTTACCTTTATGAATGCTTCCTAGTATTTTGTAATTTTTATAGGACTTAGCGATTGCACTCGCGTTTAAAAGTAATACGACATATTTATAACCTTTATAATAACCAAAATATATAAAAAACTATGTCTTGCCATCCTTCATATGTATGATTCCGCTTACTTATGAGTGGTCGACACTTGATTTGAGCTTTATTTGATATAAATGACAATTATTAAGAAGTGACATAATATATACTGATGAATTACAGTCGAAGTCTGGCAGTTAGAATTTCAGGCACGAACCTATGATTATAAAATTTATGAGCGTATTAGTAATTAATGCAACGGAGAAGGAAAACATCTGTGAAATTAAAACGACTGTGTGTTTAAAAAACAAAGGTATGATCTGAACGGCCAACCTCACTTGATCAGCGGGTTGACAACGGAGAGTTACTCGATGTTTATAGACAGATCATAAAATATCTTTATAAATTTTAGTCATAGATTAGTAAAGATTACTCACTCCTAACAAGAAAATGTACCCAGTTTTGAGAATTGAATTAGTTCCGTAAAAAAGTTTTGTAACGTCTCCATGCTAAAATGTCCCTAAAATATTAGAAATAATCATTTATTTATTATGTAAATTACGCAGTATTAGTTATTTATTCGTAAATTTCCTCTGAAAATGTTTTTATTTGTCAAGAATTCAAAAAAGAACTTACTAATAAGCCGTTTGTGGCTTCATTCAATTTCAAGGCGGCGAAGTATCTTTACTAATCCATGATTTTAGTATATATGTTGTTCTGACGAAAAAACTTTATTATTGTGAAGTTACATCCAATTTCACTTAGTACTTTTTGATACAAAAATGTACAAATGTCGGTCTATCCTCACAAACATTTTTTCGTTATTATTTATATTAGTAGGATTGGGGTAGAAAACTTTGCAATCGAGTGGATTGTAAGTGGTCACTGCCGACCATGAAAGTCTGTGACCAACAGTGCAAAGCTATATAGGTAGGCCATATAGGTAGGTTCTAAGAGATGTGTAGCCACTTCAGGCGAATAAGATAGTTGCCTCATATTATGTTAGACAGCCGGCACCCGTCCATTGAAACGAAGAACTGCTATGAACCATACTGCCTCTACCATCTTATGCCTGTTTGTATTACAATCGACAAATAAAAATATTTTTATCGCCAAAATCTTTTATCGCTTGTTAGTTCACTATAAAACAAGTCACTAAACCTTTTACTAAACGGAAAATTTCTAAATTAAAACCGTGTGAAAGCCTGCTCCAGATTTTAATGACATTTCAAACTTTTGTACAATTTGTAAGCCACGGCAGTTGTGTTACGATTTCATGTTTTCTGTGGAGGTAAAAATACACGTGTAGGTTATTTACATTTAGTTCTTTTTTTATAATATAAGAGTAGCAGACGAACATGCCCTGCCGCCCACGGACATCTGGTATCAACCCCAGATAGGATTGGATATTCCTACCTGAGGTCGGCCACAGATGCGCCGCTACCCCTGAGGTCTAAGCTGGAACGCCTCGGAAAAATCTGTCTCTCTTACCACACCCTTCAAACCGGAACACAGCAGCGCCTAACACTGCTGTTATTAGGTAGAAATAGGTGTGGCGGTGGTATCGCCGGAGTCGAACCACAAAGGGTTCTACCACCTTCAATATAGAAGAATATATTTTATAATATAGAAGGGGTAAACCAGATGGTAAATGGATACTACCACACATGGTTATCTATAATCAACCCCAGTTAAGATTACGAGTCTCTTATCTGTACCCTTAGTACGAGTTTTTACGTTTGCTCGAAAACGTTCAACGTTTATGAATTCGCTCATACACCGCTCCCGTAGACCTTAGCAGAACTAAAATTTCGCATTATGAATTTAAAAAACCGAATAGTCAATTGTAACGACATTTTATTTTACAAATATAAATAGAATACATTTACTTTTATATGTTTAATTTGATTTTGATAGCGTTATAGTTCCGTTTTTTAAACTATTACGGCGGAATTTTAGTTCCGATACGATCCACGGCGGCGCTGTATGAGTGAATTCGTAAACGTTGAACGTTTTCGAGCATACGTAAAAACTCGTACTAAGGGTACTGAGGTCGGCCAAAGAAGCGTCACCACCTTTCTATAACAAAGTTATAACGCGTCAGAAATGAATGTCTCCCTTTCTACATCTTTCGAACCTGAACAAAGCAGCGATTAACACTTGTATTACATAAAATTGTGTAACGGCCAAATATTATTTAATGTGATTTGTGAGCCAGCTCTCAGAGATAATAATATAATGTTACAATATTATACATCAAAACAATCTATCTCTGTTTTACGGTCGTCAATTGCTGTCTATTACGGTCTAATGCCCTAGGAATTGGAGCTAAGAATTTCACGTAGAAAGCTCAAATTTACCGAGTTTATGCGTAAGAAAATAAGAAACTAATAATGATTTATATTAACGCCGTAGGAAAGCGAATGAGGAATCCATGTCTAAGAGTTCTAAAATATTTATTATGTGGGTTGTACCCTGAATAGGGAGTCGACCGGAGGCTTTTTATTTTTTTCTTCTTTAGTTAGCCAACGCTAGAAAAAAAAAGCAAATTTTTGGTTGTACGCAACCCTCCGGGTTCGGGTTTGACTTGCACTTGGCCAACTATTAAGAACGTTCCCCCGTGTAGGTTTCCTTAAAATGTTTTCCTTCAGCGCCAGAGCAATTGATAATTGATTTCTAATATGATATTACTTTGAAAATTCAGAGGTGTGTGCTAGAGATTCGAACTCCGGTCCCTGATCCTGAGAGCCACAGTTTCAACCAATTAGGTAATACTTTTAACTTAGGAAACCTCTCATATTTCAGTCTCTTTGTTTGTTTGAATAGTCTTGTTAAAGCCTGACATTAAAACAATACGGAACTGAAGCCTTTTAAATTGTTCCATTGTTTATTATTTTACTCCTTCTCGTTCTGTACGCCATTTTAATCGTTTCAAGTTTTATTGTTCAAGTTTATAGTTACGTGTTCCTATTTTATGAGACTTCGACATAGAAAGATTTTTCATTTCTTTTCTAGTTTTTAATTTTCTCAAAGTCCATAGACTCGATCGAGTAAGTAAGTATGTAAGAAATGTGATTACGGTCAATATTATTGATTCCTACTGATTGATTTGAACTACCATTGCTTGAGTTAAAATTAATCCATCATTTTTTGGACAATACAGTATATTTTAACCTTAAATTAGTTCATTTCATAGTGGGTATATTCGGTTCTTAAAAATATGATAGTTTTTGTCCTTAGGGGGTAGCGGCGCATCTGTGGCTGACCGCAGGTAGGAATATTTAATCCTATCCGGGGTTGATTACAGATGTCCATGGGCGATGGGTGGCAATAGCCACTTACCATCAGGTTGTCTGCTACTCCTACATTATTAAAAAAAAATATTTGAAGGAGGTTAAATTGTAATTTATTCAATACATAATATCGGTATTGTTCTATTTGCAATTGTGAAAATATTTTTATCGGCACACTACGTGCTGAACTTGAAATATACCTATTATTATTGATGGACAAAGTAAGAAATTATAGGACTTCCCTCTATAGAGTCATAGATTAGTAAAGATACTTCGCCGCCTTGAAATTGAATGAAGCCACAAACGGCTTATTTTAGTAAGTTCTTTTTTTGAATTCTTGACAAAAACATTTTAAGAGAAAATTTACGAATAAATAATATTACGAAAAATATATGCGTAATTTACATAATAAATACATAATTATTTCAATTATTTTAGGGATATTTTAGCACAGAGACGTGGCATAACTTTTTTACGCAACTATTTCAATTCTCAAAACTGGGTACATTTTCTTGTTAGGAGTGAGTAATCTTTACTAATCTATGTATAGAGTAGACGAGTACTAAGAAAGTGCTTGAAATTTCTTCTCTAGGAATAAATAGGGGACAAAGGTTTCTACAGTATAAAATGTTATCGTATTTCAGGAGAAATCTGTTGTAAATTTGATTTAATTTGATATTGTTTCGATGATAACAGGTTCATTGTTGTAAACAATGAATTCCTGTTACTCTTTAGTTTTGTTCTAGTGATTAAATTTAGTTAGTACTTAATAAATGGGTATATTATTGGTTTCACTTTGATTTAGTACAACTAATAAACTTTTGAGTTAAGATTTTTTCGTGATTAGCTACTTTGAATAGCTTAGCTTTTTTCGCGTTAGACTTGTAATACTTAAGCCTTGTTCTTGAAATATAAGGATGGAAAGAAAAGAAAAAAATGTAGTTCAAATTTAGAAGTACCATACGTAATGGTTTCAGTCTGATAATTTCTTATGATTTTTATGAGTGGTAACTGACATCTGTAATCAACCCTACATAGAAGATGTAAACCCTATAAATATGATAAAAGCCATATCTAATAGGCATTGCTACCCTGGAGGATAATTATTTCACATAAACGAGACATTCGAACTTAGTCCTTAGAGGTACATACAATACATATGTACGAGTATGGTGTGACTTTAGTCCCGTCTGGGGATTCTTAAACCTTAAATCTATACTAATATTATAAAGAGGAAAACCTTGTTTGTTTGTTTGATTGTAATGAATAGGCTCAAAAACTACTGGACCGATTTTAAAAATTCTTTCACCATTCGAAAGCTACATTATCCACGAGTAACATAGGCTATGTTTTATATGAAATATATTTGATAAATAGATTTTGAGGCGGTACAAAGTTTGCCGGGTCAGCTAGTGTTATATATAGAAGGGGGGACTTAAAATAAAATATCAAATCTTTGGTATAGTTTAATGACACCGAATTGCACACATTTCGTTCCATTGACATTATAATTACAAGGCATTTGCATCATATACATAAACATTACCCGGTTAACGATTACAAATAATAGTTACACTACAAAAAATAGTTATACTAGAAAAAAATACACTACGTAACGAACTATATTACTACAGAAAAGTACTTCCATCAACGGGCTCAAATGTTCAAGCGAACAATAATTGAAGTAAATACTTTTCTTTTACTAACTTTATCTATCTTTATCTATTTACATTAGAAAAATACATTTGATATTTACACGCTCCGTTTACTATAAACATTGACTCCATCTTAAGCTAGATGCACACATGAACCTACTCACTACTAAATTTAGTACATGGCACATTGTACAGTAAATGCGTCGAACTAATTTTAGTTATTTAATTTATATTACAATTATTTATATACGTAATAGTTTTAAAGCGTTTGTTAGAATTAATACCTACAAATTTACCTTTTTGTATGTCCCGATGTATATTTGATGTTAAGAATTTTTTTTTTTATAATATAAGGGATAATATAAGCAGACGAGCATGCAATCCACCTGATGGTAAGTGGCTACTGCCGCCCATGGACATCTGTAATCAACCCCAGATAGGGTTAGATATTCCTACCTGAGGTCGGCCACAGATGCGCCGCTACCCCTGAGGACTGAGCTGGAACGCCTCGGAAAAGTCTGTCTCCCTTACCACACCCTTCAAACCGGAACACAGCAGCGCCTAACACTGCTGTCATAAGAATGCACACATGTGTTTATAACTCACATGCGTAATACACACACAAAGTAAATTTAATTGAATCGGATCGCAAAAGTTCAATGTACAGAGTAGACATCAGGGATTATCAATAGTAAGTAGGTATATTAAATTCACTTGTGGAGAATAAATCTTCGTTCGTGATTCTCGCGGGATACATTTGTTACCTGGAAGGAAACAGAACCATTAGAATCTTATTGTATTTACACTTAAGTAATTAATTACTACTAGAGATAGGAACGGACTACAGTAAATTTCTTAGGATCTAATTTTGTTGTTTGTTAGCGTCAACCTATTGCTGTCCCACTGCTGGGCACAAGTCACCTCTCTGAGGGGTTTAGACCATAGGACATAATATTTCAACGCGCTAACCAAATATAACTTGGTAAACTTCACACACTCAGATTTTTTTAACATCATTATCAGGTGTGTTGGATTTCTCACGATGTATCCCTTTACCGTTATGGTAAGTGATAATTCATTCCTAATAACTTTGAAAAATCAATGGTGCTTGTCTGGGATTCGAACCCGGACCCCTAGATTCAGATGCTGAGTATCAAACGCTAGGCTATCACTGTTTATGTTTCTTATTAAATTAGTTGATATTACAATTATACTGCTAGACAAATACACAATTAAAAACCCAATACAATTAGTTATTAAATGGTCTAATTGCAGACCAATACCATTTTCCTATTCTGTAGTACTTATAGTTTAGACATTTTTAATGCATATCCGAATCGTTAAAATAAGTATCAATTAAATAAATAATAAATAAATAAACGCTTTCTACACTCATATTATATTACTACACTCAATCAATTTACATCTCAATTGCAAATTTAACGAATATTAACTCTGTACGAGGCAAGTGTAACAAGAAATATCAAGGCTCGTTAAAAATAAAGCTCACAGCTCAGTCCGCATCCAACTTATACGAATACCATCAGTGTTAAGAATAGCTTTTATTTTTATACGCACTTAACCCATGGATCATGTGGTACGGTGGTACAGATATTTTCATGACCTATAAAACATTATGAGTCACCTCTACGTAACCGTAACCTTAAACTTCGGTTGGATCGAATCGGATCATTTATATCATGTTTTTATTGATCAAATGCGTATTTTTTTGGTATGGGTGGCTATAGATTCATTTGTAATTGGAGTGATATACGGTGACATACGAGCGACAGTGAGATATTACTTGAGGGACATTCGTATCGTATCGGCGACAATCATCGGTTGTCGCTGCCTGACAACAGCGACCGTCGTTGCGACGACAGACGGCTACAGTCACGCAACTCTCTCGACTACTCTCAACATTAAGGCAATGCCTTGATGAGAAGAGAGAAGATTTCCAGCAGGAGTCCCTGTAGTTACGGATCCAGAATACAGCTACAGTATCCCTTGCCTGACGTAAGAGGCGAATAAAAGGGGGCTTCCAGGGTCGCGGGCAAGAGTGGGAGCTCGGACCGCCCTGCCAGCGACCCCGGGAAGGACAGCGGTATCTGCGGCAACGTACTGTCGTACACACTAGATCGTGTGGTGAGCTATATACTCACCAGGGCGAAGCCTGACGAGGTAAGGCACATAGAAGACACCGGTTGCGTTCCTTTGGATATGCCGGAGTCCTTAACGCCGCGTCGTGGACGGTCACCGGGGGTGGTTTCAGTGCGGTAAGAATCCCATGTAACCCCGTGCTGGCCCTATGGCACTGGGTACCTTTAGAAGGTGCCCTCTAGTAAAAAAAAGATAAATAACTATCTAACTAACTAAAATAATTATAAATAACTAACTAAAATCTTTCTTATACTTGCTTTCACTCCCTTACAAACCTATTTTATATTCCTTATTTTTTCGAAATTCATTATATCTTTAAAGCATTTGACCGTAGTTTGAAATGAGGAACTGGAAACGACACTTAGTAAAGTGTTCTCATATAGGAATTCAATTTAAAATACACTTGCACGAGCTCGGTTTATCCCTTTGTAACCAGCTTGCAATTTGTTTCCGTAGCTCAAAGCGATGTATCGTTTAACTTGAACATTTTCATTAAGTATAGCTCATATTAAATAAATGGTTGTAAATTTTTACTTTAAAATTACCTATCAATTATATTGCAGTTTTAAATTTTAAATGTTAATGCTGTTAATAAGTTTTACTTATCGAAAATGGATTTCAGAGTATTTTAAAAGTTTGGAATAGTTTTAAAACCAATAATCAGGATTTTTAACTTAGAAGTTCTGTAACTGGATTATAAGGTTATGGTTAGATTAGAAGTCACGAGACGTTTTGTCTCAGGTATTAAACTTAGATAAGTCTTCTATATATTTTTGACACGAAACCCCGAATAAAAGTTATTGGCCTTTCAATATGGGATAGAAATTTAAACTGATTAATAATTCAATCTGGGATTGAAAGGTCAATAATTCAAACTTTTGACTGGACTGAGTTCGAATCTCAGGAACGTCCGATTTTCCGAAGTTGCGTGCAAGATGCATATCAAAATTGTCATATTTTTCGGCAGAAAAATATCGTGGGGAAACCTAAGTTCCTAAAAATTTCTCAAAGGAACTCGTGAACTCTACATTGCCTTCTAATCACTGCATGACATACTATTAAATAACTTGAACATTATCCCGAATAATACAGAAAGCATAACACAATATAAATCGAAAGGACTAGCAAATGTCTCTGTGATTTCATATTTGTGATATTATGTTTCATAGCATAAATATTATGAGACATGCGATGTTCGAACAGGAAGAAGAGAGTTACGCAAATCAAGTGACGTTATCGTCAGTCGAAATAGATCGTGTTTACGTAAATTATGTAGTTTCGTACTGTTCTCAGGAAATAACTGAAGCTCGCGGCTCTGTCTGCGTGATTCTTCGTGTACAGATGATAGCTTTTATGTAGAAACTTCTTAAGAAAAATCTAAATATATATAACTCAAATGTGACTGACTGACAAAGTGATCTATCAACGCACAGCCCAAACCACTGGACGGATCGGGCTGATACTTGGCATGCAGGTAGGTATTATGACGTAGGCATCCGCTACCAACGCTACCAATGGATATCATATCTATATTAAACCTACAGTATCAGAAAAAAGATAAAAGTAATTGAACCAAAATAGAAGAGAAAAGAAATAGTCAAGCGAGAGACTGAGTTTTAAAGAAATAAAAGCGTACAAAGTACGGTCGTTTCTTTTGTCTGTAGTTCTTGAACATTTTTAACGAAGACGGAATACAAGAGAAACAATAAGAACCGTTAAGTAATATGAATTTCGGGCCGGGAATTGAATTCCGGACACGTAACTTTCATTTGTCGAAGCTATATTCGTATTAGAAATTATATTATCAGTTGCTGAAACGGTGAAGGAAAACATGGTGAGAAACATTTATAAGCCTCGGAGTTCTTCAAAAAAATTGCAAAAGTTCACCAATTTTTTCAGATCACTTTTGGCAACTGTAGTGAACTTTACGATTATACATTTTTCACAATTTCTTGCTATTACTGTGATAGGGTACAAACTTAATATTGGAAATGATGGTGATGATGATGCTAAAGACAATGATGATCATTATTACGCTGATCACAAATCCGTTGCAACCCCAAACGGCTTATTTCCATCATACGCGCTAGAACACAAACATTGCTGCTAGAAATAGTCTTGTTGATCCTGGTACGAAAATTCTACTAATTCTAAATACTATTACTTACTATAAAATCATCAAAATCGGTTCATAAAGGACGAAGTTATACGCGAACAAACATAAAAAGCATATACAGTCGAATTGAGTAACCTCCTTTTTTGAAGTCGTTTAAATAAAATTGGGTAATTTATGTTGACATCAGTACTTGAATTAAATTAGATGAAGCTATTTACTAACAGAATAGTCTATAGCCTCGAGTTGTTCTAGATCTTAAGGCGATTAAGTTGTAATGGGACTTAAGGCTTCGATAATGGAAGTGGAGAGAAAGTAACACGATGCCGCTTAGTAATCTCTTAATTGTCGTTAATTGAACATGATTTGTATTTTCATTTTGAGCTTTAGGTATCGTTGTAAATGAATTGTAAAATAACGTTAACTTTAGATTTTCTCCATCGTGTATCGTCTACAATAATATTTTAGGTATTTGCAAAATTCCAGTGAATTGGAGAATGTTTGATGTCTTCCATCAATTTCTGATGAGGCACCCTTTCCTTTTTTTCGACCAAAGTAACAAAGTAATATAACAATTTACTTGACTTCTTACCGACTGGTATAGTCTGCGTAAAACTGCTAGTCCGCTCTTACTATAGAAATGAATCGCGTCGCCGTAGCAAATTGTATGACTACACCTGCTCGCAACAACTTCAGAGCGGACTAGCAGTTTGGCGCGAACTATAGTGTTTTTAACCGAGTTCGAAACGACGGAGGTTCTATGTTTGCTTATTTGCATTTTTAGAGCATACTTTAATTACTTTGATTGTTGATGATTTAAAATGCTTTATATATTTTTTGCTTAATCTAGACTAAGATAGAGAGCTTGTAGATCATTAAGGATTTGAACTATTAACTAAGGTATAGTAAAGTTTTAGTCATTTAAAAGACTTACTATACAGACAGGCGCAGTTAATTCCGAGGTTAGTTGTACCTAAGGCTAATAATAAAGAAAGTGTCGTATTGATAAAATGATAAGCAATAAACGATATCAGAGGAATGCCTCTGAGCACAAAAAAAGTTATGGGCAAGAACTAGTCGGTTCAAATCATGTTATGTTCGTTCCGAATATTTTATTATCATTTACATGACTTGTCGGATAATACGACCCTCTTTAGCATGTCGCGGTCCTGTTTTATGATGGTATTTTTATTCGCCTCTCATTTGGGTATCTTATTGTTGGATTTTGGAAGGGCTTCATCCCTTTCGCGGTTACATGAGACATTTGTCGCAGAAGGGTATTTCTCAGATACATTAGGATTCAATTCGCAGTCAAGGACTTGGTTAAAACGATATGTTATTTTTTCGTGTGTACCCTTGACCGTTGTCAGTTCCATTTTGATCATATTAATACGAGTATCTTTTCAAAAGCATGTATTACAACCCTATATAATACTATTCATTTAAATCACTTAATATGTCTATATATGAAAATCATTAATGCTCAATTGTTAATTTACTGCGTACGGATTTCTTCTTAAAATGCTAAGAGATGTAAACCATACACCGCCACTTTTGCCATGTGTCTACCTACTGATAGAGATCAAAAGCTTTTTGCCGCGGATTTTCTACTGTCAAATTGAGTAACGTACACACATAACTCAACACATGACACAAAGGCAATGCGAGGATTTCAAATTTCAGACACTCATTGTGAGAGATGGAAATTCATTCCCATAGAAAATGTCTTTAATGAACGTATGTATAATGTTCGCAGAATTAATAGAATTTAAAATGAGTTCAGTGTCATCGTGTTTACATTATAGTGGCGGGTCTAATTATTCTGTTCTGTGTAATCTACTTTATGTAATGAAATGAAATGTCGTGACTATGAAGTACCACTACAAGGCATTCAGTTATCATGTTTCATGTAAATTTTAATTGAATGAGCTTTAATCTGATTATTATCTACTCGCTAATTTATTGAAGGAATCTTGTCATATAATTATCAATACTAATCTACTTTGCTTAAAACCTTATAAAACTATCAAATTCATGATAGTGCAATAAAAGTAAATATATGCAGACCACTATAACAGTCATAACCTTCTTGAAAGGTTATATAAATGGAAGTTTACGAGTGACTCACCATTGAAACTACAGCGCAGAAACTATAGGCTCCTTATCTGACGTAACTACTGATTTATCTACAAACATATACATTTTAACGCAGTCTTCGTTCGGACTCGGATTGTCCTCGGGTTTTTCATCCGGGCTTATGTTTTCTGGACTTATATCATCGTCGTATACTTTCGCTTTATCATTGAACTCAATTTTGTATCTAACTGACGGCATCTTATTTATGGTTGACGTCAACAGTGATTCTTGTACCGTTTCATTTCCATTACACGTCCTCTCGGATTTGTACATCCCCGTCCTTTCTGACTGGTTGAAGTTTCTCTTTGGCTTTTTTGTCACAAATGCTCCCAAACACGGCAGGATTTGTTTGAACTCCTTCCTAAAGTTCTCGTTCAGCCACGCGTAAAGAAATGGATTGTAGCACGTGGAAGACATAGCTATAAAGTGTGCAACGAAGAATAGTATCATATAATATGTCCAGTCTTCAGCAAAAGAGTAAAAATCACTGCTCATATTTATTAAATTTAGCGGCAACCAAGATAAACCGAATATTGCTACCATAGCTATGAGCATTCTGTTCGTTCGTCTTTTTCTTTCCCTTTCAGCGTCCTCCTTCTTACTATTTTTACTGCCAGGTCTAGATTTCAATCTGTCGTTTAGTTTTATGCTAACGCATGTGTAACAGAAGGCCATAACTATGAAGGGTAATACGAATTGCATGATAGTGGTAACAGCACCAAAGGCTTTTCGGATCTGATCGGAAGGCCATTTCTCCGCACAGTAAACGTCTTGTAAAGCCATGTAATAACCGTAAGGAAACGTCACTGATAAAGCGAACACCCATATGAAAATAATCAACCCAATACACGTTTTGATCTTCATTCGAGGTTTAAATGGGTATATTATTACAAAGAATCTATCAATTGCTATGGATGTAAGAGTTAAAGTGGAGATGTAGACACTGCAGCCTTGAGCATAAGGCATGATGTGGCATAGCAAGCCTCCGAATACCCATCTACCTAGGAACGTGTAAAGCGGTGTAAATGGAACGGCAAATACACACAATAATATGTCTGACAAGGCAAGATTCGTGATGAATAGATTAGTGACAGTCTGCATGGCACGGTTTCTTATAACGGCATAACAAACTAGAGCATTCCCAAAGATTCCCACGACGAATATGATCGTGTATGCTGTACAAAAAGCCGCCTGTACCGCTTTATCCTCGATTGGATTGGGTGCTGTGCTATTATCATCTTGGTAAGTTTCGGTGGATGTGAAAGTATTATTGTAGAGGGAATCTTCGGTCCATAGTTCGGTCGGCATAATTTTAAAGCGCTCTTAACTCGGCATCATAAACCATTTAGGTTTGTTATTGTTACTGTCATGTCTGGACGAGCGGTGCTTTGTTTGACTATTCCTGTCTCTCTTTATGATGCCAAATTGCATAGTGTTCTGTATTAGTGTTTATAACTATAAACTTGGTGTAGCATCAAATCGTTTTTCGTCTGTTTATCATGACGGCTGTTTCTTCAGAGCGGCATGATGATGAAATCTGGAACAAGAAATAAATGTTATTAAAATGATATACGCATTTTGAGCCATGTAGAAAAAAGAGACAATGATAATATTCAAAATACGCAACCATTTGACATGAAAGCAGCGTACACATTTTGTTCCAAGATATTGAATCAAATTCCAAGCTTATTTAATTTCATGAAACATCCGTAAATACACAGTAAATTCCGGTCGGTTGATATGTTAAACATTTCTCGAATATTGAGAGAGGACGGATTTCCAGCGGTGTCTTTTAATGTTTAATATTGAATCTGCCAAGATATTTATAGACATTTATGACGGAAATCAGATTTCATATTAATTTACTTTCTTGGCTACAATTCCATTTATGAGTTATTTGCTTCTGTAAATCCATGTCACCTATTGGTTATAATTTTTTTAAAGCTTCATCAGTTTCACTTTTTTTTCAACTCAAAAAATAACGGGATTTCCTGAGACAACCCTTTATTCGCCAGCAAAACGTGCTGAAATATTTCACATTATTTCAAGGTGGTACAATTCTTTGTAAAACCTGAAGGCACGGCTGTACTTATTTCTGAACACAGAAGTGATCAGCGCTGCTATACTCTGGTATTAATGGCAAGGAGGACTTATACGAGGCATTCCAACTTATTTACACCTCTGTGCTCGGCCTCATGTAGGACTTTAATCTTATCTGAGGTTGATTACAGATGTCCATGGGTGGCAGACAATTCTTATCATCAGTTCAAATGTTATAAAAATAGCTGAGATGTCAATAAAATCGATATGCTGTCTTCAGTAGATAAGTTACTAGGTACGTAAGGAAGCGCTTAACCAATTTGCTATTGTTACAGTTTCAAATATCACATACATTTTACTCAAATTTCTAAATGGGGGTTACTGCGGAAGATCTTTCTGATGTATAGGATAATTACACCCCATTAGCTTCCACGTTAGTCTCATGGGATGCCATTAAAATAATGGATTGTTGTATAAATAGCAGTCATGATACGACCCCCACATTCATAATGCTATGTAGAAAGATTAATTACGAGTATTGTATCTTTGTAAGCAGTTTTAGTGGTAAATCTCATAGCACATATTTCTAATCTTTAAAGTAAAAAGTTCAAAATTCTTTAATAATGATAAAATCACTTTAATTAATGTAATAATTATAACAAAAACAAAACAACCTTGAAGGTGGTAGAACCCTTTGTGGTTCGACTCCGGTGGCACCACCACCACACCTATTTCTGCCTAATAACAGCAGTGTTAGGCGCTGCTGTGTTCCGTTTTGAAGGATGTGGTAAGGGAGATATACTTTTCCGAGGCGTTCCAGCTTAGTCCTCAGGGGTAGCGGCGCATCTGTGACCGACCTCGGGTAGGAATATTTATCTATCTGGGGTTGATTACAAATGCCCATGGACGGCAGTAGCCACTTACCATCATTGAAGCGGCTCAATCGAGACCTGCTCGTTGCTGCTGCCCACGTCGTTGACTGGTCTAGTGCCGCCGAAGGGGATGACCAGCTCGAACCCGAACGGGAGGCGATCCGGCTCAGGGATGACATGGCGGCCATCTGCGATACCGCGATGCCGCGTGTCAGACCTGCCTGGAGACGTCCTGTGTACTGGTGGACGGAGCGCATCGCACGGTTGCGTGCAGCCTGCCTGCGTGCCAGACGCCAGTACACTCGGGCTCGACGTCGCCGGTCAGCCGGCGCTGCGGAGAGGGAGGAGAAGTACGTGGAGTACCGGGTCGCAACGACATTGCTTCAGGGCGCAATCGCCGAAAGCAAGGCCCGGAACTGGAGCGCACTCGTGGAGGGGCTTGACCGGGACCCATGGGGACGCCCGTACAGGATGGTGCTCGGCAAGTTACGTCCATGGATGCCTCCTCTCACGGAAACTCTCGACCCGCTTTTCGTGGACACAGTGGTGGACAGCCTGTTTCCAGGAACCACTGACGAAACGGGTCCTCGCGCCGCGTCGCCGGATCTCCCTGGTTGGTCAGACGACTTGGCAGTCACTTCTTGCGAGCTCGACGGAGCCATAAGGCGCATGACGAGGCGAAAAACTGCTCCGGGGCCGGATGGAATTCCAGGCCAGGCTTGGGTCTTGGCGCTGACAGTGCTGGGGGGGAGGCTTCAAAACCTGCTCACCGCCTGCTTGCGCTATGGACGATTCCCGTCCGTGTGGAGGCAGGCGAGGTTAGTGCTGTTGCACAAATGGGGCAAGCCTCGGGACTCCCCATCAGCCTATAGACCCATCTGCCTGTTGGATGAGGCGGGTAAGCTATTCGAGAGGATAATTTCTTCTCGAATTAGCCAGCACTTAGCGTGCCACGGCCCGGACCTCTCCGAAAACCAATTCGGCTTCCGGCAGCGTCGTTCGACGGTAGACGCCATTCTCCGCGTCCGAACGCTCTCAGAGCAGGCCATATCCCAGGGTAGAGTAGTCTTGGCAGTAAGCATTGACATTGTCAACGCTTTTAATTCTCTACCCTGGAGAGCGATCATGGAGGGCCTGTCTGCGCATCAAGTGCCTTCCTATTTACAGGAGGTTTTGAAGGCCTACTTATCAGACAGGCGTATCCGCTTCCCAGGTCGCTACGGGAGCGTTCACGAGAGGAACGTCATGCGCGGGGTGCCGCAAGGTTCGGTACTGGGTCCACTACTGTGGAATATCGCATATGACGCAGTGCTGAAAACGGTGCTCCCACTAGGAGTGAGCATCGTTTGCTACGCCGATGACACCCTCGTTCTCACAGAAGGGGTGTCTTTTTCGAGAACGGCTCGGCTAGCAGAGCTCGGGGTAGCACGCGTCATAGCGAAGATCCGCGGGTTGGGCCTACAGGTAGCGTCCCAGAAAACCGAGGCGATATGGTTCCACGGCCGTAGGCTAAGAGTCGAGCCAGCTGAGACCTCAGTGCGTGTCGGCGAAGCGGATGTCCGGATAGGCAGGTTCATGAAGTACCTTGGCCTAATATTGGACAGCCGCTGGTGCTTCGACGAGCACTTCGATCGTCTCGTCCCTCGGATTCATAAGGTAGCGGGTGCCATGCACAGACTGCTGCCGAATCTCGGGGGACCAAGAGAAGAAGTCCGCCGTCTCTACGCGGGTGTGATACGCTCGATTGCGCTCTACGGTGCGCCGGTATGGTCGGACAAACTGTCTGCCAGCCGGCGTCGTGCGCGGAAACTGAATTCCGCGCAACGTACGATCGCAATCAGAGTCGCCCGAGGTTACCGTACCATTTCGTATGAGGCGGCGACAGTCCTGGGGCGGTTTCCGCCCCTGGACATTCTGGCGGATATGGACGCACGGGTCTTTCATAAGATCCGAGTCCTCCGTCAGAGGACTGAACTCTTCAACGAAGAGACGATCGGAGCGCTTCGGAGGAGAGCCAAATGGCGAGCTCTGAGGTGCTGGCGCGAACGGCTTCACGAGCCTAGGAACATACGCCAAAGGGTGGTTGACGCTATCCTACCGAACTTTCGGGCCTGGCTGAAGAGCAGGGGTAGAGTGACCTACCGCCTTACTCAGATACTCACCGGACATGGCTGTTTCGGTGAGTATCTGAAAAGGATACAAAGAGAAGAGACGGCCCGGTGTTACCATTGCGGGCACGACGAGGATTCCGCACAGCACACGCTGCAGTTCTGCCCGGCGTGGGAGTCGCAGCGGCGGATCCTCGTCGAAAAAGTGGGACCGGATCTCTCTCCGTCGGCCATCGTCGGAGCGATGGTTCAGCGCAGCGAAGCCTGGGACGGCATGATCACCTTCTGCGACATGGTCATGTGTGCGAAGGAAGACGCCGAGCGAGCAAGGGAGCGCGCTGAACCCGCTCGGAGGAGAAATCGCCGCGGCCGTACTTAGCGGTCCCCGGCGAGGTATCCCTGTAGTTCCGGGACAAGAATAGGGCTACGGTATCCCCTGCCTGTCGTAAGAGGCGACTAAAAGGGGGCTTCTGGGGTCGTGGGTGGCAAGAGTGGGAGCTCGAACCACCCAGCCAACGGCCCCGGGAAGGACGGCGGTATGTGTGGTCGCATACCGTCGTATGCACCAGACGGTGCGGTGAGCGATAAGCTCACCTGGGCGGAGCCCGACGGGGCAATGCGCTAAGAGGACTCCGGTTGCGTTCCTTTGGAGATCCCGGAGTCCTCTACGCAGCGCTGAGGACGGCCACCGGGGGGGTTTTAGTGCGGTAAGAGTCCCACATAACCCTGTGTCGCTCCCAAGGCATCGGGTACCTTTTGGAGGTTTCCCCCTCGTCAACAAAAAAAAAAAAAAAAAAAAAAGCCACTTACCATCAGGTGGACTGCATGTTCGTCTGCTACTCCTATATTATAAAAAAAACCTGCCAGCTAAAAAATAATTGTCTAAAAAGTGAAGTAATATAGTATGTACAATTCCATTAAGCCACTTGGTCTGTGCATGCCAGAGAATAATACATATGTACAATGTACATACATACGCTCGAAAAAAAATATTCTCCGCATTCGGGTCTCAACATAAGACTCAGAGTACGATATTATATGATACTAGCTGACCCGGCAAACGTTGTGTTGCCATATAATTAAAAAAATGTTAAGGGTGAACAACCCTTATCACTTAGGGGTATGAAAAATAGATAGTAGCCGATTCTCAGACCTACGGGATATGCATATAAAATTTGGTCAAAATCGGTAAAGCCGTTTCGGAGGAGTACGGTAACTAACATTGTGACACGAGAATTTTATATATAAGATTTTCAAAGATTTGTATATACTCGTATGTACTTCGAAAAAATTTTCAAAGTTTATCAAGGTACATGGATGTGTAGACTACGAATTGAGTTCTTTCATAATCTCAGTAGAGTGCTCAGTAGTGTATCAGTAATAGGTTCACAATAGAAGTAGGCTAGCTTTTATATGGCTGAGAGACGTTAATCATGAGTCGTAGGTAGTTCTGATGAGAAACATCTTTTTTCGTATTAGGTCAATTGTAAAAATGTTTGTCTTCCAAAGTAATCATTCTAACTTAGTCCTCATGGATACGAACGCTTCTACAGTCGACCTCTGGTAGGATTGTTCTGATCAACCCATTATAGTCCCACTGGTGGCCACGGGTTAGAGTGAGAGACTAGGCCGTAATCTACCATGCTTGGTGCTATTTGATGGAGTTCACACACTTTTGTTAAATATTTTTTTTTAAGATTTCTCAAGTCACGTTTCCTCACAATGTTGTTTTTCACCGTTATTAATTAATTTAATAAAAAAATACGCACATAAAAACAACAACAACAGTTTTAGCAACAGTTCGAGGGTAACCCAGTATCCAAGACGAAGCTATATAGGATATAGATATAGGAGCTTTATATGGATTTTTTTCAATTGTAAACCAATGTATATTTTTATGTTATTAAATAAATAAATAAAAAAAAAATACTTTAAGAAATTAGAACTGCGTGCCTGGGATTTTAACCTCGGATCTCTCGATAGAGAGGCCACTTGGCAATTGTGCATGGGACTTTCCTATATGGTGTTAATTGTAAAAAAATAAAAATAATAAAAAAATCTCTGGGATGGACTGCACGCTAGTTTATTACTTCTACAATATAAAATACAAAAGGAAATTAAACGGTTGACTGTTGACTGAATCAGAATTTATTTAGAAGACCTTTGACGAATTGACCCTTCTGGACATAAATACTATTCGTCGCCGTAATAACACTACAGTCCTTATGTCAAAGCCTCTGTCAGCTTTAAGCAAAACATGGCGTGCGGTTTAAGGCCTAACCTAACATTTCCTGAGGCTACAGGGAGCTCCGTGAATTCATTTAATTGTTTCACTGTAGCAAAATGTAGGTGAAAAATGTTGCTTAGATATTTTACCGATCGAGAGATTTTAACATATTTGTACGAGTGAAAATATATATTTAAATGAGGCGTTTTGACATAGTTCTCAGGGCTAGCGATGCAGCTGTGGTCGATTTCAGGTAGAGCTCTATTTTTATCTGGGGTTGATTATAGAAACCCATGGGCGACAAAAGCTACTTATATAGTTCCTATTATACCCGTTTGGTACGTCTATGTAAAAGATGATTGAAATAATGTTAACAATAATTAACAGTAAAATTTCAAAGACCAACCAATTCCTTCGATTAAGTAAGTCGCTAGAATGTTAATAAAACTGTTCTATTAACGCTATAAAAATCTTCATTTTGTATAAGAAATTTCCTGTTCGATGCTCTACAGTGATTGATTGAGATTTTAGAAGATTAGCTGAGATCAAGCCATTAAATGAAGAAATACGAAGCTATAATTGGTTTCTGCGTAATTATTGACCTCTTTCGCTTCAGTTTACCTTTGTAAGGTCAAGAGATTTGTGTAAAAGACAACCTTTGAAGAATTCTAAAGGACAGGAAATTAAAAGATAAAATGCGGCGAAAATGGTCACAGACATTTTTGAAAAATATTCTGCCATGAAATGTCTCATTATTTTTTTCTAGTTAGTGATTTTCTGAAACGTCCATTTATATTAATAGGATTAGTTTCTCCGTGATATGACATTTTTCCTTAAGATTTTGAAGGTTATTTCTTCCTAAATCCTAAATTTATACGAAAAATGTTTTAAAAAATATGTCATTTTGTTTTTCGTTATTTTCTCAAAATATCTTTTCATTTGATACCCATATCATGAGGTCACATAAAAAATAATTAGTCCGCCATTTTCGATTCAGAATTACGGCATTAAATTAAACAACATTGTCATCGAAATCAAACACGTATCAAAATTTTACTTAAAAGCATTTTAAATTACTCTCCTCTACGTACTTTATGTATTGACATTAAAAATACAATTCTATAAAGACTACTTTTCAAAAGATTTTTTCATTTGACTTGATAATGTTTCGTAATATAATAATAATGTTTACGACAAGCAAAATACAGAATGTCTTCACAAATTACAGGACAGGTTGGGCTTAACAACTCACAATTGACATTACCTTTGTCAAACCCTATCTCCGGCAAACGTATATAATCATCTAACTGAATTTAATTTTGGTTAAAAGCTTTGTTCAAATACAATAAAGTTAGGCTGGCCATATTAAAGTAAATAAGAATTATGTAATTAGTATTACTTTTATGTAAAAGATATTTTTATGAAACTCTACATGTTTCATTAGCTTAGGTTTGTAATATGAAGTTTCTTTTACCTCTTCTTCTTTATATAAAAAATAACAAAAAAATAAAACCAACTTCTATGTCACTACAAAGTAAAAAATAATTCATATAAATGTTGGTTTAGTACATAGTTCTGTAGTCGGCGCTCAATATATTTCATTGGATTACGGCGTAAACAGCGTGTCCAATATGACCCCCTGTGAAACTAGACGCACACAATGGTGTTTGTTCCATGTCGATCAGTCGCGGCATCGCCAAAAAATCGCTGGTCATAAATAAAAAAAATATATATACATATATACATATACACGTGTCGAATAGATAACCTCTCTTCCTTTGGGAAGTCGGTTAGAAACACCTTGCGATCGGTAGATTAGTAACGTTCAAATATAATTTTGAAAAGGTTTTACGTTGAATAAACTATCCATGAAAAGTCTATTCAAGATACTGTGGTACTGGATCGTCGATCTCGAACATCGAGATGAATTCAAGGAGTCTAAACACGTAGAGGATATCTTTCTTGTTGAGAAGTTGATGCGTGATCAGCTCAATAATATCACATTGTCTTGTCACCGAAGTTATATTAGTAAACTCAATCAGATTTATGGAAGTATATCATGATCTTATTGCACGAATTAAAATAAGGCCAATTTAATTTCCACGTGTAGTAACTTGCAAAGGTTACGCTAAAGTTAAAGCGAGCTGTAACCGACGCACAAATAGTTTTTGAAAAGTTTAACCGCGGATTATCAATGCTAGAAGTAATATGTAGTAGTAGAAATACATCATAAAATTTTCCATGATTGTCAGTGACGAATCTTTGGCGGAGAAAGTTGCAGTAAGCCTCAAGTGGGAGTCGGGCCCAACAGTGGGGCATAAAGAGTTGCAGATTAAAACTAGCTTCCTGAATTTGATGTAAATAAAAAATATCGAATAAGCCAACAAGATTTTATTACACGAGAGATGAAAGGGCTGAATAAATAAAATGTTATGATTCCGTGAACAAGAAAGACATTCGCCTTTGACAACAAGTAATACAGACATTTTCATATATATTACATTTTGAACCACTGAGGCCATAAAGTAATTTTAGATAACGTTATAATTTCGCCAGTGATGAAAGCAAAACATCAAATGTTTTTACTAGTAGCTGTTTATTGCAATTTACTGTGTTATGGATGCTGTTGATGTTCATACATACAAAACACGCACATCCATAACGGATTCTTTCTTTTTAAATATATTTTCGACTGGGAAATGGCCCTGTAGTTTTCTGAATGATTGTCCGACATGAATACCATTGATGATTTGATCAAATATTTTATTAAATATACTGAATCCTTTAGATCTTTTCTCCTCGTAAGAAAACTTCAGTTTCTCACCGTAACTGCTATTTAATATTTGAAACATAAATTTGAAGAGCATTTAAAAATAGATCTAATAGACGTACAACATTTACCAAAAAAGCTCATTGATTTAGTACATTTGGAAAGAAAGGTTTTTCTGTAACGACACCCATTTAGATGAAGAAGAAGCTAGATGAAAACCATTGGATACAGATGCAAAATAGTAATTAGTAGAATGAGATGACTTACCATTTAATGGAAAGACTTATCTTTCCATGATAATCACAACATGTCGGATGGAACCTTGAAGAAAAAGCCGGAAATAATCATATTTAGAAAGAAAAGAACCGATCCTGCAATTGAAGAGGTATAGATATATAGCGTCTAAAAGCATATAGGTAGAACGAAAATGAACAAAGCGATCTGCCGCGAAACGGTCCTCTATGATCTAGATATTTAAGTAGCACTCTAAGGTTTAACAGCTTTGTACACAAAAACGTTTTCGTCGATAAGATATGAACGTTTATTGGGAACGTATATTTTAATTTTTGCGCAAATTAAAAACAAAATTTATGAATTTGAACATTTGCATGGTATCAAGCTGGTAGAACTCTTTGTGATTCGACTCCAGCGGCACCACCGCCGCACCTATTTCTACCTCATAACAGCAGTGTTAGGCGCTGCTGTGTTCCGGTTTGAAGGGTGTGGTAAGGGAGACGGACTTTTCCGAGGCGTTCCAGCTTAGTCCTCGGGGTTAGCGGCGCATCTGTGGCCGAACTTAGGTAGGAATATCTAATCCTATCTGGGTTTGATAACAGATGTCCATGGGCGGCAGTAGTCACTTACCATCAGGTGGACTGCATGCTCGTCTGCTACTCCTATAATATATAAAAAAGGCGGTTCTAGGTTCGACTTCTGGACAAACAGATACTTAAACGATGAATTTAGATTTCTATGTTTGGGTTTGTTTATTTGTGTTATCGCCTTCTAGTGTGACACTATGAGCGTAGAAATCATTTGTATCTATTTATGAATAAATGGTTTAAATTATAACATTTTGGTACTAGAGCGACGTGCTCTTATATCATGTAAAACAACAAACTGTAATATTTTTAATTTGTAATTGCGTACCAGATCAAGTCTGTTAAAGTTAGTTTCTTTAGAAAACATTTTTTCATTTATATTTTATATAGTTTTTAGAATTTTATATATCTGCTATTCATAGTTACCATAGTATTGTCGTAAAAAGTTCTTCTTTATCTTCTCTGGTCTTCTTGGTCTTATCTGGTCTGACGCGCAGAGATTCCCGGGTTCGATCCCCGACCAGACAGATTTCTAAATAATCAATTTAGATTTCTGTTTCTGGGTCTGAGTGTTTTTGTATTTGACTTTGTGTGTGTCCATAGCACCCACGTTACAGGGAATCGTAGTAAGTGTAGAAATCATTTATGTTAATTTTACAATTTGTACTGAAAACGCACATCGAAAACATTTTCAGAACGCTGTTTCGTAATTATTTTGGAAAAATTTCAGCGTTTATAAACATAATATATTTTGTGGATTTTAGCATAAATTCTTTTAATTTAACTCATGAGATCGTAGTTCGTAGTAATGAGTATTTGTAAAGCGCTGGTGTGGTCTAATTTGGTACATGTGTGTAAAATGTGTATACGTAAATAACTTTGAAGTGGGTAGGTGGTACTCCAAAGTTATTTATGGGTTTAAATGTTTGAGGATGTTTATGACATTAAGTTGTAGATTGTTTCGTAGGCATTGTTTGAATTAATTACCAATCTTTAGGTAAGTATAAAATAGCCTAATCAGCATGACGGATTTTAACATATTACGGTTTCGTCGGATTTGTCTTAATGGTGGAAAAATAGGCTAATTTTAGTAACAGTCAGGTTTTGTTTTATTTTATTTATTTTAAACGAAAAAAATATCGTAATAAATAATGTAATTTTAAATTAAGGATATGTGAAAGACGTAGGAAAGTAGCAATACATATTAATCTATTTTATCTAAGTTCTGAGAAGTAATAACACATAAGTGATCTTTAAGATATGACTCCTATCAATTTAAGATGGATTACAGTTTTTATGGTCCAATTTTTAATTAAAATTGTCGGGAGTTTAGTTTAGTTTTCGGAAAAACTTGCAATTTCGATAAAACCATAAGACGTGCTTAGTATTGTCCGCGACAAACTGCTAGTCCGCTCTGAAGTTGTTGCGAGCAGGGGTAGTCATACAATTTGCTATGGCGACGCAATTCATTTCTATATTCAGAGCGAACTAGCAGTTTCACGTGGATTATACCTATTGCTTATGTTTAGTGCTTATTCTAAGAATTTAGATGACTCAAAACGAGTGTTTACGTATTTCAATGTATCTTAAAGACAGTCAATTTTTCAGCTTCTAGATTTTGGCAGCCACAACTATTTCACGATGAGACTTACATTATTCAAGGAACCTTTACGTCGAAACGTATTAATCTTCGCTCTCGTTGGTTTATTTGCTTCGTGGTAGAAATTCTAAGCGTGTTATTAAAATTGACGATTTAAATTACCTACGCCTGTCCTTTTATTGTATTTTGCTGTGTTATATATTTTATTTGAATACTTCTAGTAGTCTTCCCCGTGGCTCAGCTCACTGTCAGAGGTCGACGGCAATGGTTGTTTTAATTTTTCTCTCTATATCAAAATATACTCTATGTCCTTTTCTGTTATCATCTAAATATATATATTATAAAGGTGACTGACTGACGTAGTAATCGCACAGTCCAAACCACTGGACGGATCGGGCTGATATTTGGCATGCAGGTAGATGTTATGACGAAGGCATCAGCTAAGAAAGGATTTTGATCAATTCTACCCCCAAGGGGATAAAATAGGGGATGAAAATACTACTTCGTATCGCGAGCGAAGCCGCAGGCAAAAGCTCGTGTCTATATTAAATTTCAGAAAAATCAGTTTTATAATTAAGACAAAACAATTCACTTTCGCATTTATAATATTAGTTAAGATTGGCGTTAGGGAGGTAAGATACGAGCACTGACACTCGTAATAACAGCAGTGTTAGGCGCTGCTGTGTTCCGGTTTGAAGGGTAAGGGAGACAGACTTTTCCAAGGCGTTCCAGCTTAGTCCTCAGGGGTAGCGGCGCATCTGTGGCCGACCTCAGGTAGAAATATCTAATCCAATCTGGGGTTGATTACAGATGTCCATGGGCGGCAGTAGCCACTTACCATCGGGTGGACTGTATGCTCGTCTGCTACTCCTATATTATATAAAAAAGTGATCAGAATATTTTCAGCAAGTTAAGGATATGCGCGCCGTCACGGAAGTTTCACACTGTTAGTCAGATTTTTTAAAATTTTCACATTATTACTAATAGCGTTTGTAAACAAATAACGAAGTTGTTTTATCATACAAACTAATGTCTCTTAACAGAATTTCTGATTCAGATGCGTTTTTGCAATAGAGGAAGCGGTGCTATTCTAGGCGGTTACTAAAATAACAGTTATTTCGATAATATAAGTAGTTATTCTGAATTATTCATGAAAGTATATGTTTTGCTCGTTATATTAACGTGATATTTCCAAGCTTTTGATGTTAATTTATGTTACATGACAGATATATTTTAAAACTTTGATGTGATATTAAACGACGTAATTCATTTTTGTATTCGTGGCACACATATATCAAAGATATAAGTGTGCGATGACGAATTTAATATGACTCCTTCGAAATTGGTTTTCATAAATATTGAGATGGAATTTTTCTCTAATGCATAATATAATATAATTGGACAAGTGCAATTGAACTCGTACACGGAGGGTTCCGTACCAACAGAATTTTTTTTATTATTACTTTTGGTATTTGTTTTGCAGCAACCATTGAAGTAAATTGTGAACCAATGTGAAAATTTGAACGGTCTAACTATTACGATTCAATACATAAAGCAAAAAACGTCGAAAAATAGCGGTTTCTTGAATGGAGACCCGCATTTATATTCAACTTTTTTATTTTTAGTATGCTTTGCTATACATATTGTAAAAAAGTCCACTGTCAAGTGTCTATTATGGTTCAGGAGATAGAGCCCTGTGACAGACGGCTAGAAGGCCAGACGAAGAGGCAGCCAAGGCTTTGTAATAGGATTCCGTTTTTACCCTTTGGGTACGGAACCCTAAAAATGAACATATTTTTGGGTAGATAACATTCTGAATATGCTCCTTGGCAGTCGAAAGAGAAAAGATATAGTAAGATTACATATTTTACGTGAAAGATTCACGTAGTGGTATGAATTGCATGCTTGTTTATCACTCCAATCATATAAAAATATGTATTTGTGTAATTTACAGGTGCAGAAAGGATTATTTATTTCTTTGTTAGAGCGTGAAATGTAATTTAAATTCTTGATAAGAAGCATTCAAGCTTAGTTGTCACGACGATATTAAATTACTCAGAGATTAAAGTGTAGGTATCGTACAAAGTGTGTAAATAAAAATAGAAGTTTAATGAATCTTAAAACTAAGCTTCTTAAATTAACAAAACAAATAATTTTAAAACAAAACTTAGGTACAATAAAAAATATATTGATATCTTTGTCTTCTTAAATACTGATAACTTCGATCACTAAGTTCTTATTAGTGATCGAAGACTGATAATGAGGAAAAACATAGACAGTTACCTATGACATAGATTATAGTACATTGGCTTTGATACTAATGTTGTTATCGTTAGATAGTAGTCGTTATCATTTTGGAGGCCAAATGAGTTTAAAAAAAAATGTTACAGAGGGTACTTAGTAACCCATAATGATATTAAGTTAATTAAATACAGGAGTAGAAAATAAGCGTGTAGTCCAGTTACTTAACTACTGCCGATCAGTAGGACTACCATGAGTTTACAAAAGTATTACTCGCTAGCGACTGCGTAAAATAAATGTATGAAAAATTGTACAGCGCCTCTGGTGGTTACTCGTAGAACTAAAATCCGTAGTGACGTAACTCGATACGTAAAAAACCTATCGAAATCAAATCGCTAGCGAATGTCATTATGATCTATTGCCATACAAATTCGGTCCCATGAGTCATTAATTTGACAAACGTTGTCAAGAAATACCGTAACGATAGTAGTTATGTTATTCACTAGCAAAATGACAATAGTTTTCTATTTACCATTTCTATAGTGGCGTTTCTATGCCAACTCATGGTAATGCTACAGTAGTGAATTATAGACCCATCTAAGGTCGGCCTTACTTGCGTTGGTACTTCTTTGGACTAAATGGGAAAGCCCCGGCTAAGTTGGCTTCTTTGACAATAATTCCAGCAAACTATTTTTAGACTAGCGTAGTCAAGTATGCTCACTATCCCTGTCCCTGTCCACATGTAAGCACGGGATCCCACGGCTATGGGGTACCCTTTCTTAGTAATACAAACCTTTTGTGTGTGGGGTACCCTCGCTTAGTAATGCAATACAAGTGTTGAAACAAGGCAGTAAAAACATCTGTCACAATCTATTATAAGAGTAGCGTAGTCAAGTACTCGTATGTTCCGTACCACCTCACGCTGTGGGGTACCCGCGCTTAGTAATGCAATACCAGTGTTGAAGTAAGGTAGCAAAAACTTCTGTCACAATCCGTTATAAAAGAAGCGTCAAGTATACTCTATACCTCCCCCTGTGGGGTACCCGTGCCTAGCAGTGCAACTTGGCAATAGCAGGAAGGCAGTAAAAACATGAGCCCGCGCAATAATTGCATATCGCACTTATCGCTTTGGATCACCTAAAAAGCATTAGCCCATACATAAAATGCATTTCACGATTCATAGATAACAAAATCATACGTGCAATGACGTCACAGCTACGCAACTTATCTTAATTCATTAGATCCCGCCAATAAATATGTGATATTTATACAACGCTAATATTGACTCGTAAAACCAAAGTCCCTTTGCCCAAAGTAATACAGTGCAAAGTGGCTTAACATACGAACTAATGTTTTTTATTGTAATACGAGATTGTTGGTTTGTTAAACACATTGTTTGCGTTTTTTATTATGTCCTTTCAGGGTCAGCACACGCAGAAGTGACGTGGATTTATATATCACGATATTTTAACGTCGCTAAATCATAACAACAATGGGGAGATAGTATAATACCCTAGATTTTTGAGGTTAAACTTCTTTTGGTAACGTTACGAAAACAAGTATATTTGTAGCGTAGAAAAAAATTGCGCGCACCAATGTAACACGTATTTTTTAGGGTTGACGGAATTGCGTGCGCCGATGTAACACATAATTTATTTTCTAATAGGATCAGTAATTGGTTATTTATTGCGTAATAAGTATTGATGACGATTATTGAATTTAAATTTCGCACAATGATGTTTGTGTTTCACATCACGTACAAACATTCGAAATTGTTAATGTGTTACGAATAAAAAGTCGTTTTTAATCACCAACAATCAGTTGGAACGCAGTATTTTGTAAAAATAAAACTTACATAAAAATAAAAGAGAAAAACTTACATGCACAAACATGTAACAGAAATTCAAATTACATTTTCAAAAGAGACTCTTTAAATAAAGTCTAGTTCAAAAGAAATGTCATCTCATTTTTAGTAGTCATCACTCAAAATAACAATTCGTGGCACAAAGTTGGAAAGCAACATATTTTCTGCTCCGAATTTTCGGAATGCAAATTCTTTTGAATATTCAGTGAAGTATTCAGCACTAGACATTATGAGGAATAAATCTAAATCGATTAAACCTGTTATTTAAATTACTAGGAGACCTGTAAATTTAAGTTTTTTTTAACATTGAGGTCAACGAGCATGCAGTCCATTTGATGGTAGCTAAGTGGTTACTGCCACCCATGGACATCTATAACCAACTGCCTATAGAAAGGGGATCCTACATGACGCCGATCCTACAGATGCGCTGTCACTCCTGAGAATTAAAATGGTTGAACTATATTGTAATATGTAACGATTCTACCATTTTCAATTATCTAATTTAAATTTCAAGTATACCCATGTCTAAACCTTATGAGTAATTCATTACCATTTACATGGATACCAAAAATTATATCTTTAGAATATTGTAAATTGAACTCCAGCTATTAATTGGAATTTAACGCATAGTTCCAAATATATTCTATCAAAATATTTTCTTGAAATAAATACCTACCTATAACCATATTCTTTATTAAATTATATCATCATTTATATATGTGCGTATATCCATTTAATTATAATAGTTCATGAAAAAAAATAACAAGAGTTATTTATTATTTTTTTTTATTGAATTAACTACCTTTAGATAAAGACCACAATTCTATATGACCGTCCCTGACCACTGACTAACATAACATACTTAGATACGATGAACCAAAATACCAATCTAGATCGACATAATAGCATTGGCAGAATCGACACAGTAATGGAATATCTGGGATAACATCCGTTAGTGGTCCACAGTATCGTAAATCAATTGGATGTGATTTGGCAATGTTGTGTCATACTGGCTAATATTCGTGGGTTCACTCGCTACACCCTAAATATTATGACTACACCACAAATGATGAGGAGAGAACACTGAGGTGTCACATGTGGGACACCCGATTGGAACGAAGTTCCTTCCGTTTTGAAATAAGTATTGTAGGAGATATAATTAAATAAATTAACAATATTTAGGAGTTAAATAATAAATTTAAGAAGTGAAGGAATGCTAATAAAATTGCAATCAATATTTTTTTTAAAGTTATGAATATAAATATTTTGTTTTATTTTTAATCGTGCGCGTCGCGTGACTTGTCACTGTCAAGAGAGAGAGAGAGAGAGAGAAAGAACGAATAAGTCGAATCCTATACTCGGCCTGCCCGTTCTCCGAGCGCTACGCACTACAGCAAAAGTGTCGTAAGGATTTTTCGTGACGCTCGCCTACCCCCCTTACCCAGCGTACCGCGCTAAGAAACTTCGTTCCAAAAACCAGCTTTAATAATAGTCTTATAGCCATTCTATAACATGCAACCTAATATTAAGTCTATCTAATGTTTTGCTAAAAGGCAAAAAATGGATAAAATAATTATAAATAACTGGCGTTAGAAGATGGGTCTTCGTATTAGATATCCGTTTATGATAAAGTTGCATAAATAAAATAATAAGTCCGCCATCTTGGAGCGTCGCCATATTGGATTTAGTCTGACGTCATTACACACAAACATTTTATTATTTTTCGTATTATTATTAAGTTATTTTAAAATTTACTCAGAATGGATAATTTGAATGAGAAAGATATGGGTTATATTTACGTTCAAAATCTGAACTTTAAGAACAAAAAAGATGGGTTTACTCTATATTAATCCCTCTTGAGCCAATAAAGACGACATCACGGTCACTCTTATATCGGACAAAGGAATATAAATTGCTGCCAAACTCTTGTATAAGTGGTTGACCGCTGCAGGTTTGTCCCTAAAGTTATAGACGTCACAAGTGGTCACAATTTTTTGAAATACAATAAAAAATATTGATAACAAGTATTAATTTCACTTCTCAATTATTTAGTATGGTAATGATGGTTTTAAATCAAATATCACACAATAATACAATTAATTGTCAAGGTTAGTTTGATGGCGAAGGAAAACATTATAAGGGCTTACATCAATCTGAACGTTATATATAATGTACTAATGATGTGTAGTCTACGAACTGCAGTTGGTAATGACCAATTGAAAAAAAAATCCGCATTAATTTTTTTTTGTCAATTTCAAATATTTCATGAAAATATTTGTATCAACTTTATATAAAAATCGATTATACCTACGGTACATTGCGACAAAAAATAAATGTAAAATCGCTTCTCGCTTTTAACTCACAAATAGACATAGTACCTTTGATGAAACGATACAAACGCCTTTGAAACTCGAGTCTGTCTGTTTATTGAATCACAATGGCCCGGAGTAACGTAAGAAGCATTACAAGTGGGTCTGGAATTTGTGACTTCATTCGTGTTATTTCATGTCCTTAGACAACTTTTGATTACCTTGGGAATGGAAATAGTGTATTTTTAGTATAGGAAAATAGCTTACCGGGTATGTATTGGTAAATATCATGCTTATTTAAATATTATTTCTGCCTAATAACAGAGATAGGTAGGGCCTCAGGTGATCTGACACTCCTATATTATAAAAAAAAGATAAATAAAATCTTGTAATAAAGTAAAAATGTAAGATATGTATACAGAGGAAGAAAGAGAGATATTGTCACATTTTAATTATTTATAAGTCTCACAATATTTACACATTCCACGTATCTTGCCTTTTCTTTTGGGGCAACACATTGAGGCTTAGACTGTATAAATAATACAATGTAATGTAAGTAGGGTTACATCCTAATTGTTTGACCCATAACATTTTTGTGTAATAAGTGACGACACAAAAACATCGTGTTGTTGTCAAATAAAGAATATATTGTCATATTATGTTGCGTGGGGACGAAATCCCACAACACAACTGTTATTGTTTTTAGAGTCCCGTACGTAAGGGTAAAAATGGAACCCTATTACTAAGCCTCCGCTGTCTGTCCCATAGATATTAGCGTAGCGAAGAAAATTCTAAGTCTGTGGTCTGTCCGTCTCTCCGTTTGTCACGGGGCTCTATCTGTAGAACCGTAATATAGATAGAAACTTGGAATTTTTACAGAGTGGCCGCTATAACAACAAACACTAAAAATAAAAAATAAAATACTTCAAAATGGTCGTGAACTTGATGAAATTGGGCCCAACTGTGGTATAGGTTTTTTTCTCATATTTATACCTAACGATATGGCAGACGGGCTCCTTGGTGGAAAGCAGCAGAGTGGAAAGATTACCGTGCAAACCGAATCGTGGTGGACCGCCACGGGTCCAGTTAATGTGGATGGAACTTCACTTCGGCATGTGGTGCAATGAAGGAAGGGTGATGAAATATAGGTATTGAAATAAAACGTAAAAACTTATACCAGTACCCTTTGTATGAATTTTTACTTTATTACAATAATGACTGTTTTTGTATTTGCTTACGTATTTCTGAAACATTTCCAATCAGTTACAGTTACAATCTGATACAGTCTGCTAGGGGCGCTGATTGGAAATATATGGGCAAATACGTAAACAAATGCAACAACAGTCATTTTAGTAAAAACCGTAAAAACTCATACTAAGGGTACCTACAGATCAGACAGTTCCTCAGAACACTCACCATTGTACAGCCTGACGTTATAATTATAGGTTCCTGACGTTCATAATTATTCAGTACATTAAAAAGTTTAAATCAGTTTGAATGAAAGTCCTGAAACGACTTCAGTAGGTGAATAAAAGTTTGACAAGAATAAGAATTTTCAATTTAAATTCATAAACTTACTTACAACTTGTTTTAACTCGTTATACTCGTACATTCTATTTCAAAAGAATATATAAAGGGAATTAATTAGTTTTAATCTCAGAGTAATAATTAACATAGAGTCCATGTCACAAACAATTGGATACGAATCGTCGCAGATGTGTTATGGTTGTTCAAAACTAGTTTAGTTGTGAATTTCGAAATTTACACTTGAACTTTATTTATTTTTGCATAAGATTGAAGTAGCAATAAATATAGTTTTAAACTAAAAAACACGCTTTCATGATAAAATGAACTATAAAGTAGAAAATAATTTTCAATCTAAGAATCAATTAAGGAACAGTAAATAGTATAATTGTGGAAAAAGTGTGGGGCGCTTTTCGAACCTGATAAATGGAGCACAGTTATTAGGCAGAAGTAGGTGTCGCGGAGGTGCCGCCGGAGTCGAACCACACAGTGTTCTACCGTCTAATACATATTTTTAACACGCTTTTATTAGCTTGGATTGTATCTATGTAACGGAACTTTTGAACTCGATTTTTACCCACTTTGAACGGTCCGATTAATTTAAAATTTGAAAGAACCGATGACAATACACGATTTTAATAATTTTATCCCATTCTCCTATCCTCATCAGGATCGTCAGGAATTAGGATTAACGATTTTCCTTGAGCAATTTTAGCGTGGTGTTTAGCTTTTAAACTATAATTATTATACTTTATAAGCACTTTGAGGTTTTAATTTTCATCCAATATACGATCTCATGATCTAATTTTGGACTCATCGCATTGTGTGGTTGTCCGCAGATTATCCCAAGGACCGACCCTTCAGTACAGACAAAGCAATAACAACTCAACCTTTTGTTTTAACAAATTATTTACAGAGTTTTAATTATTTCTTCGGGTGTGTTCATTTCAATTCCCTTTTGTAAAAAGCTACCACAAAAAAATAAATTAATTTCAAATGTCTGTCTGGGATTGCAAAATATATGACCTCTTGTAGGCTCGATAATGCTGTGCCACTGCTGGGCACGGGTCTTCTCTCAGGATGAGAAGCATTAGGGCACAGTCCACTGAGCTGGCCAAGTGCGTATTGGTAGACTTTACATACCGTTGAATTTTTTTTTTAGTTTTCTCAGTTATGCAGATTTCCTCACGCAAGTGGTAATTAATATATAATGCGCACATAACTTTGAAAAATCAGAGCTGCGTCCCTGGGATTTGCACCTCGGACCCCTCGGTTACGAGGCTGAGTTTCTTAACCACTAGGCTATAACTGCTTTTATGGTCTTTTTGGGAATCGTCTGTCTGGGATTGCAAAATAAATGACCTCTTATAGGCTCGATAATATTTGCCTAGCTAATAATAATAATTGTAGCTAATAATAATTGTATGTCGAATCGCTGGGTATGGGTCTCTTCCTACAGTTGGGAAAGTCCTGGACCTAGTTCCACGTTACTTCAATGCGGAAGGACGGAGAGAAGAACAATAGAGTAATAGCATGTTAAAATAAAAACCTCCTTTCTATACAGTTTCCTTTCTTTACATTTTCTTTTTCTTTCTTTCTTTGTTTACGCGAATCTTTCAAATACTCAAATCGATATGAACTTTTCGGAAAGACTACAGCTAGTCAACAATAATCAATCACTATCTATTAATAGATTAATGTTTGCAAAGTTTTAATCCGAAGGTTATTATACCCTGAATTCTACCTAAGCTATAGGGATTGTGATCTAATTTGAAGGCTTATGAGGTCGCCGCAAACATCCCCGGGTCATCCGGGTAATGTGAGAACCTTTGTTTCCTAATACCAGGAGATACTGTATACCTATTTTTGTATGTGCTACAAGCCTCAGGTCAGGCATCGCCTACATTTGACGTATTCTTATTATTGAACTCTTTTTCTTGATATATTTTTATGTGTGAAGGCAAAATATCTCAGGATTACATTACACTACATTGCTTCAGTTATATAGTTTCCTAACAATTTTTCGTCTTCGTTTCAGGTACGTCGGGATAAAAATATTTGAAGATGGAATAGAAAACTTATAATAAAAAAAGCCATACCTTTTGAATAATATAATAAGGGTGGGAGAATCGTGGAGTAAGAGTATATTGGAGTTAACTTTGATAACTACCTACACTTATCCAAAAGGCCGAGAAGCGCTCATTTACACCAAGTTAGAAGTATTAAATATTTTTAATACAACTAAAAAAATATATAAATATCATTACATACACATTAAGTATGTATAGTACGAGTTCGTCACCTTTCAACATTTGATTCTATTTAGTAAACTTTTGTTTTCGTCCAAGCAACAGAGCTCATAATCCAATTTGAACCCCCGAGGCCACAAACAACCCTTCTCGTCAGCCGGATAACGTGTAAACTTAATAAGTCCCTTTGTTTCCGTCCGTTGGGACATAATACTTATCTATAATTGTATTGTACTGTGGCGCCAAAAACTCACCAAGTGATGGCGCCGCGAATATTCTGAATCGCGCTATTAAAATTTTCTTAACATCTTACATATGTACAAGCTCCGAATTGTGACTGATAGAGCTCGGCAGCTCCCCAGATATGACGACCGTGCGTGCTGGGAGATCTCGCTTCACCAAAGTGTATTGGTAAACTTCGACACTAGGTGACTGACTGAGCACCCCGCTCAGAAACTAGGTACTAGGTACACATGAACACTTTTCATGTGCCCTGATATAGGAAGTATCAAAGGTTTATTCATAATTGACTTTACTAAATAACGGACGGCTTTCTTCTATGGATGACAATATAAATTACTCTATAGATTGGGGGGCCGCAGACACAAATACCTGGTAATTAGTTTTGTCGCCACCACCTTTAGGAATAATAAGTTATCGAAAAAAGTTCTTCAATATTAAAATTAATTAGTCTCTGAAAGTTGGCAAAAAATCGATCATTAAGATAAATCTGCGTAATTATGATAAATTGACAGATGTGGGTTAGGTTATCAAAGAAGTAAAATCTTAGTAGACTTCACACATTTTTCAGGTCATTATGGAGATTGAAGGTGGTAGAACCCTTCATGGTTCGACTCCGGCGGCACCACCTCCACACCTATTTCTACCTAATAACAGCAGTGTTAGGCGCTGCTGTGTTCCGTTTTGAAGGGTGTGGTAAGGGAGACAGACTTTTCCGAGGCGTTCCAGCTTAGTCCTCAGGGGTAGCGGCGCATCTGTGGCCGACCTCAGGTAGGAATATCTAATCCTATCTGGGGTTGATTACAAATGTCCATCAGCGGTAGTAGCCACTTACCATCAAATGGACTGCTCGACTGCTACACCTATACTATAAAAAAAATCTCAGATAAATTATTCGTATGTTCGTTTTATTCGATTATCATCAAATGAAATGAAATAAAAAATATTTTATTTAAGTAGACTCTATATAGAACTATTTTTTAACGTCAATGTATTTACCACTATTTTGGAAAATATATTTTACAGAGAAGAAGCGGTGCAAAAAACTCCATAACATACATCTTTTTACACACAGTTTCAGCTTAAAACGAGTTTTAATAAATGCTTTATGCCTCTATTTTAAATCCTTTCAGATGCCTGAGATTTTTAGCCTTATCTTCAGCGTGGTGTTTTAAATACCATTAAAATATTGCTACTCAATAGTAGCAGCCAATGTTTTTAAATAGTTTCCCTTGGGTAAAAAAAGATCTTTAAATATGCAATTAATAATTCACTCCTATAATAGCTTAAAATATTTAATAATTTGGAAAGCAAACTTCCCGTTTCTATTGTATGGTTTCTGTCAGACATAAGCTTAGAAACATAAATTATACATCGTAAAGTTATGGACAAAACTTTTGAAACTTTTTAAATAATACATCGTTTCCTAACAGAACACGTATAAAATAAATAAATCGAGTAACTTTGATCGTTTATTTGTTTTACCGGGGAATCTAACAATTTCCGTAATATGAGTGAATTTATGATTTTTGTAAAAATGCTAAGTTCCGTCCGCGGGTTCACATGGTATTTACGATATGAATTAAGTGATTCGGTAGGTGCATTCAAGAGTTGGAGCTCGAATCACCGGGTCAGCGACTCCGGGAAGGACGGTTATATGTGTGGTCGCATACCGTCGTACACACAAGATGGTGTGGCGAGCGCCAAGCTCAATTGGGCGGAGCCCAACGAGGCAACGCGATAAGAGGACTCCGGATGCGTACCTCCGGAGTCCGTAACGAAGCGCCGAGGACGGCCACCGGTGGGGTTTTAGTACGGTAAGAATCCCACATAACTCTGTGTCGCTCCCACGGCACCGGGTACCTTTCGAAGGATTCCCCCTCGAAAAAAAAACAAAAAAGGTGGTGGAACCATAGTTCGAATGGGCAGGTCCTATACTTTTGTTCAGAGTGAAGCATGTCGTGTGATCTATAAATGAGACCTACGCTTTCACATTCTACCGCGGTGTAGTCGTTAGTAAACTCTTCTTTGGGGGCTTCTCTTTAGGGATAAAACTATAATTACTGACAGACATTATAAAGATTCTGTTTTTAGTCTTGACATGCAAAAGTCTAAAGAGTAGAGGTGAGTGAAGTATATGAATCCGAACTTGGCCAGGACTATGTCTTAAATCCTTCTTACCCTGACAACGTATTTCGGTATCTATCCTTTTTAATTTATTACACTGTATCGAAAACGACCTCTAAGAAATAAAGTTAAGGCCTAGCATTGATTTAGCGGCAACTAAGATACCAAATTAATCAGGATCGTCGAAGAACCTTCGCACTGACTTATTGATTCCATTCGTTCACGATACAACCCACAATCGGCAATGCTGATTAGCGATTACTTAGACGCTACCAACTACGGCATTTTTATCAGCCAATAATTTGGTTGGATTGGGTTCATAGCGCGTATAGGCAACCTGAACAATCCTTGGTGAAGAATGCGCAAACAATCGGCTGAAATAATTGCTTAGTTGGTAAACAGTATTTGAAAAGAGTGAATATCGTTAATCGTCGTTTTTTTTTTTTTTTTTTAAATATATAAGGGTAGCAGACGAGCATGCAGTCCACCTGATGGTAAGTGGCTGTCGCCGCCCATGGACATCTGTAATCAACCCCAGATAGGATTAGATATTCCTACCTGAGGTCGGCCACAGATGCGCCGCTACCCCTGAGGACTAAGCTGGAACGCCTCGGAAAAGTCTGTCTCCCTTACCACACCCTTCAAACCGCGCACATCACAGCAGCGCCTAACACTGCTGTTATTAGGTAGAAATAGGTGTGGTGCCGCCGGAGTCGAACGACAAAGGGTTCTACCACCTTCAAAGTCGTATTAAGTTTGTAGTTTGTGGAGGCCTTTGATAAACCCTAATAATGTCCCCCATATTTTAACACGAAAAAAATGTAAAGGATTATACTTTTTTATAAGCGCGCATTGAACCTCAATTATGGGGATGGTATGAGAATGGTTATTAATCTACAAAGTTATGCAACGTTATTGGCGGTCGGAAATTAGATGGGTGACCCCTAGTGGATAGTTTTTAAGACTGCTTTTGTGCTTCGAATGACACATTATGCTTTTCTGTTGAACCCAGTTGGAGTCTTAGTATGAAATCATCTGACTCGGACCTCTTAAAACATTTTTTTCTCAACAAATCTTGAAGTAACTTGGCAAAGTATGTTCCACACATACACGGACCACGGACCACGGACATAAAATGAGTTACAGCTAGCCGTTGTCAATTTATTCTATTAGTATTTCATACAATAACTAATTACACCTTCAAATAAATAGTTTTTCTCACGTGTAAATACACATTTTAATTTGGTAAACGTAAACACTAAAAGTAAACGTTTCAATAAAGTAAAGTAAATTTTGATTGCGAGAATGTGCTGTGTTTGCAAAACGCTATTTTTGCTAAGGGATTACGTGCCGAAATAACGAAATTGGTTATTTTGGTGTGTTATCTTAAATTGGTAATCGCGTAATGTAATTTTTATTTACACTATAAAGAACTCTTGTTTGATTGCGAGAGTATCATGGGTACATTTAAACTAATTTTCTAAAAAAAAGTTACTTTTGCAGGTCATATAACCCTTTGTTGTTCGAATCGTGTGTTCTGGTTTGAAGGGTTTGGTGAATGTAGAATCATTTAAAGGTGGATGGATTTAAATGTGGTGGAACTCGTATGTTCTGATTTGTAGGGATTGGTAAAAAATACTTATCTGAGGCATTTCTAATACCTCCGAGGTAACAACACATGTATAGCCGACCTCAGATGGAGTTCTTATCTTATCTGGCGCTGATTATAGATTCCTATTGGAGGCAGGAGCCACTTATCATCAGGTGGACTGCATGCTCGTTTATTATCTCTATTTTATAAAAAAAAATGTATTCGTCGAGTCTATCTAATTTTTAAATTATGGATGACTCAAATGTCGTTGGATGTTTGTTTCACAGGGTAACCTATTTTGCAGAAATTGGAAATATTTTCACCAGCCGAAAGCCGGAAAATTATGATTTTTATAATCTGAAATAACTCAAGTTCACCGATTTGACTTTTCTTTTTTGTTCAAGTGATTCATATTTAATTAAATATTTAAGTACAGCTGTATGATATTAACACTCGAAACTCTGAAATTGTGTATAACAATAATAATTTTGAAAGGTATTTCGTCAAGAATGCAATCAGTTAATTAAAATCACGGAGCAAGACCCTATTTGACAATAAGTTATTATTCTATTTATTCAATTAAATATCCTCGAACGAGGTGACTGATTTTCAATAACAATAGCATACTTAGTTTCGAAATAAGAAATTGAGGACCTTCATTAATGTCCAGTAAATGCAAGTAAATAAGCTATTTGGAGATTATGTACCTCGTAACGACGCAAATAAATTTAAAGGAAATATAATTGCCAAAGAATTTGTCAATGAGATAATAATAATTTCGTGAATATATTTATTTTGTTTATTCTATATTATATGAATGAATGGGGATTAATAACATGAATCAAGCATTGTGAAAGAGGTAAGTACCAAAGACCGTCTCGAGATGTCGTGTGTCTCCATGCTCATCTCACGAGGGGCACTATTGAGGGAGGCCCCTCCCTCTCGGGACGTGGCTGGCGTTAATATCAGCGCCGGCCGACGTTGCCGGGTTACGAATGTAATGCTAACGCTTCTCTTGACCCGGCACCGAGCGTCCAGAGGAACGCCGCGGAATTTTAGTTGATTAGACAGTTGACATACCTATTACCCACTCCTCCGCACGCGAAAGGATCCAAGAGGATTTCTCCGCGTTGAAGCATTGTGAAAGAGTCAAGTTATTGTTGAATAAACATAATATTTTAAAATATAAACAAGACCTTTCATTCGATTTAAGTTTCTTATACTGAAGTTCTTATAAACTATCTTCTTACAATCTTATATTCCGGATATTAACTTTCAACGGTATCTCAGCGAGGGTTTGTTTAAACTAAAAGAAGCTTAGCGAGCTTTTTAACGGTATATTTAAATGCGAAACAGAGAAATTTTATTAAACTCGAATCCAACGAATGAAGAGCTTTCAGTGTTGTGAAATAAGAAGTTTAATTGATTATTTTAGAATAGATTTGCGTAATTAATGCCTTGTATTTTAAGATAATTATCAGTAAGATATTAGGTAAAGATAGCCTTTGTGGCTCAGGAGGGAAACCATTGAATTTAGTAGGACCTACGGGAATACAATCCTGATTCGTAAGAAAACGTGAAGAACAGAGTCAAGTCGTGTTTGATGGCCTGCACGGCAGAGCGGTTACCAATAAGGTCTGACTGGCAAAGAGTTTCGGGTTCGATCCCTGGCCAGACAGACATCTGAATGATGAATTTGGATATCTGTTCCAAGTCTGGGTATTTGTGTATTCATCCGTGGCACCCACAATACAAGGACTCCTAGTATGAGTGTACAAGTGTAGTCTCTATCTGAAATGTTCGAAAATGTTTTTGCACTTCTAAAGTTAATTTTATCTCTTTACAAGATTCTACTGCAATATAAAAAGCTTCTGAAACTTGAAATCTAATTGAACGAAAAGGCATTTTGTTTTACTATCAACTATCAGTTAAATTTACGAACTAACTTAGCAATTTATTAAGAACAACTATTTAAATTTATTCTCAGTTAGTCCACACTCGATTGGACTGAGTTACTACTAACTTTATACAGACTTCATAAGTAGGCCTAGGTATGATTACTTATATTAAATTCACAGAAACGTCTGACTTTCGAAGACTGCAATTTAAATAAATTAATAGTTTAATTACATAAATTGGACTTTGTGGCTGAAACATTGTTCGATCAAAACAATTCTATTACTTAGAACCTAAATATTGGAATATTATTACAAGCTCTCATGTATTTAGTATTCAGAAGTTTATATTTCACTATGTTACTTCCCTTTTTTTGCCTAAAGCCTAGAACAGATGTTCGCAAATTATTTAAATGTCTGCCTAGTTAGGAAAACAAGTCGGTACGCAATGCCCCGTACAGCCGCGGCATCGTGGCATTTGTATGAGGGTCGGTAAATTTATTTGGAATAGTAAATTATACTATTTTGAAATGTAATTTGGTGATCTAATATATTCGTATAAGGTAGTTTAAGTAGTTCAAAAGATACCACAACGATAGGATTGTCCCTGTAGTTCCGGACTAGAAATGGGCTACGGTATCCCCTGCCTGTCGTAAGAGGCGGCTAAAAGAAGCTTTCGGGGTTGCGGGCGACAAGGATGGGTCGAACCGTCGAACGGCCCCGGGAAGGACGGCGGTATGTGTGGCCGCATTCCGTCGTATACACTAGATGGTGTAGTGATACAACCTCACCTAGGCGGAGCCCGACAGGGCAATGCACTGAGAGGACTTCGGCCGCATTCCTTTGAAGGTCCCGGAGTCCTCTACGCAGCGCCGAGGATGGCCACCGCGGGGGTTTTAGTGCGGTAAAAGTTCCACATAGCTCCGTGTCACCTCTCTCACGTCACTTGGTGTCTTTTGAAGGTTTCCCCCTCGTTAGAAAAAAGGATAGGCGTGCGGGGACGGGCGGAATTGACGGACAAACGGACAGACAGTCGGACGAATGAATGCCAGACGAATGGATAGACAGCGTACATGTAATTTTAGTACCTGGCTTACTTATTACCATCTGGATAAAGTTTCTTTCATTAGCTTTAAAAGTAACATGATAAAAACGTCAAAAAATATTGCACAACAAAGAAAGCACTAGTTTCTGTACAAAATACGCTGCTTCCCTTAAGTTATACCACATCATGCGTCGTAAACTGAATCATGAGTAGACTTACTTCCTCAAGTTTATGTTACGTCCATGATATGCATAATGATAAACATTATTACGATAATGTATGCAAAGTCGTTCCCTCAGAATTACACATGCGAGTACCCCTACCCGGTACTTTTAAAAGCTTTGCTATGTATCCCGAACTTTTTGAGTGGTTAATTAATATGGAGGCTGCTAATTTCTAAAACTAACTACGATCTCATGGGACGCAAACCCTGAAATTTTACGGGTTTTCTGGTTAAATGAGTTGCCTGGCAAAATTAGCCTAGAAATCTGAGTCTGCTTACTGGAAATATAGATATTACGCAGAATATCTCATATGACCATTTCTATGTACATAAAAATGAATGTCTGTCTGTATGTCCTTTATAGAATCGTTAAATATGCATTTAATTATGTGATGATTTAGAAAAGTTATGTATGAGCCCACGAAGGTTTATGAGTTGGTACGACCAATTTTCGACAGATGGCGCCATAGTCATTCCAATGAAAGTACAAATTTTCAGTTAGATGCATGTCATGTTTTTTTCTTAAAACGCGCGCTAAGCCGCGGTCACTACTTGTACTTTAAACAATTAAGTGAATATGAAGTTACCCGACTTTTATTAGGGTAGCTTTTAGTAGTTTAATAAAAAAATAGAAATATATTTTTCATAAATTAACAAGAGCTTAATTTCGATATCAGTACAAATCGTATTATTAAACACTAGCTTTATTCCTTTATGCTCGGTTTCCTCAACCATCCTTGGTATTTCTCAGTTTCAATATTATATTCTCGGAATTTCGTCATTCCATCAAGATCTATACAATTTACTGAAAGCACAAGATAAATTTTAGACTTTATTGAGATGTCAAAAAAGTTAATTGAATCGGAACATTTATAGGATAACGTCAAAATTGTTATTACGAAAAATTACTCCAACGAAGTGAAGTGTAACATCAAATCCCGGAAGTATATTTTCATTCTCACTCTCTGCCCTCTTTATTATTTTACGTGAAATCCATATCTCGGCTTTCTTTTAAATCTCAATAAAGGGAAAATCCCTCGGGAAATCGAAAATCTCCTTGCACTAGGTTTTTGGAGTCGTTTCGAGGAAGGGTCTAATGGAACATCGATGGAGGGTTAGTTTGAAACAGTCCTTCCAATCTGTCACATTATTAGAAAGTTCTACTTTTTGTCCTACGGTTCTTATGTTATAGAAGTTACTTTCGGATTTTCACAAGTTACTTTGCCGACCCACATTTCATATAATATTACCATCAAGTCAGATCAAGAAAAAAGCGTGGGGTGCTCCATTTATCAGTTTGGAAAAGCGCCCCACTCTTTTTCTACCATTATACTATTTACTGTTTCTTAATTGATTCTTAGATTGAAAATTATTTTCTTCTTTTTAGTGGATTTTATCATAAAAGCGTTATAGTGTTTAAATTATATTTATTTTTTGTTTCTTTGTTTTGTTTTTTGTTTATGGGAGTCCAAGATGATCGCTGATGATGCCATATTATATGACTGCCGATCGATTTTTTTTTTTCATAAATTGTAAATGTTCCTAAAGATACATTAATGCATTTAGTGAATATAACATAGACATTTTTGGTACAAAAAATCCTTTGAAACAGCACTCGACAGGAATGTACCACTCGACGATTTTATCTGAACAACCCGAAGTTCCTGTTACGGAACTGTTTGTGACTGTAACTCGAAACTGTTTTGTGGCTTTATAACAAGTGTTGTCGCAGCTTGTTCGCTACCGACATTGTAACATTAGTAGAAAGTTCTGCTTTTTGTCCTACTGTTCTTATGTTATACAAGTTACTTACAGACTTTCAGAAGTTACTAAAGACATTTAAAGAAATGTTATCACCAATCCAAATTATTGCTGTTAATACAAATTAATATGTAGATGCTGATATCATAATATAGACGCTGATGACTTTTATGGAACTAATTATGAAAAATCAAATGATTGCTGATGATGCCGTATTATATCACTACTAATCAATTCAAGGTGGTAGAACCCTTTGTGGTTCGACTCCGGCGGCATCACCGCTACACCTATTTCTACCTAATAACAGCAGTGTTAGGCGCTGCTGTGTTCCGGTTTGAAGAGTGTGGTAAGGGAGACAGACCTTTCCGAGGCGTTCCAGCTTAGTCCTCAGGGGTAGCGGCGTATCTGCGGCCAACCTCAGGTAGGAATATCTAGTCCTATCTGGGGTTGATTACAGATGTCCATGGGCGGCAGTATCCACTTACCATCAGGTGGACTGCATGCTCGTCTGCTACTCTTATATTATAAAAAAAATATTATTTTAATAAATTGTAAAATCTTCTCAAAAATATAATAAGTTGCATTTAGTGAATATATAACAGACACATTTTTGGTACAAAAATCCTTTGAAACAGCACTCGACAGGAATGTACCACTCGACGATTTTGTCTGAACAACCCGAATTTCCTGTGACGGAACTGTTTGTGGCTGTAACTCGAAATTGTTGTTGTGTACGATGAGTTCCAAATTACGAGAAATAAAGTTTAATTAAATTTGCCAAACACTTTTGCTTTTCATAATATTCATCACCAACCCATTACTGTGTAACTGCTGGGCACGGGTCTCCTCTCAGAATGAGAAGGATTAGGTCATAGTCCACCGCGCTGGCCAAGTGCGCATTGGAAGACTTCACATTTGAAAACATTTTTTTTTTAATTTCTTAGGTATGCAGGTTTCCTGACGATGTTTCCTTAACTGTTAAACTTAAGCAAGTCATAATTCATTTCTAAATCGTAAATTCTTCATAATATTAATTTAATTGAAGTAGCAAACGAGCAGTACTTACTATCATCGTAGTAACCATATCTGGGTTCTACCTGAAGCCTAAGGTCTTCCCCCACTCCATCCCCTCTCGTGTAATTAACTGGCATCAACATTCCACTTCCTTCGACTGAAATACCAGTACTGTTTTCACGGTAGAAATAGGGGTGGCGGTTGATATCTTCCCGGTCGAACTTTACTTTAAACTATTATGGATTTTTTATAATTACGTCTTTATTTGTTTCTTAAGAAAGGATCATAATTTATTATTTCATGGTAGAAAGTGCATTAAGTTCCCATCTATAATTATAATTGATACTCTTTGTTAGAGGAAATTCCTGCCTTCGCTTATGCCTTGAATAAGGCATTAAGCTCTAAGAGGTCAGGATACAAAGAATTGCCAGCATAAAATATGCATTGGCTTAGCCTCATGAATCTACTTAACATAATATGATGCACGAAGTCTGGCGCATGGTAAGTGAATGATGACATCATTTTTTATGAATTTAAGGTTATACGAGCGGATGACAGAAAAGTGCACAGGGTTTTCAGTACTTTAGAAACTTGGTACGAGTAATAAGTATTTACTGCTATTTATGGAAACACGGCACAAGAGTAGTAGGCATATGAAATCATATTTGTATTGCTAAAATAATTATTATAAAAACAAAAATAAAACCGACTGCTTAAAAATAAACTCTGTGTCACTCCCAAAATCTAGCCTAATCCAACGACACTTCATATTATGTTAAAATTAGTTATACTGCTTGGGCTGTAGGGCGTGTAAAAGAATTAGACATACATGCACACATACATACTTGAAAATCATTTCTGTAGTAGAGTGAAAATTCAAATTGCATTTACAGAAAAATTGCAATAGATCGTAAACTAGCTCACACTTTGAAATATAATAATGGACTGTACTTTGTTCTCTTGAAGTATAAAAGTCAAAATTGAAAAATCGTTAGATTTGACACTTACGTCTTCTTACCAAAGTCTTTCAACGCGAGTAAACTCGCTTAATCATTAATCGCAAATTAGTCATCAATTAATATCCCTGTTAATTAATATAGAATGTCTTAAATACAAACCAGAATATAACAGGATTTTCATTACGTAAGATATTAGTATCGAGAACAAAAAGATAAACCCATCCAACATTCCCCGTTTGTCTCATTATAAAGGAGTTTAAGTTCCCATTGTAATGAACCCCGTTTTGAAACAAAATTAATTAAACGCAATTCTTATCATTTACGTCAATGCTATGTGATTGACGTCGCGCGTGCACTTACAAAGGAATTGACTTAGTGTCTATCCACGAGATGGTAATCATAATGATAAACGTTAAAATGTACTGTTTCATAAATAGAATTAAACATAGACATTCAATTCATCATCAAGTCATTGCGGAGCACGGTCTCCTTTGAGAGAATGAGAAGGATTAGGCCATAGTCCACATACAGGGCAAGTGCGAAATGATAGACTTTTCCTTTGAAAACTTTTTTAAGATTTCTCACGTATGCAGGTTTCCTCACGATATCTTCTTTCACCGTTTAAGCAAGTAATAATTAATTTCTAATACGCACATAATATTGAAAAATCAGGTGTGCCTGGGATTTAAACCACGGACCTCTCGATGAAGAGGCCGATTTTCTTGACGACTCTATCACTGCTGCAGACATTAAATTATACAGTAGCAATAGACGGCACTTGAAGAGGAAAAGTCACGACTTATTACTAGTAAAGGGTAATAAGTTGTTCTGAAATAAACGTTAAAGGTCAATCTATTGGAGATGGCGTAAGTACGAAACGGGGTGAAAGTTTTTGTACCAAAATCTTAACAATCCCTCTCTTTGGAAGTAAATTAATGTTTTGATAGACCACACAGAATTGAATCACTGCGAAAATAAAACGAATAATGAAATAATATTGAGTTAAGATGTCTCAATTAGGGTATAATATGAAATGTCAGATACTGAATACATTTAAAAAGGATCAGAAAAGATTTTCTTAGATATTATTTTATTTAATAATCAAATTGAAGAAAGTTGAGGACCGTAAAATAACAAATGAATTGATATATTACGATAAAGATAATAAAGACGATACTTTTATTTGTATCTCTTATAAACGAAATTAAAGTTATAAATCTTCTAATAATAAGAAACTTATTATTACGCTTAAAGTCGTAATTTTCGAAGAAACCGTTTGTGAATGATTATAAAAGTAAGAAAATATGTGATTTCACTTCGATTATAACATAAATCGAAAGGAACGGGCCCAAAATAGCTTTTGTTTAAGTTTTCAAACTTCGGAGCATTCGAAGTAAATCCATAAAATACGACTCATAAATTGGTAGCAGAAGTTGAACCAAAATTATTTTCCGGAGCGTTTCTTAATGTAATTCTAAGGGCTCATAATTTTCTCTGCAGCAATATTCCTTTCATTCTTGCAATTCGTACAAGTTATTGGAGCAATAAGAGGCAGATGTCGATTACTTATTGCCTGTAAAAAATTAGACAAAAAATTAACTACTCGACGCAATCGTAAAGTGATCTTTATGGCTTGAAGGTCAGCTATGTTATTCTGTTACATCGTTTTATAGTTGAAAAATGAATTGTATTGTAATATCAGAGGTTGACAGTGCCGGTGACGTCACAATTTCAAATGAAGAGTGCGACGATTTCTGAAACTGTATTTGTCGCCTCGAACATAGAATTTCATTAATGTATCGAATTTTGTTAATTTCTAGCGTAAAGTACCTGAATAAAGGACCGAATGTACTACGTCTCGTGCTTACAAAACACATGTCTCGTTCTAATGTACCCAAAATTTGGGACATATTTCTTAGATTAATTGATTTCATCAGTAACAATAATATTGTCCACAATATTATTTTTACTGATGTTAATTAAATCAATGTTAGCAACATTTCGAATGCATCGTGCATTGATACGTCAATACTCTGTTGTGCTAACGGTCAATTGAAGAGACATTATTTTACATAGAGTTCTACCACCTATAAAATATTTTTTGTACGACCATTGAGAGAAGAGTTTAGTACAGTAGTTTGTGTGTTCAGCACTACCTATGTTCATCCATTACAAAGTTTGGATTTACGCGTACAGATTAGTCAATGTTTCATAGTCAATCTTGGGTAGTAAGTGGAATAAGCGCGTGATTATGTATTCAGGCATTCCATGCAAGCTTCTATAGGAATTATCAAGGTAACGAAATATGAAATAATTGAAGCAGAAGTGGTGTACATATTTTCCTATAATGCTTTCTTTACCCATAGTCTTTCTAGATTTCGTTGTGACGTTTTCGCTATGGGCACACACCAAGACAAAATACACACGACCATATTACACAATATTAAAATCAAATTCATAATTTGAATTACTGTCGATATCATGATCGAATCTAGAATCCTCTGCGTCGAACCATAAAGAGTTCCACCACTTTCAAAAGTACGGGTTTTAGAAGTAAAAATAGATAATGTTTTGTTCACCACAGTATTAAAAGGACTATAAATACAGGTTTGCAAGGAGAAAATGAAACATTAGCGAAGCACTAATGGGTTTCAACTATATTTTGCACATTAGTGCTCTTATTGTACTAAAACCAAATCTTACACTGAATTATATACTCAAACTTACATTACAAGTGGCACCACCTATTTTGGTAATTATGCAGTTTGGCTACTTTTCCGAAACTCAATGCAATATTTTTTTTAGCATGGGTGGCTTCAATTAGTCAGCGACGGAATATCATCAATGGTGACTAATTGAAGCCACCCATGCTAAAAAAAAATATTGCATTAATTTTCGGAAAAGTAGCCAAACTGCATAATTACCCCTATTTTTATTCAACTGAGATTAAAAGCCCCCTGGTGGTAGATAGTTAGCGTCGTCTAAGGACATTTACAACACCGGAATTGAAACAAGCTGTTTTTACAACTCGTTTGAACACATCCATCATAAATAACTACATATTTAAAAGCTCTATCAAAGTTTTAAAATATCACCCAATTATTAAGACTTCAATCCAAATTATTTATTCAAGTAGACCGGAAATACAATGTGAAACTCAAAATAATGAACGGCAAATATGACTAAAATTTTCAATCAAAATTAACAAGAAGATGCTGATTCTCCTAAATTATATCTGTAGGAATTATTGCGCGGAAGATAATGAACACGAAATATGACCGGTATCATTTCCTTTGTTATTCGTTGTAACGATGGTGAAATGGAGAAATATAATAATATAGTTATAATAACTTACCTGGTACATTTTTTTATAATATAGGAGTAGCAGACGAGCATGCAGTCCACCTGATGGTAAGTGGCTACTGCCGCCCATGGACATCTGTAATCAAACCCAGATTGGATTAGATATTTCTACCTGAGGTCGGCCACAGATGCACCGCTACCCCTGAGGACTAAGCTGGAACGCCTCGGAAAAGTCTGTCTCCCTTACCACACCCTTCAAACCGGAACACAGCAGCGCCTAACACTGCTGTTATTAGGTAGAAATAGGTGCGCCGGTGGTGCCGCCGGAGTCGACCCACAAAGGGTTCTACCACCTGCGAAACATACTTGTATTTTCGTAAATTATAGCTTGTTGGTAAACTTTATACACATTGAGTGAACTTTAATTATCAAAAGTGTATGTTTTGGTTTTAATTCAGAGCAAAATTAATGTACCAGATATTTTACCGTTTTCATAAGTCCGTGTTTGTTTTCTCTCCGATTTCGAACCAAATTTCCGCTGCTGAATTTCTGTAATACCCTGTTACGCGTTTAATTGCATATTTAAATGTACTCCAAATCGAAAAGCATTGATATTTCGATCGAAATTGACTTTACGAATATTGTATTTACGTTCGATTTCATGTATGGAGATAAAATCTTTACTTTAGTTTACAAATAAACATAAACACAGGTGTGAACTTTATACTTTTAGGCTTCCCGCCGATTAGTTACTATCGCGCGAGCGACACGTAAGACGCTTAAGCCACTAAGCAGTCGCTTAATCCGCTAATTTCTAAAATTGAATTAAAGAATATTTGACAAAGAAAATGTTTTACAAAAAAATTATAATACAAAATAGATGTTACACTAAGCTCCAAGGTAGTTTACACGGTCATTTAGTACATAAAGGGAGTAATCTTCGCTAACATCAAAATGTATTATCCGATAAATGTTTCCTTCCCGTCACGAAGAACGTATTTTTTACGAAAATGTAACACATTTTTTGTTTACCTTTTTCCTTACTCCCTTATCTTTATACCCAGTGATATGCCAAGTTCATTAGAAAGCAGACACCTTTCCTACCTTTGTCACATAACTTGACGCTCATTTTTTTGACATAATTTTGTGTATCTTTGACTTTTTGGTAGTAGATTCTTGACAAGCCATTACTCATAAAGAATGCATTTTATATGTGTTTCAATAATAGTATTTTTTCCAAGACGTCAGCGATAAAGCGATAAATATGCAATGTTATTGTGAGTGCCTGTATTATGCGGTTACTTTAAAAGCGACTTCTCAAAGAAAAAGTTACTTATGATATTTTTTTAAAACGCTTTGTACACTCACAGCTCCACACTAGGATTCCTTGTACCGTGGCTGTTCATGACACACAAAGACAAATACACAAACACCCAGACCCAGAAACAGAAACCTAAATTCATCACTTAGATTTTTGTCTGGCCGGGGATCGAACCCGGGACCCTATGCGTGTCAGACTGTATGGTGGCCGCTCCGCCACGTGAGTCGTTAAAATAGATATATACTCGTATTTTCTACAGGCCTGCTGTAGTGATGTCGCAGGCAGGTTCAAGTTAAAAGGCGTGTCTACAGTTTGAAAGATTTATCATAACTAACTTAATACTACTCTAAACTTATCTTATATTATAACGCCTTAGCACCACACTACACTGCGAAGATACTTCCAAATTGTCAGTTACAATGTTTTTCCTTTACTATTACCGGATTGGAACTATACCTAGCTATTTCTCGCGTGAAGAAATTTAATTACAAGTATTATTATCACATTCATCACTTTCGGTATAAATAATTATCTTAAGCAAGTATTTTTTTATGTAGTGCAATAAAATGAGATGATTGTGAACGATAATATAACAAAGAAATATTTTACTGCATGTAATTTATGATATCGCTACTTAAACATTAAAATAATTTTATTTGCTAACTTTAAAAAATATCTGTTGATCTCATTATGATACGATTTTTATATTTGTATGTTTACACACATTATGGATGGAAGTTAAAAAAATAATTAGTTATACACATTTACAGTTTTACACATACAAATATTTAGGTGTGGCCTAAGGTGATGGTGACGTTAATCCTGATTCCTGACAATCTTGATGAAGGGAATGAGATAAAATTATTTAAATCTTGTTTTATCATCAGTTCTTCATAATTGTTCAAAATTTTAAATTAATCGGACCATTCAATGGGGCCTAAAATCGAGTTCAATCGAATTCGATTCCGTTTTATACATATATACATGTCAAGCTAATAAAAGAGTGGTAAAAATCAAAATGTACAGTATTGTAATACTCAAAATTTATATAAAATAAATAAATATTATTATATTAATAAAGTACAATCGGCTACAAAAAAGCAATACATTTGTACAAGAATAACTATCCCAATAAATTTAATCAAACTTGTCCTCCGACCTAATAACTTTCATTCAATATTATCAACCAATCCTAATAATGTTACTCAAGACTATTGTTATCTAAAATTATTGTAGAAATGTACGTATTAATAATACGTACATGTCTATAATAATTTTACGGATATACATATATCCGTAAAATTATTATCCGTCTATATATTTCAATAAGAAAATAATTTGAAAAGAGGTGAAACGTCTCATCGTGTAATTGATTAATATTAGCTAATTGTTTATTCGGGTTCCGTCCTCAAAGGGTAAAAACGGGACCCTATTACTAAGCATGGCCTGTCAGTCTGTCCGTCTGTCAAAGAGCTCTATCTCTTGTAACCTAATGAATAGACACTTGAAAAAAAATTGAGTGTGTATTGCTAAGGCGGTTAAATAAAAAATACTAAAAATAAAGTTATAAAAGGGCGTCCCCATTTACATTTTCACATTGCATTTACTTCTGTAGCTGTTTTGATAATATGGAACATTTCGTGTAGGGAAGGCGATTTTTTCTGAAAACGATTGATTCTTGAATCGATTCGAATCGAAGTGTGATTAATCGATTCACAAAAATCTCGAGGTCTAAAAATCGATTCCCCAAATATCAATATTCGATCTATTCAGGGGCAAAGCTAGCGAAAAAAAAGTTTGTCAGGTTAATTGAATCGATCCATTACCGGAGATCCATTAGAGGAGATTTTTGGTCTAAAAAATCGATTCTTTGATTAATCAATCTCAGACCGTCATCCCTACCTTCGTTTCGATTTCGTGTCGTACTTGGCCAATAATTTGAAATATGTATTTCTGTCTTTTAAAAAGATTACAAGTAATTTATAAGTGGGTAGAGCTAGGGCGGTAGATATCCGCTCGTATAATGTAAAGGCGGATATCTAGTACCCACTCGTATATTGTAAATAAATGTATAAGACTCCGTAATCCACTTAAATATGTTTCCTAATATTTTCTGAGAATTTGTGATAAGACCTATAGATAACATTCTGTAATATTTGTTTTATTAGATCTCTTTCTTTGTTTAATATCTGTATCTTTTACCAATAAAGATGGAATCTTGATAAGTAGATTTTATTATGTCCTATTTTTGTAAGCGATTCAAATTTGGTATTTTATCACGGCGATAGAATGCGTATTTATTAAACGATCAGTACCTACTATTTATTTTTTAAGGTGGTAGAACTCCTTGTGCTTCGACTCCGGCGGCACCACCGCCACACCTATTTCTCCCTAATAGCAGAGTTAAGCGTTGCTGTGTCCTGGTTTGAAGAGTGTGGTAAGGGAGACATACTTTTTCGAGGCGTTCCAGCTTCCTCAGGGGTAGAGGCACATCTGTAACCAACCTCAGGCAGGAATATGTAATCCTATCTGGGGTTGATAACACATGTCCATGGGCAGCAGTAATTTGGTAATTTGGGCAAAATTGTTAAATTTCTATCTTTGGGAGACAAAAAATTAGAAAGATTAATTAATAATAAACAAACAAACGCTTTCTACACTCATAGCCCTACACTAGGATTCCCTGTGTCATGGGTGGACACACATGGACACACACATAGGCAAATACACAAACACCCAGACCCAGACACAGAAATCTAAATTCATAATTTACATATCTGTCTGGCCGGGGATCGAACCCGGGACCCTTTGCGCGTCAGACCGGTATGGTGGCCGCTCCGTCACGCGGGTCGTCAAACTTACGGGCATCTTCAAGTGTAGTAACGCAGTTGTGACCAACCTCAGATATATTAGTAGGTATTCTAATTCTGTATTGTAAATAATTATGGTAGAAACTAGAAATCAAGATATTTTGTATAGCTATAACGGGCTTACCTAATTTAAAAGAACTGTCATCACTGCATTCCACCGACAGTCGGATATCTGAAACACCAAAATAATACTTAATCTAAATATATATATCTCAAGGGTGACTGACTGACATAGCGATCTATCAACGCACAGCCCAAACCACTGGACGGTCCGGGCTGAAATTTGGCATGCAGGTAGATGTTATGACTATCCCTGTAGTTCCGGGACAAGAATAGGGCTACGGTATCCCCTGCCTGTCGTAAGAGGCGACTAAAAGGGGGCTTCTGGGGTCGTGGGTGGCAAGAGTGGGAGCTCGAACCACCCAGCCAACGGCCCCGGGAAGGACGGCGGTATGTGTGGTCGCATACCGTCGCATGCACAAGACGGTGCGGTGAGCGATAAGCTCATCTGGGCGGAGCCCGACGGGGCAATGCGCTAAGAGGACTCCGGTTGCGTTCCTTTGGAGATCCCGGAGTCCTCTACGCAGCGCTGAGGACGGCCACCGGGGGGGTTTTAGTGCGGTAAGAGTCCCACATAACCCTGTGTCGCTCCCAAGGCATCGGGTACCTTTTGAAGGTTTCCCCCTCGTCAACAAAAAAAAAAAAAAAAAGGTAGATGTTATGACGTAGGCATCCGCTAAGAAAAAAATTTGATCAATTCTACCCCCAAGGGGATAAAATAGGGGATGAAAATATTACTTCGCAAAAGCTCGTACTTAATATTAAAGGTGGGTTTGACTCCGGCGGCAATATCACCACACTATTTCTGCCTAAAGGTAAGTGGAAAGCGCTGCTTTGTTCTAGTTTGAAGGATATAGTGGGTTAGTGAGACATATTTTCCCGGAGCTTAGTCCTCTGGTGTAGCAACGCATCTGTGACCGACATCAGAAATCTAATCTTATCTGGGGTTGATTACGGATGTCTATGGGCGGCAGCAGCCACTTACCATCAGATGAACTGAATGTTCGTCTGCTATTCCTGTATTATGAAAAAGATAATAATTAAGTAAGTCTCGGCAAAAGTAGTACAGGACGCCCCCCGACCAGGTGGACTGATGACCTGAAGCGGACGGCGGGTAACCGCTGGATGCAGACGGGTCAAGACCGGTCGGAGTGGCGCAGACTAGGGGAGGCCTATGTCCAGCAGTGGACTTTAAAGGCTGGTAGATAGATAGATAGATCACGATCCTTGAACCTATAATCTTACTCCTAATTTGTTTTTGATAACTTCTAAGTTTCTAAACAGACTGATAAAATCCAATAACATCACACTCATGTAATATTTCAAGTAAGAATACTTATTTTGAATATGAAATAGATATAAGAACACGAAATCACGTAATAAATCAACTCAGCCATAATAATTAAATTATTAGGTACAAATATGTACTTTGCTATGTTCACTGATTTACAAGGACATCTTGAAACTGTAATTATGTAGGTAGGACGTACATAAAGGTTGGTAAGTGGTTGTATATTTATTTACGATACATATTTACTGTACATTACTCGTACGTAGCCTAGATAGGGCCGTGATAAAGTGGTTAAGAAATTCGGCATCTTGATCAAGGGGTCCGAGGTTCAAATCCCAGGCCTCTGATTTTTCAAAATTATGTGCGTATTAGAAATTAACCAACACCTGCTAAAACGGTGAAGGAAAACATCGTGAGGAAACCTACATACCTGAGAGATTTATAAAAAAAAATCAAAGGTATGTGAAGTCTAATAATACGTACTTGGTGGACTATGACCTAATCCTTCTTATTCTGAGAGGAGACCCATGGCCAGCAGTGGGACAATAATGGGTTGATGATGATGATGACTCGTAGGTGCATGAAAATGATCTAGGGACTCATTATCTGAACGTTAAATCTTTTGTCTGTTTTGGTTTGTGTAATCATTTTTATTTTATTTACCACACTGATTGAGCTAGACGACCATAAAGTATTTATTATATAATTTTACTAGCCTATTTTGCAGAAATCGGTGTAAAAATCTAATGTTAATACTAACAAAAGACTCTAACCATTAGAAAAAGAACTCATTATTTCCACATAAAATACTTAGAGCAGCAAAATATAAAGTACTTACTAAAAATACAAAAATAATATTTTGTTACGAGTACAATCGTCTTACGGAGAAAACTTCAAAAAACATTAGAGCTCACCTTTGGACATAGCGAAACTCATTTCAGAGAATTGTCGCTGTTAGAATCTTAGCTCCAAAAGAAAATCAGGTTAATTATGAAACCGTTTACAAAATAAAATGTTGTTTATTTCACTGTAATGAGCGAGTCGAGATACTTTATTTCGTATTGTATGTAATCTTTACGACATGACGACAAGTCAAGTACCGAAAACAGGAACCTAAGCCACTGCTCAAGCTATTTAGTTCTCGTATCAGAAATAGGTGGCAGTGGTGGTTACGAAGTCGAACTATGAAGAGTTATACCTTTTATTTTGCTTACGAGGGGGAAACCTTCAAAAGGTACCCGATGCCGTAGGAGCGACGCAGGGTTAGTGCTCGTACACAAAACTGCGATGCGACGTCGCATCGTAAAAATCTGCGAGCTTCCTCGATGCATCGCAAGAACTTGCGAATTAATTCGCATCGCACATTTCTGCGATGTTTCGTCACACTTGTTGACGCCATTTTTAGTTCGTTCTGGGACAGCGTGCGGGGAAGACGTACAGACCTGTATTTTTTGTGTGGGAAGACGTATACTTTAATGTAAAAAAATTACAAGGTACGTCGTTGACTTTTTTATATTACTGATTGAGGAGCACCCTGTTCTTTGGGAAACTAAATATAAAATAATCTATATATGATAAATGGATGAACCCAAAATTTTCTTTGTTACTCTTTCCTGTATCGCTTAAGCAATAACAAAAGTGCACACTTCTTTTTACGATCCATGTAACGACCTAATTTTCAAAATACGTTCCGTACGGTTGACGGTTGTCGAAAGAATGGTCACCCTGGGAGACGCTATGCCGCACGATATCGCATCGCAGCAATTCGTGTCGCAATTTTCTGCGTTGCGAATTCGCATCGCGTCGCATCGCAGTTTTGTGTACGAGCCCTTATGTGGGATTCTTACCGCACTAAAATACCCGCCGGTGGCCGTCCTCGGCTCCGGGAGGGCTCCGGGCTCTCCAAAGGAACGCAACCAGAATGAAGAAGTATACCTACAACCTTTACAATACACGTATTACACAGCTTATACTTAAACAAATATAGCCTTAGTGTACAGTAAGGTTAAGAAAAATCAAGTTATTTATACTTTGATCGTATTTACTTAACCTCAAACCTGGAATAAAAGAGCCCTAAGGTCCACACAATCTCGAAGTTTACAAGAATAGAACCTTTGTTATGTAAGGATAAGCATTCAATGGCAGACACCTATTGTCAAACAAATCTAGAATTTAAGGATTAATGCTAAGGGTAAAGTAGCTTACGACCTAGCATTCCTGTATTTTGGAGAACCCAACTAGAAATAACAAAAACACATTTTTTATAATATAGGGGTAGCAGATGAGCATACAGTCCACCTGATGGTAAGTGGCTACAGCTGCTATGGACATCTGTAATCAACTCCAGATAAGATTAGATATTACTACCTGAGGTCGGCCACAGACGCGCCGGTATCTCTGAGGGCTAAGCTGGAACGCCTCGGAAAAGTATGTCTCCCTTACCACATAATTTAAACCAGAATACAGCAGCGCTTAACACTGCTGTTATTAGACAGAAATGGGTGTGGCGGTGGTGCTGCCGGAGTCAAACCAGAAAAGGTTCTACCACCTTCATAAAAATATTTCTAAATGTACTAATTAAGCTCTTTCATTTGATACCCAACACGGCACCATTAAAAATTCTACTTCATAACTTAAATTATGATAAGTAGTAAAAATATATGAGGGAACATATCATAGGTTCATATCCACGTACATAATTACCGGTAAAATCATAACCCTCTTCTACTCGTGTAAAAATTGTATAAACTGGCTCGGCTTTATGTTTCTAGCTTTATCATCATCAATCAATTAGTGTCACATAGCTGAGCACTTTCGGTGCACTGAAAAAAAGGGTTAAAGCTTAGCTACAGTCATCTAAGCTTATGTTTCACAAAATATAGGATGTATCTTTTTATATTTAGAAGTAGTAAATAATTGGACAAGTGCGAGTCGAGCTCGCACACGGTGGTTCCGTACCACCAAAAGTTTTCATATTTTTTATTTTTAGTCTTTGTTAGTATAGCAGCTATTAAAGTAAATGCATTCTGAAATTTTGAATTGTCTACCTATCACGGTTCAGTAGATAAAGCGAAAAACGTCGAAAAATAGCGGTTTCTTGTCTGGTGACCCCATTTATTTTCAGCTTTGTTTATTTTTAGTAATCGTTGTTATAGCGGCCACCATTATACATACTCTGTAAAATTTCAAGTATCTTTCTATTACGGTTAAGGAGATAGAACCCTATGACAGACGGACAGACGGACAGACAGCAGAGGCTTAATAACAGGGTTCCGTTTTTACCCTTTGGGCACAGAACCCTAAAAATCATACCCCTCTTCTACTCGTGTAAAAATTGTATAAACTGGCTCGGCTTTATGTTTCTAGCTTTATCATCATCAATCAATTAGTGGCACATAGCTGAGCACTTTTCCTCTCGGAAAAAGGGTTAAAGCTTAGCTATAGCCATCTTATGTGTCACAAAATATATAATAGGATGTATTTTTTTATATTTAGAAGTAGTAAACACTCATCACATCTAACGATAAGTGGCAACTGCCGTCATAGATAAACAACTATAAACAATCCCGGATAGGATAAGTGTCACTTGAGATCGGCCACAGATACTCGTACTTTGGTAACGGCGGTACCCATGAACTGAAGACTAAGTTTGATCGCCGTGTCTTTCCCGTATCACACCATTTATATCAGAGTACTGAGTCACCTAACAGTCACACTTAACACTGTTGTTGTTAAAAATAAAAAGGTATACCTAGATTTTTTATATAATACTAGCTGACCTGGCAAACGTTGTGTTGCCATATAAATAAAAAAATGTTACTTATCACTTAGGGGTATGAAAAATAGATAGTAGCCGATTCTCAGACCTACTGAATATGCATATAAAATTTGGTGCAAATCGATAAAGCCCTTTCGGAGGAGCACGGTAACTACCGTGACACGAGAATTTTATATATATAATATAAGAGTACGAGACGAGCATGCAGTCCACCTGATGGTAAGTGGCTACTGCCGTCCATGGATATCTGTAATCAACTCCAGATAGAGCTATTCCTAACTGAGGTCGCCCATAAATGCTCCGCTACCCCTGAGGACTAACCTGGAACGTCTCGGATAAGTATGTCTCCCTTATCACCTCTCAAACCAGAACACACCAGCGCTTAACGCTGCTGTTACTTGACAGAAATAGAGTCGAACCACGAAGGGTGCTACCAACTTTAAAATAGATAGAAGTAGATATAGATTGAACTGCCTCCGGAGTCAAAAAGAGGCGTTACACCGCTTTATCCGACGTGGTTCAAATTTCTAATATCAATGCAATAAATTCGTTCTTTGTATACTGTAGGCGACGATATTAGCCGTACATTTTCATTACAGCCAGGTGAAAGAAGCCGTTTTATTTAACGCCCAACCTAACCGCCCTAATGAAATACAACAAGAAATAGTTACCTTTGTCCCTTTGGGAACGATATTCTTGCGATTTTTTTACGCACGTTCCGGAGAAATTGAGATTGAAGTGAAAAATCGTTGGTATTTTTTAAGGTATTTAAAACATTTGAACATTTGACATATCCACATTTTCACTTTCCGTATCATCATCGTCATTATTGCCCCACTGCTGGGCACGGGTCTCCTCTCAGAATGAGAAGGATTAGGTCATAATCCACTGCGCTGGCCAAGTGCGTATTGGTAGACTTCATATACCTTTTGAGATTTTTTTTTATAAATCGCTCAGGTTTCCTCACGATGTTTTCCTCCATTGTTTTGGCAAGTGATTATTAATTTCTAATACGCACATAATTTCGAAAAAACAGAGGTGCGTGCCTGGGATTTGAACCTTGGACCCCTCGATCGAGAGGCTGAGTTTCTTAACTACTAGGCTATCACTGCTTTCTTTCTTCTTTCTACTTTCCGCATGTTGTTCTTTAAATCTTTGAAAATTAAGTCTAGTTGAACATAAATGAAGTTCCGTGGTTCGATTATCGTAGTTTTCTTCTTCTTCTTCTCAGTCGTTTCGCTCTTGTTAGAGCGGTCGTGGTCATCATGTGTTGTGTGTGGGGGCTGATGTCACTCGCCTCACGACATTTCGCCATTTCACTCTACTGGTGGCCATTCTAGAGCACTCGTGTACAGGGCCACCTACAGCTGATTTCACTTGATCTATCCATCGCGTGGGTGATCGTCCGCGAGATCTGGTTCCTTCCACTCCGCCCTGCACGACAAGCCGTTCAATGGAGTCATTATTTCGTCTTGTAATATGCCCAAAGAATTTGAGTATACGAGTTTGTACTAGTGTAGATAGACGCTGTTTGATCCCGAGTTCTTGGAGGATGGAGACATTTATGCGAAACTCGGTCCATGAAACTCCAAGCATTCTTCGCCAACACCACATTTCTAGGGCGTCTATCTTTTTCTTTTCCAATTCTCGTAATGTCCATGTCTCAGAGGCGTACAAAAATATGGGAAAGACTAAAGTTCGTATGAGCCGGGTTTTAGTGGCTTTGGTGATATTTCTATTACGCCATATCTTCTTAAGTTTGTCCATTGCAGTCCTTGTTATTGTCATCCGACGCTTGATCTCTTCTATGCAGCCGCCATTATTAGAAATTAACGCCCCAAGATATATGTACGTCCGGACTACAGAACAGTTCGCAATTTCTGTCGTCAGTTTTACCGTGACTCAATTGAAAAAGGTGCAAATAAGGTCCTTCAAACCGAAATATTTTGATGACTCCTCTCTAGTTTTGCAAATGTGACTGAACGATAGTGACTACTACTATCAAGTAAGTCGTCTGCCTTAGATATATCTATTTTATGCTATACAAATTTTATGCTCGTAACATTATACATATAGGCGAACTTATTGCATTCTGATTTGAAAGGTATAGATAGTCAAAAATACCTACTATTATTCCTCAGAACAAACTTCAGGTGCTTTTTACAGCTTTTAAACTTATCAGTGTCTGGCTATACTTTGATCACCCCGTTATTAGTATCAATTTTATTTTCTACCTAGCAAAGATCGAAGTGACGATCATACCTATTATATAGTAGGCAGAAATTGACAATTTTTATTTTTAGTAGACAAAATGTTGGATAGATAAATTTATTAATAACAGGTACTGTATTAATAGCCTGGAATATGCCAGAATCCATCAATCCATAACGTTTTGACCTTTCGAAGAAACGCAAAGCCATTTGCGTAGGTTCGGTTACTCAATTTCGATAAAGATTTCTATATTTAAAGTAAATCTGGTCCTATTATATACTCTATTCCGGAAAGATGAACGATTAAAATACGTATTCCTAATTCATTACTGTCTCACTGCTGGATACGGGCCTTTTCTCAGAATGAGAAGGATTAGGCCATAGTCAACCGTACTGGAAAATGATGGTAAATTTCCCGTACCTCTGAGAACGTTTTTTAAGATCTCAGGTATGCGGGTTTCCTCGCAATGTTTTCCTTATTCGCACATAATTTTGAAAAAATCGTTTCAATCACTGCTCACTTATTGTATTAAAATACTTATTGCACAATATATTTTCTATAATTTAAGTAGGAAAGTTTTCTCGTCTTTATTAGACATTAATAGTTCGTTGTGTAGCTTTCTGCATTCCAGGAAATAAATATTCTATGTCTCTCTCGACAAATACAGGGTAAATGAAATTATTTTGAAGAAATCCAGGAGAATCGTAGGTTTCATGACAGGCGAAAATCAACGACAGTCGAAAACAATCAGCTTCCGTTAGTAACAATTCACGTTGACAGTATTGACAGTGGGTGACAGTCAACGACAGTCAACAACAATCAGCTACTGTTGGCAACTGTTCATGTTGACGCTGATGACAGTCCGTGACAGTTAACGACAGTCAACACCAATGAGCTACTTTTGGCAACTGTTCATGTTGACGCTGATGACAGTCCGTGACAGTTAACGACAGTCAACACCAATGAGCTACTTTTGGCAACTATTCATGTTGACGCTGATGACAGTCTGTGACAGTTAACGACAGTCAACACCAATGAGCTACTTTTGGCAACAGCTCATGTTGACAGTTGGTGAAAGTCAACGACAGTTGACAACAAACGGCTACCGTTGGTGACAAGAACTATTGCTAGTTTAACTCCCATAAAATTAAAGAACCAAACGAGTATCCGGTCAGATATGAAGTAATCAACGTAAAAGCTGACTGAAACTGAACTTGATCACTGATGCGTTGCTGTTTTCTGATAATGAAATTGGAACGTGTCGAGTAACGGTATTTTCCTTACCACAATCTTAAACCCACATAACAGTAGTGATTGAATTTGAAATTATAAAGCAGAAAAAAAGAAAAAAGCTTAGAGTGTCTCTAAATCTTAACCTTTATTTCTAACCAAATAACTTATCTAAGAAACATCTTAATATAGAATTTAGTAGCGATCTAAAATATGAATGAAGGATTGAGCGTGTGCTACCAAACCTTATCAAGCCAGCACGAATCAATAGATTCTCAAATTATCTTGTCCTTATTACCAGTTCATTGGCTTTTGAGATACATTAGGTATATATCTTCCCTAATCTAAATTTATGTCTGTGATAAAAGGTATCTCAGTCGAGTCTCTATCAATATTACAATTATTTTGATAGAGATTTCTAAATCTTGTTGAATAATTTTGGTGTATATTATCATTGATTTGACATCACGACATGGGTTAGTACGCAAATCTTAATTTTTCGGGACTTACAAATCGCAAAAATATTGTATACATTGCAATATCATTGGAAATCCTTAGATGGATATTTTGGAAGTAATTTATGAGGATGTAAAACATATTTTCTAAGTATATGAGGGATGTCTCATCATTCTTTATTTAGCATTTTACCAAGTAATCATGCTTTGTGCATTTGTAGCGGAAGGTATGGATTAGTGGTTTAGCCTTACAATGTTTTCAAACCGTCCCTAAGGTCTCTGACATTGTTTACCAACTGCAATACAATGATAAGTACCCCGGCAATAACTTTAAATCTCAAGGCACTGAAGAGCACAAGTTTAGCCACAACCGGTATACCATTCAACTCTCGACCGCGCCCACTTGGCAACTTCGTAGAACAGTTGCAAACTCATGAGCCCTGAGACCACCTAGAGGCACAACACGCGTCTTTTTGATTTATTTTATTTATCTGTAACTTAATTAGGGTTCCGTACCCAAAGGGTAAATACGGAACCCAATTACTAAGACTTCGCTGTCTGTCCGTCTGTCACAGGGATCTATTTCTGGAACCGTCATAGATAGACACTTAAAATTGTTTACAGGTCTCCGATGTTGATTGTCAACTGCTATGCAACCCTATTACTAAGACTTTGCTGTCTGTCCTTTTGTCACAGGGCTCTATTTCTGGAACCGTCATAGATAGACACTTAAAATTGTTTACAGTTCTCCGACGTAGTTTGCCAACTGCTATGCAACCCTATTACTAAGAATTCGCTGTCTGTCCGTCTGTCACAGGCTTCTACCTCTAGAATCATAATAGATAGACACTTGAAATTTACAAAGGATGTTTAACGGTGGCCGCTAGAACAACAAATACTAAAAATAAAATAAAGTTTAATATTAAAGGGGGTCTCCATTCAACAAACCGGTATTTTTTCCTGATTTTATTTAAGCACCATGTAAGATGGCAAGCTCCCAAGCCTACGTAAAACCAAGCGTTGATTGAACGTAATAAAAATATATAAAACGGTCTTAAAATTATACTTGCCCTTGTTTTGCGTTCGCTAAAACAACACCATAAAAAGCGGCCAAGTGCGTGCCATTCACGCACTACCACGGGTTCCGCGGTAAAGATGAACTTTATTGTATCGGTTACACAAATTTAATTGCCACAGTATTTTCAAAGTGTGACAGAAAACAAAAACAAAAAAGTGTAATTGAAAATATCTTGTTTGTCAGAAACTACCTGACCAAAGTAATTAACCAATTTTCATTGTAAATATTTTTACACTTTACATTTCTTTTTTTTAAAATATGCTTAACAATTTCAAAATATTATTTATACATATAGTGGCTATAATCTTCGAGTGTATGTTAGAAACGTACAAAAAAGATTACTCATAGACGGAAGATGGAAATAATTTTAAAGATTTCGTATTTTGCAATTTGGTTACAGATCCCTCAAAGGTAATGGCGATATTTTAGTATAAACACCACGGCAACAAATCTGTACTGCGGTCGACAGCTATAAAATATTTGCGGCGAATTTAAAACCAACGATAAAATTACACAGCTATTAAAGTAGGGCTGGCGATAATCTAAATTGCCTACGTCAAAATATAATTTTAAAGGGATATTTGGGTGTAATCATGTTTTTACAGGGCATCTATGTGTATGTTACATAATTATGTATGTGCTCCATGCCAGAGTGTGCGTAGATATTATTAAGTATAAGCTTTTATATTTATCTTGCTTTGTGAGTGTGATTAGTACTTTGTGAGTTCGAATGTAGGTAAGGGATAAATCTTGCCACTGATTTAAAAAAAATGTACCTACAAATGTGTTTTAAATATACATGATTCATTTAATGACATCATTCGAAATTGCGAACTCCAATATGGCGCCATGATACACAGATTATTTAATATTCAAACCCATGATATGAGTATCAAATGATTTAGTTGTGTGTTATATGGATTTCTGAAAATAAAAAAGTAAAACAAAATGGAAAAATAGGTTTTTAATGACTTTTTGATATAAGTTTTACTTGCCTTTTTCACACCGGTAAACCTAGATGGTTGGCAACCCTACACTACGAAATAATTATTTTTGTTTTCGCGGAACAAAATTACGTTCTAATAATTACGTAAATAAATTATATTAACGATAACAATATTTTATTCGAATAATGGCGGTGTAATTTATTTATATCTAAAGAACAATTATCTTCTGGTTAGGCTTATTGTTTTGGAAATAATAACTTAAACGTAAAATTAGGTTTACTCAACTTATTTTAAAATAAATTCAGATGATAATCCTACTTTATTTATAATATATAAATTTGAGATTTACTGTAAGAAAGTAAAAACGGGCTCCTAACCTCATAAATATAAACTTGCTTTTAGTACTTAAAAAAGCGTAAGAGTGGTATATTCAAGATGTCATTTTAAAAAAAGTCATAAGTAGCTACAAACATAGGTACTACATACTGAAAACATTTTCCTTCAATCCGAGTAAATGACTGCTTATCAGTCCAGAGACAGTACACGCGCAATATAAGAGGAACTTTAAGCCTTTGTGTCGACGAGTGCCAGAAAATAATGGGTCGACAGATAATCGCGCTAAAACCTTCGTAAAGCTTCAGCTAACATTGAGGGAATGGAAGACTTTGAACATGATACTCTTTTACTACTTTCTAACTTGCTAATCGTTCGTTGTAAAGTACTCAGTCTAGTGGTTTGAATTTGGTATCTTTTGCGATGGGTCTGGGATATGAAATCTGACTTAGAGAATCTTTAAAGTTATATGTGAATAGATAGGTAACAGTTATTTCTGTGTATACATATTTGTAACTTAATACTATAAAATAACTAGTGGTGCCCGCGGCTTCGCCCGCATTTTAAAGATATAATAAGCATATTATATCTTTAAAATCTAAAATCTAATCTAAAATCTAAATCTAAAATCTTATAGCAATAAGATATGATATGATAAGAGATATGATATAAGATCAAATGCATAGTTTCCGATTTTATAAAATGTATATAGACAAATATTCATTTTTATATAAATAGATAGATGATCGACTAACATGGATAAGTAAAGTAACTGTAGGTAAATTATCCACGGCTCCCACGGCACCGGGTACCTTTTGAAGGTTTCCCCCTCGTAAACAAAAAAAAAAAGGTTAATTATGAAAAAATCGAATTTCGATCTTCTGGGTTGAAAGATCGATTCACTTAATCGATCCATTACTGGAGATCGATTAAAATAATCGATTTTTTGGTTCAAAAGATCGATTCTCCGATAAATCGATCTCAGATCGCCATCCGTAGTTCCCGTGGGATTTCCGGGATAAAAACTATCCTATGTCCTTTCTCGGGTCTATCTTTGTACAAAATTCCATTCAAATCGGTTCAGTGGTTTAGCCATGAAGAGACAAACAGACAGAGTTACTTCCACATTTATAATATTAGTAAGGATTAGTTTTTTTCGCTATCCTCGAAAAAAGATCGAAAATAGAATCGATTCTTAGGGCCTCGATTTTTTTGTGAATCGATTTATTGCACTTCGATTCGAATCGATTCAAAAATCGATCTTTTTCGGAAAGAATCGCCACCCCTAATATAATCCCAATAAATCTGTATAAACAAATATAATGTTGCAACCGTCTCCGATTGCAAGAATTGATATTTTTAAACTCATGGTTATTTAGAGAATGCCAAAAGACCCAAAAATGTTAGTAGGATCCATTACTGGAGACCGATTAAAAAAATCGACTTTTTTGGTCAAAAAGATCGATTCTCTGGTTAATAGATCTAAGATCGCTATCTGGGATAAAAACTATCCTATGTCCATTCTAAGGTCTCAGACTATCTTCGTACAGAATTTTATTAAAATCAGTTCAGTGGTTTAGGCGTGAAGAAAAGACAAACAGACAGCCATAGTTACTGTCGCATTTATAATATTAGTAAGGATATCGATTAAAATAATCGACTTTTTGGTCCAAAAGATCGATTCTCCGATTAATCGATCTTAGATCGCCATCCCTAGTTCCCGTGGGATTTCCGGGATAAAAACTATCCTATGTCCGTTCTCGGGTCTTAGACTATATTTGTACAAAATTTCATTAAAATCGGTTCAGTGGTTTAGGCGTGAAGAAAAGACAACCAGACAGACAGACAGAGTTACTTTCGGATTTATAATATTAGTAAGGATTTTGTCATACTTGACTATATATTTGCACACCTAAAAGGCAAAATAAGAGGATATTATAATTACTTTGTCAAAACACCTAATGTACCTTATTTAGCAAATAAAGATTATGATTATGATTGAAACCCAGAATTTTGATATTTCAGCAGAATAGTAATCTATTATTTTTTATTAGGTAGCAAACGAGCTTGCAGCCAACAGATACGTTGACACTCAGGAGGTCTTAGATGGTCGCTGTTTGTGTACTTAACCAATGACATTAGTTAGGTTATACATTTATGTACCTTTTTTTTGACGAGGGGTAAACCTTCAAAAGGTACCCGACGCCTTGTGAGTGACGCCGGGCTAAAACCCCCCCGTTGGCCGTCCTCAGCGTTTGTTGGAGAAATCCGGGATCTCCAATGGAACACAACCGGAGTCCTTCTAACGCGATGCCCTTCTATCGGGCTCTGCCCTGGGGGGAGCAATTTACGCTCCTCTTACATCCCCTGGTGATTACAGCGATATGCGACCATACAAACCGCTGTCCTTCCCGGGGTCGCCTGCTGGACGGCTCGAGCTCCCACTCCTGCCGCCAGCAACCCTGGAAGCTTTTAGTCGCCTCTTACGACAGGCAGGGGATACCATAACCCTATTCTGGTCCCGGTACTACAGGGACAGTACATTTATGTACCTAACATAGCCGGCATCCACACCCTTCTCCCGAAACGCAGAACTGCTTCAAGTCGTATATAGATTTTGGGTATGGTGTAGGCATAACGGTGGTGCTTCATCAAATTGCAGTAATTCTAGCAGCTTTCAATTATATCACTTGAATTACAAATGAGTTATTGCTGAATGATTAAACGATGAATAAATTGATAAAATCTACCAATACGTAAGAGTAGACCAGATTGTGGATTATACTTTCCGACTCTGAAAGAAGCCCCGTTCCCAGCAGTGAGATGTAAGTAATAATAATAATACAATAGATGTACAAAAGCAAGGCAAACAGAATTTTTTTTCAGAAGGTACATTTATTTTAAATTAAGCGCCATTTATACTTTCAATTTGTTAAAACAATTTCAATAGTAGGTAATTACTTTAAACAAAAACTCGGATACTGAGAAAGCGTAGTTCCGTCGGACATCATTTATTGTTTTCAATAAATAACTGGACTCCGATATATCGCCTCTAGGGATGGCGATCTGAGATCGATTAATCGAAGAATCGATCTTTTGGGCCAAAAAAGTCGATTATTTTAATCGATCTTCAGTTCAGTTCAGTGAATCAGTCTTTCATCCTAGAAAATGAAAGTCGATCTTTTCGAAGTTGGTTCAATGTGTTACAGACATTTTCGTATTTCAATGCTTGTTAGGTCCTGATGACCTTTTTTTCGTTATGTTTGCCCTTTTCAGATGAAAAGGTCAAAGATTGATTTTGGAGCCTCGATTTCTCGGACCTCGATTTTTTGTAAATCAATTAATTGCACTTCCATTGAAATCGATTCCCTAACTTCAAATTTTGTAAATAAATCAGAAAGCATTACGAATTATTAAAGGAAATATTGTACTTTTGTGAATATCCATGACGCCGTGGTTACAAAGGGTTACGGGTTCAATTCCCAGTAAAGAAAACCGTGATTCGCTAAATGTCTAATTTTGTTATTTTCAATCTGGATTTCAACATATTTGTCCATGGATCACAAAACACAGTTCATCATCAACCCATTACTGTCTCAGCGCTGGGCACGGACTATCCTTCTCAGATTGAGAAGGATATTTCACTGCGCTAGCCAAGTGTGAATTAGTAGACGAAAAGCGGCAAGTTAAGATTTTGTCCCTTCTTATAATTTTTATCTGTGAATCAGACTTTACCCCTGAAACGAAAGGGTGGTTTCGGTCGTAATAATTAACCAACATAAAGAAGAATTCGCATTTAATTGGACTATCAAAATTATATCTAAGTTCAAGAAATTAGAGAACTTAATTATTTGTAGCGGTATTTAAATTTAAATTCATTCAAACCCAAATGTTCAAAGGATTTTTAACTTGAAATATAAAGCGCGTAATTAACCTAATTCGTATCGAGTCCATTAAGCGTCTACTAATTCGATTTGTAAACTTTCATGATGGTTATTTCAAATAAATTGTGAAACGCTCATCTATATTTTCATGTGCTCAGCTATATTACGAGTAGAGTATTAAATTACCTTAAATTTTCTCGAGTGGCACCGTAATCACTGCCTTCGGGCCTTAAAGAGAATTTCGGAGTAGGTACAGGTCAGATAATTAAATGATGAATTTTGATATAACTCATTATGAGTTTCTGTGTACTTGTTTATTCACTGCGTTAAAAATTCTAGTGTGCGACTATTTTATGGGTCCTTAGAAGACGGCTGTCAGTCTTGGGCTTTGTTGACACATGAGGATGCACACAACCATGTATGTGCACATGCAAATGCAAGCATGCGTGCGTCCTTACATGCTTGAGTGTATGCATTCGTGCGTGCATGCTAAAATCTTAAGTTTCCACATGCATGGACAATTGTAAAATCGTGTGTTTCTTATAATATTGGAGTAGCAGACGAGCATACAGTCCACCTGATGGTAAGTAGCTACTGCCGCCCATGGACATCAGTATTAACCCCAGATAGGATTACATATTCCTACCTGAGGTCGACCAAAGATGCGGCGCTACACCTGAGGACTAAGCTGGAACGCTTCGGAAAAGTCTGTCTCCCTTACCACATCCTTCAAACCGGAACACATCAGCGCCTAACGCTGATGTTATAAGGTAGAAATAGGTGTGGCGGTGGTACCGCCGAAGTCGAACCAAAAAGGGTTCTACCACCTTCAACCTTCAATTTGTAATCAACCCAATTAAGAGTCCTACCTCACATCAACTAAACATGCGTTGCTATTCCTGAGTACTACCACACCCTTCAAACCGGAATACAGCAGCGCTTAACACTGTTACTTGGTAGAAATAGCTGAGGCGGTGGTAGATTTAGTATTTTGATTCTACGTGGTATGCAACTAGTATTCGTATATTTATTGCCGTCAACCACCTTCAAAACCTTTTAGTGCATGTTAAAATCTTAAATTTCCACATGCATGGACAATTGTAAAATCGTGTGTATAATTATAATAACGTTACGGAGATGATCAAAAGCTACGGAGATGATTTTTTATACAAAATAAATATACTTAGTGGTTCAATGATGTGTAAAGGGAATCGTGAAAAGATATCTAATAGAATAACAGCAGTCGTAAAAGAAATGTGTGGGCTGTGCCCCAAAAATGCTAAGCGTTAACATCGAAATAGGCTTCTCCGTGTCAACAAACTACAGAATAGAGTTCGCGGATAAGTAAAATGCTATTTGTGTTGTCGTTGGAGCTTTTCTGTTACTGGCTTTGCTCCTTGCTTCACTTACGTATAGTTAGCTTTATTTTTTAATATTATAGCAAACGTGCATTTTTTTTATAATATAGGAGTAGCGGACCTGATGCCTGATGGTAAATGGCTATTGTTGCCCATGGACGTCTTTAATCAACCCCAGATAGGATTATATTTTTCTACCTGAGGTCCGCCCCAAATACGCCGCTACCCTTGAGGACTAAGCTGGAACGCCTGGGAAAAGTCTGTCTCCCTTACCATACCCTTCAAACCGGAACACAGCAGCGCCTAACACTGCTGTTATTAGATAGAAATAGGTGTGGCGGTGGTGCCGCCGGAGTCGAACCACAAAGGGTTCTACCACCTTCAACCTTCAATTTGTAATCAACCCAATTAAGAGTCCTACCTCACATCAACTAAACATGCGTTGCTATTCCTGAGTACTACCACACCCTTCAAACCGGAATACAGCAGCGCTTAACACTGTTACTTGGTAGAAATAGCTGAGGCGGTGGTAGATTTAGTATTTTGATTCTACGTGGTATGCAACTAGTATTCGTATATTTATTGCCGTCAGTCTTAACGTAGGCAGTTTAATGAATTAATAGCTATAGCCATAGATTAGTAAAGATTACTCACTCCTAACAAGAAAATGTTACCATTATGACAATGTCAATGTCATTTATTTTCGTGTTTGAAAAATATTTAAAAAAATCAGTTTTTAGATCATTTACGAATGAAACGATATTTCTCCGCACTTTTCCTTCGATTTCGTGTCTTAACTGCGCATGTCGGCATTGTTCCGCGTAAATTACACCATGACAGCCATTAAACCGCTGACAGAATAGTCAGCCGTTTAAGTCATTTATTGGCTTCTTTCAATTACAAGGCGGTGAGATATCTATACTTATCTATGGCTATAATAATATTTATGTAAAATGTTTCAAAATTAAAATTATTTAAGTACATCTGAGTTTAACAGAGCAGTATGCTATATACTGTAATTTCATGAAATTAAGACTTCAAATTTGAAATCAGATTCTTCAAAGAATATCCCGAACAAACAAAGAAACATTCTTATATATTAGTAGGGATATAAGGATTTGTAAGTAATCTTTCTTGGTAGAAGCAAATCTAAATCTAAAATGAAAAGCCTGCCTACACATAGATTTTAATAGAATACAGTTATGCCCAGAACTAGCATATGAATGCTCGAGATGTCGAAGGCCTACCATTTCTTTTTCTTTACGAGGGGGAAACATTCAAAAGGTACCCGACGACGTGAGAGTGACGCCGGGTTATGTGGAATTTTTACCGCACTAAAACCCCCCGGTGGCCGTCCTCAACGCTTGTTGGAGAACTCGGGGATCTCCGACGGACCACAACCATAGTCTTCCAAGCGCGATAGCCCTATCCGGCTCTGATCTGGGGGAGCTGTTTTCGCTCCTCCCGCACCATTTGGTGTTCACGACGGGATGCGACCATACATACCGCCGTCCTTCCCGGGATCGCTTATTGGACGCTTCGAGCTCACTCTTGCCGCCCGCAATCCCAGAAGCCCCCTTTTAGTCGCCTTTTACGACAGGCAGGGGTTACCGTAGCCCTATCAAAGTCCCAGAACCACAAGGCCTACCAACCCACGTATCACCTACCCGTGACAGCTGAAACTACTTCATAAGTTCCAACTTTTGAATAATCGTAATTACTGTTTTGTTCGCAATAAAATCTTAAATAAAGATCTTTTGGGAGTACCTGTAGTCGTACGTGTCTGCAATATGAATAAATTCTCATGACGACATTATTATGATTTTACCGAAAAGTTATGATGCCTCTCACGTTTAACATGATTTTGTTTCAGTGTATTTCAGAATATGTAGCTTTATTTTTCCTCATATTTAAAAATGGCTGGGCTGGTTATTTCTCTGTTAAAATAAATTACAATTGACGTTTAAATTGTGTACCCATTTAAAAATTGCTTTTGATTTGTTCAATAATTTCATGCATGGTCGTGTGTGAATCCAATATAGTCAGGTTCAAAATCTGCGTACAACTTTCAGGTGCTATAAGTGCGCTTTCGACTCATAGCCTTAAAGCTTAAGGCTTAAACCATCATTATGAGTCCATGAGTTCGACGTCAACCCATCCATGACTGTCATACTGCATTACGGAGGGTAATGTTTTTCGTATGTATGTATGAATTCATCATTATCATCATCAATCCATTACTGTCCCACTGCTGGGCACGGGTCTCCTCTCAAAAGAGAAGGATTAGGCCATAGTCCACTGCGCTGGCCAAGTGCGTATTGGTAGACTTCACATACCTTTGAGATTTTTTTTATATATGCAGGTTTCCTCACGATGTTTTCCTTCACCGTTTAGCAAGTGATAATTATTTTCTATTTGAAAAATCAGAGGTGAGTGCCTGGGATTAGAACCTCGGAACCGTCTATCGAGAGGCCGAGTTTCTTAATCACTAGGCTATCACTGCTAATATGTATGAATTAGGTATGTCTAATTCTTTGGTAGGCCCTACAGCCTAAAGGGCTTGACAAATTTTAACATAGGTACCTATGCGATGTCGTTAAATTCGTATTAATTAACCACAGGCATTTTTAAATAGTCGGGTTTTTATTAAATCATAATTACTGCTACTTTTAATTATATGTCATGACGCCCTAAACATTCTGAAATAACGTGTGACGTGTTAATCTACTATCTAAGAACACACCTCCCATTTTGCCATATGGCTAGTATTTTGAAAATGATACTTAAATTGTACCTATGGTAATATATTTGTAACATAATCTGGTAGGCAGATTTTTGCAACGAACACGTATCAGTTCACTATTATCTATTCATGTGACATTAAATCATAGTACCTACTTATTACTTACGGATTGTAAAAAAACAGACAGCGTTATCAATAGGAACCGACAAATAAAATTATGAAATATCTCTGGTAAATGGTATCACTGGTAATTATGTTTCTCCTTAAATATATCGAATATGATAAATTTTAAATCATCAGCAAAATACTGAAAAGTTACGTTATCGTGAGGGCAAAATGAAACATATAGAATTAACTTTGTTTTTAAGTTACATATATGTGGGCGCGCCGGTAGATAGATCTACAATGGTATTTCGATTCAACTAATTCAACCAATATTTATAAAAATATAGTTAAAATAATTAAATGAATAAGAGTTAATGCCACCGTAGTAATCCACTTTGAGCGTTCAGTTTAATTCAAAATTTTGAAAAATTATCAGAATCCGATGACAATATACGATTTTAATAATTTTGTACCATTTTTTACCATGATACGAGTAGCCAATTTAATACGGAGCGGTAGTTCGAAATTAATATCATGTGATTTTGAAAACGGAATATTTATATATGAAATGAACCATTCTCCCATATATAATTTGCGATTGAACATCTGTACAACTGGTTTATCAATGAATGTTAGTTATCTAGTATACACAGGAACCGAACACTCGGAAAACGTTGCTAACGATTAAACAATGCGTGATATTTTTGACATAAATTAGCAAAAAATTTCGGACAGAAAGCAACGGATCTATGTCCAACCTGAGGAATATAATCTTATTTGTGAATATATGCACATCAGGGAAGCACCCAGCAAAGCCGTTTTCAAAAAACTTGTCCCAGAGCATCTGAGCATCTCATCTGACAAATAAAGCTTCTTTTTTTCTCTTTTCACTTATATGTATATTTATTTATTATATTTTAAACATATTTATGTATGTATGTTTGTATGTATAATATACAGGGTGAATTTTTAAAACGGGCCTTCAGGGCCAAATCCGAAACTATAAGGATTAGCGAAAAATGCTGTAAGGAGTTACGAGGCCGATTTTGATAAAAACTAAAACTGCATCATTAGTTTTCTAAAATATCTTTTTCCTTAGCCGGGAATCGAACGAGTTCATTTTGAAAAAAAAGACACCGGAAATATAGTTTCGGATTTGGCCCTGAAGGCCCGTTTTAAAAATTCACCCTGTATATTTATCCTTAATGTACTATATTGTTTATTTATTTAACACCTGCCGCAAATTTTCTCCATTCACCAAGTGTTGACTGGTAGAGAATGCCATCAGGCATTAAGTCTGCCCTGTTGTAATATAACTTTGTGTTACTGTTACAATAAATAAATAAACATATGCAGATGGATATGTGCGACAGTAGCCACTAACCATCAGGTGGACTGCATGCTTCTCTGCTACATTAATATTATTAAATAAAATAAATCTTTACTAACAAAAATCATGCTCTTAAAACCAACGGTTAAACTATGCGCCAAGCTATTTGTCAGTCACTAGAGTTTTATACAGTATTTTTTATGATTTTTTCCCTAGAAGTGGAGTTTATTTTTATGTAAACAATGTTTAGAAGACCGTCGTAAGTTCTGTATAATGGTCATTAGCTGCAGCGTGCTACTCTGATAAACCGGATTAAAGCTAATTAATTACGGTAATATAATGTTTTCTATATAAATCTTATCTTTGAGATTACACTTTATAATCGTAGAAGTACTCATGTTCTTCCCTGTCTCCGTGTAAAGATAACTATTATTATTTTATGATCTATCTTTATCTCAAGATTGTCACTTATAGATTGTTTTTTATAATATAGGAGTAGCAGACGAGCATGCAGTTCACCTGATGGTTAGTGGCTACTACCGCCCAAGGACATTTGTAATCAATCCCAGATAGGATTAGGTTGTTTCTACCCGAAGTCAGCCAAAGGTGCTACGCTACCACGGAGAACTAGGCTGAAACGCCTCTAAAAAGTATTTCTCCCGTCAAACAAGAACACAACAGAGTTTAACAATGGTCTTACGAGGAGGAAGTCGGTGTAGAAATGATGTCACCGGAGACGAACACCAAAGGGTACCCACCACCTTCAAAATCAGCCACTGTTAGACTGATCACCATGAAATTTACAGATCTAAGTGTTTCTATATTATAAATTTTGTTGTAACTTGTCCTTAAATGGCCCTACATTTCTCTATCATACCGACCAACTACGATCTACGTTTCGCAGTTCCGGGTTCTATCCCCGGATATGTAAGCTCTGAATGCATTTAGATTCTGTTCTTGGCCTTAATATCTATATATTTGTATGTGTCAATTTCTTAGAGAAACTCAGTGTGCATCTATGAGTGTAGAAAGGTAGACATTTCTGTAACAAACTACTGTTCTAAATAAATATTTTCAGTAAGTAAATGTAGGTTGAAAGATGATATCTCTGACTCGTTACCCTGAAACATCCACTATGTTTCTGTCATTCAGAAGGCAGCTATATTTACTTTTGTATGATAAATTACACTTAATGTTGTCATTATACATTAGCAACCGACTATAAGAAACTACTCGTATTTGCTATTTTCCATGTAAGGTCAATGCGTTTTTATACCTAACGAACTTTTGCCAGCGGCTTCGCTCGCTTTACGAAGTAATATTTTCATTCTATTTTATCCCCTTGGGGGTAGAATTGATCAAAATCCTTTCTTAGCGGATGCCTACGTCATAACATCTACCTGCATGCCAAATTTCAGCCCGATCCGTCCAGTGGTTTGGGTTGTGCGTTGATAGATCACTATGTCACTCAGTCACCTTTGAGTTATATATATTTAGATTAGGTACTTCTTTTATTATCAGCATATTTTGCCCTCGTTACTATTCCACTATTGGGAACTTTTATTTCAGATTGAAAAGGATTTAGTGCTTAGTCTATCAATTTAAAGGTAATAAAATACTTTTTAATAATATAGGTTGTTAGGAAGAAATAGGTGTAGACTTCTCAGTTATACTATGGGAGTATCAACTTTATATAAAATTCTCGATGTTCAACCTTAAAAACTTAACATGGTGCCATATTCATAAAATTACCGCCGTAAAGTGGTTATAGTTTTAACTTACATTATACTTTCTAATTTGAATTAAGAATAAATTCCAACAACCATGATTTAGTCCCTCTTCCATGAAATTTATTCAGTTAAGTAAGAACGCCCCGTAGTTAAGTCAGCCTTACCGCATAATAAATGTAATAAAATCAAAGTTTTCTCCGCTTTAGAAGAATTTTATAACAAAGGAGTAGTTTTTTAAACAACTCCGGTATGAAAAAGCAGTAATTTGTCGCACTAAGCGCAGATTGTTAGAAAATCTTAGATAGCGCTCTTGAAGTTACTAAAGTAGAAGTTGAAGTAAAAGAAACCCTGGATCTTAGATTTTCATTCTAGATCTGGGTGTTTATGCACTTTTCTTTGTATGTTGGTCTACCGTAAAATAAAATACGGTGATTTTTAAAGTGGTTTATTAGTCTTCTTTTCACATAAAGAAATAAGTAAATAGCCGAGAAAGACTACTAAATATATCAATAGTATAATTTAAAAATGGGAGCTAAAATGAAATCTCTAGCAACATGATATTTTAGAGCTCATTAGCATCTTGGTATGATAACTTTGCCACTCGGGCAATGAAAAAACGTTTTTAGTAGAAAAAAATGATCTTATATATTTATTTGTGGAATATCGATAAGTGACTGGTTCTGTATTTGACGTCTAACGTATATATGTATCTAATGAATTAAATTAAAATAACCAACCATCCAAATTGGATGATTAGTTAGTTTAATTAGATATATTTCTCGAATAAAGTCTCAAGTCTTTTTGTTACTTTAATTCTAATCTATTTTTTTTCAACAATCCGTGGCAATGTTTGTAGCTGGTAATAAATCACTCAAAGTCTGAACTAAAGCTCTGCAACTGGAAAGGAAAAACAAAACAGATTCAACGTCGAAAACTATGGCAGAAGTCGATGCTTTTTTTTTGCTTTGATTGATCTATTTTTTACGTTGATACTAACTAAAAAATGTCGTGAAAAGAAATGTCGCTCGCTTAGTGCAGCTATTTATAACATTACGATACACAGACTGAGAAAAAGGATCAATACTTTTTTTATGATATGGGAGTAGCAGACGAGCATGCACTCCACCCGATGGTAAGTAGGTAGCTATCTATAATCAACCCCAGATAAAATTAGATATTCCTACCTGGAGTCACAGGTGTGCCGCTGCCCCTGAGGACTAAGCTGGAACGCTTCGGAAAAGTATGACGCCCTTATCACACCCTTCAAACACAGCAGCGCACAACATTGCTGTTATTATTATTATTGTTATGGCAAAAATAGGTGTGGCGGTGGTGCCGCTGCAGTCTAACCACAAAGCGTTCTACCACCTTCATATAAGTACCAATATATATAAGTAAGTATCAACATACTTATATAAGTAGCCACCGAGTTTCATAGCGTGATGTTATATAGCCCTCCTCAATAAATGGACTAATCAACACAAAATAATTTTTCAATTCGAATTAATAGTTTCTGAGATTAGAGCGTTCAAACAAACATACTATTCAGCTTTATATTATTGCACGTTTGCACGCTTGCCAAATTGCCACAAATTTAAGCTTGTGGATAGAGCGTTTGTCTTGCTTGCTATTTGTATGTTTCCAAGTGCTTGTAGCGTAGCTTTTGATCAAGGCAAACATTTGTAGAGATTTGGAGTTTGCGGCAAACGCCAAACATACCTATGCATGTGGTAATAGACACATAATTATATAACATACCGACAATTGAATATAAAGAAAATATCTTTGCTTTAGGTTCGAAAATGTTTTTAAACTCTGAAGCTTTAAGAAACATAAACGGTTTAGACCCACGTCTACTAGGATATTACTTCTGACATTAATCAAAATGTAGGCACAAAGTGAACTTGTGTGATGTGAGATTATGTAACCCAGTAATTCTGAATGCAATGCTTAGCGGGTCACGTTTTGAAACAGGGCGAAGCAAACGTGTTGGCAAACAACACGGTAATATATTCTAGCTTTGATATCTAAAGTTAACTAATTACTGTTATTGATAATCAAACTAATGTGTAAGATAGTTTATCTTGATTCTTGTAGATTTGCAACCGCTTGTAGCATAGCTTTTGATCAAGCTAAAATTTGTAGAAATTTGAAATAGGTGGCAAAGCCAAAACGTGCAGAAGCGGCATATTTAATGTTTTGTCTACCAACAAGCTTTTAGCCCGCGGCTTCGCTCGCGTTACGAAGTAATATTTTCATCCCCTATGTTATCCCCTTGGGGGTAGAGTTGATCAAAATCCTTTCTTAGCGGATGCCTACGTCATAATATCTACCTGCATGCCAAATTTCAGACCGATCCGTCCAGTGGTTTGGGCTGTGCGTTGATAGATGACTATGTCACTCAGTCACCTTTGAGTTATATTTAGAAGTTCGGCATTCGCACTTGTGCTAAGTGCGTGACTAGCAGAGGGCAGAAGTAGGTCAGTGACTCATAAATCTCGTCTTAAGCCCCATTCAAATTTACATGTAATGTGGTACATGTAAAGCGTAGTAAGATGATTTTATCTGACACAACAGACAAAATACTGTTACCACGCTTTTATTAGCTTGACTTGTATGTACGTAAGTAAAGCAAACTTTGAACTCGATTTTTATTCACTTTGAACAGTCAGCTTTCTTTTTTTTATAATATAAGAATAACAGACGAGCACGCAGTCCACCTGATGGTAATTGGCTACTGCCACCCATGGACATCTATTACAGATGTCCATGGGTGGCAACCCCAGATAGGATTAGATATTCCTACCTGAGGCCGGCCACAGATGCGCCGCTACCGCTGAGGACTAAGCTGGATCGCCTCGGAAAAGTCTGTCTCCCTTCCCACACCCTTCAAACCGGAACACAGCAGCGCCTAACACTGCTGTTATTAGGTAGAAATAGGTGTGGCAGTGGTGCCGCCGGAGTCGAACCACAGAGGGTTCTACCACTTTCTAAATTTTAATTCAAAATTTTAAACAATTGTCACAAACCGATGACAATGCAAGATTTTAACAATTTGGTCCCATTGTCTTTATCAGGATTAACGATTTTCGAAGCGGTTTTCGAGCGCCGCAGAGAAAGTTCTTAGCAAAGTAACTAGATTATAATAATTACCTTTTTCGTTTGATTGAGTGATAATAATAGCGTGAATCCGCCTTCTCGCGTCGTATCCATCATTACTGAGGGTCGTGATCCCCCCGTGATGGAGTCATTTTTCTGTGGATGATGTCACGCCATTTACACCTATCCTTTACTACGTGAAGAGCCTCGTGCAGGTTCGTGTCGAGTGTCACACGGATTTGGTCCGCCCATCTTATCGGACTACGGCCTCTCGAACGCTTACCATCCACCTTGCCAATAGCGTGTATAATGTATATTTATTTTGCCAAACCTAGCTGTTGTCTGACACGTAGTTACAATGTCTGTAGAAATAAATGCAGTATTATACTTAAGTCTAGTGCCGTCAAATTCAGTACTTTAAATGTTTAAAATTCAGCTCGTGACTCTGGCACACCTCAGGCAGATATATTTTGTTTACATTTGCTACAAAATAATGTATAAAACGTGGTAATTATACCAAATTTCCACAGGAGAAAGGATCTCAAATCGTCGCGTACGTTTATAATTTCTATTACTTTAGCCTATAATTTCCATAGATTACGGTACGTAGGTACTTGTAATTGGCGCAGATATCTTAAAATTGAACGGAATATACTTAACTTAATATAAATTTTGCTTAGTTTTCAAAATACAACCACTTTTGTAAAATTGCACTATAGTGCTTTGTTAAAAAAATTGACACTCCCAAATAGTCGCTAAACAACTTATGACGTCACGTAAACCACTTCTTAATCGCTAAAATTACCTTCCGATAGTATGAAAAAGCAGTGATAGCCCAGTGGTTTAGAAACTCGACCTCTCGAACGAGGGGTCCGAGGTTCATATCCTAGGCACGCACCTCTGAATTTTCAAAGTTACGAGTATGTGCGTATTAGAAATTAATTATCACTTACTTAAAACGGTGTAGAAAAACATCGTGAGGAAACCGGCATACCTGAGAGTTTTGTATAAAAAAAATCTCAAAGGTATGACGAGTACGCAATAACAGCCAGTCTAAAGGAAATAAGTATTATAAAATTTTCCGACTGCGCTTCGAAGAACTAGAGATAAGCCTACCGCTGACTACGCCCACTTGAGTAATATTACTAATATTTTACCGAGAATCTGTGGTAAGGTGCGATGATGAATCACCGTAATCCGTGCGGGTTTAAGCATGTCTTGTTAGAGAAGCGGTTAACATCCAGATAACTGGGTTACTGGTACCGTACCGATAGTATACCGAGATAATGGGACCGTTTTTATCAATCAAGGTGGTAGAACCCTTTGTGGTTCGACTCCGGCGGCACCACCGCCACACCTATTTCTACCTAACAACAACAGTGTTAAGCGCTGTTGTGTTCTGGTTTGAAGGGTGTGGTAAGGGAGACATACTTTATCGTGGCGTTCCAGCTTAGTCCTCAGGAGTAGCGGCGCATCTGTGGCAGACCTCAGGTGGGAATATCTATCCTATTTGGGGTTGATTACAGATGTCCACTTACTATGAGGTGGACTGTATGCTCGTCTGCTACTCCTAGATTATAAAAAAAAAACATTGAACATTTTAGACGAACCGTAGTAATCAATAACTCATAACATGTAAATGACGTAATTATAGTTTAAAAACTAAAAACCACGCAAAAATCGCACAAGGAAAGTTATTAATCTTGACGATTGTGATGAGGAGATTGGGACAAAATTATTAAAATCGTGTATTGTCATCGGTTTTTGATAAGTCTTCAAACTTTTGAATTAATCGGACTGTTCAAAATGGGTAAAAATCGAGTTCAAAGAATCCGTTACATAGATACATACAGGTCAAGCTAATAAAAGCGTGGTAAAACATATTTGTCTGTGGTAGATACTCCTGTAATAGACAGATTGTAATCGAATTCAAGCGATACTTTTTTACGATGTATTTCGATAAGTAAGTTAAATAAAAAGTTATTAGCCGTTTCAGTCTGTAAAAGCTTTCAATCCCACTCCTATAAAGTGGCCTTTTTCGTGTTAGTATTTTTGCATTTTCAGTGGCGGTACTTTATTTGCTTTAATACACGTATAAAATATCATGTATACGGCACTTGTAACAAAAAACTAATAGTTAAAATACGAGTATTTATGTGTGTCTGTCTGTTTGTTCCAACTGACGGAACTTTCACTGGCAGTCCGCTGGTATTAAGAGAAATAACAAAGGCTACTTTTATTTGTCAAAAAATAGGGTTCCTCACAAAAAAATTGAAACCCACCAAATTTTACCTACACTGTTAAAACGCGGGGCACCGTTCGTCCTCAATGTTATAAAGATTAGCCGTCAGTCTATACTCACAGCCTAAATCTAGAATATCATACGCAAAATATATGGCAGCTTTAAGGTGTAACCTATATTTTGAACACGATTTCGCTCACGAGGACTTAGAGGTAAGTAATTTATAGTTTCTAACTCGGTGAAGACGCAAAACTCTATTAGAAGTTCGCTCTAATACGAAACAGTTTTAGTGTAAGATGTTCTACATAATAATAGGCTAATGTAATGTTTATTGGGCTAATGTAATTTTTTACGCTTTTTTTAAATAGAAGCAAATGAGCACGAAGTTTAATAGGTAACTGTCAATTGCGGCACATGGATATCTATTATCAACCCCAGATAGGACAAGAGTCTACCTGAGGTCAGACACAGTTACGTTGCTACCTCTATCGATGTCTCCTTATCACACCCTTCAAATCAGAACACAGCACCGCTTAACAATGCTGTTATGTAGCTGAACTAGATGTCTACGGAGTCAGTCCAGAAGAGTTCTACCACCTTTTAATTTCTTTGCATTATATTGTTTCCATTAATTGAGCAGTTAATTGAACAGATTTTCGCTTAAACGATTGCCTTGGCATCTAAATCTTCAAAAAACTTTTAAACATAAAAAATACTAGTCACTATTATCAATAAAATGAAGAATTTAATTAAAATCCGTGCCACAACTACAACCCTTTTAAATTTTCATCATAAAATATAACGACTTTAATTTGTCCAAAAACATTTGGCTGAAAAGAAAGTAATTAAGTTTCAAATAAAGATTGTTATCCGTAAAAATAACATAGGTAATTGAAAAATATTTACTATTTTTTAAAATAAGCCTTAAAATACAATCTTGCTCCTTACGAAATATATCTTTTAAAATTTTAAAATTCAAAATTTATAACATTAATTGCGAAAAATCTTAGTGTAAAAATGTGGATATTTTCTTTGTAAAAATAATGATAGCCATTCGTCCCCTGTTGTAAAACGCGCAATTAAGCAAACATATAAGTTTAAAACTTGCGTCGTGTGCTTTTCATATTACAGCCGACGCAAAAATATATGCAAATTAGATTAACAAAAATACGTTTAAAATATGTTAGCGTCGTTTATCTTCACATATTACCGTCGACACAAAAATAGGTTAAAATACGCAATCTATATAACTAAGATCTATTAAAATATTACTTCCCAAAAGAAATAGGTTATCTATAAGACTAGAATATTTTTTTAAGTCAGCGCTTGAAAACTACTGTTAATTTCTCAAAATATTGTTGTAAAAAAATGGAAGATCCGTTCTATTCATATTTATTTACTTTGTGATAAAGTATAAGTGTATAAAGTCAATTGTATTTCTCGTTAAATAAATATTTATGTTACAAAAGAGACCTTTTTTAAATATGGTGGCTACTACCGCCCATAGATATCTGTAATCAACCCCAGATAGGATTAGATATTCCTACCTAAGATTAGCCATAGATGCGCCAGTATCCCTGGAGACTAAGCAGGAACGTCTCGGAAAGTTTGTCTCCCTTACCACGCCCATCAAACCAGAACCAAAACACAGCAGTGGTTAACACTGCCGTTATTAGGCAAAAATAGGTGTGGTGATAGTGCCATAAGAGTTGAACCACAAAGGTTTCTACTACCTTCAGACCACTGAAGGCTTCTACCAACTTGTGTTTATTTTTATTTACGTATACAAACATTGGGGTTGGACGTAAATTGTTTTTAATTTGTGAAACTAATGCCTCGTAACATTAAACTAGGGTACAGTTTGGACGAAACGAACAACTATAAACGTATGTAGCGTGTGTGTTTTATTTATATATGGAAACGAATTTATTTGTATAAAGATTTTGATTCAGTCCATTTTGGCTTCCGCAATGTATGAGACTCCCTATAATATAAGCGTTAAGCTTTACCAATTCATTCAGCAAATACGATATTATTACTGCATAACAACTGCTTATTATTTCTTAAAAATCTTTGAACATCGTTTCTTTCTGATGTTGCTAGAAAACCAATGTCTACTTTAGTGAGGAAATCTACCTTGCAAATTTCCTACAAATTAATAGTATAAGAAAAAATATCGTAACTGACAATTTGTAAGGGCCTCTGCTAGCCTAAACAAAATAAATATATTCATTTCATTTCAATTTAAAAACATCAATATCATTATCATGACATCATATAAAATAAGTTGAAGTTTGACTTGCACAAAAAGCCACCCAAGGGAATTGTCCACAAAAGTGTGACATCACGATGTCACTCGCGACTTTTGTTTTCCATTCGTGGAACTAATGCCACGTAAAATTGGATCCGGAAATAGCCCGGCCATTGAATCCAGCCGCGGCTCTATAATGCAACCGCCCTTGCGCCGGGTTAATGTGAGGCTGTGTTTAACGCTCTCTGGTGGAATTATAAGTAATGTTAATTAACTTACATTTAAAATACAGTGTTCGAAAAATAAGTCAATAATAGTATACGTATAACAAGTGTACCTAAAAACCTTTCATATTGAAACTGCTTAAAAATAAGTATTTAAATACTATAAAGTACACAAAAAAATAAATTAGTAAGAAGAAATCTCCGCCTTTTCTGAAAATATTCTACGATACCGAGATAAAATCATTAAAAAATGACCTGCTAAATGCGTAGCTATCAGGCACATAACTCTGACATCGACCACATAAGTGTGACATCGGCTGCATAAGTTAAACATCGGCTGCAATAGTGTAACATCGCGATGTCACCCACGAGTCTTTGTTTTCTATTCGTGGAGCTAATGTCACGTAAAATTGGATCCGGAAATAGCCCGGCCATTTAATCCAGGCGCGGTTCTATAATGCAACCGCCTTTACGCCAGGCTAATGTGAGGCTGTGTTTAACGCGGGTGGGTTGTTAATTAAATATGTTAAACGTGGTGAAAACTTGTTAATTTTATAGGTAGGTATGTACTTTACATCACTGTAATTGAATTAATTAGATCGTAGATAAATCTCTATTTCTATGTATATAATCTTATACATAGAAATAGAGATTTTCACTCTTCAAACCCTTCAAACCGGAACAAATCAGATTTATAGGAAAAAAACGATGTTTCCCTTGCTGAATGCTAGAAGGTCCTATCAATATGCTATCCATCATACTTTAAGCGAGTATGCATCATCATCATCAACCCATTATTGTCCCACTGGTGGGCACGGGTCTCTTCTCAAAATGAGAAGAATGAGGAGCAAGTATGTCGATGAGAAATGAGTATTGCTGTCCAAGGAGCGAAATTTACCCAAAGTCAGTACAAAGTTTTATCAAAGTTACAGATTATAATTTTATTTTATACATTGCGAGTATATATTTATTTTATTCTAATGCATTGACCCCCGAGGACTAAATGGAATACTTCATGTTAGTGCTTTATGTACGCCCTTCAATGTAGTACACAATAGCGTTTTACACTACTGTTATAAGTTAAAAATAATAGAGGCAATGGTACATAGGAGTCGAACCACAAAGCTCTACTATCCCGAGTGTGTTAGTGGCAAAACCTGTTATAGATATGGAATTAGTCCAGAGGCCCATATTCAGCAGAGACTAAGGAGTACTAATAATAAGCTTCAGGTGGCTTGCTCGTTTGGCAGGTGAGTCTTTACAGTCGTTATCAACCCATTACTGTCCCACTGCTGGGCACGGGTCTCCTCTCATAATGAGAAGGATTAGGCCATAGTCCACCGCGCTGGCCAAGTGCGTATTGGTAGACTTCACACATTTTTTTTAGATTTCTTTGGTATGCAGATTACCTCACAATATTTTCCTTTACCGTTTAATAATTAATTTACAATACGCATAACGTTGAAAAATTAGAGGTGCGTGCCTTGGATTTGAACCTGGGACCCTTTGATCAAGAAGCCGAGTTTCTTAACCTATCTTAAGCTATCACTGGATGTCTTTACAGTGAGAAAGTGATATTCCCATTAAAAATGTATTAGCGCCGGAAAAATCTATAGACCGACAAATTTTAAACAAAATTGAAGCAAACAATTCGAGAATCCCTTGTAATTTTATCGAGACGAATTTTTAGAAGACTATTTTTTCTGAAACTAACTAGATTTTTTCTGAGACTGACAAGATTATGAAAGTTATTATCCAGGCATGTTTTGTTGGAGAAATTGTGAAATCGCTGTATTTAACGAACACAGATTTTCTTTAGTACACCTAATTAGGAAAAGATAAATATGTTAGCTAGTTATAGTCTACTGATTAAACTCGACCTCTCAATTGGGGATCCGAGGTACGAATTCGAGAACGCACCGAAACTTTACATTTTTTTTTAATAGGTAATAAATATATTCAATTAATGAACTAAATAATATTTACAATTATAAATACACTTACAGAAAATTAAAAATAATAAATCACAGAAAACTTCGTAACGAAATCTGCATATCCAAGACACGTTAAAATTCTTAAACGTATAAATGTTCTGAAATTTAGAAAGCGCGGTATACTACGATCTAAGCCCTTCTCATTTTGAGATGAGACATATACCCAGGTGGTTAGACGACTTATATTATTTTTCTAATTACATTGTACTTACGCAAATTTGTAACAAAAATGAAAATTTCCATCTGTTAACTCTGCAATCATCTGTAATCTCTAATCACTAATCCTGTCTGCAATTTTGTAATATGCTGTAAACCTTATCAGTATAGGTACCTACAGTATGTTCTCGTCAGATTGGGTAATGTTACATTACATTACATACATACATTCAAAACTTATAGAATATGTACCATAATGACATAGTTTTAAAGACGAAATAAGATATTAATTTTATATTTTTTTCTAAATACGTAAATATTAACTTTATATTTATGTAGTAAAATATTGAAATAAGTTATAAAAGGTATTTAAAATTATATGAAAATATATTTTATGCAATAAAATATATATTAATACAACAATAAATTACTTACGGCGTAAACTTCCAACAAAATAAAACTGGAAACAGTTCACGAAACTTCACAAATTCGTTCGATTCAAATTTAGAATGTCACAAATGCGAATTACATAGCCGCAAATAAATCTATATATATTTCGTCGGCATTCGATATTCGAACTTTACTATACTTTTGAAACGTAATGTTTTCCCGCGCGCTTCTTATTGACTGATAACCGGAGCCGTGTGGCGAGGGCAGACGCTAGAAATGGACTGATCGCGGCTGGCTTGTTGCTTACATGCCCGCGATACTGTGATATCATAGATAGGAATGACATAGAGCATAGAGTTGTATAGAGTTTATAATCATAAACAAATAAACGTTTACAGGTTTCGGTTCTGTCTAGATTGTCGCGTAAAAAGCGAAAATAAAGCAAATTAATTTCTAATAAATATTATAGCTGTAAAAAAGTAAATCTGTTGATAAGTGATATTTTAATTTGATATTTGTAAAAAATAAAGTTGTAAAATGTAAAATGTAAAAGTTGTAAAAATTAAGTATAAATCCTTAATTTTAATTATATTTTTTGTATTGTAAATATTATTTATTTTATAACAAATATTTCTAGATAAACCTTTGGTTTTAGTTCCGTACCATCTATTTTATTTTATTTTTATTTGACGAAAAATGTCATAAAAATATCGATTTATTTTATGGGAACGAAGCCTTTTACTCTGTAAAAATTTAAAGTGTCTATTTATTAGTTTCAAGACATATTTAAAGCTCTGTGACAGACAGACAAACGGCCAGACAGTGGAGGCCTAGTAGTTAGTACTAGGGTGCCGTTTTTACCCTCTGGGCACTGAGCCCAAAGATCATAAAAAATAAACATATTTTAGCATTTGCAGGCATTATTTTTTAATCGGCAATAAAATCGGTCCGAATCTTAAAAGGTTGAGCGATAAACCCTTCGGCAATTCAAACAAAAGTTTTCGAATAAAGATCCAAAGTTGTGTGGCAGCTGGCCTGCCCGGCCAAACAATTGTTTGAGTTGGATGGCATTAAGTTTGCAAGTCAAACAGAATTTAATTTTATCTGTATTGACTGCGGTTAAATGTTTGCGATTTGTTTTACCCTATTTGGGGATATAACAGAACAGTTGGATTTGGAACCGTCCAAAGATAAGAACTTTAGGCGGACTGCATGTTTGCTTAATAGTTATTCAAATGGAAGTGAGCGTGGGTCTTTTACATTCCGGCACCACCGTCACACCTATTTCTGCCTAATAACAGCAATGTTAAGCGCTGCTGTATTATGGTTTGACGGGTGCGGTAAGGGTACATACTTTTTCGAGGTGGTCCAGCTTAGTCCTTAGGAGAAGCAGCACATGTGTGACCAACCTAAGGTAGGAACACCTAATCCTATCTGGGGTTTATCGCAGATATACATAGGCGGCAGTATCCACTCACCATTAGGTGGACTACACGATCATCTGCTACTCCTACGTTATAAAAAAAATCTTAATATATTGTTTTCTAAGTCATTAACGATACGAACGGAAGACAATCATGAAATAATTGCAAAACTCGTTATTAATTCGAACTTTTCAAATAAAGATCAGAGTTGTATGACACGCGGCACAACCTTTTCCAAACATTTGTTTGAATTTGACGGAAAGGGACTTCTTAACTCGAGCCCAAAGTTTCTTAAGGGCCAATATTAAAAGGTTAATGAAATTTTTTCCGTTACTTATAAACTGTTCCGGGAAATAATTAAGGGAAGTTCTTTGACATTTTATTATCCCTCAAAAGAATTGTTGGTATCGATTCAATCAGTTTGTTTATGATACACATACAGCTGGCTGTATAGTAAACAAATTCGGTACTAGTAGATACACATATAATAATCCAATAGTACCTATGTTTTATTGACTGAGTATTGAAATTATTTCCCTTAGGAATATTGGGACTACTAAAATTAGTTTTAATGAACCGTCATATGAAAATTATAGATTTAATGATCATAACGATCACTGGAAGGTCGACTGTCATGTGACTCGGCGAGAGCTAATAGTGCAATATAATTTGCAAGGTAGTAGAGTCGATATGGGTTTGATTTTAAACTAGATTAATCTTACCTAAAACCTTTCCTCCTTTTTCCCTATAAATATCATCAAAGCATTTTTTTTATTATATAGGAGTAGCAGACAAGCATGCAGTACACCTGATGGTAAGTAGAGTTGCGCAAAATGTATCACTAAAGTGAAAAGAGTGATATATATCTTTTGAACTCAGTGATATATATCACTCTTTTAGCTCAATAGCTCACTTTAGCTCAGTAGCTCTGTAAAGATACGCGACATTTTATATCAGTATATCAGAGAATCAGATCAAAATGTTTTGACAACATTTTTGATTCCTATAATTAATACAAAACTGACAAGAAATTATATATGAATTATCACAGCCAACGCTATTTGTATATCCCGGTTTCCATGTTCTTAGCAATAAAATATTTTAATTTAGTGTTTAATACGTAACCGTAACTGTTATATATCTCAATCAACGCATTTGACTCGAATCAGGCTCACTACTCACTCTCAGTCAGTCGCTCATTTGACTCATCGCTCACTCGCGAGCTAGTATAACACTGTTGAGTTGAAGAAGATCTTATATCCGGAATCGTTTGAATCTATGAACTAAACCATGTGATGCGGATATAAAGATATAATTCAAATCCGTCGGAGTTGATGAGTGATTAGCTCTTTGGTGAAGATATATATCTTTTATATCACTCACTCGCGAGCTACACAATTCTAATGGTAAGTGCCTACTGCCGCCCATGGACATCTGTAATCAACCCGATTAGATATTCCTACCTGAGGTCGGTCACATATGCACCGCTACCCCTGAGGACTAAGTTGGAACGCCTAGGAAAAGTCTGTCTCCCTTACCACACCCTTCAAACCGGAACACAGCAGCGCCTAACACTGCTGTTATTGGGTAGAAATAGGTGTGGCGGTGGTGCCACCGGAGTCGAACCACAAAGAGTTCTACCACCTTAAAATGTGCATTATGCGTCTTCGTACAAAGTTATCAAACAATTGTAGGTAACAATCTGCGATTATAAATATCAATGATTGATATAACTCTACCACATCATTAAATTGCGCATACAATGGGTAATATAATAATTGAATGACACTTATGAATGAGTTGTTGAATATTATGCACCGATGTCATTGCACCTATTGTTTGGGACCGGAAGTCGGGTTCTACAAAAGGAACTCATTACGAGCATATTATAATATGTATTTGCATATCTATTTACAAAACAACAAAGACAAAATAAATCATTTATGTGCTATGACGTCATATTTCTAAAGATAGTTTCGACAGTTTTTTTATTCATTAAGATTGTATAAATTAATTGAAGAAGATGTAACATAAAATACTAAATGTATGTATTTAATAAAATATTAAATGTATGTTTCTTTTACATACATACAGTTATGACTGTTGAACTACTTAATCGATCCGAAAATAAGTAAATCTGAAAATACTTTTTTTTTATCCAAGGAAAAGGATATTTTGCAATTAATTTTACTTTTATTTGCCTTGCAACTTACTTGTAACTTAAAGTCAATATAAACAATGTCAGGGCCAAAGGTAGTTTTATTTTAACGTAAGCGATACATTTTAAAAACCTCTTATTATGAGGTAATTCAATTATATACTACACTTTAATAATTACTGTGTTTCTTGATACTAACTGAATTATAAATTATATAAATTATAAGTATCATAGTTATATTATGTCATGGTCAAATGACAAACAATATGAGAACTAATTAGGATCGACCTTAGCACTTACAGACCTTGCTTAATGGATTTAAATAAAATATAAAATGTCACGTTGTACATTTTCGAAAATCAACCTTATGTCTTTGATTTACTGTTAATTTTCGCACGGTAGAGCTTGGTATTAAGGCCCTTCGCCCACGAGGTTATTAGCAAGCGACTTGGTTTGATACGATGTCTTACTAACTTTAAAGGTAGAACTCTCAGTGGTTCGACTCCGTCGGCACCACCGCCACACCTATTTCTGCCTAATAACAGCAGTGTTAAACGCTGCTGTGCATAGTCTGAAGTGTGGTAAGCGCGTACCCGCGTGGCGGAGCGGTTACCATACCGGTCTAACGCGCAGAGGGTCCCGAGTTCGATCCCCGGCCAGACAGATATCTAAATGATGAATTTAGATTTCTGTTTCTGGGTCTGGGTGTTTGTGGATTTGTCTATGTGTGTGTCCATGGCACCCACGACACAGGAAATCCTAGTGTGGGGCTGTAGAAAGTGTTAAAGTTTTAGAAAGTGTGCTTTCCGAGGCGTTCAAGCTTAGTCCTCAGGGGTAGCGGCGCGTCTACGGCCGACTTCAGGTAGTAATATCTAATAATATCTGTAGTTGATTACTGATGTCCATGGGCGGCATTAGCCACTTACCATCAGGTAGACTGCATGCTGGTCTGCTACTGTAATATTACAAAAAAAATCTCAGTCGCGTGGCTTTTAAATATCTCCGTGTGCGAAATGCCTAACTGGATGTGGTTGTGGCTTCAATCCACTTTAGCAAAGTCGACAGTTAATTGACAATGAGGTGTGAACTGTTCACGTTCAATCTCCATTATCTATTTTACATAGTTCTTCACTCTTTTAATTAAATTGTTAGTTGAAATAATTTTGTTAAGCAAAGACTTTAGAAAGAGAAGGTATTAGTCACTTACTCTGATTAACTATTTTACGAAGAAACGTGATTTGCTTTAGTAATTCTTGTTAACTGACCTAGTATTATTTCGACCTCTCAAGTTCGAATCCCAGACATGCTCACCTATTTTGCACGTTATTTATTACTATGTCATTAAGGAAAGTACAATGAAAAAACATATTCTCCTTGGAGATCTATAAAAAATCTAAAGGTATAATGTCTATCATATCGATTTTTGAAAGCAGGGTGGGGTTTGGCCTAAATCCTTACAATTCTAAGAGAACATAATATACATTCCCAACAGTGGAAGAATAATGGATTATGGATGATAAAACAGGTTGGTATAACTTCGTGAATTACCGTTTAAATTACTGTTTTTTATAAATTCTACTCAATCTGGTTCCTTAATATTATTTTGCAATTAATACATTTTATCCACATGGATACAAACATAGACGTATACAGAAACACCCAGACCCGGAACAGAAATAAAAACTTATCATTTATACATCTGTCTGACCGAGTATCGAATCCGGAACCCTCTGCGTATCAGATCATGACCGCTCAGTCACGCCGGTCGCAAGGACCTACTTAATAAGGATTTTTAGATAATCAACCCAGGGGTAAGAGCCAATTACAGGCGTTATAAGCGAAGTCTGTAACGGTCAACATTTCGGAGGCACGGCACCAGATGTTACGTATTATCCAAACTGAGTCCAACTGACATCATTAAGACGAACAGCCGCGGGACTTTACTGTTGCTGTTATTACGTCGTGTTAGTTGTTCTAGTTAGAAATACAAGCCATGTTTTGTATTGTCTTTTCAAAAGCTATTTTTCTTTGTTACGTAAATTTTGTTTTTAAAAGTAATAGGCATGGACTACTGTCTCTGCAGGTTTCAGGACCAGAATAGAGGTACGGTATTCCCTGCCTGTCGTAAGAGGCGACTAAAAGGGGGCTTCCGGGGTTGCGGGCGGCAAGAGTGGGAGCTCGAACCGCCCGGCCAGCGGCCCCGGGAAGGACGGCGGTATGTGTGGTCGCATACCGTCGTACGCACCAGACGGTGTGGCGAGCATCAAGCACACCTGGGCGGAGCCCGACGAGGCACAGCGCTAAGAGGACTCCGGTTACGTTCCTTTGTTCCCGGAGCCCTCTACGCGGTGCCGAGAACGGCCGACGGGGGTTTTTATTGCGGTAAGAATCCCACATAACCCTGCATCGCTCCCACAGCACCGGGTACCTTTTGAAGGTTTCCCCCTCGTGAACAAAAAAAGGCATGGACTATGGCATAGTGACTCTTATTTTAAGTCACCGTTTAGAGATTTATATTATATCGGTCCTATATATCTTACTTACTCTAAAGTGTAAACACCAAGAATGTTTTTGCTTGCAATTATTCAGATGTAATTATATTTAAGGTACCAGACAATTACAATGAACGACGTTGTTAATATGTTGTGAATACAATTTAACATTTGCTCTTTTTAGTTCATAATAATTGTATAGCTAAACATGTAACACTCTGTTTAATATCTCTTTGTTGTACAGAGTGGTATAATAATATGTTTTAGATATACAATTACTGTTGTGCTCAAAGCATCAGATGTTACCACGCTTACGACGTTATTATTGCAACTAACTGACCTCATTACACAAACTGCCGCAGAACTTTACTCTTAGTGTTGGTTACGATGTTGCTTTAGTTGTTTTAGTTACGCAAACCATATCCTATATATTAAACCAGTTCCTGTTTTATATAACCTTAGTTATGTTATAGAATTGTTGCCTTTAAGTAGACTTTGAAGTTGGTAGAACCCTTTGTGGTTCGACTCCGGCGGCACCACCGTCACACCTATTTCTACCAAATAACAGCAGTGTTAAGCGATGCTGTGTTCTGGTTTTAAGGGTGGGGTAAGGGAGACATACTTTTCCGAGGCGTTTCAGCTTAGTCCTCGGAGGTAATGGCACATCTTCGGCCGACCTCAGGTGGGAATATTTAATCCTAAGTAGACGATAGTTTAGTATATGATAAACTAGATTTTAATGTACCCTACCATTTAGTTCATACTATTATTGTTACCGACCGTGTATCTATTAATATATACGTTATTTTATTGTAACTCGGAGCCTAAAGCCAGATGTTACGTTATTATCACAACTGTAACAACTCACATCATTAACACAAGCCCGAGGACTTGTGTTATTACATTATTAAACATTATTGTTTATTTGCTACCGGATATAATATTTGTGTTTAATAAATTGATGAGATATTTAGCGCATATTTTAATATAAACATTCATCAGACTTCACCCTGGCACATTCTCGGTTTTATTATCAATTATCAATCGGTAATAACTATTGTATGACACTTTCTCCCCTTACTATAATTCCTCCACTTACTATAATATTAGTGGGATTATAATATACATACATACCTGCATGCATACATACATACATACATATATACATACATACTTACATACGTATACATAAGCTCCAAAACTATTAACTTTTTACTTTTCTTAACGTAAGATACGATGCAGTACTCGTTTCATATATGAATATAACCACTTTTTTTTAGAAAAACAAAAATTATTGTACCTTGGACGAACATCTAAGTTATGTGTATTTTAAGGCACAAAATGATGACGAATAATGACATCACTTTTTAGCAGACGGCCAAGGAAGGGTTATTACTATTACTTAACTTCCATCTTAATTCGCACTCGAAAAAATTAAGTGCAAAAGTTGAATAATGACAAAACTTGGAAGAACATTTTTCTTTCTTAACGAAAATCTTACAGACGGTAGTGTGAAAATTTAGTTCGGAACTTTAATGAGTTCAGTATGCTAATAGTATTTTAATTCGTAAGTTTTAAACGTAATAAGTACATATACAACTTAGTTTCTCAAACTTTTTGATTTTGATTTTCAACCCAAAAAGCCAAGTTAAGTAATACGTTGGCAAGCCTTTCACAATAAAATTATGAAACTGTAAAATCAAGTTCATTTACAATTAAACCTTAGAGGTAATTACATAACCATTATACAATTTAAACTACTTAATGTAAAATTAGTTTATTTTTTCATATTACACTAAATTAAAGTTCATTTCTTATAAAAACGAATATATTATATAGATATTTCTTGAATAGTGTGCGCATTTGTATTTAAAGGAGGTCTTAATAACAAACGCGACCTCTAAGGTTGAGAAACACTGTAATAATAAGACATAATTAACACAACACGGCGCTTGAAACAGTATTAGAGTTATTTAACGGCTTTCAAGTCTGAAACTGTGCCAAACAACGCCAAGTTTAATAACGATCCGTCAGAACAATGCCTTTCTTGTAACAGTTATATTTCCATATTCCTGTACATGTATAACGACACTTACAACACTTTTTAATGAACATGTGTATTATTTCAGGTAACTAAGGAGAAAGTTAAGGCAGTTAGGTCTTATATTCAGTACTTTACGAATGGGGAGGTACCATTGTTGTTTTGTTTTGTTAAAATCTTAAAGCGAAAGACGCCAAAAAATCGATTTATTGTATTTTTTTTTAAGATTTTTCATTTTTTGTATTTCATATTATTTACTATAAAAACTATAGCGGCCACCATTATACATATTACTAGCTGACCCGGCAAACGTTGTGTTGCTATATAAATAAAAATTATTAAGGGTGAAAAACCTTTATCACTTATCACACGAGAATTTTATATACATATTATATAATGTGAAAATTTCAAGTGGTTGTCTATTAAGGTTCCAAAAAAAGAGCCCTGTAACATGGCTCTATTTTTGGACAGACGGACAGACAGCGGAACCTTAGTAAAAAGGTTCTGTTTTTACCCTGTTGGGTACGGAACTCTAAAAAAGAAAAAAATAGATATTGTACATTAAATCAACCAAAGAAAAATGCGACACCAAACAGTGAAGAGGGTCAAATCTAGACCAAGGATTAATGGAATAGCGAAGGGCTCTGAATGTTCCAACCCTCAATAAAGATGTTTGCTGTCGACCGTTACAGCTGAAAGGATTTAGGGGTCAATTGATAAGGTCTATTGATTGTTGTATATCCAGAGTTCTCCTAAACACTTTTGTAATATAATAGTGTGAACGGAAATTGCGTGGAATGAACTTCCTCCTGAAGTGTTCGCTGAGCGTTATGACATGGGGCTCGTCAAGAATGGTGCAAAAAGAGCTCTCCTACAAAGCCGGCGGCGTTGGCAACTCCTCTGGTGTTGCAAATGTCCATAGGCGACGGTGACTGCTTTCCACCAGATAGCCCGTCGTCGTTAGGTATAACTTTAAAAATATATATTAATTATCACTTGCTTAAACGGTGAAGGAAAACATCGTGAGGAAACCTGCATACCTGAGAGATTTATAAAAAAAAATCTCAAAGGTATGTCAAGTATTCCAAGCGCACTTGGCCAGCGCGGTGGACTATGGCCTAATCTTTCTCATTCTGTGAGGAGACCCGTACCCAGCAGTGGGACAATAAAGGGATGATGATGACTATAAAAAGCATACATGCTACTTTGTTACTTGCATTAACTACATAACACCAATTAAGCCACAACAAACAACAGAAGTGACATCCTCACTCCGACCTCGCGTTTTATTATCAAGACGCTAATTAGATCGTAAATATCGCTATCGCGTTACATAAAAAGTCGTAAACACGTCGCTCATAGGCAATTTATTATCGTTAATCACGACAAATTGTGGTTTACCGTTTATGATCTAAGACTGTCGGGGAAACGCACTTATCTTGATTATACTGTAAGTGGCAAACTGGCATGTCTAAATAATTAGTTACTCTATAGATTTTGATAGTAATATACTTCGTCGCAGAAAATTAAAAATTTAGTCATTTAAATATTCATATAATTTATACAAGTAAATAAAAATGATGTGTTTGTTTTTTTATTATTTAACCTAACGATAAGGCAGACGGGCTACCTGATGGAAAGCAGTCACCGTCGCCTATGGACATTTGCAACACCAGAGCCTAAAAGGCTGTAAAGTTCTTTTTACACCCCTCTTGAAGAGCCCCATGTCATAGTCCTGAGGGAATACCTCAGGAGGAAGTTCATTCCACATTTTGCACGTACGCGGCAAAAATGACCGTGCAAACCGAACCGTGGAGGACCGCCACGGGTCAAGTTGGTGTGGATGGAACCTCATCCTTCGGCCAGTGGTGCGATGAAGGAAGGGTGCTATAGGCACCAGATCGAAAAGTTCCTCAGAACACACACCATTGTAAAGCCGGTAGAACATGCAGAGGGAATCTATGTCCCTCCGCAGGCTTAAGGGTTCTAACCGATCAGAGATCGCTGGGTCATTGAAGATTCGCACCGCGAATTTCTACGAACGGAGTCAAGTGGGTTAAGTTGGTATTGTGGTGCCCCTGCCCAGAGATGCGAGCAGTACTCCATGTGGGGCCTCACTTGTGCTTTCTAAAGCAAAAGGAGTTGTCCCCCAGTGAAGTACTCCTTGGCTCTGTTCAGGACTCCCAGTCTCTTTGATGCCAACTTGGCTTTATCTTCCAAATGACTCCGATACTGCACGTCACACGAGATGTCACTCCCAGGATCCCTACACTTTTACCAATGGTGAGCGGGGTACTTTAGAACTTAGGCGCTATGACGAATGGGGTTTTTAGCGGTAAACGCGCAGACTTGTGTCTTCGTGGGGTTGAACTCAACAAGGTTAAGATGACCCCATTCCGAGACCCGCTCCAGAGAGTTCTCGATTTCAGACACAAGTCGGATTCTGCTTTCTTCCACGAGTGTCCGAGAGGTGTTCGCACGGCCTGCGTACACAGCTACTCCCGTGCTATTATCTGCATAGCAATAAATCCTACCGGTTTGTAGCAGCATATCATTGATATGCAGAATATAAAGCGTGGGAGATAGTACAGACCCTTGGGGCACGCCAGCGTTGATGGGCTTCGTGTCTGAGCAGCACCCGTCAACTGTGACCTTAATATGCCGCTCAGATAGAAAGCTGGCTGTCCATATGCATAACCTCTCGGGAAGACCGTATGATCGTAACTTCGCGAGAAGGGCCCTATGCCAGACCCGGTAAAGGGCCTTAGATGTCTAGGCTTACAGCCAATGCCTCCCAGTTGCTCTAAATAGCCTGTGCCCATCTGTGAGTGAGGTACACTAGAAGATCACCAGCTGACCGGCCCTTGCGAAAACCATATTGGTGATCGCTGATCAGCTGGTGGTCCTCAAGGTACCTAAGGACCTGCGTGTTTATAACACGCTCCATAGCTTTTGAGAGCAAGGAGGCTTGTTTATATATCCGCGGGGCACAGTAGTTGTAAATTTCAACTATTTTACGTACCTATTCATTTCATTTGTTTCGTTTTTTGGTTAAAAGTCCTCTAGTGTCAACTAAAAGGTCCATTCCACCGTCCCAAATACTTGGTAATTTAATTTTATTCACCTTATCTTCGAAATTTCGGGATATATTTTCGAGACCCTGGTACAGCGAAAACTTGCGGAAAATGTCCGAAATATTACACACAATGTTCATTTTATGAAAACTATTATTATTGCCTAGAGAGTAAAGCGTTTGTCCACCGCCGCCATCACTGGACCGTCACTGAGAATGAGACGACGGCGCCGAATAAGCGGTACATACATTTAATGTAGCCTCGTGTGCAGTGCACATCCGTCATGGCATATTAAAATCGGCCCGAAATAATCTCTTTCTCGGTGACGGTCGGGTGACGGCGGCGGTGGACAAACGCCCTAAAGAACCTACCTAAAAGTACCTTCCGGCTATCTCCGTCGTGACACGCACCGGAACGTCCATTTATCTTGTACAAGGACTAAGTGGGCGAAAAGGGACGGGATATTGCCCAATAAACCCAAAAACTCAAGGATTTATAGGTATTTATCGATGGTATTTATATAATATATTTTTTTACATTTACGGTTCACTAACGGTACGGTGATAGCCTAGTGGTTAAGAAAGTCGGCCTCTTGATGAAGGGGTTCGAGGTTCTAATTCTGATTTTTCAAAATTATGTTGGTACATATTAGAAATTAATTATCACTTGCTTAAACGGTGAAGAAAAACATCGTGAGGTATCCTGCATACCTGAGAAATCTTAAAAGAAAAATTTGCATAATAAGCATGAAATTTCGAAAAATCAGAAGTGCGTGCTTCGGATTTGAACCCCTTACTCTTCGATCGAGAGGAAGAGTTTCTTAACCACTAGGCTATCACTTCCTTTTGTCTCGTTATCAACTTCAATATTATAAATATACAAAAATATCATGGGCTCTATTTTACAGGCAAGAAAGTTAATTGCAAATAAAACCTGCAAGATTAAGTACATGACGTTTGGTTTCTGGTTAAATCATGTGTCTGCTTTGATTCAGTTCATAAATGAAATCCCCTATCACTTCAACTTTTCAAACAACGTTTCAAATAAATCAAACATTATATTAATAGCCAAGGTTATTTCAAATTTCAAGATCAAATTGTCTGTGTCTATTACGTAAACTAGAGTTATCTGGAACTGTTTTGAATATTTGCCCACGCGCGAGACGCATTCGCTCGCGGAGGGTTCCGTACTTTTTTATTTTTTAGTATACGCTATCATAGTAGCAATAGAAAATAATGCATGTGCATGTTAGTTAGTGAGTTAGTGGGATAGCGCGAGGACCCAAAATGAATCTTGGCCTCCGACAATAAGAGCCTCCATTTCGGTCTGTCCTGCGCCATCTCCCGCCAATCGTCCACGCGGAGGTCGCACAGGTCCTTCTCCACTTCGTCTTTCCAGCGATACTTGGGGCGGCCAACCGGACGGTGCCCACTCGGCAGACCAAAGTACGCTCTCTTTACAGCACGATGTCATCCTTTCAACGTGGCCGAGCCAGCGGAGTCTGTGTGCCTTTATCTCACCGATGATGTTCGGCTCGGCCACTAGATCTCCCAACTCCTTATTCTTTCTTCTTCTTTATATTCCTTCTTCTGTTTGTGTGGGCCCTAAGATTTTCCTTAGGATCTTACATTCTGTATTTTTTCCTCTTTTAGTGTGAGTGTCCAGGCTTCACATCCATACAGCAGTATAGGTCGTATTACTGTTTTGTAAATGCGGAGTTTAGTGCGCTTACTGAGAAGCTTGGACACGAGAACCTTGTGGAGTGCAGCACTACAACGAAGAGTATTTTGGATCCTGGTGTCTATTTCCTCTTCCCTGATATTAGTGTCCGTTATAATGCTGCCCAAATATTTAAATTTACTCACACCTTTGTATGTGACAGCACCAACTTTTAAGTTTGTCGTCGGTCTCCTGGTATCTTTGTGCCGGCGTATATGTATACATTCGGTCTTGTCATGGTTAATCCTAAGGCCCACCTTCATTGCCACTTTCTCTAGTACTTGAGCTGCTTGCACTACTTTTTCCTTCCTCTGTCCTAGTACATGCATGTGCATGTGATCATTAGAACTATCTATCTTTTACGTTTCAATAGATAGGGTAAAAACGCGCAATAATATACTTTTTTTGTATGGCGACCCCTATTTATTTTTAATGTTTTTACTTGAGTATTTATTATTATTAGCGTGCACCGTTTTACATGCTCTGTAAAATTTTGAAGTTTTTTACCCTTTGGGTACGGAATCATAATTATCTGGAACTATTTGAAAAATGTATGTTTGGAGTAAAACCGTTTACGCGAAATGATTTATTGCAGACACGATATATTGTATATCGACTGAAATGTATTAGAAGTGTTTGCCATTGGGAAATATCTGCCAGTTTCAAAGCTAAGATCATACCTTTACAGTATGAAACACAAAACAAACCACGTGTAATGCCAAACTTCAACGAACAGTTACAAGTTCAAACGTGTGGACAGTGTTTGATTTAGTTTGTGTACCGAGTTGTACCAAAAAAAAAAGCCAAACCTTTGTAGAGTGTTGTTGAGGCAAATGTCATGGTTGCGGATACGGCCTAGGAAAATAGAGATGAATGTCTTAATTGTCTTTTTACGAATTTAGAACACTTTTTGCGGATGATTTTACTATCAAGTCATTTTGTTCGCTTCCTCGACACGATCTACTTCCACAATAGTGATAATCATAGGTTACAGAACCCTTTATCGCTTGGCTTCGAAGGCACCACGGCCGCATTTATTTCTGTACAATAACATCAGTATTAAGTTTCGTTGTATTCTACGTTGAATGGTTTACTTAAAAACACTTTCTTACTTAGTTCTCCGGGTAGTAACTCACCTGTGACCGATCTCAGATAGAAATCTTTTCTGTAACGTCTTGATATTATTGTTGTCCATGAGCGGCACTAACCACTTACATAAGTAGAGTGCTTGCATTTGCTAACTCTATACAACAAAATAAAGCATTAATTATAAAAAAAACGTGAAATATTGCTTTTATATGTGGAAGTATTGTATACATACTCCTTAACCATTTTTCGAAACGTTGGCGCAATCACATTTACAAATTAAGGAATTAAAAGCTTTATTCGCAAAATAATTGGTACTTGAACCGTACTTTCAACTCAATTGCTCTGCGTTTTTCGAACAAAAATTTAAAAGTGAACAAAATTAATTTATTTCGGATAAAGTAGGTAGCGACATACAAGTAACTAATTAACCCAATTAAACGCTTCAATTTGTAGCCATGCATGGCATTTTGTATGTAGCTGCTTTTATGGTCACATACAAAAGTAGGTGTACAATAAAGGTCGCCTTTGGTGTCACGGTACGTATATAATTATATATAGTATATTACGGGGGTCCTGGGGACCTATTTGGGAGTCGCGAGTGTGTGTGCATCACGGACGACCGGTCGCTGAAGGGAGCAGCGCACCGCTCTTCGGTATTTATATATTTTATTCACCTAGACTATCGTCACTAGCGCACAAGGATTCCAAATTATATTTCGGATCAACCAGCTACCTAAAACTCTACAACAGATAAGTATACTTTTAAGAACGCCTCGGAAAAGAACATCTCCACTACCACTTCCTTCAAATCAGAGCACTGCAGCGCTTAACACTGCTGTTATTAGGCAGAAATAGTTGTGGCGGCGGTGCCGCAGGAGCTGAACCACAAAGGGTTCTTCCACTTTCTGCTGGTTCTTTCTGAGACAACTGTCCTAGAAAGGACTAGAGATCTCCAATTTTTACATACCTACACTTCCTAGAATGAGATTTAGTAAACATATAACTGAATCGCTCCGCAAGAATCTAGGTATCCTTGATAGGACCAAAGGGAAATCTTAGCAAACAGAAAATAGGCCGAATCTGTGTACCAGACAGAAACGTCGCCTGTATTCATCCAAAGCCAAATTTAATCAAAGAAATTGTATGAGGACTAATGAAAAAATATGGACGGGTAAGCAAGAGAATAGTGTAATTTTAAATTGATTACTCGCAACACCCATAATAGCGACTTCAAAGGCTCGGAAATGTATAAACTCAGTCGAAACGAGAAACCAGATGTTGAGCAAGACTTATGAAAAGACGAACTTGAAACTGATTTCTTAATAATACACCTTTAGATCTCTCTGTTCAGGCAAAAGCGTTAATTTTAGGATGGATTAAGTGCCATTGTCACTCATGGTTACTATATTTTTTTTATAATATAGAAGCAGACAAGCATGCAATCCACCTGATGGTAAGTGGCTACTCCCGCCTATGGACATCTGTAATCAGCCCAATATACAATTAGAATCCTACCTGAGGTCGGCCACATTTGCCACTACCACAGAGGAATAAGCTGGTACGCCACGAAAAAGTATGTCTCCGTTACCACAACCTTCAAAAAAGAACACTGCTGTTATTAGCTAGAAATAAGTGTGGCGGTGGTGTCGCCGGATTCGAACCACAAATAGTTTTACCACCTTCATTTTGAACTATGGTCCTTCCTTACCTACGCCATTTTACCTAAGCGTAGTAATTACACGTGCGTTATAGTTAAAAATGAAACATATTTCAGAAATATGATATCAAATAACTGAGTTATAACAAAAGTTGAAACGACACTAAAATTTGTAGCGAACTGCGAACGAACAAGAACTACAAGTTTTAATTGAATTTCGATACGTACAATTTTCACTGAGTTATCGAATAACTAATTATGATTCCTAATCCAAGGTTCTTTCGAATTGCAAATTAAAATTTAGCAACATCCAATAATTGATTTATCCGAAAACTTATTTCTTTAGCGTGGGTAAATAAATGTAAATGAAAAGATTTAAAAATACGGAACCCTAATAAGACTTTATATTAAGAAACACCAAATGAACCTTCCTTCCCGACATCCCATGGACTGAATGAAATTCGATTAATAAAATTTATAGCAGAAATAGTTGTAATCACAGAACAAATTATGTATTTCTCAAAAAAATATTTTTAAATTCTTCCTTAAGCATTAAAGCTATATTATTCAAACTTTAATTTAATTAAACACACAAACAAGACTTACTTAAATCATGAAAACATTTTTTTTAATTCTTTTAAGTTCCTTACCTTTAGTTTCAACAGTTTTTAACGCCAACAAGATACCAACTAAATTATAACGTATTCATTCAACAAGTTATATTTGTATAACATATTATAATTATTATAAAAACCTAAACAATAACAATACACGTTGAAAATAATATTATGATCGTAACGATATTATTTTAAGGACTTCGCTATTATACTGATGGCGACATCGCACTTGTAACGTGGCAATAATTTGTAACTAAGCTTCTGTTTGCCTCTAAGGACGACGAGCGACGTGTAGTTTACGCTAGTACGTATATGTTTACATAGATGGCGCTGTTCCTAGTTTATCGCTAAGTATTTCAATGTAAATTTTTAGACAATAAATATAGTAGATTGAAAATTATTTTATACTTTTTAGTTAATTTTATCATAAAAACGTGTTTTTTAGTTTTTTAAACTATATTTATTTTATTAACTTTTTGGTATTTGTTGTTATAGCGACCACCATTATGCATCCTCTGTACAAAATTCAAGTGTCTATCTATTACGGTTTAAGAGATAAAGCCCTGTGACTCACGAACAGACAGCGAAGGGTTTCGTTTTAGCCTTTGAATACGGAATCCTACAAATCATTCTACAAGAGGGCATTATAGATATGTTTCAGAACATTTGAGTTATAGGGAAATAACATTATTATTTTCAAAACTAAAAATCACGCTATAACAGTTATTAAAACTAAAAAGCGATAATTGTTTGCAATCTAGTAACTTTGCGATGAACTTTCTCTAAGGCGCTTGAACAATCGAAAATCGTTAATCCTGCGGATGTTGATAAGGGCATTGGTACAAAATTATTAAAATCGTGTATTGTCATCGGTTTTTGATAATTCTTCAAAATTTTGAATGAAACTGACCCTTCAAAGTGGATAGAAATCGGGTTCAAAGATTCCGTTACATAGTTACATACATACATACAACCCAAGCTAATAAAAACGTGTTAAAAACTAGATTAAACCACTTTCTGCCGCTTTGCGTAGATTACATTAATTACGTTACGTTACGTAGATTACATAAGTTACGCCTAATATAAGAAAATCGAGTATGAGCGCCGACTTCAGAACTATGTACTAAACCAACATTTATTTGAATTATTTTTTACTTTGTAGTGACATAGAAGTCGGTTTTATTTTTTTGTTATTTTTTTTTTAAAAGTTACAAAGTGTAATTTTCTAATTAATGTACTATACGTGTTATTTCTTCTCGTACTTATGAGAAATAATTGGCCAAGTGCGAGTTAAATTCGCACCTGGAGGGTTCCGTACAACCAAAATTTTCTTTTTTTATATTTCTACTATTTACTATTATTGCAGTCATTAAAGTACACATATTGTGAAAATTTGAACTATCTACCTTTAACGTTTCAAAAGTTACTTGGAAAAATATCAGTCAGTCAGTCAGCGGGACGTCATACCCTCCGGGTTTTCCGGGTCTCATATGCTAAGGCAATGTTAACATAGGGTCGGCATGGAATTTCGGGTCTCGAGGATACCCTCTTTGCCCGGGCAGATTCTCAGGTGGTAAATACCCCCCGGATTCTTGATATTTATTCATAATAATATAATGTTATTTAAAACATAATAAAATAATGAACAAATATTAAAAATATCTATCGTCCCCCTGTTGAGGGGGTGATTCGGTACTTATGCGTCGTTACCGAGCGGACGGTCGGCCTCCTGATGGTCGGAGGTCGCCAGTCCAGGGAGTTCCCGCGGGAGCGGGCGTTGGAAAAATATCGAATAGCAGTTTGTTGTATGGGGACCCCTTTTTGTATTCAACTTTTTTATTTTTAGTATTTGTTGTTATAGCAGCCACCGTTATACATCCTCTGTAAAAAATCAAGTGTCTATCTATTACGGTTCCAGAGATAGAGCCCTGTGACAGACTAAGTCTTAATAATAGGGTTCCGTTTTTACCCGTTAGGTACGGAACCCTAAAAATGTCATGCAAAGCTCTACCTGTACCACTCAAATTTAAGCGGATAAAACGTTAATTTATAGGACTTCGGTTAAGGATAATTTTGGAAAGCTTTTCTCAACATTTCTTTTATGATTACTGAGAAAAAACTCAAAGCTTATTTTTTGCTGATGTATCGCTTGTCCAAAAATTACCCAAATTTTATTGTGTTCCTTTATTTGTTTAATATTATATGATTAGGTACATGAATATTTGCAAAACATTGCTAGCTATGAATCTTTATATTATTAAGAAACTCGTCAGGAAATTATTTTAAATCCCACTTTTTATAAGCAGAGAACCTTAAATTTTCTTAATAAATTAACGGAATACCCAGAATACCCAGAACTACCCAGAAAATAACTCAACAGTAAGCGATCTACAGTGCCTTTTTAAACGCCCATTTTTAGTTAATACCCTCATTTGACACTACGTTTTCTATCTTTTACAGTCATTCCTAACAATATATTATAGTCGTAAACGTAAATAAAACCTAATTGAGGTAATTTTGATAATATAAAGTATTATACAATGGTAGTACCTAAAATTTGTAAAGCACACGTTCCACGAAATTAGCCAGAGCTTTTATTCAGTAGGTAGTTCATTTTGTAAAACGATTTCTCATTTCATACTGTTTACTATGAATACGAAATTTCCCTTTTGTGATACTTAATATTGCTTTTTAAATTATTCTTTGTACTTTTCTTTCTCAGTTCTTTATGGTATAGTTCGTATTGCCAATTGACTGTATTTCTATATTAATCTCATTTAAATTACTTTTAGCCCTCATTATGATATTATTTATATGTGCTTCTTTCTATTTCTAAGCCTTAATTTCACACTTAGACCTCTTCACTCCTTCAGGGCTATTTTTTCAAAAATAGATCTTTCTTATATCTTCACTTACTCAGGAATGATACGGAACGATATATGGAAAGTCCCATATTTAAAAAACAATATTACTGTAACTGTAAGCAACCCTAGATATAATAAGTTTCCTACCTGAGTTCAGCTCTGTGGCTGTCGCATCTGTATACGCCTTTTACTCTGAGGACTAAGTTAAAATGCGTCCGAAAAGTATGTCTTCCTTACCACACTCTTCAAACCAGAACACAGCAGCGATTAACACTGCTGTTATTAAGCAAAAATAAGTGTGGCGGTGGTAACGCCAGAGTCGAACCACATATGGTTCTACTACCTTTACACCCCTTTACCGTTACAACCCTTACTTAATGAACAATGTCAGTGACAGAACGTTTAAAAAAGAACTGAAAACAATTTTATCCTACGTCCACCTGCATCTGGCGTGGTGACGTCACTTACACTCGGAAACAAAACTCTACCTCTTGCCCGCGGTTCTGCTGTACATATTTATAATTCTTCAATAAATCGAAGTTTTCACTTTTGTTGAAAAAATCATGCTTTTCATGAGTTTTAGAATAGTGTAAGTTTGTTCTACAAGTAAAATTACAAATGAGGAAAATAAAATTGAAATCGGTTCAGACAATTGGTTAGGGAACGTCAACTTGTCAGGGAAACCGCTAAAAAGAATCCAGAATTTTCATGAAATGGGTATTTAAAACAAACTGGATATGATGCCGTATAAATCATTTTAATCGGTCTCTCGATCGACCAGCAATTTCGCGATTTCATACATAAAAATCTGTAAATACAGCGAAGACTTTCTCTTTTCTCTTTCCTTTGGGGAGTCAATTAAAAATGGCTTACTGGGCTTTTATCTATATCTAAAAAATGAATTTATTTTTATTAAACCGTTTATTGTATTTATTAAAAAAAATAACAAAAAAATACAACCGACTTCTATGTCACTACAAAGTAAAAAATAATTGAAATAAATGTTGGTACTCAATATATTTCGTTGGATAACGATGTAAACGGCGTGTCTTATATGAGCGCCGACTTCAGAAATATGTACTAAACCAACTTTTATTTCAATTATTTTTTACTTTGTAGTGACGTAGAAGTCGGTTGTATTTTTTTGTTAAACATTTTTTTCACCTTTTTTAGTGATGACATACTAACATTTATATTAATACAATATAAAATCGTATAAACGTGATCATGAATGAAGGTAAGGTCTGAGTTTACATTGATTGGAACCGCACGCTCGCAGGGCGCTACCGCGCCCTGCTCGCTTAGTTTTATATTGTCTTATATGTGCCAACCTAACCTAACTAAATAGTCAATGATGAACTGTCTTTGCAATTTCATTAGAACCTACACCAAATATCTTCAAACACAACTCAATTATTCCCATCGCTTGAGGAGTTACATGTTTTGTCTCCAAGCCACATTATCAGACCCTTAAATAGTCAATGATGAACTGGCTTTGTAATTTCATTAGAATCTACATCAAATATCTTCAAACACAACTCAGTTATTCCCATCGGTTGAGGAGTTACATATTTTGACTCTGAGCCACATTATCAGACCCTTAAATAGTCAATGATAAACTGATTTTTCAATTTCATTAGAACCTATACCAAATATCTTCAAACAAAGCTCAATTATACCCATCGGTTGAGGAGTTACATTTTTGTCTCCAGAACCCACTCAGATCCTCATCATATTTAAATGGGACCAACTTGTAGCAATTGTACACACACGAAATTAAAGGCATTAAAATAGGTTCATAAATGCGAAGTTATGGCTGTTATATTTCCATGGGTGGAGGAGTTCCCCTCATTTTCTCCAGAACCCATCGATAAATCCTAACCTTATTTAAATGGGACCAACTTCCAGCTCGTCTCTATACAATAAAAAAAGAATGATTGAAATCGGTCCACTAACGGCGGAGTAATTCGTGTACATACATAAAAAAAGATACCGGCCGAATTGACCACCGCCTCCTTTTTGAAGTCGGTTAAAAATACATTTTTTAGAATAAGATAAAAAGCCGAGTAAGCCATTTTAACTGTATTTAATTGAGAGAGTACTCAATAGTTGTTGTTATTGGCTCTCGTCTCAATATTCTGTTTATTTATTGTTGCTAGTTTTCCACAAATGGCACCATTAAATTAAAAGCTGTTAATGTCCAAATAGTTATTATAACTTTTAGACTGGTTTTACGATAATACGTGATAGTTTATTAGAAGTTAATTGTTTCGTAAGATATTTTATTATTGATTCGTATAATAAAAGGAATCGTAGATTAGTTTTCAACTGTAGTTACGAGTAAGTAGTAGACACTACTGTTTCAGTTTAGATTAACTTATAGCAATATGTATAGAATTTTAATAAATGAAAAATATTCATTTTCTTAAGGCCTACGAGCAAACATACATACGAGGAATAAATAAATTGTCAGATATAATATTAATAGTATTTTTTTTGGTTCCTCCATGGTAAAGCGTCCGCCATTTTAGATTTAGAATGACACAGTTTGGAATTAACTTTAATTGCAACATTTGACCCGCGCATACAGACGAACTAACAATGCTAATAAAAGTTTGCTAAATATAAACAATATACGTACAAACATCCGGATTATATTACTTAGTATTGTATCAAGATTACGTGCCAGCGTCACGTGACCAGCCCTCTTTCAATTACATTGCAATGGAATTGAAAGTACATATTTCTATTTCTAATTTTGACACGTGTAATCAGCTCGCCTGACTACTGTCCGTCTAATGTTATTAATAATCAATCTGCCCTATGCTATGTTCAAGTTGTTGACCAAAGATCGAAAGTTGACATTTTAGTAGGCAGAAATAGGTACATTAATTCGATCTTTGGTAGGTAAGATTGCAACCGAGTTTGCAAAGCACAGGACGATGTGAGGTCTCCGCCGCCTATGGACACCTGTGGCCATGATGGTCTGACACGCAGTCGGTTCCAGGTTCGATCCCCGGACAGGCATCTATCCAATTGAATTTATTTTTTTGATCTACGTCTGTGTATATTCGTCACAATGAAAATCCAAGTATGGGGCCATGGCCTCATACTATTTTGAAACTCATAAATTTAGAGTAGTGTAGGAGCATAATTTATAATTTTTGTAGAACATAATATTCTTAATTCCTTAATAATAATACGTTCTACAGTGCATTCAACTAATTTAATTAAGTATTACCACTCTATAGCTCTTAGTTTTGGGAAAAATTTGACAATACATTATAACATTATTAAATACTTCGTATAAGCCTTTACGATATAGCAACCCCACGCTGTTTTATGGCAAGATTGCGAATAAAGTAGAGCTGCTAATTAAGACCTTAATCTTACTTTTATGGCCACTTTCGTTTAGGAATAACTGGCATTTATTATTTCTACACCCTTTTTGGGTATCACTTATAGCTTGTGGTTTGGAATCCGTCCTAATTTCAGGGTTCAGTTACCAGGTACCGGACAGGAAACAGGAAAAGAAGTGTAGTTAAATTGATTAAATAGTAAATAGATAAGGAGATAAATAAGGATAGATAAGGAGAATATAGCAAAAACTATGTTTATATGTCTGAATTCCTATGATGGACTCAAATGTGCGTAGAGCGTGGAAATCTTTAGAAATAAGTCAGCGAAGGGAAGATCCTATTTGAAATTTTGCCGCCCGAGTTGGTCTGCCGCATTTGCCTCCGGCAGGCTACGCCTCTGTAAATGAATAAAAATGTAAGAAATTTACAGAGCCTCCGTAACTCCTTTGTAATGAAAATATCCTTGATTTATATAATACTAGCTGACCCGGCAAACTTTGTACCGCCTCAAAATCAATTTATCAAATATATTGCATATAAAATATATTCTATGTTACTTGTGGATAATGTAGCTTTCGAATGGTGAAAGAATTTTTAAAATCGGTCCAATAGTTTTTGAGCATTACAATCAAACAAAGTTTTCCTCTTTATAATATTAGTATAGACATGCTACCTTCTTAATTTTAATATTTGATCAAGTGACAGACGGACAGGCAGACAGACGGATAGACAGCGGAAGCTTAGTAATAAGTATCTACTGTTTTTCCCTTTGGGCACGAAAATATAATAAAAATTGTGACGTTCCTAATAATATTCAACAAATATAAGTAGATAGATTTGCCAGGTGTGCATACGATGCATTTAACGTATGATGTAAGAGGAAATGAATGAACGTAATGAATGAAGGAATCGCTCACTACTTGCATATAAATGTTTAATTATTACTACGTGAAGTAGATGCACGTCTGAATGAAGACTAATGGGATTCGACAGTACCTGCTTTTATGTATTAGAAGGTCTATTTGGAGTTGTTTATTTGGAGTTGTTATTTGGTACATGTGCGGCAGTTACCATTTATTATAAGGACTGCATATAGGAGGAATTTTTCTTAGAAATAACTTTTTATAATATAGAAATAGCAGACGAGCATGCAGTCCACCTGATGGTTAGTGGCCACTAAGTTCCCAGCTAAGATTAGATTCCTACCTGAGATCTGCCACAGATGCGCCGCTACCCCTGAGGACCAAGCTGGAATGCCTCGGAAAATTATATCTCCCTTACCATACCCTTCAAATCCTAATACAGCAGCGCTTATCTTTGCTGTTATTAGGAAGAAAGACTTTCAAATCCTGAGGCATAGAAGGATGGATGAAACAGGCTGTGTTATTACAAGTGTGGATTTTGTTGCGAATAAGAAATAGCAAATGGACATGCGTTCCAATTTATATAATGTGACCTCTACGATTCCAGTACAATAATCCTACACAAAATGAAACTTACAACAGCATTACTAAGTGACGTAACACAATCACATTTGTATACAAATCCCTGCTTACAATGCTGTAACGAGCTCCTCGGTAATTACGCATAAGATTTAGTACTTGTTTGCTTACAAATTATTAGTTGATGAGAAATGAGAGTGAAATCTTACGGAGAGACACACGAGGCACGACTTAGGTCTCGTGGAATAGAATAATACTAGTTCCAGAACCATTTTACAACATTTTATTATTCCCGCCCAAAATACAACTCAAACGTCAAGAGCGTTCTTTTTTTCATGCTTAATCATACAATCGTACCAGCCAGTGACTATATATGGCCCTTTATTATTATAAAAATATAACATGAAAATAACACAAAATAATTAATTAAAATAATACTATAATTTCAATATGTTTCTAACACAGGGGTATCGATATATTCGTGTCGCCATTATACGAGTATATAAAATCGATCCCATTTGGAGTTGATAACACACGGCAAAGACTACTTTTTTTTAATATAGGTAGAAGTAACAAACAAGTGGCCACCCATGAAGGTTTGTAACCAATCAGTCCTCAGAGATAGCAACGCATCTGTGGCCGATCGTAGGAATCTAATCTTATCTGAGGTTTATTGTAAATGTCCGTGGGTGGTAGTAGTCACTTATCTGTAGACTTCGTGCTACTTTTGTGCTATAAAAAATATTATTACACGACATATTTTAAACGGAACTAAAATTTATTTATTTAATAATTCAGTGATAAATGCATAAACAATAAAATAAGGTTTATCTATTTGTACAGTTGGAAATTGTAACCACAATCAGGTATTAGCGTAAATTTATTTATTTATAATTTATGCTATTTGCGTTGAATATTTTTGCTATGTTGTATATAAATGTTGTATTTTTATAAGGTAGAACTAGCAAACAAGCAATCTCTTGATGATAAGTGGTCAATATCAACTTTTTTGGATAAATCTGGTCCAGTGACTAGACTAGTTAGTAACCCCTCAGTTTGACATCAAATTCACATCGACATTGTCCTTGCTTAATACATAACCAAGTAGAAAATTAGGTGCGTTTTAGGTAAGGCTGACCGCCCATTAGCTACTATCGTTTGTTCCGGGACCAGAATAGGGCTACGGTATCCCCTGTCTGTCGCAAGAGGCGACTAAAAGGGGGATTCCGGGGTTGCGGGCGGCAAGAGTGGGAGCTCAAACCGCCCGGCCAGCAACCCCGGGATGGACGGCGGTATGTGTGGTCGCATACCGTCGTGAACACCAGATGGTGTGGTGAGTTTCAAGCTAACCTGGGCGGAGCCCGACGGGGCAACGCGCCAAGTGGACTCCGGTTGCGTTCCGTTGGAGATCCCGGAGTCCTCTACGCAGCGCCGAGGTCGACCACCGGGGGGTTTTAGTGCGGTAAGAATCCCATGTAACCCCGTGCCACTCCCACGGCATAAGGTAAATTGAATTCCGGCAGTGGCTAGAGCAATTGTCGCTCACGCAATAGTACTTAGTATCTAGACACCCTAACGTAGCGATAGTACATAATGGGTAATCACCCTGACGTATGACCTAAAGCATATGTGTTTTTTTTTTATAATATAGGAGTAGCAGACGAGCATCTAGTGATAGTAAGTGACTACTGGATATTCCTACCTGAGGTCGGCCACAGATGCGCCGCTACTCCTGAACTAAGCTGGAACGCCTCGGAAAAGTATATCTACCTTACCACCTATTCAAACCAGAACACAGCAGTTATAAGGCAGAAACGCTGCGGTTATAAGGCAGAAATAGGTATGGCGGTGCCGCCGGTGTCGAACCACAAAGGGTTCTACCACCTTTACAATGTGTTTAAAATGTCATTTGATTACTCGATTTTTTGATTACTAATAATTTGGACGATGTCGATTGAATAAATAATGTAAGGTTCGATTCGGGAGATTCACACTTACTCCTTATAACATCAACTAGCTGCCAATGAAGGCAGGGTCAAAATCGATCTAGCTGGAACAAACAGACAGACAGACAAAAAAATAATATACAGAGATTAAGTCTTGCCGCGCAGCAAGGAAACGCCGCCAGCGTTTTGGGAACCATGCCTCACATGGTAATTTTAGATGGCTTATTTTATTTATATACTAAGCAAAAATCTCTCATTTTGACATTACAAAAAGACTCCAATTTAATTAAATACAAATCTCACACAAAATTAAACTATATACGAAATTAGTTGTGAAGCATGCGTGGGTGTTTACGAATTTTAATTAATCGTTGACGTGTCGCTGCTACGACGGTTACTGAAAATCAATTTTAAATTCATACTCTGTCATATTGTAAAATTATTAATTTTATTTGTTAACTTGTCTTCACTGTACTTCACTCGTTCCTTTTAATTTTACACATTTTTTTTTCTGAGCATATAATACCTATTTCCTACCGTTTTCTATTTTTATATGAAAGTCTTTCAGCCCTTTCCACCGTACAAAGAGTCAAGAAGACAGGATTTAAATTAGGAGGTCAAAATAATAAATAACAAATTAGAAATTAAGTAAATTGCGAAAATCTTAAACATTGTAGCCATTAGGTCATTTTAGTATACTTGTGTAATATAATAATTCAATGATGCTATAAAAAGTTTTGAAAATAAAATGTGATGCTAGAAAGTGTAAAATATATTTTCATTTATTCTGATAAGAAATATCTTCAAGACTTGTTATAACAAAAAACATTATAATAATTAAAATTATATAAAAAAGAGAATGAAACCATATTTTAAATTAAATATAAAAAGCTACATCTAAATTGCAAAGTGTAAAATTGATTAAATATATAAAATACTCCATTTAATGTCTAACTCTCTCTTGTTTTTTTTGTAGCTATGTGCTCACGAACCTTCAATTTTCCCTTAACGTACCAGAAGAAGTATAACTTCTTTAAAATGTTTAAAAAGTTAATTTATGCTAAATTCATAAAAATGCTTAATACTATATATACCCTCTCGTATCTATTTGTATTTTTTTTTATTATAATAAAGGAGTAGCAGACGACCGTGCAGTCCACCTGATGGTAAGTGGCTACTGCCGTCCATGGACATCTGTAATCAACCCCAGATAGGATTAGATATTCCTACCTGAGGTCGGCCACAGATGCGCCGCTACCCCTGAGGACTAAGCTGGAACGCCTCGGAAAAATCTGTCTCCCTTAACACACCCTTCAAACCGGAACACAGCAGCGCCTAACACTGCTGTTATTAGGTAGAAATAGGTGTGGCGGTGGTACAGCCGGAGTCGAACCGCAAAGGGTTCTACCACCTTCAAACAAGTAAAATACAAGTATAGTTCAAATTCTATACAAGTATTAATGCAGTTTCGGTAAACTTCAGTAACATCAAAATGCCGCTCAAACCACATCAACAACACCGTAGTCCACAAAGAAATTATTTCCTCATAAATTGAAAAATTAAAACTTTCGATAGAATCTGTCCAAGTGGTATCAAAATTCAATTACTAACTACCAAGTAAAAGAACTTCCATGTTTATCATTCAAGCAGTATCGTTGAAAGTTAAACTGATTTTCCTGTAAATATCCCAAGTCATTAGCATGAGAAGTTTCACCAGAAACAAGATTCAACTTTAATAATCTGTACCGTGGTCCGTAATTTAGTCTGGAGGAACTCCAATGAAAGTTGTATGCGAGCGCACGTACACTGTACTAGAATGCTTCAGTCTTCATAGAAACGTCGCATGAACCGCACGGTCGTATCCCAACACGATAAGTTACGATACGAACAACTTGGCTGTATGAAGTGAACTTGTTCTCGTATTCCATTTATGAATAAAAAAGAAAAATAACTCTGTCACAGACAAAAAATAATCCGTAAAAAGTTTTCGAGTGACTTTTTTTACTTTTTTATTCTGAGAGTGAATTATGTAATCCATGAAATTTAACTTTTTGAGATGTTACGTTTTTCCTGTAAAAAATGTAATCTTCTTTGAAGTATGTTTACTGTCTTCTGAGTGCTTTAAGAGTCCAGTCGTCTTAATAAAAGGTAAGTGGTAAATTAATTTGTGTCGTCAAATATTTCTTTTATTATAGCTTTTTATTACGTTTAATTTATTAAGTGCTAACTTTATTATTATTTTATGTGCGATCAATTAATATTTTTCAATGAAATGATAGGCATATTGGATCATATTAATTACATTAAAATATTGTTTTTAAATTTTAGATTGGATTTTTTCGATTTAATTACCCCGTATTAAGAATACCTAAATATTAATTAGAATTAAAAGATCAATTAATTTATTGAAACCGTATAAGTTTGAGGTCTCTTCAATTTTTAACACATTAACATTTTATTTTTTAGATACTCATTAAATTGCTACTTAAATTCATTCTGACAAATACATCTATTTAAAGTTACATTGAATTTCAGCTCCTACAATAATCCAGTTTTTTTATATTGTTGTACTAGCAAGCAATCCTGCAGTACTCTTGAGTTAAGTGGTCACTACCGCCTATGGAAACCTGTAATCAACCTCAAATAGAATTTGAGTTCACACTTATACATTGTTACACCTGAGGATTGATTTATAACGCCTTAAATGTGTGCATATGTATTTTTAAACATCCCCAAAACCAGAAAACTGCTGCGCTTAACTCAGCTTTTATAAGGCAGAAAGGCGTGGTGGTGACGCCTCTGGACTCATACCACGAAAGGTTCTACTAACTTTAAAATTCAGTTTGAATCTGAGACCGACTAACCTTAAGATAATCCTTAATATTCCAGGATTCAACATCGTTTTGGATGTTATTTAAAACATTACATTTAATGGATAATTTATTAACAGCGAAATTCGGTTACGCCTAGTTGCCTATTATAAAACAATATTAACTATATAATACTCATAGTTCGTGCCGTAAATAATTGTGAAAAGAATAACCATAAAACAAATGAGCTATAAACTTTATTTGTGTAGAATTTACGACTGATAAGAATAATTTTAGTTTGGTTGACATTGAATGTAGTGAATAAATAAAAATATTACCCAATTTATTTCTAGACAGACACCCTCATATTCTAGATATCATTTATTTCGTATACGCATACGTTCGTACATGCTTGTATTTGTGTAATAGGAATATTATGTGAATCAAGTTTCAACTTAATCGGCACAGTAGATTCGGAGTGAATTGGACGGACATACAGACAAACACAATAATAAGTGGACCATTGTAACTAATGTGACTATTTCGAAGTAGTGTAACTATTTTGAAATAATAAGGAAATGTGAAAAATTAAATAATTTGAAAGGTGGTAGAGCCAGAATGTTTCGAGCGCAATCGCCACACCCATGTCTTGCGCGAAGCAGTTCTGTGTTTCAGACGGTGTACATTCCGACTGACTCAAATACGACATAACCACTTAGGACTTAGGACTCACAACGCATCTGTGATGGGCTTCATGTCGATCCTGTTCTGAATAGAGTTGTTCATTAATGTTCACGGGCGGCAGTGACCACACTGACCACTTAAAACCAACTAGACTGCAATCTCATTTGTTACCTATGAAATGAATTGGCCAAGTGCGAGTCGAAATCCCACACGGAGGGTCCCGTACCACCAATATTTTCATTTTTTTTATTTTTAGTACCCTTATTACTTTCAGCTTTTTTAGTATTTGTTGTTATAGCGGCCACCATTATACATAATCAGTAAACATTTTAATTTCTATCTATTATGGTTCGGGAAATAGGGCCCTATGATTGAGGGACAGACGGACTGACTTAGTAATAGGTTTCCTTTTTATACACTTTCGATACGGACCCCTAAAGAAGAAACGTAACCTACATTTCTTACTTACATTGGTTTCCCTTATTGTATAAACAAGAGATAATTTTCTACTTAAAGGTATTTTTCTTTGTTTACCCGATACTAGATTCTTGATAAGATTGTTATTAGAAGAGTAGAAGTTGGAGATATAAATAAGTAGACAAATGTGTTATGAAATGGCTTTGGTTCGTTCAGTGCAGTATTTTACCTAAACTGTATTTTTTCACAAAACCGAGGCTTTTAAACACCAAACATATTTATCCAGTTTTTTATCTTTTGAACTATCTTTGAACATTTATTGTGTCTATATATATTTTTTCTCAGTAGCTCTAATAGTTACTTACACACAAAACATACACACACTTTTAAGAAAATATTTGTGTGCCGCTTTTGAAGTTGGTAGAGGTGGTGGTAGGTGGTAGTCCTCTATGATTCGACTCCGTCGGCACTACCGCTACATCTATCTGCCTAATAAGAGCAGTGTTAAACATTGATGTGTTCTGGTTTGACGGGTGTGAGGGCCGACCTCAGGTAGGAATCTAATCTTATCTAGAATTGATTATAGATGACCATGGGCGGCAGTATCCACATACCGTCACATGCACTGCCTGCTCATCTGCTACTCCTATATCCGTCTTACTGCTGGACTTAGGTCTCTTCTTAGATCCAGAATGGCTTAGGCCATTATCCACCATGGTTGCTAAAAGACTTCACATACCTTTGAGAACTTTTTTTAGAGAATTCGCAGGTATGTCAATTTTCTCACGAAGTTTTCCTGACGCGTTAAAGTAAATGATGTTTAATTTAAAAAAAAAATGCAGGTGGTGAAAAAGTCAGAGTTGCATGTCTGGGATTCGAAGCTCAGGCTCAGACTGATTGAGAGAGTTTCAACTACTAGGCTATCACTTATTAACGCCATGATTCATTAGGCCAAATTCTTCCATTCCCCATTTCCGATTTTCCTCCATCGATTTTTCTCATTGACCTCAATAAACGCCCTGTATATTGATTAGTTGTTACAAGATCGAGATAACATTAACATTTTCCATTACCATTCCATTACACAACCATACCAACACACAAAAATTGTATTATATTTTACGTTTTATGTATAAAAATTGCTTCGAATATTTTGCATTTCGGTTGAGAATATTCCCTGTCCCAGTCGTACCATAAATACTCGCCCGCTGCAGGCATATCGCTAGTAAAATGTAATGATAATTGTCCAACTGCGAGTCGAACTTGTAAACGAGGGTTCCGTAGTCCGTACCATCAAATTTTTTATTTTCAGAATTTGTTATTTTAGCATAGAACTAGATGTGTAAATGCATTGTGAAAATTTGAATTGCGAATTACAGTTCGAAAGATAACCGAAAAACGTCAAAAAAGGTGTTTCTTTTATGGCGACTCCCATTTATTTTCAATGTGTTATTTTTTTACCTTGTAAAAATTTTAAGTATGTATTTATTACGGTTCATATAAAGCCTATATATAGAGCGAGATAGCGACTCATGACTGACAGATTAATAGACAGTGGACCCTTAATAATAGGGTCCCGTTTTTACCCTTTGCATACGGAACCCTAAAAAGTAATGATAAAGTTCCCCACTTGACTTTTACATAGATAACCCACCTACTGCATGTTCTCATCGCCCAAATCTGATACCGAGATAATGTTTGACATGTTCTTGATAGGGCGTGTATTGCATAAAGAGCATTGATAGCCCAGATATGAGTTTCGCATTCAAAATCGGGCTCGAAAGGTTCAAAATTGAAAATCATTTTTCATCATACAGTACTTAATCCCCATTAATCTGCATTGATTAATGTACGTGGGCGTGGTGGGGGTAAGTTAAAATGGGGGTATCCGTATTGATATATTAAAAAAATCCCCACCACTTTATTCTTTCTTCGCAACACTGATAGTCAAAAAATGTATACAGACGAGCTTTGGCATTCCCACAATTAATACTAATTTAATTACTGGTGTTAAAGTCCGTCAACCTGTTTGAGCTGCAAGGTGAGCCAAAGAGTGAGACATGCATATGCTAGAAAAACATAATCCTCTGGCGCAATCGGATAAAAAGGGCTGCATTTCTTTTTTTTTTTTATAATATAGGAGTAGCAGACGAGCATGCAGTCCACCTGATGGTAAGTGGCTACTGCCGCCCATAGACATCTGTAATCAACCCCAGATAGGATTAAATATACCTACCTGAGGTCAGCCACAGATGCGCCGCTACCCCTGAGGACTAAGCTGGAACGCCTCGGAAAAGTATGTCTCCCTTACCACACCCTTCAAACCGGAACACAGCAGCGCCTAACACTGCGGTTATTAGGTAGAAATAGGTGTGGCGGTGGTGCCGCCGGAGTCGAACCACAAAGGGTTCTACCACCTTTCTAGTTACTTCATAGTAACTTATGTAAGCCATACACGATACGGTCTACCGGACAGTTATTGCGCCTATTTTCCTATGTTATTGATTTTTGATCTTGCGCCGGTCACCTGCACAAGTTCAAAAAACTACACAGGTCTACTCTCACACACAGTCCGGTGTACTTGCTCAGGCATACCTGATCAGGTAGACCTCTCGGGTACACCGTAGTTTGTATGGCATTAATAAACCTCGATGTCCTCGTAAAATGTGTTTTCCGGAGCCACAACGATTTTTAAAGATTTTCGAAGCACGGAAGTGCCCCCTGATGTTTTGGACCTATCGGTGATCAATTTTACTCCCGATCGCACCCGATGTTGCTTAATATCGTAATTTTTTGATCTACACAAGCCATGGGGTTATACGCACTTCTATCCTGGATACAAAATACATATACATATATACATATACATTAAGAGTATGTATTATTGCAAAATAAAGCTTTTTGGATAGTTTGTGTATTAAAAATTTTGTGGTATATTATATATCTGGTATATTGTATTGTATTGTATTAAAGAGTATCTTTTACCAAACAAGACAATGTTTTTTCGTCATCGGTCAAAAATAATTATATTTTCATCGGTGCTTAATACGTTTCAGTCGATGTAAATTGACCTACAAAAATCTATCCATTAGCAAATACATGCATACGGACATACATACGTATATTTTTATTTCTGCTCTAGTATTAAAGTTGTTTGAATTTGAATCTCTTTGTCGAAAATTTCCGCTCATAAAATATTTCATGAAAATTTCGTTCGCATATTCCTCGAATTATCTCGTTTTATTTATCTTGTCATACGTTATAATTTTACCGTTACGTAAAGCTATAATAGCAGATTAAAACACATTATCGTTTTTCGTTGGAAGTATGTAAAAATAAGGACGACTTCACATATTATATAATAATCGTATGCCTTTTTACCACGCTTTTATTAGCTTGGGTTGTATCTATGTATGTATGTAACGGAATCTTTGAACTCGATTTTTACCCACTTTGAACGGTCTGATTAATTTAATTTTTTTAACAATTATCAAGAACCAATGACAATACACGATATTAATATTTTTATCCCATTCTCCTCAACCAACTCAATCAAGATTAACAATTTTCCTTGTGCGATTTTAACGTGGTTAACTAACCTAAACTATATTTATTGAATTTTTATATATTATTTTAGTTGTATAAGCGTTTTGACGAATTTGGACAGGCCTTGATGAACATTTAGTATCGTGATCAACCTATTGTAGGTCGACTGCAGGGCACAGAAAATGTCTCAGAATGAGATTTTAGACATAGTCTGACCAAGTGCGGATTAGTAGACTTTGAATTTACTTACACTACTTGTAAAGCTTTAGTGCGCCAAATACATCATTGGATTTTAGTATTCTCTTTATGGGAATAATATATTATTTCGGTACACCCTAATCCCTAGAGAATCATTTAAGTAATCCCTTTGAATAACCAATAAGGCTCTAACTCCATTTGCTTTTTTCTCTAATCCGGATTCGTGTTGAAATATAAATATATAGACTACTGTATCAGAATAATATTTCAAAGTCAAGTACGAATTAGGCCATATCTACAGACATTGAATGTGTCAGACATTATCATATCTGTCTACACAATATTTTGATAGGCACGGCGGTATCTGCGCGGCTGTGTTACCGTAGATATAAATATACGGATTGTATAAGAGAATTTAAGCTTTTTAGGCCACGGCACTGACACAATCTGACACGCTTTGTGTACATACGTAAACCCATAATCGGTTTGGGTATATATATCTACCTTTTTTTTTTGTTTACGAGGGGGAAACCTTCAAAAGGTACCCGGTGTCGTGGGAGCGACGTAGGGTTATGTGGAATTCTTACCGCGCTAAAACCCCCCCGGTGGCCGTCCTCGGCGCTGCGTAGAGGGCTCCAGGATCTCTAAAGGGACGCAACCGGAGCCCTCTTAGCGCGTTGCCATTAAGTTGTTAACAGTATTAATACTTTTACACGTTTTTTTGGATCTTTGTACTTTTCTTCTGTCTATTTTCCCCTTTTTGGGTGATTTTGTCGAAATTGCAACATAAATGTGATATAAGATAATATGGAATGGTCTCTTTACTAGCTTTCATCTGATACCTTGTGATTGATGACATTTGTGATTCCTAAAATTGAGATATATCAACGACACCTCATAAGCTAGAATCCATCAAGTAGTTTGGGCTGTAAACATGCAAAGAATGAGAATTACAAATGATACGTATAGTCAGCTTCAATAGTATATTAACACATGAAGATTTCAAAAATAGCTATACCCAAGCGTTCATAAGTATGTTAACACCCGTACCGTCATAATAAGATGAAGATCGTAAAGTGTCAAAAGTAACTTAACACCTATACATTCAAAAATAGATTAACATCGTTAATCCTATATAACTATTTCTGATTATTATATTCTGATTATATTCTGATCTTTATCTGTTTATCTACTATTGAAGCTGACTGTACATACGCCCGAAACCCATTAAACTCCCTGACGCCGTCAGGTAAGAGAAGGAATTGAAGCAGTCTTAAAACAACGCGAATGACACATAAAAACACGTGCGTTTTAATTAAATCTCACACGACGTGGATATTATATCTCTATAAAGCTGTGCAATGTGCGTGCAATTAAATAATTATTTAATTAAGCCGTACGTTAGGGGCTCAATTTTGTCAGTAATATCCAGCTTTTGTTGATTTATTTTTAGCTTTACTGACGATTTTGTGCACCTGACGTGAGTTCAAAATGACTATGTACTATGACTAGTAATTTTGGACCTTTCGTAGTAGAAGTATAAAGCTTTATGTTTTCATATTTTTGGGGCTTTTTAGGCTATCGTATACAAAAGGTAAAAACAGGAACCAATTGCTTAGACTGCAGCGCTTAGCACTGCTGTTATGAGTCAGAAATAGGTGTGGTGTGGTTCCTCTAAAGTCGAACCACAAAGTGTTTTACCACTCTCAAAGTGTCCGTGTCTGTGAATGCGACATGATTTAAGGCAGTAGAATATCACTGTCTTTTGAATACTTATCTTACAGACACACGATTACGCATTCCAATAACAGTAAACCCGAATACGTAGGTAATAAACTCATCCAATATTGAAACATAAGGAACAATAACAGTCTATAAACTGAACTTTACAATGAAATTAAATTTCCTTTAAGATTTATGTAAAGCGTATTTGTCGAAATGGCCTTTTTATCGTTGTCTTGCTGCGCAGAATAAGGATTGAGGCTTCGTTGAGTTGAAGTGAATATTCTTAATGCTGTTTTCTTGACCTCGTTTCGTAAGTTTTTGAAAAGATTTCGTGTCTCTAAACGTTGTATTTCTTGTCAAATGTTGGTACCTCATTTGTATTTTATATTAAGAAAAGCAAATGAAAGTCAGTATCCAACTTTATACAAAAGACGATATTATTTATGTATACTCTCCGATACAATGTTGGTTCAAAGTCTTTAGGCTCAGAACTCACGGACGTTTTACTTTCGCCTCCGCGAGCGCCGCGGAACTGTTATTGTGGTTTGAAAAACCCTAACGCGTACAATATGAAGAAGAGAAATAAAGGTTTTTGATTATGTAGGGAAATCTTCAAAAGGTACCCGTTGCCCGAGCGTCATTGGGTTGCGTGGAATTATTACCCACTAAAACTCCCTCGGTACTCACTCAAACTCTTTCGGTAATCTCCTAGCCTGCTTAATACAGCATATAATACTTCTGAAATGAGGATATACTAACGATACCTAATATTTCACAACCAACAAGCCATTAAGGCTACAGAGCGTGTGAAAGAAATAGACACATTTATATACCTACATTCGAAATATTACCTCTCCGTTTCAGTCGGGTAAATGAGTATTATTATAAAGACAAAACCCCGACTGTTTAAAAATATACTATATGTCACTCCCACAATTTAGACTAGTCTTTTAGGCTGTAGAGCTTGCCAAAGAATGAGACATAATTCATGTACTCGAAAAACATTACCCTCGCAGTCACGAAAAGTTGGCCAAGCGCGAGTGAAACTGGCTCATGGAAGGTTCCGTACCATATTTTTTTATTTTATTTTCTATTTTTAGTGTTTTTTAACATACAACGCATAGAAATACATTCGTTGTGAAAATTTGAACTATCTGCTATTACGGTTCAATAGATAAAGCGAAAAATTCTGAAAAATAGTTTGTAATTTCAAGTGTCTAACTATTACGGTTCAGGAGATAGAGCCCTGTGGCACTCAGACAGCGGAGGGTTAGTAATAGAGTTCCGTTTATCACCCTTTGGGTACGGAACCCTAAAGACTCATAGAAACATAATATCTCATACCCAACTAACTTTTCTTGCAGACAACCTTGTAACTACATTGAAACTTGTAAGCTAATTACTACTATTTGTTCTGTCACACACTCAATACACGTCTTACACATCGTTTATCTTAATTTGAGTGTTTTCCAAGCGTTATCTTTCGTAACAGCACCTCATCTCATGTTATTTGATATTTTGTATAACAAAAATATAATGAAACAGGCTGTCTACGGAAAAAACTACCTCGTCATTATTGTAATCATAAATACGAGTATATCACTTTTTTATATTGTAAGAAAAAATAACTGTCGTATATATTCGTATTCTTGCCTTGTGGAAAATTAGTATTGACGTTCGGCTATACCTACACATAAAACACATATGTATATTATTATATTTTAAGTTATTATTAGCAATTAAGTTTGAAGGTGGTAGAACTCTTTGTGTTGACATTTTATGAATTTGACCGTTGTGATTTCAGTCAACTATTTCTCTAGAAGCATCTCCTAGAATTGATTAAATCTATACACAATGACTTTTTGTTAAGGCAGTTCTAAACATAGATTAGTAAAGATACTTCGCCGCCTTGAAATTGAATGAAGCCTCAAACGGCCTATTAGTAAGTTCTTTTTTTGAATTCTTGACAAATAAAAACATTTTTAGAGAAAACTTACGCAAATAACTAATACTGCGTAATTTACATAATAAATAAATAATTATTTCAAATATTTTAGGGACATTTTAGCACGGAGACGTGGCGAAACTTTTTTACGCAACTATTACAATTCTCAAAACTGGGTACATTTTCTTGTTAGGAGTGAGTAATCTTTACTAATCTATGGTTCTAAAAAGTATAATTTCTGCACATAAGCGTTTAGGCATTCGGTAGTCTATTTTGTATTAAATATCTTCTTCAACAATATTTTGTGATTAGATCTATTAAGGTCCATGAATGTGACCGAAATGGTCATTTACACGGTGACTCTTCACAGTACATAAAGCAACTACCTAAACATTATCAGTATTCAAATACTGAAAAACCTCTCTAGCTACTAACGTTAGTTATTTACGTTTACCATAATGACCCGCACTTAATCGTACAGAATCCCTCAGGTTAGATAATACATTATTTAAAACAGACCACAAACATTTGATGGCATTTGAAACGGCGGGAACTTAGCTGCAAACGTAATAAATACTGGATAGATCCAACCAGGCTTCCACCAACGTTATTTAAAAGTTATATACGTTTTACACTTTGCGGGTTTTCCGTAATGACCCGCACGGATTCGACGAACTCGCTAATGTGAATGCAGCTGTTGTGGGCACTAAATCGTACGGAATCCCTCAAGTTCCATAACGCGTTATTTACAACATTGGACCACAAATATATTATGGTTGAAACGACAGGAACTTAGCTGCTAACATAAATAATACTGGATTGAACATAGAACCAATCAAATTTCCACTAACATTATTTTATAAGATGCATTTTACATTATACGGGTTTTCTGTAATGACCTGCATGACTCGCTAATGTAAATGCAGCTGTTGTCGGCACATCGTACGGAAAACCTCAGGTTAGATACCGTATTATTTAAAACATTGTAACACACATATTTGATAGCTGAAATGGCAGAAACTGCTGCTAACGTAATAAGTACTGTGTAGAACGGACCAGTACCCTTACCATGAGTTTTTACGTTTTGACAAATATGACTGTTTTGGTATTTGTTTACGTATTTGCTCATACAACTTCCAATCAGCGCCCCTAGCGGATTGTGTCAGAACTTGGAAATCGTATGGGTCAATACGTAAACAAATCCCAAAACAGTCATATTTGTCAAAACGTAAAAACTCATGGTAAGGGTACAGACTTCCACTAACGCTTTTATAAAGTTATCTACGTTTTACACTATGTGGGTTTTCCGTAATGACCCGCATGAATCCCTAATGTGAATGCGGCTGTTGTCGGCACTAAATCGTATGGAATCCTTCAGGTTAGATAACACACTATTTAATTCTGTACGCTTGGTGCTTGCAGCAAACTTTTAACCTCTATAAATGCACGAACGTGTGGACGCGTCGCAAGCGTTTGCGGCAAATTGCCTTTGATCTACTAAAAACAGTCAATTTTAACAGCCACAAGTGCTTACAAAGCTATACAAGTCAAGTCAAATGTACCCACACATTAGAATTTGTAAAGGTTTGTTGCAGTTTGGTAGGCGTACAGACGTGGCGTAAACATTAGACCTCAAGCATTTGTTAATATTCAGAATATTTAAATTAAGGAAATGGCGGGAACTTAACTGCCAACCCAATATAATGTGATAGTACTACCCAGACTCTCCTAGTTTCACTAATGTTTATTTAAAAGTTATTTACGTTTCACACTATACGGATTTTCCGTAATGACTCGTACGACTCGCTAATGTGAAGACAGCTGTTATTGCTACTAAATTGTACAGAATTCCTCAGGTTAGATAACACATTATTTCAAACATAAGGCCACCATTTGCTAACATACGAAATGTTCAATTGAAAAAAAAGGCGGAAACTTAGCTGCCAACCTTTGTTTTCACAATTTCCGATTCAAAAGGTTTATTACGGCTTTTTATATAGTTTAAGGGATCCACAAAAAATACGAAAAAAAAATCCAAAATTTATACTTAATCCAGAAATCGACCCGCACGATCGTGAGTTTCGGGTGGGTATTGACGGGTCTTACACATTTGAGTGTTATGTTAAGATAACATTATTAATAAAAGTAAACACAACCATATTTCATTTTAATTTTACCATGTCAACTGCTTAGTAATAAATAAATGATTCGTACATAAAAAATATTAAATGGTAGAAAAGAAAAAAAATAAAATACATAATTATGTCCCCTTCTGTGGACTGTTCAGATTCGTAGTCGGTAGATTTAAGCATGCATATTTTATTTTAGTATTCAGTTATCGTTAAAAATACTCACAATATCAATGTAGAATATTCTTAAGACAATTTTTATTCGATAATTTCAATAAGGTCCTTGTGACTTTCTTCCACAATTTCGAATAAACAAACCGTTACAGGTATTTGCAACTTTTCTGTGGTCCAAAAAATTAATACGTTTAAAATTCCTACCAGACGTACCGTAACAGAAATATTTTTTACGTGGGCAACCTTCGACAGCTATCGTTCTCCTGCGCCTGTTACACAAGATGAACGTTAAATGTCGTATTCCAGTAATGTAAATTTATATATACTCTTCATTTTGTAAAAGATCAGTGATACTTTTCTGTTCCAAGTATGTTTTGGCAAGTACACGTTTATTATATTTATGATTATACGGACAGAACGCGTTTTAGGGAGAGTTTTTGAAATCTCGTTTACCAGCTTTGTAACCGTGTAAACTAAATAGTAATCTTGACTTTGGGTTGGTATATCTTTTCTGTGGACATATTTTCTGTTACCTTGACTGTCCACAGGAAAGTAATATGTCCACATAAAATACTATTATTAAGATTTTATTTATTTACTAACCCAAAAAAGGTGCTTTGTGAATTCTAATTATTTATTGAATGTTACTGTAACCTAAATTTTTTTGGTCATTCGATTAAAATCTCATTTTGTCCGTAAACTAACTCGTTAAGGTGAAAGATGTCTTTTGAAGGAATTTAGCAGATTGCTTCGAATAAAATCCATGGAAGCAAGTAGCTTGAATAACAAAATTATTTAGGTTGCTTGGTATGGCTTGTTGCAGTTATAATGCCTCGTTCAAGTAGATCTAAGGTACAACTCAGCGATGAATATAAGAAAAAAAAGAAGACGCGAACAGAAGAAAATGAGTATGCGAAGAGCTAGCGTTAAATTGGACACTACTTCTATAGAAGAAGGACACAAAAAGGATAGAGAAAGATATCATCATAAGAAACGAGAAGGTTTATTAAAGTCAATTAAAGATTTTACACCCAGACATCAGAGACAAATACGAAAAATGTGGCGTGAAAAAGCAAAGTTAAGACCCGAAAAGGAAAAGATAAGAAAACGTACCATGGATAATTTTAGATGAAACACACCACCACCTTCTTCCACTTGCGCATCTCCGGCGTCATTTGTGGCGAATGGGAGGGATGTGTCTAACATTGATAATTTTATTAGTGGCTTGAAAGATAAATGAATAGATATAATCTTCTATATGCAGAAGAAGCCCAGATTCTTAAAATACAAAGGGTAGCAGATGCAATCACATGTCGTCCGTTTAAAGGAACATTTCAAATTCATCAGATAGCATGGAGCTCAATGGATCCTAACGTTCTTCACGTTAGAAGACTAAGCTATATTTCGTGCGTAGCTTAACACCAACTGTCCACATTTCGAGATTGGTCAAATGCAGATTGCGTATATCTCAGATACTTCAGATGTTTCATCAGAAGCTAATTCAAGTGCATCATTAGAAGACATTCTGGCAAGCCCGTCTTCGTCGCATAGAACTGAATCGGCATCTACTGTTTCTGGACTAGGAACAGAACACACACCGTCACTATATTTTTCAGAGTATGCAGCGTCTCAGCCACCTATTTCAAGAAAACGGATTATTTTAGACAGTAACTTTTCCGATGAGTCAATTACGCCACATAAGAAGCCTAAAGTGAAATGTTTTTTTGCTCTTAGCGATGAAAACATATGTTAATAAGTTATAAAACATAATATTTGATTTTTTCTTATTATTTTAAAAGACTAGTATTTTTTGTTGTTATAATAATGTCATTGTTTTATCATTACATTCATTGTTCTTTAATCCATTAATTTTATGAATAAATCTTTTGAGTTTTTATGAATGTGAAATACTATTATAATATAAAAATACAGTTATACAAAGATTACTCAGTAAGCATTTATTTTTAAGAAGCTATATTTTTTGTTATTTTTTATAAGTTTTTAATACTGTTGCATTTTCGAATATGTTAGAAAATGTTGTTATATTGTAATCAACGATGTCGTTAAGCAATACAATAATTATGAATGATAACAGCCAAATATATTAAGGTAGGTTTTGATACTTTCTACTTTTCTGTAGAATTGTGTCTTTTCTGTGGTCGTCAAAAAAATAAAATGTCGAATATCTTGTCTATGAACAAAAAACGATCTGTTTTGAATCTTTTTCTATATTATGTTGATTTATAAAAAATAAATGAGACTGATTTTGAAGAAATAAAACACTTTTTTATTTCAAGAATTTTTTGGTCCCGTTTTGTGTATGACCCTGACACACTCACGATCGTGAAAATTGCAAAAAAAGGTACAAAATTAAAACAATTTGAAGATATTTAACATCACTGTCTTTATTTTTATTAGTCTTTATAAAAATCAGTTTTGGCCATGAAACCTAAACTACGTAATTCTATGAAAATCTACATTCTTCTTTCTTTCGTTATTGCCTCCATCTTCAATCTAGGTCTCCAAGACATATGTATTCTTGAATATGTGATAGTTCTACCCAGACCTTAGCGTCACTGATGTTTATTTAAAAGTTATTTACGTTTTACACTATGCGGGTTTTCCGTAAGGACCCGTATAACTCGCTAATGTGAATACAGCTGGTTTTGCTACTAAATCGTACGGAATTCCTCAACACATTATTTCAAACATAAGGGCACCATTTACTAACATACGAAATGTTCATATGAAAAAAATGACGGAAATTTAGCTACAAACGTAATGAATATGTGATAGTAGTATCCAGACCTTAGTTTCACTTATGTTTATTTAAAAGTTATTTACGTTTTACACTATGCGGGTTTTCTGTAATGACCCGTATAACTCGCTAATGTGAATACAGCTGTTATTGCTACTAAATCGTACGGAATCTCTCAGATTAGATAAACGAGAGCCTAATATCCCTTGTAACCATAAAGATAGGTAATGGCCTCGTGAAATCTATACCAATAATAATGAAGTTATTATGTATTTTTATGTCCTTTAAGTAGCGGCCAGGTGTTCAAGTGATGTCTAATTATTATAGTCGCCTCTAAAATTGTTTAGTTTTTGACCAGAGAAGAAGAAACGGTCTTAAGATTGTCTGGTTGTCATAAAAAAATGTCCTGTAAAGTCATCATCAACTTGACTGTCCCACTTCTGGGCACGGGTCTCCTTTCAGAATGAGAAGGATTTAGTCCACCGCGCTAGCCAAGTGCGAGATGGAGTTCACGTACCTTTGTTTTTTTTCTTTGTTTAAGATTTCTCAGGTATGCAGGTTTCCTCGCGATGTTTTCCTTTACAATTTCAGCAAGTGATAAATAACTTCTAATACGCATATAACTTTGCAAAATCAAAGGTGCCTGGGACCCCTCGATCAAGAGACCGAATTTCTTAACAACCAGGGTAAACACCACTGTTTTTTTATCTGTAAAATAATCCTATAATGTATAATGTAGTATGTAGTGCGTGCGACAATGGACAAATATAGAAAAGTTTGACCTAAATGAACCTATTTAGTTGAAACTCATACTTTGACTTCTATGTCGATTTCTATGACACCAAGTAGGTAGCGTAGAACTATTAACAATATTATGTATAAAAATTGTATGGAAATTGTTTGGTTTTTGACATCAAAAAATGTCCCAACCCTGCTTTAAAAACCGACCGGTTGACGACCGGAGCTGAACTGCCAGCGAAGTTTCTGATCCCTCTAAAAGTTTTCCGCTATTTCATTCCGCTATTTCGTCGTGAAATTTAACATTGCAATTCGTCCAGACAACTGTTAAATAAATGTTTCCAACTAAAACTATAAAGTTCGTAAAGTAAAAAGTACTACTTAGTCGTTCATCCTGCTTTAGTCTATAGGAAATCCGTAATAGAACGAGTATGATATCCGAACTTCGGTTTTCGGTCTAAACTACAAAATTATTTTTTGTAGTTTTGTTCTGTACCCTTACCATGAGTTTTTATGTTTTGACAAATATGACTGTTTTAGTATTTGTTTACGTATTGGCCCAATATGTAAACAATACAATTTCCAAGTTCTGATATAATCCGCTAGGGGCGCTGATTGGAAATTGTATGGGCAAATACGTAAACAAATACCAAAACAGTCATATTTGTGAAAACGTAAAAAATCATGGTAAGGGTACTGTCTTGCCATAACCTTGCAAACCAGAACATTTCAGCAAAATAATATACTTAAATGAAGTGAAGAAATAATAGGACACTTAAGTGAAGTCTTCATAGTTGTTGTGTAGTGACTCCATTTCGAAATTATAGGTCTAAAACAGCGATCGTCAACCCGGGACCCGCGGGCCGCATGTGACCTGCGACTCTGTCCTTGCATTTCGCGTGTTGCTAAAAAAGTTGCCGACCACTGGTCTAAAGTACTTAGACCATTATTCAAAGATGTGCATTTTGAAGATCATTTTACCGCGTTGTATCGTTAAAGAAACACATTGCGAATCAGTAGGTTATTGATTTTGAAAAGAAATATGTTATGGACCTACTTTAAATAAAGTTATTTCATTTTAATCTTTAACTCAAGTAGCTGATTGCACTAACTAATACGGAAGCAGATGTCTGTAGCATTCAAAGAGCACTTAAAAACAAGCCGATTTCAGGTTCGTTTGTTCGATCATCGCATATAAATAATAGAAACAATAGTTTTAGAATCTCTTAGAAATTATTATTTCTAAGAGATTCTAAGACTATTGTTATTGTTAAGACTATTGTTATGTTTCTAAGACTATCATAGATGATAGGGTATTCCCTATGATAGGGTATCATCTGTGATAGGGTATTATAGATTTACAATTTACGTTAGACTAGATTCTACAAGTATCTCGGAAAGCACCATAATTCACATGATATTTTTACAGTTACAACATATGAAAAAAAACTAATTAGTATTTATTTTCATATGTATGTAATATAATCATTTTTAATGAACAGTGTAATAACAGCGCAATCGCGTTTAATAGAAGACCACCACAATTCTTAATTAAGTACGTTAATAACGCAAATCGGCGTACACATTTGTTTATTGCTAAACCGCTGGAGGAAATAACGCAAGCATTTATTTATCTACTGGAATATTGGCTCAAACATAAAGCTAGCAATTGTGATAAAAAGAAAAAAACCGCATGCCTAAAATTATAGCTATATTATAGCTATATATCTCTCTCACAATTTAGACGAATCCAACGAGACGATACCGCATATATTAAAATCCGCGATTGAAAGAAATAATGAGACATAGGTATATAGATACTAATTTTAAAATGTTGTATGAAAAACATTTGAAAATGTAAAATGTGTGAGGCTCCAAAAGCAAATGCTCTTCAAAAGTAGATTTTTTGGAGAAATGTTTGACTATTAAAATAAATTATGTCCTGAAACCTTCCCTTGAAAACCTTTCCTTGAAAAGTTCCCGTTTTCGCGTTAACGCATCTTGATTCGCCATCGCCCTAAGATAATGAAATATGTTTGTCCAAAAAAGATATTTACACACAACGCGCGCTAAGCACCGCTGATAACTTATCTGGGATCATAGGCATTACGGGATTACATTATCAACGTAATGTTTGGTATTCTTTGACATTCGCGGGTATAAACCAATGCTATTTTGTACGATATTCTGTCATGCAATAATGTAAATTGTCGATAAACCGATTGCAATGTCCGTAATCCGAATATTGGAGTGCAGTAAACTCAGCATTGATTGCTTTTACCCGAGTGCGGAGGGTAATGTTAAAAACTCATTATGAGGAGGACGTACTAGGAGGTTTTTGTTGGATTGTATGTAATTTTAATGTAATTTCACCGATTACTCCGCGATGTCTCAATTGATCTCATACATACGTGAAAGGTTCTTATCATCCTCTCGGTTATCGGATTTTAACATGTGGGGTGTCGTTAGGATTCGTCTAAATCATGGAAGCGATTACATTACTACCACCGTAAATATCCAGGGAAACATTTGATTCATGTAACCTTATTATTCCTATACGCTGTTTTGATTATTCCATTTCATGTTGTTTTTCTCTCTTAAGTAATTTCTTTTCTAAATCAGAATAGTTAGTCAAAAATGGTGATAAACCTTTAGGTCTTAGTTCGTAAATTTCTGCCGTGTAAGAGGTTATAAAGCTGCTGTCTTCTGGTTTGAAGGCTATGTCAAAAAGAAATTTACGTATCTATAAAGCAAATTCACTTTTAGCATTTCACAGAGGCAGCATGACGATATGGCGCATGATGAGTGGACCTCAGACAGAACTCCTACTCTTTGAGGTCACTTACCGATGGCCAAATACCACTTAACATAGGATACTTGAGATTTTCATTCAACTAATTTTCATTCAAGGTTTCACTGGCATTATCCTAATTTATCATCAAAAAAATCCATAGGTACTACACAGAGAATAAATAATTCAATATCATCATCATCATCATCATCAACCCATTATTGTCCCACTGCTGGGCACGGGTCTCCTCTCAGAATGAGAAGGATTAGGCCATAGTCCACCGCACTGGCCAAGTGCGTATTGGTAGATTTCACATACCTTTGAGATATACTTTTTTTTTAATATAAGTCTCTCAGGTGTGCAGGTTTCCTCACGATGTTTTCCTTTACCGTTTAGCAAGTGATAATACGCACATAACTTTGAAAAATCAGAGGTCATTGTGATTGTGCCTGGGATTTGAACCTCGGACCCCTCGATCGAGAGGCCGAGTTTCTTAACCACTAGGCTATCACTGCCTTTATAATTCAATAATTATTCATAAAAATATTTTCCGTTTTCATGGAAATATTAAATTATTTTTCCGTCCGTAACCGACGCCGAATCCCTAATATTATTAAGCTGGGCCGAGAGCCAAACTTCATGTAATAAGTAATAATTATAACTACTCATTGGTATTGTGACCATTCTTAGAATATGGATGAGATGTAGCCATATTTCTATGTCAATGAATATGTACGATATTTTGTCTATTCAGTATTATCTACTTTTCGTTTTCATACTTTTGAAGGTGGTAGAGTCCTACGACCACCGCCATATCTATTTATATTTCTCATATGCTGGCACTATGTTGTAAAAAACTTTTTAGACTCTCAGGCGTGTAAGATTTTTTTATAGTATTAGAGTAGTAGACGAGCATGCAGTCCGACTGATGGTAAGTGGCTACTGCCGTTTATGGACATTTGTAATCAATCCCAGATAAGATTTCCTACCCGAGGTCGACCACAGATGCGCCGCTACCCCTGAAGATTCAGCTGAAATGTCTCGAAAATATATGGCTCATACCACAATACATCAGTGCTTAACACTGCTGTTATGAGGCAGAAATGTGTGGCAGTGGTGCTGCCGGAGTCGAACTGAGAGTTCTACCAGCTTTAATTTTGCTTACTGCTTTCTGTTAATACAATCCAAAGTTAGCACAATTGTGTGATTGTGTTTGTGGCATGTTAATTAACGAGGTTCCCACTATAACTAGTTACAAGGTTTCAACCACACTGTTAGCTAATTTAACGGAATAACTAGCGTAGTAATTTATTAAAACAATTAATTACATTGTAATAGTCATAATAAAAAAAAATAATAAAAAAATAAAAAATAATTATAAATATATAAAAAACCACCATGTAGACTACATGCTCATATGCTATTTGAAGGTAGAACCCTTTGTGGTTCGACTCCGGCGGCACCACCGCCACACCTATTTCTACCTAATAACAGCAGTGTTAGGCGCTCCTGTGTTCCGATTTGAAGGGAGACGGACTTTTCCGATGCGTTCCAGCTTAGTCCTCAGGGGTAGCGGCGCATCTGTGGCCGACCTCAGGTAGGAATATCTAATCCTATCTGGGGTTGATTACAGATGTCCATGGGCGGCAGTAGCCACTTACATCAGGCGGACTGCATGCTCGTCTGCTACTCCTGTATTATAAAAAAAAAATATTTCTATAAAAACACACAATTAGATAAATATTATCTTTACTGTTTAGATATTTAAGTACTAGTTATTAACAGGATTACAGGGGAATCTGTAATAAGCTAATTTAATTAATTTAGCCTCAATATAAATGATTAGTTAAGCTCTTGATTAACCTCTGAGACAGGAGATTAGATAGCAATTGAATAAGGAAGTTATTACATAACTAGCAATCCAGTGACATCGTCGATGTTGATTATCTACACTACTAATAGTATAAAGAGGAAAACTTTGTGCGTTTGTTTGGTTGTAATGAATGGGCTCAAAAACTACTGGACCGATTTTAAAAATTCTTTCACTATTCGAAAGCTACATTATCCACGAGTAACATAGGCTATATTTTATATGAAATATATTTGATAACTAGATTTTGAGGCGGTAAAAAGTTTGCCGGGTCAGCTAGTATCTCATAAGCCTATTCAGACATAACATGATTAATAATAAGTGGTTACTGACGCCCATGGACATCTGTAATCATCATCACATCTTCGTAAAAAACATTGTCAAGTTTCGATCTCTGGTAAGTAAAAATTGGATAGATTGATTTTCTAATAACGGGCGACAGATAAAGTTGACATTTTTAGGGTTCCGTACCCAAAGGGTAAGAACGGATCACTATTACTATGCCTCCGCTGTCTGTTCAGGTGTCCGTCTCTCACAAGGCTATTAATTATTATTATTTGTAACCGTAATAGATAGACACATGAAATTTTCGTAAAACATGTATAAAAATGGCTGCTACAACAAGAAAAAGAAAACTGCAAAATAAATGGGGGTCATGAAAAAAAACCAATGTGGTTCGGCGTTTTAAGCTTTATCTATTGATCCACAATAGAAAGATTTAATAATAATTTCACAATAAATTCACTTATATTCTATGATAACGAATACTAAAAATAAATCAAAAAAATGAAAATTTTGTGGTACGGAACGGATGTGTGAACTCGATTCGCACTTGGCCTATTATTCGATATTTGGTTGGAAATAAATAAATAAATTGAAAATTAACGGGTCTGTACGAATTTCAATCTCATGTACGTATGATATTCCTCACTACATTTTTCTTGGAAGCTAATCCGTATAAAACTACTATAAGCGTCGATGTCTCATATTATTCCAAAACAATTCGTCTGGAATACAAACAGTCTGGAATTATTCCACCCTTCCCTAATTTCACATGAATGAATTTTAGATAAAAACGTGTGTATTTCTTACAAATCTAAGCCTTTCGCATATTTTAACAAAAACCTGTATCCAGGGCCGGATTTGGAGGTCTAGAGGCCCGAGGCCATCGGAGAAGTGAAGGCCCTTAATTATTTTCCATGTAAAAGGAACATTTTTTTTTGAAGTCTTACAAAAATGTAATTATTTCAAAATGTACTAATTAATTTAGCAATTATTGTCGACGAAAAAGACAGTTTCAAATAAAAAAGGTAAAAGAACTGTTGAACTTTGAAATTAGAATATTTAACTCTATTGTGGGGGCCCCTCACTTGGGGAGGCCCCGGGGCCCCGCCTGTCCTCACCCAAATCCGGCCCTGCCTGTATCCAACACGCTATTTCCGCTTCAATAGAGTGTCAACAAAACTTGTCTAGAAGATTCTCTGACCCGTATTTAGTAGCCCTTTTGTAAGCGACAGAGGGCCGGACAACTTGACTTTTATTTGACCGATATAGCATCCGCTTTTAAGGGACTTGTTCTACTGTAAGTGTGAAGAGATAGACGATATGTAAGCGATCTTACTGTGTATTGGAAGTAAAAAAGTTTGTTGAACAACAAGACAGCGTTGACGGTGTCGACATATCATCGGCTTCTAACTTCAGAAATATTTACCGTGATTGTCACTCCCTAAGAAGTAAATTAAATCGCTCCTTGTTACTCGCAGGGGATACGACAATAGCTTAACCCCACATCCCCTTTTAAAATATATTCGGACGTCAATAAACGGTGATTTATGTAAAATATATTCGAGTGTGTTTGGACGACGATAAATCATGTTACTGGCTTATATGTTCGTATGATGTACACGAATAATTTAGCTTGATTATAATCTTAATTTATTATATATCATAAAAAATTTAAAGCTGATTCATGTTTTTAACAAAACAAAGCCTAGAGAAAATGTTGGTGTTATTCTATTTCTTACCAAGGCTGTGGTAGAAGATACTAATCGGGAGTCTAAATCTAGGTAGTGTCTCCCTGCTAAATTTCGCATTTAGGGTTCTTCCTTGCTACGTGGATTTATGTCTGGATATCTTACCCGCATGTGACTGAGGGTGGTATAAAAAAAAACTTAAAAATAAAGGGGACCCTCCAAGACAAATATTTATGGAGATTTTCAACTTGTATGTGGAATCGTAATGGAGATATACTTTAAATTTTCACATTGCTTTCACTTCTGTAGCGTCCATGATAATAAATAAAATAAATAAATAAAAATAATTTGCCAAGTACGAGTCAAACTCGCACATATTAATTATTTTTTACTTATTTTTATACATTTTATCATTTTCAACAATACTTAGTTATATGACACAACAATAGATGGCGTTGGGGTGATGATGAATGACATTAACAACGTATAATATACGAGTATTAAAATATGTTTTATGGTTCTTATTTGTAGATACAATTATAATAGATATTATAATACCGGTTATAGTAGTAAACGGATTGTAAAGATTTCAACCGTCTTCCTAGTACGGTTTAACAGTTAGATCGAATAATGCCGAAAAATACCGCTTTGTTGTATGGAGACCCCCTTTAATATTCGACTTTATTTTATTTTTAGTATTTGTTGTTATAGTGGCCATCGATATGCATCCTCTGTATGCATTTCATGTGTCTATCTATTACGGTGCCAGAGATATAGCCCTATGACAGACGGACAGACAGACTGACGGACAGACAGCGAAGTCTTAGTAATAGGGTTCCGTTTTTACCCTTTGGATACGGGATCTTAATAAAAGAAAATTAATAGTACGGAATCCTCTGTGTGCGAGTTCAACACTCACTTGCCAATTTTTCAACTATCGATTTTTATGAATGTGGGCAAATATAGCGACAAGATTTATTTTGACCGACTTCAAAAATGACGAGGGTGCCAATCGCATGCGAATTTGTTATGTTTGTAAGGCTATCCCATGTTTGTGGACCGTTTTCGATAATTCATTTTAATCTTTCATCTCAAGCTAGTCCCGTAAGATAAATTACTTACAGATTCCACAACCTTTTTTTTATATTTCCTCGATATCGATAAGAAAAACCGCTCTAAAAATTATTTTAGAATTAGGCTGCCTATTCCTACACCTATTTCTGCCTAATAACAGCAGTGTTAGGCGCTGCTTTGTTCCGTTTTTTTTGGGTGTGGTAAGGGAGACATACTTTTCCGAGGCGTTCCAGCTTAGTCCTCAGGGGTAGCGGTGCATCTGTGGCAGACCTCATTTAGGTATATCAAATGCTATCTGGGGTTAATGACAGATGTCCAAGGGCGGCAGTAGCCAGTTACGTTTAGTAAAAAAGCGTGGGGTGCACACTCTCGGTAGTTATAAAAATATTACTGACAGACATGAGCAGAAGGACCAACACTTTGATATTTTCAAAAGCACCCCACGCTTTTTTTACAATTAAATATATCTTTTTTTGTTGTTAATTCAATTTGTCATTAAAATTTTTCAAGTTTATTAAGCTATTGCATAGCTTTTATCGCGGGCTTTGAGCGCGGCGACCGAATCGAGAAATTTCGTAACGAAAATAAGTAACACTTTTCAACAACTCGGTTGCCTGGAGACTTGATATCCAACTATCAAGTCTCCAGGCAACCGAGTTGTTGACTGTCAATAGAAAAATATGGATATAATTGAATAAAGTATTATTTTACATTCCTTATTATTTTATTTGATATTGGCGACGAGATGTCGAATGAACTAAAAAACAATAAGGAAATACGAGCCACATTACGTGGGTTAATGAAACGAACCAAAAATTACATTTCGAGAATAGAAAAAATTGACATTGAAGAAATAAACGACTGAATTCTTTACAAGAAAATTTGAACAAATTCTACGCGATTCAAGAAAAAATTTAATGGCTTACAGAAGAAGAAAATTTAGAAGAGGAAATAAAATACAGGTACGAACTTGAAGAAATATATACAAAGCTAAAATTTAAATTTTTGAATGTACAAAAAGAAAATAATCGGCTAATACCTGAATGTTCTTTTATATCAGCAAGAGCGGAAGTTTATTTGATAAACTGTTAACTGTCAAGGCACACTTGAGACGTACACCTAATACAAAAGAGTTATCACCTTATCAGTTAATGTTCGGCAGAGAGGTAAGAACCTATATGCCTGCCTTATTTAAGAAATCCGCCCCACTATCCAGATTACATTACAATGCACCGCCAACGCAGGAGTTCGGACAAGGTGATAACCTTATCACCTTCCGCAGTTACACCAACCCAAGAGTTAAATGGGAGTTCGGAGTCGTCATCCGAAGATTAGGTAGACTCCATTATGAAGTCAGAACTGAAAATGGCATACTGGTGCGCCGTCACCTTGACCAAATGCTGCCGGCGCCCCTGGTGGTGTAAGTGAAAATAGCGGTGGAGGACTGTTGGATATCAAGTCTCCAGGCAACCGAGTTGTTGACTGTCAATAGAAAAATATGGATATAATTGAATAAAGTATTATTTTACATTCCTTATTATTTTATTTGATAACCTTAATTCGTTAACTTGAACACAGATGGCAGTAATACACATTTTTTTATAATCCGTGCAGAAATCTTAAAATTGCGTGAAGTATATTTTATATTCCCATTATAAAATTCAAGATTATATTACCATATTATCCAAATAATATGTTTTATCAACATAAGCTATGTTGAATTCTGGATTGATAAAATAACGTAAAAGAGTGTTTGTTATTTTTAAACGTACAATTACAACTGACAGACTTGACAGCACAAAATCAAAACGCCATTATGATTTATGGTACAAATAATTTGTGTACAAAGTGTTTTAAATATGAATAAACAAAGTGCATTTATTAATGAAAAATGCAATGTACCTGTAACATTCGGCCAAATGTCACAGGCACATCGCATTGATCCATTTATATTGCTGGTTGTTAATACTTTACGTCACTTATTAAATACTTTTCTATTTTATATTTTAGAATGTTCAGTCTTGCTTGGAGTTATGAAATGTCAGCTGATATTTGCAATGTCTTATATAATAGAGATATGATAAAATAGTGGATAAAGATGTATTAATGTAAATGTTGATGATTATGGAAGAATGTATTGTATTTCTGGAATTCCTTCTGAGCGTTTTCATAGCATAAAAAATGCTATGCAATAGCTTTACCGCGGCAGTCTCCGAGTGCCACACGTATTTTTCAAGTTTATTTTATATTTTTTAGTTTGATTTCTATATAAGCGTGTACTTTAGTTTTTTTTAAACTATATTTATTTTTTAGTTATTTTCTAATAAAAGCGAGTTCTTTAGTTTCTTTAATTATTATGTATTGTTTTATTTATACTGCTGTTCACATTAAGCATCCACAAAGCGTCATAATTATAAGGATGTATGTTGATCTCTTTCTACTGAAAAACTGAGTTACTCACTGACAAACATACAAGTGAAGCTAATATAAAGCGTGTAAAAAATCTGTCAATAGTCAATTATAAAATAGTATAAATAATTAAATAGTCACCAATGAATTTTGACAGTTTGACAGTCGCATTAACCCCTAAATCGTAGACTACCAGTTGTATAAGCAACAGTAGCCAATTGGCGGGCAGTCCTAATTATTATTTTACTTACTATTATTATTTTTACTTTCCTATAATATATAAGTAGCAAACAAACGTGCAGTCCACCTGAGGAACGGTATCCACTACCGCCAATTCCCTTCTATAAACAATTCAAGATTGGATAGGACCTGAGTTAGACCACAGATAGTCGATACCTTTGAACACATCGTGGGAACATCTAACTAAGTGTCTCTGCCTTACTTGTCCTTCAAACAAACACAGCAGCACTTAATGAACGCTGTGTCTCCCGAGTCGACCAAGAAGTATACCTTCTTACTTGTTTAAATAATCACTTCTGCAATTAAATTAATTACAAGCTAGCAAGAGAGGTCTCGTAAGGTTACGGTATACAAATTTTATTTACATGTGACCTTATTGAGTTTGATCTCTCTAGGGGGCGCCGCGATCGAATTAATTCGCCGGCTGAGCTGTAAACGAATTTACTTGGCTTTGCTGGGTAATAGGATTTATGGGTAGGCGAAAGAGTATACTGTTTATAATATAGTTTCTACTTATATAATAATTATACACGTTATTAAAAGGTGGTAGAACTCTTTGCGGTTCGTCTCCTGCAGCACCACCACCACATCTACTCGTCTCTTTTACTATTAACAGCAGTGTTAAGCACTACTGTGTCCTGGTTTGAATTCTGCGATAAGGGAGATATACTTTTCCGAGGCATTCCGAGACAGCTTAGTCCTCTGGGGTAGCGGCGCATCTGTGGCCGACCTCAAGTAGAAATCCACCATCACGTGGACTGCATGCTCGTCTGCTACTATTTTATTATATTAAAGAAACGAGCTTTTGCCCGCGGCTTCGCTCGCGTTACGAAGTAATATTTTCATCCCCTATTTTATCCCCTTGGGGGTAGAATTTATCAAAATTTCTTAGCGGATGCCTACGTCATAACATCTACCTGCATGCCAAATTTCAACCCGATCCGTTCAGTGGTTTGGGCTGTGCATACATCTATACTAATATTATAAAGAGGAAAACTTTGTTTGTTTGTTTGATTGTAATGAATAGGCTCAAAAACTACTGGGCCGATTTTAAAAAATTATTTCACCATTCGAAAGCTACATTATCCACAAATAACATGGCTATATTTTATATGAAATATATTTGATAAATAGATTTTGAGGCGGTACAAAGTTTGGCGGGCCAGCTAGTCACTATATAAGTAAGTCACCTTTGACTTATATATATTAAGAAAACTCAATTTAATTGTAACCTTACAACAGGAATATTCTAATAATGACACTATTTTGAAGGTTTTGAAAAGATTTTAAAAGCTTTTCTTTTATAAGCTTAATATAAGCAAAAACGAGTGCATTACGTAATCTGTTATTTTAATATTTTTCTCCCTTTCAACAATGTATTGTTTATTTACGCTACCGATGTGTAATTATGTTTAACGTGTGATTAATGCGAACGTTATTCATTATGGGCGAGCAATATGAACAATGGAAAATTAATTTGGACAATATAATACGTATTTATCGAGTATTTTGTATCATTGACAGCGACTATAACATAGCCCAAGGCAGAAATAGATGTGGAGATGGTACAGACTCAAACCACTGAGAGTTGTTTGTTTTTAAAAGTGGTAGAGCCCTTTGTGGCTCGACTCCGTCGGGACCACCGCCACACCTATTTCTGCCTTATAACAGCAGTGTTTAAGCACAGCTGTGTTCTGGTTTGAAGGGTGTGGTAAGGAAGACATACTTTTCCGAGGCGTTCCAGCTTAGTCCTCGGGGGTAGCGGCGCATCTGTGGCCGACCTCAGGTAGGAATATCTAATCCTATCTGGGGTTGATTACAGATGTCTAGGGCGGCAGTAATCACTTACCATCAGGTGGATTGCATGCTCGTCTGCTACTCCTATTTTATAAAAAGAAAAGTTGTGCCTTTAAATTTCGAATAGTCACATAACTTTGAAAAATTAGAGATGCGTATCTGGGATTTGAACTGCGGGCCCCTCGCTAGAGAAGCCGAGATTCAACCACTATGTTATCACTGCCGTGGTATATTATAAATTTGCTATCAATTTTCATTTCATTTTTATGCATTTCATTTCCTACTGCTTAAAAACAGCTTTTTTAATAATATATGAGTAGCAGACCAGCATGCAGTCCACCTGATGGTAAGTGGCTACTGTCGCCCATATACATCTGTAATCAGCGCCATTTAGGTTTAGATTCCTATCTGAAGTCGGCCACAGAAGCGTCGCTACCCCTGAGGAATAAGCTGGAATGCCTCGGAAAAGTATATATCCCTTATCACAACCTTCAAACCAGAACACAGCAGCGCTTAACACTGCTGTTATTAAGTAGAAATAGGTGTGGCGGTGGTTCCGCCGGAGTCGAACCACAAAGACTTCTACCAAAAATTGATTGATTGCGATTACCCTACAAAGAAACACATAATGGGTGTCAATAAAAAATTGGATTTCAATTTTTAGTTATTCTTATCTTCAAAGATGTCTATTCTTGAATAATATACAAAGCGGGTGTACGAGTTTTCTTATGACATGACAACTTAATTATATACTATTGTATGTCTTTGATGTTATGACTCCTAATGAGGCGTGTTTGTGTGATGTGTATGTCGTTAGTTATTTGTATTTCTTGTTATTTATATCTTGTTTCTATGAATATAAAATGCTACGAGAACGTATGTGCCCTGCCTAGTTGTTAAACGGATTTAAACGCAATTTTCTTGTTTGCATAGTATATAAGGAAATATGAGAAAGAAATATTTTCGTGCGTTTTTCATAAGATTGGAGTAGCACACGTACATGCAGTCCACCTCACGGTAAGGGAACGTACCCATACTACGTGACCCATTTAGGGGGGGGGGAGGTCTTTAAATATTACGCTAAATCACAGGAGCGGGGGGGGGCTTAGATTTTTGTCACGTAGTCGAATTCGTCGAGAGAAATCTCGCAAGCAAGCAAGTCGACGAGAATCCGTGCTACAGGCGTATACAATAATGTCGATGTATGATCGGCTGTATAAAGTTTCACAAAAAATTCACATTCGCAATACTACGTAACAATTTGAGGAGGGGGGGGGGGAGGAATCTTAGCATATACTATGGGTGGTCATCGGAGGGGAGGAGGAGTCGAAAAATATTAAAAAATAGGTCACGTAGTATGGGTACATTCCCTAAGTGGTATCAGCGCCAGAAGAGATTCCCTACCTATTTAGAAGAAGTTCTACATGTTTAGAAGAAGTTTTTATCTTTGCTTATGTCATTGACTTATAAAATTAACATTATTGATTTATTCTCGTTTTATACTGTTCGAAATAAAATGGACACAGCGACAGTTTGATTTATTTAATATTTTTTATTAATCCCCATCACTACCTGAGTTTGACCACTGATGCGTTGTTACACCTAAGGACTAAGTTGGAACGCCTCGTATACTTATGTCTCCCTTGTCCCACCCTTCAAAAATGAATGTATTGGCGCTCGATACTGCTGTTATTTAGGCAGAATATAGGTGTGGCTGTACTGCGTAAAGTCAAACCACAAAGTATACTTCCACTTTCAAAATTGGCTGGTAGAAAAACTATTTTAACTTCGCCGTTTGTAACACAACTTTATTTGGTCAGTAAAGAATAAATAAATACAGTCGTCATATACCTACCATATTCTCACTTTGTACAAATTATCTGTTATACGTGATCATACATAATTAATTAGATTAATGATGAAGCCGGAAACGCGTCGTCATTCGCCATTATGCACCTACCATCGTCTCACTCTGAACAAATGATATTATCTGTTGGTAAACGTGATCAGACATAATCAATAAGTAAGAGGGAGACATACTTTTCCGGGGCTTTCCAGCTTAGTGCTCAGGGGTAGCGGCGCATCTGTTGCCGTCCTTAGTACCCTTACCATGAGTTTTTACGTTTTGAAAAATATGACTGTTTTGGTATTTGTTTACGTATTGCCCTTACAATTTCCAATCAGTGCCACTAGCGGATTGTATCATAACTATAGTGTCAGTAACGTAACATTAAATGTCTAAATTGACAAAATGGCGCTTTATGTTTTGTCTCTCTTTTTTGCGAACATGTGAGGCAGACAAAAAGACTTGAACACTTACTTATTGTTACGTTTACTCAGTCGTTTAACACTCTGCGTTTGAACGCCAGACCGAGCAGCCCCGCCTGCTCGCGCTCTAGTGTTTCCTAACCCAGAATTTTCTCTGGCCTTTCGGCCGGTTCTCGCCTACTCGATATTATCGATAGCGGTCCGTGCTTTGTTTATTGCCAATTTATTGGGAATAAACAAAACTCACGTCCCGACGCGTTTGAGTTGGTGGATACCTAACGGTGCCAACGAAGCCAGCTAGCGTTGACCCGGTGCGCTTCTCAGACCTCTCGGCCTGAGAGAAACCGGCAGACCCGATCCCACTGCACTTGGGCTATCCCAAGGGTGACGGTAGCAGTTACTTTCCCTTAGGGGTAATTGCATTTCCCTCCCCCTCCCCGTTAGCTCCCTGCCTCGGCAGGGAGGCATCCCAGGTTACCATGGCCTACATGGTAACAGATAGGTTTTTCGAGGCTCTGTCCTCCCTCTTGAGCAAGGAGCTCAATCGCCCATTTGACTCAGTCAAACTCCGCTCCCTTTGCGAGCCCTTGAAATCCGTAACGGATCCCCTGTCCGTTACTGATTCACCCGCATCCCCTGATGCCACCCCGAGACACGAGATGGACTTCGATGCCATCTCGCTCAAACGCCCCGCCTCCTCCGACGAATCGTCGGAGCACACCCTCATCACCGCCCCCTCCTCCGACGACGACCAGGGTTTCACCCCTGTCAAGTCGAGGAAGACCAAGAAACGACCGGTGAAACGCGTCGCTAAGGCGACAAGTGAAACCTCTTCCGAGGCCTCTTTCGAAGCCACCCCAGCCCCAGCGGCCCCCGCTCTGGCCCCCGTGCCAAAAGCCTCCACTCTGGCCCCCGTGCCAAAAACCTCCACCGAGCCCCAGAGCTCCACCCCCGCGGCTAAGCCCGCCAAGCCAGCCACGCGCTGCGAACCGGCACTTGCCAAGTGCAAACCGCCCCCACACATTTTCTTCAGAGATAAGTCGAAATGGTCCGACTTCTCTAAAACCCTAGTGGAAAAACAGATCCACTACACCAAGGCACGTAACCTTCGCGACTCTATTCGCGTTTCATGCCCCACCACCGAGGACTTCAGGAGCCTCATTAGGCTCCTAACTCACCTTCAACTCCCGTACCACACGTACGCTTTAGAAGAGGACCGCAAAATCAAAGCGGTCCTTAGGGGTCTCCCCTACGAGCTTCCCACCGACGAAATCCTAACGGATCTAGTCAACCAAGGGTTCCCCGTGGAAGGTGTACACAAGTTGTACAACCGCAACGGGGTCAAATACCCTCTAGCCCTGGCCATTCTAGCCAAGACCCCGTCCTCCAAGGACATTTTCAAGGAGAAGGAGCTCACAATCTGTGGCCTTTCTGAGATCAAGGTGGAACCGCCTAACAAGCGTGGCTACCCTGCCCAGTGCCACCGCTGCCAGCTTTACGGCCATGCAGCGGCGAACTGCACTGCCCCCCCAAGGTGCGTCAAGTGCCTAGAACCCCACACCACACGTGAGTGCAAGAGAACTCGTGAAGACGAGTCCCCTCCTGCCTGCGTGCTATGCACCACTTCAGGGCACCCGGCTAACTACCGTGGCTGCCCTAAAGCCCCCCGTCCCGCTCAAAAGAAGGTTGCTAAAAAGCAGCCCTCGAAAGCAGGCCCACCTCCGGTCAATTCGACCAATTTCCCGCGGCTAGGGGCCTCCAAAACCCCAACCGCTCCCATGAGTTGGAGGAAAGTCGCACCCGCGACCGCCCCACCAACCCCGGCCCCTAAGGCCACTCCCACTCCCCGTCCCACCCAAGACGCATCGGTAAGGGAACATATCATGTTCCTTAAGGACTGCGTTAAGGGCGTGAACCTCGACGAGATCATACTCGTCTCGCAAAAGATGCGTAACGCCAGCCAGGCGGAGCGCATCGCAATCTACTCTGAACACCTAGCGTTGTTCAAGTCCATTCAATGAGTAACGTTCATACTCAACCCCTTCATCCCGGTCGTCAAAAACCTAAAGGCGTCTCGCTTATCTCCTTCAATGCACGAGGTCTTAAGCCTTGCATTCCCGAACTCAAAGAGTTCGTTCGCAACAGGGATATCGACCTGTTGCTTGTTCAGGAAACTTTCCTCAAGCCCTCCCTTAAAGGCGTAAGTCTCCCCTCTTACGCGCTTGTACGTAATGACAGAGCCGACGACCGTCGTGGCGGAGGCACTGCCATCTACTACAAGAGATCCTTCCATTGCACCCCTCTGGAAACACCCAAGCTCACCAATATGGAAGCCACCATATGCAAATTAGGCATGACAGGACACCCGTCCCTGATCATAGCCTCAATTTACCTCCCCGCCAATAAAGCCCCTCTCCAAAGCGACTTGGAGGCCCTCCTCTCGCTCGGAGACTCTGTCGTACTATTTGGAGATTTCAATTGCAAACATACCGTTTGGAACAGTCGTCTGACTAACACCAACGGTAAGAAACTCTTAACCATTTCCCGCGCACTGGACTTTGATATCTTCTCTCCAACAGCGCCTACCCACTACCCCGATCGGGAAGACCAAGAACCCGACGTGCTGGATTTCGCCCTCCTTAAAGGCGTCGCGCTCAATACAAGAGCGATCGAAACACTGGACGATCTGGGCTCAGACCATCGTCCAGTCTCTCTACAGTTAGGTCCCTATGATCCAATCCCCCATACCTCCTCGAAAACCTTCACTAATTGGGAAGGGTACGAGAAATCTCTCATCTCGGCCATAGAGGCCCCCGATTCACCGTATACTATTCCCCCAGACTACCTTGTTAGCTCGGAGAAAATAGACAGTACGGTGAGCTCACTCACCCAGCTAGTTCAGACTTCGCTTCATGACAACGCGAAGGTGGTAGAGGTCCCGAACCGCAAACTACCTCGCGAGGTCAGGAAGCTAATCCAAACTAAAAACGCAGCCCTCAGATGGGCCGCCAAGTATCCCACCCCTGTCCTTAGGAGGCGCGCTAACGCCCTCCAAAGGAAAGTCAGATCCCGGCTAGCCGAAATGAGGGACTCCAACTGGAACTCTCTCATGGAGGATATCCAACCTTCTCATAAGGCATTCTACAAAATCGCTAGACGATTTCGTACCGAAGCCTTCTCAAGCACTCCCCCTCTCACGCGCCCCGACGGCAGCATAGCCTTCGAAGACGCTGAGAAGGCCGAATGCTTCGCAGATAGCATCGCTGCGCAGTGCTCCCCCAGCACTCAACCGTGCGACCCTATCCACATTCTCAAGGTGGAGGAGGAGGTCCTTAAAAAGATCTCTCTCCCTGTCACCTCTGCTCCCATTAAAATCACTACAGACGAGGTCCGGACCGTCATCCGCGGTTTGAAACCTCGTAAAGCCCCAGGTCCGGATGGCATCTCCAACCTGGCGCTCAAACACTTCCCCGAGCAGGCACTGACCCTTCTGGTCATTATCTTCAATGCCTGCCTCGATCTCAGCTTCTTTCCAACAGCCTGGAAGACAGCAACAGTTATCGGTATTCCCAAGCCTGGGAAACCGAAACATATTCCCTCCAACCACCGCCCCATTAGCCTCCTCAATGCAATGGGCAAGGTTTTCGAACGGGTGATCCTCGTTCACATAAGAGGGCACCTCTTCCCAATAGATGCTCCCCCACTCATCATTCCTCACCAATTTGGCTTTCGCCTCCAGCACTCGTGCCCCCAACAAGTCCACCGCATTGTCGAGTACATCACAAGCGGGTTTTATCCAAGACGTAACAAGACACTAGCAGTCTTCTTCGACGTCGCCAAGGCTTTTGACAAAGTCTGGCATGGAGGACTGGTATACAAGCTATACCATTCTGGTCTTCCTGATCGCCTAGTCCGCATCGTGGCTTCCTACCTTCAGGACAGAACCTTCCGCTACAGGCACGAAGGTATCCTCTCTCCCCCACGCCCCGTAACAGCCGGAGTCCCTCAAGGCTCAGTGCTCGCTCCTACATTATTCATATCGTACTCCAACGATATTCCTATCCCCAAAAATGGGGTGCAGCTCTCACTCTTCGCCGATGACACCGCCCTTTACATCCAAGGGCAAAAGGAGTCATCTGTCCTCGCCAAACTCCAACGCTCGGTCAACGAGTTAGGAGATTGGTTTAGGAAATGGCGCATCGAAGTCAATGCGGAGAAAAGCTCCGCAATGCGCTTCGACCACAAACGCAGGCGTTTAAACAACCTGCCCTCCGTCAAATTACTTGGGGCCCCCATTCCATGGAGGCCCACAGTAAAATACCTAGGAGTTACCCTTGACCCGGGCCTCACCTTTAGACCCCACGTCTCTAAGGTCACCCATACCGCCCGCTCTTACATGAGCCGCCTCAACGCCATGATTGGCAGACACAGCAAGTTGTCAGCCAGGAATAAGCGAACGCTGTATAAGGTTTGCATTCGACCGGTGTTAACATACGCCTCTCCAGTCTTCGCTCACGCGAATCCCACCATCCTAGACAAACTCCAGGTCATACAAAATCTCTTTTGTCGTCGGGCACTTAATGCCCCCTGGTATGTCAGAAACGCTGACCTCCACCGCGACCTGGAGCTCGCTCCAATACAACAAGTCCTCAGACAATTCTCTGAAGCGTTCTTTGACCGCTCAGAAAACCATTCCAACCCCTTAATCAAGGGCGCAGCGGACTATGCTGCCCCTCTTCCTACCCGTTACAATTGCCGTCGGCCAAGAAATATCTTGACCGACGCTCCTAACAAACTCTCCACCGATGTGGAGAATCTTCTGGCCGCCCACAGGGGCGTACAACTCTCCATAGAGAATCGTCTTCCCGACGATTCTAATCTTATTCATGATACGTTGACACCTTCAGTGTCATCTATCCAGCGGTAGCTCTCTAGGGAGCGCCGCTAGCGCCTCTCGCTCCGCAAACGAGAGGTCGCTATCCGATGTCGGCTGTACGGTCCCCTTGGACGAATGCCTTAAAGGAGTTTTTAGTGGGATGGTCCTCCCTTCAGGAGGACCTTTCAGTCAGCCCCACACGACGCAGGCACCGGCCGTCGCCCGGCCTGTAAGTGCTTGGACGCATTTTTTGCTCCTCCCTCTCCGTAGAGGGTCAGCCCTTTTTCCACCTACATCTGGGCGCCAAAAAAAAAAAAAAAAAAAAAAACAGTCGTTTAAGAGTTCAGTGATATACACACGTACATAAGAAATATATATATATAAAGATTTGATAAATGATGACGTCAGATGTTGAAAAGGTGTCGTAGTTATTACTTCCGCGACCGTCATTATAAGTTTCCCATTTTCCCCAGTTTGCGCAAAGTTTACGCTAGATAGAAAATTAATCCATTTTAACCAGACAATTGTAAAATATCGAGTTGTGGTAGGCAAAAATTAATTATTATTAACGGGCTTTAGTTGTCCGTCAGCATGATTAAACATAATTAATTCAATTAATGATATAAATGACTATTTTAGACGTTGAATACGCGTCATAGGTATCACTCGCTAGATCATCATTAAACCTGCTATAATCTCAGTTTCACAAAGTTTTGACTGTCTGTGTTCTAACCAGTACCCTTACCAGTAGCACTACCATGAGTTTACAAAAGTATTACTCACTAGCGACTGCGTAAAATAAATGTATGAAAAATTGTACAGCGCCTCTGGTGGTTACTCGTAGAAGTAAAATCCGTAGTGGCGTAACTCGATACGTAAAAAACCTATCGAAATCAAATCGCTAGCGAATGTCATTATGATCTATTGCCATACAAATTCGGTCCCATGAGTCATTAATTTGACAGACGTTGTCAAGAAATACCGTAACGATAGTAGTTATGTTATTCACTAGCAAAATGACAATAGTTTTCTATTTACAATTTCTATAGTGGCGTTTCTATGCCAACTCATGGTAGTGCTACAGGAGTTTTTACGTTTCGACAAATATGACTGTTTTGGTATTTGTTTACGTATTTGCCCATACAAATTCCAATCAGCGCCCCAAGCGGATTGTGTCAGATCTAGGAAATCGTATGGGCCAATACGTAAACAAATACCAAAACAGTCATATTTGTCCAAACGTAAAAACTCTTGGTAAGGGTACAGAGATGAATAATAATTTCGGACGCTGAAACCGCATCATAATTATCACAAACACGAGCGCTATTATAAATCTATCGTCGTCTCAGTGTGCGCAAAATTTACATATTGGTACGTCGGTCTAGATTCTAGATCATTACGTTTTATTGCATTTCACATGAATATGAAGTAAGTTAATAATGTATGCAATGATAGTCTAGTGGTTGAAACTCGGCTTCTCAATCAAGAGGCCCAAGGATAGGACAGTCATAAACCTCTGATTTTTCAAAATGAAATGCATACAAACGTGAAATCTATGCGCCTGAAAGTTTTTAAACAAACTTCTCAGAGGTGTGTAAAGTCTCCCAAGTACCACACTTGACCAGCGCGGTGACCTTGACCTTTTATGCTAAGAGGAGACCGTGTCCAGTCAATAATATTTATGACAGTGACAAAACGTTTTAAATTTCAAATTAAATTCCCTGGAACTCGCAAATACGACGCAATCGCACTCTACAAACACAATCCCTAATAGTTGATATTTCTGTATGAATAACTTACTTTGAATACTACAATCACAGTAAAAGGAAAGTTCTTGTTTTGATTTTGCATACAAAGTAGTTGTTGAAAGAATTCTCTCCAGTACACTCAGTGAAATGTCTGTTTTATGGACTGTCTGACGTAAAAGCGTCTGAATTTACTTTATTATGTTGAAGAAGAAATATATTTGCTTGATTTGATTTTTATGTTATCCTTTTAAATAGTGGATTGTTTCTTTCGTCTATACAAATTTACTTCTACATCTCTACAGATCAATTTCGGAACTAATATCACAACACCTGTTTTTAGCGTTTCCGCGTTTCGTTGGAACAGTGTGGATGCCGGAACGTACCGGTATGAGGTGACCATATTAATCCTCAGGAGAGGCAATCTGTGATCGACTTCAAGTAGGACACGTCCTATGCGCGGACGAGTGCTATTAGCGAACCCGTGGTACCGACAAAAGACGTACAGAATTGTAGGTGGTAGACCGTGGGATTTTAGGCCTTAGGAGCCTGATATCCTCTCCGCTGCCTCCGCAGATGAGAGGAACTCGTGCAGGATTTCCCCACGAAAAAAAGGACACGTCCTGTATGGAATTGGTGCATGGATGCCATTCATCACTTACCATCAGATGGACTACAAGCTCGTTATCATAGATAAACGCTTTCTACACTCTCAGCCCCACACTAGGATTCCCTGTATCGAGGGTGCTATGGACACACATAGATACAAATACACAAACACCCAGTCCCAAAAACAGAAACCTAAACTCATCATTAGATACGAGTATGTGTCTGGCCGGGGATCGAACCCGGGACCCTCTGACGTCAGACCGGCATGGTGACAGCAAAACGGGTCGTCGATACTTAGATATCAATTATATTTCCAACATTACATACGTGTAAATACTTATCATAAACGTCATTCAAATCATTTATGTGAGGAAAATTCCACGAAAAATTATAATTGAACATGCCGTGTTCAGTTTATTTACATTCGCAGGTATGGTCGTAACCTACGTCGTTACGTTTACGTTATCATTTTCATATCATAAATTATTCAGAAGACTAACGAGTTCGTGAAATATTTTCACAGTAATGACATATTTAATTCGGGATTTCTTTTCAGAGTTTTCGGATGAAGATTGAGTGAAATGTTATTGGAGTAGTTATCCTTGTTAGGAATAATTGTCTCTAACTCTATTTTTAGTACAAAAAGGCTATTGTCAATTTTCGTTAAAAATGTTCTCGAAATAAATAAAATCTAAATGTCTGGGAAAGGTTTTAGCCTCTTAATCTCGGGGTTTCGGGGTTCGGCCACAGCCACGTTTTTCTGATTATTAATTACTTGCGTACTAGAACTGCAAATGAATAAAAGCTTACAAATTATTAGTTATTTTAAAATTTTCAAATGATATCATGTTACAAATTATACATACGTAATTATCCGTATAGTACATATGTATAACATTCATGATCTAGTATAATATTATCTTTGCTTACAAAGCCCTTAAGCTTATATTGCTGAATACTTTGATCGAAGCTCGGTCTCATCTACTCTCGATTGCGCGTTATTGGTGGCTTGGAGGTCAGCTAAATGAAAAATGAAATGAAGAAGCAACACTTTAGTGGAAGAGAAAAAATACAGCGCTCGGGCATATTAATTTTTGAGTATTTCGCTCGAAGGACCAATATTTTTTTCCAATATTGCCCGTTGCAACAACTTTTTGTGATAGAAACATATGCTACTTGCTTTTTTAATTTTTACAACGAGCATAACGTTTTATGTAACAGAAATGTGAAGTGAATGATTTTTGAAAGATATTAGAAATAATATGGTTCGACCGGGAAAATACCACCGTCAGACTTATTTCTATAGAGTTGGTAGAGTGTGGATATATATGGGGTGAGCGCCAATACATCAGTGATCAGCTTCAGGTGCAACTCCTATTCCGGAGTTGATTAAAAAATTACCATATGCGACAATGATAGATTACCATCAGGTTACCTACAAGCTATTTTGCGACTAAGGGCCCTTCAAAAATGGTGCAAAAAGAGCTCTCCTTCAAAGCCGGCGATGCATTGGCGACCCCTCTGGTGTTGCAAATGTTACTGCTTGCTTTATCGTTACGCTCAAGTAAAAAAAAGCAAGGAAGAGAACAAAAATCCTAACTAAAAATCATAACAGATGAGAAGCTTCTTTGATATGTCTTATATAACCCTGCGTCACACGATAAAATACTTATATAATTAGAAGCGATATAACCTACTCTGTTTGAGCTAGGTCAAATTCTGAATCACACACACGATCTCAGCTTAACAGAAGCTTCTAATAGACATCGGTTAACCGCCATATTCATGCTACATAACCAATCTCAATAGCATCAATTAAGGGAGGCTTGGAGCTTATATCACAAGCAATAGTGATATAATATTCATCAATGGACATTATTAACCCACCTCCCTAAGACGAGCAAAGGTCTCCTGTTCTCAATTATTTTTATAATATAGGAGTAACAGACGAGCACGCACCTGATGGTAAGTGGCTTCTATCGCCCATGGACCAATCAACCCTAGATAGGATTAGATTCCTACCTGAGATCTGCCACAGATTCGCCATTGTCCCTGAGGACTAAGCTGGAACGCCTCGGGAAAGTATGTCTCCCTTACCGCACCCTTAAAACCAGAACACAGCAGCGCTAAAAACTGCTGTTATTAAGCAGAAATAAGGTAGTAAACACCAACACGTTACGTTTACAAGCTTAATTACGCGAAGTCTTCACGTTACATATTTCTTTGAAAAGATTATGAAGAACTCCTTCTGTTTAGCTTATTGTTCAAGGAAGTAATTGTTTCACTGAAATCTAAAGATTTTGTATCCAGTGTATACCGACGTAACAGAGATAGGTACTATATATATACATTTTATCTATACATTTTTTTATAGTTAGACTAATTTTACTAGTTAAACTTTTAGACTAATTAATTCAGTTTATACATTAAGATATATTGAATGGAAAAATATCAGAACGGTAAGAAAAAATAAGTTATAACTCATTAAAATCTATTGACCAGACCTAAGGCCTATTCAATAACAACTAAAATAAAGCGAGGCCTACATAATCAAATAAATGTATGGAGATCCAAACAAAACCATTCAGTAACAACCTGTCACTCATACGTAAGTGTGGACGAGTTGTGTCCACAATGCAAATTTGTGGACACAGCCGGCGCCGGTGTTCGCCAACTGAGCTAACGAGACAAATAATGACGAGTCACGCTCATACAACTATGTACAGTCAGCTCTTGAAGTAGATGAAGATTCCAAAACTAGTTATACTTCCAAACGTTGATAAGTAGCTAAACACCCCTTATTATAATAATAAGCATCATAATTAGATGAACACCGTATGTGCAAAATGGCTAACGTCACTAATATCATATGTTTTTTATAAAATAGTTTTTTTTTTTTATAAAATAGGAGTAGCGGACGAGCTATGGTAAGTGGCTACTGCCGCCCATGGACATCTGTAATCAACCCCAGATAGGATTAGATATTCCTACCTGAGGTCGGCCACAGATGCGCCGCTACCCCTGAGGACTAAGCTGGAACGCCTTGGAAAAGTCTGTCTCCCTTACCACACCCTTCAAACCGGAACACAGCAGCGCCTAACACCGCTGTTATTAGGTAGAAATTGGTGTACTTCTGACACTGTGTTCATTTACTTTTGAAACTTTACAGCGTTCTTCTAATTATGTTCCTAGTTGTGTTAAGCTACGTATGAACACTGAATAGGTATTTTGGAAACCCTAATCTGTTCATCTACTTTTGAAGCTGACTGTACATATACGGTTGCTGCTGTAAGCGCTTCTGGACGTAATGATGCTTAATTACCAGACTATACACGCATTATACCATGTGTATGTTGCTTACTTATACCAGATATGATATACGAATTATGCCAGAAATGATTTTGGCAAATGGATACCTACAGGTACAATTTATTAAACTGTACATTTGTGCATTTGTTTGTCATTTCAAATTACTTTGTTAGATTTATTTTACTTTTGACCGGTCTGACGCGCAAAGGGTCCCGGGTTCGATCCCCGGCCAGATAGATATCTAAATGATGAATTTAGACTTGTGTTTCTGGGTCTGGGTGTTTGTGTATTTGTCTATGTGTGTGTCAATGGCACCCACGACACAGGGGACGCTAGTGTGGGGCTGTGAGTGTAGAAAGCGATTATTTATTATTTTTACCTGACTACTGAGGGTAATGTTTTCCGAAAGTATGTCTCTAGCTTTCATATGTCATCCAGCCAAGCGGCTTATAAGATTTTAACATAATATGTGTCTTTGGATTCGTCTAAATGATGAGAGTAACATCATTTTAAGTGGTCTCGATTTTCTTTTTTTTATAATAAAGGAGCAGACAGTGCACGTGATGGTGATACTGCCGCCCATGGACATCTGTAATCAACGCCAGATAAGACAAGAATCCTATAGGTGTCTTGTGACCCGTGCTCAACAGTGGCACGGTAAAAGATTGACAATAACATAAGCCAATTATAACTGATAATTCTTATACACTATCATAAGGTATTTTACACACTGACATTCCACTTGTATTTCATAAAACCGTAATCCGTAACTCCGGAACAGTCGACCCGTCTTTTGACCAAATAATTCCGTATTCCGATTGAATGACACCAAATTTGATGGAACATCAAATTGTATTACGTTGATTTGTGATAAGCAAAACATTGGATAGATCGGATTATTAAAAAGGGAAAATACTACAAAGACAATTTTCGATCGTTGGTAGATAAAAATTGATTTCAAATATGATATTATGTAGGCGACTATTGAATCACTTCAGGTTCAACCTGTCCTGTATCATCATCAACCCATTACTGTCCCACTGCTGGGCACGGGTCTCCTCTCAGAAATGAGAAGGATTAGGCCATAGTCCACCGCGCCGGCCAAGTGCGTATTGGTAGACTTCACATACCTTTGAGATTTTTTTTTTTATAAATCTCTCAGGTATGCAGGTTTCCTCACGATGTTTTCCTTCACCGTTTAAGCAAGTGATAATTTATTTTTCTACCCTGTCCTGTATGGAGTTTGTCATTTATACACACTATCATAAGGCAGTCTACACACTCGCATACCACTTATAATTCATAAAAACCATCATCATCATCATCATCACCAACCACCCATTATTGTCCCACTGCTGGTCACGGGTCTCCTCTCATAATGAGAAGGATTAGGCCATAGTCCACCGCGCTGGCCAAGTGCGTATTGGTAGATTTCACATACCTTTGAGATTTTTCATAAAAACCGTAATCCGTAAATCCGGAACAGTCGACCCGTCTTTTGACCAAATAATTCCGTATTCCGATTGAATGACACCAAATTTGACGGAACATCAATCGAACGCGCCGCTCGAGTAACTCGGAAATCGGCAGCGGCGACGACATCCGGCTTCCGGCAGAGATGTGCCGGGTTTAGACATTAACTTACGCCTGTTATTATTAATCAATCTCTCTATTCTCTCTATTTTTACCTATCAATGATCGAAATTTGATGAAGTAAAAATTTGGAATGTCTCCCAAATACGGTTCAATAGTTAAGCGAAAATCCTAGAAAAATAACGATTTCTTGTATGGTGACCCCCACTCACTGTAAATTTTTTTAGGCCTTATACATATTCTGTAAAAATTACGAGTGTTTACTATTGTGATTCAGGAGATACCCTGTGACAGACGGAAAGACAGCGGAGGTTTAGTAATTGGGTTCCGCTTTTACCCTTTGGGTACTGAACCCTAAAAATACACGTTAAATTTACTGATTGAACTGAACAAAAATAAAGAGCATTCATTTGACGCTTTTCATTCATTTTATTCCTACTTCATTCACTTTTGTGAGAACTTTTCTGATTTTTCCTTTATTCCGTGGATGTTCTAGACGCTTCTATAGGTCGGAAATCGAATGAGGACCCGTCAGGCGCATCCGACGTTCTACCTGTTGTACCAAACAATCTTTGATAAATAAATTAGAAAGATACTTCACCGCGTTCAAATTGAATGAAGCAACAAAAGGATGATTTTATCATTTATTTTTCGTTCTTGACAAATAAAAATCATTTTTAGAGAAAATTTACGTGTAAATACTCAATACTACGTAATGAATAAATAAGTATTTCAAACATTTTAGAACGGATACGTGGCAAAACTTTATTTACGAAACAATTTAAATTCTCAAAACTCGTTACACTTTTTTGTTAGAAATGATCAATCTATGTACAAGTATTTTACTTATATAATCAAACAATACAATCTACGATGTAACCGTTTTACATATTCCCACTGATCAAAAAAACACAAGATAACAAGGTTACCGCGCGGTTCCACTATGCATTTTTAAATTTTCACGTTTTCGCGAATTTTAAAATTCGTCCCACTGAATTTTACCTTCACTGAAAAATTCTTACATAAAGTTCCTTAAAACTAACTCAACTGTTAGTAAGATTGAATACTGTAGAATGTAGAGAGATGTTAAATTGATTCATCTCAGTGCAACACGAGACTAAAATAATAAAAGCTTAAAGGTTGCAATAAATAAAAAATGTGTAGGCACGTTAGAAGTTATACTTTAGGAAATTCATGATTAACGTTACATAAAGATTAACGTTACATTCACCTTCATCATTAACGTTACATTAAGAACTGCTATTGTAATACGATATGATTTCCTCGTAGGATTGCCTGCTTCTCCTTATTCATCATCTTCTTAGATTATATCCGATAACAAAACTTGTAAATTATATTCAACAAAGCATAAACGATACGTAATGGTTTTTCATCAGTAGCATTACCATGAGTTGGCATAGAAACGCCACTATAGAAATGGTAAATAGAAAACTATTGTCATTTTGCTAGTGAATAACATAACTACTATCGTTACGGTATTTCTTGACAACGTCTGTCAAATTAATGACTCATGGGACCGAATTTGTATGGCAATAGATCATAATGACATTCGCTAGCGATTTGATTTCGATAGGTTTTTTTACGTATCGAGTTACGTCACTACGGATTTTAGTTCTACGAGTAACCACCAGAGGCGCTGTACAATTTTTCATACATTTATTTTACGCAGTCGCTAGCGAGTAATACTTTTGTAAACTCATGGTAGTCCTACAGGCTCATTGAAATAACCCGAGTGTGCGTGAAAGGCAATATAAAGTTTAAAGGAAGTTCGTAGGCGGAGCTCTCATTTTGAGCTTGTTATAGACGTCGGTTTTATTACTTTACTTTTGACAACACACACTATTCGGTTTTATTACTTTACTTTTGACTACAAAGCTTTTTGAACTCTTCGTTTGGAGAAACTGATCGTAGTGTTTTCGGGGTAACGGAAATGTCACGCACCAATTACGGATATTTTGTAGAGTGACGCTAATTAAATTCGCTTTTGAATATGAGCTAATGAACATAACCAATTAAACATATTTTTTTAATTATATGTAAGTAGCATACAAATCCACCTGAGGGTAAGTGGCTACAACCGCCCATGGACATCTGTAATCAACCCCCATTGAGATTAAATTCCTATCTGAGGTAGGCAACAGTTGCGTCGCTATCCTTGTGGTCTAAGTTGCAAAGCCTCGGATAAATAAATTTCCCTTAGCACACCCTTCAAACCAAACAGCGCTGGCAGAAATACTTGTGACTGTGACGCCCTTAGACTTGAATCACAGAGGCATTTACGACCTTTAAATTGTAATTACATAGTTACCAGAATAATTGATTGCTGATTATGAGGAAAAAGAAGATGGTCGCCACACATGTAAAATTTTCCTCATCAACCAAAACGCAAAAACGGCTTCATACTAGAAATAAATGTGACAAGGGTTCCTTTCCAGTGAACCAGCACTGGTTCTACCAGCTTTCAAACGTACTACCGACCTAAAATTCTAAAACGCCTAAACCAAGCTTCTTAAGAAAATTTCGCCTCGTTACATTATTACAAAAGTTTTCTATTGGAATCATTACGAATTTACATTCTGGCATTCATCAAAGAACTTGGTTATGCAAAACGGAACCAGCCCACTGATCGTTAATGGAAGAAATCAGAGATTTTGTTGGACGCCCTATGAAAATATTTCGGTTAGCCCCATTCGGCGTATTTCTCAGCGTTAAATCAAAATGATATCATAATTTATTTCTCAAATCCACCTGGTTGATGAAGGGAAACATCGTGAGAAAACCTTAGAGTTATTTCAAAATAAGTTTTCACAGGTGTGAGAAGTCCAATTGTTGCCAGCGCGGTAGACTATAGCCTAAGCCTCTCTCACTCTAAGAGGTGGATGATGACCCAAACGCCAGCAGTGGGACAGTAATGTTCCCGACGAACGACGAAGTTCACGACGATGATCCAGCTGGTTCATGCCTGAAATACATTTCCTCTAGATTGCAAGACCGAATTTTAAAAACGGCTTTCACTCATTTTACTTTTCCCCGATACCGTCAGGCACATATTACGGTTAATTCTGAATATAGCGACATTGTCCCGGAACTAATCGGTTTTCGCTGCGTGCCGATACGCCTCATTACAAAGGTTATTTGGCGACAATCCGGATTGGGTCTCCGATAATCGATTCCGGGCTTTTAGCTGCAAAGAGAATGCACTTGTATGTACACTTAGCCTGGAAAATGTTCGCTGTAAAATATTCTGTGCTTATCAGAATACTGAAGTCGTCATTAATTTTAAACTTTTTTGAAGGTGGTAGAACCCTTTGTGGTAAGACTCCGGCGGTACCACCGCCACACCTATTTCTACCTAATAACAGCAGTGTTAGGCGCTGCAATGTTCCGGTTTAAAGGGTGTGGTAAGGGGGACAGACTTTTCCGAGGCGTTCCAGCTTAGTCCTCAGGGGTAGCGGCGCATCTGTGGCCGACCTCAGGTAGGATATCTAATACTATCTGGGGTTGATTACATATGTCCATGGGCATATACTTATCAGGTGGACTGTATGCTCGTCTGCTACTCCTATATTATAAAAAACAAAAAAAATATATTAATAAATAATTTATATTATTGAGCTGAGCCATTAACGCGTTTTTGAACTGAAAACTTCTTTAGAGACGTTGTGCACTTTGTGATGGGCAAAAAATGATAAACTCGCCTCAGGACACGTCCTGACACGGCCTGATCGAAAATTCGTAATACGGCAATACCAACTGCAAAGTCAAGATCTCCTCCGGTGTTAGCATAAAAAAAATATATGTCAATGGTTGTCAGTTTCATTTTTTATTAATTATTCCGGTTATATTTTGAAAGTTTTCAGTTCTGCCGGCACTCCCGGAGTGCAACCCGTAGATTCTTTTACTGAAATTTGAGTAGTGATGCTCAAATAGAATTGCAGTCCTATCTACTCTCGGCCACAGATGCATTGCTACACATGATGACTAAATTGGAACGCCTCAGGTCCTTCGCAGTCAATGACCGTGTATCATAATATAAATGAGAGTGAAAGTTTAATCACGACTAATTGAATCGGTCACAATGGTAACTATATACAAAGGATTCATCTTTTAGGATCCGTCGAGTTTGCATAGTAGAATTTAATTACGACTTGCTGAAAGAGCGAAGAAACCTGGATTCCAGAAAGTTTTCAAGCAAAATTCTAAAGGATTGCGAAAGATACTAATCTGCACTTAGCTAGCGCGTCAGACTATGGCCGGAACCACTCTCATTCTAGGAAAAACCATGCCCAATACTCACGCTTTAAAAGAAAGACGTTTTCTACACACACAGCCCTACTTTAGAATTCTCTGTGTCATACATTCCATGGATACACAATACACATATAGAATACACAAACACCCCGAACCTAGAAAAATTCCCTCAATTCATCTAAGTCGTTAAATATATGCCAGGATCAAACCTGGAACCCTGTGCGTGTCAAACAGGTGTAGTGACCGCTCCGCCATGTAGGTCGTCATCAACATTGGGACATAAATGGGTCAAGGGGTGACTAAATAGGTAATAAGTTATCTTCATTTTCTCACAAGAAAATGACGAAATAAATAGCACAAGAACGTGTAAAACAGAGTGATTTAAACCAAATGTTCCGAACACCGCCCGCGTAATGGATTTGAGCCGTTTCAAAAATAGGTTTACGATCAATTAAGTTAGTTTTATCCAGTTCAGAGCTTCAGATACCTTGTGATGTCTGTGTTAACTAGTAACATGTGTATGTACGAAAGGTATTATTGTTGCAGTCGTTAAAACATCGTGACTAACTGAAAGTTTTCCATGGTTATTAAAGAAGTTCGAGTGAATTTTCATCTATTGGGATGTGGTCACGTGCTATCCGTGAATTGGTAATCAATCCCAAAGTGCTATTGAATCTAAGGTCGGCCACATGTGTATGGCCTGAGAACTAAGTTAGAGTGTCATGAAACTATCACGCACGTTCAAATCAAAATAACACTTCACAGCGGTCCTGTGAAGTGTTCTACCTTTAAGGTCCTATTTATATTTGTTAATGTCTGTAATATTGAGTGTATCAGAAACTAGCCATCGCAGACAAAATCATATTTTTCTATACAATTAATTTTAATAAACATCGTCAGTTTTTGCGCGGTCACGTTAGGTATAAATACTTTAATTTTATAGGAAACTTTTGTATGCCATGACACAAGTCTGACACGTTCAAAGTCTATAGATGTAAATGAAAAACATAAATTAATAATTACTTACGGTAAATTTAAATTTTCATGTCGATTATCATGTCGCAAATTAGTAATTATAATTAAATTCTAATCATGCGAAGAGGTTTACGTTATCATGAAGTGTACATCGTAAAAGCTAAGTAATTAGGGCCTTTTTAATTATTTTAATGGATCAACGATAATCTGATAAACCGTGCCCTAGACTTGTCTAGGGCAAGGGCAATTTAGGTGGGACCATTATTTATTATTTTATTATTTTTTACGAAGTTGTAACTATCCTAAATGTCTGACAGGTTAAAATTAATTTAAAAAAAGGTTAAATTTCAAAGTTGAAATGAGCGAATTAGTTTTTAATATGCACATAATTTTAAAAATTCGTTTTAGCGTGTCTAATTACAATCTAAGAGCTAACGTGGAAGGTAAAAGGTAATGAAACTAGGCTATCACTTCATTTTGATGGCCATTACGGCAAACATTATTTCTTTTTTTATAATATAGAAGTAACAAACGAACATGCAGTCTACCTGATGGTAAGTGGACTGCCGTACATGGACATTTGCAATGTTGATAAGATAAGAGTCCTACTTGAGGTCGGTCACAAATACATTTACAAAGAGAACTAAGTTGGGACGCCTCAGAAAAGTATGTCTCGTCCGCAGTTTACCTTCGTATGACCTACTTTACCGTCTGTGTCTTAGATTGAAACCACGCATACAATTATAGATCTAAAAATACATTTTACCAAATCTGGTGCAAAGTTTTCGTAGCAAACAAAAAAGAAACCTAAATAGAATCTGTCAGATTGGACGTAACACGACCTGACACTAACACGTCTGTCACGAGCACTTGAATAAATAATGTTTCTCGCCATCATCACATTCTAAAGATAAAGAAATTTCATTGTTCGAATAACAAATACAATGGCACTAAACTAGCAGCTGTTCAAACTTTAAAGTGATATAAATCAGACGAAAAGACGCCTGAAGAATGCGATAGTGTAAACATAATCCAATGAAAAACTACCTACCAATAATTGACGAAGTGCGAGTCGAACCTGCACTGAGAGTTCCGTAGCACTAAATTTCATTATTTTTATTTTTAGTATTTCTTATCATAGCATATCATATCATAGCATAGCATATAGAAGTAAATGCATTGTGAAAATTTGAACTGTCTACTTATTAAGTTGCAGTAGATAAAGTGAAAAATAACGAAAAATGGCGATTTCTTGAATAGAAATTGCTATTTCTATACAAGAAATCGCTATTGTATTGTATTGTTTGATATTGATTTAGTATTTGTTGTTGTAGATGTAGCGAGTTCTTGGGGTAGCTGTACAAGAAATCGCTATTTTTTATTTTCAAGAGTAATTATATTTTTGTTGTTATAGCGGCCACCGTTTTCTATACTATGTAAAAAAATCGAGTATCTTTCTATTGCGCTTCAACAGATAGAGCCTTGAGACAGGCGGACAGACATGTAGACAGGAAAACATCGGAAGCTTGATAATAGGATTCCGTTTTTACCCTGTGGGTACGGGACCCTAATGTTTGCTAAACAATCTCCATTCGATTTAAGTTTCAGAACATAAAGCATTCTGACGTTCAATGCCGTAAATCAGCGTTAGCTTTGAAGAATAAAACAATAAATCAATAAGTCAACATGAAATAGACGTTTTAGAACTAGTTAAAACATAATTTACGACTTGACCAAGTGTTGTGTCGTAAGAGTACGCGATATTTCATATTTCACTTCATAAATAAATCGGTGCCAATTTCTAGGTTATATTTAAGTAACTACGAAATCTAAGGATTTCAGATAGGAATTTCAAGTTATATCTTATATATAAAATTCTCGTGTCACAATGTTAATTACCGTACTCCTCCGAAACGGTTCGGATCTCCTTGTTAAGATTCCTACGTAACACGCACGGAAGGAGACGCGCGGGCGGAGGAGGCGGGCAACGTCATCGGCGCGGGCGGTGCGGTGGTGGTACGAGCCGAACACTACTCACGCTTGCGACCTCCGTCGGCCACGGACGATTTCTTTTTAAATATTGTATCTACCGGGAAACCCTAATGTATTGCCTATTAAACCAGCAAAATACAGTCCACTCTCTCATTTAAGTCCCAGGACCCTAACACTCCTCTCAGAATTATTTATTATTTTATTATATTTTCCTTCACCGTAAAAGCAAGTGATAATTAAATACTAATTTCTAATACTTTCTCAATACAACATGTCGTCACGTGTATATCTAAATATATATAACTCAAAGGTGACTGACTGACATAGTGATCTATCAACGCACAACCCAAACCACTGGACGGATCGGCCTGAAATTTGGCATGCAGGTAGATGTTATGACGTAAGCATCCGTTAAGAAAGGATTTTGATCAATTCTACCCCCAAGGGGATAAAATAGGGGATGAAAATATTACTTCGTAACGCGAACGAAGCCGCTGGCAAAAGCTCGTAGGTAATACAAATAAATATAGGTGTATGTACAAATATAGGTTTTTCAAGATACAAAAACAAGAACAATATAGAATACTACCCTCTCGCTAAAAACAACAAAAGCCATTCTACGCCCCGATGCCGACATCATAAGTCATCGGTGACAAACTGACAAACAAACTTTGATTAATTAATTCTTCAGACAAACTACTGTCATGACTGAAGAATTATCTAGGTCACAATGTCTAGGTTAAAGGTTATGTCTTCATTTCTAGATTAGTCTAGTCTGTTTTTATTTATTACTAGTTAAACTTTCTGTAGCTAAACTGATAAGTCTATAAACTGAAACATTTCTGTGAAGAGCTCTGCCTTCTATGATACAAGCTGTGCTTAGTACAGAAGACGGTGTTCACTTGCATGTACCAAACATTGTAAATTATTATTAAATAATTTGTCAAACGATACAGGTTTAAATTGGCACAATAAAGATTTTTATTATTATTATTAATTATTAGATATTAGATACTGGCTAAGTTACACATGGGGCGATAGCGGTAGAACTCTCAGTGGTTCATCTCGGAGAGATCACCGTCACACCTATATTCGCCTTATGAATGCAGTGCTCAGCGCTGCTGTGTTCCGTTAAGGGAGACATACTTATCAGAGGCTTATACTTACTCCTCAGGAAGCAACATAATCCTATCTAGGGTTCATTACAAATTTTGATGCACGGTAGTAGCCATAGCCGTAGCTATCTTTGATAGGAAAATATTGGAGACTTTGATAATTAATAACCGCCGTTAATAGAGTTTACCTGATCACATTATTTTTTAACTCCCTCTTAACTTCAAGCGCTTCAATACAAATGCGATATATTACTTCCGTAACATGATAAACGTGCATTATTATTCACGGAGCAATCCCAGAAAACCCAAAACATAGGAAAAGTTTTCCACGTAGTTGGAATTGACGATTAATGTGAATCATTCCCGCCGAAGGGTAACCGAATGTTTGCAATAAATCTATAGCAACGGATCGATCTCTCAAGTTTGAGTCTTTTAACGCAGGGTCTAAATTACAATTTATGTATTTCAGGCAGTAAAAATATAGACAATGATACAACAAGATTGAAAGTTATTTAAATTTTACTTTAAATTTTTAAGTTATGTGCATATTGGAAATTAATTAACATTTGCTATAAGGATAAGAAAACATCATTAAAGAAGCATATACGCCTAAAAAAATGTCTCAACATTGTTTGAAATCTACCAATTCGAAGTTGGCCAGCGCGGAGGGCTATGGCCTAAACCCTCTTGCTCTAAGAGGAGACTTATGTCCAATAGTGGGACGCTAATGGGCGACGAAGACAAGAGTAAAAAAAATGTATTTAACACAGAAATTATGTGTTACATAGGACACTTAGTTTCTAACGCGTCAAAGGAAGTACTTATAACTTTTAAAACATTTTATTTTTATAGAAAGAGCAAAGAGTATACAAATACTGCGTAAGAGAGTAGAATACGAAATAACATATTCCCGCGTACGTATACAACCACCCACATTTTAACCATTCATTGTACGTCGATGTACGAGGATAAATAAGTACCCGAAAATACAACGATCTAATAAAACATGAGCTGTTAAATATAATCGTTGATAAAACAGACAGTGTGTATACTAATAACATTGTTTTAAATCTCCGCCTACTGCATCCGATGCGTAAACATGATCATAACTATATCTTTAATCACCATTATACAAGTAAGGATGGTTACACATGAGGAACGGTGAGCTAAGAGGTGGTAGCAATTGTAGTTAGACTCAGGCGGCACCACCGACTAAGATAGAACGCCTCGGAAAACTATGTCTGCCTTACCACACCCTTCAAACCAGAACACAGCAGCGCTTAACACTGCTGTTATTAGGCAGAAGTAGGTGTGGCGGTGTTGCCGCCGGAGTCGAACCATTAAGTTCTCTACCATCTTCCAAACTTATGTACCTGTGTATAACGACGCTCACTAGTAAACGATTTCTTATTTTGGTACTCATTCTTCATTACTGATCAGTTCCACAACTATTTTTAACCTATTAGACAGTAAAAGCAAATCAGAACCAATTTGCTTGCTCAATATATTTATCTGGAGTTTTCCAACTTTGTTTTCAATGTCGAATGCTATGCTCAGTTATTTGACTTCAGTTGAAGTTGTTTTGAGTACAAACAGAATTATCGATAAAGTCTTGATGTCTTTCGAACTGTCCCGGGAAGCAAATATTTGGATAAAGGCCAGATAAACTGATCTGTATTGGGAGTAACAAAAGTTAGTATTTCCTAACTTTTTTGGCTGACAAACTTCCATGTTTTTATGAGGGTTTTTACAAGATTCCGCTTTTAGTCTTTATTCAATGTACCTTTAAAGTTTGATGAGTAATGATAAATTTGGGACCGAATTTGACCGGAATTCGAAATTCAATAAAAAGATTAGGCAAGGACTCAAAGGCAATGAAAGCAATAAGAAAGTTGCTACAAGGTATTAGCAAATTATACTGATATATTTATTATTTAAAGAATAATTTAAAGAATTTGCCGGAATAAAATTACAGTAGGATAAATAATAGGATATAAATTAAGTGGTAGAACCCTCTGTGGTTCTACTTGGGCGGCACCACCGCCACACCTATTTCTACCTAATAACAGCAGTGTTAGGCGCTGCCATGCTGCATCTGTGGCCGACCTCAGGAGGGAATATCTAATCCTATCTGGGGTTGATTACAGATGTCCATGGGCGGCAGTAGCCACTTACCATCAGGTGGACTGCATGCTCGTCTGCTACTCCTATATTATAAAAAAAAATCTCAGCTATAAAAGCTGGCTACATGATAGATTTAGTATAGCTTGACTGGGGAGCTACCACCATACCTATTTCTATCGTAAAGCAGTTCTTGCGTTGTGGTTGGAAGGCTGAAGATGCCGCCTGTTTTACGTATGAGACGACTGTCTTCGTACATAAGATTGACAACGCCTCTTTGAAAGAATTTATATAGAACCACTGTTTTGTATGGAATTGGCTACAGTTGTCCACAGGCGGCGGTGACTTACCATCTGATGGAGAGCTACTTTGCTACTTTGCAAAAAGGGGTCAGATACGAATTTATATCTTTTCCAGGAACGTGGAGGCGTTTAACTATTCTAATTATTAGTTTCTATTAATTGGAAGAAACCCTTATCTCAGTATTCCAGTTACGCGAAATTTAAGTTACAGAAATACTTTCGCCTATCTGGCCGTTGTCAAGTCCGTTTAACAAATATCTTAAATTCTCAACACAAGTCTTTGAACTATCTCAGCCTGAAATAGACCTTTATAATATATTTATTTTTTCTCAGACAGGTCAGACCCTCACCTATGTTCTCCCCAAGTTTGTCGTGGTACTTACGGGACGCCCTGTATATTCATATACAATTCAAAAATATATAAAAAGTGGTGATACAACATAAGGGGGAAACCTTCAAAAGGTACCCGACGACGTGGGAGCGACGCCGGGTTATGTGGGATTTTTACCGCACTAAAGCCCAGGTGGCCGAACTCGGCGCATGGTGGAGAACTCCGGGATCTCCGATGGAATACAACCGGAGGCCTCCGAGCGCGATGACCCAATCGGGCTCTTGCCTGGGGGAGCAGTTTACGCTCCTCCCACACACCTAGTGTTTACAACGGTATGCGGCCCCACACACCGTCGTCCTTCCCAGCGTTACTTGCTGGACGGTTCGAGCTCCCACTTTTGCCGCCTGCAACCCCTGAAGCCCCCTTTTAGTCGCCTCATACGACAGGCAGGGGATACCGTAGCCCTATTCTATTCCCGAGACCACAGGGACAAACAACATACCACCCTAGTGGTTAAAACTCGGCCGCCCAATCGTGGAGTCCGAGGTTCGAATTCTAAGAAAATATATACATTACATAACCTTTTCAAAGTAATGTTTGTAATACATAATTATTAATAATTAACCAGCGCGGGGGACTTACTGAGCCTGTATATATGCGGTTGAGTCGATATGATAGTCTTCACATACCTTTGAGATTTTTTTTTAATACAACTTTCAAGGTTTCTTAACGATATTTTATTTTGCCTTTAAAGCAATTAATTTAGTAATTAATTTTGTAAGGGCAAGGTATTTTCAAGGCTTAAAATATGAAACGACAAAACTTCACAGACAATTTGTCACGAAATCAAAATAATGAATCGTGACAATGTATGTCAGCCATTAACCTTATCACTTCCCATATCCAACACACCGCGATTGTCTGATAAGGATTTATAGCCTATAGCCGGAAAGCTGATCATTCCATTTGTCAACAAACCGCCCGCCTTATCTGTCCAATGCTGTTTTGACTTCGGCGCTTTGATACGGGATTAGTTCTGTTTATGTCTGTGACGTCACTTACACATTTTGAGTCAGACTATCGGAAAAGTTTGTTTACAGAAAACCTTTTTTGATGCGGGGGAAATCTTCTAAAGGTACCAGGTGCCGTGAGAGTGTTACAGTGTTATGGATTCATACCGCACTGAAACCCCCCTGCTCCATCGGTCTCCGCCCGGGTGAGCTTGACGCTCTCCACACCATCTGGTGCGTACGATGGTATGAAACCACACATACGTGTGCCTTCCCGGGGCCGCTGGCCGAGCGGTTCGAGCTCCCACGCTTGTCGCCCGCAATCCCGTTTGTCCTTCTGTCTGTATGTCTGTTCAAAATATGGACATAAAAGCGGTATTTTTCGGTTTATCTTTTGAAGTGCAATAGGTGGACCCTTTAATATTCACAATGAACACACATCTATAGCTGCTATGAAAAAAATGTAGGGACCGTCCATATACGAGTTCGACTCGCAATTGCCAGTTATTTTCCTAAGACGTTTAAAGAAGTAAAGTCGAAGAACCTACTTCGAATACCTACCTTTATAAAAACAAATCATCTACCTAGTCCGATTCACACCCTAACCTTTGTCACTAGTAATTGAGACCTAGATTCGCTCGACAGATGATCTCGGTTCCCTAAAAGCTTTTCGTTACATTATCCCTTGAAATGGGGCCTACTGACAGACCTAAGGTATTTCGAAACACTATAAGCTATAAGGGAACCTTCCAACTGTTGCTAAAATTGGAGTATTTTTCGCTACCCCTGGGGACTAAGCGGGAACGGCTCAGATAAGTATGTCTGAGTGTTCTGATTTGAAAGGTGTGGTAAGGGCACACCCTTCAAATCAGAACACAGCAGCTTTTAACACTGCTATTATTAGGCAGAAATAGGCGTGGCGGTGGTGCCGTTGGCGTCGAACCACACAAGGTTCTACCACCTTTAAATAACTGCTATTAGCGAATCTCTCAGCAATTACTTTCATTTATTTGTGTAAGAACCCCTCAGGAGGAATCGGTTAAGAAGAAAGGCTGTTCTATACGAACTTAGTTACAGATGTCCTTGGGTAGTGTCTTATCATATAGTGGACTGCGTACTCGTTACAACTTCAATTGTATAAGGAGGTTATCGAAGAAGAAATTCTCGAAGCCAATCTTCATCCATTCATCCATCTTAACTACTGCAGTTGAGATTCCCACTGGAACTTCCATAAAACACTCCTCCAACGTACTCGTTGTGAAAACTGTTGCATGGAGTTCTAACGGATAATTAAACCCAGTTTTTTATTTAGTTTCACTTCAAGTATTACATTTACTTAAGAAACAAAGTTACTAAATGCTCCAACCTCTGTTTAAATGGGAGTAGAAGATAAAAGCAAACAAACTAGAAATGAATAAAATAATATTAAACGTAGAGTAAGTTATACGATCACCTAAGCGATGAACCTAAGGGTATTGTGAATGCCCCACTAAATGAATGCACTAGAAAGGCGGCGACAAGAATCGAATATTGCTAAACGTGCCACTAGGACCACCACTGCTCTGACAAGAGCCTAACGCTTAAGAAGAAGAAGAAGAAGTCATAATCAAAGTCATCGTCAATCCATTTCTGTGCAGTGCTGGTCACAGGTCTTATCTCAGAATGAGGAGTCAATGCAATAGTACACACTGACTTAGTGCAGGAGGGCAGATTTCACATACCCTTTAAATTAAAAATAAATCTCCCGGACGTTTAGGTTATCTTATGATTTACTTCTTCGCCGTTAAAGCAAGTATGGAATCATTTACTTTTATCACACACATAATTTCCAAGCATATACAGTTACCTTCAATATTCCAGCTATATAAGTTAACTTTGACTACGGAACTTACAAAATATTTTCTGAGTAAAGTAACACATATTGAAAGAAATTTCATATCAGTATGATGTTTGGAAGCCAGTCTTTATGAAGAACGTACAAAGGCAATAAACCTGCTAAATATTACATGAAAATAAGCAGAATAACAAAGATTTTTTCCGGAATAAAAGTTGAAAACAAATCAGTTTATAGTGGACCATCAGATGATGATACGATGCCATGGCTATTGCTGTCCATGAACATCTATGTTCAACTCTTGATAAAATTGGTCACCCATACATGCGTTACTGCTGGCGAATAACTTGAATATTTCGTTTAAGAGTCTTTCCACAAGCGAAAAACTAGAACACATCAGTGTTATCGCTGCTGTTATGCAGAATAACTAAAACAATTCTGATAAGGACGCATCACATCGAATGTTAATATATCAGTAAATAGATCTCAATACAATGAAACCGCAAATAAATCTGAATACAGATTCACACATGACATCAATCAACCGACCCTAATTGCAGAGTCGGGATGTGTGCAAATCCGCCAAATGTCGACTTCCGCAAACAAACATATGTCAGCTTATCTACGTCAACATTGTCAACTGTGATACGAGTACTATTATAGGGTTCGTACACAAAACTGCGATGCGACGTCGCATCGCAAAAATCTGCGAGCTCCCTCGATGCATCGCAAGAACTTGCGAATTGATTCGCATCGCACAGTGGTTGTTGTTGTTGGTCACCCTGAGAGACGCTACGCCGCACGATATCGCATCGCAGCAATTCGCATCGCAATTTTCTGCGTTGCGAATTCGCATCGCGTCGCATCGCAGTTTTGTGTTCGAGCCCTTAGTCAGAGATGCGACTACATCATTTTCACTTCCATCTGTGTCGTAATCTAAATTAATATTATTGCTAATGCACAATAAAAGGGAAAGTTACTATTTTTTTGTCATTTTAAACATTTATATTTCACTATTCAGTAAGTTGTAAAAGAGCACAAAGAAAATTACTTAGTTACTTATTTACCAATTTCGGTAATCAAAACAAATCAAGTTTTGAAACAAATTATAATTAATATTTTATTCTCATATTTCTAAAGTTAGTTTTTGCAATTAACCAATTTTCTTATCATTGTCTTTTAATTGATAATATTATTAAACTTTGTTTATTAATTAATTATAAATAACATTAAACGTTTAATCATCAAACAGCAATCAAATCTGTATACGGATTCACACATGCCAACTCTGACGTGATATTTGTCAATCGACCGTAGCTTCCCTAATTACAGAGTCAGGTTGTGTGCCAAATCCGCCAAATGTTGACTCCCACAAACAAGCACATGTCAGCTAATCAATGTCAACATTGTCAACTGTGATACGAGCTATTAGTCAGAGATCCGACTACATCATTTTCCCGTCCATCGGTTTCTTAATCGAAATTAATATGATTGCTCATATACAAAAACGGAAAACTATTTTTATTTATTTAATAAACGACGTAAATTATAATTAACAAAAAGATTTTTTCCTATTCAGTAAGTTTTAAAAAGCATAATTAAAATTAGTTAGTTATGTACTTATTTACCAATTTCGGCAATCATAACAACTCAGTTATGAACAAAATTATAATTAACACTTTATTCTCATATTTCTAAAGATATTTTTTACAATTGATAACTTGATATTGTCTATTAATTGATAATAATTATTAACCTCTGTTTATTAATCAATTATAGATAACATTTAACATTTAATAATCAAACAACAATCAAATCTGAATACGGATTCACACATGCCAACTCTAGCGTGACATTTGTTAACCGACCGTAGCTTCCCCTAATTGCTGAGTCGGGTTGTGTGCAAATCCGCCTAATGTCGTATCCCATAGACAAACATGTCAGCTAATCAATGTCAACTGTGATAAGAGCTATTAGACAGAGATCTGACTACGTCATTTTCATGTCTGTCTGTTTCAATCGAAATAAATATAACCACGAAAATTAAATAAAATTTAAAAATATTTTAGTCCTTTATACTACAAAAGAGATTCTTTGGAAATGGTTGTACCAATACGCCTGGTGCGTCGACAGCCAGACCATATACAGATATGGCCTAATCACTTTTCATTCTGCGTAGAGACCCGTGCCCAGCAGTGGGATATCAAAAGGTTCTCATACCCCTTTATCTACCCTATATCTACCTAATATCGGAATTTCTGAGGGAATTAACCTGAGGCAACAATCATAAACATGAAGAGTGATTTTTTTATTATTTAACCTCAACCTCAAAAGAAAGATTTTCGGTGAAGCCCGAGTTAAACCACGGAGGCTTTCCCAACTTCAAAGGTAAATTTACATTTAGAACTTTCGGGGTAAAAAAGATCACAACTAGTTATCGTTAGAAGAACAAAAACACGCTTGCTTAAAAATATACACAACGAATAGATGACCTCATTCAATTGGGAAGTCGGTTTAAAATATAGCCTATGTCGCTCCAACGATTTATATAAATCCAAGTAAACCTAATACATTAAAACCCATACATACATACATACATAGCGCTGTAGGGCGTGCCAAAGAATAAGACATACATACATACTATATTATATCAAACTATATTACCCTCCGCAGAAACGATACCGTAGCTGCAAATAAATTATTTCCACTCCTCCCCATAACCCCAATGTCCTTATTAACATAATTAAACAACCGCAGTTTCGATCTGTTATTAAGGACTGTATATTAGCTGGGAATAAATTACCATAATAATATTTACCTCGCAAATTTGCCTAAGGTCAAATTACCTAAGATAATATAATTTTAGGCAAAATTCATAAATTAATAGTTAATGCTAACATCATATTGTATATATTTCATATGGATTTCGTCTGTGAAAACATATGACGTCACGAGTTTAAGTGCTACTGAAATTCACAGCTATTGGATTTTGTTAATAAATATGAACCTTCAATAACCTAAGGGACGTTACACATGAGCGACAATTCACCTTATGGTGGCTTATGGTAAGTGGCTACTGCCGCCCATGGACATCCGTAATCAACCCCAGTTGGATTAGATATTCCCACCTCAGGTCGGTCACAGATGCGTGTGGACTAAGTTGGAACGCCTCGAAAAAGTATGTCTACCACATCCTTCAAACTAGAACACAACAGCGCTTAACACTGCTGTTATCAGGCAGAAATAAGTGTGGCGGTGGTGCCGCCGGAGTCGAACCACCTTCAAAACAAGCTTGCTGTTGACCATTGTCGACGGTCGCCGACTGTTAACAACCGCTAACGACACTAACGACAGGCAACGAAGTATACCAATCCTGCCTTGGGTCGCTACGCAGGCCAGGTGCCAGCTCGGTAGTCCGTGGCTGACATCCTTCATATCATAAAAGAAGACCTGCGCTGAACAGTGAGACAGTAATAGATAGGTAAATGTGTATAGTGTAGGAGCTCAAACCGATGACAAACAAAGTCTACGAAACTGCACTTAGTCACCGTCGTCGAATATGGTCTTCACTCTTCCCATTCTGAGAGGAAAACCATACTCAACAGTATAAAGTATATTCATAATAGTAACATGAATATCATCAGTATCCATGAATCTGTGGGACTTTATACCGGGTATTATCCAAATCTGCTCGGATTATCAAGTAATTTGACAGGCGGCCGCAGACGTCGTGTCAATGGCAGAATTATGCCCTGAGGTCGTTACAAATAGGATGCTACAATTGTTTCCGACTGTTCTATTTAGTTCTTTGTTGGATTCTGCCAGTTCGTATTTAATTATGTAAATTAACGAGCTGTCGCCTGCGGTATCACACGCGATTAGAAGTGAAAATACTTGGTTATTTCAGGGGTTTTAATATTTTAAAACGGAACCCTTTTTTCTAGGTAAAGTATACTATGTTAGTCCTTGTAATGTCAACTAACAGTCAGTTAAGTTAGTCGCCTCAAAATTCGTCCAGCCAGCCAAAAGCTGTTATTTTAACATTACAAACAAACGCTACAATTTTATTCATTTGTATAGATCATTTCTTTTTCAAAACCTGTAAAACACAGTTTATATAAGAAGGTGATTGTCCAGGTACATAGCTAGTATCATTCCATATAACAACATAGCTTTGTTGTACTTATTTCCAGAGTTAAACTAAGCTAAACACCGAAAATAAAAACACTCACTGACGCTAGGATTCCCTCAGTCGTGGGTGCCAAAGATACACACAAAGACGAATACCCAGAACTCCAAATTCATCATTCAGTTGTCTATTTGGCCTGGGATCGAACCCTGAACCCTTTGCCCATCAGACCGGTATGGAGACCGCTCCGCCATGCCGGTCGTCCTATCCTATTGATGGATTTTTCACACATCCACAGCTTACTTACCTCGCACATTTAGTGGCAAGGCATCCTTAATTGCATGTAACGTGGCAATCAAGTGGTAGGGTACAAGTTTATATGGACAAAAAATTGTCGTATTTATATTCGAAAAAACGAGACTTCACCTCCGATTCCCATCAATTCTTCGGCAGATATTGTAAAAATCACTTGACTTATACTTGTTTGTCAATCTTGGTAAGCTGTTATTTAACTACCTTTATAGTAATAATGTTTATTAAGCTTTTCATACAACTACTTGTATCACACACACTTAATTCATGTAATACACATATATCACATTATACACACAATTTTACACATAAAATACACATGAAACTTATAATGTATGTATTGTCCTACTATTTATTTCCTACATATTACAGATATATAATTTTTCTGCATCTTAATAAAAGTAAATATGTATACTGTTTATTCCTAAAAATTTATATAAAGTACTATATTACAATATATTTGGTAATAAAATTAACAAGAAAAATGATTATTACTCTTATATTTAACTATCTCGTATTCATTATATTAAGTAAGATGGTAACATATTGTCTCAACAATAACTGTATTACGGTTAGTATATATACTTTAAATATCCTTAACTATAAAATTATTTTATATAGGGTTCAAGAATACAGTTAGCATTGTAATTATTCAATTTATACGCAATGGATAGCACGTTAAAATCATTTAAAATTTTCTATCAGAATGTACGTGGTTTACGTACAAAGACCAATGAATTTTATAATAACTTACTTCTACTGAACTCTGATGTAGTTTTGATTACTGAGACATGGCTGTGTGACGGAATCATGGATTCGGAGTTGTGTGATAATAAATATGTATTATTTCGTCGTGATCGCGGGTCGTTGGGTGGTGGAGTAATGTTATTGTGTGCCCCATACCTACAAGCGCGCATGAGGCCCGAATGGCACTGCGAAGACTTAGAATGCATCTGGGTTACTGTGCCTTCTAATTCATTAGGTTTGGAGCATGATTTGCATATGGCAGTTATTTATATTCCTCCTAACTCGTCGCTCCCATCACGCATTCAATTATTCGTAGATATGTTGTCTCAGATACGTAGTGTTCATCCCGAGGATCATTTTGTAGTGGCGGGAGACTTTAATCTACCTTGTATTGATTGGACACTTGCAGAACCTATTATTTTAAGGAAGGGTTCTGTTGATTTTCAGAATTCTGCATCTTATTTTATTGACCAAACGTCTCTTATGGGTCTTATGCAATACAATAACATTCTAAATAAAAATAATAAAGTGTTGGACTTAATTTTTTCAGACTCATCAGTAACTATAAATAAATCTAAATTTAGTTTAGTGATGGAAGATTCTCATCATCCCTCACTTTTGATTTCTGCTTCAGATTTTCTTATACCCTCTCTTAAAGCACAGTCACGAACAAAATACATGTTTGGTCGCGCGGATTACGATATGATTAACGAATCTTTAAATAAACAAGATTGGTCTTTCATTATGGATAATGACATTAACATGGAAACTGTAATTGATGGTTTCTATTACATACTTAATAGTTGCATAAAAACATGTGTTCCTATGGTCTATTGCTCGGGTTCTTACACATATCCTATTTGGTTTAGCAGACCTTTAATTAAATTAATTAAAGAGAAATATAAAGTTCATAATGATTGGAAAAAATTTAATAATCCTAATGACTACGCACAATTTACTTATCTACGTCGCAGACAGAAAGAGATGCAGTCTGAATGTTTTAATACTTACACTAATTTATCGCAACAAAAGATTAAATCAAACCCAAAATATTTCTGGTCTTACATAAAATCCAAAAAGACAAATAGTTATAATTATCCCCAACAGATGACACATGAAGATATGGTCATTAACGACAAAGCAGATATATGTACAGCCTTCAACAAATTTTTCGAGAAAAATTTTAATAAACCGACTAATCGGTCTTCATACCTTAAAAATAATAAATATAATAATAATCATAACCCTAATTCGCGTACAGGCAATATTCATGATATTGAAGTTGGTAGTGATTATATTCTAAAATTAATTAAAAATCTTGATGTATCAAAGGGTGCTGGTTGTGACAATATACCGCCTTTATTTTTTGTCAAATGCGCTGAATCCTTATCTTCACCTATTTCGAATATCTTTAATAGATGCTTTCGTGAGGGCTTCTTTCCTGTTATTTGGAAGAAAGCACATATAGTTCCTATACACAAAAAAGGTCTTAAATCATCAATCGAGAACTATCGTCCCATTTCGATTTTAAATGTGCTCAGTAAATTATGCGAAAGAGTTGTCCATTCACATATATATCCTTAATTTCCAATTCGATTCCGACAGAACAACATGGTTTTATTACGAACCGATCAACAGCTACTAATTTGGGAGTTTTTGCAGACTATGTACTGAATAATATTGATGGTGGATCGCAAGTAGACGCAATATATACAGATTTTGAAAAGGCTTTTGACCGCGTTGACCACAACATACTCCTACGAAAATTAAATGAATTAGGTATCCATGGCAATTTATTAAGATGGCTGGAGTCGTACCTACGCAATCGCTCCCAAGCAGTAGTTGTTGGAGGTTCTCGTTCCGATTTTATTCAGATCCCTTCTGGTGTACCACAAGGTTCCATTCTGGGTCCGCTTCTGTATGCTACATACTTATATGACATAAGTGGATGCTTGAAACATGCACGCTTCCTTATGTATGCAGATGATACTAAAGTTTTCATGAAAATTAAAAGCCTTACTGATTGTATTAATCTTCAGGCCGACCTAAATAGGCTAAATCATTATTATGCTGAAAATCTAATTGACATAAATATAAATAAATGCTCCTTCGTTTCATTTACTAGAAAAAATAAACCAATAATTTATTATTACTCACTAAATAATGTTAATCTAACCAAATTGAATACTGTTACAGATTTGGGCGTTAAAATGGACTCTAAACTAACTTTTTCGGAGCATATAGACACAATATTAAATAGAGCATACAAAAATCTAGGATTTGTGTTGCGAGTTAGTACCCCTTTTTCGGACATAGAATGTTTACGAATACTATATTTTTCATTTGTAAGAACTATTCTTGAATACTGTAGCGTAGTATGGAATCCTCACTATATAACCTACATTCAAAACCTGGAGAAATTACAGCAAAATTTTTTAAAGCATCTACACTTTCGACATTCTAAACAATACATAGATTATGAAGATTCCTGCTTTAATTACAATATTATGTCACTTCAAGGGAGGCGAACTCTAATCGACATGTTATACCTACATGGGATATGTAATAGTAAAATTGATTGTGTTGAGTTAGCGTCGAAGACCTTGTCTTTCTGTGTCCCTAAATTAAGAACTAGACAAACAGCTTTATTTGCTACTGCTCAAAAACGTACTAACTATGCGCAGAATTCTATCGTTAACAGGTTACATAGAAACTATAATAAGATGTTTAATAAAATTGATATTTTTTACAATAGTAGGACTTCATTCAAACATGAAGTAATAAAAGAAATCAATAGGAATAAATAGGTAATAATTACAATTTAGCATCAATGAAGCATTATTTATTATTTACAAAAATATATCTATTATACTTTATATTTTGTTATTACATATAATATATAATTTATATAGACAATCAATATGTATAAAACAAATTAAGGTATATTTTATTCTTGGTATTTACTATTGTATTATGTGTTATTACTTATATTATTACGTTAAAAATAAAAATATGCACATTCACATACGCACATATACACGTACACACACACATGCACACACGCACGCACACACACACACACACACACACACACATACACACACATCTTTCTAATATTACTTAGTGTTGCAGTGCAATTAAATGTTTAGTCCGTAAAATGTAAATCCGTAATTGGCTAATTAGCTTAACATAGAAGTATTATATCTATATTATTTAAGTAGCTGTGGATTTTGGTGAATAAATAAAATAAAATAAAAATAAATAAATCAATCAAACCTTTCCATAAATCACATTAAAGGTCAAACTCCACATTCCATACCCACTTACCAAATCGAGGAGAAACCAACAATTTGGCAATAAACAGTAATTTGGCGAGTCCTTCAAAATGGATGTAATCACGTAAATTGAATTCTGCGTAAGATTTGGAGCAGTCCATTAATTTGCGACAACATTAATTTCCCCTTTTTACGACTCCAAATGTTTTCGTATCTCGATTACGACTTCACTGGCACGCTCCAAGTTATAAGAGTTAATTTGGATATTAAGGCAGTGTTTTTTTCTGCTCTGCTCTCAGTGTGGGTTGACTTTTACCCCCCATACTAACTCACACTCTGAATTATTGATGTTAGACTTATGTTTCCAATTAAATTAATACCGATTGGACGTGTATAACACTTTTTCTCGCTATTTCCAATCTATTCCGACTGTATATGTAATTGAATGTCTTTAGGTAAATAACATCACGTGCTGCATAGTACTTTGTATAATTAAACAGTATTGACCGGGTACATTACTTTGTGTTCCGCTTCAAGGGTGTGGTTAAGAAGACAAACTTATCTGAGTTTTCCAGCTTAATCTTCGAAGATAATCTTATCCAGATATGAGTACAGATATCCATGGGCAACGGTAGCCACTTACCATCAGGTCGTACGAGTCGTACGAGAAACAAGGCAAAAAAATGTTATAAAAAGGAGCCGAGTTGAAAGAAAAAAATATTATAAAGATAAAATCAGTTTCAGCTCATCACTTAAAACTTACAACGGAACAGCGACTCCTGCGAGTAGATGTTCAGTTTTATTTTGACGATAAATTCTCTGTTGGCGAGCAAATGGCTCGTTTATCGATAAAGGCTGGTTTTCGATACTCTCAATCGATTTCCGATTTCCATATTTAACCCTTCAATGTCCTTATGAAATAATAGAACATGTGACATTATTTGCGAAATTGGAGTTAATATATTCCAGTCGTTTTTATACATTTCAAATAGGTAATGCGATTGCGGTGAATGTTATTCGAGTGTTTGTATGTAAGTACATATATCACATTCTTTACCACGCCCTACACACCAAACAGCGAATTTGGATTTTACGGTATATTCACAAAGTGCCGTGAAAACGTAAAAGCGGTGTTCACAGCAACTGTCTTCTCATTCCCTTTTTATATATGTTATAGGCAAACTCCGAAGCTCCGGCGCTCCTAGGTTGGACTGGTCAATCCTCAGGTCAGACTGAATGACTTAGTCAAAGCCCAAACAAATGTAAATTTTCGGCCTTTGACTAAACAATTTTCGTCAAACCTGGGAGAGACTAATTTGGTCAGGCAAACGTCAAAACACAATTTTATTAAATCGGGGTTTGACGAGTCAAACTCCGATATAGGTATGAAGTGTCTTATCTTCGTATATTTGGAAGCATTTTATCATTTAAGCAGCTTTCAAGTCTTAAGAACCGCTTAACTCTGCCAGTTCTGACACCTGATTGGTCAGCTTACGTGATTTTCACTTTTATATTTGAGATGCTTTGAGAGAATGCCGTGTGGCATTAGGCCCACCTTTTGTACGATGTGCAATAAAGTATAAAATAAATAAATAAATGCTTTGGAATATACGGAGGTTGGTTTGTAAGATAGGTATAAAAAAAACATTTTTAAAATTTTGATGTTTATTGTTTTAATAATTTAAAAAAACCTAACCTAACCTAACCTAACCTAACCCAACCTAACCTAACCTCACTCATCTTCAATTTTACACAATTACACGCCCGCACGCTCAATGAACGAACATGAAATGACAAAACAATCGGTCGGAACACCGCGAGAGACATTATGATCCTGTTTAAACATGTTCAGATCAACGTTTGACCGAGTTTTGCAGTCGCTTCTAGGATTGACTAGGCCAAAACCGAAACATAATAATTTACTTTCGACGTTTGACTGAAAAGTTAGGAGCTCCTGGGTTTGACTAAAAATACTTCAGGCAAAGGGCGAAATTGAAATGTATTTCGGGGATTGCCTGATGGCTTTGGCCAAACCTAGGATAAACCAGTCCTTCCGCGAAGAGACTGTGTATCGGACTTTGACTATAACATATACATATAATACAGGAGTAGCAGACGAGCATGCAGTCCACCTGATAGTAAGAGGCTACTGCTGCCCATAAACATCTGTAATCAACCCCAGATAGGATTTGATTCCTACGAAAGGTCGGACATAGATGCGCCGCAACGCGATGAGGACGAAGCTAGAACGCCTCGGAAAAGTATGTCTCCCTTACCTCACCCATCAAACCAGAACACGACAGCGCTTAACACTGCTGTTATTAAACAGAAATACGTTTCACCGTAGCAACACATTTCACATTCAACACACGCTGTTAATGCGTCGGTTTGATGGCTGCCGTTCTGGTTGTCGAGCAACGGGTGTAACTCCCCAACTTAATACATTATCGTTTGGGTAAAACATCGCTTTTTATAAGAATTTTTACAACGTATGTAATATGAGTAATGAGTATATACGCTTATTTTGGTAATGTGATGGAAACATGTAACGAGTTTATGGATATTGTGATATTTGAAAGTTACCAAAGTACCTTTATGTAATCTTTGTGAATTCAACTCATTTATTTAATCACTTTACGATCTTACACGACTGCAAAGAAAGGGATATGTTTTTCGCACGTATTTTTATGCCGCGACTACACGCTTGGTATTTGCCGAAAACTCCAAACTTCCACAAACGTTTGGTTTGACCAAAAGCTACGCTACAAGCGCTTGCAAACTTATACGAGCCAAACGCTCTATCTTCACGTTTCAATCTGTGCCAGTTTGGCGAGCGCATATTCGAAATTACATTTTGAAATTTATGTTACATTCATGAAAGTATCGTGAAAACACATAAACGTGAAAGCGGTGTACACACCAAATGATTTCACATTCCCATACACATTTCACATTCAACACACACTGAGTTAATGTGTTGGTTTGATGGCTGTCGAGCAACGGGTGTAACTCCCCATCTTAATACATTACTTTGACTTTTTATAATATACATAAAATGGGAACATACTGAGGCTTATTTTGATAAAGTAATGGGATCAAGAAACGGGTTTGTTTAACATAATTTTAGGACGTGACTATAATTTATTTTAACTATGATATTGATATTGTAGAGGTATTCAACTATGATATCTCTGAGATCTGAAGTAGTGAAGTAAACTTAAAGGACTGTAGAAACACACATAGTCAAAATTTTTATAAAAAAACTTTTTTCCTACCTCGGATTTAATAATGGTTTATTTATATTTTAGAATTAAAAATTATAACCAATGGGTAACTCGGAGATGGCATTTCCTTCCTATGAACGCCTTTATATAATTAGGATATCCTTAAATACGCCATAACTACCCAAGTGTTCGTTAAACATAACGTTAAATATCTTGTCCATGTTTTTCAAAAACATATTACAGTACATTCGTACAGTAGCGGCGACAATAAAATTAGGCTTTACATTTTAAATACGGCGTTTGTCGCTTCAGTCGATCGTTTAACTTTAAACAAGTCGCCAACACGTATTTCATATTTAGATAAGGGTCCCATCTGTTATGACAGTGACAATTATAATGTAATTGTTCAAAGTAAATATAATAAATGGACGTTTGAGAAGCGCTTGTAAAGAGGGTACAATTATGTATTGTGACTGGTTGTACAAAAAACATAATGCAAATTTATTTCAAAAAACATCATGAGGAATTTATTATAAGAACAAAAAGCTCGCCTGTTAAAATAGTCAAGAGAATAGAGAGATAATGTGGCCTATGTCATACCCACAATTTAGACAAATACACCTCTTGTATCACACCTCATGTAACAAACTACTTCAAGTGTGTGTTACAGTTTTCCTGAATAAAATATTTTCTTTCTTTCTTTCTTTCTTTCTTTCATTTGCGGCTTGCCAAAGAAAGAGACAAACATACGTTCGAAAAACATTAACTTCCGCAGTTGGATAAAAATGATAGTTTATATTATTATACAATTTCACTTTTATAACAGATAAATAAAGCTAAATTATACCAAATGAAAATTTAATCACAGAAGACAATTTAAAGCAAGCATACTGCTCAAAAATGAAGGATTCAACGAAAATAGGAAACGTTTTATTTAATTAATTTCATGTATTATGTTTTCTTTGCAACTTTTTCATATTTTCTATCCACCTAGGGCTACTGGCTCCTTTTCGTATACTTTTATATTTTTCTACCAACCTAAACTAATTGAACAACGCCGTTTAGTAAAAAGCCTAGAATGTTAATAAAACGGCTAATTAAGATCAGGCAGTTTTAGTATGAAAGAAGTATCGAACACTTCCTCCATAGAGACTCGTCGAAGTATGATCCATCACGTACAGCTTGCCTGACTTTTTGAACCACGAACATACAATTGGAATAAATTCCTCTCAAGGTGTTCTGGAAACAATATGACATGGGGATCGTCGATAAATTATGAAAAATAAATCTTCCTCAAAGCTGGTGATACAATCGCGACTCATTTGGTGTTGTCGGTGTCCAAAGGTGACGTAACCCATCTGTCTCAATAAGTTTAGTAATATTAAAATATAACCCCTGCCAAATTACATTCCACTGTGTTAAGTAGGTCACAATTTGAACCCTTCTGCTTCTAAGGGTAAACCTTTGCCAAGATTTGAAATAGTTATAGATCAATCAATGACGGTGAAAATATTATTTAATGATTTATATGATACAATTGAAATATCTTTGTTCACAGATGGATTGGGGAGACACGGCGACAAAATCAATAATCTGGCTCTCTGATCATAGTATCTATCAACATGAACTATTATGAATTTACGGAAACAAGCATGAACGAGCCAACTGCTATAACTGTTAACAGCACATACGTCAGTGGTGCGATTATCATCACGAAGACCCTCGCAGGAGTCTCCGTCGGAGTTATTGATGAGCCTAAGTCGAACAAGACCACCGATATCATCGATAATAAAGTCGTCCAGGTCGCATTTTGGATACTGTACACCATAATTTTCGTTCTTGGTATATGCGGCAACGTCCTAGTTTGTTATGTAGTCTTCAGGAACCGAGCGATGCAAACAGTCACCAACTTATTCATAACGAACATGGCGCTCTCTGATATTCTACTCTGTTTATTCTCAGTGCCTTTAACTCCGATGTACACGTTTCTGGGACGATGGGTGTTTGGACGACTACTCTGCCACCTCATGCCCTACGCTCAAGGAACTAGCGTCTACATATCCACTTTAACTCTCACCTCAATAGCGATAGATAGATTCTTTGTTATCATATACCCTTTCCATCCACGTATGAAACTAAATACGTGCATCTTTATAATAATTTTTATATGGGTATTCTCTTTAATTGTTACTTGTCCGTACGGACTTTTCATGGGTATACAAATAACGAATAAAGCTTACTACTGTGAAGAAAGTTGGCCCTCAGATAGGTCACGGAAAATTTTTGGTGTATTTACCACTGTTCTTCAATTCCTTATACCATTTTTAGTGATAGCAGTATGTTATACTTGCGTAAGCATAAGATTGAACGACCGCGCGAGGTCAAAACCTGGCGCAAGGAATTTCAGGAGAGAAGAAGCAGACAGAGATAGGAAGAGACGAACGAATAGAATGCTTTTATCGATGGTCATTATATTTGGCACGTCGTGGTTACCGCTTAACTTAATAAATATTTTGAATGATTTCTACGCACAATTGACTGAGTGGAACTATTATTATCTTTCATTTTTCCTAGCACACTCGTTGGCAATGGCTTCGACGTGTTGCAATCCATTTCTTTACGCCTGGTTGAATGAGAATTTTAGGAAAGAATTCAAACAGGTCCTTCCTTTTTTCGAATCAACGGGCGGGGTGAGGTCCAGTTATCACTCAGGGAGGATGCCAACGCACAAAACAGATAAGATTTGCAATGGTAATGACACCGTTCAGGAATCGCTAATGGCTTCTTCATTTAACCGGGGACCATCGCTTAAACACCGCATGTCAGAAGGGAATGGCAAAAGAGACAAAGGTGTTGAGATAGAAAGTATTTTGCTGGAGGAGAAAACAATCTCTGCAACATTTCACACGAAGAGTGAAAATGTGAACTTGCAGTTAATAGACGAGGAATCGCAGCTCAGCGAAGTCAAAGATGCGAAGCCTTCGCCATAAATGTAAGTTTGATTTAATATTTACACATCACGTATTTTTCGTTGTAAAAGTTATTAGATCAAAACAAAGATAATAACAAACCCGAGGGTTAAAATATTTTATTTATTTAGACTTATCAACAAGATACATGTTTGACAATGATAAAATACTAAACCTTAAAATATGTTTTACATATGATCTTAATTACATATAAGTACAGCAAACTTTAACAATGTGCACTAACTAACAACTAATTACTAAAATTACTACATATCGGTTTAATACATAATTTACAAAAATAAGAAGATAAATATATTTGTATACATATTTATATGATATAATTGTATTATTCATGAAATTTCTTACGACACATTTTATTGTTAGCTAAATAATTAAATAATATAAGTTACAAGATGTGCCTACGAGTCTTAAAAACATTTCCTTTGAAAGCCATATCTACTCGAAGATATACTATGAGATTTTATCTCATCTTTAGCTTCAATGACATTTTACCTAACTAATTAAACTTCAAATAAACTTCCAACCTGACCTTTTTATAACCTTTGCGTGCCCCCATTTCTTTTCATGGTAAAAATAGTTTGCTTTCTATGCACTAAAATAGAATGAAAAAGTGCATTTCAAAATTAAACTTCATTTATCGATTAACGATAAACAATCTTTAAACAAAGTAATTAAATTATAATGTCTGTTTACTTAAAAATATTTGTTATATCTTCGCTCGATTTTTTTTTGTTTTCATATTGCTTTTGTAGGTGATGTAGGTGATAATGATATATTCAATTATTCGTATGTTTAAGTTATTTATCACGTGCACATGTCATCACTTGGACTTTCATTTTCGTACAACTAAGATGATTTTAATTCGGCTATCTCATGCTTTCGTGTTAGCCGTTAAATTTGACTAATTGGCAAAGTTCCTGCAGCACGTCTTCGGAACCATTACTGTTACGCACTAATTGGGTATCACACTCCTTATCGTCTCTATAAATTTGAAATATGCGGTAAATGTTAAAATATAAGACCACTATATTTAGAGTTCAAAGTTTAATTACCATAGTTTATGCAAAGTCTACGTTGTCTGTAATTATTTTTTCATTCCATCGAAACCTCTGTAACCAACTCCACAAAGAACAGTCCGACCTAAAACCAATCATAGAGTTGTGAAGCTCCTGAGGACTGTAATGGTTACCTCATTTGTAAGTCAACCAGCATTTACATCCTACCAGCGAAGTGCAAGAACTGTTATTGGTTTTCCATTACTGCAACAAAGTCGAAGACAAAAATATTTTATTCAGTGTAGATTATCGTTAGAAGTCTTTTTGAATGTCAATATTCTACCGCCACATCAAACATCCAAAAGTAGCTGAGACCGATAGGTAATGTGCGAAATGTATTTAACCGAATAATTAACTTTCGACAAGTAGCAATAGCTAATCGCCAATGCTAAAAGTAGGATGTCTGCTGGGACTTGACTTAACATGAAGATGACCCCTGGGTTTCGTTAATGGAACCCTAATAGTATCAATACAATTCCTTTATTTGCTAGAAAACAATTATTATAATGATAATAAGCACAAAATAAAGAGCGAATCTCCTACCTCTAAGCTATGCAAACGAAAAAAATATTATTGGAGATTGAAGTTATCGAAAGGAATAGAGAAATTTTGCTATTGAACCATACGTATCGATAATACTCGTAACAAATATTATTGATAAATGACTATATAAGACCTGTTTCACCACATTTACCTTGACAAAACCTTGGATATAACAGTATTTCCTCCAAACATAAGCAATATATCATTTAGTCCTCGTTCCGTAATTGAAAATCCTATGTAAATGGTAATTTAACTAGCGAACAACCCAGATTGATCGCTAATTGGAAGTCGTGACTTCGAAACTGATTTACGAGTTCCAATATGAAAATCCACAAACAGAATTCGTAGAAATTATATCAATTCAATTTATTTAATGTCAAACGTTATACACTTCGCAGCAAATAAGTATGCTTCTAGGCGTTTATTGACGTGAACTGTACCAATAAACACATGTTAATTGTGGTAGGCCTTTTGTGTTCAGTGACATATTTCTGTTTAACCTTTGACATTGTTAAATTTTAAACTCTCAGAATATACATTTTGGTAGTATGATTCAATCACAATTAAAATAGTTTATCGTAATTTTCCTGTTATCATTGTTAAAAATCATTTCAAGGAATCAAAACGTGCTTTCGAATTCAGGGAAGAAGAATAATGTAAACCTGCCAATGTTGGGGATTACTCGTCATCAATCGATTTTTGTCCGTCTGCTGGTAATAGGTCTTCTTTCCCAATCAGAGTTTAGACGACACCCACCGCACTCGGCACGTGCAAATTTGTAGAATCCACGGACACTCGAGAATATTTGTTTAAAACTCTTAAACGTGCAAGTTCTTCGCGATTTTTTCCTTTAACGTTAAAACAAGTGATCATATTTCATATACCTTTGTACCTGGGATCTGAAACTTGTTTAGAAACGCAGTATCAAATCTATAACATTCGTTAATACTGTGAATTGCCTTCTACAAATTTCAAGTCTCTGTCAAAATGATAAATATGATGTTAGCATTTGACATGGAGATCAGGTGTTTTTTTATAATATAGAAGTAGCAAACGAGCATGCAGTCAGCCTAATGGTAAATGGCTACTGCCATGGACATCTATAATCAATCCCAGGTAGGATTAAATATTCCTACCTGAGGCCGGCCACAGATGCGCCGCCACCCCTGAGGACTAAGCTGGAACACCTCGAAAAAGTATGTCACCCTTACCACACCCCACATTCCTTTAAACCAGAACACAGCAGCGCTTAACACTGCTGTTATGAGGCAGAAATAGGTGTGGCGGTGGTGCCGCCGGAGTCGAACCACAAAGGGTTCTACCACCTTCAAATCAAACCATGATGTGGACAAATCTACCCAAATCATGGCTAGAAGTATTCTTAGCCATAAAGGTTTCTTAACTATTTTATCCTTCACCGTCAAAGCTAACAACAACACAAAACACAACCACAGAATATTTTTTTAAAAAAACACTTAGAATTAAAATCCCGATCTCTTCTCACGGTGTTTGTAAATGAAATAATGGTACACAATTTAATAGCAATAAACAGATTTCAGCACCTTTATTGAATAAACACTGCCATCTGCGACAATAGGTTTATAATTGAATTAGCGCCAAAGTTTCTATTCGATTAGTCTGGAACAGTATCGTGGAACACGAGACAGTTCGTTAATTAATACACACTGTTGATTATTTAACATTGCGTTAACTTTGTTGGTCTTGCCACTTGAAATTAGTTTCGTGTTACGTATAAGTTTTTTATAGTAATCGACTCTAGTGCACTTACACTTAAACGCTTAAAGGCTTTCTACACTCAAAGCCCTACACTAGGATTTCCTGTATCATGGGTGCCATGACATACACAAAGATGAACACAAACACCCAGACCCAGAACAGATATCTAAATTCATCACTCAGATCTGTCTGGCCGGGGATCGAACCCGGAACCCTTTGCGCGTCACACCGATATGGTGACCGCTCCACACCAATATGGTGGCGCTCTGCCACGCGGATCTTCACACTAGTTTATGTTGCTAGTCTAAAACAAAACTCGATCGACAATCGAATACCAGACACTGTTTAATTTGATAAAGTTATGCTTACTTTGAAAAATAATTATCACAATAGTTTGAACGCTGAAAGAAAATATCGTAAGGAAACAGCAAGCGTATGAGCTTACAAAAATAACAAAGCTTTGGAGGTATGTTAGCTCTATCAATCCGCACTAGGACCACCTGGTTGACTATTGCATAAGCCCCATAAACTCTGAATACAGACCAGCACTGAAAACTAAGACAATCACGGATTGACGACGATGTAGATAGTCAGATATTAGTGACACCAATTTCTGCCTAAACTTCTGTCTTCAGACGGAATGTGGATAAACCTTTTCTTTTGACATGTACTAACATATACTAAGAACTTTCTCTACATCAGTCAATAATATGTTCATCTTTAGCTATATTGTTTTTAGAAACAGCAGCACCTTCGTTATTTATTTAATATCTATTCAATTTGTGTAAGATAAAACTTGTGTCTTATTTGGCCGGTAATAAATGACTGGCAGTAACGTTTGCTACAGTATTATAAACAAAATCTTAGATAAGATCCGTATCTACTACAAAGAAATTAACTGGTTGATGATGATAAATTTTTTTTTATCATAATTAGTCCGGAAATCCGAAAATTTCATACGAAATCCCTGTGCAAGCCCGGAAGCTCGTTAATTAATCAAATTAGCGATATATTCCCGGAGCTAAAGGTTTATCAAAGCTAGTTTTGAAACTATCCGAGACAGGAAGTTTTACCTGGAGCGTCCCAAAGGTCGCTTTGCAATTGCATGTGGGTTCTAAGCTAAATAGAGGTTTACCTACAGGGATCTAATTCAACCTATGACCTAACTAATCTAATTCTAATCTAAGTTGACAAAGTGTTCTTTGAAATTAAATAGAGCCATATTAAGTTAATTAGGTCCTAAGGAGTCCAAGGCTTTCCCCTATCACGTGGACTGGTGATCAAATGATGTCAGCGGGTACATAATTATGGTCTGATTTCCTATGGAATTTGGATGACCAAATTTCATATGGAACATTAGATATATAGCATTAGATATATAGATAGCCAAGTGGTTAAGAAAGCGGCCTCTCGATCGAGGGGTCCGAGGTTCAAATCCAGTCCAAATCACTTGCTTAAACGGTGAAGGAAAACATCGTGAGGAAACCTGCATACCTGAGAGATTTATAAAAAAAAAAGTGTGTGTGTGTCAGCTACGACGCACGATTGGAGTTTACTCCTTACGAATGATAATTATGATATATATCGAATAGAAAGAAGGGTAGGTAAATGAACGCATCTGCTAAAATGATAAGAGAAACAAACATATATCTATAATTATTCGGATTATTTATATTACTTCAATAATGCGTATTACATAAAGTATGTATGTTACAAAATAATATAAAATAGCGCCATCTAGTGGCAAGTTTTATAAATTGTAAGTTTGCAAGTTTATCAATCTATGTATTTTGGTTCCAAATATTATAATGGTAACTTAATATAATTGTTTATATTAAAGTAAATTTTAATATAATATAATTATTTATATTTAAAACAATGTTAAACGTTTTATAACTTAAAACTTAATAATTATAATTTCTTTGCCATCTATAAAATATCCTTGTTGCAATTTACGGATGAAATTTATATGAGACTCAATAAACATGTTATTATATGTAATTTGGATTGTTTCTGAATGTTTTATAATTCTAGAATTCATTTAAAACGTATTGCTAATTTTATATAACTTATTTTGAACATAATTCATTAGCAATAATTCTGTAATAAATATTAAATAATACTGTTTTGATTTTGCCCGTTTATCGTTGATAGATGGTGCTGATCAATAATGCATCCATTTTTATAAGTTAAATTAATATATCAGTAAATTACAAAAGCCTCTTTATGTTAAAAACTTATTTTGCTAATATTATATCTTATTCAATTGCTTACTGATTTTATATGTTACTCTTCTTTAAAAACGTTCATAAAAGATTGTTAATCATATTATGGCGCCAATGTTCATATTTTTCACAGTGTTTATAAATGATCAAACCTATAACTTAATTTATGCAAAAATGTAAACAAATTAGTTAATGACGTTTTAATGTTTTATATATTGCTAATTATTTTTATTGTAATAATTACTTTCATATGGGATTTGAACTTACTGTATTTTAAATTAACAAAAGCACTCTTGATTCATATTTTGGTTACCGTTACGCCTCAACTTTTCGTGTTACACTTGATTTTACTCCTCATAAAATTTCCGTACCGGGCCTTATAACTCACATCGTTTCTTAAGGAGTAAACTCCAAAAAAAACTCAAAGGTATGTGAAGTCTACCAATACGCACTTGGCCAGCGCGGTGGACTATGACCTAATCCTTCTCATTCTGAGAGGAGACCCGTGCCCAGCAGTGGGACAGTATTAATGGGTTGATGATGATGATGATGATTAGATATATGAATGAAAACAATGACAAAAGTATTGAGTACGTTACTAGTTACTAACACTGACTAAAAATCTAATAACTTTTACAAAAATAGACGCTAATATTTTCACGCTACAAAAAATTTTTCTGGTTGTCAATTTAAAGACTGCAACAATATTTTTAACGAAATGTAATTCACGTCACATCATTTATTGCCGCCAAAAATACATTCAACCTCAATAAACTGTAGCCGTTGTAATTCTAGTCTATTGTGATACGAAATAATTGTTCTGTTTGTTCAAAACTATTGAATTTCATAGGATTGAAAAATTCTGATAACATTTACAACCGAAGGATAAATTTTTTTCACACTACAAACCCATTTTCTGGTTGACAATTTGAATACTGAAAACGATTTGCAATAAAATGTAATACATGTTACAGAACATTTATTCCCGCCAAAAATACATTCACTCTCGATAAACTGTCACTGCTGTAATTCTGTCTATTGTTATACAAATAATTGTTCTGTTTGTTCCAGACACGTGAACGGCTCCGAGTTCTCGACAGATAACAAAACGGGATTGTACATTTATAAAATAATACTAATACCTACTTACTTGTGTTATAATAATCTATCATCATTCTGACCCATTAAGGCGGTGTTATCTAAACGAAAATTTATATGCGAGAACATAATCAGGCTTTCTGTAAGAATACATGTCAGCATTTTGCTAACAGGCAACACAATGCTGGCTTGTACCATTACGAGACGTAAATTATGTGTGAAAAATGACACCCAGCATTTTGCGCCTGGCGCATAAATTATACACAAAGACATAATTTAAAAATGTTTTCACTGTTTGTCGGGATAAAATAACTTTTCTTAGTAGGATTGTATGATTGTTAATGTATTTTTTATGTATGACAGTGTAAATAAAGGTTTGAAAAATTAACCAATAGTTATATATTTGTATATATTATGTATTTATAAGACTTTTATATCAATTAAAAAATATTATAAATGTGTTAATTGGAACGCAAGTAGATGTCCAAAGGCCTATTCATAAAGTAACGATAAAATATAGTATAAAATAAAATTTTACGTTTCTCTATGAAACGTCTTTGTGTTTTTTGAATAAACCGTTGAGCCCAATTTCAAACTTTTAATTAAAATGTCGGCTGTAAGTCCGGTGTACGCGTAGCTTAAATACGTTTTTAGATTTCTGATTCAAGTCTCTATTTAGTTCTATTTTTGCCTCAGTCTTATATATTATTATTGTAGTTATTCATTAGATTAATTTAGGAGATGGTTACAATGCGTGCGTAAGTTCATAAAATGAAACTGTAAATAATAAAATTATGACCCACCCTATCGTACAAATTCTCTACTTTTATTATAAAATAAGTTTATAAATTGTTACTGTCATAAAATGTTATATTTTTGATGTGAAACATCTATAGCCGCACGTAAAACCGGCGTAATTTCTGGCGTGGCGACGCGTAATATTTTATTTTATCATTTTGACATACTTAGTTCCTATCACAATATGTTATTTTCTGCATATTACTTTTACAAAATAATGTCGATGTTTCACATCTGCCAGGCGTCCCGTGACGGCTCACATTGTTTTTTTATTATAAGGTTCGATTCCCACCTTTTAACTAAACTGGTAATATACTATACTTTAACTTACATGGCCACAAGCATACCAAAATGTGTAAGTAATCTGTATTCCTGATAAAGTGACCTATTTCACTTTACAATACAACATGAAATTTTATAAATAAACAGTACCCTTACTATGAGTATTACGTTTTGTTTACGTCTTGACAAATATGACTGTTTTGGTATTTGTTTACGTATTGGCCCATACAATTTTCAAGTTCTGACAGGGGCGCTGATTGGAAATAGTATGGGCAAATACGTAAACAAATACCAAAACAGTCATATTTGTCGAAACGTAAAAACTCATCGTAAGGGTACAGGGTTTTCTGCAATGAAATTGTTGCAAGTGTATACAGTTTTTTTTTTTTATTTTTGCACATACAATAATTTTATGTTTCATAATAAAGTCCTTTATTCATCTTTTCAATTATTATACTGTATGTATTTTTAATCTATGCTACGCGCACTCCGAATGCATTTAAAGTTTGAAATTTCGTGTTTATTCTATAAAATACGTAGTATAAATAGATATAAGATAACACGTTTTAAAAATTAAGAAAATTACTTATAAATGTACATAGACTATAATAAATAATATGAATGTATGTTCTAACAATGTGTATATAATGAAGAGACTATGATGTATTAAAATTTATAATTATTAAATATTTGTAAATCGCTTAATGTGTATAGACCACGTTCTTACTTGCTAGTAGTGACATCTGTTGATGAAGTGTGAATGAATAAACGAGAATGTTTGTTTTGTACTTTTGAAGTTTCATTTAGAATATTTCTGATATTCGTGACAAAAGGAAATGCTGCCCTTAATCCATCTATCAGACCTTATAAATGCTACAAATTGCTATATTCTTGGATTTAAGATTGAATACGAACGAATTTTCATTCGACCTGATGTTAAATGATCACTGCCCATGGATTTATGTGACTGATTCCACATAAAACCGATTCAACCTGCCGCCAATCACTGATACATTGCCACTCCTGAACACAAAAACCACGATGCGCCGCCTCAGAGAAAATATTGAATAAATAATGATAAACAAATCATTATTCAGATATGACAATAATATTTGAAACCAATAAAAATAGATTGATGAACTTATTGTATGTAGCTTTTTATATTTAATTTAAAATAAAGTTATATTATTTCATTATTTTTTTTATATTACTTTAATTTATTTTAGTTAAAACATTTAAGTGTGTAAATGTCAAAAATAAAAATATATGAAGACACTTATTGTTTATTACTTTTGTTACAATAAACAGTCATGTGATATTTCTACAGATAGATGGCGTGAATATCGCCTGATGGCGCTGGTCCCCCGGTAATGACGAAAACCCCTTTTATTTGACACCCATCATTGGGGTGTTTTAAAAATGGTTATCATATTGCCACGTCCAACATATTGAATTTAGAATGACGTCACTAATCTATCATGACAAATCAAACGTGTATGCAAAATTCCAGCTGAATTGGATACCAGATACCGGTCTTTAATTTGCAAGATTTACTCACATACAAGCGAACTAACAAAGCAAGCTAAATAATAGCTTTTAGAAAATTGCCTTTGTCACGGCTGTGTTGACAAAAAACCTGTGTAAAAGTAGCTTCGTTTAAAAAAAAACATCGGACATCAGTGTCCTATGTCTGTCCTCGACATTTCATCCCCATTTCAACTCATGAAAAAAGAGATTTTTAACGAAACGTAAAAGCTTTATTAATCCGATTAAATGTCCAGTCAGAAATCTGATTTTATAGTAATATTTTTTTATATAATATTGAAGTAATTAACGAGCATGCAGTCCACCTAATCGTAAATGGCTACTTCTGCCGATGGATATTAATAATTAACCCCAGATGAAATTAGATTCCCTCTTAAGGTTGGTCACAGATGCTACTGCTAAGGTCTAAGTTGAAATACCTCTTAAGGCAGCAGCGCTTAACACTGCTATTATAAGGCAAACATAGATGTGGCGTGGTGCTTCCGGAGACGAACCACAACCACAAGGAGTTCTACGATCTATTTCGTTTACAAAAATATACACGGGTTTTGTTTATGTAACCTACCTTTCTACCTTCAAGAATTATCCATTTATTTTTATATATTTTATTTACTTAAACAAATTATACTTAAAAACACCGAACCTTCTAAACCATTTATGTCATGTACAAATGAAAAATTTATCCAAATGGATTTAATTGTGTTAAAGAATATTTGGAAAACCTTCAAATTTCTTTGAAAGCTTTTTAAAGTTATAAGAGGGATTATTTTTACTCTAATCTAAAACATGTTGATAAAAACGTTACAGATGGAATATTATTGGAGACATATAAAATATGGTATTTAAATTAAAATAAAGTAAAAAAAAAACTATGTTACCAACTTCGTAAGTTTTTTAGTTTTTACGGAAAAAATCTGAATGTCCTCTTACTATACACAGGACCAATTACTCAAGAATACGAAAGAAACAATATTTTTGTCAGTTTTCTAGAAATCTAGCATCTTAATATATACAGCTTGTGTCAGTATATTTTTCCACGCTATTATCAGGAAATGCCTTCCCCATTATAGACTATGTTACGATTTAGAAGAGTCAACGACATCTCAAACGTTAAAATCTGATAGGCCGTTGAAGGCCATGCCAGAGAATGAGACATACTTACATATACACTCGAAATAAATGTATGTATGTACCTCCAGAGGTCAAAGTAATAGTCAAAAGCATGAAACCAATATAAAAACTATTAAGCAATTTGATTGTTTATTTTATAATTGTTATTTGTTAACAATTCGCATTATATAAATCTAACGTTCAACCGTAACTAAAGAGAAACATATGTATCTGACGTAATACCGGAGGATAATAATGTAACCAATGACGAAAGAGTGACGTAACACCTCACTATTATAAAACTCTCTCCGCCCGTAGCGTGACGTCAGTACAGATTGAAATTATAATTATTAATACAACGTATTATCTAACCAACTGTTGTTATAAGAGGGCACATTGTATAGGTTTAATTGGATATACAAGAATTTCTAGGAAGGCGATGACATTAATTTACTGAAATGATAGATTTCCATGGAATAATTCCATAAAAATCTGTGTTAAATTTTTCCATAAAATTCCTAAAAGATGCCATAAAAGAAAGTGTTTCCAAATTTTGTTCCATTTTCGTTACTACCTTTTGAGTTTTTATTTTATGTTAAAAAGCTTCAGAACCAAATTCGGACATTTTTTCTGTGCGACGAAAAGTTTTTCCTGATAGAGATTGAAGATTTACACTCCTATTTCAAGGTGGCGGCTGAGGTACACGAGTTGGTACCGATAACCGGTGGGGTCGGAAGGTCCTCGAATGGAGACCACGTCTCGGCAAAAGGAGTACAGGACGCCCCCCGATCAGGTGGACTGACTACCTGAAGCGGACGGCGGGTAACCGCTGGATGCAGACGGCCCAAGACCGGTCGGAGTGGCGCGGACTAGGGGAGGCCTATGTGGACCAGTAAAGGCTGATGGATGGATGGATGAAGCACTTGCTAAACGGTGAAGGAAAACATCGTGAGGAAACCTGCATACCTGAGAGATTTATAAAAAAAAAACTCAAAGGTATGTGAAGTCTACCAATACGCACTTGGCCAGCGCCGTGGACTATGGCCTAATTCTTCTCATTATGAAAGGAGACCCGTGCCCAGCAGTGGGACAGTAATGGGTTGATGATGATGATGATGATGATGATGAATGTTTTTTGAACGTATGTATTTATGTCTCATTCTTTGGCATGCATTGCAGCCCAAACGGCGTGACGAATTATTATGAGGTGTCCATGTTTTTTTCTAAATTGAGGAACTATATTTTTGAGCAGTTAGGTTTTTTATTTTAATAATAAATCCGCTGTTGACAAATTTAATAGTACTATCGTCACAATCCAGACGGATCACCAAGACGCTCCTCTCAAGAATCAAAATTTAACAATTTTTAGCAGACCGAAAATCAAATTTGGATTTTTATTAGGTTAAACCATACACATTACACATTTATTATTTTAATAACAAACGGTAATTGCCTAAAAATGGTGGCTTGTTGGCGAAATATTTTACCAACATATGGGTATCGATAAAATTGGAATAAGTTACATAAGTTTACCATGCCTCTTATCGCTAATAGCTCGTAAAGTTGGGCTTGGAGCCAATTTTTGGAGATGCTCTTTTTTCATTTAGGAAGGTTAAGCAGGTTTTAACCTACGATAACATAGGAGGTATTTCATATAAAATAAAGCACCTGTTTATATCATAAAGTCCTTCTTGTGGTGGGCCATAAATGTGTTGCTACAATAAGATACAAAACCAAAAAAGCTAACTTACCCAATTTTAAGTTAATACTTACCATGTCTGGATAAGTATATTTATGGCGTCAGTACGACCCCATAACATGTTCCAATCGGAACCCGTAATTTGGCCCATGACCCAATTTCCTGAAAGGGGTAATCTCAATCGCAAATTATACAGATTTGCTAAGTATAAGTAGAAATGCCCAAGGAATTTAGTAAGAGCCTATAGTTTTCTTGTTTTTATTACAATTAATGGTTGCCTTTCTTTATACCCTCAGATTTAACAAACGGCTAGATGAATTTTGACAGGTGTCCATTATATTCGTCTCAAATATCCAAGGTCCTTAGATAGGTTTACACCTACGGTTTCCTTACGGAAAAAAATAAAAATGGCAGATTTTTGGCGCGAAATAATAATTAAGTTGTAACACTCTGTAAAATAATCAAGTATGTATAAAAATTTAAGTTCAGTAGATAGTGGCCTGTCATAGATGCATGGACAAACGGACAGACAGCGGAGGCTTACAAAGTTCCAATTTTACCCTTACGGGTACGGAACCCTAAAAGAGCAAAATTATTAATCTGTCAAACACGCTTTCTAAGTATGAATGATACGCGAAAACATCCGTTCAATCATCATGCATTCAATATTTCACAAATGACAAAACAGATTTTTTCAAGGAAATGTAATCGAAAACGGCGTATTTCGTATTCACCCTCACATTAAAGAGGTCGAGTGAGATGTAGGACATATCTAAATATATATTATATAGAGACAAATTAAAACCAAGGAGTTATATAGAGACAAATGTCCAAGACCAGAGGAGTCGTCAATGCATCGCTGACGAACCGAACTGTGGAGTACTATCACAGCTAGACTCCAGTTAATGTGGATGTATCCATTCGCCAATGAAGAGAGAGAAGGTGATGTAGGCACCAGATCGACGACAACTTGGGAATCAACGTAAAGCAAAATAAACGGAATAGCGTCATTTGTTATTCCCGCAAACGCAGAGCGTACACGAAGCGTCGCAAACTCCGAATGCCTGTCGCTCGCAGATGACTGCATGATAAATAGAACCTACTATTTATTGCTCTGGATATTTGTCGACTTTCTACGGAGCACACAGAAGGTAGGAAAAATAAAGTAAAAATAGGGGTGGCCTAATTTGTTGTTGGATAGTATAGATTGAACGCTGCCATTACCTTCCATAGAGCGTACAAATCAATAAGATATTTTCAGCCCTCATACATTTTCAGTCAGGCCTTTATTCGCAATGATAAAAAAATCTTCTTGTTAACGTAGGTACGTATAAGTAGGTACTTATCGGGAATAAACATAAGGCGAAATAAACGAAATAGCGTAATTTGTTATTCCCGCAAACGCAAAGCGTACACGAAGCGTCGCAAGCTCCGAACGCCTGTCGCTCGCAGATGACTGCATGACAAATAGAACCCACTATTTATTGCTAAGGAGCTTTGTCCGCTTTCCTCGATGCACACAAGAATTTTATTTATTTAGACGTTTATCATCCTCTTCAGATGTAACGAATAGTGCAAGAAAGCATCAACGGAGCATTTTATTGGATATTATTTTAATAGAAATACGTCATCATGAACATAAAACTTAAATTTATCTCTTGAATAATCACGACTATAAAATTATTGTAATATATTTTTTTAGATTTTACATTACCAACTTCATAGAAGTCAGAAATAACATTAAAAGAAGGCTAAAGCATAAAGAGGCGTAAAATATACCTAAAATAATGACCAATAAAAATAATAACAAAATCAGAATACAAAACAAAATGGCCGCCGTTATTCAAGAGCGTTAAACCGACAAAGTTTCAAACAAAACGATCTCCTATAATTGTCTCTCGACTCCGACTGAACCTACATTTTATACGCGAGTAAAAGGCTTTTTATTGCACATAAAATTATTTTTGTACGTCACACTGAAGCTTCTGAAACGTGTATTGTTCGCCAGTATTTAAGGTACAGGAGGTAGCGATGTTAAATAAGGACAGTTTAGTTATATGAACTTTGACTTATTACATAAGTAAAATACCTAGATTAATCACACCTAACAAGAAAGTTTAAATAGTTAAGAATTGAAATTGTTGCGTAAATAAAGTTTTTCCACATCTCCGTTCTAAAATGTCCTTACTGGAGAATTATTATAAAAACAAAAAATAGAATAGAATTGAAGGTGGTAGAACCCTTTGTGGTTTGACTCCGGAGGCACCACCGCTATTTCTGCCTCATAACAGCAGCGTTAAGCGCTGCTGTGTTCTGGTTTGACGGGAGTGGTAAGGGAGACATACTTTTCCGAGGTGATCCAGCTTAGTCCTCAGGGGTAGCGACGCATCTGTGGCCGACCTCAGTAAGGAATATCTAATCCTATCTGGGGTTGAATACAGATGTCCATGGGTGGCAGTAGCCTCAGAACAATAACTATATAGCAATTGTTCTGAGGTATACAAAGTGATCGATTCTCTGACAGTTAAAAGTCAGTCATTACATCAGTAGGACTACCATGAGTTTACAAAAGTATTACTCGCTAGCGACTGCGTAAAATAAATGTATGAAAAATTGTACAGCGCCTCTGGTGGTTACTCGTAGAACTAAAATCCGTAGTGACGTAACTCGATACGTAAAAAACCTATCGAAATCAAATCGCTAGCGAATGTCATTATGATCTATTGCCATACAAATTCGGTCCCATGAGTCATTAATTTGACAGACGTTGTCAAGAAATACCGTAACGATAGTAGTTATGTTATTCACTAGCAAAATGACAATAGTTTTCTATTTACCATTTCTATAGTGGCGTTTCTATGCCAACTCATGGTAATGCTACTGTACCCTTAGTATGAGATTTTACGTTTTGACAAGAATGACTGTTTTTGTTTTTGTTTACGTATTTCCCATATATTTTCAATCAGTTCTGGTACAATCCGCTAAGGGCGCTGACAAAACAATCATTAAGGGTACAGAAACAGTCAGTCATGATCTGCCCTATTGTAGTTTTGTAGGAATTCTTTTATAGGTATCTTTACAGACCCTTTCGCTCCTTAAAATATTAATTAAATTTAAATACGCTATATCTTATACATTTCACCAAAACATAAAACGTGACGGGATACTAAACTCTAAAAAAACACGTAGTTTACGTCGAATATTATTATTGAATTGATCTAAAAATGATACCTATATGACTTTATTATTTATTTAGCTTAGTATACCTAAATTCGGCTAAATTTATGCTGCAAAAATGTAAAAAAATATATCAAGAAACCTACGTTCACATTTTGATATTAAATAATCAAAAAGTTTTTACTGGTTAAACTTATTATCTCTCATATTTCAATAGTCAGTTTGTTAAGTAATTAAAATATACTGCATTCAAACATTCCCAATGGAAAATACATAGATACGCTAAGCTAAGTGATAGTTCAAACGAAGTCTCGGGTATGTATTAATACGTGAAGAAAAATCTCAAGTTTAGTACTTAATTAAATTACCACATTTCGACCCCTGCAACGGGAGAGTAATATGATATGTTACATCGAATTGAAGAGAATAGCGAAATTCACAGAAAGAAAAGTGAAGACAAACCAGTAGTTTAAAATTCTGCCTGCATCTCCTGATTCAAAGCGGGTCAGATTTTACTGACACCGGATTTTCTGAAATATTTAAATTGACTGAGATCTATAGAAGGTGAGTAAAGAAATGAATTGGCACGATGAAAGTAAGCGTTATAGGAGGCTTATATTTCTTAGACTTAGGTAATACTATTAAAACCAAAACATATAATTAAAGTTATTAAAACAACATTTATTGACATTTACTTGTGTATCCCTGCCCCATGACCATCATCAGTACATAAAAAAGATTGCATAAATAAGACATGCCCAAAGATGGTGAAGACAACGTCTATTTTCTATTAATTTCATAAAATATTTATACTACATGGACACATCTTGCGAATAAGACGATTATATCCGCTGAAGACCGCCTTACGACCTTATTGTTATACTACTTATGCAACCAAAAGCACTCTAAAGATTTGCGTAGTTGCTGAGTAGACATGACACATCATTTAGAGGAATAATGACCAGAAGTTTCTGAAATAGTGATCTGTCGGCAAAATAGGTCACTTCCTACGTAACATAATGAATGTCCTGTGTTTAGGTGTACATGTTTTATTTTTATAGTATAAGAGTAGCAGACAAGTGCCTACCTGAGTAAGTGGCTACTGCTGCTCATGGACATACGAGTATGTAATCAACTCCAAATCAGATTAGATTTCGACCTGTCGCCCACAAATGCGCCGCTAACCCTGAGGACTAAGCTGGAATGCTTCGGATAAGTATGTCTCCCCTCCACACACCTCAAACCAGAACGCAACAGGGTAACAATGCTGTAATTAGGCAGAAATAGGTGTAGCGGTGGCGCCGCCGGAGTGGAACCATAGAGTGCTCTACAACTTTAAAAATAAACTTTCAAATAAAATAAACAACTAAAGAACTTTCTTTTCACTTAGTTAATACTTGATGAAAAATGGCCAATTACCATCTTACATTTTTATTGAGAGACAGAGATTCAAGGTTGAATAATCCTTTTATATTGTGAAATAATATAGCACAACTTATTGCTTGTGGCTCTAAGCCACTGCAACCGATATTATGCTCCACTTACTTAACTAACTTAAACATTTAGTAACAAGCAACTCAAACATTGCATGCACTTCGGCCCTCCACAAGAGACACCAGCTTCATTTGTTCAGTTACGTAACTTAGTTACTGTAGTGTTAAGCATTTTAAGTTGAGGAAACATTAAAATAATTCTATAACGTTAGAGTACAATATAATATGCGATTTTTCTTTGGTTATCGTTAGAAACTCGTTTTTGTCCACCAGATGAGCACTATCTTAGAAGAGTACTTTTAATCATAATACCGTTATACACAAAAAAAACGCTTTCTACACTCACAGCCCCACACTAAGATTTCCTATGTCGTAGGTGCCATGGACACACACATAGACAAATACATAAATGCTTAGACACAGAAACAGAAATCTAAATTCATCATTTAGATGTCTGTCTGGCCGGGGATCGAACCCGGGACCGTCTGTGCGTCAGACCGGTATGGTGATCGCTCCGCCACGCGGGTCGTCAATGCAAGTAATAAATACTTCTAATATGCACATAACTTTCAAAAATCAGAGTTGCGGGGGATTGGACGTCTTAAGCAGCAGAGTTTTAACCACTAGACTATCACTGCTAGGTAAAAGTAATATATCTGAAACACTTTTTTTTCTTAACGAGGGGGAAACCTTCAAAAGGTACCCGACGACGTCGGAGCGACGCCGAGTTATGTGGGATTTTTACCACACTAAAACCCCCCCGGTGGCCGTCCTCAATGCTTGTTGGAGCACTCCGGGATCTCCGACGGAACGCAGCCGGAGTTTTCCAAGCACCATGTCCCGATCGGGCTCTGCCCTGGGAGAGCAGTTTTCGCTCCTCCCACACTATCTGGTGTTCACGACGGTATGCCACCACACATACCGCCGTCCTTCCCGGGGTCGCTTACTGGACGGTTCGAGCTCCTACTCTTGCCGCCGAAAGCCCCCTTTTAGTCGCCTCTTACGACAGGCAGGGCATACCGTAGCCCTATTCTAGTCCCTGAACTACAGGGACAATATCTGAAACACCTAGAATTCGTTCCAAAACGTATCCAATTACGTAGTATCTCATTTCAAACGCGTTTGACCTAAAGACATACAAATGCAAACGTTCAAAAAGTTTGATAATAAAGTGTTTCACTCGTTTTTATGTCGACCTTGTCTTGAAGTTACGACGTCCCTTTATTATGGGCTTGCGAAAGAATTTAAATTTAGTCGAGTAATAAAATGAACACTTGTAAGGACCCGTTTGATAAGCGCTGAGCAATGAGAATTATGAAACAGCAATTTGACGTCAGGAACTCTAAATTATGAAACAGCAAAGTTGACGTCAGGAAGGGACGTCACGGATTGTTAAGTTATGAAACAGCTAGTTGAATAACAGAAAAGAACGTCAGGAACTCTGAATTATGAAACAGCAAGTTGACGTCAGGAAGGGACGTCACGGATTGTTAAGTTATGAAACAGCTAGTTGAAAAACAGAAAGGAACGTCAGAAACTCTGAATTATAAAACAGTCAGTTTGACGTCAGGAAGAGACGTCACGAATTTTTAAGTTATGGAGCAGCTAGTTGGGTAACGAGAGGGACCGTCAGCAACTCAAAATTATGAAACAGCAAAGTTGACGTCAGGAAGGGACGTTACGGATTGTTAAGTTATGAAACAGCAAGTTGAATAACAGAAACGAACGTAAGCGACTCTAAATTAGGAAACAGCCAGTTTGACGTCAAGAAGAGACGTCACGAATATTTAAGTTATGGAGCACCTAGTTGGGTAACGAGAGGGAACGTCAGGAACTCTAAATTTTGAAACAGCAAAGTTGACGTCAGGAAGGGACGTCACGAACCTTTAAGTTATAAAGCAGCAAGTTGGATAACAGAAGGGAACGCCAGGAACTCTAAATAATGAAATGGCAATATTGACGTCAGGAAGGGACGTCAGAAACTCTAAATGATTAAAAAATGAATAAGACGTCAGAAACTATCATCAGGTAGATTGAATACTCATTTGCTACTTATATAATATAAACAAAAAAATCTGAAAAGGTTTATCTGAACAGTCTATCAATTTGAACTTGGCCAACGTAGGTTACACCCTAGGCCCTTTTCATTTACAGGACACCGGTGCCCAGCGGTGGAACAAAGATTGCAGATAGCAGAATATTTATTATTCAAACTAGTACTCAAAATACATTTGCAATATCACGCTCATAGGACCGTACACAATTAATTAAATTATTTATAAACGTGCCAGAATAAAGTGACATTTTCCTGTTGACTACATTGCCCTATATAATTTCACGCGTTACATTCAATTACGTCATAATTGTGTAATCGATATTTTATATAACAAAAATGACGTAAACACACAATTTTTTTATACAATATAGGAGTAGTAGACGAACATGCAATACAACTGATAGTAAGTGGCTACTGCCGCCCATGGACATCTGTAATCAACCATACGATTAGATATTCCTACCTGATGTCAGCCACAGACGCGCCGCTATCCCTGAGGACTAAGCTGGAACGCCTCGAAAAAGTATGTCTCCCTTACCACACACTTCAAACCAAAGCACAGCAGCGCTTAACACTGTTGTTATGAGACACATGAATTAGTGTGTTGTCAGGAAGATATACTTATCCGAGTACCAACTTAGTCTTCTCAGGGGTAGCAGCGCATAGGGCTAATCGCAAGTAAACCTCCAATTCTATCTGAGGTAGATTATAGACATCCATAAGCGGCAATTGAGCGACACTAGGAGGAATGCTGGTTTGCTACTACACATTTAAATAAGGGTTCCCTATTTTAAATTTTCGTACGAAACCCAAAAAAGTAAGACAGAGTTATTTATCATTATCATTGTATCTAGGTACTCACGACACCCAGACTACAAGATAAATCAAAATTTATCTTTCAATATTTTGATCAATTAACTAATAAATATTTTCTCAAAACAACCAAGGCAACTAAAGTTAGAGATAACAAAAACAAAGCAGAGTTGTATTCAAATAATATTTGAAGTACGCATAACCCGAGGCGTGTATTGATTGTAACTTATCTACAGAGTAAGCGACCCCGGGCACGGTCGGGGAATGGATGGGTGGTTATTTTAATACGCTTTTATTAGCTTGCGTTGTATCTATGTATATATGTAACGGAATCTTTGAGCTCAATTTTCACCAATTTCCACAACTCCGATTAATTTGAAACTTTGCACACGTATCAAGGACCGATGACAATGCAATAATTTGATAAGTTTCCCATTATTCTTATTAGATTAATTAATTCCCCAATTTATGAGTTTATCACAGACTTAAAAAAATAAAAATAAATAATAGTTAAAGAAAACTAAAAAAGCACGCTTTTATTGCTAATCGAACTAAAAACTAGAAAATAATTATTAATGACAATTATAATAAAATTTAAGTTATTAAAATAATAATGTAATTCAGAGTAAAAAGCGTGGGGTGCATTTTACTGCGATTCATAACTATTCTCTCATAGATAATTTCCAGTAGAATGATTGTACCATTTAAAATACCAAACACTGTTTTTTTTAGTTTTTTGTATTTATCTATTTTATTTATTATAACACTGATATAGGAAACGATAAAGCAGTCCATATGATGGCAAATGGTCACTGCCTCCCATAGACTTATGTCACTTATGACTTGCTTCATATACAACAGTCCTATCTTAAATCGATCGTAGATGCATTGCCTATCCTCATCATCAACTCATTACTGTCCCATTGCTGGGCACGGGTCTCCTCTCATAATGGGAAGGATCACGGTTTATTAGCTTCCCCTATTTTGCGAATTGCGAATCGATTATTTATTAAAAGAAAAGATTTCAAAACAATTTTTGACTGATTAATTCATAGCTTAATGGTTTAAAATTTGACTTCAAACCTCTGAAGTTTCCCAATTTGGGTATATAGAAATTAATAATTTAAGAGCGAAGGAAAACATTTTGAGGAAACCTATATCCCTCAGAATTCTGCAAAAATGTTCTCAAAGTACACACATTCCCGAACTTCTAATTTCAAAATGTAGTCTAAGTAATATAATCCACACATTGCAAGTTCTACTCTGAAAAAACATCCGTGCCCAGCATTAGGGCAGAAATGGTCCGCTAATAATCATGCCAAATGCATCAATAGTGAAATTTCTCAGGTGGTTCCACCCATGTTGATGGTGAACCCATATGGTTTCATCGAAGAGTTACCATCGCTGCACTTATTTCTAACGTGAAGCAGTTGTGCGGTGGAAGTGTGTGGAATACCTCACTTACATTTGCGACGATCATCTCTTCATTCACCCAAGTGATCACGCAAGAGTAATCGCCTTCAAGTAGAACCGGTCTATATACATTTGGTTGCAAAAGTTGATGGGCGACAGTGACCACTTACCATTATGGTGGCTAATCGTTTGCTTTTTCAACCCCTTAAAAAAAGGAGACAAGCAGGTAAAAATTTACATACCTATAACGTGCATGTTTTCTAATAATTTCCTAATCTCTTTCAACAAAAATCCATCTGGTTAAACAACATTACATTCCAAAAAACTTTCGTCTTTAACCAAGTATACACGAAGTCCTTATTTATAAGTCCTATTTTAAAATTCCACATGCATTCTGGGCGTATACCCAAGTTCGATACATTAGGTTTATTGAGCTTCTAGTAGAGCAGAGTGTCTCAAAGTTATAGCTCCACGTAACATGGTTCGAAATTATAGCAAAGCTTTTAAAAACAGCAGAAATGAAGATATAAAACAGGAAAAAGAAATTTGTTAGTAAATAAATATTATTATGCTTTATTATTATTTGTTATTCGTCGAAAATGGAGACTTTTGGGACCAATTTTCCTTAATTGAATTTCATATAATGTCTGACCGGTGCGTAACAGCCTAGTGGTTTAACCTTTCGATCGAGGAATCCAACGTTCGAATGCAGACTCGTACCTCCGACTTTTTCTGGTAATGTGGGTATTAGAAATCAATTATTAAGGAAAACATCGTGAGCAAACCTGTATGCATGAAAGATCTTTAAAAAAATCTCAAAGGTATGTGAAGTCCACAAATACGCACTTGACTTGCGAGGTGGACTATGCTCTAATCCTTCTCATTCTGTGAGAAGACCCTGGCACAATAGTTAACTCACCAGCCTCACATAAATTTTGTACCTCAAACGATTAACAAATGTGCTCCCTGGGGTGAGCATACTATACTTTGAGAAACTATGTATATGGATAAAGCTTTTATGCAAAATTGCACATATTACTCTTACAAGGAAATATGAAGATTCCATGTTATTCTCATACACGAACTCAGTGGTTGCATTATATAAAACTAAATCATATTGAAGCTAGAAGCACAATGTCGGAAATACATTTCAGATTTTCTCTTTATTGATACTACAGAATTTTTAGATCTATGGGGACATTTTTGTCATAATTTTTTTATACTATAGAAGTAATAAACGAGCAAACAGTCCACCTGATGGTATCTCTAACTATTATTGTTTTCGTTGTAAAAATTGTTGTGCATTTACTAATTTGTGCAAATAAATAAAGTTGCAATTATGTTCGTAATTTGTACGCCTTTTGTCATTTCTAAGCCCATGATATATGTTTTTGCACGATGTTAAAACACAGAAACATCGCTTCAAATAACAAAGTTTTATTTCTATAGGCGACTTAAAATTTGACTACACACTGTCACATAAATACGACAAGTTAAACGTTGTTCGCAATATATTGGTCGTCGTATGTTTCTCTATATTTGTTATGAGCCAATGTTTGATCAAATGTGAAACCAAATCCAAGCCTATCATTTCTAAGCGCCAACATGTCGCCACCACGCCGCATGCATTACATTTAATACGTCCGGGTATCAAAATACCCTTCGACCTACTTTCCTGGGTATGTTAAGATAACAATGGATTGAGGAAAAGATAATAATTGGCCATCTCCGGAGTATAATATCAAGTATCAAGAAATCTGGCATGCGTTCAGTTGATTCAGGAATAACCTAATAGGTTAGTTAATTAATTAATGGGGTGTTACAAATTGCCTGTTTAGAAAGTTTTAAACCTGGAATTAAAGGTTCAAAACAACATAATATTATAATTTTAGTTTCGCGTCTTTCTACATAAGGGAGACACGCTTATACACAGAGACATTGCATCAGGGATAGACATCTGTGCCCGGTCATGAGGTTGCTATCCCCGAGAATCCTACATACTCGTATAGGATTTTTGATGACAGATATCTAAGGGCAGCGGCATTCGTTTGTGTTGTGTGGCAAAGTCAACTCAGAAAAGTTTGGAGTACCTCGACGCTGGAGTACCTACTCCAAATGGATTGCACATCAGACCGGTGTGATGACCGCTGCACCACACGGGTCAGCAGCTCTGTGGGAGAGGAAATAAATGTTACTAAAATATTACTACTTAATATAACCATTCACAGTAATTAAACCCAGACGAATAATGTACGTAATTACAACAAAAACTGTTAAGGGTTAATTAAGTTTATAGCGGCATTTGTTACAGCAGAGAATATTTAACCTATACAGTGAATAGTGGTTTGTGGTTTATTGTTTGCCTTTTCAGAATTAATCAATGCATTGACAATTGGCATAATGACAGTATTAAAAAATCAAAGTATAAATGATCTAAGTAAAAACAATATATTGAAAGGATTCTCAAAAATGACCAAGTTTTAAAAAAAAACTTTAACATTTATTATATTTTCAATAAAATGAAAGTATAAAATACTGCAGTCGGCCATCTTGTCTGAAACGCTAATCGGGGTGCGAATGTGCGAATGGACGCCAAGACACCCGCGAGCGTTTTCGCGCTTAATTCAAAATAGCTATAAAAATATACTATTGTTTTCATACACGTTTTGTTTGGATGACAATGCAAGACTTGAATAGTGACGTCATTCTAAATCCAATATGGCGAACATCAAATGGCGGGCCAATTGTTTTTTATGTATCACACTTAGTAATAATGGAAGGTGTTTCTGATACGAAAAATAACGCTACTGAAAATTTTGTTTTAAAAAACCTTTATTAATATAAATTTAATTTAATATATAGAAGCAGAAACAATGCAAGTAGCCATCTTCCATCCCTATTTTTGTATTATAACAGCAGTGTTAAGAGTTACTGTTGTACTATTGTTTAAAGAGTGAGATTAGCGTCTTATACAAGTCGTTCCAAATTAGTCCTCAAGAATAGCAACGTATCAGTTCAGCTCAGACTATAATTCTACCTATAATTTGCATACACGATTGGTTCGGATGACAACGCAAGACTTGAATAGTGACGTCATTCTAAACCCAATATGGCGAACACCCTAAAATGGCGGGCCAATTATTTTTTATGTACCGCGCTTAATATTACGCTACTGAAAATCTTGTTTTAAAAAATCTTTTTTATTAATATAAATTTAATTAGAAGCAGAAACAATACAAGTGGCCAACTAAGTCCTCAAGGGTAGCAACGCATCAGTTGCCAACTTCAGCTAAGACTATAATTCTACCCGAGTTTAATTAAAGATGTCCATGGTCGGCAGTAATCCCTTACCAACAGAGGAACTGCATGCCCGTCTGCTTCTTCATTCTCATATATACAAAAATATTTCATCTTCTAAAATACGTATTAACCTTTACGTTTGAAATGAAGTTCTCAGAACATTCGAGCTATAAAGAATATCTTCAACGCGCGAGGGTGCTATAAATTCAATTTTACTGCCTTATTATAATATACTTTGGGACAATTTGTGCCTTAACATGAGTTATAGAGGGCGCTACTGCCGGTTTATTTTCGTCTCATTCGATTTATGTGTCGTCACTTTCAATTTGGGGAATGGATTAGTCTCAGGTTATATTAAGTTTATATCGTAAAATACATTTTATTGATTAAATAAAGTTCCGTGCATTAAATCTTTTTTACATGGAAAATCTAACCGTTATGAGAACTTTTGAATACGATTCAGTTTTATACAATATTTACGTTTAAAATAGTTTTTGTATATGTATTTGCTGCATCAGTTTTTTTATATTCAAGTAGCTGACCCGGCAAACGTTGTGTTGCCACATAAATAAAAAATGTTAAGTGTGAACAACCCTTATCACATATGGGTTTGAAAAATAGAATATTTGAAACTGCGATGGTAGCGAAGTCTGTCGAATCCAATGTGAAACATTCCAAAATCAACAACTACTTACGAATTAAAAATTAATTAAAAAAACTTTTTCCCACGGACTAAGTTGTGAATCTAAACCATTCTCAAGTCCCCTTGAACACACACAACAAATTTAATCAAAATCAGTCCAGTCATTAAGGAGGAGTTCAGTGACATACACACGCACATAAGAAATATATATATAAAGATTGGGATCTTGTATCCCGCACAAGCGAAGATACAAGAAAGAGATAAGGAGTTACGACGCGCTAGCAAACAATGTCGTCATCTGTCACGTCGAGCGATTGCTTGCGGGCCTCATAGGCTGTAGGTGGAAAAAGTGGATAAAGAGTGCTACAAACATCGCAAGCGTTAAGTGGAACATACCCAATATCAGGTTATTTGATTATAAAACATACTTTGTAAAGCATTTTTAAAACATAGTCCATTGAGTTAACATAAATTGAAATACGAATAGCGAATACAGAAACCCGGTCTGCATACACCAATTTATATCGTACATATTCCTTGGCAATGGCGTAGTAAATTTTAGCACACGTTAAAGTTAACTCTTAAATAAATTAGACCAAATGCAGTCTTGGCAAGGCAAGCAAGTTCCAATTGGAAGAATTACAAGGCAACGTATGATTCCAACACATTTTGAACAAATACAATTGTCTAGAATTACTGAAAAATTATAGTTTAAATTCTTAAAACCACACCTTTATAGTTAATTAAATTAAAATGTAAAAAAAATAAAATGAGAATATAATGATTCACGAGAATTAATATTACTGTAAAAGCGTGGGTTGCGGCTAAAACTGAACAAGAGATGGCGCCACACGATCCTGAATGACGCTATTAATGTTTTCTAAACAACTTATACATAAACAAGCCCAAAAATAGACTATCAAAACACGACCGCTCTCTAGACAATATCACAAGCTCAAACTAATTTTGAACACCTCACGTAATTGTTTTAGTACTTGTAGTGAAACAATACATCTTGTCTTATTAGTGAGGACTAGTTCAAGACAATGATAGAATTAGAGTGCGTGTTGAATAATAAATTCGTGACTAAAGTTACTATCAGAGTTGGCTTGCCTCTAGTCTTTACTTAATTATGTTAGATAGATTACTCGCTCTTATACTAACTTGTAACCCAGTGGCAAAAGAAGCGACTCTGTAACAAAATGTTTAACAACTAACAACGACCTTATCTATACTTCTATACTAATATTATAAAGAGGTAATGTTTGTAACTTTGATTGTTTGTTTGTTTGTAAGAGCTAATCTTCGGAAATATTGAACCGATTATTAAAATTCTTTCACAATCAGTAAGATACACTATTCAGGCGTACTATAGGTTATATTTTATTATGATTGAACAAAACGTTTAGAGAAAAATAATGGCATATGTACATCAAGTAACCGAAAATTGGGAAAGATGTGATGCTTTACCGGCGTGCGCTGACTAAAAGGTTCGGTATAGACGAACATAATGTTCATCAAAAATTTTGTTCTCTATTAATTCTCACAACATAATTGAATCACAAAAATTATAATTAACGCTCAACGAAGTGGGCACGGGTCGGCTAATTTACAAATAAATTTATTTGATTTCATACATTTTTATCAGGGTTCTGTATAAAAATATAGAAATAACAAACAAGCGTGCATCTGATGCTTGATGGCGACTGTCCTCCATGAACATTTGTAATCAGCCCCAGATGAAGTCTGTCACAGAATTATTGTTTAGATTGCGAAACGACTGTATGAAGTGTTTTACAGAACATTTTTACAACGAAGTTACAGGGGGTCAAAATGGGCCGAATTGCTTCGAGAAAAGAATGGTACGGCCGTGCCGCTTTTTTTGGCTCGACTTGGCGGAGGCACTGCTGTGCCTTCAGATTTAAATGTTTCATAATTCTTCTTCACAATCACGCATAAGAGTAATATAGAACTTGGCTCCCATTTTCACGTGCATTTTTGAGGGGATACATTTATTGTGTAAATTCACATGTATTCGCACACTTGCTTTTATGAAATGGAAATTCCTGAATTTGGTGAACACACAACCTTGCGTCTAGTTAGTGCAAATATCGCGTTATTGTTAGTCCTCTAGCAATGAACTCCAAATACACTTTTAAAAAGAATGTCTTTGCTCACTATTGTAATTTAGTTCATCATTAGATATGGTGTCTACACATTTTGTCTTCATTTTCACGTAGTAGTTTATTTTAAAATGTATTTACTTCTCATCTATTTATATCTTATTTCTTTTTTTTCTCTTTCTTTCTCACATTCTTTCTTTTGTCATGTTCTCCTTTCTCCCTTTTTCCATTTTATTTTATTTCGTATTTATTATTATTTTTTTTTTAGTATAGCCTTCAATTTTTCTGCACATCCCTAAGGTTGACTGGGAGAAAATGCTATTTAGCATTAAGTCCGCCTGTTGTACCACACTGTTTTTAACATGGTCAATAAAGAGTAAATAAATAAATGAGGACGGTTGCAACTTTAACCTGCAAATTTTGAGAACTATTCCAGTAACCATTGTTCATCTCCGGATCTCCGCAAGTGACTGGGCTTCCGGAAAAGTCTGTAGTAAAACAACACGTTTCGGTCACTACCTACACACATGACTCGACTTTCAAGAGACCCTGATAGATACTGGATGAGACACTGTACCGAAGTTTCCATAGCCGCAAATGTAAGTTGGATTTTGTAAGTAAATTACAATGTATTTGTGCTATTGTTATGAGGCACTGAATGCGTCACCAAATTCACGCGGTAATTAAGATTATAATACATATATATGACAGTACAAATAAATTGATGACCGTCAAATAAAATACCTTATCTCAACTTTTCTCATTCTGAGAGAAGATTGAAGAGAGAAGAAAATAAGACTTTAATGATATAATCCTCCAATAATGTGTTATGCGTTTTGATTATAACTTCCATACTACTTCAAATTTTAACTGGAATGGTTAAGACGTAAATAAAATTGACACCCTCATCTTTCTTTAATATTCCGAAATTTTAATCGACAGAGAATAACGAGTAATAAAATGAAATAGAGTATACATAATAATTTTATCAAGAACTATGTATCATGAGGTAAACTACAAAATAGTTTTGTACATCCGATGCTACCTTCTTGGTTCACAGGAGTGCGAACGCGTCTGTAATACGGTCCAATACGTAATAATCCATGCTATTAAGTTAAGATTAAAACTACTTCGCAACAAATATGTATGAGGCTGTATATTTTAAACCATGCAATATGTACCTCCCTCACACAAAGGATGCGGGCAGATGCAAAAAATTAAAAATAAACACCACCATATATACACCACCATAACCACCACCGGTGGTGGTATATATATATATATATATTAATCTTAACTTAATTGGATTATGTTCTCTACTCTAGTTGGATGATGTTATCTAGTTGGATGATATCTATGGGCGGTAGTGACTTACCATCAAATGGATTGTACGGTCGTTTGCTGCTTTAAATCAAGAACCTTAATGCAGTATTGGCAGTTCTAAATGGTAAGTTTACAGGACAATGTTATGCGATAGTTGAGCGCGGGATGAATATTAATGTAAGATTCTGAAGTTATTACCGAAATAGATTGCGAGCGTTATCGAGTTAGTTCGACGCGGTCTGAGCTCTATTGTGTTAGTTTTGTGAGTTAAGATTTGTTCTAAACTTTTTAGGAAACTTAAGTTCAACTTCATTTTTAAGAAAAAGGGTAAGAGCTGTAAGAATAATCATGGCCGGACTTAAGGAAGAGCAGGCGAGGAAAGAGCAGGCGATCGATTAAAAGTAATACGTGTGAATTGAAATCTTATGGGCAATAACCGCACATTTTATCGAGTTTCAACCAGTAAGCATCAATATTAATATCCTCATAGCCCATTTTGATTTTGATTTTATTTTTACGATAAAAATGTTAATGTAAGAAGCGACACCTCCAGAAAATGCTAAATAAGACAATCAAGACAATTTCCCGGTAACCTCCGCTGAAACAGTGCAATTTTACCCCTCAAGGGATTTTGTTGGGAGCAATTTTACCCCTCCAATTTCTTTTAGAAAACGGATAAGAATATAAGTACTTGTGTACCTATGGATGTACTTGTACGCTCATTGAAATATATTCTAGTTAAGCGTATTATATAGCGTATGTATATAAACAAGCATTGATAGCCTAGTGGTTAAGAAACTCGGCCTCTCGATCGAGGGGTCCGAGGCTCAAATCCCAGGCACGCACCTCTGATTTTTCAAAATTATGTGCGTATTAGAAATAAATTTGTCACTTACTAAACGGTGAAGGAAAACATCGTAAGGAAACCTGCATACCTGAGAGATTTAAAAAAAAATCTCAAAGGTATGTGAAGTCTACCAATACGCACTTGTTCAGCACGGTGGACTATGGCCTTATCCTCCTCATTATGAGAGGAGACCCGTGCCCAGCAGTGGGACGTTAATGGGTTGATGATGAAGCGTATTAATATTATGTTACAGATTACTGATCGAACGTAGCAAGTATGAACAAAACAAATAGAGACTGTCTAGTTGTCACAAGATGGCGGTGTAGTCTCAAATTTGAGAGTATGAAGCTGTCGTTCAGGCATTTATAAAAAATATTAAAATGATTTTTACTTAAAGTATCTTTAAATTAATTTCAAACATACTTGCTGAAACAATCCTAACCTAAGTTAACCTAAGGCGTCAAAAGGACTTCAATAACAGATGATCTGCATATGCGTTTTCTACTTTATTAAATACTAGGTTTTACCCGCGGTTTCGCTCGTGGTCAGAGGTTCTTATGTATTACTCGGAAATAATACTTTTCGGAATAAAATGTACCTAGTGTCTGTCTTTTTAACCGACTTCAAAAAAGGAGGAGGTTACTCAATTCGACCGTATTTATGTTTTTTTAATGTGTATCTATTCGGCGATTTTTTCGCGACGCCGCGACCGATCGATATAATTCATACACCATTGTATGCGGCTAGTTTCACAGGGGGTCCCATTTCGAGGAAATTTGAAAATGTTTGCCAATTTCCCGGAAAATTGGAAAAACCAGATTTCATATAAACTTCAATAAGTCGAGTATTAACCAATTTCAATTATCTTTTTTTCATATGAAAGAGTGTTTCGTTGCCGTACTTTCCTACCTGTTGTCGCGGGGCGCAGTGTGTTCGGCGGTGTGGTGGTATGCCACGCCGCCACCTAACCTGCGACCGTATAGGGGTGCGGGCGTGATGTTGTACGGACGGCCTTCTTCCGTCCGGCGCCGGAAGCCCGCTCGTGGTGATAGTCGTCGCGTCGGGGAGTTGCGCCTGTCCCGTGCCGTAGAGAGGGTAGGTGCGGGGAAGGGGTGACGTGCAATAGAAACAATAATTGACGTGCAATAGAAACAAGAGTGTAGGCCAGCCAAAGCCTCTTCCCTATCCCGACCTAACCCCTACTTCCTCTTCTTGCGCAGGAACGCTTCCGTCTTCAGATTTTCCTTCTTCTTCCCCAGGAGTCTTCTTCTTCTCCAGGAGTCTTCTTCTTCTTCAGGAGTCTTCTTCTTCTTCGGGAGTCTTCTTCTTCTTCGGGAGTCTTCTTCTTCTTCAGGAGTCTTCTTCGTATTCTTCTCTGCTGAGACCATGCTTAGGCCGGAAAACTGGTTTTCTGAGCTACCCCAGAGCAATACCGTAAAGAGAGCCGCGCTTTTTTAGGCCCATTTTCGTGTCATTTTCACTTTGGCTGACCTAGTTTTCACCCTTTCTTTATTCAATTTCCAAAAGTTACATGCATGTATTATATATCGTTGGAATCCTCATAATTAGCCCTATCTAGCTACATAGGTTACATTATCATACCTAAATTAGTTACAAAGTTATTCGTGAAAATATTCCAAAAATGTACATCTTACGTCATTTCACATGTCAATAATCCTAATTATCTCGAAATTATCATAATTGATTCTTACTAAACTTACATCAAAATGAAGCTAGAAACATATTCTAGGAGATAACATAAACTTTAGAAATATAAAACATGTATAAAACTCAAAAACTTAACCGATAATACAATTTTCATAAAAATACCTAAAACCTCTTAACAAAATACTACAAATGCGACCGATAGCGCCATCTACCGTGTCTTATCCTAAACTTAAAATTTACGTAATTTATTTCTCTCATTTAACTTATATAAACATATTCAGATAGACATAAAAAACAAGCTTAATTACATATCTTAATTAAATAACATCAGTTAGTCGCCGACATCCTCCCCCTCGTGCGTAGCACCAACTCCTGGCCCGGCGACTCCATGCTCGTGGCTCGACGTGACGACCGCCTCCCCGCAGTCTGGCTCGCTGGTCGATGCTCCACCGCCTGTGTCGTCGACCGCTTGCTCTTCATCACGTCGTGCTGGTACCAGTAGCACCAACTTGGAGCTGGGACGTTTCAACACGCCCCCCGTAGTGCGCACCTCCAATACCCTGGTGCGACCGTCGGGCCCAGGGAAGGTTCGGACCACCTCACCCCGCGGCCAGGCTCCTCGTGGCAGCGTGGAGTCTACTATTAGGACCGTGTCTCCACACTGCAACTCCCTTGTGGCAGCTCTCGCGTCGACTCTTCTCGGGATCAGAGTTGGAAGATACTCTTTCACCCATCTGCTCCAGAAGTGGTCGGCTAGTCGCTGCGCCGTCCTCCATGTGCGCCGGCCGGTGAGGTCTTCGTCGGTGAATGTTCCCAATCTTGTGCCGCAGGATCTCCCAATTAAGAAGTGATTGGGAGTGAGGGCACCTTCTTCATTGTCTTCGTCGGCTTCGATGAGAGGTCTTGAGTTCACCAGGTGCTCCGCCTCCAGTAGCAGAGTGTGCAGGACTTCTTCCTTGGGATGCCTTTCCTTGAGGGTGACCGCCAAGGCCGTTTTGATGGAACGGACCAGGCGCTCCCATGCCCCGCCCATGTTCGGAGCCCCAGGTGGTATGAATTTCCACCTGATGCTCATCCGCTCGGCTGTGGTGATGAGGTCTTCTTTGTTGAGGCTGGCGAGGGCTTCTTGAAGTTCCTTGTTGGCCCCCACGAAGTTGGTGCCGTTGTCGCTGAAGATCGTCTTCGGCATCCCCCTTCTTGCTGCCATTCTTCGTAGCGCCAGGATCATGGAGTCCGTTGACAGAGATACTGCCAGTTCCACGTGGACGGCTCTGGTTGTGAGGCACGTAAACAGAGCGCCCCACCTCTTCTCATGACGCCGACCCACCGTGATGCTCATGGGCCCGAAGTAGTCCACGGCGGTGCATGTGAACGGCGGTTCCCCATGCCGTAATCGTTCCAGCGGGAGATTCCTCATCGGCTGGAGTCGTGGCGTGCCGCGGTACACCTTGCACCACTGACACCGATGAACCGTCGCTCTCACCGCAGACCGTAGCCCCAGGATCCAGTAGCGCTGCCTCAACTCGTTGATCACCGTCGCGTGGTTACCATGGTTGAATTCTTCATGGTAGTACGCGATGAGCAGTCTGGTGATGTGGTGCTTGCTGTCTAACACCACAGGTTTCTTATCTTGCCGAGTGTGTATTGCCGCGTCGATTCTTCCTCGGAGTCGTAGTAGTCCATCTTCCATGACGACATCCAATTTCTTAAGCCTGCTATTCTTCTCGAATGGCTTCATCTTCTTTACGCAGCGTACTTCATCTTGGAAACTCTCTTCTTGGCTTCTTCGTAATAGGATCTTTTCGGCTTCTCTTATTTGGTCGGGTTCGAGGGGAATGAATCTTCTTTCTTGGGTGTTCTTGTTCACGGGCTTCATTGCTACCTTGGCTTTCTTCTTATTTCGTTTCCAGGTAGGATCTTGACGCTCAGACTTGCGGGACACGTTCACTGCGTGTTTCTTCTTTCGGCACAGGTCGACGAATTGTAGTACCCTCGCGGTCGCTCTTACTAGTCGAGTCCAACTTGAGAACTTGACTGGGTTCGGAGTCGGATGCCGATCAACGGGCTTCGTTGCCCCCACAGTTGACCTCTCCTTCTCTTCTCTCGTGTGCTCCGCCTTGACAGGACGTGGTTCCGGCCAATATTCCTCCTCTTGTGCCAAGAACGAAGGTCCATTGAACCATCTGTGTCCGCTCCCGAAGTCCTTGGGCACGTCCCTCGTTGCGTCGTTACTATCGAGATTCTTTACCCGACTTTCATACTCCTGCTTCAGTGCCGGATCCCCATCCAGTTTCTTCTCGATGTTCCTTAACCGGTTTTCCGCTTGCTTGTAATTGTCGGGCATTTTCCCTTCCTTGTTTTTCCATAGCAAGCTGGTCTCGAAGCGCCCATTGTCCACTCTCTTTGTTGTCTCTTCTAAAATTGCCAGAGCCCTTTCTTCTATGTTTGTGGTCGGTCGACGTGGCTGGATCCCTAACGATTCCACGGCGAAATGTTCCTTGATGACCTTTTCCAAATCCTCTTCTTTAGAAGACACGTGCGCGCAGGTTACGAAGTTCACAGGTCTTGATGCTGCTCCATCGGACCCGTGTAGCACCCACCCTAGGTAGGTCAATGATGCTACGGGTTGACCTCTTTTCCCCTTGCGTGTGGCTCTGGACACGATGAGCTCCCAATTGTCTTGTCCGATCAACAACTTGGGTGACTCTTCTTCATAATACAATTGTTTCGACATTGGCTTGAGATGAGCGCATTCTTCGATCCTTCTTATTTCCAATCTCTGAGGCGTCAGGTTGATGTCATCTATCGTGCGGGCCCCAGAGATGGTTCTCTTCTTGGTCTGGTGCATTCCTTTCAATCTGACGTTGACCTTCATTGAGTCTTCCTTGAAGATGGTCTTTCCACCCACGGTCTCCAAGGTGAGGGGTTCCACGGGTCCTTTGAGGCCGATTTGTCTTGCAACCGCAGAGTCGAGAAGCGTGACAGTTGACCCCTCATCCAGTAACGCCAGGATCCGGGCAGCTCCCTTCGGTCCATATAGCTCAACAGGAACCATCTTCAAATATGCCTTCGCTGTCCTTGCAGTGTTCACCGGGAGCATGACGTTATTCGCAATTTCTTTTTTCTCTTCGGGCTTCGGGTGATCCCATCGTTCTTCATGAAGCACGAAGTGATGCCACCGCTTACATGACTTGCACGGTGGACGCCGACATGTTTCCTTCCGATGTCGTCCTTGGAGACACTTGAAACACATCTTCGACTTGGTAGCGACGTCCCACCGTTCCTTCATTGGCAGCTGTAGAAATTTGCGACATTCAAAGAGGTGATGCTGGTACTGGCAATGTGGACAGGTCTTCTTTTCTTCTACTTGTTCGGACGTGGTGTTCGTGAATTGACGTCTGGGAGGCTGGCGCGGCTGCTGCGTAGTCTCCTGCGTCGCGTATGGTCCACACCGGTCCGCTTCCCTGTTGAGGAACTTCATTAAATGCACCAGGTCTGGATCTTGATCTTCTGCGTCGGCGGCGAAGTCATACCACCGATACTGCAATACCGCCGGCATCTTACCCACGATAATCCTTACCATTTCCGGTGAGTGTAGATACTGCGGTCTTCTTAGCCCCCGTATTGTCGCGACGGTGTTGTTCACTCGACTGGCGAACACGCAGATGTCGCGCGCATTTTCATTGATCCTAGGAAGATTCTTTACCTTTTCCAGTTCCATCAGGATCAGGGCTTCTGGTCTTCCAAACCTTCGACGAAGAGCTTCTATTACTTCTTCAGGAGGGCACTCTGAATATAATAGGCTCTTGATAGCCTCCCTTGCCGTGCCCTTAATTGACCGCCGCAGCCGCGCCATATTCAGTGCATCTGTAAACAGCGGTGCGGTGTCCTCATATACCGTCCTGAAGGCGATCCATTCTTCGCTTCTTCCATCGAAGTCGGGTAATTCATGTACGTAGTTAGGTTGCGATGCATTCCTCGGAGCAACACTAATGGCCTTCATGATGGCCTCAGCCAATTCCTTGGTCCCGTTGTTTGAAGGTTCCGCTTGGTCTTCAGGCTTGACGATAGTGACTGGAGGTTGACTGGCTCGCCCCTCCCCGGACGCCCCCAGTCGGTGCCCCTCCCCGGACACCTCCCCCTGATGCCCCGCCACGGACATCCTCTCCACCGTCGACTGCACCCATGTGTGGATGTTCGCGTTATGCGACCAGTCTTCATCCTCGACCTCGGACTCTTCATTCTCCACCTGGACCAGCTCCCACTGCGCCTTGGCGAGTTCTGCAGCTGCCTTTGCTTCTTCCAGCTGTCGGCGCGCCAATTCCAGCTTGGCTTCCATCTCCCGACGTTTCGTTGACTTTACCAACCGCGTTTTCCGGGTTCCAGCTGTTGCAGCAGTTGGAGCAGCTGGAACACCTGGAGCAGCTGGAACAGTTGCCAAGGTGCCTGAAGTGACTCTAGACTCATATGTTGTAAGCGTACCCTCAGTTACGGTGCCCGATGTCCCCGAAGAGTCAGTTGTCCCCTGCGCGCTGTCCGTGGCGCGGGGCGCAGTCGACTGGTTCGGCGGCGAGGTTCTCCTCTGGCTCCGTGTGACTGGCATGGCGGCGTCAGTAACCCGACGATGTGACGACTAGCACGATGATCCGGCTCGAAGGACCAGCTGTTGTCGCGGGGCGCAGTGTGTTCGGCGGTGTGGTGGTATGCCACGCCGCCACCTAACCTGCGACCGTATAGGGGTGCGGGCGTGATGTTGTACGGACGGCCTTCTTCCGTCCGGCGCCGGAAGCCCGCTCGTGGTGATAGTCGTCGCGTCGGGGAGTTGCGCCTGTCCCGTGCCGTAGAGAGGGTAGGTGCGGGGAAGGGGTGACGTGCAATAGAAACAATAATTGACGTGCAATAGAAACAAGAGTGTAGGCCAGCCAAAGCCTCTTCCCTATCCCGACCTAACCCCTACTTCCTCTTCTTGCGCAGGAACGCTTCCGTCTTCAGATTTTCCTTCTTCTTCCCCAGGAGTCTTCTTCTTCTCCAGGAGTCTTCTTCTTCTTCAGGAGTCTTCTTCTTCTTCGGGAGTCTTCTTCTTCTTCGGGAGTCTTCTTCTTCTTCAGGAGTCTTCTTCGTATTCTTCTCTGCTGAGACCATGCTTAGGCCGGAAAACTGGTTTTCTGAGCTACCCCAGAGCAATACCGTAAAGAGAGCCGCGCTTTTTTAGGCCCATTTTCGTGTCATTTTCACTTTGGCTGACCTAGTTTTCACCCTTTCTTTATTCAATTTCCAAAAGTTACATGCATGTATTATATATCGTTGGAATCCTCATAATTAGCCCTATCTAGCTACATAGGTTACATTATCATACCTAAATTAGTTACAAAGTTATTCGTGAAAATATTCCAAAAATGTACATCTTACGTCATTTCACATGTCAATAATCCTAATTATCTCGAAATTATCATAATTGATTCTTACTAAACTTACATCAAAATGAAGCTAGAAACATATTCTAGGAGATAACATAAACTTTAGAAATATAAAACATGTATAAAACTCAAAAACTTAACCGATAATACAATTTTCATAAAAATACCTAAAACCTCTTAACAAAATACTACAAATGCGACCGATAGCGCCATCTACCGTGTCTTATCCTAAACTTAAAATTTACGTAATTTATTTCTCTCATTTAACTTATATAAACATATTCAGATAGACATAAAAAACAAGCTTAATTACATATCTTAATTAAATAACATCAGTTAGTCGCCGACACTACCTTTACATATTGGACACGCTGTTTACGCCGTTATCAAACGAAATATATTGAGCGCCAACTTCAGAAATATGTACTAAACCAACATTTATTTCAATTATTTTTTACTTTGTAGTGACATAGAAGTCGGTTTTATTTTTTTGCTAATTTTTTTTTCTGAATATCTGACAACGGGTACAAAATGTCATGACAATCGGTTATGCGTCAGGCGTTAAATTATAGCAAACAAACAAAGCCATATTCATAATCTTACTTTGGGGTAAAAATATAACAATCGCAAATCGTTCCACCCAGTTATTATAAACCGTCTGAAAGTCAATATCATTCATAATTCATTCGTAATTGAATAAACATTTGACGGTTATGAAATTGCCGTGTATTTTCTCGCTTATTCCAGCCTCGAGAATGTTCGACAACTGGTACGTACAGGTTGAAGAACATTTTCTTGAAAAGGAAATATTTACCAAAGTCATTATATTTGTAAATAAATTAGTTAATATTATATTTGAGGTGTTTCGCTCAAGCGTCGCTAAATTAATATTTTTGCGTAGCATAATATGAATTTATGTCCTTAACATAATATGAATTTATGTGCCACACCTATTTCTGCCTAATAACAGCAGTGTTAACTGCTGTGTTCCGTTTTGAAAGGTGTGGTAAGGGAGACATACTTTTCCGAGGCGTTCCAGCTTAGTCCTCAAGGGTAGAGGCGCATCTGTGACCAATTTCAGGAATATCTAATCCTATCCGGGGTTGATTACTAATGTTCATGGGCGGCAGTAGCCATTTACCATGAGGTGGACTCGTCTGCTACTCCTATATTATTATTACATCTCAAATTAAAAGCATATAAAAGCCCTTTCATTTTACATGGTGGGTGGATAAAAGATAATTGTTTCACCATCTTGGGGCATCCGCCATATTTGATTTAAAATGTCACCTTTTTTATATAATATAGGCGTAGCAGACGAGCATGCAGTCCGCCTGGTGTTAAGTGGCCCATAGACATCTGTAATCAACCCCAGATAGGATTAGATATTCCTGCCTAAGGTCGGCCACACATGCGCCGCTACCCCTGAGGACTAAGCTGGAACGCCTCGATAAAGTATGTATCCCTTACCATACCCTTTAAAACGGAACACAGCAGCGCCTAACACTGAGAAATACTCGTAGGTGTGGCCGCCGGAGACGAACCACAAAGGGTTCTACCACCTAATCTAATCATACATTATCATCCAAGTGGTTATAAATTATAGTACTCGTATTATTTTAATTAATTATTTTGTGTTATTTCCATTATGTATAATTTGTATTATAATAAGTTATCATTTAATCACTGGCTGGTAACTGGTTTTATGAGTTAGCATAACAAAGTAAAAAAACGTTTGACTTGTATTTTTATCGGGAATAAAAAGTTATGAATATATTTATTAAAGAAATAGTTATATCAATACTAAACTTGAGTTATAACTCTTAGATTAAATTTAACGGACTTTGGACTCAGTTTAAATTAATGACCAACATAAATTACAGTTAAGTAATAGAGTACTTCTACCAAAGTTCACTCAGAGCCAACTAAACTTAGTTAAATTTCTGATAAAGATTAATCAAATTGTTACCAAAGCTAGTAACTCTGATTGCATCTTAATTAAAAGATACTCAAGGACTCTCTACTTTATATGAAATGTCTAATCATTGACCAAGTGCTGGTCGAACTCGCACAAAGAGGGTTCCGCACCACCAAATTTTTATTTATTTTTTGTATTTTCAGTATTCCTTATCATAGCAGCCTTAGAAGTGAATATATTGTGAACATTTAAATAGTCTATCGGTTATGGTTCAATAGATAAAGCGAAAAACGCTAAAAAATAGCCATTTCTTATATGGCGACTCCCATTCATTTTGAAGATTTTTTTTTTTATTTTTAGTTTTTGTTATTATAGCGGCCACCATCATACATATTTTGGGAAAATTTCAAGTATCTATATTACTGTTCCTAAGACAGAGTCGTATGACAGACGGACAGACAGCGGATACTTAGTAATAGAGTTCTGCTTTTTTCCTTTGAATACGCAACCCTAATTCAATACTAAATATTGAAGACTTAAATATTAATGGATGGATGTTAAAAGTTAAAGAGCTTTTAAAGTTCATATTTCGAGACTTACAGTTTAAGTACGGTTACAAAATATTATATCACTACATATTATAAAACAAAGTCGCTTGCCGCTGTCTGTCCCCATGTTCGCTTAGATCTTAAAACTACGTATCGGATTTTGATGCAGTTTTTTTTTTTTAATAGACAGTGTTTCAACAGGAAGGTTTGCATATATAATACATGGATAACAAAGTAGAATAACAATGATAATTTTACAGATTTCGTAAATAAACACATTTTTGTGCTTACATTAAAACCCTGGCTGAACCCTTCGAGATATATCTAAATAATGTTCTACAGTATTGTATAAGTAATCTGTTACTAACACACATTATATGGGTCTTTAGTTGCCTGAAATAAAGGAATTTAATTTTATTTATTACTAGTGGTGCCCGCGGCTTCGCCCGCATTTTAAAGAAATAATATGACATACTAACATACATAAAACTGAAAATTCGTACCTTCATTGGAACGACAGTGGTACCGTTTGGCGAAAATTGTTTATACCAACTCTGGAACCTTTGTGGGCTCATGGACAACAACTTTGCTAAAGATCATCACTTGATCAAATGCATAGTTTATGATTCAGTCCTTACTAAAATCGATTAAAATAATCGAATTTTTGGTCCAAAAGATCGATTCTCCGATTAATAGATCTTAAATCGCCATCCCTAGTTCCCGTGGGATTTCCGGGATAAAAACTATCCTATGTCCGTCCTCGGGTCTCAGACTATCTTTTTACAAAATTTCATTAAAATCGGTTCAGTGGTTTAGGCATGAAGAAGAGACAACCAGACAGACAGACAGACAGACAGACAGACAGAAAGACAGACAGACAGAGTTACTTTCGGATTTATAATATTAGTAAGGATTTTATTTATTGTACACCTTAAAAATAAGTCTGCGATGGCATGTATCTGTTAGCTGATAGTTCAATACGAAAAAAAATAGACATTTATTCAATTCTACCCGCGCGAAGCGCCAGCGGGTTACTAGTTAGTAATAAATTCGTATATCTCAAGTACGGTTATACAAAATCCTACAAAGTACTTCTGACAGGTATATTTGGTACTAGAACAGTTTTCTTCCGATTGCCAATTTTTTCTCAAAGCAATTTACATTAACATTCTCTCTCTATTAATAATAATGAGACCAGTCCTGTATAGGCTAACAGATTTTGCAAAATCTTTGTCACTTATTATTTTACCAGTTACATTTAATGAAACCAAATTAAGTTTAAATATCTATTTATCTTTATTGAAATAATTCATGGGTAACCTACAGAGTTTGTAAAAGGCTTGCTATTTATCGTTCAATATTGACAAGTTGTTTTGTGACAAGAATTTCCTTAGCAACGTAGCTTTTAGGAAATATATAAAAGTCTATTTCACCGAATTTCGACTCCAATTTCCTGATTACTCATAAAAAAGACAGAAAAGTTACTACCCGGCCAAATTTCAAATATTCTCCTTAATGACACAACTTCTTTATTACTTTTTAATTACTCTTCTGAACTTTTCCGGAGTTTTAAGGAATCGAACTGAGATCAGTATCACTAAAAATTGGAATATTGATTCCAATTTTTAATTCCATTGGGAAACGAAATATTGTACCATCTTTATAGTTATAGTGCTGTTCCCCGCGGTTACACCTACGCTTAAAAATACAAATACACACGATATTTCATGAACACATGAAATATCGTGTGTATTTGTAATAAATAAACATATTTATTACGTGAATTTTTTATCTCAGAGAAACAATTATTTTCTGAAATAACAGTAGACTTATTAGGAGCAATAAGATCCGTTAACTACCTATGAAAGTTCCGTCAAAGATTAGATGAAACAAATAGAAAGACACACATTTAAATATTTGATATCATAAAGAGTACATTAACTAAAACTCTATTACTTTGGTATTTCAAACAGACTGTTCTACTTTATATGCTTTAATTTTATAGGTCTATGGCAATAAAAAGAAATTCTTAGCCAAAGAGAAACATTATATCGTAGTAAATAAATACAAATAGATTCCCAATGTTCTAACCGTATGAAGTAGTAAGCTGTAACTTAGACTTAATGTAAGGCTATCTGCGAAATGCAATTACATTTGTTAGTGGTTTACTACTACGAGAGAAGAATCCTTGTACCAGACAATTAACGTATGTTACGTTTAAATATATGATTCAAGCTTAATCCTATTCGTCTAATGTTAACATAGTCGCACTAAAATTTCTATAATTTTTGTAGTATGTAGGACGTAATAGTGAAAAACATTAATACAGCATCTAAGTGCTAAGTGGTCACTGTTACGACATCTGTAACCAACTTCATGTAGAACAAAACAATTAAGATTAAGAAAGTTAAGATATTTCCAGAAAAGCTATTTATAGTCTAATTCATAATTAGGTGTCCATATAAATGTAAACAAAAAAAATGACATTGTCAAAATACGATTACAGGTATTGGAAACCCATAGATTAGTAAAGATACTTCGCCGCCTTGAAATTGAATGAAGCCACAAACGGCTTATTAGTAAGTTCTTTTTTTGAATTCTTGGCAAATATAAACATTTTTAGAGAAAATTTACGAATAAATAACTAATATAGCGTAATTTACATAATAAATAAATAATTATTTCAAATATTTTAGGGACATTTTAGCACGGAGACGTGGCAAAACTTTTTAAACGCAACTATTTCTGTTTGTTACTATAAATCTGGTAGTTATGGGAGCTGGGCGTCGAGGAAATAATTGCAGTCTATTTCGCGAACAAATTAAATTTTTATTTAAATTTAACACAAATTTTACACAAGTTTTAACAAAAATGAAATTAAAAAATAAATTGATGGGATAGGTCGAGTCACTTTCCGCGATGGAGGTGAACTGATTCCATGGTGGACGGCCACCTGTACGTGGGACGGCCACCTGCGCGCCTCGTCAGCGTTGGCCGTTCCGCGAAGGCCCGATGCAGCGCAAGCACGATGCAGCGTGAGAACGGTGTAGGGCTGGCGCGATGCAGCCTTAACGTGTAGGGCTGTCGCTTACACGTAACTTCTCCCGCCCCAGCTGAGCAACTATTTGCCTACGTTTAGTGCAAATATTGCGGCCTTCTTGTCCTCTCGTGTAGCTGTCGACGAGTGATGCTCACTTGAGGTTGCACACGGTTGAAGAGATATTTCAACATTCGATTTTGATATGTCTTCTGATTTTCTATTTCGCCGGTATCGCCTTATGTACGCAATAGCGAGAGCAATTGTACCCAGTAGGATTAACAGGTACAGAGGAAGAGTAGTATGGTAAGTACTCATCGAAGTGGCGTCGGTTACTTTTGGTGAAGTTTCCATTGATATTTGGTCTTCAATGACATGTAGTTTATTAAGATCTATTGCAGTTATGTTGAAATGAGCTTTTCGATTCCTTGAAGATGACAAGGCTAATAATTCAGAATTTGTGAATGTAAGTATTTCGAAATGCTGTCCACGGAGTTTATCGTTGACGTTGGTGATAGTGAATTCTGTTGTTCTGATGCTGCAGGTTCTCGGTATAGTAGCAAGGAAACTACCCTCGATGATTTGATGGCGTTCCTGTCCACATAGCGTTTGTACTTTCGTGGGGGTTTGAAAAGATAGTATATAGTGTTGATCGTCAAGCTCCAGTAGAGCCTCAGAAGTAGCTTCATCTCGTATTTGCACATCGATTTTTGGATGTAGCGAGCTGAGCAGGGTTCCCCGACGTCCGGATCTCGTTCAATGGTTCGGTTTCCCGTTTAATAGCGATAGTCCGAAACACGCACAAACCGGGAACTTTCGATTGCGCCAGTTATGGGTTCTGCGCCACTTATGGGTTCCTCGTTTAATTGCGATAGTCCGAAACACGCACAAACCGGGAACTTTCGACTGCGCCAGTTATGGGAGCTGGGCGTCGAGGAAATAATTGCAGTCTATTTCGCGAACAAATTAAATTTTTATTTAAATTTAACACAAATTTTACACAAGTTTTAACAAAAATGAAATTAAAAAATAAATTGATGGGATAGGTCGAGTCACTTTCCGCGATGGAGGTGAACTGATTCCATGGTGGACGGCCACCTGTACGTGGGACGGCCACCCGCGCGTGGGACGGCCACCTGCGCGCCTCGTCAGCGTTGGCCGTTCCGCGAAGGCCCGATGCAGCGCAAGCACGATGCAGCGTGAGAACGGTGTAGGGCTGGCGCGATGCAGCCTTAACGTGTAGGGCTGTCGCTTACACGTAACTTGGTGTACAATAAAGAGTATTGTATTGTATTGTATTGTATTTCAATTCTCAAGACTGGGTACATTTTCTTGTTAGGAGTGAGTAATCTTTACTAATCTGTGTGGAAACCTTAACAAAACGAAAACTTTCACAAATTCAACAAAAAACAAAAACTTAATAACTGCACACAATTTAAAGAAACGCGCTATAAAAACTAAAAAACCTTCGAGTTCGACTACGTTTGACTAGTTGATATTATTTATTTTCGTAATCAAGAAAATAAATAATATCAACTACAAACTTAAAAATGTTTTGGATCCTGATTGTGTTACCATTATCACAATTTAATTTTCTACCATAAATCTTGTTTTTTATTATTATTACTGTATGAAATGAAATTAAGTTAATATAAATATTGGGTAATGTGAATTGATTTTAATTTATTTAGATTATTATTTTTTATCGTTGTATTAATTTAATATTGTCAAAAATAAGAAACTACCATTTGATATTTTCTTGATAGGTCAACACCTTTGTTTACATTTTGGACCTACCTAATTAAGAATCGGACTATAGATTACATTAGGATACATATAGTACTAAGATAGAAGGTAGAATAGATAAAAGGGAGGATTAACTTATAGAACAGGGTTTCTACCCGATCCCAGATGTGTTGCCACTCTTAGTACTAAGATGGTCGCAACTTACGTAAGTCACCTTTTTTTTTATAATATAAGAGTAGCAGACGAGCATGCAGTCCACCTGATGGTAAGTGGCTAGTGCCACCCATGGACATCTGTAATCAACCCCAGATAGGATTAGATATTCCTACCTGAGGTCGGCCACAGATGCGCCGCTACCCCTGAGGACTAAGCTGGAACGCCTCGGAAAAGTCTGGCTCCCTTACCACACCCTTCAAACCGGAACACAGCAGCGCCTAACACTGCTGTTATTAGGTTGAAATAAACCTGACATCGAAACTTAAGAACTGCTTCGCGCTAACATGTTTTTTATAATATATGAGTAGCAAACAATCATGCAGTCCACCTGATGGTAAATGGCTACTGCCGCTCATGGACATCTTTAATCAACCTCAGATAGGATAAGATTCATACCTGATGTCAGCCACAGATGCGCCAATACCCCTGACTAATCTGGAACGCCTCGGACAAGTTTGTTATTTTAGACTCTTACTAAGTAGCTCTTGCCTATTTAAAGTAGTTCTATTAAAAATAGTTCCATAAAATAAAATTCCTCCTTGAAGTTAAGGTCCTTGGATTCATTTAACATTCTTTGCTTTATCCTCCTTTTTCAAGCCTCGGAATTTCAGTATTTACGTAAGAAAATGTAGCAAATTAAACGTAGATAAAATTCTTAAGTAAATAACGTTAGTTATTCCACTTATGCCTGTTATAAGAAAGGCCAATTGTAAGTCAAACGCGAGCTAAATGAGTTTTCGAGCATAAGTCTGTTGGCTTATACAAATCTTTCGTTGCGGTAATCACCGCTTTCTATACCTAAGTGTAAAATTAACGTTGGCTTAACTCTTGTGTTTGTGAAGAGGTGAAATTTTAACAGACAGATTAATTATGATAGTTCCAATTCACTTGAAGAGTTGCTGCATTTTGAGACAACACAAAATACGGCTACTTTTTCGTGTCGAAATCTTTTCGAAAATCCTTAAAAAACCTATAAGGAGTAATAAATTATGCAATCTCCGAAAAAAGTAGAATGTTGGTTAAAAAAGTCATCATTGCTCTCTAACATTTTCTAACAGGGGCTTGATAATCGTTCAAGGTCGGTTGTATGTATCTTTAATTGCTAACCTCAAAACCTATAATGGAACCTGTATTAGTGGGTCTGTATAATAAAACCTTTCAAACCGGAAAAAGCGTAATTTCACACTATTGTTGTAAGACAGAAATGTTACGGCTTTATGTTTTTTTCTGGGCATAGTTTGTATCTACTGTTCAGATTATATTTCCATATTTTTTTTTTTTTTTTTTATAATATAGTAGCAGACGTGCATGCAGTCCACCTGATCGTAAGTGGCTACTGCCGCCCATGGACATCTGTAATCAACCCCAGATAGGATTAGATATTTCTACCTGATGCGCCGCTACCCCTGAGGACTAAGCTGGAACGCCTCGAAAAAGTATGTCTCCCTCCACATCCTTCAAAACGGAACACAGAAGCGCCTAACACTGCTGCTATTATGTAGAAATAAGTGTGGCGGTGGTGCCGCCGGAGTCGAACCACAAAGGGTTCTACCACCTTCAAACCTATTATTATACCTTTTCTATATAAAAATAACATCTAAGTCAATCCAATATAACATGCAATATTTATGGCTTACTAGTACCCATTTCAAGGAACGCAATAACCACGTCATAACAGTAATTATCTTGGGTTCGTATTAAACCTTTCAAAGAAAAGAAATAAAGATAGGACCTTTATCCTCCCAACGGGGTGGCAACCGCGATATTGACGCAATATAGCGAGCAACTCAACACGCGGCTTAAGCTGGTATCAAGCGGCGCAAACAAGGGAAGAAATCCGCCGCTCAAAAGATACCCGCGAATACGACTAAAATAAAATTGCTTATTCTGCTCTCCTTTCGAATAGAGGGTTTTTTTAATAATTTCCATTGGTTTATTTGAAGGTGGCAACATGTCTAACACGTGTAATCCATTAATCCGTTAGCCATTTCAGTTCGAAGTATATTTTCCTTTACCGCAGTAGCAAGTAATAATTAATTTCTGTTACACACATAACTTCTTAGAATCAGTACGCGCCTAGGATTACGAATCTCCTGGAACCTCCAGATTAGAAGGCTAATTTCAACCACTAGGTTATATTAGATTTATTTTATTTATTTATTTTGTACACCTTAAGCTAAGGGTTACAAAGGGTAAACTTAATTCATAATGGCATTCTCTGCCAGTCGACCCTGGGTGATGACGATAACATGTGGTTGGCATAAACAAGAAATACAAACTGTAAAAAAAACATACAATATCTACATATAATAATAATAAATAATATGTAAGTTTATAATACAAATATAATATATACAAATAAATACAACACAGTGAGTTAAGGAAAGTTGAAAGACTCAAGTATTGGAGGACATGTGTAAGTAATGCTCCCGAATCATTCTCTTGAAGGTGTTCCTACAAGTGTCTTTTCTGATGTTTTTATCCACCTGATTGAGACCTTGCTTCACCTAAACGTCTGTCATTCGAGAACCATTCATCAGGGTATCCGTTCTCCGAGCGATACAGTCGGAATATTCCCACTTCAGCGTCCAATTCTAATAGCTACGGTAAGCTTAATTTGTCTACGGATTTCATCATTACTCGTATCAATCCTATCGTGTAGTGAAATAGCAAACATAGCTATCACATACATTCATGCATACGCTGATTCACTCTGAGCTACTACTTTTGTTTTGTTTTTGAATAACTTTTGAGTACTGTAGGACTACCATGAGTTTACAAAAGTATTACTCGCTAGCGACTGCGTAAAATAAATGTATGAAAAATTGTACAGCGCCTCTGGTGGTTACTCGTAGAACTAAATTCCGTAGTGACGTAACTCGATACATAAAAAACCTATCGAAATCAAATCGCTAGCGAATGTCATTATGATCTATTGCCATACAAATTCGGTCCCATGACTCATTAATTTGACAGACGTTGTCAAGAAATACCGTAACGATAGTAGTTATGTTATTCACTAGCAAAATGACAATAGTTTTCTATTAACCATTTCTATAGTGGCGTTTCTATGCCAACTCATGGTAATGCTACTGAATTATAAAGTGATTTGAGTAATAGAAATTGCTGTTACCGGCTGAAATCTTAAGAAAAGTCGTGGAAAATATGATAAAACAGGCGCAAATTTGTGTCAACGCTGATGAAAGACACTTGACAGATATCATATTTTCGAGTTGGCAAAAAAAGTTACAGGTCCTGGTTAAGATTTCTATTACTCAAAATCACTTTTTTTATTCAGTACAAAAGTTATTCAAAAACAAAATAGGGTGATTAATTTTCCGCCACCCTATCTTATTTATTAATCTTCCTGTTTTACCCTCAATTTATAAATTAAATAATAGCGTTTAGTTTATAATCCAAAATATAATGACGTATTTTCTTGAACCATTTTCAAACAAGGGTTGAGGGGACAAAATCTTATTTACGCAAGAAAATCATAACATAGGCAAATATTACCTCCGAAAATTTAAGTAATTTTCTTGACGGCGCTCAGAAATTGTTTTCTTTGCAATAGCTAAAGGGCAGTCGACCTGCTAAACTGCCGGACTAGGTTTAGATAGCACTAGATATTTCTAACTGTCTATATTAATCTCTGTGTATTATAATCATCATCTACACTACAGCTACGCGTGGACCTTGGTCTGGTCCAGAATATTCCTCCAGCCTGGTCTATTCTTGGCTCTCTCTTTACATTTCGTCACGTCCAGAGTCTTCAGATTCAACTCCGTCTAGCCACATGAGTTTTGGTCTTCCACGATTTCTTGTATATTATAATGGCGGATCTTATAACATCTTACAACGCATCATAACGTTTCATTCTCTATGCTCGAAGACGCCTGTGGTAGAACGGAATCAGTTGATTAAGAAAAGCCTTTTTTATTCCGACCATATATTTTTCTCCAAATCCAAAAGTGCCACAATGTTAATGAAATTTAGAGAATCGTCTTTGATTTTCGTAGATCAAGGAAACATTACCGGAAACGTTTTACATAAATACCATGTTCGCTCTATAACGCTTTATTAGCCCTAACAAGGTACTGGTAGGGTAAGGCATAGATTACATTGAAGTTAGTATGAAATATTTCTCTTATTTTTTTATAATATAAGAGTAGCAGACGAGCATGCAGTCCACCTGATGGTAAGTGGCTACTGCCGCCAATGGACTTCTGTGATCAACTCCAGATAGAATATTAGATTAGATATTCCTACCTGAGCTCAGCCACAGATGCGCCGCTAGCCCTGAGAACTAAGCTGGACCGCCTCTTAAAAGAATGTCTCTCTTACCACACCCTTCAAACCAGAACACAGCAGCGTTTAACACTGCTGTTAGACAGAAATAGGTGTGGCGAGGATACCGCCGGAGACGAACCACAAAGGGTTATACCACCTTCAACCTTCAACCTAGCTAGGGGTCATTTTTAGAAAACTTCGGTAAAAAATATACCCAAAGCTCGGGCATCCAGATAACTAATAATGATAAATATATTACAGTTTTTAAAAATTAATGTGTGCTACGCCTTAGACATTGCGTATAACGTATGGTGCGAGTTGATAAGCGAGGAGTGTGTGCATGAGAGCTTTGAGCATCACGTGGAAAATCGATGTGCGAAAATTAATGCGAATAAAATTTGAAGGTTCGTGTTTATGGGCCTAATGTGTCACACGTGAATATATTGATATAACTTCACCTTTCACTTGCAATAAAGGCATTTATATGAATATTTAATACATATATTTGCAGGTGGTAAACCCCTTTGTGATTAGACTCCGACGGCACCACCGTCAGACCCATTTATAACTAATAACAGCAGTGTAGGCGATGCTGTGTTCCGTTTTGAAGGGTGTGGTAAGGGAGACAGACTTTTCCGAGCCGTTCCAGCTTAGTCCTCAGGGGTGGTGGCGCATCTGTGGCCGACCTCTGGTAGGAATATCTAATCCTATCTGGGGTTGATAACAGATGTCCATGGACGGCAGTAGCCACTTCTCATCAGGTGGACTGCAGACTCGTCTGCTACTCCTATATTGTAAAAAAAAGTTGTACTACAAGTTCGTTTGCTGCTCCAATCTTATTAAAAAAATCCATGCCAGTACAAATGGGTAAAAAGTAACTATCTACACAAATCCACAGAAATACCGTTTTCATGTACCTACATTTAGATTTCTATCCGGCTCAAAAAACCCGAATTTTCAAATAATCCTCTTCTCCGAGAGCTATGCTATTTATTATTTAGGGCAGGGCCATTTGCAGTTTCCTGTAGTAAATAGTATATTCTATGCCGCAGAATTTTCCACGTGTACAAATTTTACCGCGGTATAATTAAAATTTTCAGTTTTCAAACAAAGACGATCATTATGTTATTACTGCAACAATTCTGGGTACAAAGACTCTTTAAAACGTTTAAAGCAAAACATCTTTAGAGCAAGTAGAAGTATACCAGTAGTACTTTTATATTTCGGTCATGTTCTTACTACAACAAGCACCTTCAAAGCGTCGATCCTTTCCGTAATTCGATCTACAGGATGAGTGTACGACAGATAATACGAGAACTTAAATAGATTTTTACATAATTTTATACATATTTTTTTTATTATTTTTTTAATGTATGTGTCTCTTCCTCTTCATTGTTGTACTTCATGTTCATTTTGCTTTTTAACTTATTGTAAAAATTAATAGTGGAATCTGTAATTATTCCTCTGTTTGTATCTATGAACTATTTACCTATGTTATATAATATGAATTGTTTATTTCCCAAATAAATAAATAAAAATAAATCTTTTTACCAATTGGTAATAACTTGTAGATGATACTTTTTCTCCCCATATTCGGTCTATCACTACTCTACGAGTACAATACTTAAATGTCTAATGTAGAGACAAAGATGAGTATAAAATCTCATTGTGTAGGGACAAGTGTTTTAGAATGAATGGTTCATGTAGGTCAAAATTAGTAAAATATTTGAGTCAAAATATCAAAATTAGTAAAATCAAAATATTTCAGTAAAAATGACACACGAAAAGAGTGTCACACAAAATAACACACACAATTCAATCGTAATCTTTACAGTATAACACTGTAAACCTTACCATTCGAGTTTCTTCGAATCGACGGATAAAAAAAATAAAGCAGGAACGTACGTAGCATTCGTTTTTATTATCTATTATTTTATTTTTATTTATTATTATTCGGGTATCTTTCCAAACATTTTTTATAATAAAAACACATAAAAATGATCTGTGCTTGTAAACAGAGACAGAATTATTTATTCCTATAGATTAGTTGTAACATAAAAAACTTCCAATATTTTGTCATAAAACCTTGTAAGAGTAGTCGTAATATTGTTTTATTTCTTATTATTAAATTATGCAAATCGCTGATAAGTTTTGGCAGCAAAATAAGGGACTATCAGTATGATAAATACGAACATTGACATCCTTGGCAGTTGCCCAAATGTATGAAATGCAGACAGATATAAAATACTGAGATATGATATCGATACTTTGGTTCCGATGCGATATTTACTTACAGCTTCGCATGTTATATTACTTTTTGATTAGAAAATAATTATCTCACTTTAGCAACAAATAGCTAACTCGTATAGTTTCTAACGGAGGCACCTGTGCATCATCAGGTCTAAGGAGTTGAAGGTCAAATTTACCATCATATGTCTCTGCTTCGCAATCTTATTAAATATTCGTAAGCTCCGAATGCGTAACTTGTATGGTTTAAGCAGTTCTGCATCATCAGCGTTGAAAAGTTGAAGGGCAAATTTTCCATCACATCACGTTATTCTAGATTGAGTATCTTGATGTTCATTCTAATTTTCAGGAAAATTAGGTAGGTAGAAGGTAAGTTATCATATAGTATGTACAAAAACAAGGGTAGAGATGAGGAGTTCCACCCCATAAATCAAAATTCAAATTATCAGACCATAATCATGTCCAGATACGAAAGTAACGTAATGAAACACCATTTCATACCAAGAAAATAAAATTAAAATTGGTTAAGAAATTAAGATAAGATTAACACTACTTCGCAACAATCCGCTACAAATATGTATGATGGTATATATTCTATAGTTTATGATGGAAGCACCTCTGCATCACCATGTCTAAGATGACGTTAATCTTAACGATTAACCGTCGTAGAGTCAACTTACCCTGATGATGCTCCGTTTTGGAGCGAAACGCCTGTTGGTGGTGGTATGTTTGGTGGTGTATATTTTTAATTTTTGCATCTGCATGCATCCTTTGAGGGAGGGAGGGTGGTACATACTGCATGGTTTAAAGTATATACCATCATACATATTTGTAGCGGATTGTTGCGAAGTAGTTTTAATCTTAACTTAATAGCATGGATTTCCGCAAAGTAACGCCTGATACAATTAACTATCTGGTTAAGAAAAACTCGAGTTGCTCAAGTCTATAAGAAATTGTGTTTTTCCGATTTTCCTGGAAAACTAGGGACAATTATTATACAACCTCTCTTCTTTGGGAAGTCTGTTAAAATACTAAGATATGCTATCGATACTTTAGTTACGATACAATATTTGCTTACAGCCTGGCATCTAAAATTACTTCTTGATTAGAAATTAATTATCTTACTTTAGCAGCAAAAGAAACATATTTTTCTTATATTTTTCAATGTATTATAATTAATTTGGGCGATATGTCAACTCTTAAATTGTTATTCGTAACTAATTGTTACTTACAACGTAAAACCGCAGTTTAAATTAAACAGGTTATTGTAAAAACTGAAAACCCGATTCTTTGTAATAAATAACTTAAATAAGAAATTCTACAATAACTGATTAATATATTACAATAGAAAAGATATTATGAAGTACTGCTAAGAAAAAATATATTTTGGTAGTTTTTAGGGTTCCGTTCACAAGGGTAAAAACGGAACCATAGTATTAAGCCTCCGCTGTCTGTCCGTCTGTCCGTGTGTCACGGGGCTCTATCTCCTGAACCGTTATAGATAGACATTTGATTTTTTTACAGAGAGTGTAATGGTGGCTATAACAATCAACACTTAAAGTGAAAAACCTTGAAATTAATGGGGGTCGCCCCTATTCTCGACGTTTTTTATATTGAAAAAAAATTGATGGTCCGGAATCAATTATTTTCTCTCACTGTTATTTGTGATCAAAGATAAAATAAATATCTTCCTATCGTAAATAAGTACATAATTATAACTTCAAAGTTCAGCCCTATTGAATTATCTAACAATGAACAAAGGAAGTAATGAAAACTCCTTCAAGCGGTTTTCGACCAAAACTTTATTTTCCGTTAGAATAGGTATATCAAGTTTTACAGAAAACTTTTAAAGTCGACGTATTGCATCTGATTTTAGATAATTCTGAGAAAATTTTCAAATAAACGGCTGAGGTAAAAAAATAATATCTTTGTTTAGTTCTATGAACATCTGGACATAAAGTCGATTACTGCATTGTTACTGAAGATTAATTTATGTAAATTATTATTGCGGACACGCTGAGGGTTCCGGCTTCGATCCCAGGTCAGTCAAACATATAAATAACAAATTATATTTCTGTTCTGGGTGTTTGTGTATGCGACCAAACAAGTCTCATAATGCAGCAACGAAACAATCGCAAAAACTTAAAACGCAATTCCCAAAAATAGCACATCTGCTAGGGCCCGAATCAATTCGTTAACAATATAAACAGAAATCTGGTTATTGAACAAAGTAAATCGTTTCATTTGCTAAAGTTTCCTATGTACTTAATTGAATAACGCAGAACATCTGTTACCTGGGTCTATGACAGCGCAAAGCAGTGTTTCTCAAAGTGGCCGACATCTCTTTGAGGTCCAACGTCCAAAGAAAGTAGGGGTATTATTTTAGGCGATCACTGGTTTGCTATTATAACGGATCTTTCCTTTGTTAACTTATTCCAAAAAAGGTAATTGTTATACGAATTACCTTGTTTTCGCCGACCAATTCCTAAAGAACGGAAATTGTCAATTTTGGGGGGTAGTCAGAAAGCAATTGGTTCTAAAATTGGATGATAGATGAAATTTTGAGAACCTCTGGCGTAAACAATATTAATTAGAACCGTATTTGCTATTCAAATTCCCTCAAAGTAATTAAATCTTCTCGTAGTTTCAAACGGGACTGGCTAAGTTTTAATATCTCAAGTTTGATTAATGTCCCCCGATATATACGTATAAAAAGGTGATGTAGCTCTGTCTGTTCATTGAACTTATTTTCACAATCATTCCTGAAGAGATTTGTGAAAACACAGTGAAATGAGGTAAATATATTTTACAAAGTGGAAGTGATTACTTAGTGGAATATATTTAGTACCCTAGTAGCACAGAAATCTGAGTCTAATATCAGAAACTTAATTACCTATAACATGTGTAATATACCCCAAATTAGATTAAGGTCCTATCTGACATAGCCGTTATACCCTTGAACCAAGTTGGAACACCTTTTTTTCTTCTTGAAGAGGAAACTTTCAAAAGGTACACGGTACCGTGGGAGTGACTGAGAGTGTGAGTCTCCAAAGGACCGCAATCAGAGTCCTCTCAGCGCACTGCCCCGTCGGGTTCCGCCCAGGTGAGATGGACTCACCACACAGTCTGGTGTATACCACGGTATGCGACCACACATACCGCCGCCCTTTCCGGGGTCACTTACCGGGCGGTTCGAGCTCACTCTTGCCGCCCGCAACTCCGGAGGCCCCATTTTAGTCGCATCTTACGACAGACAGGGGATGCCGTAGCCCTATTCTGGTCCTGAAACTACAGGGACAAAAAGTTGGAACGCCTAGGAAATATAATTCTCCATTACCACACTGTCCTAACATACGAAAACTATCAAATAACTTTTAGACATCATTTCATATTCTAATATGCCCATAACAATATAACATAAAACAATCAACGGGTTGCACTCAAGGAGTGCCGGCAGAAGTGGAAACTTGATAATTAAAGCTGTGCATTAGTGATATTTTGGAATGGTTAGAGAATAATTTTACACGAATTGTTTTAATTATCAGTATAAAGTACTATCATATATGTGGTAAAATACAATATTCATTTTCGATCAGGTCACGTGTCTTGACGTCTTAACATTTTTTACCTATCAGAAAATGTGCCGCTAAAGAACTTTTTATTTAAAAAATTATATTATTAAAATATTTCCAACTAAAATCCCTTGGAACAATAACTCCATTGTACGAGACTAAAACCAGAATATAAATAGCAATTTAATGTCATGAATGTACGAAGCGCGAAATGACACGTTCCTCGCTAATGTTTGACCGTAGATCTAAATCGTAGATAGCGGCTTGCGTTAGATTGACAGACAGATAGAGAATATGGATAATAGTGATTGTACACCATTAATAAATACGTGAATAAAACACGTGTACACGCCCGTTACTTTGTATCCACACACTTGCTGCAAACTCCAAACCTCTGCAAACGCACAAATGTGTGGACACGTCGAAAGAGCTTGTGGAAAATTTCCTGTGAATTACTAAAAAGCCGATTTTTTAAGGTATAATGAGTATTTTTTTATAATATAGGAGTAGCAGACGAGCATGCAATCCACCTGATGGTAAGTGGCTACTGCCGCCCGTGGACATCTGCAATCAACCCCAGATAGGGTTAGATATTCCTACCTGAGGTCGGCCACACATGCGCCGCTACCCCTGAGGACTAAGCTGGAACGCCTCGGAAAAGTCTGTCTCCCTTACCACACCCTTCAAACCGGAACACAGCAGCGCCTAACACTGCTGTTATTAGGTAGAAATAGGAGAGGCGGTGGTGTCGCCGGAGTCGAACCACAAAGGGTTTTACCACCTTCAAAGTATATAGTATATTTATCCCACGATAGTAAAATGCGCGGGTATTATATTAGGTTAATATTAGTCAGAAAATAATGAAGTTAATGAAATTCACCCATAATAGCACTAGACAGGACCATTTGTCAGCCACGAGTTATTATCAAATTATAGTAAATAGAACTGTATCTCTTCTGTGTCAATTTCGCATTAATCGGCCAGTAAGAGATCGGGGCGTGGAGTTACGCAGATTAGAAGAGGCCTATATCCAGCAGTGGTCTCTTAAAGGTTGATGGATGAATGGATAGAAGACATCGTATGTAAAATAATAATGGAACTAAGTGAGATGACAATAATTTCTTCGTTTCTTTCAATGTTATCAACATTTTCGTCTCGTGGCGTTCTTACGATTTATATCTGTGTTTAGACCATTGTAGTTGCTATTTTACATTTCACATTTACTATTATTTTGGGAATGTATACCAAAAGTTTCTGCATAATATTTCTACGTTAATGAGCACGGGGCAGACTCATAATATATTTTATTATTATTGAACGGGAGTATTAATTTTTAGCGACCAAATTTAATATGAAACGGAGAAGGCATGCAGTTTACCTTTTTATAAAATATTGGAGTAGCAGACGAGCATGCTGTCCATCTGATGGTACAAGTACGTCGCTACTGCCACCCATGGACATCTTTAATCAACCCCAGATAGGATTAGATATTTATACCTGAAGTCGACCACAGATGCGTCACTGCCCCTTAGGACTAAGCTGGAGCGCCTAGGAAAACGGAGGCACCCTTACCACACCCTTCAAACCAAAACACAGCAGTGCTTAACACTGCTGTTGTTAGGCAGAAATAGGTGTGGCGGTGGTGCCGCCGGAGTCGAACCACAAAGGGCTCTACCACCACCGGATGTTAAGTGGCTACTGCCGCCCATTGCCATTTGTAATCAACCCCGCTTTAGATTAATTTCCTACCGGAGCTCGGCCTTAGATGCACCCCTACCCTTGAGAACTAAACTGGAACGACTAAAAAAATTTAATAACATCTTCCTTCCATGTTTGGGTAATTTCTAACTTCAGTGATTGTTACTTCGTCGGGGTTAAATGTTGCAACTGAATTTCAAAGCCATTGAAATGGAATTTTGCATACTCAGGTTGTTTTTAGGAATGACGTCACTAAGCTAATCATTAATTGATTAGCTCAGTGACGCCATTCTAAATCCAATATGGTGGACGCCCAAAGATGGCGGACCAAATACTTTTATGCACCCTTTTTTTTCGTTAACGAGGGGGAAACCTACAAAAGGGTACCGGTGCCGTGGGAGCGACACAGGGTTATGTGGGTTACTCTTACCGCACTAAAACCCCCCCGGTGGCCGTCCTCGGCGCTGCGTAGAGGACTCCGGGATCTCCAACGGAACGCAACCGGAGTCCTCTTAGCGCTGTGCCCTGTCGGGCTCCTCCCAGGTGAGCTTGATGCTCACCACACCGTCTGGTGTGCACGACGGTATGCGAATACACATACCGCCGTCCTTCCCGGGGTCGCTGTCCGGGTGGTTTGAGCTCCCACTCTTGCCGTCCGCAACCCCGGAAGCCCCCTTTTAGTCGCCTCTTACGACAGGCAGAGGATACCGTAGCCCTATTTTGGTCCCGGAACTACAGGGACAACTTTTATGCACCCTGATAGGGTATCAACCTGAAGGATTTTCTGAGAAAAATAAAAAAGCCTGATTTTTCATTTTTTCTTAATATACATTTTAAGTAATCAACGCAGTAAAAGCTAAGGCCAACAAAACAAGGCATAATATAACAATATTTTAAATAAAATAAACCGCACAAGGTTTTTCAACTCAACACTCAAACTTCAATTAAGTAAAACAACATTTTGAATAAACAGATACATTTTCTTCAGCAAACGGTTATTTTAATAAAATTCAGAATTCGTTCACTTGTTCAAAATAGAGAACAATATTCTATTATTTTTAACTTGTTGTACGTGTTTATTAAAAAGGTATACTTTGTTTATATTTAGTCTTATTTTATAATAAGCTGCACTTTAGCCACCGGCTGTGTTGATAAGGTCATTACTCCACTACATTATATAGCAAGAGATCCAGATATGGATAGCAATATTTTTACTAATACGCTTATCATTAGCCTAAGTTGCTACGTCTCCTTTTGACTTCATTTTTAAGGATATGTCACAAAATAATTTATTTTATGAAAACTCTATTTACCATTCATTTGCTATTTGAAGGCAGCATAGTAGGTAAAAACATATTTATTTTTATTTTTCCCTATCCAAAGGGTAAAAATGGAACCCTATTATGAAGACTCCGCTGTCTGTCCATCTGTCAGGGCTCCATCTTTGGAACCATAATAGATAGACACTAGAATGATATCATGAAACATCGAAAAATACTGGTTTCTTGCATGGCGACCCCCATTTATTTTCAACTTTCTTTATTTTTAGTATTTGTTGGCATAGCGGCCACCCTTATACATATTCTAAAATAACTCAAATGTCTATTTATTACGGTTCAATCTTCGGAACTGTGACAGACGGACAGATGGACAAACGAACAGACAGCGGAGTCTTAGTAATAGGATACCCTTTGGGCACGGAACCCTAAAAACGCACATGATGAAATATTAAAATGAATACAATCCTGACAAAGTCTCTCCTTTATTATATGTGCTATTACATTGTTCGCTTCGCTCTCCATGGATAGTTGCACTATCTAAATTAGAAACTGAAATACGAAAACGTGCGCTAAGTAAACCCGTTTAATGAGAATCGGTTAAAAACTACTACCGTGCTTAATTTACTTCCACAAACCTGAACGTTTCGGAATCAAAAGAAAACATTGTAAAAAAGTTTCGTGTATAATTGTATGAAAGTAACATTGTTTTCAGCTCTATACATTTTAGCGCGTTTGCCTAGAATAATAACATTTTCTACATACTTTGCCCAACACTGTATATTTATTTTATAATATAGGAGTAGCAGACGAGCATGCAATCCACCTGATGTTAAGTGACTATTGCCGCTCATGGTCATCTGTAATCAACCCCAGATGGGGTTAGATATTCCTACCTGAGGTCGGCCACAGATGCGTCGCTACCCCTGAGGACTAAGCTGGAACACCTCGGAAAAGTCTGTCTCCCTTACCACAACTATCTCTACCTGCGTTGCCACGTACAAACGAAGGCCCAGTATTCTAAAACCGAGAACTAACAACAAAATGGATGTATGAGTGACAGAAAACCTAATTTAGATGCCTGTGCTAAACTTATATACAGCTTCTACGTAGGTCCTTAGCCAGGAGAATCCAGGAGCTGATCATAGATATTATGTTGGGACTCCTGAGGACTAAACTGGTGGTATCAATATACGTAAGTCTCACGCTAGAAATAGATGTGGCAGTGGTACTTCTCAGATCTTACGATACGAGCACCTTGCCAAATCTCCACTAAAGATAATTGACGATTTTTTATATTAAATATGAAAAATATTGCTCTTCCCTGACCAATTTAACGAAGGGCCATCGATTATAGGGACCGAATTAATCAAATTAAAGGGCCGGTTCCCTTTTCAAATTTAACCCGTCAACAAATTTGATTGGCATAATCCATTAAAATTTGTAATAGTGTAGGTACAAAGTAATGTAGTCGTACCGTCAAGTGCAGATTCCCTTTTTAAAAACTAAGTTACTAAGTTCTGATACAGTCTGCTAGGGGCGCTGATTGGAAATATATGAGGAATAACATAAACAAATACAAAAATAGTATTTTTGTAAAAACGTAAAAACTCATACTAAGGGTACTAAAGTTTAAAAAATAACACGCAAGTACAGAAAATAGTTCTGTAAAATATGGAACAATAAAATATTCTAATAGTGATATTCAGAGGATTTTAAAGGTTGTACAATGTACAAGCCTCTGTGGTTCGACTACAAAACCACTAATGCCACGCCAATGTTTGCCTAATAACAGCAGTGTTAAGCGCTGCTGTGTTCTGATTTGAAGGGTGTGGTAAGGGAGACATACTCGAATATAACCGAGGCGTTCCAGCTTAGTTCTCACGGGTAGCAGCACATCTGTGGCCGACCTCAGGTAGAATTTAATCTTATCTGGGGTTGATTACAGATGTCCAAGGGCGGCAGTAGCAAGTTACTTTCAAAAAAATATTAGAAAAGGGATGAACCCATTGCCTAGAGGGGCAACGCATCATCTCCGACTATTGTCACGTGTCGTCAGCAATTGTCGTCAACAACTGTCAACAACAACTGTCATCAATTGTCTCGACCATGGACCTGTTATCAGCGACAGTCTTCGGCACCAACTGTCTCTCGTATATCGCACCGTCGCTCGTGTGTTACCGCCCTAAGATCGTCACAATTGTATAAAGAAAACAAAAATAAATACATACAAATATATTCCTGCGCCAAGCTATACCAATATCATTGGATACATTTTCTGGGATTGTTCTCGCGCGATATGATAACGAATTCCATGAATAATTTCAAGTCAATCAATGCATTGCATTTAAATTTCCAATTTTCATGACGTGACGAAGCCTCGAGAGCTTGCTCAACGCTCCAAGGTAATGAATTATAAAGTGAGTTCTCTTAAAGGTAGTAGAACTCTGTGAACGTCATAACTATTTCTGCCTTATAAAAGCAGTGTTAAGCGCTGTTATGTTCTGGTTTGAGCGATGTAGTAAAGGAGACATATTTCAGGTAGGAATCTCATCTTATCGGGGGCCGATTACATATGTCCATGGGCGGCAGTAGCGACTTTTCATCAGGTGGACTGCATGCTCGTATACTATAAAAAAATGTAGTAAGGAAAACATTCGCGTTCCAACTTAGTCCTCAGGGGTAGCAACGCGTTAATGACTGACCTCAGGTAGGAATTATTAGTTTTAGAGTACGATTAAATAAGTAGTATTTACCACACTTTAAACGAGAACACTGCACTTATACCTCTGATAGAAGGAAAATACATATATTCAAGATCTATGTCTACAGAACCTTTAAAATGTTTGGCCTACTTTTCCAAAAACAATGTTGTTTATATATTAGTAGCTGACCCGGCAAACTCTATGTTGCCGTATAAATAAAAAAATGTTAAGGGTGAACCCTTATCACTTAGGGGTATGAAAAATAGATAGTGGCCGATTCTCAGACCTACTGAATATGCATATAATTTGGTGAAAATCGGTAAAGCCGTTTCGGAGGAGTACGGTAACTAACATTGTGACACGAATTTTATATACCTGAAGACTGATAAGCTTTAAGTGTAACTATTACGGCAAATAATGTAATTTCTTATGATAATGAAGTCGTTAAAGTTGTACCAAAATTCTAAACTCTTTGAAATCTTTACAAAAGGCAGTTCATAGGCGTCTAAGCAACATTGTTAAGTAGCTCCTGAATATGGATCGCCGACCTAATCACGGCTATATTGCTCTTTGCTATTTTAAATTTCAAATGTACGTCTTATAGTATTAAGGGTTCTTTGAGTGAGACGAAGATTAGTTATCAATACATATGGAAAGATGCAGTATTATTCATCTTCCCCCGTCATATTTTTATACAATATTTTCATTTAAAAAAAAATTTAAATGTTGGTCAAAATGCACAGAAGAATTCATAAAATAAAGCGGTCTATTTTAAGTTTTCATAATAAATCTCTCAGTATCGAAACACTAACTAAACACTAACTCTTTCTCAAATGTCTCAAAATATAGAAGAAATAATAAAATAAAACTAAAAACTCCAACAAGAAATAATATACTCAAAGTGAATCGACGTGATATATTTTTCTGTACGTGCAATGTGCATTGTAACGATATTACCAGTGCGCGAATCTGTGGTAATAGTTGGAAATAGTTAGGCATTCCTTGTTACTACTTCCCTGCAATATTTCTAAACTATATGACCTTGCTAACATAAATTGGGCAAAGTCGCCGGCAACGTAGCCCAATTTATGTTAGCAAGGTCATATAGTTTAGAAATATTGCAGGGAAGTAGTAACAAGGAATGCCTAACTATTTCCAACTATTACCACAGATTCGCGCACTGGTAATATCGTTACAATGCACATTGCACGTACAGAAAAATATATCACGTCGATTCACTTTGAGTATATTATTTCTTGTTGGAGTTTTTAGTTTTATTTTATTATTTCTTCTATATTTTGAGACATTTGAGAAAGAGTTAGTGTTTAGTTAGTGTTTCGATACTGAGAGATTTATTATGAAAACTTAAAATAGACCGCTTTATTTTATGAATTCTTCTGTGCATTTTGACCAACATTTAAATTTTTTTTTAAATGAAAATATTGTATAAAAATATGACGGGGGAAGATGAATAATACTGCATCTTTCCATATGTATTGATAACTAATCTTCGTCTCACTCAAAGAACCCTTAATACTATAAGACGTACATTTGAAATTTAAAATAGCAAAGAGCAATATAGCCGTGATTAGGTCGGCGATCCATATTCAGGAGCTACTTAACAATGTTGCTTAGACGCCTATGAACTGCCTTTTGTAAAGATTTCAAAGAGTTTAGAATTTTGGTACAACTTTAACGACTTCATTATCATAAGAAATTACATTATTTGCCGTAATAGTTACACTTAAAGCTTATCAGTCTTCAGGTATATAAAATTCGTGTCACAATGTTAGTTACCGTACTCCTCCGAAACGGCTTTACCGATTTTCACCAAATTATATGCATATTCAGTAGGTCTGAGAATCGGCCACTATCTATTTTTCATACCCCTAAGTGATAAGGGTTCACCCTTAACATTTTTTTATTTATACGGCAACATAGAGTTTGCCGGGTCAGCTACTAATATATAAACAACATTGTTTTTGGAAAAGTAGGCCAAACATTTTAAAGGTTCTGTAGACATAGATCTTGAATATATGTATTTTCCTTCTATCAGAGGTATAAGTGCAGTGTTCTCGTTTAAAGTGTGGTAAATACTACTTATTTAATCGTACTCTAAAACTAATAATTCCTACCTGAGGTCAGTCATTAACGCGTTGCTACCCCTGAGGACTAAGTTGGAACGCGAATGTTTTCCTTACTACATTTTTTTATAGTATACGAGCATGCAGTCCACCTGATGAAAAGTCGCTACTGCCGCCCATGGACATATGTAATCGGCCCCCGATAAGATGAGATTCCTACCTGAAATATGTCTCCTTTACTACATCGCTCAAACCAGAACATAACAGCGCTTAACACTGCTTTTATAAGGCAGAAATAGTTATGACGTTCACAGAGTTCTACTACCTTTAAGAGAACTCACTTTATAATTCATTACCTTGGAGCGTTGAGCAAGCTCTCGAGGCTTCGTCACGTCATGAAAATTGGAAATTTAAATGCAATGCATTGATTGACTTGAAATTATTCATGGAATTCGTTATCATATCGCGCGAGAACAATCCCAGAAAATGTATCCAATGATATTGGTATAGCTTGGCGCAGGAATATATTTGTATGTATTTATTTTTGTTTTCTTTATACAATTGTGACGATCTTAGGGCGGTAACACACGAGCGACGGTGCGATATACGAGAGACAGTTGGTGCCGAAGACTGTCGCTGATAACAGGTCCATGGTCGAGACAATTGATGACAGTTGTTGTTGACAGTTGTTGACGACAATTGCTGACGACACGTGACAATAGTCGGAGATGATGCGTTGCCCCTCTAGGCAATGGGTTCATCCCTTTTCTAATATTTTTTTGAAAGTAACTTGCTACTGCCGCCCTTGGACATCTGTAATCAACCCCAGATAAGATTAAATTCTACCTGAGGTCGGCCACAGATGTGCTGCTACCCGTGAGAACTAAGCTGGAACGCCTCGGTTGAGTATGTCTCCCTTACCACACCCTTCAAATCAGAACACAGCAGCGCTTAACACTGCTGTTATTAGGCAAACATTGGCGTGGCATTAGTGGTTTTGTAGTCGAACCACAGAGGCTTGTACATTGTACAACCTTTAAAATCCTCTGAATATCACTATTAGAATATTTTATTGTTCCATATTTTACAGAACTATTTTCTGTACTTGCGTGTTATTTTTTAAACTTTAGTACCCTTAGTATGAGTTTTTACGTTTTTACAAAAATACTATTTTTGTATTTGTTTATGTTATTCCTCATATATTTCCAATCAGCGCCCCTAGCAGACTGTATCAGAACTTAGTAACTTAGTTTTTAAAAAGGGAATCTGCACTTGACGGTACGACTACATTACTTTGTACCTACACTATTACAAATTTTAATGGATTATGCCAATCAAATTTGTTGACGGGTTAAATTTGAAAAGGGAACCGGCCCTTTAATTTGATTAATTCGGTCCCTATAATCGATGGCCCTTCGTTAAATTGGTCAGGGAAGAGCAATATTTTTCATATTTAATATAAAAAATCGTCAATTATCTTTAGTGGAGATTTGGCAAGGTGCTCGTATCGTAAGATCTGAGAAGTACCACTGCCACATCTATTTCTAGCGTGAGACTTACGTATATTGATACCACCAGTTTAGTCCTCAGGAGTCCCAACATAATATCTATGATCAGCTCCTGGATTCTCCTGGCTAAGGACCTACGTAGAAGCTGTATATAAGTTTAGCACAGGCATCTAAATTAGGTTTTCTGTCACTCATACATCCATTTTGTTGTTAGTTCTCGGTTTTAGAATACTGGGCCTTCGTTTGTACGTGGCAACGCAGGTAGAGATAGTTGTGGTAAGGGAGACAGACTTTTCCGAGGTGTTCCAGCTTAGTCCTCAGGGGTAGCGACGCATCTGTGGCCGACCTCAGGTAGGAATATCTAACCCCATCTGGGGTTGATTACAGATGACCATGAGCGGCAATAGTCACTTAACATCAGGTGGATTGCATGCTCGTCTGCTACTCCTATATTATAAAATAAATATACAGTGTTGGGCAAAGTATGTAGAAAATGTTATTATTCTAGGCAAACGCGCTAAAATGTATAGAGCTGAAAACAATGTTACTTTCATACAATTATACACGAAACTTTTTTACAATGTTTTCTTTTGATTCCGAAACGTTCAGGTTTGTGGAAGTAAATTAAGCACGGTAGTAGTTTTTAACCGATTCTCATTAAACGGGTTTACTTAGCGCACGTTTTCGTATTTCAGTTTCTAATTTAGATAGTGCAACTATCCATGGAGAGCGAAGCGAACAATGTAATAGCACATATAATAAAGGAGAGACTTTGTCAGGATTGTATTCATTTTAATATTTCATCATGTGCGTTTTTAGGGTTCCGTGCCCAAAGGGTATCCTATTACTAAGACTCCGCTGTCTGTTCGTTTGTCCATCTGTCCGTCTGTCACAGTTCCGAAGATTGAACCGTAATAAATAGACATTTGAGTTATTTTAGAATATGTATAAGGGTGGCCGCTATGCCAACAAATACTAAAAATAAAGAAAGTTGAAAATAAATGGGGGTCGCCATGCAAGAAACCAGTATTTTTCGATGTTTCATGATATCATTCTAGTGTCTATCTATTATGGTTCCAAAGATGGAGCCCTGACAGATGGACAGACAGCGGAGTCTTCATAATAGGGTTCCATTTTTACCCTTTGGATAGGGAAAAATAAAAATAAATATGTTTTTACCTACTATGCTGCCTTCAAATAGCAAATGAATGGTAAATAGAGTTTTCATAAAATAAATTATTTTGTGACATATCCTTAAAAATGAAGTCAAAAGGAGACGTAGCAACTTAGGCTAATGATAAGCGTATTAGTAAAAATATTGCTATCCATATCTGGATCTCTTGCTATATAATGTAGTGGAGTAATGACCTTATCAACACAGCCGGTGGCTAAAGTGCAGCTTATTATAAAATAAGACTAAATATAAACAAAGTATACCTTTTTAATAAACACGTACAACAAGTTAAAAATAATAGAATATTGTTCTCTATTTTGAACAAGTGAACGAATTCTGAATTTTATTAAAATAACCGTTTGCTGAAGAAAATGTATCTGTTTATTCAAAATGTTGTTTTACTTAATTGAAGTTTGAGTGTTGAGTTGAAAAACCTTGTGCGGTTTATTTTATTTAAAATATTGTTATATTATGCCTTGTTTTGTTGGCCTTAGCTTTTACTGCGTTGATTACTTAAAATGTATATTAAGAAAAAATGAAAAATCAGGCTTTTTTATTTTTCTCAGAAAATCCTTCAGGTTGATACCCTATCAGGGTGCATAAAAGTTGTCCCTGTAGTTCCGGGACCAAAATAGGGCTACGGTATCCTCTGCCTGTCGTAAGAGGCGACTAAAAGGGGGCTTCCGGGGTTGCGGACGGCAAGAGTGGGAGCTCAAACCACCCATACATAACATACAAACATAAAATAAAGCGGTCTATTTTAAGTTTTCATAATAAATCTCTCAGTATCGAAACACTAACTAAACACTAACTCTTTCTCAAATGTCTCAAAATATAGAAGAAATAATAAAATAAAACTAAAAACTCCAACAAGAAATAATATACTCAAAGTGAATCGACGTGATATATTTTTCTGTACGTGCAATGTGCATTGTAACGATATTACCAGTGCGCGAATCTGTGGTAATAGTTGGAAATAGTTAGGCATTCCTTGTTACTACTTCCCTGCAATATTTCTAAACTATATGACCTTGCTAACATAAATTGGGCTACGTTGCCGGCGACTTTGCCGTAGCGTCCCCGTACTCAAGAAGGGTGCCCTACCCTTCCCATGAGTTTTTACGTTTTGACAAATATGACTGTTTTGGTATTTGTTTACGTAATTGCCCATACAATTTCTAAGAGCGCCCCTAGCGGATTGTGTCAGAACTATAGTGTCAGTAACGTAACATTAAATGTCTAAATTGACAAATGGCGCTTTATGTTTTGTCTCTCTTTTTTGCGAACATGTGAGATAGACAAAAAGACTTGAGCACTTATTTATTGTTACGTTTACTCAGTCTACTAAGCAAACGGAACAGAATAATGGAATGGATGGAGTAAACGTAACGTAAAATTGTGGGATGTTTTGAAAACTCATGGTAAGGGTATGAGTATCGCCGTAGCAGTATGCAGCAGTTGGTGCGTGCTCGTTTGCTTTTACATAAATTTCTATGACATAAAGGTCCGGGATAAAGTGTCAAGTGTCCGGGCAGTAAAATTGGGTGGTCGTAACGAAAATCCAATTTTCACGTACTCGTTAAAGCACCGCGGGTTTCCATTTCGAGAGCCAATTTCAGTGTCCGCTTACTGGCGGTAACTTCTATTTAAAAGTACAACATTGTTTAGTTTGTGTAGAACACTATTCGTATTGTTCACGACTGTATAATAGCAGCATTGCGTCACTGTACTCAATTAGTTTAGTCGATAAACCTAGAACTGGGAGAAGAGTCGCCTCTAATATAAAAATACTTGTAGTAAGTCATTATATTTTTTTTATAATATAGGAATAGCAGACGAGCATACAGTCCATCTAATGGTAAGTGGGTACTGCCGCCCATGGACATCTGTAATCAACCCCAGATAGGATTAGATATTCCTACCTGTGCTCAGCCACAGATGCGCCGCTACCCCTGAGGACTAAGCTGGAACGCCTCGGTAAAAGTCTGTCTTCCTTACCACTCCCTTCAAACCTTATTAGGTAGAAATAGGTATGGCGGTGGTGCCGCCGGAATCGAACCACAAAGGGTTCTACCACTTTCATATTATTATTCTACTAAGAAACCTGTGCCAAGTAACTTTTAATTTAATGCGTGTTCATGTCACGCGTGTTACGCTCGTTCGTGTGTTCTGTTCGCACGCGTGCCACTTGCATCCTGTCATTTCATAAACTACTTTCCCTTTCATGCGCGCTCCACACACGCGGGTCGCGAAGGGAATTTAGCGAGTAATTCCCGTGCGCATGTGGGACATGCATGACATGAAAAAGACTCGTGACAAGAAAAATTTAGTTTATAAATTATTTCGAGCGTCTTTATATACCTGTTTGCCATAGCGTAAGTAGTGTGAGCATTGTTAGAAGGGTAATTTACCTGCTAGAGGCGATCCAACTTGAGCCCGTTTTTACAAACTATCTTTCCAATGTTTTGCCCACCAAAGATCCAAATTTGACAATTCATGCAAAAAATGATATACAGAGCGGCGCGCGTTTGCGCGATTGTATAACGAACGATAGATAAATTGATAGATCAATACACAATGAATAAGAGAATACTTTTGTCCATCACGACACATGTCTAACATGCTCTGTCTGTAATAGTAAATGAAACCTAAACTGGGTAAAACGAACCGCTCTCACATAAGATCAATTTGATCGTGCGCAAAGAAATTCTCTCTTTAACCATATCCCTTGATATTGATTAAACCAATAAAACGTAATAGCAGTTTATCGAATCGTATATTTTTTCATTAACCCGAGCAACGGTGCATTAGCGTGAACTCATAACGCGTGTATCAAGACAAAAGACAGGCGTCGTTCATATGTTACTTTCAGACATACAACCCTTATTCTTCCGATTGTCTGCGTTTAATTGAACTAGACGAAAGGGCTGTGGAAGTTCTACACTAGAGGACGTAACGTATTTTCGTATTTTCGTGAGTGGCGGGTGGGGAATGACAAAACACAATACGAGGCATTCAAATTATCTTTCAAAACCTGTCCTATATTAATACCGAACGAAAATATAAGCATATTTTGAAGGTGAATTAATTGTGGTTTGACTACGCAGGCACCAACGCCACATCTTGTGCTGTCACATACCGTTATATACACCTAGAACACGATAGGAGCGTCGCGTTTGGAGGACTCCGGTGGTGCTCCGTGGCACATCCCGTAGTTTTCCACCAAGCGCTGAGGACAGCGTTTAGTGCGGTGATAATCCCACATAACCCGGCGTACCTCCCGTGGCGTCGGGTACCTTCCACCCCCTCGTGAACAAAACTTACAGGCTATAACTCCTTAACTGTAACTGTATTCGCTACTACAATAAAATACCCGACCACATTTTTAATCTCACAGAAAAAAAGTTCAAACGTATCGTTAAACAAACGCTATGTAAAAAAGCGTACTATAAAATAAGTGATTATTTGACTGAAAAAACGGTGTGGTCTGAAGTAGTTCCAGCTCCACATGTACCATTAGGTTAAGTTTACCATTGTAAAAAACATTTTTCTTCAAAAGATGTGTGTTATGGGAGTTTCTTTCGCCGCTTCTTCTCCATAACGAAACTTGTGCCTTGTGAAGTAGTGGTAGTTGTATTGACATTCAAAAAGTGCTCTGTAAAGAACCTATTTTACCTGCGTCAATTCTTATATTCAGTAACATAACATAAAATCGTAAACAGTATGAACCCAGCTCAACCCTCGTGATATCTAATATTACGTCGGGAGAATGTTTGCCCTTCCGATATTGGCAAAATCGGTCAAGCGAGATAATTGTTCATCTTAATTAAGCTGTCAGCGGAATAAACAAAGTTTTTGATTGTAACAGAAGTTATTTTTGTCTTCCGTTTGATCTTAATCTTATTTTCTTATTATTTGTGTTAGTGGTATAAGTTGTATAAAGGGCGAAGGTTGTTACTAAGTATAAGAATTGTTGCCAATCAACCTCTGGACTTTTTTTCATATATAGGAGTAGCAGACGAATATGCAGTCCATCTGATGGTAAGTGTCTACTGCCGCCCATGGACATCTGTAATCAACCCCAGATAGGATTAGATATTCCTACCTTAGGTCGGCCACAAATGCGCCGCTACCCCTGAGGACTAAGCTGGAACGCCTCGGAAAAGTCTGTTTCCCTTACCACACCCTTTAAATCGGAACACAGCCTAACACTGCTGTTATTAGGTAGAAATAGGTGTGGCGGTGACGCCGCCGGACTCGAACCACAAAAGGTTCTACCACCTTCAAACTACGTGTACCTCCTCCACCACCTCTACCATCTCTAAGTATAATTACGATAAAAAATATATTACTTTCCAAAAGTGTTAGAGACAGATACTACCTCGATAGGTAGCATCGCCATGAACATTTCTAGCGAGTAGTACTTTTGCGTTTCGGTGAAATGTTTGGATACAAGCTGTCTTACATAATTATGAATCGACCAATTTTATCTTAGCCATATGGAGATAGTAATTTACACGGGGAGCAATGATGACTTACCTTATTTCTTGCCTAAAATTACTTCACAGTGTTAGAATTTTTCCAGTTCCTACATGTAAGGGTATAGGAACTTCAAACATCTACCTAGAAATAAACTCATTATAATATATGAATTAAGAAAATTATACTGACTTTGTTATAGCAAACATACAATCATATCAATTATAATATATTTATTTGTTTTAATTAAATTTAACGGTAAATGTCAAAAAATTAAACGGTAACGAAATAACATCGCCGATTCAATCACAGCTCTTTGTTTGCGATCAAAACGCAAATTTCATTAATGAAGCCAATTCCAACCTTTGTAGATCCGGCTTCCCTCCCCAGATATAATTTTCAGTTATATTTTTATTGACAAAGTAAACTCATTGCTCTTTTATATTACAAGCTAACTCGGCCAGTTACGCTACGGTCATATTTTTAATGAGAACACGCGCTCGCATGTGTGTGTATACATGAATACACGTAAACACACACAGAGTCATATGTGAGTTTCTTTTGCCGCTATTTCTGTCAGTGAAACACCTAACGAAGCAGTAATTTGTCAACGTTCAAAAAGAGTCGATATAAGTCAATTTTGAATAAATGATATTTGAGCTTCGATCACTAATAAGAACATTTGAGTTTGAAATATGTTACAAATTATATATCTTTATCCTTATTATTTTTAAGCAGTTTCTTTTGTATCACGTGATTCACGTGTCACTGCACACGATTTTTAAAAATTGAATGGGAAATCGAACCCTGATCCATTTGCGTCACAAGCTGTCACATAAACCATGTAACGTTAATGCACTGAAAGAGATAAACGCGTAACATTTTCCCGACACGTGACAAATGCGAACATATTACGAGTAACAAGAATACGAATACACACACGCAAAGCCATTTCGCACACATACAATAACCAGTAATGACCGGTTTCCGCTGCTTAAGGTCTGTGCGTTAAAGAATAAATTCTGCGTAAAACAATAAATTAATTATAAAACTTATGCAAATGTAACCGACTTGAATATCACCAAAAATATTGGTAAGTACATAGGTTTAAAGCCTCTTACTTTCTCAAAATATTGCTGATCTATCCAATATTAAATGAACGGATGATATTAAGTAATCTCTCGAGAAATCAAAAATATACACTTCAATATGAAATGTATCCTTTGGGAAATCGGTTAGAATGAATAACTTTAAAACTAAAAAACTGGGATCTTTGGGTATGCTAAATCAACTTTTTGTATAATAAAAATAACAACTTCAAACAAAACTTTTTATATAATATTATTATAATATCGTCGTGGCATCGCGATGTAGTTCTTAAACATTTTTTAGTTAAATAAGTAAAAAACTTTATTATTGTAAAGTCTAATAGTGCCTGAAATCTGCCAAAATATACCCTTCACATGTAATTTAATTTAGTGGAAAAAAATTTGAACAGCTTTTAGTGAAGTTGAAAACCTGACAGCGGTCATGACTTAAGTAATAACACAGCCCTACGGTCTTTAATTTAGGGCGCTGATACAATGGGACAATGCTAGGAACGGAAGGTCCATTTATTTCTGCAGACACAAAACGTGTCGTGACCGACAGTCATATTTTTGTATTCTGACAGGCACGACCCGTGACTTCTCGGCTTTATTACGTGATTAATACTCATTGTATACAAGAATACTTTTTGTCTGACAAGGCAGGCGCCAGACACACAACGTACATGTAACTACGACGACCCGCGTGGGGGACGATTACCCTACCGATCTGACGCGCGGAGGGTCCCGGGTTCGATCCCCAGCCAATCAGATATCTAAATAATGAATGTAAATTTCAGTTCCTGGATCTGGGTGTTTGTGTATTTGTCTGTGTGTGTGTCCATAGCACCTACGACATAGAGAATCCTAAAGTGGGGCTATAAGTGTAGAAAGCGTTTAACAATAAGAAGATTGAATCAAAAGTCGTACAGAAGAAGTAATTTTAACATCACCACCTACGAGGTTTTGCGTCGTTTAATAACAGAGTTCCCATGGCCACCTTCCAACTACATTTTCAAAACCTGGATATCATCCAGAACATCACTCTTGTCAAAACTACTAAGTCGAAACGCTTTGTATAGTGTCTCTCGCTTACTACAATAGAAACTTTAACCAATCCCAGCAGCTTACCACTCCTGCTATAAGACAGAAGTAGGTGGTGGTGTAGTCGAACCACGAAGGGTTCTTTCACCTTAAACATCAACCTATCTAGAAACATAACTAATGAATTATTTATTAACTAGAAACCTTAAACCTTTAGTACAAAATTCTGAATGAAGATTTAACTCTCTAGAGAACTATTTCTAACTATAAAGCGGTACTTTGGTTTACTGCCATTATCCTCTTAGTATCAATATTCAACGCATTTACCTTACCTTTCTTACTATTCTAAGATATTCTAATTTACAAATGTAATCTAGGTATCTCAAATTCAAAATGTGGTCTTCAGTCTCTCTGATGTACAGGGGGTCTTAAAATAAAGCATACATTTATCCAGCTTTCTGAGTAAAGATAATAAATCTAGGCATGTAACTGGTTTGCCAATTTATTGCCTGACTCCTAGGAATTTATGCGCTATGAATATTTTCCACATTGGTCCAGTATTCTAAATATGCGATATGCGAATTTTTTTCAAAGATAATAAAAGGTGTTGCAGTGCAACCGAATTCAAACCACAAATGGTTCTCCTACAAGTACATTTTTTGCTGAACCCGCATCGATTTTTTCTCGAACGGCATGCATGTAGTTCTGTAGTACAACTTCGATGAATTCTTCGAAAAATGGACGAGCTATCAAGCCACTATATTGAAAACTAGCTGACCCGACAAACTATTTATCAAATATATTTCATATAAAATATAGCCTATGTTACTCGTGGATAATGTAGCTTTCGAATGGTGAAAAATATTTAAAATCGGTCCAGAAGTTTTTGAGCCTATTCATTACAACCAAACGAACAAACAAAGTGTTCCTCTTTATAATATTAGTGTAAATGAAAATGAAAATGATTTATTATTCAAAGTAGTACATTGTTTTTTTTTTACTTTTTAGTGTTTTTATTTTCTATTTACAAACTATAAATCTATATACAATATATACAAAAAATATAATTTAAACAAAAAAGAAATATTAAAACTTAAGGAAATATAAAAAAAAATATAAAACAATGAGTCCAAATCACTGCCTCCTGGTAGAGTCCCAAGAATGCTGGCCGCGTTGCCACGTTGTATGGCCAAACTTATTCTTTGGCCAAAGTACGCACCAGCTCTTGGGTCTCCAGAAACGTCAACCAGACGCGACGACACATCTTTGAAGAACCGTCGTGCTTCTGGCCCCCACGGACCCAGTGTCTCTACCGCAAACGGCACAAATATTTAGCCCTCCCCCAAGGCTGCATATTTGCGCCGCTTCAGAGATTCAGCCGCCTCTGCCGCACCACCTGCATGCGTCGAGGTCACTGAAATGTGGGATGGAGCCAGCGTATCCACGCAAGTCGCATCCCATACAAGTGACATCCCCTGTTTCCAGGGAACGAGAGTCATACCGTCGGGCCGCTTGCCATCGTCACGTGCAATACCATTCGGCTCAAGGCAAGCCGGCACGTTGACGGTAACAAGGGCCCTTCGGATGATATCGTTAACACACGCATGACGCGACAAGCGACTAGCACTGCGGCGGCAAGACAGTCCATGGTGGCCAAACTGGCTGACATTTTCACCACAGAGACAGCGATGTGGCTCATTTGTTTTCATACCTAAACGCAGGCAGACACAAATTGAAAATGAAATATTATCAAAAAACGTACCTAAATTGTATGATTGTATTTACATTGTTTTACAATATTGTTGTTTAACCTCTTTTAAGTACGTTAGTACCTGTAGTAGAGGGTTCCGCTCTTCCATTATACAATACTAAGTACTACAGAATATAAATTTCCAAATTTATTATACTTGAATATAATTATTTGAACAAAGTATAATTAATTTCATTTTATAATTAAGATTGTATTGAATACTATTTCTATAAATAGAATAACTTGTGTTTAATAATAAAGCAGTCGTGTCAAAATCCTGCAGCTTATAATTTTCTCTGCATATTTGGATCGTGATGGAAAGTTGTCCTAGAAATAGTAGAAATAAAGGTTGTACTAGAGTTCTATACCACCGACGACTTCGCTTCCAAAGTATTAATCCAACTATGACGTCCAACAACTGAAAACCAAGTTGGAATTCCGCGGTAATTTACCATCATTACGATGAAATCAGAGCGAGAACAGCAATCATCGCCACTGTGGTTGAGGAGCGGTCATTCTGAATACCTGAAGTTCCGAGCTCGTATGTATGCGGGAAGCGTAGAAAACTTTTGGAAGCGCGATTTGGGACGTGACGTCTCTCTAATCGAATTGCTGAAGGTAAAGTAGATTTACTGATATTACAGACTCTGGTTAACCAAAAATCGTGAGTATGGGTAATTTTTTAAAGTACCCTACGATTTATATCAAGGGTTGACTTCGGCAGTTATTTCCACGTAGAGCGGTAACAAAACACCTATTTCATAGTAAAGTTCAGAACAAAAGTACAGAAAACGATACCTTCACTTCTGAGGTACTTTCTTATAGCTTTGTTTTCGTGTAGAAGAACAACACAAAATTCGTAATAACATAATTCAAAATATATCAATTCGTATTTAACCAACATCTTGGTCTATCACCTAAACTTTATTTCCTGTGAGAAAAGACCTGTTGACCTAGCAAGGACGACATGAGTTGATGATAATAATGATGTTCGCCCCATGATCATTTATGAATAAAGAATAAGGTTATTTTGAAATCAAACAAACAAAAGTAGAATTTTATTTTATATGTACATTGTACATGTATGTACCATCTGGGAGACAAGGAAGTGTCGGGAAATAGTCCCTACATATAATTTATCTTTTGAGCGTCGGACCATTCTATGAAATGTGCATTGCACTCTTGAGAATTTTTATCTCGTAGAAAATAACAAGATTCTATATATTTTTATAACAAACGAAAATACAATCCACTTAAAGGAAAGAAAAAGAAAACTGCTGCATGCACATCTATAATCAATCCCAGATAAGATTCACGGACCTGATGACGGCTAAAAACGCGGTGGTGCCTTTAAGAACTAAGTTCAAATTAGGTATAGCCCGTATAAAACTGCTAGTCCGCTCTGAATATAGAAATGACTCGCATCGCCATACCAATTGTATGACTTGTTTTAATTTTGCGAGTAACATTACCTACATTTTAACCAGCCGGTTTTTCATTTTTATAATAATTTGTATGACTCTCAGGTATGGAGATTTTGGTCCTAAAAGCTCTCCCAAAGATGCGTAGCATTCGACTACGAAGTGCCCAAAGATAAAAACACAAATACTAAAATATATATAAGATATCGATATAGTAATATACCCGTACGGTAGCAAATATGTCAAATATCTATAAATGTCGTAGCTCAATAGAATTAACGTCGTAACAAGACATATATCGAAGTGAAAGCAATAAATATTATACGTTCCCTGAAGGTTTGACCCTTCATATCGTAATATATTTTAAAAGGAAAACAGAAACTTCATGTTACGAGCTGTTTTACGATACATATCGATTATATTATTATGCAATATACTAAAGGGTAAAACGAAAAAATAATAAAAGTACAATAAAAATAGTTTGTTATTAGTTGCAAATTGAATATTTTACCGATTATTCATAGAAGTTTAGTGGTATTTCTCTCGGTAAAGTCTTTGTATGAAAATTTCAGTAATACGGGTTCACTTGTACCCACGATACGATCTATAAATAAATACGAAAAAAACAGAAATTAAAAATTTTTTTTATAATAACTTTTCAAAAGTGGGAGTTATTATAGTGCGAAAAATGTTTGAAAATTATACTCGTACATTGAATGTGATGTTAAAAGCGCCTAGAGTGTTTTTTTTAATCCGGAACCTCCTCTGGTTTTACAAATATGTTTACTGAAATTCGCGGTGGCTACAAAACGTTAAAATATATCGAATTCGGTTAACGTTGCGTTTAACGATAATGGCGTTTTAAATTACATTTTATCGCTTTTAATGCCCAATGGTTATTTTGAGAAGAGTACACCAAAAGCCAGTCTTTGTAGGCAACGTGGCGCAGCGGGCAACATATAGAATAGGTAGGAAAATGTAATCCTTGTCCCTGTAGTTTCGGGACCAGAATAGGGCTACGGTATCCCCTGCCTGTCGTAAGAGGCGACTAAAAGGGGGCTTCCGGGGTTGCGGGTGGCAAGAGTGGGAGCTCGAACTGCCCGGCCAGCGGCCCCGGGATGGACGGCGGTATGTGTGGTCGCATACCGTCGTACGCACCAGACGAAACGAGTGTGGCGAGCGCCAAGCTCACCTGGGCGGAGCCCGACGGGGCAACGCGCTAAGAGGGCTCCGGTTGCGTTCCTTTGGAGATCCCGGAGTCTTCTACGCAGCGCCGAGAACGGCCACCAGGGGGGTTTTAGTGCGGTAAAAATCCCACATAACCCTGCGTCGCTCCCACGACACCGGGTACTTTTTTCCCCTCGTAATAAAGGAATAAAAAAAAGGAATATGTAATCCTATCGGGGGTTGATTACAGACGTCCATGGGCGGCAGTAGTCACTTACCATCAGGTAGATTGCATGCTCGCCTGCTACGCACGCGCAAAGTTCTGGGTTCAATCTTAGGTAAGACAGAAATTAAATAATATACTTTCTGAATCTGGATCTTTATGCACTTGTCTTTCTATATGTTCTACTGCGACATTGCAACAATAAAAGTAGAAAACTTTATTATTATTCACCCACAAAAAATAAATGCTTTTCACAACTACAATGGTTTCCTACGCAAATTACTTTTCCTAAAAAGACCCGTCGTCAAAAACTTTTAGGGGACTTTCAGACAACCTTATAAACAACTTCGACGATGAATAAACTAAAAAAACTCAATCACATTTTTACTGAGGAAATGATAATCCGAGCCCTAAAATATCCATAAAACCGTTCCGTTTGCTGCTGAAATAACTAATTGCCTTAAATTCCAAAAACCGTTCCGTTTCATTTAATTTTGAACGCAGCGTCATCTGGCATACAAACGTAATGGTTACAGCATATTCCGTTATAGTCACCACATACCGTATATATGCCATATTCCCTGATATTTACAACATTCTATTATATTCTCTACATTTAGTTCTATTTTTCATATGACTGAAATACGAAACGAGCATACAGTCGATCTGTTGGTTAATGACACGGCATCCCATGGACATTTGCACTTGAAGTCGGTCACATGCATTATCAACCCTGAAAGCTTAGATAATCGCATTATAGGTAAGTCAGCCGGCGAAAAAAGGCGAAATAGGTATGACGGTGGTACATCCCCGGTGAAACCATCTGGTTTTGCTCCCTTTAAATATTTTATCTTATGTGCCGTGATATTTACCACATTCAGATATATTTAACACACATTTTGAAGGTGGTAGAACCCTTTGTGGTACGACTCCTGCTGTGTTCTGGTTTGAAAGGTGTGGTAAGGGAGATATACTTTTCCGAGGCGTTCCAGCTTAGTCCTCAGGGGTAGCGGCGCCTCTGTGGCCACAGGTAGGAATATCTAATCCTATCTGGGTTTAATTATAGATGTCCATGGGCGGTAGTAGCCACTTACCGGGTGGACTGCAAGCTCGTCTGCTGCTCCTATATTATAAAAAAAAACACTCCGCTGTACTCACCACATACACCGTTATAGTAACAGATTCCGTTTTTATTTACCATTTACCGTTATATTTACCGAGTTCCACTATAGCTCGAGCGCTCTATTATGGAGGCGGCGGATGAGAATAAACCCGCATAGATTATACTATGATTGATGAACCTGTTATCAATTTTCTGGAATAGAAAGAGGAAACGTATGCAACCAGTTGAGTAAACACGATAAGCGGTATAAACACTGCAAATTGAAGGTGGTAGAAACCTTTGTGGTTCGACTAAGGCGGCACCACCGCCACACCTATTTCTACAGCGTCTAACAGCAGTGTTAGGCGCTGCTGTGTTCCGGTTTGAAGGGTGTGGTAAGGGAGACAGACTTTTCCGAGGAGTTCCAGCTTAGTCCTCAGGGGTAGCGGCGCATTTTTGGCCGACCTCAGGTAGAAATATCTAATCGTATCTGGGGTTAATTACAGATGTCCATGGGCGGCAGTAGCCACTTACCATCAGGTGGACTGCATGCTCGTCTGCTACTCCTATATTATAAAAAAAAGCAACTAAAGCTAAAAAAAATCGTGGACCGACGCTTCAAGACCTATTTTGTTAGTCGAAGTAATTTGAACATTAATATGTAATGACAAATATTCTGGTTAGGCACAATGGTTAATGATGGAATAGCTACACCTATATCTACCTAATAACAGCAGTATTAAGCGCTGCTGTGCTCAACCTCAGGTATAGTCCGCGCCAAACTGCTAGTCCGCTCTGAAGTTGTTGCGAGCAAAAGTAGTAATACAATTTGCTATGGAGACGCGATTATATTCTACTCGTATATTTTACACGGGCTATACAAATCTAATGTTACTTGGCGTTGACTATAGATGTGCCTATGGTGGGCAGTAGCCACTTACTATGAGGAGAGTTCATGCTCGTTTACTACTTCAATATTATAAAAACAATAAAAAAATGTCACAAGGCCTTATATATCAAATCAAATCAAATCATTTTTTTTTTATTCAAAATAAGTTCTTTACACAGCACTTTTTGAATGTCAATATAACTACCACCACTTGACAAGGTGTTTCGTTATGGAGAAGAAGCGGCGGTATATTAGGGCTTACCACATTTTCCTCTCATTGGAATAAATTTAATTATCTTAAACATATATAAAATTCTCGCGTGTGTTAGTTACCGTACTCCTTCGAAACGGCTTTACCGATTTTCACCAAATTTTATATGCATATTTAGTAGGTCTGAGAATCGGCTACTATCTATCTATGATTTCTATGTGATAAGGGTTGTTCACCCTTAACATTTTTTTATTTATATGGCAACACAACGTTTGCCGGGTCAGCTAGTGTTAAACAAAATTGAATAAATACAAGCTGCAAATAATGTGGATATGGTACAGATGGTAGATTAAAAATATTAGTGATATTATTCCCAGATGATACCCACAATGACATCCATTCAGTAAAACGAACAACAAACAAAATAATGAAGGTCACAGAGTTTTAAGCAGCTTTTTCGCTTCACTGTCATTGTATGGGCTGGACGGTCTAAATACGTTAAGCTTTGTAAGACGTGAATTTATTTAAAGGAAGGGTCGCTATGAAATATGACGGTCGGCATAATAAAAGAATGTATGTATTATTATAATAATAAAATCTGTACATCTGGTAGCGTTTTGCGTCACATTGAGCATTTCTTTGGACCTTTGTTTGGAACAATAAATATTAACAAGGATAAAGGTCCGCGTTAGGGTCCGGTCACACATACCGGCTCGGAGAGGAGAGCAGATTTTTATCACGTTGTAAACATATTTTTGAGTAATTATATTAAGGTTTATTTATGCATGTGCACTTCTTTTGTCATTAAGAATGCTTGAACACGCTTCGTGTGAAATAATAAGAGGAGCCGACCTGCTCTGACTGCGTGCTCATTCTTCCTCGCCCAGCCGATCGGCTCCTATTGTGCATCCGCTTTCTGATCTTTACCAGCCGGTCTATGTGAAATAGTGGCGGCTCCGCTCCGACCAATTCCAAGCGTATACGATCCGGTCTGTGTGAAAAGAAAAATGCGGCCCGATGCTCTCCGAGCTGGTCTGTGAGAACGGACCCTAAAACTGCTAGTCCGCTCTGAACATGGAAATGAATCGCGTCGCCATAGCAAATTGTATTATTACACCTGCTCGCAACTACTTCAGAGCGGACTAGCAGATTTGGCGCGGATTATACCTATGTACTTTTGAAGATGTAATCTGGTGTACTTATAGGGTCTGTTAGGAGCAGTTATTCCGTTTTTATATTCTGGATAGGATATTGCATACCTGTATGGGTAGATTGAAGGTGATAGAACCCTTTATGATTAGACTCCGGCGGCACCACCGTCACACCTATTTCTGCCTAATAACGGTAGTGTCGAGCGTTGCTGTGTTCCCATTTGAAGGGTTTGGTAAGGGAGACATACTTTTCCGAGGCGTTCCAGCGTAGTCCTCAGGGGTAGCGGCGCATCGGTGGCCGACCATATTTAGGAATATCTAATCCTCTCTGGGGTTGATCACAGATGTCCATGAGCGGCAGTAGCCACTTACCATCAGGTGGACTGCATGCTCGTCTGCTACTCCTATCCTAAAAAAATAAAATTTCAACTCTAGTATAGAAGTCAAAACTTATTTAAAACATCTACTTTAGTATTCCTCAGGATGTACACAACAAAATGTACAATAACCTGAGAATCAAAACAATGCGGATTTCTGTACATCTGAGATCTACCCTAGATGCACTTAGATCTTGCACTTAAGTTGCCTGCAAGCTTCATACAAGCTTTACTTGATATTGTTAACGACAACCTCGCTGTAAGAGCTTCACCTTACAGTAAAAGCCTTGATCTATAACCTTATCTTGCTCCATCAGTTTACGTGTTTAGTATATTTTTTACAGAAAGATGTGCGTTGTGGTATTTACATGGTCATTTCATTTCTATTAACGTTATTTATTTATTTATTTAACACATAAATGTTATATGTTGCAATGCTATAGCAGAGTATCGAATTTCGAAAATAATTAATCTATTTTTTTAAATTACATTTATCTTATTGAAAGCTCCATATCTAGCTGAGAGTCAATTAAATTATACTTATGTTTTTTTTGCAGCCCATGGACATCTGTAATCAACCCTACATAGGATTACATATTCCTACCTGAGGACTAAGCTGGAACGCCTCGAAAAAGTATGTCTCCCTTACCACACCCTTCAAAACGAAACACAGCGTCGCTTAACACTGCTGTTATTAGACAGAAATAGGTGTAGCGGTGGTGCCGCCGGAGTCGAACCACAAAGGTTTCTACCACCTTTGTTGTTGTTATGTAATAATAACATAATAAAATCACTCGAAGTAATTTCAAAATTCTTTTATTTTTCAAACACAATTTCTTATACAAAACCATCAAATTACATACATTATTTAATAGTAGATATTTAGAAAAAATCTACTCAAACAATTAATTGCAATAATTAAAATCTATTTTAAACACCAAGTGCAGTTGTTCTATTTATATAAAATCTGTATAATATAAAAATATTGCTGTTAATAGATTATCACAAAAATGTCTCTAAGTGAGAAAATTCCGAAAAAAATTTTTACACCAGTCGTAGAAAAAACTATATGAAAATACAAAAAAAACATCGATACATAATTAGGAAATTTCTTCAGCTCTCAATTACATCAAATTATATCAGTATTTTCATAAGCTTTACCACGCGTCAACGGACCTGAGTTTAGCGACAAGCGGCGCGATTTTAATCGCTCTTCATTTCTTCTATATCGCGCACCGCTGTCGCCCGTCGCTCGTATGCGTGCCATGTTTCATACTCATACATACATAATATACATACATAATACTCGTATATGTGGGAATGGCACGTAAGATAGAATGAACAATAGGTAAAACGGAATGCATGTGGATGTCTGAGTGATTGAATGACAGGGAGGAGTGGCGGTGACGGTGGTGTGAATGAGGGATATGGGAGAAGGGCGAACGACAGACATAAATAAAGACGGTTGTAAGAAGTGAAAAATAAAAATCACGAAGAAATAAGTGATTTTTGACTTCGAGATCCTAAATTCTACATATATTCTTGTCGCATGTCGCCCCGTTCTTGCCGTCGCTTTTCACGACGAGTCCGTGGCCGAGCGGTAACAGATAAATCTATGACATTTTCCAACTAAACAATACCATTATGCTAAATTTTCATAATATTACCGCTCAGCGATGGACATAAGCTTAGCGACAAGCGGCGCGATTTTTGGCCACACTTCATTTATTCCGAAGCGCGCACCGCTCTCGCCTGTCACTGGATCGCGTGACACGTCTCATACATTTCTATACTTTAGTTCTTAAGCTTGTCGCCCCGCTTTTCGCTATCGCTTGCCGCTGTGAATCCATGGCCGAGCGGTTATAGGTGACATTTTCTGGGTAAACTATTACTATAATACACCACAAATCGTAATTTCTCCAAAGAATTGGTTATTTTTTTTCCAAATTTAATTCGTGCATAACTTTTTAACATCGGAGTTTAGAATAACACTTAGGTGTATTGTGTTACGAAGAAAACTTTTACTTTAATATTATTCATATCCATAATTCAATAACCGATAAACACTTGATAGCCAGAAAAATTAAATCAATCCTATAATTAAACGATAAATTTTATTAATTTTATCCAAAGTTAACGCTGACTATTTTTTAACCGACGTCATAATTTAGTTCATTTTAGTTTACTTTATCTTTGTACTTCTTCGTTATAATGTTTACAGTTAATATATTTTGTTATTCCTAATATATAAATTTTATAATGTGAAAAACAGTTTTTTGTTACACACATTTATGTTCGATACGTCGCGAAGATTTGACCTTAGCACGCCATTACGCATTTTTCAATCCCATCCATATACTACATAGATGAAGTACTTTATATAAGTCTCGTACATACAAAGATACATTAAAGATAATAAGGCTTAGAATACATGAACAAAATGGGCTTTCAATTCTTAAAAGATTTTTCGAACTATTAAAGTTATGTGCTTTAACATGAACTACATACAAAAATATCACATTTAAATTGCCAACACTTTCTGGAAATACCCCCGTTATTAATAATCAATCCATCCAATGTTTTCTTATTTTGTTAAAATTTCTTTACTAAATCATCAGTTGAAAATTTCTTCATGTTAAAAATTATCAAATGTCGATCGATCGATTTGGATAGATTAAATATTAATAACGCTAGAGAACTAGTGATAAACGTAAAACACTCAGATACATTCTGTGTGAGTCTCTTAATAATCGTGTTAAGTATACTAGGTTTTTTTTAAACACCTACTTAACCCTAAATTTAAAATACACATGCTTACTAATTACATCTTTCCATTCCCACTACACATATTGCTTAACATTGACTCACATTCAGATTTCCACGTTAAATTACATTAAAATACTAATTTACAGTACTATAATTAAAATGGTGTTCAATGCTAATTGAAAATACTGTGTCAGATTTACACTATGTGTATTTTAAAAGATAATTTACAGTTATTATTACCTCCTTATTCATAAACGCTATGTATTATTCTCTCTGTCCTTTTCTTACATTACATTTTGAGTATTAAGAGGGAACAAGACAGAAGATTACAAAAATGTACGTATAAACCGTTTCTGAATATCAGCGAATACTTTGCTCAAAATAAAACTTAAATGTGTATATTATATATGTAATAGTGAGGTATTTTATTGCTTTTAATTAATTAGTAAATAATATAACATATTAAATTTCACTAATTAACTATTCCATTTACATGATGGGGTTTCTAATATCAAATTTTCAGTTAAAATTATAACCAGTCCGTTTTTAATACGACATCAGGCACGTTATTTCATTATTGCTATGAATATTTTAACTAAAGTATAAAAAGAATATGTAATTATCATAGAACATTTATACCTATGTACTAAAACTAAACAATTCCACTAGCCTGTCAAGTTCTTGATTAATATAAACGAGGCACACGAACGTCTCGTATGAAAATATTGTACGGAATAATAAAAATGGAATTTAAGTTATAACTATAATACATTTTAATCGAAGGCAATTTCATACACTTATAGTATTTGTTCTGAAATGGTAATAATATACGTATATATATACGTGTATATTATTACCATTTCAGAAAAATTACCCATACTCATTCCATTTAATATTAATGATTCTCGAAAAATCTACTGTTCAAAAATTATTACCTGGAAAAAGAAGTAGTGTATCCTATCGAATAATTTAGACGAATCCAATGACATTAATGTGTAAAAATCTGTAAATTCGTATGGACTTCGGCATGCCAAAGAAATTGACTTACAATTTACATACATACGTTCGAAAAACATTACTCTCCGCGGTCGGGGAAAAAATATTATTCAGTTTAATATAGGTGTTAAATTCATACACTTTTAATTGTTATGTGAATAACCGTTCCGATTATCAAACAAAGTACTATTTCGTAATTAAATAAAAGTACCTACTAATAGATATTACAATACCTACAAGGTATTAAGGTATAATTAAAATTTAAGGTATAAAAATCGTATAGGGACTTATTTAATTTTATGTAAATACTACATAGAGCAATAATTATGTCTATCAGAGGCGATAAAAATTATATGAAGGGTAATTTTTCAACCAGAAAAAGAAGAATTTGCACCCCCAACAACAGGGGTCGGCGACACTGAGATATTTTTAGCTACTTAAAATAATTCAACTTTCCGTCCGCATTCCTTTCAAACAAAAATTACAATTTTCTTGACAACCTCTTTTCGCCAAAAAATTGAGAGACAATTAATTGTTGACGATCTTTTTGTCAACAAAAATAAATAAGTAGAGACCCGTTCTACCTACTATGTGGTCTTGGTTTTCAAAAAGTTGCCAACTGCCCTGCATCATTCATACAACAAATTTAACCATTATTTGTTTAATCGTAATCTCACAGTCACTTACTAAAATTGATTCCATTCCCCTTTAATATCCGTGAAACGTAGCAAACTTTGAGAACAAAGAGTAAAAGGCGTTCAAAGTTTAAGGAATTGTTCTCTTCAGTTTGATCCTAATCGCTTACTCGGAACCGTTTACCGTTTTCTCAAACACTTATCAACGTTCAAGTTTGATCTTTGTCGAGTACTCTCCATTCAGTCCGTTCTAAACAGAAATACGACGTAAAGATACTTTCACAACGAGATATAAATAAATTACTGAATCTTAGAAAGTTTAATTAACAAATAAAATGTTAAAATTAAATATTAAATTTAACAGACTTTGAAAAAATTACTTTAAAAACGCCAGGATCAACATAGAACACAACGCTTTTTAAACGCTATGCGAACGGAGCGTAAGCTTCGACATAGGAAATGTATTGTAAAAAGCCGCATCACTTTGACTGTTCTATGAATAGATAAGTAATATTACGTATTGCTTAGATCTAACTTTAAGTGTGCAATTAAGAATATTCTATCTATAAATCTATCTAACTTTAATTTACTCAGTGCTTATTCAATACATGTTATATACATAAAATAAAGTTGTAAAAGATTAAACAGTTTTAATCCAAACATCGGAAACTTAATATTGTAAGCAAATAAAAATAGCAGTTGTATTGAAAAATATAAATACTATAATACAACTTTTATTAAACATAGTAAAACAATCAGTATTACTTGTATAAAAATATTGTAACTAAAAACGTTGCTATAAAAAACGTTTCAAACAATCTACTGCTCAAATTTTAAATCTACATTTTTTTAATATTGAAATATGTACTTTATCAACTCTTTTAGTACTATTATTCCCCCTTATACTGCTTAAAAATTCATGAAGAAAATCTTTGATAAGGTATAATCTCTACCATATACATACGATACGTGCTACACACTTGTTCTTGGGTAAAATTTTACGGAAAATTATTACGAGCTTGTTACTTCGACAAAGGTGAATGAACTTGCACCTTAAAATTTGAAAATCACAATTTTGAAAAGACGCTTTGTAGAAATTTTCTACGCTCACAGGCCCACACTTGGATTCTTAGCATCGTGGGTACTGCCGCCCATGGATATCTGTAATCAACCCCAGATAAGTTAAGATTAAGTTTTAAGGTCGGCCACAGATGCGCCGCGCGAAATTTCTCAAGTATGTCTGGCCTGCATAAGGTTTCTTCACGATATTTTCTTTCAGCGTTTAAGCAAGTGATAATTAATTTCTAATACGCACATAACTTTGAAAAATCAGAATTACGTGCCTGGGACTTGAACCTCGGACCCCTCGGTCAAGAGGACGAGTTTCTTAACCACTAGGCAAGCACTTCGTGAATTAGTTTTTGGTGACAGCATTTTTCGTGCTTCATCTGAGATAGCATAATTGTTATTGCAGAAAGGTAAAACTGTAAATGGAGCGATAGGAGGGAATAATTATAGAGGCATTCCAAGATAATGTGTCAAATGTGTTTAAGATTAAACGATTTTGTACTAATTAAATATATAGTCATATTAATACTAATTATTAATTTATTAAATTACGTAGATCACGCTTTCTTTATCATACCTATTTATTTACGTCATTAACTTTTTTCAGCCAATAACAATATGACATTCTCTAATTTTCCTAATTCCTACCTGGGATCCAGCCAAGTGGCAACTTATTCTATTTTTTTAAAGTTAACCCTCACATCAAAAGTGTCAACACATTTTTACGGTTAGGAATGTTTAATTTTTTTTGGAAAAAGGTGAAAGAAGGTTCAAAAAATCACTGGGCGCTTCTATATTGGGACGACACGGCAGTAGCGGACTTAAGTCGTCGGAGGCCCCGAACGGAAAGTTGAATGGAGGCCCCCAGTGTAAAAAGTTGTGTAAAAAGTTGATTTTACAAAATGCTAAATGTGTCATAGAATTATTCAGTGACATTTTTTTGATTTCATAGATTGTTTGGTTCTAACGACCATTTTTACCGACTGTGTTTGGGGGACCCCAGGATCGGTGGCCCGGGGCAGACCGCCACTTCCGCCCCTTTAAGCCGCTAGAGCGACACGACGTAGCACTGCACGACAGCGACACGGCACAGCACGACACCAGAAACTTTTTTCATTTTTCATGGACGTCGACACGACATACCACTCTTAATTATGAAACGTATTTATTAAGTTAAGAACAAACTAATATCGTCATAAATGGAAGCTTACGTTTGTACACAACACAGATATAGAAATGCCGGCATTATCGTGCTGGGCCATTAAAACAGCGTGCAGTAAAATTTCATAGAATTATGGATACTCTGTTGTCGTTGCCGTTATCGCGCCGGTGTCGTGTCGTCACAATGAGGAAGAGCTATACCATTCTAACATCCTAGACCTGGTGTCATTATCTTACGTTCATACATCATAATATTAACTTAAATAGAAAGGCACCTTGGCTAGGGCCCCTAGACTATAATTGGATGTGGCAGTGCTTAGGAGTCTATCATAAATTGTGCTCAAGATAAATACATTAATTGAACATAAGATCATTAAATCTAGAGGTCATATAAAGTCATAAGCGTATGAAGTTCCAGTCATCAAAACGTCCATAGCAAAGAGGATCCTTTGAATACAAAAAATATATAATCCAAAAATATTGGGTTCTATCCAATTGTCTCTCGTGACTCAAACTTGGGAACGCTTCCAGAACCGCACCTGTGGGATAAAAACTCACTTTACTTTCATTTTCATTATGTCCCAATTAATAACAGCCCATAACTACTTTTATAAAAGAACACTTTTTTAAAATATGGAGAATTCCATGTAAAAGCATACTTGGGCATTTCGTAGTATGTGATAAATGATTATTTTCAACATAAATTGTCATCAAATTGTTATTATTCTGAAACAACACGTTTTATATAAGGCAAATGAGCGATTTTCTGGTGTTTGTCGTTTTAAAATATTGTTAAACACAATTTCATTTTCATGAAACATAACTGGACGAACTATAGACTTTAAAAACTGGAAAATGTTTTATAAATTACTAATATAAATACAACACAGGAAAATCCATTCCTAAAAAAAATTTAAACTTTCCAAACAGGAGTAATTATATAATAACTCACCCTTGAAACCAAACGTTAGAACTGACTCTGAGTGGGCGTCCCATCGAACGACTCCTCATTAATAAGCCTCAGCTTCACCGATTCTCGCCGCAAGTTATAACTGGTCGAAATATGACAATGTTTCACATCCACCGTTAGGAGATCTTCGTTCAACTCCACTCCACTCTTCTCGACGTCCGCAGCGGCACTCGGCTTCCTTTTCATCCTAAACGACGCCGCTCTCTGTGAACTCGAACCGAGGTAGCTATCGGTGGTGGTGTTGCCGTTAAACGTCTTCTCAGACTGACAGCCACCTATCGGCTCCAATTGTATGTTACCCCGCAATTGAACAGTCGTATCGATGCATGGTATCAATTGCTTAAACTCCTTCCTGAAGTTCTCATTCATCCACGCGTAAATGAACGGATTGTAGCAGGTCGACGACATAGCGATCACATGACATATGAAGAACACGAGGAAGTAGTACTTGGAATGGATAGCGTAAATATAGTAATCATTGTACAGGTTAATCGAGTTCAAGGGTAGCCACGAGAGCCCAAAAATAGTAACCATCGCAATCAACATTTGATTGGTTCGTCGCTTTCTGTTTTTGTCATATTCCTCTTTGCGGCTGTTTTTGCTCGCGGCCTTCGCTTTGGCTCTGTCGTTTAATTTAAAACTGACACACGTGTAGCAGAAAGCTATCACTGTGAACGGCAAAACAAACTGCAACACAGAGGTCACAGATCCGAAAACGCGCCTCAGTTTCTCTGTCGGCCACGTCTCCTCGCACAACCTCAGCATTCCCAAGTCGTAATACGTCATAAATACCGCATACGGCAACGTCACTGTCACGGAGAAAGTCCATATCATGACGATCACACTAATACAAGTCTCGATTTTCATCCTCGGCCTAAACGGGTATATTATCACAAAGAACCTATCGATTGCTATAGACATAAGCGTCAATGTGGATATGTATACGCTACATCCTTGCGCGGAAGGCATCATGTGACATAAGAGGGAGCCCCAACTCCACGACCCTCGAAAGGAATATAGGGGTGTAAATGGAACCGCAAATATGCAGAGTAATATATCTGATAATGCTAAATTTGTTATGAATAGGTTGGTGACTGTCTGCATAGCTTTGTTCCGTATCACGACGTAGCACACGAGAAGGTTACCTATCAGTCCTAGTACGAATATAATGGTGTATATGACGCAGAAGACAGCCTGGACCCATTTTTTGTCGATGATGTTTTCGTAGACATTCGGGTGGTGGGATAACGTTGCGTTCTCGGATTCATTCCGCAACTTTCCGGTGATGTTCCACTCAGCGTCCAGGGTTACGTTCATCGTTTGGAGGTGATTCCACCCGCAATAAAGGACAATAACTCCTTGACTGTCAGTTTTACGAGCGCAAGATTTAACGTGGAACCTGTAACAAAATAGAAAACTGTGGCTTAACGTCACTATTCCATATATTCTACACATAAATTTTGGGGTTATGCGGGCATTATAGGTGTATTTATTGTCATTGTGGAACAAAATACCCATACTGAACGTCTATTTGTCAGTGTAAAGACATATCTAGATCCTTAGTACAACAACACTATAAAAGTATTTTACCATTTATAGTAAAATTTCTGAATTCGAATTGATTGTTTGCTAACTACGGATTTGTAAACGTCACGACGATAGATTAGATTAAAGATAGAATGATTAAAAAAAATCAGAATGGTTTTCTTCATCATTTTATCAAGTGATAAGTAATTTCTAATGTTATATACATAACTTTTCGAAACTTGAACCTCTCGATTGAGACGCTTATCGATGAACCATGAACTCGAACCAACTCGAAATAGAACTGGAATCCTACAATTCCTTACATGCTTTGCTACTTGGGACTAAGTTCAAACGCTACTTAAATATAAGTCGATAAAAGGAACCGTATGCTCATTAGCTACTTCGAAAACAAATAAATGACCAAGTGCGAGTCGAAGTCACACCCGTACGGTTCCGTACCATAAAATTTTCATGTATTTTTTATTTTTAGTATCTGTTATCATTATTATTGTGACACAGTTTAATAGATAAAGCTGAAAATACCGAAAAATAGCGGTTTCTTATATGGCGACCCCTATTACTTTTATTTGTTATTTTTAGTATTTGTTTTTGTCTATCTATGTTATGTCTATCTATTACGGTTCAATAGAGCCCTGTGATAGACGGACAGACTGACAGACAGCGGAGTCTTAGTAATAGGGTTCGGTTTTTATCCTTTGAGTACAGAACCCTAAATATAGACACGAGGTCGTTATAAAATAACAAACAAACGTACCATTTCACGCCATAAAAGAGAATCACCGAGACAACGAGTTTTTAATCAAAGGAACTTTTCTTAACAACAGAAAATATTGCCAGTGCACTAAAGAAAATTAGTTCAATCGAAGAAAACCAATTCCCACCTCTACCTACAGCTCTATCTCGTTATGATGCTATAAAATGTAGAGTTTAAAGTCAGTTTACATTGGTTAAGTTAGTTAAACGTTAGTATCGAGTGACCTCATTACGCTAATGTCACTATCATTTTGCATTACTAAACAGTTATAAGTCAATTTCTTATTAGTAAAAGTTCTTTTGTGTCTTTTTTTAATTACTTACGTTTAAAACTTTTTTGCTACAAGCATGCAGGGCTAATGGTAGATATGGGAGGTAGTAACTCCATATAAACATAAACGCGTTCTACACTCACAGCTCACATTAGGATTCCCTGTATCGTGGGTGCTATGGACACACACAGAGACAAATACACAAACACCCAGACCCAGAAACAGAAGTCTAAATTCATCATTTAGAAATCTGTCTGGCCGGGGATCGAACCCGGGACCCTCTGCGCGTCAGAACGGCATGGTGACCGCTCCGCCACGCGTATATTATAAAACACGGGTTCTACCGTAAGCCGATTGCAGATGCTTTGTCACTTCTCACGAAATGTACGTGCAGGACACGCGTGCAGTACCCTTACCATGAGTTTTTACGTTTTGACAAATATGACTGTTTTGGTATTATGTTTACGTATTTGCCCATACACATTACAATCAGCGCCCCTAGCGGATTGTATCAGAACTAGGAAATCGTATGGGCCAATACGTAAACAAATAATAAAACAGTCATATTTGTCAAAACGTAAAAACTCATAGTAAGGGTATAGGCGTAGACCCGCGCGACAGGAAAACGGTCTCTAACGGCGATTTCCATCAACAGCCACACCACCATCGCCGGCGCTGACTATCGCTCGTGTATTAAAGGAACAAATTAATACCCTTATCATGAGTTTTTACGTTTTCACACATATGACTGTGTTGGTATTTGTTTACGTATTTGCCCATACAATTTCCAATCAGCGCCCCTAGCGGATTGTATCAGAGCTATAGTGTCAGTAACGCTTTATGATTTGTCTCTCTTTTTTGCGAACATGTGAGGCAGACAGAAAGACTTGAGCACTTATTGTTACGTTTACTAAGTCTACTGAAGCAAACGAAAGAGAATATTGGATTGAGTAAACGTAATGTCAAATTGTGAGATGTTTTGAAAACTCGTCGTAAGGGTACAGGGGGGGGGGGTCTACAAAAATACCACGCTTGGTCACAGGGGCGAGTAGGTGGTCATAGGCTCTCTTAGCAAATGCTAGGTGTGGCCGCCAAGGGGGAGAGAGGGGAAAAACGTTTAAAAACATTTCACGTACTATGGGTACGCTTCCTAAGTTACTGTCGTGTGTTACCTCCCTTACGCTCACATTTATCTAAAGCGTCTCTTAAACGCATTTCTTTTGCAGTTTTTATATGACAGGATTTTTATTACCTGACTAGACAGTAATGGATATAGCAACCAATCCAATCATTTTGCTACCATTCCTTCCATTTCGTGGGATCCTACGTCATCATTCTGTTCTTTTACGGCTTTTCCGTTTTAAAACGAGCATTTGGCACAACCATTTTTGTGGTAAAAGGATTTACTCCGAAAACGAACGGATTACAGCGTTAAATGGAGCGAGGAAAGCGTCTAATCTTTGGACTGTGTGGGTTAATCTTGGACAAGATTAAACCAGGTTTGGTTTGGTTTGGTTTTGAATATTCCTAAAAATAGTAGAGGTATAAAACCTTACGTGTGAAATATATTATCCCTTATACTCAACAGGGAAGAATTAATTACGGTTAACTTCGAGCATCATAAATTGTCGAAACCACCGCCACACGTATTTCTGCCCTAAAACACGAGTATTAAACGCCTATTTTATGGTTTGGAAGATGTGTAGGAGAGGGACAAGACGTTCCAACTTTGATCTCTGAGGTAACTGTGTCCGACCTCAGGTAATCCGATTCAATTCTGAGGTTGATTAACACTGAATACATATGTCCATGAATATGAATACATACATACATGCATACATACATACATACATACATACATACATACATACAAACGAACATAGTTACTTACCCTAAGTACTTTATCGGTCCAGTAGATTCAGTGGTTGGTTATAACGGACGGACAGGCTATTAAATTAATTTATAAAGGTTTCGCTATTCATTTTGACGTACGGAACCCTAAAAATGAATGTAATTGTCATCCCTGTGCACGACCGCGAAGACTGAAACTCGTTTGCAATAAATGTACAAAACCGTGAAATCCAATATTTTCTATAAAGTTGGGTCACTGAAAATAATTGGAAACGAAACACCAACTCCAAGGATGTTTCACCTTTCACAATTCATTATGGATTTAGCTTGATATTTGTAAGTATAAATTTGTTTTTACCTGTTTCGTTAACTCCAAAATGATTTGACGGGATTTGTTTTTTTTTTATAATATAGGAGTAGCAGACGAGCATGCAGTTCACCTGATGGTAAGTGGCTACTCCCGCTCTGTAACAACTGTAATCGACCCCAGATAGGATTAAATATTCCTTCCTGAGGTCGGCCACCGATGCGCCGCTTCCTCTGAGAACTAAGAATGTGTCGGAAAAGTATGTCTTCCTTACCACACCCTTCAAAACAGAACATAGCAGCGCTTAACGCTGCTGTTATAAGGCAAATATAGGTGTGGCGGTGCTGCCGGAGGCGAACCACAAAGGGTTCTACCACCTCAAAATTATATATAATACTACAAATTATGGAAGGATATCAGTCAAGATAATATCATAATCAAGATAATTTCATCCATTACACTGTAATAGATAAAATAGAATATCAAAATTCAATCAGCGCGTAGTCTCAAAATCAATCCGCCCAATCTATAGCTTCTTCTTCATTGGAGCGACACGACATCGGCACGGCATCGGCAACGACATCAGTGAATTGCTTGGCAAATATGAAATTGCACGATTAAGATGTTGATGTCGTGTCGAAATCTATATATGTGTTGTGTACCGTTTACACACGTAACCTTTCAAGGATATTACTAGTAGTTGACAGATCCTTCTACTTAATAAATGAATAAATAAAAAATGTCTGAGGTGTCACATGTGGGACACCCGATTGGAACGAAGTTCCTTTCGTTTGAGATAAGTATTATAGGAGGTATAATTAAATAAATTAACAATATTTAGGAGTTAAATGATAAAAGAAATAAGTGAAGGAATGCTAATAAAAGTGTAATCAATAATTTTTAAAAGTTATGAATATAAACACACATACACAACAGACGCGCGCGTCGCGTGGCTTGTCTCGTCTCGTGCGATAAGGAACTTCGTTCCAAAATGTGTTATATATTTATTGTAATTTATTAACTAAGTATCCTGCTGTCGACGTCGGCGTCGTGTCGGTGCGAAGCTGTGTCGTGTCGTCGCGTGAAAAGGAGCTCTACGTCGGGATCACTTCTCAAGACGCTAACGATGTTATCGCGTACTCCGCCCGACCTAAAGTCGGAGCTGTATCTATCTACAACTTTATAAATAACTAATTTAATCATAACTTTTACGATAGGATCATTCGTAGTTCGAATGGTGTCTGCACATCCATCGCCATACTTCTTATTACTTTTTTGATAATATTGTCCACCTGATGCTACTGCCACCCATGGACATCTTTAATCAACCCAATTGCTACCCCTGAAGAATTAGTTGAATAAATTGTGTTTCGGTTTAAAGGTGTAGTCAGATGCTGTGAAATGATATCAGTTGTGGAGGGAAATGTATGTAGCTGATCTTAGATAAGATTCTGAGTCTATTTGAAGTTGATTATTCACGGATGTGTACAAAGTATATGACATTTATAGTTCTCTAATCGAAGTCCTGATGTAATGTGATTTCACAACTCATACTCTTTTCCTAAGATTTTAATTTAATTTCACACTATAATTAAAGGAAACACCAAAATTTTACTCTTATAAGTAAGTATCCTCGTTTTAAAGATACATACAAAACAGACAACGTTGAAAAACAATTTTCTTGCATTATGATCGCCCAAATGAGTTTTTCAACATTAAAATTACAAACCTGGTAGTTTGATTGAATATTGAATACCCGTAAAAATAAAGAGATCATATTACACGTGCACGTTACAAGGTATTTAAACATAAACGATAAATCCCAAAAGGTGCGACCTTTAAATGAGATGCTAAAAATAGAAGTATATCATCCCTTACGCGAGGCAAGGAGGAATTAATATTGTAACGTTACAGTTAAGGGAGAATATTTTTAGCAGTGTTAGTATTGTATACCCGTAAAAATAAAAAGAGCATGTGACACGTGCACGTTAGAAGGTATTTAAAAATAAACGATAAATCCCAAAAGGTGTGACCTTTAAATATGATGCTAAAAATAGAAGTATATCATCCCTTACGCAAGGCAAGGAGGAATTAATATTGTAACGTTACAGTTAAGGGAGAATATTTTTAGCAGTGTTAGTGTTAGCACCTGGTTGTAACTTGGTCTGTTAATCTGAGATTCCGAGGACGAATCCCAGGTTCGAATCCATCTCCATTTCTTTGAAAATTGAAGTTATGAGCGCATTAGAAATTAACTATAACGGAAAATAAAAAAACATCGTGGAGAAACCTAAACGCCTGAAACTCTTATAAAACGTTCTCAAGTGCGTGAGGTCTACCAACATGCATTTGGGCAACACGGTGGCCAAATCTTTGGTCTTATTCCTGCTCTGAGAGAAGACCCGTGTCCAACAGTGGGAAAATAAAGGGTTGACAACGACTAGACTTCAGAGGCGGTGGACAACTTCGTGGTTGGGCTTTAAAGATTCCGCTGCTACATTAGTTTCAGCCTAATAACAACAGTATTTAGCGCTGCTGTGATTTAGTTTGATGGTTGCGATAAGGGAGAGGCAGGCAATTCCCAGGCAATTCTACTTATCTAAAACATGTGACCGATGAGGATAGGTACGAGTTTTCTGATCTTATCTGGGTTTGATTATAGACAACCACGGGGGCAGCTTCCTTACCTTCAAGCGGGCAAGCATGCTCGTTTATATTTATATGAAAATTTATTATCTAAGTAACACAACAGTAAGGAAGTGTTTTGAAATAAATATGATCAAATGGATGGATAAGGGAGGAGTTACAAGGGGCGTAAACAGATCAATACACCTAATTAACATTTTAATGTACTTACGTTACTTTAACCAAATTTTCATCAAGGTAAGCTTATCTTATACTAACCCAAAAATCTTTTAACTAATTCCTAGCGGTGGTTTAATGATAACATCGTGTTTAAACCACGTTCTCTTTACTATAAGACAGACCCAAGCGCGCTGGAATAAATAACATATAATAGCCACGGTCGACGCTATACAACCGTTATCACGCACTAAATAACCCACAAACACCTTTTACTACGCTTAAAATATGCAAACACTATTCCTTCATTCAATAAACAGGAATAACAATAAAAATAACAGAACTTGAGGAGCTTTACGCGTGAAGTTCTAGGTTAGGAACGTAAAAGGGTCGTAAAAACTTACGATTTTGCTTTAAAACTTGAAGTTACGTCCACTGCACTGTAATTTGGTTGGATAATACGATTTTGTTTGTTAAAATCACATTTTGGAGATAAAACACTTTTTACTCGTTTGTTTTGTGAGCCGTCGTAAGGGTGCCATGCGCGCGGTTGGCGCATGCGCGGTGCTTCAAAGATGATTGTTTCTGTTATATTTCCGACCCGATGAGCTTGTATCGGCGGTGTAGGCCCGTCTCGTCTGAATCGATGTCCGCTTAAATTGCCTGCCTTGTTATAGGTAATTAACTTTTAAAATGTTGATGGCCTTTTAACGGCGATTGTGCTTAATGTTTATTAATTGCGGACTCATTATTCAAATTTCATTGGTGTACACAAAGTATTGAAAAATAAATACAGTCTTTATTATACAGAAGGTAATTAATTTAATTCTAATCCTACCTATCTATAGGTAGGATTAGAATTAAATTAATTTCAGAGAATAGATCTTAAGATTAGATAAGAGATTAGAGCTTATATCATCTATTCTGATATCAGAGGAGAGAAAATATTCGTAATAAAATATATTTCTATTTCGAAAACATGTAAACATTTATACTTATAATACTTTCTGGAAAATTGCTACATCGAATGAGATAGGACTCTCATGCTAAAATATAATTATAGAATACAATGAATATAAAATTCCCTTTAAACAATAACCTAATTTAGCTTGTCCAGTGGACTCGATTCAACAAAAAAATAATTAATATAAAAATAGGTAAGGTATGCATAAATAAAACTATTGTTAAACAATGAATTTTCTAACTATCGACGTTCAGAAATCCCTTGCAACGCGTAATTATTCGCCGGCCCCATTGTACGCTGGCTGGTGCGGAAATCGCGACAAACTATTTTCCGATGAGATATTGCGATTGTGCAATCGCACGTGACAACCCACACCTACGTGTGGATCTGGGAATTGCAGCTATTGCAAGAATATTTTGTTATTGTGTTGATCGTATCATATTTATCCGTTATCGATATTATTTGCTAAGTGTTGAAACTAGTATTGCCCAACCGAAGAGAGACGATCGACCATCATTTATTTTTAGCGTGGTAGTTTGGGTAGAAGGGTATAAATTCGGCTGACTTATCTGTTACAGATGTCTCTTTGTGACAATGTCCACTTACCATCGTTTAAACTGCAATTACCTACTCATCTCAGAAAAAAACATATGTTGGACATGGTAATAACGAAAGAGAATAACTCATAGTGTCATCATCTACACGTCGGCCTTCGTAAGATTCGAACCTGGAACCTTCTCCATGTGAGACCAAAATTTAAAAAATATAGGACTACGAGACTTATACGCCTAGACCCAAATCGATCAAGAAAGCGCTACCCTCGAAGAACAAATAATAATAAAAATCTTTATTGAATCAAGTTAAACCTGTATTATTTGATATCTACAATGTTCAGTGCAATGCAAGTAACCACTACTATACTAGGCATAGCCAGTATCACAGAAGGCAGATTGTTTGACAGATAGCGTTGAATAATTTGGCTGAAGTGTTTCAATTTAAATTAAAAAAGTAAGCATTTAGTGGTACGTGAAGTCTATCAATACACACTTGGCTAACGCGGTGAACTATGGCCTAATGCTTCACATTCTGAGAGGACTCGTGCCCAGCAATGGGACAGTACTGGGTTGATGATGATGATGACGATGTTTCAGTTTATAGACTAAATTTTGAAGGTACTGTTTTATTCCTGAAAAACAAATTTCGATATACTTACATAGACATATCAATGCCTATATTGGTGATAGTATTTTCTTCGTAAGTTATATAAGGAAAAAAGATAAGAGACGGGCAAATAAAGATCAATTTCCATACTTATTTGTTCTGATTATTATCAGGGAAAATCGGGGTCAAAGTGAGTAAACAGTTTTCGTCGCAACTGGTGTAACTTGATACAAATCGCGTGATTAAGAACAAACCATTTCATATATAGGTCGTGTCCTACGAGACAGGAATATGTATCACCTTATTTATTTTAGAGAGGAAAATTATTTCGCTACTATATATAGATACATAAGATAAGCTGTGATACCTTAGTTGAAACGTTCTCTCTATCAAGAAGCCTCAGGTACGAGTCTCAAGCCCGCAACCCTGACTTTTAAAAGTTATGTGCGTATTAGAAATTATCACTTGTTTGAAAACAGCGTTAGGTAACCCACATCTATCATTATCATCATCTTTATTGCATCATGCGGCTATCACGTACATATAAAGGTGTTAAAAATTTTGATACAGTGGCATGAAACCCTGTAAGGGTGTAGCAATTTAAAGAGAATTAGTTACAGATGTCCCTGGGCGACAAATTTTTAGGTGGTAGAACCCTTTGTGGTTCAACACCGGCGGCACCACCGCTACACCTATTTCTACCTCATAACAGCAGCGTTAAGCGCTGTTGTGTTCTGATCTGAAGGGTGTGGTAAGGGAGATATACTTTTCCGAGGCGTTCCAGCTTAGTCCTCAGGGATAGCGGCGCATCTGTGGCCGACCTCAGGTAGGAATATCTAATCCTACCTGAGGTTAATTACAGACATCCATGGGCGGCAGTTGCCACTTACCATCACGTGGACAGCATGCTCCTCTGCTACTCTTATATTATAAAAAAAACATCAATTCATCCTGCATGCCCAATTATATGGGCCAGTTCAATCTCATATGGAAATACGAATATACTCCAGCCAGTACTGTGGCGCCCTCTACCCATAGGCAGAGTGGTACTGACCATTACCATCAGTCTTCAATTATTTGGGCTATAAGTTAACAGGATGTTATAATATAAGAAGCCTCCTATTTTACGAGACGCGTTCAGCCTCCATTAAGCCATCCTGCCATAAACGACGCCCCGTAGTACGAGTAGATATATAGCAGCACTTTCCTTTTATTTTTCACTTACGTTTACGCTCCCGTTATGATAGGACTTCTTTATTGCGACGACACGACACGGCACCGACATTGATAGAACTTCTGTCTGTTGTAAATACCAGTCATAGAATACAAATATAAATAGATAGCACAAATAAACATAAGATGCACTATTTACAAAGCAAAGTTTGTTAATTATTTTCTACTTTCTGTGACGTAACAGAGATATACGGAGATGCAGGTCACAAGAACTAATTCTCTGTCCGAGTGCAACCAATTCAAAGAAGGGATATCGATTTGTTAGAAATTAAGCAAAGAATCTATTATAAAAATACTTACAATAAAGAAACGAAATAACGAATGGTACAATTTGTTATCTATAAATGTATTACATTTATGAGAACTTTGCTCTCCATATTCTCTGATACGCCAAATACCATTTGTACGCTAAATACAAACAAACTATTGTATTTTTGGTGTCGGTGTCGTGTCGTCCTAATGAAGAAGATCCCACAGGCGTGAGTCAGTATGTTTAGTGATACTAGTAAGTTCAAGAAGACTATAAATACGGAAGGTACGAAAAAGACATTGAACTACATATTATATAGTATCACGGGTAGAAATAGACTGGACATGATATACTCGTATCTATCTATAGATATGATATCTCTATCAATCAGTTAGTTTATTGAGGCATTCAAGAAAGAGGAAACAAGCTCACATATATATTTTAGCCTTTGTGGATCGACATCGGAGGCACCACCGCCACACCTATTTCTGTCTAATAATAGCGGTCTTCAGCACTGCTTTATTCCAGTTTGAAGTGGCAGGGGGAGAAACTCATCTGAGGCGTTTCAACTCAGTCCTCAGCAACACATATGGTCGACTTAAGTAAAAACGAATCTTACCTCAGGTTGGTTCCAGATGCCCATCGGCGGCAGTAGCCACTTACCATTAGGTGGATGGCATGTTTGCTTGCTACTTCAATTCTATTCGATTTCACAAGATACGAGTAGCTACAAACAAAACTATATAAGCAATCGCCGTATAAATTTGTTTATTATGAGTACCTATTGATAGACTCCATCCGTAGTATCAATTTGAAGGTGGTAGAATCCTCTGTGGGTCGGCTCCGGCGGCACCACCGCTACACCTATTTCTGCCTAATAACAGCAGTTATAAACGCTGCTGTGTTCTGGTCTGAAGGCTGTGGTAAGGGAGACATACTTTTTCGAGGCGTTCTAGCTTAGTCCTCAGGGGTGGCAGCGCTACCTCAGGTAGGAATCTAATCTTATCTGGGGTTGATCACAGATGTCCATGGGCGGTAGTAGCCACTTGCCGTGTCAGGTGAACTGCTTGCCTGTCTGCTATTCTTGTATTATAAAAAATAAACACGAGATTCCCAGATTTAATAATGCAAACGTTCCAATCAGGAAATGAAGTTTGTTTTTCTTATGACTTGAGCTTAATTTCCGTTTTAAGAGAACAAAAGGCGAAATGCAAACAAATGAAGCGACAGCTTCGAAAACTTTGCTGTTTTTAATTTTCCTTTACAAATAATTGGATCCCATCGGAGTTCGTTTTTAAGGAACAAAGTTGCACTTTGAAATACAAAAATCTGTGATTTTGGAATACATACTTTTAATGAAACTTTTAAGGATCATTGGCACGTTATTATAGTCATTTTTTTATTTTTTTGTCTGTCTGTTTGTTTGTCCGGGCTAATTTGTTTTGAGCTCATCAAAATAATTTACTATCATAAGCCTAAGCCTTTAATAGGTATTAAAGAATCTCTAGGGTTGCGGGCGGCAAGAGTGGGAGCTCAACCGCCCGGCCGTATTTAGTCAAATGGGGGTCATGCCTAAAGAGCGGTAGTGCTCTAATAATCTTATGCATGTGCATCTCTGTTGAAAAAAGAGAAAAGAATAGAAGAGAGTGATTCAAACTTGTGAAATTACAAACAAACAAATGCCCCTAACGCCTTCAACGAGACTTAACAATTGCTATCCTGTAATAACTGTGATCGACGGCTTTACGCGCCCTCCGAAGTACGTAAACGCGCATAATATTTGCCACTAGTGGTCCCCCATCCAACATCCGTCCACGAAAATTTGTATCCAGTTTCGCTGTGACCACGATCCATGCATCTTGGTCGATGCAAATATCGGCAATAAAGAAATTACAAAACCGCATATCGTGAGTACCCGTTACATAATAAAATGTCTGAATTCCGCGATAAGTTTAGTCTAAAATCATATGTGTATCCAGTGTTTATAGATCTCATATAAAAAAATTAGCCTGAGCCCGACTCGTGCTTGGTCAGTTTTTATTACACATAAATTCCGGAATAGTAATTATAAAGTAACTGCCTGACAATGCGAAAACGGCATCTTATTCATTACGAAAAGCTCTCCAAGTTAATAGCTTTTTCACGGATTAAATTCCATGCAGCCATTTTGTAATTAAAAGAAAACTTTTTTAGTCTGTTTTTAGTTTCAGTTGGGTCTTTACTGAGGTACGAGATATTTTTTACAGCAGTATTTGTATATAGCGTAAAAACTTAGTATTTTATATACCTAAGTTCTTATTTATATATAATCACTGACAGGTTTATGGTGTGGACAATTTTATGAGTAAAAAATGAGCATAAAAAATAAATAGAACGGACTTGACGTTAGAGTTGTATTTTGCGCGAGAATATAAAGTTTTATTCTGGATCAAGAAATACATAGTTTTTTCAGAATTGGGATAATCACAAATAATACAGAGCATAAAGATAAGGAGTCGCATTGAAATTGAACATTTTAAAAAGCTAAAGGATCACATAAAACTAAACGATGTCAGGAATGAGCTTAAAATGCCATTTGGGAAAAACTGATGCGCAAACGTTGATGGGAGAAAATCTGTAGGGCATCCCTCGGAGGGTTAGTACGGGTATTATTGTACTTTTTGTATTATTTTCCTTAGGCCGATTACGGATTTGCGAAAATTAAATGCTATTTTTTCTTAAGCTCCGTTTCTTCATGAAGACACGAAGATTCTACTAAACCTGCTTAAAGTGTCTTGTCCATCTATTTTAACTAGAGATTTATGATAGAAAGCAAAAGCCCAACTGCTAAAAATATATGTCTCTTCTACGATTTTGATAAATCCAATGACACCTCATAAATCAAAAAATCCGTCAAACCGCTTGGGCAATAGGGCGTGCCAAAGAATGAGACATACATACAATCATACGGTCTTTCGCTTCGCTATACGGTAAAAATAAATTGAGAATATTAATTCACGTAGCAGCTTTACTCGTAAAATTTATAGCTATTATTGTGGTTTGCATATTTTCTTGTTCTGGTGTGGCTTTCGTACATTTTACTTGCAGCAAAAGTTACCGATTCAACGTGACACGAAAGCAAAATGCAAAACTAGCGATGCAAAGCTAACTGTAACTAAATGTAGCTACATGTTTAACCATTGTAGCAACCTTATTTTAATGTTGCGCTTTTTTATTTCTTTTCTGACTTTTCCCTATAAAAGTAGCAATAGAGATACAAGATATATAAGATGTAAAATATATATTGAAGGTGGTAGAACCCTATGTGGTTCGAGTTGGGGAACCATCGCCACACCTATTTTTGCCTAATAACAGTAGGGTTCATTTATTTATTTATTTTAAGGTTCACAAACACAAGATACCTTAATTTCTAACACATAATATATTGTTCAATCGTGTTCATGCAATTACAGGTGAACACAGCTTACATATTTATTCTCACAAAAAATCGTTATAATATCATAGGTACTACATTATTATTATTATTATTAAAAAAGCTAATTAACAATATTATGATTAAAATTTTATTACTATAAAGTCCTAAAATAATTAACTAAATATATTATTATGGTCAAAATTACAATAAAATTAAAAACGTCACTATAGTAGGTATGGATTAAAAATTATAAGCATCATCGTAATTTGGTTAAGCACTGCTGTGTCAAAACACAAAGTTTGGAAGTTGTAAGGGAGAAACTTTTCTGATGTATTCATTAAATGGACAGGTAGGCCAGATAACGTTAGATCGCTGCCATGGGGAAAATAAGAACAAAAGCATTTTCCATTAACAACAGGTATAATGGCAGAGGACAGTAACTTATGGTTAACCTGATATTGAGGAAGACACGATAAATGCGTAACTTCCTCCTTTTCCTAATCTTACCATCAAGGTTTGTTTGCAAGTATTTTCCCGTAAATTGAACATGCATGTGTACAATATATTTTCCGTACCTTTCTGTATTATGTTAGAAGGGAAATAATACTTATGTTGTTCGATGAAATGGGTGGTAAAGTTCGAAAGTTATGGATACCCAAAATACATGTATGTTGGTAAATGAAATTTATAGAAAATATTTTAAACTTTAAAAATCTATATATATAAAAATGAATGTTTGTCTATCCTTTATAAGTAGATTCGAAAACTATGCATTTGATCATGTGGTGATCTCCGTATTATGCTTGAGCCCACGAAGGTTTTTGAGTAATTTTCGAAAGATGACGCTACTGTCAATCCAATGAAGGTACCGTCACGAGCATAAATATATGACTATGGGCAGATTAGCAAAAATATCTGACCCAAGAACGAGTTCAGTAATATCTACCTGCAAGAACGCAGCAAAAATATCTGACATTAATAGGCAGCAAAAATATGTGATGATAACGTTGATCAAATAATTGTGACCACCTTACGAAGCAAAAATATCTGACAATATTAATCTATTCACTTTTGTTATTCCGGCTCAAAATACAACTCGAACGTCAAGCCGCGTTCTTTTTCTTTTTAATGCTAGCCAGTGACTTTATAAATAAGAACTTATTATTATAAAAATAACACATCATGAAAATAATACAATATAATAAAAAGAAATTGAATTGGTTTCTAATAATACACTATCAAACAATTCCGACGTTACACGGCAGCGTTGGATAAAAAGATCTACTACCCACTTTTTAACGATAAAAATATATCAAAGCGATATCAAAAACATAGAACCTATTTCTCCGATAATATTGCTAATTGTAGAACTTGGTATTGCTAATATAAATAATTAAAGTTACATGTATCAATTAATAACTGTTGCGGTAACTTCATTTTTATATTTTTGTCTTATCAGAATATTCGTAACCATTTTAGTTTAATAATATATAATCTACTAGGTTTCGTTCGCGCTTCGCCCGCGTTAATAAATATAACATACTAACATACATAAAACTGAAAATTCGTATCTTCAACTTTTCTAAAGATCATCACTTGATCAAATGCATAGTTTACCATTCAATCGTTACTAATATTGATTCAAATAATCGATGTTTTGGGTCCAAAAGATCGATTCTCCGATTAATCGATCTTAGATCGCCATCCCTAGTTCCCGTGGGATTTCCGGGATAAAAACTATCCTATGTCCTTTCTCGGCTCTCAGACTATCTTTGTACAAAATTTCATTAAAATCGGTTCAGTGGTTTAGGCGTGATGAAGAGACAACCAGACAGACAGACAGACAGAGTTACTTTCGGATTTATAATATTAGTAAGGATATAATATTGTAAAAGTCGTTAGGACATATTATTTTTGTTGTATACAGAGCGAAATTGAAGCTTTTCCCATAATTTGTCATTTAATCCCAGAATTTAATCCGTATAAGGGACACTATCCGATAGTGGAATAATATAAGGTGTGTATTTTTTTTTTCAAAATGAACTCGTTCGATTCCCGTATATAGGTATATTTTAAATAATTCGCCACCAGATGTTTACTATTTTATAAAAATAAGTATACCCTAAAAACTAATGATGCAGTATTAGTTTTTATCAAAATTTGCCTCGTAACTCCTTTTAGCATTTTTCGCTAATCCTTATAGATTCGGATTTGAAACATTCACCCTGTTAAAATACATTAATTATCCTGTCTTTGTCTTTAACCCTATTTTGTTCTTACTAAAATAAAAAAAAAATATGAGAAAATGTTTATAACGTGTTTTTTACTCATATTCTCCGGAAAAATACATTGGCCCCTTTGACCGGTAGGTTAATATATTTACATCAAAGATATTTATAAATTATTTCAGATATTATTGCACCTTAGTTGACGTCACAGGTCAAAACACATGTCACAATTATTTGATCAACGTTATCATCACATATTTTTGCTGCCTATAAATGTCAGATATTTTTGTGCGTTCGTGCAGGCATATATTATTGAACTCGTTATTGGGTCACATATTTTTGCTGATCTGCCCATAGTCATATATTTATGCTCGTGACTGTACATTTTTTTATTAACGCTGGCGAAGCCACAAGTACAATATAAATGACTTATGCATGTAAATAAATGCTCAATTAAAAAGGAGAGGAAAAAAATGAGAATGATTATTTAAGGTAATTTCATTTCCCTTATCTACAATAAAACTTTAAACTCAAATAATTCATATTAGTTATCAAATATTCTCGTTATTTTCCCAGATAGCTGTGCCAAGTTCTAGCAAACTTTTGTCTTTATTTCTCCAGTTTATGGCACTACTATCATTCATCTATTGCACCGATATAAACTTTATTCATGAATAGGCAAATTGGTTTTTGTGTGGAATAAAACTTCTTATAAGCCAACGTAGAGATTGTTTCGGTATGCAAATGTTCTAAAGTAGCTTCTATACTCACAGCTTTCTATACTCACAGCCCCACACTAGGATTCCCTGTATCGTGGGTGCCATGGACACACACAGAGACAAATACACAAACACCCAGACCCAGAAACAGAAATCTAAATTCATCATTTGGAAATCTGTCTGGCCGGGGATCGAACCCGAGACCCTCTGCGCGTCAGACCGGCATGGTGACCGCTCCGCCACGCGGGTCGTCAAAGCTTCGGGTGTAGTAGATCATTTTGAAAGAAATTTGAAAGACCCGTGTGACGAAGCGGTCACCATACCGGTCTGACGCGCAGAGGGTTCTTAAATCGAACCCCGGCCAGACAGATATCTAAATGATAAATTTAGATGGAATTGGTTACAGATATTCTTATCATATAATATAAATAATTTATGTATTGTCACCATCGCTCCTTTTTTACCACGCTTTTATTAGCTTGGGTTGTATGTATGTATGTAACAGAGTAACGGAATCTTTGAACCACTTTGAACATTCAGTTTAATTCAAAATTTTGAAGAATTATCAAAAACCGATGACAATACACGATTTTAATAATTTTTTACCATTGTCCTTATCAAAATCCTCAGGATTAACGATTTTTGAGGCAAGAGAAAGCGCCTTAGAGAAAGTTCACGCAAAGTTACTAGATTGATTTTAGTTTTGAAAAATAATAATGTTATTTCCCTATAACACAAATGTTCTGAAACATATCTATAGTTTTTTGAACTATATTTATTGTTAGTCAAGTGGGAAAAAATCCCATCTGGGGATACATTGCGTTACTTGACTGAAGACTCAGTTCAAAGTAATATCCCTTACTACACCACATCAAATCATAACGCTAAACACTGCTATTATAAGACAGAAATATATATTAAAGTAGTGCCTATAACCTTAAAACTCATTAACTACTACTTACTAAACTCACTCCGGTTGGATTCTAAACCAAGATCAAAATTCTAATAGCTATTACTGCTTTGAACCAAGCAAACAAGGCATAATAAGAAAACCCTGAAAGTGTGAACCCCAACAAGGCGAACACAAAAGTGAACTCCCGCAATTTGCTTCACGATCAAACTTTGATTGTCTCTTTGTTTTATGGTCTGCCGTTATCTTGTTTGTTAAGTTTGGCCTAATTCTACACCAGTTTAAACATGAAGGGAGATTTCCTTAAATGATAGAAGTATAATAATATGATTATCATCATCATTATCATCAACGCATCACTGTCCCACTGCTGAGCGGGTCTCTCAGAATTTTGGCCAATGAATTAGCAAACGAGCGTATGTTTTTTTTTTAATATAGGAGTAGCAGACGAGCATACAGTCCACCTAATGATAAATGTAATCAATCCTAGATAGGATTATACTTTAGGTCGGCCACAGAAACGCCGCTACCCCTGAGATCTAAGCTGAAAGGACTCGGCAAAGTATGTCTCCCTTACCGGAACACAGCAGCGCTTAACACTGCTGTTATTAGGTAGAAATAGGTGTGGCGGTGGTGCCGAACCGCCTTCAAACGTACAGTTCACCTGATCGTAAATGGTCATGCCTCACATTGACATCTGCCTGTAACCAACTAGTAGCATGGACGTGAAACGGATGAAATGGGATGAAGTAAAAAGTAGGTTATGGATATGATAAAATTGAATATTTCGCCTATAACACACATTGATTTGTGTAAATTACATTAACGTTTAAATTTTGAAAGTCTCTCGGACGACGAAGCTGATTTTCGTAAGAAGCAAAGTACTTTTTCGGTATAATTAAATAATGAAACATTTTGAACTTTCATAGGTATTAAAGTCCTGTAGAAAATCTTTAGTTGAACACGCCTTGATCAGCTTATTTCAGCATCTCTACAACTTTTTAAATGAGTTAGTTTAAAGACTGACCTACTTTAGTTAGTTAATACTACTTTTAATAAGATAGATAAAAGGCAAAATGCGAGTCAATCTCGCAAACCAACACAATATATTTTTATTATATAAATAATTGGCCAAACAAGCAACTCGCACACGGGGGGTATCATCAAAAATATATTTGTTTATCATTTATAATTATTTTCAAGATTTTTTTATTTTTAGTTATTGTTGTTATACATATTCTGTAAAAATTTCAAGTGTCTATCTCTTACCGATCCAGAGATAGAGTCCTGTGACAGACGGACAGACAGCGGAGTCTTAGTAATAGGGTTCCGTTTTTACCCTTTAGGTACGGAACGGAAATACGTGGTAAATTTTATGAATAAATAATTATAATGATATGAATGAATAATATTATAATAGGAAAATTGTACAAGATTTGCGGTAAAGTTATTTATTTGCTTGACCTCTGACTTGACTGATTAATCAATAACCCTTCGAGTTAGACATAACCCGAAAGTGCCGGATTAATAATAATAAAGCATAGGGTTGACGGATAAAGGCTTTTAGAGGTCCACTTAGCTACGTATTTAATACGACGGATTAGGAACCCTTTCAGTGACCCATTTCAGTCCTAGAATTACAATACTAGCTTATTGGTACCTTATATGATTTTAGACTAAAATTATCGCGGTATTGAGACATTTTATTATGTAACGGTTACTCACAATATGCTTTAAAATATTGGTACATTATTTTTAGGTACGTTAGGTATGTGCACACTTTATTTTGAGATCCGTCAAGCTGTTCAGACTTCCATACAATTGTATGGAAGTGTCGTTTACTTTGGTATGTATGTTTATAGATACTAAAATAGACACATAACAACATACATTTGATAGTGGTAGAATCCTTTGTGCCGGAGTCGAGCACTCCGGCAGTACCACCACACCTATTTCTGCCCAATAACAGCAGTTTTGAGCGCCGCTGAAGCGCCGCCGCCGGTTTGAAGGGTGTGGTAAGGGAGATAGACTTTTCCGAGGCGTTCCAGCTTAGTCCTCAGGGGTAGCGTCGCATCTGTGGCCGACCTAAGGTAAGAATATATAATCCTATCTAGAACTGATTACAGATAGCCATAGGCGGCAGGAGCCACTTACCATCAATTATACTGCATGCTTGTCTGCTACTCCTATATTCTATATAAAAAAACATACAAACGTTCTAAAAACATTACTCTCCTGCTATACAAAACTGTTTAACCAACACGTGCATTGCACTAAATGCATATTAAGTGTTCGGTTTACTCGCTTAGCAAGTAATATAACTTCGAAGTGTGTTACCAACTAACTTATGAGCTATTAAACATAGTTTACCTACACTGAATATTTAAAGTTATGTTTTGTCTGCCATTCTCAGCTCAGTACCCTTACCATGAGTTTTTACGTTTTGACAAATATGACTGTTTTGGTATTTGTTTACGTATTTGCCCATACAATTTCCAATCAGCCCCTTAGCTGATTGTATCAGAACTAAAGTGTCAGCAACGTAACATTAAATGTCTAAATTGACAAAATGGCGCTTTATGTTTTGTCTATATTTTTTGCGAACATGTGAGGCAGACAGAAAGACTTGAGCACTTACTTATTGCTGCGTTCACTCAGTCTACTGAAGCAAACGGAACAGAATATTGGATTGAATAAACGTAACGTAAATTTGGGATGTTTTGAAAACTCATGATAAGGGTACAGAGTTAAAATCCTACGCACCTAAGATATTTTGAAGTGCACATAATAAGGCCACTAACGAGGCTTAAAGATTATCACGCAATGATAACAAAAGTGCCAAGTGTGAGTTCCGTACCACCAAAGTTTCATATTTTTACTTTTAATATTTGTTATCATAGCAGCATACCTCAGGTAGGATTCTAGTCTTAGTAAGTTTTCGATTAAATATTGGCAGCAGTAGCCATTTACTATCAGCTAGACTACGTACTCGTTTGCTTTTAAAATAGTACACCATTATTAAAACAAAGAATCCTACGTCTATCTCCGTCTAAATTCATGTAATTACTGAAACCTAAGTCCAGATGTTCTAATGAATCCACTGAAACTGCTACTTAATCCCTTTCAGCGGCTAACCTTATTAAACGCCTGTAATAAATAGCCGGGGTCGAGATACCTTAATCCTGAGAAATATGAAAACTGTGTCACGTATATTTCCACCCGCAGAAGCAGTAAAATTGTATAGAATTACGTATCGATAATACTCACTGAAATTGAATAAATGGAAAAAATCTATATGAACAAAAGGTGTGCAAAGGAAGACCGTACGATTTTAGCCATACTCACTGTATTTCCGAGACCAGAAAAGGGCTGCGGTAATCTCTGCCTGCCGTAAGAAGCGATTAAACGGAGCTTCGGGGTTGCGAGTGGCAAGAGTGGGACCTCGAGCCGCCCGGTCAGCGACCCCGGGATGGACGACGGTATGTGTGGTCGCATGCCGTCGTACGCACCAGACAGCGTGGAGAGCGTCAAACTCACCTGGGCGGAATTCCACCCAACCTGTAAGAATCGTACAGAACCTTATGAACCGGGTGCTTGTCACTAGGTACCTTTTGAAGATTTCCCTCCTCGTAAAAACAAGCTCGTAGCACTCGTTGGCCTCGTAAGCACTTCATGAAAGTGATGTCCATGATGGATTTGTCCATGTATAATGAAGACAATACATACGAATATATCATTATGGCCAAGTAATGTATAAGTATCTCAGGTACTTTGTACAGAAAAATAGCATTATATTTGTATAAAAACGGCGTTTTAAATATTTTGTACACCACAAGACAACATAATTTATTAAATTATTGTTATTCCTGTCGCAAAAATAAAAAAATATCATTTTATGTTACATTTTAACATGTACAGTCTTATTTCATTTTAAATATAGAAATCTTTATGGAGTATCATATTAATCCTCAAATATCCCTTATTTTACCTTAAGAGGTTCGCTGGACAAAGCTGGATAATCCATTGTACCTATATGCTGGAACAAGCGCCACTTTGTACTGGCCAGCCTTTTATTTTGCACGATGATGGGACTTCAAAGAAACTCTACAATGAAGGATACACTACAATATAATAAATCTAAGCATTTTAATCTGCAGATTTTACATTTCATAATATGTTTGATTTTGGATGGGCACTGAAGCAGTGATATAAATGCCTCTCACAGGTGGATTTCGAGGTTCAAATCGCAGGCGCGCCTTTAATATTTGGAAGCTGTTCGTTTTAGAAACTAATTATCACTTACTTCAACGGCGAAGAAAAACTTTGTGTAATACAAAATTTACAATACACAAAATATATGGAATAATTTATGTGTACTGACCTTTATCCGGTTTATTAGCTTCAAAAATAGATAAGCAAATTAATTAACCTTAGATCTAAGATAAAAACTTAACTAGAATAAGGAGTCGCTTTGTCAATGGGGATTTTACGAACTTTATCACCATGAGTGATCATTCTACATTACATCATTTAGTGTTCTTAAATTGTTGAGCCATTAACATATAAACTTTTTTGGGCCACTTTTTAATTATTTCATCTGATGATAAGTGGCTACTGCCGCCCTTGAACATTAGTATTCAACCACAGATAGTATCAGATTTTTCTACCTGAGGTCGGCCACATATGCGCCGCTACGTCTGAGGACTAAGCTGGAACGCCTCCGAAAAGTATGTCTATTGAAGGGTGTGGTCGAGGCCACACCTTTCAAACCAGAACACAGTGCCGCTTACCACGACTTTTATTAGGCAGTAGGTGTGGCGGTGGTGCCGCCGGAGTTGAACCACATAGGGTTCTACCACCTTTGTCCCTGTAGTTCCGGGATCAGAATAGGGTTACGGTATCCTCTGCCTGTCGTAAGAGACGACTAAAAGGGGGCTTTCGGGGTTGCGGACGGCAAGAGTGGGAGCTCTAACCGCCTGGCTAGCGGCCCCGGGAAGAACGATGGTATGTGTGACCTCATACCGTCGTACGCTCCACACGGAGTGGCGAGCTTCATAAGCATCTGGACGGAGCCAGACGGGGCCACGCGCCAAGAGGACTCCGGTTGCGTTCCTTTGGAGATCCCGGAGTCCTCTACGCAGCGCTGAGGATGGTCACCGGGGGGGTTTTAGTGCGGTAAAATTCCCACATAACCCGTCGTTGCTCCCACGGCGTCGGGTAGCTTTTGAAGGTTTCCCCCTCGTCAACAAAAAAAAAAAATAAGGGTTCTACCACCTTGAAACTTGCTACTTACTTAAAATACTTCTGTATATAAAATATTTATTTGAACATAATAATATAACGTATTAACTTACAATTACTGGAAAATACTAAAAATAGAAATTATAAGTGTTAAAATGAATATTCTGGTCACGTTTGGCATCGCGCAGTTTTTGCCACAAAGTTATCTCCACCGCCCGAATAAAACGTGCCGAATCGTTCGAATTATAACGCACGGTTCACATGAATTCAGAAACCCAAACCAAACAGTTAATTAGAAATGGAATGAAACAAAATGTAACGAAACTAAACCCGAAACCTGAACGATATGAAGTGAAATATATATTTATTTGTATAGGCCTGGGGAGGCTTTTCGAAATTTTCAGTTAGACTTTTTTAAACATACTAAACATACTAGAAGTCTTATTAATTTAAACATAAACAAACGCTGTGTTAAACAACGTATTGTAACGCAAGTAATTATTTAGTTGAAAAAATTGTGAGGTCTGAAGTAGCTACTTCAGTTGAAGTTCCACCTCTACGTACCACATTAGCAGCAGTTGACATGTGTGTTATGAATTTTCCTTCGCATCTTCTTCTCTATAACGAAACATTATACTCTGGTTGATTATTGACGTTCTTGAATTATGTAAAGTATCTTTAAATAAAACATCCATTTTGGTTTTGAATAAAAATGACAATATTTAGAGAATTGTTTCTGAAATTTAAAACACTACAGCTCTTTTTTTTTAAATTGTAATGGCATAAATGCATCCTGCATTTTACCTGATAAGCCCCAGATAAAATTAAAGTCGCAGGTACATGAAGCCACAGAACCCTTTCTATCTTTGAAATACGCCTCTTTCCTGTTTTCCCCCAGATATAAGTAGAAGTAGAGGAATAAAAAGTGTAAAAGACACCTTGAAATCTCATTCGCTAAGGCTGCACCTTCAATGCTTCTTTGTAAAGTTCGAAGGTGGTAGAACCCTTTGTGGTTCGACTCCGGCGGCACCACCGCCACACTTATTTCTACCTAATAACGGCAGTGTTGGGCGCTGCTGTGTTCCGTTTTGAAGGGTGTGGTAGGGGAGACATACTTTTCCGAGCCGTTCCAGCTTAGTCCTCAGGGGTAGCGGCGCATCTGTGGCCGACCTCAGGTAATAATATCTAATCATATTTGGGGTTGATTACAGATGTCCATGGGCGGTAGTAGCCACTTACCATCAGGTGGACTGCATGCTTGTATGCTACTCCTGTATTATAAAAAAAATTAAAGTGTGCCATGTCACTACATGCAATTTTACTGTCAGCATGTTTAACAAACTGCATGTAAACCAAGCCTAAGCTTAAGTGTGTTAGGTACGTATAAAATAAATTGACTTAGTTACAATCATGACTGATCAAAGGCCTTTGAACTGTTAAAGTATATGATATTGAAGAAGCTTGATCTAGTACCACCACCAGACGTATTTCTGGCCTGAAGCTGTTGAATGGAAACACACCTGTGATCGCCTTCAGGTAGTGTCAGTGCTCTGTATGGAGTTGGTTATAAATGACCATGGACCATCAGGGAAATGGTATGCTCATTTGCTACTCCCATCTTATGAAAAAGTGCTTTTTATGTTATGATTCTAACAAAGAAATAGTTCAACATACCGACACATAATGGAAGCGTCAATAACGTAGCTTGTATAAACTTTATAGATCTAGAAACCTAAGCAGATGACCCCTTTTTTGTTTACGAGGGGAAAACCGTCAAAAGGTACCCGGTGTCGTGGGAGCGACGCAGGGTTATGTGGGATTCTTACCGCACTAACCCCCGCCCCCCCCCCTGGCCGTCAGCGCTGCGTAGAAGGCTCCGGGATCTCCAAAAGGAACACCCGGAGTCCTCGTAACGCCTTATCCCGTCGGACTCCGCTCAGGTGAACATGCCATCTGGTGCGTACGACGGTATGCGACCACACATACCACCGTCCTTCCCGGGACGTTTGGACGTTTCGAGCTTCAACTCTTGCCGCCTGCAACCCCGGAAGCCCCCTTTTAGTCGCCTTTTACTTACGACAGGCGGGGGATACCGTAGCCCTATTCTGATAAAGCAGATGACTCCTAGCAGATAAATTTCGTGCTTCCTTGTCGAGGAGACATATTAAGACATATAAGCAGTTTTAAATGTTAACGCCAATAAGATTTATGCAAGGCGTCACAACCGACAAATGGCTACGGTCGTGGGATGTAGGTCTCTCGTGGCCTATAGCTGGCGACCGCCACCGTTGCCGCCGCGAACTGTGGCTCGTGTTAAATCCCTTAAATAATCTAACTATGGTGGCAGATAACTCATTCATTAACATTTTAATTTATGTAGTCAGAAATTTCAACATACCGTTTATTAGTATATATTTATTTCGATGCAATAATGTGAATTTTACTTGATACTCGTATACATATATACTTTTGATTGAAATAAAAGGAAAAAGTGTTCGTATGAAATCATAAAGTCACAAAATTAAATCTTCGTATCTTTGGGGACCGGAATTTACAATAGTTAAATACAATTTTAAGAACAAACATTGTAGAGCTTGCGAGAATCTTTGTTAACAAAGGTCTCGTTTGTACATTTAATATATGTTGGCTTGGTATACTTTCTTAATAGCTCAGGATATTAAAAGTAATATAATTATATTAAGGTATAATTTCTAAACTTACTAAAGCGCTGTAAATATTTCTTTACGGTAACTAAAGGCGGAGATATGACAAAACACTTCCAGTGCAATTATCAGAGAAGTTTGAATAACACAATTTTTTGTAAGACTACGTATAAGATATTGGAAGTTAACATTAATTTAAAGTCGTGTGCGCCAAAAAAGTAATTTTGATTATTCGCATCTACTACAGATTCTAAAGATTTTTGGCTAAATTACCACTTATACGACCACTGTAGTCCTCCAGAGTAACACGACAAGAGTAGAGTAGAATAGAGTTTTATATAGAGTTGATTGCAGATGTCCACGACGGTAATGACCATCAGGTTGATTACATGATCCTTTGTTACTCACTCTGGCACGAATGAAACCGCAGGACACAGCTAATACACATAAATACACATAATAAAATTATTTTAGACGATACATTATATAATATGAAAACCATAAATCAACATCGTCCATGTTGCGGCTAGCATGAATATTAAATTTGTAGCACAATATCACGTTGTGGTCATATTTGAATATTAGGTATAGCCTCATTTATATTAACATTCTACGGATACTAATTGTCAGTGGTGGTCGCCGACGGTGACGTCGGACTTTTCGACTATTATATCGTCGGACGATACGTAAACGCACCGATACGTCACCGGCACAGTACCGACACGGCACCAGTACGCCACCGGCACGGCACCAGCGCCGATAACGTTTTGACTCTAAATTATTTAACTTATTTATTAAATGAGTACAATAATTATTTTATTAAGTAAATAATGCAGTTACTGTCGACTGAGTGTATACACACACGGCAAGAGCAAACCAATTACAGATTGAACAATTTAAAAATATATTCAATCTTAATAAAAAAGTCTACTGAATCATTATTATAGGGACAACAAACAATTATACAAATCAAAATTAATGTAGCAATGATGTTAACGCTATCGAACTATATAAATCTATTACCTACGTTTAAAAATTCTATATTCTCATACTAAGAATTGTGACTAAACTTGACGATATAATATTCTAGGAAATGTCAACGTTTATCAGCAACACATGTTCATTTTTATTTTTAATTCGCTTAAGTTAGCAGGAAACTGGATAAGCCAGCAGTGTTGCGATAACACGGCAAGAAAATACACAAGAAGCTTGCATTCTCTATTTTCTTTTTGCAACCTTATAAGTAAAATTTATTTGTGGAAACCTTATTTTTAAAGGAAAATGCAAGAAATATGTAGTAAGTAGAGCAAGCATGATATTATGTTTTTAGTGTCTATGCTTAAGTAATATAGTATAGCATAGTGACTATATTTTTATTGAACTTTTGTATAAAATTTGTAATTTTCGATCCTTTAAGAGATAATAACTAGTACTAGTAAGGTACGAACAAATAAAAATGTGAATTTATAACATGCATATTATTTATTCTTACTTTTTACCCGACTGTAATTCTTTTCGAACGTATGGACATGGGTACATGTCCCATTATTTGGCACCTCTCGCAGCTCAAACGGCTTAACAAATTTTAACATATGAGGTGTCGTTGGATTTGTATAAGTTGTGGGAGTAACATAAGCTACAGGTATGATATTTAAAAGGTCAGATGTTTGTTTTTATAATCTTTCACTAGTTAAATAAATTATTTATTTGACTATCTATTTATACGAATAAATGTATGTAACGTCAATCGATTCTGAAAAGCGTTAACGAAAATCGATAATTGCACATGTTGTAGAGCATTCGAATAGATTCAAAATACTAGCTAGCTACAGAAATCCGTATTAAGTATACATTACATAAAATGTCTAGTTCAAAAATAATCCAACGTGACGCAGCAGGAAGAACGTGAAAAACTATTATATTTTTACATTTTAATACATCCGCCATTCTCACGTAACAGTTTCAACGAATCCATCACGATCCATTTCTTCCGCGAGCGGCTGCTTCGCTCGCATTGTATGCATATTCCAAGAATTGCCCACTTGGACACTGTTTCCACGATACTTTCGGGATAGTTAAATAATAAACAGTGTGAACATTAAGTGGCAAAACTACACTGTCTATTTTTTTATACAGGAGTAGCAGACGAGCATGCAGTCCTCCTGATGGTAAGTGGCTACTACCGCCCATGGACATCTGTAATCATCCCCAGATACAATTAGATATTCCTACCTGACGTCGCCAACAGAAGCGCCGCTACCATCGAAGACTAGGCTGGAACGCCTCGGAAAAGTATGTCTCCCGTACCACACTAAATCAGTGGTATGGACGAGATCAGCGAAACACAAGGACGATTAGTTTCTGAAAATTTTCTGATCCCTATGCTAAGGGTATCTAGGGTCTGGAATTTATTCAGAAATTTTGGCGAAAAATAAATAAACGAGTACATTTAGTAGTTGTTTCCGTGTGATAGTAAGCGTTCACGTACAATCTATTTCAATCTTCTCTTGCCTTAACGACCCTTAAAAATGAATTTTGAAAAACGGTAGAGCTCTTTGTGGTTGATTGCGACAGCTTTCGCGGAAAAGTAGTATTCTGAGTGCCCCCATTATCCTTATCACAGTTTAATATATAAAATTGATAGCAATAAAAAGCCTGTCAAGAGCGCCTACATCTTAGTTTCGACCTGAAAGGGTGTTCTGGTTTGCCCCAGACGTCCATGACTGATTTTTCGAAGTCATGTGTGTAATATTATTTATTTATGATTCGCTTTAACTTATAACATTTCCTTTTAAAAATCGTTAATCCCTCGGATCTATTCTCCCAAACACGCAAAAAGAAGTATTACTACGAAAACTCGCAAAAGCAAGTTTCTTCAAAAATCTTTAAGAATCAAGCCAATTCTTTAAAAACATTGCAATGGAAACAATGTCTCCGTGCGATACATTATTCTCCGTCGACCATAAAACGCGAGTGGCGAGAATGGCGACATCACACGCCATTTTGTTAACAGATATTACATTTTTAACCCCAGCTCATGATATTCCAACTGAAATCCCAACCAACATAAATTTTGATGAAATTGTGATGTTTCCTTTTTGATGTGTAAACGTGTAATCCCTGGAATTTTTCACGAGCTCGGGATGAAACTTGAAATGGATGTACCCTTGAGAGTACGTTGTTTAAAATTGTATATACCCATTATATTTAGAATTTTCATCACATTCAATGCGATACTAACTTTTTTTTTAAATAAACAAAACGTACTAATAGATAATGTGGTATCAAAAAAATCTAAGTCAATGTCGACATTGTAATCATTAACATATTAGGTAAACAAATTATATAATAAAGAACGTAGTTATCTGGCTTTCGATCAAAAACAAACTAATTCTGATAAACTCGTCCGATAGAAAATTACTGAAAAAGGTTGAAGTTCGCGCCGACATAAACCACAAACCTATTTGTATTAAGTAACAAATTGTATTTTGCTGTGGTGTTCTAGTTTATAAGCCATTTTAACGCAGAGATATTATCGCGAAGCGTTTTAACTTAGTCCACTAGGATAACAATGCCTTTGTGGTCGATCGTAGCACGCTGAATCCCATAATGGAAAACTGGCTTGATCATAGAAGCATATGAGCGCTAACAGCTACTTACCTAACTGACTGTAGTCTCTTCCACGACCATTTTAACGTAAAAACATACCATTTTGAAGGTAGAACCCTTTGTGGTTCGACTCCAGCGACACCACCGCCACACCTATTTCTACCCAATAACAGCAGTGTTGGGCGCTGCTGTGTTCCGGTTTAAAGGGTGTGGTAAGGGAGACAGACTTTTCCGAGGCGTTCCAGCTTAGTCCTCAGGAGTAGCGGCGCATCTGGAATATCTAATCCTATCTGGGGTTGATTACAGATGTCCATGAGCGGCAGTAGCCACTTACCATCAGATGGACTGCATGCTCGTCTGCTACTGCTGTATTTTAAAAAAAATACCCCCGTAACTCGAATGGACGGCGAGCGAAATCTCTTACAAAAATATTTCTTAATTTACACCTGAGATCTTTCCGAAATGAGCCCCATTTATAAGTCCGACGCTTTTAAATTTGATTAATGTTATCCGCTTAATCCAGCTTAACTTAGCCTAACGTAACAACATTTACAATATACCTACTTGGGTGTGTCGTTTTCCATTTTTGAATTATTTAGGATTTGTTTTTATTTATGATGAAATTAAATTGTTGTGTTCGCCTGTAATTTTAAAATAAATGTGGTTATCCGAGCCATGATCGTAATTATTTTAGTAGAATTGAATTTGGAATTATAAATTAAAATGATAAGACTACAGATTACAATCTTGATTTCTTCTGAAAGCTCTCCATAAAAACACATGGAATATTCCAAAGTAGTGCTTAAGAGAAACGGTTATTTTTAAGCAGGGCTCTATTTTACCAGAAGATTGAAATTGCAAATGAATTCGCAGTTTATTTGCTGTTAAGTGACCACTGCCGTCGATGCAAACCTGCAACCATCCTATTTGAAGGGGATCGCAGATGTGTTGCCACTCCAACTCAGATGTGTTCCAACTCCGACAAATATGACTGTTTTGGTATTTGTTTACGTATTTTCCCATACAATTTCCAATCAGCGCCCCTAGCGGATTGTATCAGAACTATAGTGTCAGTAACGTAACATTAAATGTCGAAATTGACAAAAAGGCGCTTTATGTTTTGTCTCCCTTTTTTGCGAACATGTGAGGCAGACAAAAAGACTTGAGCACTTACTTACGTTAACTCAGTCTACTGAAGCAAACGGAACAGAATAAAGGATTGAGTAAACGTAATGTAAAATTGTGGGATGTTTTGAAAACTCATGGTAAGGGTACTGAAGACTAAAATATGTAAGTCAGTCGCTCTTATATGTAAATCTGTATTTTTACAACAATACCTAACAATAAGCAAACTTGATCTCATAGAAAGTAGTCATCGTTGCTAAGTCCTTTGCAACTCCAAAAAAATGTTATATTGTTTCAATTTCCTATGTCGTCGTGTAATAATGATAGTTCATCACTTCTCGCTTAGGCTCTCGCAGTAACTTTAACTTCTTTTATTTTTAGTATTTGTTTTTATAGCTACACAATTTTTTTTTTTTTTTTTTTTTTTTATCCTATAACCTAACGATTAGGCAGACGTGCTACCTGATGGAAAGTAGTCAACGCCGCCTATGGACATTTGCAACACCAGAGGAGTCGCCAATGCATCGCCGGCTTTGTATGAGAGCTCTTTTTGCACCTTTTTTGAAGAGCCCCATGTCATAGCGCTCCGGGAATACCTCAGGAGGAAGTTCATTCCACATCTTACACGTCCGCGGCAAGAACGTCCGTGCAAACCGAACCGTGGAGGACCGCCACGAGTCCAGTTGGTGTGGATGGAACTTCATCCTTCGGCGAGTGGTGCGATGGAGGAATGGTGACGTAGGCACCAGGTCAAACAGTTCCTCGGAACACCCACCATTGTAAAGCCGGTAGAACACACAGAGGGAACCTATGTCCCTCCGCAAACTCAAAGGTTCTAACCGATCGGAGATCACCGGGTCGTTGACGATTCGGACCGCGCGTTTCTGCACGGAGTCAAGTGGGTTAAGTTGGTATTGGGGCGCCCCTGCCCAGAGATGTGAGCAGTACTCCATGTGGGGTCTCACTTGCGCCTTGTAAAGCAGAAGGAGTTGCCACGCGCTGAAGTACCGCTTCGCTCTGTTCAAGACGCCCAGTTTTCTTGATGCCAACTTCGCCTTAACATCCAAATGACCCCGGTACTGCACGTCACACGATATGTCAACTCCCAGGATCCCCACACTTTTACCAATGGTGAGCGGGATACCTTGGAACCGTGGCGCTATGACGAATGGGGTTTTTTAGCGGTAAACGCGCAGACTTGTGTCTTCGTGGGGTTAAACTCAACAAGGTTAAGTCGACCCCATGTCGAGACCTGCTCCAGAGAGTCCTCGATTTCAGACACAAGTCGGATTCTGCTTTCTTCCACGAGAGTCCGAGAGGTATTTGCGCGGCCTGTATACGTAGCGTCTCCCGTACTATCATCTGCATAGCAATGTATGTTACCTACTTGTTGCAACATATCATTGATATGCAGAATGAATAGTGTGGGAGATAGAACTGAGCCCTGGGGCACGCCAGCGTTTACAGGTTTCGTATCAGAGCAGCATCCGTCGACGACGACTTTGATGTGCCGCTCCGACAGAAAGCTGGTTACCCATGCGCATAACCTCTCAGGAAGACCGTAAGATGGAAGCTTCGCGAGAAGGGCTCTATGCCAGACCCGGTCAAAGGCCTTCGCGATATCCAGGCTAACCGCCAATGCCTCACCATTGCTCTCAATGGCTTGCGCCCATCGGTGTGTGAGATAGACTAGAAGGTCACCAGCTGAACGGCCCTTGCGAAAACCATATTGATGATCGCTGATCAGCTGGTGATCCTCGAGGTACCTCAGGAGCTGTGTGTTTATAACACGCTCCATCACCTTTGAGAGCAGGGAGGTTATCGCTATAGGCCTGTACTTGGCCGGGTCACTGCGATCACCCTTTTTAGGGATCGGATGTACAAGAGCAACCTTCCACGAAGACGGTACTTGTCCTGTGGTGTAGGAAAGCGAGAATAAGCGCGTTAAGATGGGAGTCAACTCGGGAGCACACGTCCTCAGCACCACCGCGGGGATTTCGTCCGGCCCACTCGACTTCTTGACATCAAGAGACAATAGAGCTCGCCTTACAGCTTTCTGTGTAAACCGTATATTAGGCATAGAGCTCTCACACCGCGGGATGGTAGGCGGTGTGGCTCCTCGGTCGTCGAGAGTCGAGTTTGAGGCAAAGAGGATACCCAGAAGGTCGGCTTTCCCCTTTGCCGTATGGGCCAGAGAATCATCTGGTTTCCGCAGGGGCGGTAGTGAAGATTGACAGAAATTACCCTCGACAGCTTTGGCCAGCGACCAGAAGGCTCTACTCCCGGAGGGGTAACCAAGTAGCCGCTCGCCAATTCTGCCGATGTGCCTAGACTTCGCCTTAGCCATATGCTTCTTTGCTGAACGGGAGGCAGCGTTGAAAGCCGTTCGAAGCTCGGGGGTCTTCGGATCCTTGCACGCGTGCGCTGACGCCCAGGCTTGGTAGATCTCTTGCTTATGACGTGATGTCTTAGCGCAAGACCCATCAAACCAGGGCTGACTCCGCCCACCGACGGATACAACAGAGTTTGGAATAAAGCATTCCATGCCCTGCCGAATCACGTCGGCCACAGAGTCAGCGCACGTGCTAGGATCACTCGAGACGAAACACAACTGCCTCCACGGGTATGATGCCAGGAATTTCCGTAACCCGTCCCAATCTGCTGACCTGTAGTGCCAAACTTGTCGCTTCCCAGGGGGTCGAGCCCCCATGGGACGCGACAAGGGCACAGAAGAACTTACCAAGCAATGGTCAGAAGATCCAAGAGGAGCCTTGACCATTACTTGGTAGTCTTCAGGACGGTTGGTCAGCAGAAGATCCAGCAAAGAGGCAGTATGGGTCTCTACATCAGGTACCCTTGTAGGGCCGGGTACGACCTGGGAGAGCCCATATGCCAAAGAGAAGTCATACGCAGTTCTTCCGGCAAAGTCAGTGGTTCGGGAGCCCAGCCACTCAATATGGTGGGCATTCAAGTCACCCAGAATCACCAACTCCGCCGAAGGACACTGCTGCAGCATCCTGTCAATTGCCCACTGGACGTGCTCGAATAATCGAGTTGTCTCGACATCTCCGCTATAGGACCTATATAGGCACGCGTAGACATGGGTCTGCCCCCCAATATCTGCGCGCACCCACAACAAAGATAGGTCCTTGTCTACACTATTATACAAACTCTGTAAAAAATTCAACTTTCTATAAAAATGTTCAGGAGATAGGGCCTTGTGACAGATGATGAGACTTAGTAATAGGGTTCCTTTTAACCCTTTGGGTACGGATCGTAATAATAGTCGCTTCTCGCTAACGCTCTCACAGTATTCAACTTACAAATGTAGGTGACAGCATTATTTAAAGATTTTTAATATTGATATGGTCCCATGAGATGTTGTTAGGTTAGATAGTGAGATAATACCTTAAGACAGAAGGTCTCTTAAGTTGAGACTGCATGAATTAACCGACTTGGATTACATGGATCTCACGACTTTTTACGGTAGAAGAGCTGAATGGCGAGGCTTGGATTTTTTTACAAGCAGTGTTTTTGATGGCATAATAGTTTATCGCTTCTCGCTAACGCTCTCGCAGTATTCAACTTACAAATGTAGGTGACAGCATTATTTAAACCGGCGCTGGTAACGTGCATGCAAGCTATAGATAAGAACATTTCCTGTTTCAACCGTTTTGTTACGAACTAATTACTAAACACTTAGATTAATTGCTCGTGAAATTATGTGCTTGTAGCGGTGGTGTTTGTTTAAAAGAAGCGTGTGTATATGTAAGAATAAATGCGTAAAGAAGTAATAATACTTCTTTTGAGCATTTAATTAAAAATGGTTCGTGTATCAATGCACTATTGCAATTTATTTAGTAGCTAACGTTATGGTATCCATGTTTTTAATTCACGTTATCACATTTTTTTCTAAATAATGCATGTATAACTTCAAAAATACTTTGCAAAATGTATGGTGTCTGTCTATTATCATCAGAGAGAACCCTGTGACAGACGGACAGACAGCGGAGACATAGTAATACGGTTCCGTTTATACCCTTTGGTTACGGAACCCTAAAAAATAAGAAAAGTTTTTCATGTAATAAATACAGATACAACAATCTTGGCCACGCAAGTGAATACATTAAAAGATACTATATTTCCAGCGGAAATTCTGTTTTCATGTAAATTTACAGGAAACTACAAGGAGAATATACAGAAAGTTTGTATTCTACTAAACGTAAGCCATTTCTCCACAGTTTTAATAATACGCTATTCATTTCTATATTCAGAGCGGACTAATAGTTTTACGCGAACTATACCATGAATTGCTTCTTTTGTTTTTATTTTTTTTTTGAACCACAGCAGCAAAATGTAAAGTTCAATATAACCGCAGACAATTTAGTCTTTAACTTTTTTCTATTTATTATTTGGTTACAAACCAAAAATTCTGGTGTGACTAACATGAACAGGTAATACCTAAAATAGCGCTCAAAATCGAAATGGAACCGACGACGTACTCGTACCGTCGGTTTCATTAACTTCCCCGTTTTAATATTCGTCGTCGAAAAGACAATATCTTGAAATACCAAGCGAGGGTGATGTTTGAAATGAAACTTCGAAATGTCAAAATGACAAATAACAAGAGAATACAAATTATTCCAACAATCTCCATTGCATAATAAAAGTCGTTACATTAACTCTATTAAAGGGTGTATTATACATATAAATCGGCAAAGATGAAAAACGTTTTCAGTTTTCTCTTTGGTTATTCATCTGACTTTTTTTAATTTTTAGGGTTCCGTACCCAAAGGGTAAAACCGAAACCTGTCCGTCTGTCCGTTTGTCACAGGAATCTACCGTAATAGGTAGACACTTGAAATTTTTACAGAACATGTATAAAAATGTCTACTAGAAAAACAAACACTAAAAAATAATAAAAATAAATAGGGGTCGCCGTACAAGAAACCGCTATTTTTCGGCGTTTTCAGTTTTATCTAATGAACGTGTCGCGATGATAAAGATAACAGACACTGAAAATAAACTTTGATGGTATGGAATCCTCCGTATGCGAGTGCGACACGCACTTGGCCAATTATTTGCATCTATCAACGAATCGAGCTTTAGTGTTCGGATGCCTGTAGTAAAGGAGAATGCCCATTCTTGGTACTGATTTTTCTCATGCGTCAAAATGAAAGTAATATTAAAATTATTTTTTGATTTTTTTACATAATTTGTCGATCAGAATAGTTTATTTGAACAGGGGATCCCATTTAAGATAAAATAAGATGAAATGTTGATTGTTGTTCTTAAAAATTAAAATGGCGGAATTTTATACTCGGAATTCAATAAGATCTATTAGTGTTTTGACTAATGATTTTTCTCATGCATCAAAATGAAAGTAATATTAAAATTATTTTTTGATTTTTTTACATAGTTTGTCGATCAGATTAGTTTCTTTGAACAGGGGGGTTCCATTTAAGATAAAATAAGACGAAATGTTGATTGTTGTTCTTAAAAATTAAAATGGCGGTATTTTATTCTCGGAATTCATTATTTTAGGTTTTTAGGATTATTTTAGGTTTTTTTACCTACTACCTTTAAAAGTAAATGGAATATGTTAATCGAACTACATTATAGGTACCTACTATCACTTAAAACCGACCATCATATCATATCGTCGGATATTTTCGATTTTGAGGTTATGTAACATTTCGGTAAATAACTTCAGAACCCGGGTGCTGATCTAAAAAATAATTATTGGTGGTAGTATTTGGTTAATTATACATCGTCCACAACAAGTTACAACTTGATGCAACTCTGGACGGCGGTCCATACTTTCATGGGCATTGTCCTTTCCACAAGACATATTCGTTTTCATATTCGGCAAGTTTATTAGGCGATGCCATGTCGTATATTATGTTTATTCCTTTCTAAAGATAAAAAATATAAGCAGTAACTGCGTGATTTGCAACGTAGTAAACCGTTTGAGCGATGTGAAGTCATAACATCGGTAAGTACGCAATCATATGGAAAATTAAATGGAATATTGAGTTGAAACAGCTAAACTGATTTTGACTGGTTTTCTACGCAAAGGATTTAAGAAACAGTCTTGAAATCTAACTCATCTTGTAGGTCTTGAAGTCATGTAATAATATATTCACATAAACGGTACAGAGTAACGATATAACAATTATACGTAAGTAAGTTCACACTAGTGATTAGAAGTATTATAACTACACAAGTATCTCCGTTATTCGACTGCTCTTGCTGAAGTCTCCGACCAGAATGTCGCTCTCTGTTAATTCGAGCGCCTTTAAGGTGTCGTCCCCACTTCACCTACCCGCATCTGTTTTTAAACTGTAGTATCAAATGCGTCATCGTTAATATCCAAGCTTCTTATTAACGACGATAACATTCGGCCGTCCTGCTCACACGTTCGTCCTCGATCGTGTATGGTCTGATGCAAGAGCTGCAAAAGAAAACCAGTTGTTTAATGCCTAAGTCCAGAAGAGTTACACATTTTCTTGTAATACCGACTCGCACGTAAGAGGCCCGAACTGTTTATCAAAAACATGGCTTAAACTCTACGCATTTTCTTGCAATACCGACTCGCATGTAAAAAGCCCGAACTGTTGATCCGAACCAAGGCTTAAACTAGGTGATGTTCATATAGAATCACACTAGTTGTGTATTACCTAGGTTATAAATCTGCCCCAACAGTGTTCACCACGGATTTCTGTTGCAGGCATAGTTCATAAGGACTCTTTACATAAATGTCATATGCGCGACAGGTATTGAAGCGAATGCATTAGACCATTGTTAAATAATAAAACACACGGTTTAAACTAGGTGATGTTCATATAGGATCACTCTAGTCATGTATCACCGCAGTTTTTATACCTTGTTTACGATAACATTCGGCCAGTGCTCAACTCAAATTTACTCTAAAAATGCAATATTCACTCAATGTAATACATCCACCCAACATACATACATACATACACCCAACCATATGCATCACCAAGAGACACCCGCGAACATTACACTGCTCGAGGCATCTGCACTAATCCATCTTAACTACAGATAAATAAAAATCAAACTAAAAAAAGTTTCCTACACCTACAGTAATGACAACATCTAGCTGCCCACTTTACTTATGTCTGGATTCTAAGTCCAATAGTTAAATCTCCAACAACTATTGATTCGATAAAGTTACGCATCAGAATAACGACGTTTATCTTATTAGTCCATTTCGGAATGCTCAACAACCTGTTCAATAACTGTTATACTGATAGATAGATAGATCTATAGTTGGCCACTAAATGAATCTGTGCGACTCAAAATACTATTATAAAATTATTTTATTACTACTTAGTACTTCTTTTAATTATTACAATGTTATTTTATACAAATAGTTGCCTTTCCAATGTACGTCTTTTATCAACTGATGAAGCAGTATCAAAATAATAATATATCGTGAATATTTGAAATGAATGATATCAAAGTTAAAGACTAAATAATGGTAAACTAACCATGAATTTCACACAATATAACACGTATAAGTTGTATGAACCCAATTTTTTTACGTTATTTATCACAAATTCAAATTATTTCTTTCAAAGTAGGGCCACATAACCCACTTTTGAAAGTCAGAAAGAAATTTCATTACATTAAATTGAATTTATATTCAGTTATAATAATACATACTATTACATGAATTTCAAAATTTAATTAACAAAGCAAAGGACCCATGCGTTCACGTCAGCGACATACTTGTCAATTGTGTATGGCTTAACTACTTAACTTTTTTTTTTTTATTTCACCAAAAGTTTTAAATTAAGATTCCCATAAGGAAGTTATAGTTTGGGCTATTTTACTGTAAAAGTTATGCATTATACTAAGGAAGATTTGCTAGACTTTACGCAAACGTCGTTTTTAAAAAAAAAATCAAATAATGTTATGGAAAGAATAAACACATTAAAATGGTCCGTTAATCTAAACGGAGTTTAAACAGACCTTGTCTTACATTGAGTTCCTCGGAAGCGGATTTTTTTTTTTTCCGTAGGTAGTTATCAAACGGATAGTGTTATTGAATACACACTCGTAAACTACCTACCAAGAAAAATGACTTCAGAAACCGGCCATTATTTAACTATACTTATTTGTGTCTACAACTGATAAAAGATTTTTTTTAAACACGCTTTTATTTTTGCCACGCTTTTATTAACTTGACCTGTATGTATGTAACGGAATATTTGAATTCGATTTTTACCTACTTTGAACGGTCAGATTTATTTAAAAATTTTGAAATACCTATGACATGACATGATTTTAATAATCTTGTCCGATTCTAATTTTGTCTCATCACGATCGTCAGATTTAAAACTATAACTGTTTTACATAACATGTGGCTCCTTATCAATCACAACCTAAAATTTCTATGACCTGAAAAAGGTCTATTAAAGTTGATCATGATTTTATACCAGCCAGCCAAACAAACAGTTAGTCAAACTATCTTATGATACACCTTATTACCGAACAATTCATATTTATTATATATATTTCAAACGCCTCGGCTTCACCTGACTTTTATATAGTTTGTAATAAAAATTATATTAGTGCGTAATATCTATATAGATTATATTAATATAATATGTATCATTTACAACCAACACTCTCAAGGAGATGCTCGATGTTTCTATAGAGAAAACCTAGACATGACGCAATTGTGAACCGTATGAAATTTATATGAAAAGTAAATTATTGTATAAGAAAATCCCATCGAAATGTACCTATGCTTTTATTTGATTACATTATTATTCATTTGGCTATGATATACATATAATAAGAATGAAATCTTCACGTGTTTACATCGAATATATTTGAAAAAGAAAAATTGTCTGTCGGTTTGTATATTTGAAAATGCATTAAAACCAAAACTACGAAGTCGATGTCAAAAGTATACATTTTTTTTAAAAAAACATTACATGACCAGGTAATGGACAATTCCAAATTACTAACGTACTCCGTGATCTTGACAGAGGGCATTGTATAATTCAAATTATATTTTGAATCCACATGAACAAAGTCGCAGGCAAGACTCGTTTTAAAAATGCAATTCAAATTATATTTTGAATCCACATGAACAAAGTCGCAGGCAAGACTCGTTTTAAAAATGCAATTCAAATTATATTCTGACTCCACATGAACAAAGTCGCAGGCAAGACTCATTTTAAATATGGTATACAAGAGACCAGGTATCTAAATTTATGTAGGCTTCAGTGACCGTTTCTCACTTAATACGTATAATAACTTAATTGCTGTAACTTGTAAATAGAACTAAGCTCAAGTTATAAAAGCATCAATTTATTATTATTATTATTATTATTTTACTTAAAATAATTTATTCTCAATCCCATACAAAGTGGATCCCGTTTATCATTTCGTAAATGGCTCACATAATTAATAATATCGATAGTCTAAGCGTCTCAACGTTTAAGGTACAAACTTCATTTACCAGTATTTGATAGTGCCCAATTTTCAAACCAAAAGGACGTGTAATGTGTCAAATTCAAATTGAAATTTAAAGATTTAAAATTACGAGATGTAAAGAAATATTAATACAAAACGAAACGTTGCATACTAAATTTAAAACAGACATTTAATATTATGTATAAGTGAGTCAGTCTGAAGTAGAATGGGAGATAAGAGAGATATTTTTATATATAATATTCCAAAGACCGCTGCGCATAAGTTTCTCAGTTTTCTTATAGATCATTAACTAATGTGCATTTATACTTTATGGGAGTCAAAACACAGTAGTACACAGTACTGCGTGAATTCGCCTAGAATTGATGGAAATCTAAATTTGGCAACGTACGTATGCTTCTTTCATAACAATTACGTATCAAGTATATGAAATCAAAAGGAAACTTTCATTGATTTATAAAATGAAAATGTGAACAATGTAGATGTGAATGCAAGTTTATTTTTAAATATAGTCAATTAATATCCAAACAAAAAAAAAACAATAAACCTTAAACTCATTTACCATTTCCCTCCTGGGTACACTCAGCCACTCAATACCGTGGTCGTGATACTTTTTTGCAGGCAGTTAAATATGTACCACGTAGATATTATACATTTCTGTACAATTATGAATAATCAAAATTTTGCAACTTAATAAACGTGTCACTTATATCAAGTAGGTATACTGTACTCTGTAACTGCGTTTGTTGCTACCGCATAGTCCCTTCCATACAATAAAAACAAACGCATATACGTAAACCCCGTTTGAAACATTAAAAGTTATCAAAAATAAATTCAAATCTAACCTGTATGCAATTTCTGGCGTACATTAGCCTATATTAACAACCATTAGGTTCCCATATCTATAAAGCCTGACATTTAAGATTAAAGATCCTTAAAATATTTTCATAAGTACGTGTATTTCTATATATTTCAAAGTAGGTGTAACTTTAGAACAATTAGGATTTACTTTTTACACCACAGAATTTAACCAAATGGACAGATTTACCACAAGAACTGCCTTGCAAAATTACTTTTAGACACTTCTTCACAGAAAATGCACTTATTTTGAAGTAAACACCTCAGTTTACAATGTTAACAAGTAATTTGATAAGAGTAAAGTTTGTTCACAAAATTTAAGTATATCATTTTCAGAGGGTATTAACATTTCATTGAATTACTAGTCTCAATCTATCCATTTTCTTAATTCAAATGAGTTTTCCCTTACATCAACGACATTTATCTACCCCCATTTTTACTTATTCTACCAAGATGAATTCACATATGACATAATAATGTTTTAACTCACGGTTTTTATTCCTGTGTCAAGTATGTTCGTACTTACGAATCGCCGTCCATGATTGTGAGCTGGTTCTTGTACACTTCTGATGAAATCTAACTCATCTTGTAGGTCTTGAAGTCATGTAATAATATAGTCACATAAACGGTACAGAGTAACGATATAACAATTATACGTAAGTAAGTTCACACTAGTGATTAGAAGTATTATAACTACACAAGTATCTCCGTTATTCGACTGCTCTTGCTGAAGTCTCCGACCAGAATGTCGCTCTCTGTTAATTCGAGCGCCTTTAAGGTGTCGTCCCCACTTCACCTACCCGCATCTGTTTTTAAACTGTAGTATCAAATGCGTCATCGTTAATATCCAAGCTTCTTATTAACGACGATAACAGTCTGGTATTAATATGCCACATATTACTTAACCATAGGAAAACGAGGCCCAGGTTTTTTTTTAATATAAGAGTAGCAGTCGAGCATGCAGTCCACCTGATGGTAAGGGGGCTATTGCCGCCCATGGGCATGGACATCTGTAATCAACCCCAGATCAGATTAGATATTCCTACCTGAGGTCGGTTACAGATGCGCCGCTACCCCTGAGGACTAAGCTGGAACGCCTCGGAAAAGTATGTCTCCCTTACCATACCCTTCAAACCAGAATACAGCAGCGCGTATCTGCTGTTATGTGGCTGAAATAAGTGTGGTGGTGGTGCCGCCGGAGTCAAACCACAAAGGTTTCTACCACCTTCAGTTTCTCGTGTAGCTCAGGAGGCATATCGACAATAAATTCATCTTGAATGCTAGAACAAAAATCATAAATTCAAAAGCTAACGTTTGCCATATTATTTTTCAACAAAATCCCAATGTAAAATGTCACACAATCTCCGTTCTTGGAAAAATGTTATTACTTGTACCTTTGTTTCGGGAATATTTGCACTATCCGGAAGCTCAGGATGCCGCTCACGTAGCCGGAGTATTACGTAGAATTGAAACAAATAGAAGAGAACATACGGCGCGTGTATACTCCGCTTACAACATAACAAAGAAGTTCAAATAGATTATAACCTTTCATTTTTTTTTAGAATATAGGACTAGCAGACGAGCATGCAGTCCACCTGATGGTAAGTGGCTACGGCCGCCCATGGACATATGTAATCGACTCCAGATAAGATTAGATATTCCTATCTGAGGTCGGCCACAGATGCGTCGCTACCCCAGAAAACTAAGCTGGAACACCTCGGAAAAGTATGTTCCATTGCCACATCGTTAACATTTTTTTATAATGAGTACTCCCTTATTGTTTGCAATTTACTTTCCAACGTTTAAAATTATTTTCAATGCCAATTTAAAGTAAAGTAAGGTAAAGTAAGTAAGGTAAAAGTGACTCGATTTCGACTCGAAAAAATATATTAAGAAAATTTACAATTTGACATCTACATTTAAAGTAATTTCTCGGATAACAACTTGACATTTCATTTTAATGATCTGAAAGTTAACATAACACAAATAACTCGAACGAGAAAAAATATAAATAACAATAAAAGATCCTCTTCCGAATGATTTAAGATTGTATAAAATTTAATGTCAAAATGGCGAGAAGAAGTAATAGTTATATGTTTAACTTCTTTTGCTTCAACCGTGACTTGGGTGATATAATAACAATCAACGATTACAAGTGACCGTCGTCCATAACTGAGTTATCTGCAACGACTGCAACCCATTACTATCCCACTGCTGGGCAGGGATTTCCTCTCAGAGTTAAAGCAGGCAATCATCCACCGCGCTGGCGAAGTGCGAATTGATCGTCTTCATACATCTATGAAAACTTTTTCAAGAACTCTCAGGCGTGAAGATTTCCTCATGATATTTTCCTTATCGTTCTTCTTTTCGCTATAACAAGAGATAATTAACTTCGTATAGGCAACTTAGGCAACAGTACATTTAAAGACAACAATAAACAAGAAATTCTCTTAGAAATATCTTTTATTACAATAAAATTCTTGGTATTTAATTTCCTGCAATGAGATCAGTGAGACATTTCTTAGACTCGGAACATTTTCATGCGAAAAGTTTATTACGCATTTATTTAACACAATATATTTCTAAAAGGTATATAATACAAATTAGAAATGCTTATCGCTTAACTTTAACAATTACTTATCGTTTAAATTATACCTCAATTTGACCTTTTTAACCCTTTTTTTCAAGTACGTGGATACATTTAGAATTTTAAAAAAAATATGGTAGAAACCTCCGTTGTCGTGTTACAGCGATATCTTTAACCGACTTCAAAAAGGAGGTGGTTATCAATTCGGCCGGTATCTTTTTTTTATGTATGTACACGAATTACTCCGCCGTTAGGGAACCGATTTTAATAATTATTTTTTTTATCGTGTAGAGACGAGCTGGAAGTTGGTCCCATTTGAATATGGTTAGTATCCATCGATGGGTTCTGGAGAAAATGAGGAGAACTCCTCCACCCATGTAAATATAACAGCCATAACTTCGCCGTTTATGAACCTATTTTAATGCCTTTGATTTTGTGTGTGGACAATTGCTACAAGTTGGTCCCATTTAAATATGATGAGGATCAGAGTGGGTTCTGGAGACAAAATATGTAACTCCTCAACGGATGGGTATAATTGAGTTTCGTTTGAAAATATTTGGTGTAGGTTCTAATGAAATTGCAAAACCAGTTTATCATTGACTATTTAAGGGTCTGATAATGTGGCTCGAAGTCAAAATATGTAACTCCTCAACCGATGGGAATAATTGAGTTGTGTTTGAAGATATTTGGTGTAGGTTCTAATGAAATTGCAAAACCAGTTTATCATTGACTATTTAAGGGTCTGATAATGTGGCTCGAAGTCAAAATATGTAACTCCTCAACCGATGGGAATAATTGAGTTGTGTTTGAAGATATTTGGTGTAGGTTCTAATGAAATTACAAAGCCAGTTCATCATTGACTATTTAAGGGTCTGATAATGTGGCTCGGAGACAAAATATGTAACTCCTCAACCGATGGAAATAATTGAGTTGTGTTTGAAGATATTTGGTGTAGATTCTAATGAAATTGCAGAGCCAGTGCATCATTGACTATTTAAGGGTCTGATAATGTGCCTCGGAGACAAAATATGCAACTCCTCAACCGATGGGAATAACTGAGTTGTGTTTGAAGATATTTGGTGAAGGTTCTAATGAAATTGCAAAGCCAGTTGACTATCATTGACTATTTAGTTAGGTTAGGTTGGAACAAATAAGACAATATAATTTTTTTTTAACCCTTTGAAACATGAATTGAGCAGCTTATTAGGTTATCTATTATCTTGTCCCTGTAGTCCCGAGACTAGAATAGGGCTACCGTATCCCCTACCTGTAGTGAGAGGCGACTAAAAGGGGGCCTCCAGGGTTGCGGGTGACAAGAGTGGGAACTCGAACAGTCCAGCAAGCGACCCCGGGAAGGACGGCGGTATGTCTGATCGCATACCGTTTTAACACCAAATATGCGGGACGAATGTAAATTGCTTACCCAGAACAGGACACGTTTGGAGAACTCCGGTTATGTTACGTCGAAGAACCCGCAGTTCTCTACAAAAGCCGAGGATGGCCACCGTAGGGTTTTAGTGCGGTAAAATCTCACATAACCCTGCGTCGCTTCCACGGCGTCGGGTACCTTTTGAAGGATTCTCCTTGGTGAACAAAAAAACTTTGTCTATTATCTAGTATCTAAGATTCAAACACTTAAGCTTTGATGTAAAATGACGCTATTCCCGTAAGACTTATTATTACTTTCGCAGCGGAAATAACTGAATAAATTTCCTACAAGATGGCTTATTCTCCCAAAGTTATGATTAAAAGGAAGCCGTCCCTATTTTACCTAAACATTTAAACACTTCGATGAGCGAATAAAGATATGAAGCTTTTGTCCTTTACATCGTTACGGGACCATTAACGTCATTAAGTCTATCGTGAAAATTTTGTAACGTTTATTTTCTTGTTTGTATTAAATCAAAACTAACGATGCTGATTTTTGCGATACTGTGAGTTCATAATATACGAGCTGCAGGTTGGTCGGTGTCCATCTTTTACGGTCGCAGTAATTGTTGCCGCCGGTTGTCGGTTGTTGTCACTCAACAGCGATCACTGCAGTCGATCGTCGGTCACTTACAAATTACAGCAACATTCGGCAGCAGTAATTGACAACTGATTTCCCATATCAATGACTCAAATGATCAGATCATCTCAATGACAATACTGTCATTGGCTGGCAGCGTCGCCGCGCCGGTAGGCACCGTGAGCTGTCGCTTATGTATGTAACTCTATTAATCTACACACATATGCACTTAATGTATAGATGTATAAGGGATTTATTTATTGAAACTTTTATTTTACTATTTAAGCGCCGTACACAATTAATTTTAAAGCAAATTCGAGCACTTTGATAAAACTCCGGTACAAAATAGCGTAGAGTAGCTGTAAATCTGAACGTGCATTTTATGAAAACCGCAGGTACAACGGTATTTGCAAAGCATCTAGGGGATCGTGTATTTGTTTATCGTGTTTTTACTCGTGTTTCGTACCAAAAATAAACACGAACGGTACGTTACCGTTTACATTACGTCTTATTACCTTCGCGTATACCACAACAAACATTAATAACCTTCCAACTGGCGTATAATTAGGACTTATTTTCATTACGTTAAAATAATACGGGTTTTGGTAGCACGACCCTGCAACGTTGAATTTACGGTTCATTTACACCGGGTAGTCTGCTGCCTTCAGCTAACTACTTCGTCTAACGAAGATGTCTGACTCCGAGCATTGTTTACATTAATTTGAATAACACCTACGGCTACTGATTTTGTCAAGCGACTTAGGAACGATATTCGACTTCGTCAGCACTCACGCTGACTGCCACCATCAAGGAAGTTTGAACGATTGAATCACCGAAGGCGCTCGAATAGTCGACGGTCGACTTTCGACTGCGAACTTTGGTAAGCGTTTTCAGTGTGCTTGCGAATTCATCTGACAACCTGATATAAATGAGCCCGTATACTTATAGATCACTGAACAAGAAATACTCTTGGAAATATAATTTATTACAGTTCCTGGTGTTTAATATCCTGCAATGACATCAGCTTCTCAGCTTCGTGGTGAAAACACACAAGTTCCGCCCGCGTACACCCAAATAAGGCAATAGAAATTGCAAATTGACACACCTGGTAAATCAGGAAATGTATATCCAACTAAAAAGCACTTAAACCTTGCTCTTGAGGACTAAGTTGGAACACCTGAACACAATATGCTCTTTATCGTTTGAAAGAAGAGCCCAGCGCTTTACGCTGTTGCAAGGATAAAATAGTGATCCCAGGATCAAAACTTATAAGATAGAAACTATTTTTAACGAGGATACCAACTCTGTAGAAAGTTGGCTACAGAAGTTTAAAAGTATGAAGAGGAGTGTTTTTCAAAGTATGGATTGCAAATCTGAGATCACAAAGCCTCTATAAGATGGTTGCAACAATATAAAATTCAAAGTGATAGTTTCACTAAGAGAATATTAAAAGACATTTTGTATGAAATTAATTATAAAAAATAAATAAAATTAACGTTTGAACGGATTTCAAGCCATAAAATAAAGATGAAAAAGAAGGTCGGGAGCACAGAAATATTTTCACAATTTCACTATTCAGGGTCTCAGAGTAGGGGGATTTGGCCATAGTCTTCCGCGGTAACCAAATGCAAATTGGTAAACTTCACACACCTTTGAGAACTATTTTTTGTTTATTATAAACTTTCAGGTGTGGGTATTACAAAGGTGTCGTGAAAAAGATTGGAAAACGCTGACATAAGGTGTACTTTAAAGGTATACACGGCAAAAAAATGTGTCCCAATTGTAATTCACACATTTCTCACCGAGCCTAAAAGCAACCATTTTTAAAGTAAGGTGTGCCTTCGATTTATTTGGTTGGGCACCTCGTAAATCGAATGGCGGTACTATTTTCCATTTCGACACCACGCCTCCGTAACTCACCGCCGGACCCTTCCAAATGACACGGTCAGAAGAAATTGTGCACCCTTAGTACGAACACCATAAACTCTTCATAACAAGACTATTTAAGTAAACAATTCGAAATTTTACACAAAATTGTATAGCGTAAATTATAAGTGAATGGATAGAAATTCATATTGTTATTTTAATTTTAGGTTTTCTCTTCTAGAATAAAATAGAACCCAGTGTCAAATAAATATAGTTCAAAAAACTAAAAAAACACGCTTTTATGATAAACTCAACTATAAAGTAGAAAATAATTTTCAATCTATGAATCAATTAAGGAACAGTAAATAATATAATTGTGAAAAAAGCGTGGGGTGCTCCACTTATCAGTTTTCGAAAAGCAGTTTTCAGTACATTTGAGTTATAGGGAAGTAACATTATTATTTTTCAAAACTAAAAATCAATCTAGTAACTTTGCCTGAACTGTCCCTAAGGCGCTTTCTCACGCCTCGAAAATCGTTAATCCTGAGGATTTTGATAAGGACAATGGTACAAAATTATTAAAATCGTGTATTGTCATCGGTTTTTGATAATTCTTCAAAAGTTTGAATTAAACTGAACGTTCAAAGTGGATAGAAATCGGGTTCAAAGATTCCGTTACTATTACGTACATACATACCTACATACAACCCAAGCTAATAAAAGCATGTTAAAAAAATATCTTCAACTATAAGTATCGTACTATAAGTATAAATTCTATCAACTATAAATTCTATATAAAAAATATATAACATAAAAATAATATTTTATCATATTATATAATGTTTAATTTAGATATGTATCTAACAAGGAGGAATATGTATTCCCAAAATATGTAATCTTGGGAATACATATTCCCATAACCACTGTTATTAAGTAACTCTTATTTATCCTGTCCCACCTTATCCAATAATACATGGTCCCACTAGTGCCTACGATCGGAAGAGGCCTATTTGTCACAGCCATATTCTATCGAAAAATCTTTCATCCATTACTCCATTATCGGAGATGATGCCTGCCAGGATTTAGGAACGTAATTATTTATTACTAGTTTATGACCGCGACTTAGTCTGGCTGATAGCGAAGTTAGGCCCCTAACAGACATGCTACTTTTAGGTAAGGTGATCGACGATTAACGCCCATTATCAAAAATCAATCTGTCCAATGTTTTAATTCAAAAATTGGATAGAAAGCGTGCAGGGAGCAGAAATCCATCCCTAACGGTACATATTGAGGGGCATTAAACTCAAAATTTTATATTGTATACCGTATTATTTATAAGAAATACTTTCAAATACTTTAACATGTGCCTCTGAGTGGCATGTTTAGGGATAGAAAATTTTCTGATTATTTTTCGCTTATAAATAGCAGCGGCTCAAATTTCAAACACTATTTATTGCTAGCGACCTTTTCTTTTTCTTTACGTTTATTTCTATACGGGATGGCAAACGTAATTTCCACCCCAGGGGGTGTGATCCCACGTTACACCATTGGTCTAAGGGATAACAATTTACATCCGTCATGATGTTGGTCAAACATAACAATAACCTCCTAACTGCATTTGATAAATTGGATGGTGACCGCTTAAGTCTTCACAGTAGGGATGGGCATTCGTTGAGATTTTAAAATCGATTTCAAGTCTGAGAATCAAGCCACGAATATGTCGAAGAGTAGAGCATCGATTTTGCAAAAATCTTCGATTTATTTTGTTGCTCTTCCGGGAAATTATCGGCGAAACAAAGGCTACTCGTTTTCTGTCGTTCGTTTTCTGCCGTTTAGGAGTTCACGAACATTGGAGATTAACATACAAACTTGTCACATTTTATATTATTACAAGAGAAAAACCTAATATCGACTTTCTAGAAAACCGACTATAAAGACCAATTCGATTGCTTAGAATCGATTAGAAATCAATATTATTGGTCTTAATAATCCATCCCAGGTTGTCATCCCTACTTTACAGGAAACAAACAAACTGACAGAACACATTTGATTTACGAGAGGTATCTGTTGACAGCAGTATATTTATGAGTCCAACCGTATACTATAATACTTAATATTTTTTTCCTGAAATGAGTATTTTGGGAGTACCTAAGTTTTTAGGAAAAGCTGCAACAGCCTTTTTTTAAACACCGAAGCTGTGTCGTTTGAAGAAGCCCCAGCTACATGCTCCATTAGCTTAAATAGGCATTGTATAAAACCCTTTGGAAAGATACACATCTTTTTTAACCGACTTCGAAAAAGGAGGAGGTTACTCAATTCGACCGTATATATATATATATATATATATATATTTTTTTTTTTATGTTTGTTCGGCGATTTTTTCGCGATGCCGCGACCGATCGATATGATTCATACACCATTATATGCGGCTAGTTTCACAGGGGGTCCCATTTCGAGGAAATTTGAAAATTTCTGCCAGTTTTCCCGGAAAATTGGAAAAACCCGATTTCATATAAACTTGAATAAGTCGAGTATTTCTTAACCAATTTTAATTTTCTTTTTTTCATATGAAAGAGAGTTTCGTCGCGGTACTTTCCTACCTTAACATTAGTATGCTCTGATGATTAGAATTTAAGTTATGGGGTGGAACTCATCATCACTACCCCTGCTTTTTACATATTTTATGACAACTTACCTTCTGCCCACTCAATTCTCATGAAACTTAAAATGAACATTGAGTATCTAGGTTAACATGATATGATGGAAAATTTGACCTTCAACTCTTCAACCCTGGTAATGCAGTAGTGCCTCCTGCCTCAACCATACAAGTTAGGCATTTGGAACTTATGGATATTTAATAAAATCGATAAGTTGAGATATATGATGGAAAATTTGACCTTCTACTCTTCAACTCTGATAATGCAGAGGTGCCTCCTGCCTCAACCATACAAGTTAGCCATTTGATGCTTATGAATATTCAATAAGGTTGATAGGTAGAGATATATGATGGAAAATTTGACCTTCTACTCTTCAACTCTGATAATGTAGAAGTGCCTCCTGCCTCAATCATACAAGTTAGGCATTTGGAGCTTACGAATATATGATGAGGTCTTTGAGTAGAGACATATAATGGAAGATATGACCTTCAATTCTTCAATCCTGATGATGCAGACGTGCCTCCCATGTAAAGTATATAGAATATACATTTGTTGTAATGAAGTTGCTAGACAGAGACATATGATGAAAAATTTGACCTTCAACTCCTTTTTCTTTTCTTAACTATTGAATTAATGTAAATTGGACCAGTTCACTCGCAGAGTTTTACTACCTAGTTTGATTTATTTACTTATCTGTTCCTACCTAACCTAGCCAATAATTAGTATCTCATAAAGCCTCGCCTATAGTGTTTCGTATTGAATTGGTTAGGTTAGGTTGGAACATATAAGACAATATAAAACTAAGCGAGAAGGTCGCGGCAGCGCCCTGCGAGCGGGTGGGTCCAATCCGTATGAATTCAGACCTTACCTTTATTCATGATCACCTTTATACAATTTTACATAATATTAATACAAACGTTAGCATATCATCACTAAAAAGGGTGAAAAAAAAAATTTTAACAAAAAAATAAAACCGACTTCTATGTCACTACAAAGTAAAAAATAATTGAAATAAATGTTGGTTTAGTACATATTTCTGAAGTCGGCGCTCATATTGGACACGCTGTTTACGCAGTTATCAAACTAAATATATTGAGCGCCGACTTCAGAAATATGTACTAAACCAATATTTATTTCAATTATTTTTTACTTTGTAGTGACATAGAAGTCGGTTTTATTTTTTTGTTAAATTTTTTTTTCATAATAGAGATTTTTGCCGCTGCTTCTAAATAACGTTACAGCTTGCGACGTCTTGGTAGTTTACTGACGTGCAAGAGGATTGTGTAAAGAATGTATTTTGATTAAAAAAAAATGATTTTGTTAGATTTTCCAGCCGCTTTCACGACCACCACATCCACCTATGGTAGTCCCACTGCTGGGCACGGGTTTCCTCTCAGAATGACAGAATGAGAGGTATTCAGGCCACCGTGCTGGCCACGTACCAATTGATAAACTTTCAGACTAAGACAAAATAATTCAATGCCTTTATCACTTTGGTTTGTCAACCAATTTTTTATAGGTATGTATGTATCTATATTATACTATTACTCTCACGGCCACTTTTTGTGAACTATTACCTAAACTCTTTCTTTTTCTGAGAGAAAATCTGCCCAGCAGTGAGACAGTAATGTGTCTAAAAATGTAGTAATCACAAGTTATGTAATTTTTAAAATCTCTATAACAAGTTTACACTATGAAGAAGTTAAAGAAATAATCGGTTTTACACTTTTCGTATAAGAGCTAAAACTTTCTACGAGTTTTGCTCTCACCTTTTAATGAACTCGAACAAATCCGAATTACTGTCAGAATTCTCTTTACTTAGTAAACATAATGGAATGAACGCGAGACGAATAAATTGGATATTAAATACGCTATTTAATCCCATTGTCTTTTTAACGTATTCTTAAATAAAGGTATTCATGAGACGGAGAATAAATATACTTTGTTAATTGAGTTGCTTAAATTGTTGACTAAAGCTAGTCTTGCGATCCGACTACAATATGACTACAATATTAAAAATATATACAGTATTGAAGATAATGAGGATGGTAGAAATACAGGATGAATTTTTTAAGTGTGCGTTGATGACGAAATCATTTTTAAGAAAATTTATTTTCTTTTTCATGCATTTTTATAATAGCAACTAAGCATTATGATTGACTAACCAATTCATTAATATTATATCAATTAATTTTATTAAATAGGATCTCAAGGATTGTAAGTTTTAAAGATTGTAGAGTGCTAATAAAAATAATATAATCTCGCTACATTATGTACTTAGGTAGATGCTACAATGCTTGAGACATAGATACAGCTATGTATTAAATGTGACGTGACAATTTCTACCGTTCAATTTCTTCTACAAACCGACTTAAGAAGTTTTATCTATATATATTTTATTTATATTATATATATCTAAAACTGAAAATTATGTTTTATTTATATATATCTAAAACTGAACAGACTTTTACATTTTATGAGAAAACATTCTCATTCGTAAATCAGCTGTACTATATTAGATTGACAATCGATGGTTATTCGCAGCTGTCGTAATTCCGCATGCAATAACCCGGTTTACTGTTCCGAGAATAATTATATGGAAGCAAATGTGTAACACCGTGTATGTGTTATTAATAAATCAACCGTCGCTTTGCAGTAATCTGTTATAACGAGTCAGCATTAACCTACTGTCAAGTAGAAACAGTATAGGTCTGGGAAGGTACCACGGCTACCCATTTCTAGCTTAAAGCAGTCTGGCATTTCGGTGGAAGGGTTTTGATACCGGCTGATTTGCAAAGACGACGATCATCTTAGTCAGGAGTGACGACGCATCTATGATAGACCCTTGGTAAAACTCCTATTCTATATGGAGCTCATTACAGATAACCATGGGTGACAGTGACCACTCACCATCAGGTGGACTTCATCCTCGTTTCATCATCATCATCATCAACAACGCATTACTGTCCCATTGCTGGGCACGGGCCTCCTCTCATAATGAGAAGGATAAGGCATAGTCCACCGCGCTGGCCAAGTGCGTATTGGTGGACTTCACATACCTTTGAAATATTTTTTTATAAATCTATCAGGTATGCAGGTTTTCTCACGATGTTTTCTTTCACCGTTTAGCAAGTGATAATTAATTTCTAATACGCACATAACTTTTAAAAAATAAGAGGTGCGTGCGATGTGAACCTCGGACCCCTCGATCGAGAGGCCGAGTTTGTTGACCACTAGGCTATCACTGCTTATCCTTGTTTGCAACTTACTATATATAAAAAAAAAAACTAATAAATTTTTACAAACAGTTTGTGGGATTTTTGAGGCTTGATGATAATTTTTAAGCTTGGTTCTTACACCTTTTACCTTATACATAGAGGAATCGCTTTTAAATCTAGGTATCCCAACCACCGAGATCGTAATAAACCCTTTGAGAATTAATACTTCTAAGGTCCGTTTATTTTTATGCTCATAAAAGTCCTACTTCCTCTGGGTACCTAATTATTATATACCCCAGAGAGCTATTTGGGTTTGATTCTGTTTGCACACGAATCCGAGCCCACATTTGTTCTTCCGGGCAAAACATCGACGAAATAGCCAAATAGACACTTTGACAACCCACGTGGCGGAGCGGTCGCCATGCCGGTCTGACGCGCAGATTGGTCTGACGGGTTCGATCCCCGGCCAGACAGATTTCTAAACGATGAATTTAGATTTCTGTTTCTGGGTCTGGGTGTTTTTGTATTTGTCTCGGTGTGTGTCCATAGCATCTACGATACAGGTAATCCTAGTGTGGGGCTGTGAGTGTGGAAAGCGTTTTTTTTTAGTCAGACTCGTAATATGTGTGATGTAATCCTATGAGAGCTTAGTGGTTAAAAATCGGCCTCTCAGTCGAGGAGTTTGAGAGTCGAGTCCAGGCACGCACCATTTCAAAGTTATGAGTGTATTTGAAATTAATTATCATACATAAATTCAATGAGAAATCAGATCAATTTCAATCCGTTCTTTGTGTGTAGAAAACGTTAATATTTTAAGAAACGCCGCTGTTTTCATACCAAAAAGTATTATGTCCTTACTTATTTTGGAGTCTATTTATTTGCTTTGTGAATGGGATAAACGCTTCGGTAATTCGGGTATATAAATCTTCATCTTTGTGATCTTAATTTCTCCTACATCTTCATGATTCAGTAATGAACCAGGTAAGAAATTGACGGAAACGTTTTGGTATCCCACGACCATCTTTTTTCATTTTGTATACTTACTCATTTCAAGCTGTTATAAGAAGATCATTTTGAATCAGTCCATGTGCTACATTTTATCATGTGTTTCAATGTTACCGCGTACAAAAGTTGTAAAGGAATTAAAAAATAAATAATGAAACGTCGTCAAAGTAAAAACAAAGTAGCAAATGTTTTTTTTGTTTATAATTTAGGAGTATCTGTAATCAACCTCAGATAGGATTAGACATTCCTTCGTGAGGTCGGCCACAGATGCGCCGCTAACCCTGTGGACTGAGCTGGAACGCCTTGGATAAGTATGTCTCCCTTACCACACCCTTCAAACCAGAACACAGCGCTTAACGCTGCTGTTATGGGGCAGAAATAGGTGGCGGTGGTGCCGCGGGAGTCGACACACAAAAGGTTCTACCACCTTCAATAAAATTCCTAAAATATCATTATCAACCCATTACTGTCACCTCCTCTCAGAATGAAGGATTCTAAACGATAGTCTACCACGTTCTGAAGCGTATTGGTAGGTTTTATACATCTTTGAGAACTTGACAAAAACTCTTGAGCATGTGGGTTTCCTCATGATATTTTCCTTCACTCTTAAAGCAACTGATAATAATTTTCTAATTAAAAAAGACACTTTAATTAGAATAGCTATTCATACATTATCGTAGTAATTAAGGACTGGACCAAGCCATTAATAAGTTGCCCTAAACTCGCGCAGTACAATTTATCTCCATATGTTCCCTCTGATAAATTGACTTGGTGCACAATTTTTCACTGTGAAGGCCAACGGGTTAAAAATACGCATTGTTACCAAATAAAAGTGGACACAAACACTATGTTAAATCGAGAAGGGATTTTTTACCACTTTGCGGATGGGAATGTATTTCGAGCGTGCGTTTGTGTGTCCCTTTCTTTAGCACGACATACCGACCAAAAAGCTTGGTTGATTTTAACATATGAGGTGTCGTTGCACTTGTCTAAATTATTAAACTTAATTTTCATAGACTTACGTGTGCTATTATGTATTTATAAAGTTATACACCATAGGCTTTAATTATGACATGACTCGAATATCTTTTCATTTTGTGAAGCCCATCCAATTGTATTCTGGAACTAAAATACCATCGGTACGAAATTACGGGTTTCAGCCTACAATGTAGTGCAGCCTATTCAACCATACGTAATTCGAATTGATCGAACTATTTTGATGTTCGCGTTCAAACAATGATGGTAGTTCAACGCAAAATACCAGATGTTTCGGTTGCGAGTAGGGATGCAAGTGGATGTAATTATCTATCGATATATATTTATATCGAAGGCCTACAATTACGAGTTCATTGCAATATTATAGAAAAATTATCTCTTTCAAAAATATTTAAAAAGAAAATCCGTTTTTTGTCGCCGACAGATTTGTACTGCGACTTTCTAACATCTTTTTCTGTCACACTATACAAAAAATACAACAATACTATAAAACAATGTATATAAATTGGAGATTTACATTTTTTTCTATTTTTCCGACATATTTTTTTCAAATGCCGTTGCCGCCATGAATTAATGAATGAAATGAATTGTGCGCATATTTGTCGGATGTTACTATTCATAAGTGGCAGTTCAAATATAAATTTCATACTTAATCCACTTACATCTAATTAACCTTTTACAGTAATAAGTTCCCGGCAACACAAACGCAAACTATTCAGTCATTCAGAACTTTCAGCCGAAACATATATTAACATTTGGTTATACCACCGATACTCGGGTACCCTGCACCCCCATTCATTATCCGTGGCAGGGGTAAATGACCCACGGACACGGGCTATCAAGATTAATGAGGGGAGAAGTGATCAATCAAGAAATTGTCATGAGTGAATTTTGTCACGGACTCTGTCACGTGACGCGACTATTTTTCGTGTTTCTGACAAGATCCCTGAAAAATGGCGCTGCAAATTGAAACTCTTCCAAGTAATCTTCGGCTTAATATATAGGATTGTGAAAATTCATCCTTTGAAGACGCAGATTATCCCATAATACCTCTTCATTGAAATTTTATTTTATTATTACGAATATAAATGCTCTGAAATTATACCTGCAGGGTATTTATTATCTTGGAGAAACACGATAAGTATTTTCCCATAAGAGAAAATACGTAAGGGTATTGAACATATCCATATCACATCATTATGTAAAACTTTTCAATAAATATTTTCTTATCATTATTTACGATTAGCACTTAATACTAAGGTTAAGGCCATTACAGGAATAATAGCAAGACTAAAAAATGTACAAGTTTTAGGTCCATAAATTAATATGACACTCATATCGTCGTATTCGAACCATGACAAAATCAAATTTAAATAGTTCTTAGAATATAAATCAATGATAACTTTTTTACGATAAGAACATTTTTAGAAAATAAAAACCAGTGAGTGTAAACGGGGGTTGACCTCTCATCTCCAACAATTTTATTGTTTACGCTTCAAAACCAACGAAGAAGTCACAAATTGATTTTGAATAAAATTTGAATGAATTTGTCACGCCGCTCGACGTTGACACTTCTATCTACGGGACAATGGACCGTATTTCAGTTGAAAAATTAATGTTATATCTTTTGAATTCACAAAGTACTCGCTTTCCGAAGTGATGGAATAATTATTTTGAACCAGATGAATATTAAATTGGTACATTACTTTGATGAGGTTGTTTGCTGACTGTAAATATAATTAAAATGTATCCCTGAATTATTTATTGAAATCATTTTTTATATAATATTTGTGGTTTCCGTACCGAGAGATAGCAAAAACAGTATTTCTTATAATTTCGTTCCATTTGTTTGTCGACCTTATATTACCAATATGTCATACCTATAACTGAAGGATGAATATTCCAAATATTTAAAATTCTTGTTTTCTGCGCGTGTATTTTATAATATGTTATGAGAAATAAAAAAAAATGTAATCAAACTTTAAAATCTCTCATCCTTAACTAGAGCGCTACGAGCCAAGCTACATACGAGTACATGAATTACGAACACATTCGAACACCGGTATTTTATATATTAAGATGTAAGTGCCACTACTTATTCAGTAAAATTTATATAACCCTAAAACGTTTAATGTCGTTATTCCAACCCAAATCTTCACACTATGCTGAATTCATGAAAATCTCTTAAGTGTCATCTATTTTCACAAAGAGCTATCCAAAAGGGTAATTACGGCTTGATCCTTGGCATATACATATATAGACAGAAGCACCCGGGGGGTAACAAGTTTTAGGCGTTACATACGAAAATAAAACTGTTTTTCTCACAATGCCATTCGCAATAATATTACGTAATTTGAAAGATGGTAGATAAAGTATAGTTCGATCGGGGGAGCCATCACCACCGCATTGTTGTGTAAAATTGTTCTTACGTTTCGGTTGACCTGACTATTATAGTCCACAGGAGACCGCAGAACGGAAAAACGGATTGCGCAGGACAGTGTACATGCAGTTAGTTACAAATGTTATAAGTTCTTTAGTTAAAAATTGTAAATCCGTAATTGTCTGTAAGAAATACTATATAAGAAATGTATTTCTATGATTTTAAGATAATAATTAAATAAATAAATAAGTCTATAGGCGGCAGTGACCTCTTATCAGAAAAATATCCATCCATAAGACTTTTTTCGCTACGCTACATAAGTTTGATAAAACCTACAATAATTAATTCCTTCCTCATTTTTTTTTTATTTACTAGTAAATACAAGTAGGTTTAATATTTGTTATTACAGTTATTACATTTCTTTCATAAACATATTTTGTATGGAAATTGGTAAAAAAATACATACCTATTCTTTAAAAGTAGATGAACCTTTGCCCTCCCTCATTTGACCTCTTTTCTGTATGGCTAGTGCCTAAGGCAAAATGTCATATATTTCAAACCATCTCTGTGTGGTTTTAAATGCTTTGATATTTCAAAAAAGATGGATCAAAAAAGTTATTTGAACATATTTTCATTTGTTCATAATTCAGATAATCTTAAAGAGATTTACTATTTTTAAACGCGTAGATACATAGTTCTCATGTAAGCTATAACTAGCCACGTACTAGTTGCGATTATTAAAAATTCCTGAACTTCAAGGAAATATTCGCAGCACGCTCTTATTGCCAGTCGAGAATGTGCTAGGGTTGTGGTAAAACCTTTGTTGTCGTTTTGCCCATTAGGTAAAGCTTTACTAATCCACGTCAGAGCACTGGCCACATGCGAGCATAGTAACTTTGTACACGCAAATAACTCGTTCTACTCTAATATTTCTAGTGTAAAGCAGTTATTAGTGGACTGAATGAGAAATAAAGTGACCATCTTAGTGTTGAGAAATGGCAACGCACCTATGATCTGTTTCAGGAAGAACCCTCGTTTCATATGGAATGGGTTGCAAAATGTCCGTTGTTGATGGATGACAATGGCCAGTTACAATCAGTTGAACTTAATGTTTGATTGACATTTCAGTCTTTATTTTCTATACATTTAAACTTGAAAAAGTTGTGCCGTAAATGCGTTTAGCCTGTGCATTTAGCCATTAGCCTCAACAATGCCGGAAAAATCTATTCTATACTCCACGCTTTAATTAAATTCTTTAGTACATTTTTCATCTAAATATTTTCTATATTCTATTATTTTTGTTATTTCCTTTTCACTGTGAACATAACATTCATATAATCGATATAACTTGTTATAAAGTGGCATGGAGTATCTGAACATACAATCATAAATTTTACGACTATAAGATTATCTGATCGGCAATCGGAAAGTTTATAAGTGGGCAGTAAATTACTTACCCCAAGTTTTTGGGTCATAAAAGTGTAATTTCGGTTCAAAGTCTTTTTATTTTGTTCATTCATTCTTCAACCTTTAAAGTATATATTACCCTTATAAGGAGGCCTGTTGGTGACCGCAGTAAATTTACATATGAGACGACTATATTAGTCTTCAAAATTGACAACTCATTGGTGTGTGGTAAGTAGAACCCATGTTCTACGGAATTGACCCATGCGCGGTGTTATCGCCACTGTCCTTATAACAATCGTGCGACAATCGCCGCCGACGACCGTGGCGTGACGTCATTGGTCAGTATTTCGTAATCGGTAGAACACTCTGTGATTCGACTCCGGCGGTACCACCGCCACATCGATTTCCAACTAATAACTGCAGTGCTAAGCGCTGCTGTGTTCTGGTTTGAAGGGTTTGAAATATACATATCCAGCGTAGTCGTCAGAAATAGCGGTGCATTTATGGGCGACCTCAGTTACAAATATTTAATCCTCTCTGTGGTTGATTACAGTTGTCCACGGGCAGCAGTAGGCACTTATAGTCCGCGCCAAACTGCTAGTCTTCTGAAGTTGTCGCAAGCAGGTGTAGTCATACAATATGCTATGGCAATGCAATTCATTTCTATATTCAGAGCGGACTAGCAGTTTTACGCGGACTATACCATCAGATGGACAGTGGACTGCATGCTGTTCTGCTACTCTTATATTATTCACACGTAACTCCAGCTTTCTGCCGTGTAATGTATATAGCTGTCGCAGAAAACGAAAATGACATGCTAAAAACGCACATGAAGTGTTCAATACAAATAAAAAGTACTCTTTATTTATTTACATTAAATACAAACTTATAAGTTATGGTACAATTTTAATAATTATCATAAATATAATTTATAACAATATAACTATTAACAATTTCCTAGATATTAAACTTTTGAACTATATAACACTTATCTAAATACTTATATTAATATTTCTACAAGTTTTTATATTTATACAAATAAATAAAAATTATATAACCATCTTCTTAAATATAACTGCCATTTTCTATGTTAAACATATACTATAACATTTTCTATGTTGTTATATAATATATGTTAAACATCTATGTTTTATTCTCCTGTCTATACGGTTGCACAAACTTTTCTTGGAACCAAACAAAGAGGGACTTACACTGAAAAAATAAACGACCTCGCAAGAATTAAGTTAAAGGTCATTCAACCGAAAAGGTACCACGGTCGCACATATTTCTAACGTGAAGCGATTTCTTGCGTTTTTTTAGAATGATGTGCATAACGACTACATGCGGGGAATATCTTCGGGGATAGCAATGCATCAGACGTCAGTGACCAGTTACCATCGGGTGGGCATACAGTCCACCAGTTGGCTAGTTTAATCTCATAAAAAAATTAAGGCACTTTATTATCCCCAAGTCAAGGACCTAAACCTAAAGGACCTACTACCTCATGGTATTCGAATACACGTAGCCAATAGGTACCTATGGCATGTCTGATATAGTTCAGCCAAACTGCTAGTCCGCTCTGAAATTGTTGCGAGCTTGAATTGAATGACTACACCTAGTCATTCAATTTGCTATGGCGACGCGATTCATTTCTATATTCCGAGCGGACTAGGAATTTTACGCGGACCATACCTCTATTAATATTTACAAATGGAAATTTTCATTATATTAGCACTCTGTTTTGCAACAACAAACTACTCGTATTAATGTTCTTCCCAGTCTTCTTGCTTTACTTGTAAGTACGTCATTTCGTTGCTACACTCCTTGCGCGGCGTGTCGTCATCCTCCGCGTGTCCGAGCTGATACCCTCGCGCGAGGTAGTGGAACACTGCCACGGACACAAACGCTAGACCCGTGTATATGAAGGATTGCGTTTCCTGGAATAGTCAATTTTGTATATAATATATAGTATAATAGGAGTAGCAGACGAACATGCAGTCCACCTGATGGTAAGTGGCTACTGCCGCCCATACACATCCGTAATAAATCCCAGATGGGATTAGATATTCCTACCTGACATCGGCCACAGATGTGCTGCTACCCCTGAGGATTAAGCTGGAACGCCTCAGAAAAGTATGTCTCCCTTACCACACCCTACAAACCAGAACACAGCAGCGTTTAACACTGCTGTTATGAGGCAGAAAGAGGTGTGGCGGTGGTGCCGCCGGAGGCAAAACACAAAGTGTTCTACCACCTTAAAAAAGTCGTGAAGTCCGCCTGCTTAGTTACTGACCTAACCCCACATAAGATAAGTTTCCTACTTGAGGTCGGCTCAAGTCAATTTTCTAGAGAAAAGATTTAAAAAGAAATCTAACGATGCAGTTTTAGTTTTCATCAAAATCGGCCACATAACTCCTCACAGTATTTTCGGTTATCCTTATAGTTTGGGCATTGGCCCTGAAGGCTCTTTGAAAAATTCACTCTGTATATCTATTTAATAATAAAAATGATATTCTAACATTATAAACAGACGCTTCAATTTTATTTATTTGTAGATGTAGATTGTAGCACTCACGTGTATGCTACAGACGTAGGCGTGCTACGGGCTCCGCTACGGTGCTACGATTGTGTCGCGTTGATTAAACGTAATTATAGAGTCGATAGAAGGATATAATGTTTGTTTTCTCCATATGTCATGTAACCAATTCTATAAATAATAGAATTATATCGAACAAATACGTATATCTCACAATTTAAAATTTGTAAATTATGTAATAAACCAAACATATCAAAAACATTTTACTATATCATCAATCGTTTGTAGCCTTTGAATCATTTGAAAAAAGACGTTTCCTTCTTTCATTTATTATTATTTTCATTATCTAGTTAAATTATTTTATTTTTCAGATCATTAAAATGGAAGATCAAGTCAACACGCGGGGTTTCGTTTCGTTCAATACGTCCAAGTGATTTTGAAACAAAAATCTGTTTAATATCTAGTTTCGTTACTATTTCCTAAACATGCCATCTAATTTCACATAATTCCTTTAGATCCGAGGTGGTAAAGGTAGAGCAATGGGCTCTCAAGGGCTCACTAGTTATAAACAACCTCAAACTATATTGTTGACAAGTAGGAGGTGACGAGAATAATAATAACCTGACGATCTACTTGGCATAATGCTTTATTTACTCTATAGTTCCACAAATCGATCTTCGGTGTTGAGGTTCGATATTGCCTGTGTAGAATTTTGAACATTTAGAATTTTTACTGCTTTTAAAGTACTGGGAAAAGCAGAACAATATATCACATAATGGAACAAGAAATATTTTTAGTGTCAGATAAAGTTGTTCACCCTGATGCAACACAGAAGTTAGGAAAGAATATCAAAGTTTACGTTTAGCGTAGGACTAAGTTGTGCACACCGCTGTAACACATAAATCCGAAAAGCAGATCAGTACTCTTACCATGAGTTTTTACGTTTTGACAAATATGACTGTTTTGGTATTTGTTTACGTATTGGCCCATACAAGTTCCAAATTCTATTATAATCCGCGAGGGGCGCTGATATATATATATATATATATATATATATATATATATATATATATATATATATATATATATATATATAGGTATTATATTATTGTTATGTTGCATGTATGTTGTTAACGTTAGTACCAAAATACTGAATACCGGTTCAGATACACAGAACGGATATACACTCTAAACTTATAACATCACTCTTTTTGCAGCAAGGAACAAACATGTACCTATCTTTCAGAATGAACTCACCTGCGCATAGTTGCCAAACCAGCGAGTGATGACGATGATGATGATGTTGCCGCCTGACTCGGTCAGCAGGAACACGGCGGTCATGACCGCCTTCATACTTTGTGGTGACTCTTTGAAGGCAAACTCGTTGCCCGTCACTGCGAAGAGTACCTGACATCCCATACAGATTGTTGACTTTTAAATCACAAATGTAGCGATTTTTTTAAATAAAATATGAATAGTAAACGAGCATGCAGTCCATCTGATGGTAAGTGGCTGTTGCCGCCCATGAATATCTATCAACAACCCCAGATAAGATAAGGGCCCTATCTTAGGTCTCCCCTCTGGTCAGGACTCAGGTCATGACAGGTTACCCCTAAGGAGTAAGATGAAACACCTCGGGTAAGTATGTCTCCATTACCACATTCTTCAAATTGGAACGAACATAGCAGCGTTTAACATTGCTGTTATTAGTACAGGTGTGGCGGTGGTGTCTCCGACTAGACTAGAAATATTATATAAGTATTGGGTTGATATAGGCCATAGGATGGCACCGAGAAAACAGTGTAAAGTAAGGACTCGCTTACACCGAGTACTTTGTCTCTCTGACTTTGGCAGACGAACTGGTTTGCCTAGGAACGCTTTTGGCTAGGGATAGGGAACTACGTCCGATAACCGTCAATGGTTGACATTAGAGTCAGGCGTGAAGTGACTAACAACCATTATAAATTAACAATCTATATAATGTTTCACCCGCAAAATGATTTTATTTTTATGTCTACCAACACTTCATTGCCAAATTTCGATCTTTGATAGACAAGTTGGGAATATTGATTATTAATTATAAATTATAAAGGGCGTAGGTGTCTGGTGTATAAGCCCTAAGGTTGTAATTTTAACAAGAACAAGTTACTGAACAGCTGGCCGTAGTTTGGTACTGTAATAGCGCTAACGATGTAAACTTCTAACTTCTACCATACGATACTATAGGAATATTTCGATCAAATTGCCTGCAATATGGACCTGGCCTGTTCTATTGAATTAGTGATGGAATATCGTTCGATCTTCGATTACTGAACCTCGACGATCAACCGTGGACGGTTGACTTTCGACTCAGGCATTAAATGAATAAGACCTTTATAAATTAGTAATCTATCCAATATTTTTCAAGCCAAAAATCGATATTCTAATTTTCTGCCAACATTTCGTTGCCATTTCATTCATTTTTTGCGCCCCATTAGTTATATCATGAGGCGGTCTTTTAACTAACACCAAACAGCCCTTTAACTTTTTATAATACAACTTATCTGAAATCCCTGATTTAAATAACAACAACAATTACGAGTATATTAATGAGCTTGTTACATGCCTAGCGACAAGGAGGATCGCTGACGTTGCCGTGTTCATCGATTCACGTGTAACCCAGATGCAGATTGATTCATCGTTCGTGTCAGCATTTCATCATCTCTTTAATTTATTAGATTAGTTTAATTTATTAGATTAGAATCTAGATTAGTTAATTTTAAGACATTATTATTTGACACACAGCATCGGTCAGACGATAATTAGGTTTAAGTTATATTGTAATTTTATAATTAATTAAAGTTAGTTTAAATAGTCTTTGGTTTATTTTAAGTCCTCCGGCTGTCGCTAAAGTAATGAGCTCATACTTTACATAATTATTACGCAAAATCGACTTATCGGAAAACTTACCTCTCCAATTGACATTATGATGAATTGTGGCAACAATAGTGCCATAGTTATAGAGTTGGCTGCCGTTATGACGATCACTTGGGCTCTCTGCAAATGAAATTAATTTTTGAGATAAGTGAAATACCCTACTTAAAAATTTTTTTTTTTCGCCAAAATTCACAATAGTTCTAGTTCTAGGCGACTTTACGGTGCAGATTTTTATGAGTTGCTTTCGTACTTATAAACTGAAAAATAATATAATTTTGAAAAATCACGCAACTCTGATTTTTCAAAATTATGTGCATATTAGAAATTAATTAATATAAAGGAAAACATCGTGAGGAAACCTGCATATTTGAGAGATTTATATAAAAAAGTTATATGAAGTCTACGCACGCACTTGGCCAACGCAATGGATTATGGCCTAATCTTTCTCATTCTGACAGGAGACCCGAGCAACAGGGAAATAATAATGATTTGATGATAATAATAATGATAATATTTTTCCAAGCACCCCAAAAAATAGAACTGAAAAAAAAAACAGTATCCTTACCATGAGTTTTTACGTTTTGACAAATATGACTGTTTTGGTATTTGTTTACGTATTTGCTCATACTAATTCCAACCAGCGCCCCTAGCGGATTGTCAGAACTTGGGATTTGTATGGGCCAATACGTAAACAAATACCAAAACAGTCATATTTGTCGAAACGTAAAAACTTATGGTAAGGGTACAGATCACTTACATGAATATTCTGTGAGTTATCAATCAAAATAGTATAAACACCGCCGCTCTCCAACTCTATGTCCTTGAGAATATCTTCCCCGTTCACACGTATAGAGTATGTAGAGGCAAACACTTCAACTTGTGGTGATATACCATGAACATGGAACTCTACTTCGTTCCGTCTCTCGTTATGTAGAGTTATATTTGACGTCACGTTTTGAACCAAAAACCTGAAATAGATTGACAAATCATTATACTTATATTTATAGGTCACAAACATAGATTAGTAAAGATTACTCAATCCTAACAAGAAAATGTACCCAGTTTTGAGAATTGAAATAGTTGCGTAAAAAAGTTTTGCCACGTCTCCGTGCTAAAATGTCCCTAAAATATTTGAAATAATTATTTATTTATTACGTAAATTACGCAGTATTAGTTATTTATTCGTAAATTTTCTCTAAAAATGTTTTTATTTGTCAAGAATTCAAAAAAATAACTTACTAAAATAAGCCGTTTGTGGCTTCATTCAATTGCAAGGCGGCGAAGTATCTTTACTAATCTATGGTCACAAAACATTTATTTTAGTCGTTTGTTTGGCCAATGGAATACTTTCTTGGCTGCTATAAACATATTTAGTGTGGGATGATTAAAAAAATGAATGCGATGGATTTTGACTACTGAGTACGTACTAGTGTTTTTTTTAAACGCAGTCGTAGCCGCGGGCTCTACTAATAAAATGAAACGTCTATAGGTACAAAGACCGTCTTTATATTAAGTCGACTTAATATTATGTTGCCTAATATTAAATTGAATGTCAAAAACGTAATTTTGTAAGCTGAAAGCCAATGGGACTTGGACAAAAATACTTATATCCGGTCTTTTTAAAGGAAAATTGACAGAACACAATTTTCCTGTTTGCTTCCAACGTATTTACGAATATTATATCCGCCTGTCCAATATCCGATCGGGGAATCCACTTTTAGGAAAAATAACCCAATTATGCGAAAAAACACAATGCTTTTACCTTATCAATTATTAAATATATTAGTTATCTACACTAATATTATAAAGAGGATAACTTTGTTTGTTTGGTTGTAATGAATAGGGTCAAAAACTACTGGACCGATTTTAAAAATTCTTTCACCATTCGAAATCTACATTATCCACGAATAACATAGGCTATATTTTATATGAAATATATTTAATAAGTAGATAATATTTCACATTATCAATAACATATTTTTGTTTGTTTTTAACACACACGGGAAAATACTGGATGTTAATTGATGTATGTGGATGATACACGCATACTCGTACATATGTAAACACGTATGACAGGAAAAATGATCATAGTGTCGTTTTAGGGTTCCGTACCCAAAGGGTAAAATCTCATCTTATAATCATCAATCACTTGGACCCGCATTTATTTTCAAGATTTTTATATTTTTAATATTTGTTGTAATAGCGGCCACCTTTTAAGTGTATATCTGTTACGGTTCCAGAGATAGAGCCCTGTGACAGACGGACAGATAGACAGACGGACAGACAGACAGCGGAAGCTTAGAAATAGGGTTCCATTTTTACCCTTTGACTACGGAACCCTAAAAATGTTCATAGTTTTTGTGGTCTATTTCATTGTGATTATTTGACCGATATCTTCTGGATCACCTTTAAGCGACATTTCAGGGTTAGAGTGTATTAATAATCTCTGTAAGATTTCACTCAATTTAAAATATGTACATTTTAGAACTTACCTGACAACTGGCAACCCTGACTTGCTCTTGTCTATATTATCCCTTAACCGTATCACATCATTGCCAGATACAAAAAACGAAACTGCACTTTTCTCCTCTAAAAGCAACACTTCATCTCTCGGTTCAATACAATGGCCACCGAGACTGAACGTGACATTTTCTGTCCCTCTCATCCTTATGTCACGCTTCACGAAGTGGGAAAGAGACGGAATCGTGTACATTAGATTTAGTTCTTCGTTGTGTATAGATATGGAGCATGGGTTGCCATTGAACACTCGTATTTGGGATAGCCCTTGTTGTGGTAGAATGGGGTATGTAGTCTGAAAGTAAATATAAAAATTGCGATATTTCCATTCTATTTATTTCTCAGATTTTTTCCTTTTTACTTTTATTTCCTTATATTTATACAAAATATTGTTAATTTATTTTTGCCAAAAATATTCATACGCCTACAAATCGCATCTATGTTCGACTTGAATTAAAACTCATGGGCGACTGTGACCACTCATCAGTGATCAGGTGACCAGCTAGCTTGTTAGCTGTTTCAATCTTATCACAAATCAAATTTACGTATTGCTTAACACTTTATATATTTACAACACAACACATTTTGGCGTCGTACAATACACCAAGCAAAAGCTCATTTAAATATAAGATATATAAATCTTTGTAATGTTTCGACCGAGCAAGGAAAAATGCATAAATTAATAAAAAGACCGACTTACTTTCAAATAAATTTCAACTACAGCAGATACTATGAAAGCCACTCCCGTAAGAGCTCCGCCTAGTGTTATTTTATGGAGAGGATTTACAAGAATATTTCGTTTCTCCAAATACGGGTACACAAACTACAAAAAATGACCTTTAATATAGTAATTACTAATAAATAAAGTTATAGTAAGGTAACAATATATTGTTACATTAAATTTAATAAATTACAGATATAAAACTTATTCGTCTGGCTCGAAGGACCAAAAGTCTATTTTCAAAATTAATTTCTTATATGTTACCTAACTATTTATCCTGCTCAAGGGACCAATATTATTGTTACAATCCCATTTAGGTAATTTCGCTATAGCGATGTTAACGAAAAATATATATATATATATATATATATATATATATATAAATATATATACCACCGCAGGTACCACCGTCACACTTATTTGTAGTGTAAAATAGTTCATGCTTTTAACTACAAAAGTTTGGAGGTTGGTTGGTTGGAGGAGGTTACTATCTTAGTCTTTAGAATTGGCACACATTTGTGATCAGCTTCAAGTAGAACCATTGCTTTATATAGAATTGCTTAAAGATGTCCATAGGTGGCAGCGAGCACGTAGCACCAGGTGGACTGCATACTCGTTTGCAACTTCAATCTCTTTTAAAAATAAAGTGTATTTAAATTATAAAGAGTACCTATTAATTATACAAAGACTTACCTTTTGAAATATGGGAATAAGAATCAAAATACATATAGGGCTGAGCGCTTGCAGTTGGTCAGGTTTGACAGTAACAAAACCAAAACGCCCGTCCATCTTAGTGGCTTGGAGAGTCCAACGGGAGCCCTAAAATCATACTAGTAATTAAATTATCTTGTATCTCGGGTTCCATTGCTGGGCACGGATCTTCCCAAATATGGGAAATACCGGGAGCATACTTCACCACCCTGTTCCATTAAATGGAATGAATGGTCGCTAAATTAATCTTTAGCATTACTAAAAGTTATAAGTCTAGACTTCTACAGCTCATCATCTTCTTCAGTATGTTTTAAGTCTAGACTTTTGATTTGCTGCTTAGTGCTTTTTAACCGACTTCAAAAAGGAGGTTTCTCAATTCAACCGTATAAGTATATGTTTTTTTGGTACGTATTTAATTATATTAGATTTTTTTTAAGTATACATGTTTATCTGTTTTACTGAACGATGCGTATTATATGAAAAAATGAATCCCACACATACGAATACTAATACATTTGTCTATGTGTGGGTTGGATTGAAACAGTGAAAAAATTGACAGAACTTTCATGAAAACTTAGAGGATTTTATGTTCTCTCAAACAATTTATAAAGAGTATTTTAAACAACATCTGAATCAAAACACCAAAACATTACAATCTAATAAAATATTTTCCAAAAAATGTGTATTGTAAAAGTAGAGCTTAGTTTAATAATGGTCCGCGGTAATCCTGGCTATGGTCAGATTACTAAAATTCATTTCAATACCAAGAGAAGTTAAGCTTCTTAGCTATTCTCCAAAATTAGTTAAATTATAAAATAAATTCAGTATCTTTATCCGACTCGAAGGACGAATTGTATTATTGGAAAATCAACTTTATTAAAAATATCTCAAAGAACATCATTATCATTTTAATGATCAATCATAACAAGTATTATACTGTGTTTTACTCTAATTTGTTTAAAATCAAAGGGCACATAAATATAGGCTTTATAAACCTTTAATATAAATATTTCAAAATCGGCCGTGTAGTTATATGTTGATTTTTTTATAATGTGATATGGTATGTGGCCACTGCCGTCCATGGTCATCTGTAATCAACACCAGACAAGATTAGTGTTCTACCTGAGGTCAGCCTATGCGTCGCTAGCCTTTAAACTAAGTAGAAACTTGGAACACTTCTATTATGGAAGTGTCGCCCTTCATCAAATTTGAACAAAGCAGAGCTTCAATCTGCTGTTATAAAGCCGACATAATGCAGTGGTGATGCCCCCGAAATCGAACCACAAAGGTTTCTATCAAGTTTTAAGTATATACTGATACTAAACAATATAGAATCTGGAGTACAGACATAATTGAGGGATATGTTTTGGGGATTGATTAATATCACACGTAATTCATTTCTAAGTATAAAACCATGACTACTTTGAAAGTCATGGATGCATGCCAAATTTCCAAGTTATGAACAATGAAACTATTTCGATGTAAAGGATGGAATTGTAGGCAATAACGATTTGGCTACGGTTTCTGCTATTTTATGGAAAATTTCACTAGCGTTATGATTTGGCGTACTAGTATTAAAATTTTATTATTATTGTTGTTATAATTATCTCGCATGAAGTTGAAATAGTATGCAATTTACTTGAACGCAAGTTGCCAATGTTGCCAGTGTAAAACAGTAACATAACCAAATTAGAATTGCAATCATTGCATTTCATCAAAAGTTAGCCACAAGATTTCTGACTAAGTCAAAACGCTTATAATATGTATGTATCTCTACCAAACTTTTAAAGCCACAGCATAGCAATGCTTAATACTGTTTTATACGGCGGAAATTGCTACAACATTGGTGCCATCACTGACCCTATAACTTTTCAAAGGGGAGCTTGTAAAGGGAATTTATCCCTTTAAGGATCATTAGGAGGGAAGATCATTTACCCTTAAGGGTCGAATCTTAAGATCAAGTGCTAATTAATTTCTCTTTTACATATGTATGGAGATTTATACCCCAAATCTTCAACGTAGTATGAATATTGAATATAATAAATGTAATATACATTACGGTACTACCTTAATAGTTGTAAGAACAGTTAGTACATGTTATTGTTTAATACTGTTTTATTAATTCGAAAAATAAAAAAATATTAATTTAATTTATATTGCACTAATAACAGCAGTGTTAAGTGCTGCTGTGTTCTGGTTTGAAGGGTAAGGAAGACAGATTTTTACGACACGTTCCAAGTTAGTCCTCAGGGGTAGCGCCACATCTGTGGCCGACCTCAGATAGGAATCAAATCTTATCTGGGGTTGATGATAGATGTCCCTGGGCGGCAATAGCCACCTACCATCAGGTGGACTGCATGCTCGTTTGTTACACCTATATTACAAAAAAAAACTTACCAATTGATCCAACAGCGCCCAGACCATCGGCAGAATAGCAAAGAGTGTAAGTATTGATAGAGTCTTCTTGGTATCCCTCACGAATGTCTTCCCGAAGTACCCTTGCGTGCTGTCCAGCCAATGCACTTGCTTTTCTACCCGTTTCTTAGTTATCACGTTTTTGAGACCCATCTTAAAGTGGTTAGAAAAAAATAACAATGTAAAAAAAACTTTTTTCATTATCAAAACGTTCTGCTTAACCAAAAAGTTCTATAACTTTGATGATTATAATATGTATGTTATTTGCGAATAAACGCAAAAAAAATCCTACCAAAGTTAAAAGTTGTTAACAAAATATTTTTTCTAAGTAAAAATTTGTCGTAACAGAAAAGCTTTTTTCTAAATAAGAAAGTCCAAAAGTTAAATTTGTTTTTTATACTTATAATACCGAATATAAATTCTCAATTCCATAATTATTCAATAATAATTATACAAAAAATTAAAAAGAGAATACTTAAAAAGAAAGGCAGATAAAATACATTAATAGAATCTGTATATTCAAAGTAGTGCTTTACCCAACTTCCCCCAAACCATAGATACCCAACCTTAATTTGTTTTTTTTATTCCCGGGTACCGCAAGGCACAGACAAAAATCACAAACCACAGTCACGTCCCAGGAAAATGTAACGGAATAATATAGAAAAATAAAAACAAAGAGAGGGTAATGTTTTTGTAAATCACGTTACTACACGAATTCTAAATTGAAAATCATTCTTTATTAATTCTGTACTTTTTGAAAATCCCTCGGCTACATGGATAAATGATTTCTTGTATGAATGTGCGTATGTGAGATTAAATAACATAGTATGTAATTATTTATTGACTGTGTGTTTTAATATAATAAAACTACATCACTTGTTTTACAAAAATTGCGATAATTGTGTGTGTATATCGCTCACACATTGGTTAAAATAGGGCAAATACAAACAGAAATTCTGCCGTTTAGAATTACATTTTTTACGGAAACAAGTACCATAAGTATTATTCTTCAGTACTTTTTTAGTAAAGTAATTTTTTACCGAAAGAAGTTCTTTACTAAAACAGTACTGAATAATATTACTTATGGTATATTAATACAATACATTCGAATCATATCATGCATAGACAAGATATACAATAGACAAAAAATACAACGCATAGACAAAAGTCACGTTCCACAGTCACGTTCAACAAAATGTAGCGAACGGAAATGGATTAGTCTAGAAAAAATAAAAATAAGGGCAGGACGTGTCTTTTGTAAAATACGTGTACCCGCTGTAAGTTTGAATAAAGTAACTGCGTTAAGTTATTTACTAGAACTATTCTTTTATAATATAGGAGTAGCAGACGACGATGCAGTCCACCTGATGGTAAGTGGCTACAGCCGCCCATGGACATCTGTAATCCACCCCAGATAGGATTAGATATTCCTACCTGAGGTCGACCACAGATGCGCCGCCACAGATGTGCTGAAAGTATGGAGAATAGTAAAAAAGGCTGAAAGGCGTCACGTGGCCGGTTTGGATAAAACCTAAGACCGTATCATTAGATATCGTAAAAAATCTATTTACATAGCCGGGAAACTAATAAAATCTTTTTAGTTTTTTAGTTTTTAGTAGTAGGTAAGGCAAACCTTACTTTAAAGAACTTACCGCCACACACTTCACGAATTCCACTATAATGTTGCCTTCAGGCTTCTTAATAATGTAAGTTCTTCTAGCAGCAAAAAATATCACTGAAAATAAATTAAATTAATTCAGACATAATGTACATTACATTTCTTCGTTAACATCAATGTTTTTAAATGTTTATAAAAATTGATAGTTACTGTTTCCTGACTCAAATAATTGAAATCTATTTATTTTCAATTGTACCTGTCCTGAAATAGATGTTTTTAAACAAAGAACGCGTAACCTACTTCTATTTAACTGTATAGTTATCGGTAAGATTTTTTTATCATACAAAATAGTCGGAACTTGGTCTTAGGACCACGTTCCTGTCACGCAGGTCTCTACCCGCATGCGTGTATTAACTCGCTACAGCCTTTGCGTAATCAACATGACATTAATGACTGAAAAAGTATCTTTGAAACGATAGGATGCAAGTAGCTCGCACGAGTGCCAGATCCGCATGCTGACGCCAACCCGCGTGACAAGAAACAATTGTTTCAAATGAAAAGCTATGGTTGAATTAACAACATATGATAAAACGCAATGATGGGATATTTATGTATAGCGTAGCTAATAACGTAGAGAAAGCAACAAAATTCTATGCCACCAATCAAAATAACTCTATCTTACGAATACCATGAAAACCGCCTCACAGAAGCGAGCAAGAGACACTTAGCAAACATGAGCGTTCGCTTCATACACTTGGAAGTTCTTACCATTTGTATTTTAGTACTTATAGTCACATGTAGACAGTGCGTAGCAATAACGTGGATGAAAATAACTTTAGTGCTACGATTAATTTATCTCCATATACAAATCTAGATGAAAGACAAAAATAGACGACCTCAGAAGAGCAAACAATCTTAATATACTCGTAAGGTTGTTGTTAAGATACAAGAATAGAATTGTTTGTATAATAATAAACATTGCTTTAAGATATGATTTTACAAAACGTACGTAGAAAAATAAATACATTTTTATTCGAGCACTTACTTTGAAAATTTTTAAACGTTTTAAATAAATTGCATTTTGAATGAAATGGTTACAGTTCAGTTTATAAAATTAGATTTCAGCGTGTCCATAGCATGCACGACACTGGAAATGTTATTCAATTTTGCGGCTTTATTGATTTAAATGGATATTTTATGAACAAAATTTTATTAACTTCGACAGATTCAATAAACAAAATATATTTCGCAGGTAACTATATTCCTCGTTACCGAAGTCCCGTGATGATCCCGTCTTTTTATATCTAGTTGCGAATCTATAATAATCACTTAATAAGGAAACTATTTCAAACCTTACAAGTAGAAAAGAAAGTCTAGCAAAATACACAAAAAATTGAAGTCACTCACCGATCGCAGCGATAATTACTAATCCTGGAGCACCAAACGCCAGAGAATAGCAATCTTTGTCCCCGAAACAATGCACATCAGATCGCAATATTGGCGACACTGTCTTCGCAATCAGACTGCCGACACAAAGGTTGAAGTAGAGCATACTGAAGTAGACTGGAAGGTATTTGTCTTGTTGAGGAAGTTTGAATTGGTCCCCGCCGAACGTTGTCACGCAGGGTTTAATGCCGCCTGTGCCCATCGTGATCATTAGCAGACCAATGAATGTGCATAACCTGAGAGAAATAAACATTTCGTAGCACTGAAATATCTGTATATTTTAGTTATTTAATTACAAATTGACTTAAGTATTAAGTATGAATGCTATGCTAATATTCGGTTTAAGCTTCTGCAATGTTTTGCAATTTCTTTTTCACTATTTTGGTACACGCGTCCATGTGTTACGCATGACAGGAAAGGTATGTGTGAAACGATAAGATTCAAGAAACGTATGTGGATGGAACATGCGGGCGTAAATCCGCTTCACAGGAAGGACGAGACAGGTCAAGAAGGACAGGAAGGAGGTGACGATCTTTATAGATTATTCACTGAATACTTACAATATCCCATTAGTGTTAAGAGAAGTCTAATTTATGATTGTTACAATAAAAATGTGATACGAAATATTTGTTTTAAATATTCGTCACTTACATATTCAAGAGAACGAGCAAGAGACGGAAACAATAGTCCCTCATTTTAGATCACAATCTTTATGGGAACACATTACACTTGGAAACCCCACAGACAACAAAATGTAAGCCGAAAATCATAATAGCGTAACAAAGCCTAAAATACTGCTTTTCATACTACCAACTCAATTAGTGCCCAATAGTTGCCAAATGGACCCATTACTGCCCTGGACCCATAACTACGCTAACGTGTTAAATCGTTAATTTAACCCCACCAACCCTTGTATTCAGTATTCAGTAACCCTTGTATTCGGAATCTAATTTTATTTGAAACTTAATGCTAACCCCCATTTTGGAAAGCGGCCAAACGCTACACTAGAATCCTCCAAATTTATAGCTAACAGAATCTAATAATACGTTTAACATTAAAGTGGGAGTCGAATTCGAGTAAATGTGGGAAGCAATTTAGTCCACTATAAGGCAAATACCGAATATTATCGTCACCGTTGACAATCCATTACTGTCCCATTGCTGGGCATGGATCTCCTGTTATAGTTTAAGACCATAGTCCACCGCGCTGGCCAAGATACTCGTACTTCACTTTACTCTTTCCCCATTAATGCAAGTGGCAATTTTTTATTACGCACATAACTAATAAATCAAACGTATTCGAACTGGAACTGGAATCCGGGATTCGGACCACGAAAGAAAACTGAATGTAGACTCACCGCCCTGGCAGATGCAGCTGGGGTATCGCTGTAATTGCAACTAGTATATTGCCCGCCGCATACACAAACATCATATACAGAATAGTCCTGAAAATAGACAATGAACGTACCTCATAATCACAATTTCATGATTACACACACACAATGACTAGTAGAAAATCGAACAGACACAAATTATTCTTTAATTTGATATTCCTTACATTTGTATTTGTATTATTCAGGTAGTGGTTGAAACTTATTTGTAGGTATCACTTTTATTCGCTACACACATGCCGTTGAACAAAACTTAATAAAAAACTAACTGAACTAAAATAAATTGTAACCCACCTGTATTTTCCAAGCCAGTTGTCAGCTATGATGCCCCCGAAGATAGGAAAAACGTAGACAAATGTGTTAAAGATGTGATATGTTTCCGTCGCCCCCTCATCAGAATAACCTAATTTACTGCGCAGGTACAACGTCAGGAACGCTGGGAAATAGAATAGAAATTAGGTATGGTTCTGAGGTTCTGAAGGTGTCTTTTCATCAGAAATATACGAGGAAACTAAGCGGTGTGCGAGGTCGAAGCTAAGCTAAGTGAATAAGATGTCCTATAATAATACCAGTCGCTAACCTTAGCTGGCATCCACCGTTCTGATCCTAACTCATATCCCTCCATTTATATAAGATCGCTTGGATACTAGAGCTAAGATAAGCAATCCTGTAAGTGGAATTGACACACATTTATAGCTTAACCACCTCACATATCTCTGGTGGAAAGGCAACAAGCATAGCTTTACGGCATATATAAATCTCACCCTATTTACCTATCACTCTGGAATCGCATGCAGGAACACTAGCAGCTAAACTAGAATTTCGTGATTCGGGCAATTAATATATACCAGAAATTATTATATACTTAGGGCATAGCCGCCAATTAGGTACATCTCTCTACATTATGTACATTCAGCCATGAAATGCTCCTTATAATATATTCCTCTACCAGTAAAATCATAATTAATTCCTAATGCACGTAAATGCTTTCTATTACATTTTTAACAATGTTTCAATTTGTATTGCAGGAAATGTAGGAAACATCGTTAATTTATCAAACAATTTTGCAATTGTCATGGTTGTGGTATAGTAAAAGAAAATCAGTAAGTTAATGTTTATAAATATTTCTATTAAGTTATTTGTTAGTTGTTATATAAATGACAGTCCTTACATATTTATCCGACTATAGTTAGGGTTGGAGGGTTGTCTTTCGAACGTACATACCGATGTACCTATGTATGTTTCATTCTTTGGCACGGCCTACAGCCCAGATATACAAATAAGATATTGTAAGATTTATCGAGAATGTAGGAGTAATATATACTTCCCTTGTAAATAGTATTTTTTAAGCAGCCAAGATTTTTGGGCTTTATGATAATTACTAATTATGAGTGTACAGATACTTTCAAACAGAAAAGTCGATAGATAAAAAATGTTTCATTCAAAATAAATGTCCATTCAAATTTGACGTAATTTTCGTTACCAATAAACTTAACACGGTTATGCCTACCACTACACATATAGTTCAGTTTGTAATTAATCACGTTAACGTGCTGTGAAATTCATTAATTAACATAACATCATATGTAATTAATACACACCAATTAACAGATCGCCAGGTGCAATGTTGCTTATCCTAATGGAGGAATTACATAGGGTCGATTGACACTTGTGACTAGCCACTTAGAAAATCACTTCATTAGTCGCATTGCTACATTTCCATAGTTACCTAAATTAGACAATTAATTCTACAATAATTACTTAAGTAACCAGAAAGAAGAGAAAACAGAAGAAGGAATCTTTCACATGCGACAGAAATAGACCCATATAAAGCCCCCATAACGCATTGTTGACAATATATCACTTCAAATCACATATAGTTTTTGGGTCCAGGGTACCAGGGTCACAAGGGTCATGACCCCAAATCGTCGAGTCTGACTCGCACTTGGTCATAGTCGTTAATTACTAATATAGATCAATCTTTTGATTACCCACTACTGGACACGGGTTTTCAATAAGATTGAAAAGGCTTAGGCCAATTATTCACGCTAGCCAAACCCAAATTATACTCACCACAACTTTGTGTGGATTTGGTTAGGAAACTCCCAGACTAGATACCTAAGTTTCGTATCATTTTGTTGTTTCGCTTTCAAAGCGTGTGATAATATATTTTATTATTAATTTATTTTTAATACATCAAAAATTCAGAGATGCTTGCTTTGGATTTGAACCTCTGACCCCCAACATGAGAGGCCAAAATTGATACTAATAAATATTCTATCACAACTAACTTACTGTTATTTTTTTACTTAACCATTAAGTATTATCTCAATCGATATAAGAATAAATAAAGGTAATTAATTATGCTATGTATGTCCTTACCTCGCATACCCGAATAGGAGAATCTCTCACAAAACTCCGTGAGCATTATAATCATTACTACCCTCGGGAACCGGTCCTTGACCTGAAACAGTAAATATTGTCAGATAATTGTTTATTCTATCAGTAGATAGATAATAAGATTTTTCGCTACGCATTATGATCGACACAATATGAATCACAGGAAAATCTTATTAAGCTTGACTAATAGGAGACGATGAAGAGATAATTTGACGTACTATAAACTAAATTTAATCAAATAAGTCGTATCTTTAGTAAAGTAATTACTCCGATTCTTTATTTGTTAGTATAAGTTTTATTCCTGTTAAAATGATATTTAACATTGTAATTGTAGGTGCTACTTATTTGCCGCTTTGGTATTGATTCAGAATAAAAGCGAATACTATACTATACTATACTTATTAAGTACTTACTATACTTATAGTATACTATGCTATACTTGCAGTACTGTCGTCGCACCACCTAAAGTATTATTTTGAAATTTCCTGCTTTATCCGTAATTACTGCTTTTAGTTACGCATATTGTAAGTACAGTACTCGTAAGTACAGTACATGGGGAAATACTTTTTATTTGCCATTCTACTTCCCACACCCTTATTTTATCACATATTTGCCACGTGCAAGATGTGGAATGAACTTCCTCCTGAGGTATTCCCAGAGCGCTATGACATGGCGCTCTTCAAAAAAAGGTGCAAAAAGAGCTCTCCTTCAAAGCCAGCGATGCATTGGCGACTCCTCTGGTGTTGCAAATGTTCATAGGCGACATTGATTACTTTCCATCAGATAGCACGTCTGCTTTGTCGTTAGGCTCAAATATATAAAAAAAAAAAAACTATGATAACCTAAGAAAAGTGGCGTAGTCCTATTTAGGACCTATATCACGCGGATAAAGTTACCACCTTGATTGGGAGTTCTAAAAGTGGCATTATTTTGGGTAGAGCCCAAGAGGTCGCCGTCCTAAGAGACGTCGCAACGCTATCAAAATTCTGAACTAAGCATATTAATTTACTAAATAAAGTGTCACTCAATAATTATTTTATTGTTTACCACTTATTTACACTTAGTCAAAGTTCAAGTCATAAATATGATAGTCGCAAACTCTACCAACATGTTAATGTACTGTGTACTGTGTGTTAAACATGCAAGTGTGTGTAATGTACATTATAATATCTAGTTCAATAATAAAAAATGCATCGTACGCACAACACGCCTTTTATTTACGATGAATATGCAAATAAAATAGAGGATCTTTTTGTAAATTTAACTATATCCCAATCTGACTCAAATACTGTAACACATGCTATATTAAGACCAATAAATGAGACGTTAGCTATTAAAAAGTTTGCTGATGGTTTGAGAAACAAAAGGCTTGGTACTATTATTGCAGCTCGCAATTACTCAAGTTTGAAAGATGCCGTTATAGCCGCAAAAGATGAAGAGAGTGTAAGAGAAGAAAGTGTGATGACATACTTTAGTAGAGAAAAGACTAAAAATAATAGGGGAACGAGAGATTATTATCGTGGTAGAAACAACGGTTTTTATAATAATCAAAATCGTGGTTATCAAAATAATAACGCGAATAGATATTATCAAAATAATACGCCCAATCGGTATCTGAAATTTAATTTCGGGCGCAACTTTTGAGGCCCGAGTCATAATTTCAGCGGCAGACGGAATCCGTCTGGTCGAGGTCGTGGTCTAAGGAGTTTTTACATGCGGGGTACCGCAAGAGACAGGTAATATAGAGATAGAACGGACTGAGGTAGAAGGAAAAAATGAGGAATCAGGTAAGCGAGGTAATCAGTAATTTTAAGCGATTTTTTTCGTTGATAGCATTTTATCTAGCATGAACTCTATTAATTATGTTACTTTTAATATAAATATAATAGGTGCTATTAAATATTGTTTTTTATTACGTTGTGGCATACAAGTACATCAATCAATATAGGAGATACTTAACAGGCTTGTGGCTATGTATATTTAAACTTAAAGTATCAAGGTGTATTTTCTCTTCCATGTAATACCGACGGAATTCTAGGACAAAACTTTTTAAAATCTTTTTCAGCTAATCTTAATTTTACCAATAATTGTTTCTTCTTCGTAATAATGAAAAAAGATACAAATTCCGATAATCATATATTTACCTACACGGCGAACGAGGGAATGTGTTGTCTTTGGAAATGAGATCCACCCAGGTATGTTTCTCGGAAGCTCGATAGCTTCGCCAAGGCATGGCGCACTCGCAGTAAAAATATTAAATACGACCGAAAATGAATTACTATTAAAGCTATTTGAACTAGGGTTGTTGAGAATATCAGCATCAGCATCAGCATCAGCTGATTTTCAGCGTATTTTTTAATATCAGCATCAGCATCCGCATCCGCAACAAAAGATGCTGATATTTAATGCTGACATTCAAGTCGTAACATGTTCGTTGAAGGCGGAACCGAGCATAAGTTACGTGGACTTTCGGTCAATCACAGACAGTTAACAGACACAAGTTGTCACTTGTTCTCATTTCAATTTCATTTCAATTTCATTTCATTTCAACCTCATTTGATTGTTTCGTCAACGTAATTTGGTCAGACGTGACTTTCGATCATAGTTCAATCAATTAATAAAATAATTAAGAATTCAATTCATAATGCCTCCTCCAATGAAAAGTTAGTGAACAAAGATACTGCATATGTAGTATTTGTCAAAAATACTATTCTCGTAACGGACTCACAAATCGTTCAAAGTTTTCCCAGAAGAATATACCTGTTATTATATTAAGTACTGACATCGAAAACCAACAATCTGCTACTAAACTCCAAGAATGTGTAAGGTAAATACTTCCCTTTGTATCACGCAAAAACTACTGCAAGAAATTGTGACCAACACGACAACTGACATCTTCACGTATGTTTATCGCGATAAAATTATTTGATAACTTTGAAAAAAAATGAATTGTTAGCAATTGAAAGTTGGGAGTAATTAAGTGCATTTTTTGGAAATTTGTCAGTTTGGAAGTTTTGTTTTAATATTTTTAAATATCAGCATCAGCATCAGCATCCGCTGATATTGATCTGAAAAAATCAGCTGATATAGTAAAAACCTGCAACAGCAACATCCCTGATTTGAACCAAAAACCCATGATTTAAATGAATATAATTTATGTACGTTTAGCGAAAAGCCAACAACAGTAAATAGGGTAAAGAATATTTTCGGTTCTTAAAAATTGCATACTTACTTAAATAAAGAGGAACAATTGTCCATCGAAAATATATGTGCTAAATACTGCGATGTATTTTACCTGCTTGGGGATAATTAAACGGTTACGAACGTTTATGAACCCAGTATAAAAATTGAACCGGATGTTTCTCCCATTTATGTTAAACAATATCGTATTCCATTTTCACAAAAGAAAGAAGTCAATGGACAAATAGATAATATGTTGAAAAATGATATTATAGAACAAGCTAACAGCAAACGGTCCAGTCCGGTCTTACTGGTACCAAAAAAGATAGATAACAGTGGGGAGAAAAAGTGGAGACTAGTAATAGACTATAGGAAATTAAATCAAGTAAACATGACGATAAATTCCCGCTTCCTAATATTACGGATATACTTGACTCCTTGTCAGGTGCCATATATTTTTCACATCTCGATTTAGCACAAAGTTATTATCAAGCAAATCTTTTACCAGACATAAGTAGAGAGTGTAATGCATTTACTACAAATGAAGGTCAGTTTCAGATGAAGAGGCTTCCCATGGGCCTGAAATCAGTGTAAGCTGTTTTTCTCGACTTATGACAGTAGCGTTATCAGGATTAAATTATGAGTCATGTTTAATATACCTATATGGATGACATTATTGTATTCGGAAGAAATCTCCAAAACCATAACAAAAATTTCCAAAAAGTGTTCGAACGTTTGAGAAGTAGTAATCTAAAATTAAATCCTGATAAACGTGAGTTCCTGAAAAAACAAATTCTCTATTTAGGTCACGTCATATCCGAGCATGATATTCGTCCAGACCCAGATAAAACTAAAATTATAGAAAAATATCCAGTTCCAAAAAGGCTGACGAGGTTAAAAGGTTCGTAGCCTTTGTTAACTATTATCGCAAATTAATACCTAATTTTGCTAGTATCGCTATACCATAACGAATTATGTCGTAAAACGTACAATTTAATTGGACTTTGCAGTGTGAAAATTCTTTTCAAAAATTGAAAGAAAGATTATTTTAACCACTTATTTTAGACTATCCCGACCTCTCCCCAAATAATCAATTCATTTTAAAAACAGATGCATCATTATTTTCTATTGGCCCAGTGTTGTGTAACAATAACAATAAAACTATATAAGAAAATTATTCGAGGATTAAATAAAGCAGAGAAAAATTACCCCGTAATCGAAAACTAATTATTATCTATCGTTTCGAGTGTAAAGTTTTCGTCCATATTTGTATGGCCGTCGTTTTGTAATACACACGGACCATAAACCACTTGTATAAACAATTAGTATGACAACTATTTAGTATGACAAATCCTTCGGAGTCGTTTGACTAGATTTCGTTTGTGTTTAGAAGAGTATGATTTCCATATAGAATATATTTCCATATGTAGCTTCAGAATACAAGGTCAGTCAATCGACACGAAGGAAAATAAAGGTGTTTCTACACATACTCGGCAGGATCCACCGAATATTGTAGAAATATTAAAGAGAGGAAAAAATGACATAGAGTTAAAAGTACTACTACGTAGTAGTAGTAAGAGCTACTTTAAATAAATTACGGAATATACCAAAAGCTTTACGGGACAATTCATATAAAAATCTTATTTTTATTTTACCTAAAAAGACTATTTACGTAAATCCAAATACCTTATCGCCAGAAACGCGAGACGAACTGGTGAGGAATTTGGTACGATTGTGTAAGGATAAAAATATAAATGTGTTAACAATTTTAAAATATGATGAAAGTAATATATTGCTGAAGGCCTTAATAAATATAATAAATAAAGATAATAAATGGTCCGGACCGCGAATAAATGTAGTTAACGGAGTAAAGAAAATAGAAAACGACGATGAAAAGCGAATAATTATTGATGCCTTTCATCTACTTCCTACGGGTGGACACGCTGGTATTCGCCGAATGTTAAATAATATACGCAAGTATTTTTATTGGACGGGCGTGGAAAGTGATTTGAAAGAGTATGTAAGACGGTGTGACAAGTGTCAGAAACATAAATATACCAATCATTATCCGAAACGGCCCATAACGATAACGACTACAGCCAATTCCGCGTTTAATAACTTGATATAGTAGGGCCGCTAGAGAGAGACAATTATGAATTCTGTTACATATTAACCCTTCAGTGCGAATTGTCTAAGTTCGTAGAAATTTACCCGTTACGTTCAAAGGATTCGACTACTATTGCAAGAATGTTTACCAAGAACTTTATTTTACGCTATGGTATGGGAAATTGCATCAGATAGGGGTACCGAATTTGTTTAAAAAAATATGGAAGAAGTTTGTAAATTGCTTAACATAAAATAAACAATAACTACCGCTTATCACCATCAGAGTGTCGGAGCACTAGAAAATCGCATAAAGGATTGAATGCATATTTACGAATACAAAACGGACAACCAGCCATACTCTTGGAGTAGTTACAAACCTTACGAATTAGTGTTTGGTGGTGTTTTGCCAATCAACTTAGACAATAATGTAGTAGATCCTATATAACTTCGATAATTACTCCAAAGAGTTAAAATATAGACTACAAAAAGCTAATTTAAATGCTAGAAAAAATTTAATCTCCAGTAAGCATATACGTAAAGAGAAATATGATAAGAATGTTATTGAAATTACATATAAGAACAAAGAATTACTATTAGTAAAAAATGGAGGAAATAAAATGTCACCAGTGTAGAACGGACCTTCATCATCGTCATCATTAATGTGAAAGGCAAACCTGTTACCGTACACAAAAATAGGACTTAGCGATATTGTGCCTAAGAATTATTAATATAAAGATCATTTATTTTTATCACAATTAATTAAATTTACAAAATATAATCTATCTAACTATTTACAAACTATAAATCTATATAATTACAAACTTAATATAAATATATAACTATTTGTCGAATGTACTATCTTTGTATGTTTGTTCTTTTTGTTCTAAATTTCTTAACATAGTACGTATTTACTGATATTTTAAGATACTTGACTTGTGGAAGCTATAATTCAATTAAGAAATATATTATATTAAAAAGGATATAAAAAAAATGTTAAATTTCATTTTTTTTTTTCATAAAAAGGGAAGGTGTACTGTGTACTGTGTGTTAGACATGCAACTGTGTGCATTATAATATCCAGTTCAATAATAAAAGATGCAACGTACGGACAACACGCCTTTTATACGGACTTTTATATTTTTATTACGGACTATCACCGAACCACATTACATTAATACTTAGGAGTAGGATCCCTTAAGAATGAGATATTCAGAAATAATGTTTGAAACATTTATATTTTATAAAGCATTGCACTACAAACCGGCTTTATATCCCGATGCATCACATCTTTCTCCAAATCTTTGCACATCATATCACACAAACACACCCGCTAGATACTTAATGACGAATGACGAATCGCGATGATACCTATTTTATTAATTTATATGATATTAAATGCAAACAAACTTAATGATTGTTCAGGTTCTGTATAGTCGCGAGGAAAATTTAAATAAAACAATAGTTATATTTTTTATTAATGTATTTGCTGATCTTTTGTATAGTAGCCGCCGAAGTCGATAGATCTTAATAATATCCAATCATAGAAATCCTAAGATCGAACTTACTTTAATTTATAACTTTCCTTTGCCTGAGGCAAAAAGTCTCGTTCTTTTGGTTAAGTACTCAATGGAGAGTCCTAGAATTAGTTTTGTAATATATTTTTTGGCTCCGCACATAGGGTAGATAGAAACTGTTATTAACCTTACATCCATATGTCCGTATGTAGATATATCTCCCTATGTCTATATAAGTGTAAACCTAAACGGAATGCATGCATTTAAATATGCATAAATCACTATTTTAACCGAAACACGGTACCTATATAACACTCTTAAATTGTACAAACTTTATCTATACTAATATTATAAAGAGGAAAACTTTGTTTGATTGTAATGAATAGGCTCAAAAACTACTGGACCGATTTTATAAATTCTTTCACCATTCGAAAGCTACATTATCCACGAGTAACATAGGTTATATTTTATATGAAATATATTTGATAAATATATTTTGAGGCGGTACAAACTTTGCCGGGTCTGCTAGTAAGTTATAATGAAACAGCAAATAATTTCTACATATCGGTGAATCGCGAGTCTAACTCGCGTTGAGAATCCGAAATGATGATGCAAAAAAAATAATATCTACCTACCTACACGATACAAAATATTATATTTTATAATAGTAGCAAACTTTTATCCCGCAAAAGTACCGTTCCCGAGGGATATATAAAAACTTGATACATATACATAGGGATACATAAAAGATTGCAAGCGACCCGCGGGTAGGCGAAGATAGTTTTTATATAGAACTTAATAAATTAAATTTATTTTTGTTATTTTTACTAAAATATGAAGCCCCAAACAACTATTAATTCCCTTGGATGGTAAGTAGCCACTACAACCCTAAGACATCTGGAATCAATCTTAAATACGAATGAAGTTCTACAAGAGGCCAGCCACAGTTCCATTGCTTCACAATACTAAGTTATATTACCACATCGTTCTTACATAACAGCGCCTGATACTGTTATAAGACAGACATACCTACTCGTAATAGTAACCTAACAAGAGCCTCTGAAGTCGAATTAGGAAAGGTTCTACTATTGTTAACACGTGTAATTTGTCCGTAAGTATACCTACTATCTTATACTAAACTTATGATTACAAATTTTACAATTCTGTCGACAACAATGTTAGTTAATATAAATATTACGCTTCAAATTTAGATGTCCTAATAAAAATACCACGGTACTGACTTCTATTTATAGATCGTTGCACTTACAGTTTAAATTAACCTTTGCGTAAAGCAAATATTGTAGACGTGAAAGACAATATTTGTATGATTTTGCTCAGATCTTATCAGAAATGAATGATGGTTTAATTACGAAGCATACAGGGTACGCCGTTTTATTTACTTATCTAAAGACTTGTATGCACGAGTAATTTTGTCTGGTTGCAGCAAACAATACTAAGTCCTCATGCAAAACATTAAATCACAGTACTTGGTTTATTCCATCAAAATAAGTTTATTAGTGTAGTCGTCACAAGATTTCTATCCCACCGTGATTTCATCTTACAATGAGACAGATTTAGGCCATAGTCGACCGCTGCAGCCATGTACGAATGGAACACTTAGACATTTTTTGACAACTCTCAGGGTTTCCTTACAACTTTCTACTTCAATGTTAAAGGGAGAATGTATTGTTAATTTATAATAGATAGTGAATGTATTGTTAATTTATAATAGACGTGTATGCAAGGGATTCGAACCCTAGACCCCAATTTAAATTAAGTACCTATATTAAAAGAAAAAACGTTATATTAATAAGATTATTATATTATTATTTTCTAGTGTCGTTGTATCTGACTATAAAAACAGAAAATAAAAATAGTCCTGAATAAATTACACATTAAGTCAAAAAAATAACATCAGTTTTGGTGACATTGGATCAGTCATCTACGGACTCATGCGCCCGTACTGCAATATTATGAAATATCATTTTGCCCCTATCTCACCAGGACTTCACCAGCATCCGTATCCATACGAAACATACTATTAATACATGGATAGATGGAGGTGAGAACCTGTTGACGGTTTGGCAAGGTCGCCAATTTAGTCGCAAAATTTATAATCATAATTTTATTAAAATAATATAACTCATTTCATTACGCCAAACTATATAGGTATTTGAGATACTTATATAGATAGAAAGTTCGTATAAATACATCGTTCATAACGATATTTAAAAAATAACTAAAGCTTTTGAAATGTATTCGAAATTCGAATTTCCCGCTATTATAAACCATAGACAAAATATAGACGACGAACGCTTTTTCAGACAACAGCCATATTAATTTATAAGCTTCAAAGCATAGCTTTACTATATTAGTAGATACATAAATTATAAATTTTATTGTTTTTTTTTTTAATTAAAATATTATCGTTTTTTTTTTAATTTTTACGACACTAACATTTTATTTAGTCCGATGAATCCAAATACTTCTTTTGACATCTATGATAATATTGACAGTGACGTGAATTGAAACGTTAACTTTTTAAAACATGAATGCCAAACGGTCCTAATTGTTTGAAATGTTTTGATATTTCTATTACTTGAGTCATGTGAATTGTGAAAATTTAGGATTTGTTTCAATAGTGTATTTGGTGTACAGAACACGATGAAGTAAAATAAACTTTGTTAGTTTTCACGTTTCATATTTAGTTAGTGCTATTGTTGTTTTAAAAAGGTAATGCTTTGTATTTTTTATAAAATATAGCACTCTTGTACTGATATTATATGACTGTAGTTTTACAATATAACAAAATATACGTACAGACAGAAGAGTTGTTAATATAAGTCTTCAATACTAAGAATACGTATGTAATGTTGACCCATTTCTTTAACAACAATTGAACTCTATTAGAACAATAAAATCACCATGTACAATGTGTGGCTCAAAGAGTAGATTTGAAATCCTAGCGTGTATTCTGTAAATTTAATAAAACATTGTATGTTTGTAGATAAAAAATGCCATCTTCAAGAATCCCGTCACCCGCGCGCTCTCAAGGGGCGAAGCACACTCCCCGACGCTACAAGCCCCGGGTCTCCCGCAGCGTGGGCTCTCCAGCACGCTCAGACACCTCTGTCAAGCTGAGCGCTGTTGTAAGGATGGACTCATTTGCCCTGTCACCTATGCCGACACGAAGATCAGTATTGACTGATACCACAGACATAGATATACCCAGACGTAAGTAGTTTGGTTTTAATCAGTAGTCATTTTAATGTTGTTGTCAAACTATTACTGTCCTACTTCGGGCAGAGCTGAAAGAGGTTAGATCATAGCCTGCCATGCTGGCCTGGTGCAGATTGATAGACTTCAAAACCCTTAAGGAAATTTTATTTTAGAACTTTTCAATCTTCAACATCTCACATACCTTCAAATTATCATTGATTGATGCTTGGGGTGCAAACCTCTGGCCTTCCAATTGTGTAGCCAGGTTTGTATTACTATTTTTTAGAAGTTGATTTACATAATTATATTAACAATAACATATGATAAATATCTATATTATTAATAAACAAAACAAAAATATAAAGCAGTTAAGCCTAAATAAAGAGTCATTGATCATGTTTTTGTTATAAAATCTTGCTGACATGTGTAAATCTGCATTGGTTTGATGTGAGCTCATTAAATTAGCAATATAATACAGGAATTACTTTGAAGACAAGACTGAAAATTCTAAATTTATTCCATTGCAAATTTAATGTAAAAATGCAGTGATAGCCTAGTGGTGAAGAAACTCGGCCTGAAAGGCTAAGAAAGCCTGAGATTCAAATTCCAGGCATGCACCTATGATTTTTCAATGTTATGTGCATATTAGAAACTGTCACTTGCTTAAACCTCGAATAAAAACATCATAAACTGAGAAATCTTAATAAAAGTTTTCAAATATGTGAAGTCTCCAAATTCATACTTTGCAAGCACGGTGATCTATGGCCTAATCCTTTTCATTCTGAGAGGAAATCCGTGCCCAGCAGTGCAACAGTAATAGATGGATGATGAAGTTTAATATAAGCATAGCCATCTTGATTTATAATGCCAAGTATTGCAATTAAAATTATAGTATGTCATCATGACATAAAAATGTCCTGAACTTTATAATTAATTTCCATTCCGTGATAAAAATAAAAAGTGAATAACATTGAGATCTATAAATATTCTTGGATCATTACAGGTAAAAGTTGGTGGAAAAAATTGGATGAAAATTCAAGAGAAATTATGGAAGTGCTCAACACTAAGGAAGTACCAGAGGGTAACATTGCAATAGAAGAATACATCGATGTTGATGTGTTAAGGTTAGTTTCACATTTTCCAAGTTATACATATTTAAGGGCATTTGAGAAAAACTATGAGATTGAATGTTTGAAACGTATGAATAAAGGAAAGGTTTGACTAGTAAAGATTGCAAGTATGATATTTGTGTCATATATTTTTTTACAAATTATTTAGTTATATTTTATGTTTTGTATTAATTTCACTTTTTGCACGATGCACATGTCTATAATGTCACACACACTTATTTTTTTTCTTATTGTTAAATACATTTAAATACTATAGTAGTAATTTAATACAATAGTAAATACAATGTAAATACATAAGTACACACAACTTCTCTTATTACTTTTATAGCATAACACACATTATATGGGTCTTTAGTTGCCTGAAATAAAGAATTTAAAAAAAAAATAAGTATGTAAATTATTTGGAACCTGTATGATACTATTTTTTTGTTATTACAGCCAAGAAAAGAAAAACTACACATTAGATCTACCAGATAGCAGTGATGGTGAATCAATTAATAGCATTGTAATCCCTCAGCGGAAATTGTTTACACAGAAAGAAAGTCAGACTCGAAATAAATTTGGCCAAGTCATGGACAATCGTGAAAATTTAGCTAAGCTACATAGAACACAAGCAGTCGATGAAAGGGACCTCAATGTCGGCCCTAAGAATCTTTTTAACCAGGGCACAAAACCAAGAAGTAAACCCATTTTCCCATCAGCTTTACTCAACATCTCTGCAAATAAAACATTGGCTAATAAAACTAAAGAGCTCCCCACAAATGAGCCGAAAGGACAAGTCAAAAGTTTGTTTGGAAATCGACCCGGTACGAAGCGAAAGAATATGTTCGCTGATTTTATCGTGTCTGAGAGTGAAGATGAAATATCTGAAATTCAACCTAAAGTTTTCGGATTTCAAAAAAAGTTAGAACAGAAAAATGTAAAGGATCGTGGTGGTCGGGCAATATCGCCAACGTCTAGTATGACTGATACTGAAATGGATGACTGGAGGCAGCTTCCATCATCCACTATGGTTGATCACCAACTTGAAGATGGGTTGATAACTACACCTATTAAAAGAGCAAGGTTGAGCAAATTATCAGAAGCAGTAGAATCTATTAATACAACAGCAAATAAAACCAAGCAATCTAACAAAACGTTAAATTCGAGAAGTAGATCCAAAAATGCTTCTAAGTTTAAAGAAATGGACGAGAATGAATTAATATCTCTAACAAAGGAATTGGATACAGTTGCTCCTATTCAGAATCAAAGTAAAAATAAATCTGTATTAAGGATTGATGAAAATTTCAAAAATTTATCTCATGAAAGAAGCTTAAGGAAGCGAATTTCAAAAACTACAGAGCACAGTAAATCTAAGAATGCTAGTCACATGAAAACAGTTAATGAAGATGTTAGATTTGAAGACATTGTAAATAATGAGGAAAATAAATATGACGAGGGAAATAAGAGTAACAAATCAAAACAAAATAAAACTTCTAATACATTAACCAAAATTGACCAAGCTTTGCAGAGTGATGATGATGACTTCACTTTGGAGTATGAAAATGATGATGAAGTGGAAAATGTTGAAAAGAATAACACTGTGACTGAAAATGTAGCTCAAATCTCACGACAAACTTTAAAAAACACTGAGAATAGCAGTAATGCTGAAAATGTCAATAGGTCAAAACAACTACAAAATAAAACCAAAAACCATAGTGTTGTACAAAATGAAAATGTACCAACAGGTAAGGATGGAGGCCCCATAGCGAAAGAAAAGGTTACTAGGTCGCCTATAAAAGAGAAAAGTATTTTTTCTGAAGTTGAAAAAGATACAAATAGTAATGATAATGAGGATGTTCAAAGTCAACGACTGCATAAGTCTTACAATAAAAGTCTGAACAATCGTTCAAACTTGAGTCATAATACAAATAATAAAACTAAACATCAAGAGAAAGACAATGTGGAAAATAAAGAAACAGAAGTAAACAAAATCTTAGATGTAGTCGCAAGCCCTGAAGCTATGAACAAAGACGATGAACAACATAACTCTGAAAGTAATAAAGTTGATGAATACGAAGACGAAAACAAAGATGATGAAGATAATCAGGAAGATGGTATAGATAATGAGATGTTAGACGAAGCGCAAGCCACAAGTCAGGATGTTGAAGACGGTGAACAAAGTAATCCTGACAACGATGAAGAAGACGAAGAACAAGGAGACGAAGTTCAAAACAGTCAGAATGTTGACAATACTAATGAAGATGAAGAAATGATAGATAATTATCAAAATAAAAGTCAAGAAAATATCAGTAATGAGGAAATAGATGGAAATGATGAAGAAGATGAAAATGACGAAGCGGAAAATGAAAATGAAGTAGTGGCAGAACAAGATGACGAAATAGAAAATCAAAATGAAGCTTTAGAAGATCAAGATGAAGAGGCAGAAGATCAAGACGAAGAAATTGAAGACCAAAATGAAGAAGAAATTGATGATGAAAACCAAGATGATGAAGCTGCAGACGTAAGTGGAGTTGTTGATAATGATGAAAATGAAGAAAGTGTTACTGAAGATAATAATGATGCAAATCAAGAAGGAAATAATGAAGAAGACGATAGTGATGTCAGTCATGATATTCACATGAATGCCTCTCAAGAGGAAGTTGAAGACGGAGAAGACGTAGAAATGCAGGAAAATGATCAAAACGTCACTCAAGAAGTTGAAAGTGAAGACGAAGAAGTATCAGGCGACCACGATGTTAGTGAAGCTGAGGATAATGAAGAACAGGAAGCTGAAGATAATGAAGAACAGGAAGCTGAAGATGACGAACAGGAAGCTGAAGATGATGAACAGGAAGCTGAAGTTGATGAACAGGAAGCTGAAAATAGTGATCAAAATGTCAGTCATAATGTAGAAATCGAAGATGAAGACGAAAATCATGAAGATGAGGAAACACACGAAGAGAGTCCTGAAGAGGAAATTGAACAAAGTGACGTCCAAAATGAAAGTGAGGATGAAATTGATAACGAAAATGTAAACGAAAGCGAAGATGAAGTTGATAATCATGATCAATCTGAAGACATTGATACAGCAAAGGTAGCCAATGAAACACACGATACAACTGGCAGGCATCGACAACACGAGCTAAGAGTCCCCTCCCCGGAAGCGATTCTACATGATAAAACGAACCAAATGGAATCCTTCACAATACAAGGACGTAACACTAGTGTACGCAAAACTAAAAGTTTGATACGAAAGAATAGAAGCCCAAGCCTAGCGCCAGTGAGAGAAAGCACAGGCCTCTCGGACGGCGCTAGGGATTCCAGTGCGGAAGGATCGGGGTGGGATTCCCACAGGACAACTCGATTGACCATGCGCCAAACGATTGGTAGAGATCACACACCAAGGAAGTCGTTACGAGCGCTGGTAATGGAGAAATCCGCGAAGCGTCATACAAATTTTACTATTAACGATACGAAGGTACCACAAGCGAATTCGACGGAGCTGCCCAGACAAGAGTCGTTTGATGTGGACGATCAAGAAGATGACTTCGATCAAGAAATGCCCTCAGACCACGAGGAGTCGAGACGAATGCGCCAAACTACGTTAGAAATGTACCTGCAGAAGGTTAAAGAGAAAAATATTGAAAGGAAAAAACAGTTGGTAAGTGATTTCATATTGTTAAATTTTCAGGACACTATAGTTGCTCGATTATTTTGTAAATGAATAAGACAATTAACGAAATATGATTAATGAGAAATGATTGCACAAAAAACACATTTTTCAGTTTTTTTCCTTATGTGGGTGACTAGTTCTTAAAAAACTTTTACAAGTCAATAGTTTCAATTCCTAATTCATTCAAAGTTTCAAAGTTATAATTTTATATTATTATTTTAAATAATAACAATAATAAAGGTTATGTACTTAAAAAGAAAATAAAACGTAAACGATTGATATTTAAAAAAAAAATATTCATACATAGTTCTTACTTCTTATACAAATATTACAGGAAGAGGAAATCAGAAGCTCATTAAAAGCTCCAACAAGAGACATGCTCAATCCGTTCAAAGTACCGGCGATACCGAAGAGAACTGTGCGTCATACAAAACCACAGAATAAAGGGAAGGCTAAAGTCAAATCTGTGATTCCTTTAAACCTGTTGCCTGCTGAAGTATTAGAGGACATGAAGTACAAACCTCCTAAACGATATCAACCCGCTAATGCCTCGTGGATAACCAAGAGATTGTACAAGTTTTTAGAAACGAAATTGGAACCAAAGTAAGTTTTTCTTTGTCTAAAATTATAATTATGTTATGAGCATTGCTCTCTCGATGTTAAGTAGAAATCCAAGTATGTTAGGGACACTGACTAGGGCCAATTTTGGTTCCAAGCATTTTGGAGTACTATTCAATCTGTTTTTGAAAAAAATGTAATAGATCTTGTACATTGGATTCACATTCACTTTTGTCATTTTACAATATTCTATGTTTATACAAGTATACTGAGTTGTAAAACAATAATCTATTTTTTAAATATAACTTTTTACTACGAATCTTTGAAATGAACATAGAACAAACATCACTCAATCAAAATCCCAGGAAACCCAGTCTTAAAATTACACACATGAATAATAATATTTATAAAATCCTCGATTTACTTAAATATAAATTACTCTATGAATAATAGGGTCTAATATAACATTTTATTCCAGATACGATTACAAAGCCCGCATTCGTTCAGAGAAGCTAGTGGAAACAATATACAACTTCACCAAGGACATTCGCCGGTTAGCGGTGGCCCCGCCACACGCTGTTGAGGCGCTCAAGCAAGAGATGGCGCGCTTGAATATTGTTGGTACACACGTGGAGTTCTATGAATTCTTCCATGAGTATATGCCAAGGGAGGTCAGGGTTAAGGTAAGTTTATTTATTTCTAACGTGAATCAGTTCTTGTGGAGAATATCGAATGTGGATAACTTACATGAGACAACTTAATTTTCAAGATTGGAGCTGGTTACAGTTGTCCATGGGCGACAGTAACTCACCGTCAGTTGAACTGTATCTCTTTTATACGTATTTTATATCTATGTAACTCATTTGATAGTTGAATCTTATAAAATAAAAGTTTGATATAAACAAACTAACCAGTTGTCACGGGTGCCACTCATAATTGGTCAAGGATTTTGTGGTTGATAAACAGCATATCGGAATTTCTTAGCCCAAAAAGGATCCTACATAGATACGGTTCCTATCCTTCAAATAACTTTAGGAGCCTACTTTAATTATTTTGTAGTACTATCTGGTATGCAATGTTTATTTTCGACCATACACTATGATTTATAAAATATTCAACATACAAAGTAATGTGTTGCAGTTAATTTTCATTTTACTCATACAGGAGGCATTACTTTCAATTAATAATATTCATATAATTTTTAATAAATATTCTTTCGTTTCTCTTCCAGGTGGTCCCGGATGTTTTTAATAAGATATCGTTACCGAAACACGGGGTATTCTCCGATATTTTGCGATGATACCTTCATATTAAATTAATTTTCGTTAACTTTCGATAAGTCTTAATATAATTTGTTTAGTTATAAACTAGATTATGAATTATTTTTAATAAAAAGCTGGTTTTCATGTGCGTCTTTTGTTTATATTATCCCAATGCTCTAATCTTATATGGGCAATTGTGTTAGTTATGCAAATCAAAAACAAAATGCAAGCTTATTCCTACGACGCAAATTTTTTTTTTTGGCTTTCTGTATATAGACCAAAGTTGTGAAGCTGAACCAACTCAGTTAGGGCTTTTATGCAAAGGTAAAGGGACTTATATAATAGTGTTAGATACAGGCTATTATAAACGCGCGCAGGAAAGCAAACGAGGGTCCATGAACAAAACTTTTTAAAATAATACACATCTTGCAATCTAGGACTTGTTTATTTCGAAAATAGTAGGATACAAATGTACATCTATGTTACAATATATCGGAGCACCATACACATACATAAACTTATATTGCGATTATAGGTACAATACATACTGTGAGACATACATCATTACAAGTACACAATGGCCTATTTTCCAAACCACCAAGATTTGCAATGCGAATTACCATTTTTCCGAGACGTCATTAAGTCATATATCTATTTTTTATAAATCACTTGCTACCTAATTTAAACTGGTAGTCACATCCCATCATTGATTACACAATAGTCCGTTAAAATCAGAATACTACTGATATGTGAGATAGTTTAAACAATTGGTTCTTCTACAATATGATTGACTACATAGGCCATTATGTACTTCAGTTTACAAACAATACTACTCTAAAATGTATGGCTATTTTACCTACGAATATGGTTTTCTATTTAAAACTTAATTTATCGAAAAACATTACAAAAGGTCACATGCTTTTCGTAAATATTGTATAATGGAATAATTATTAGCACTATATATGAAAAAAGGCAAAGCGTAGTCTTTTAAACTTACATTGGGGTAAAAGTTTACAAATAAAGTTGACTTTAATTAGGTAATAAATAATTGTATAAAGTATTGATTGAATGAAAATAGTGACAGTGATAAATTCCATAAAATTTATTATTCAGCACGCTTACATTGGGGCAAAAATTTATCAGTCATAATTTCATATACCAATACCAACCAACCTGCACTAGACCAGCGTGGAACATTGCCTTAAACCTTATATCGATGAAAATATTAATCTTATTTCAAATCACTAAAATTTGTTAAAAAAAACTAACTTAATATAAAATAAAAATAAATGCTGTACAAGTCAAATAAGCACAAAAACTTGTGTAAAAATTAACTAATAAAATGATAAACGTAACTTATTAAAAAAAAAACAATGAAACTTTTATTTGTGACCTCACATCCTTGTGATTATTGATATTGAAATATTTTCTTAAATCGATATTCAAAACGATATAGCCGAAAGCCAAAAGAATCGAATAACAAAAAAATAATATTTAAAAATAGACTTATGAGATCGATATACGAAGTCTATTCAATTCGATTTTCCGATTAATCAATTTCCAACTGCATCCTATCGCCCGTTAGTACTAAACAATGTTAACCAATCTGTCAATAATTGACCAAATTCGAACTTTCGAAAGTAAAAATTGATAACCGATTCAATGCGGCGGCCTTTTGGACAAATTTTAACGCCTGGCGGCGAACAAATATTTCGTGGCACCACTGTGGTGCCCAACGCCAGGGACTCCGATGGCACCACTAAGGTGCCCTCCGCCATGAATTTTAACTTATCGTTTTTTTTTACCCGCCATACACAAAAGAAATTCATGGCACAACTGTGGTGCCATCCGCACGGAATCGGTTAAGATTATTACTAACGGGCATATCAGTATATGCTTGGACACCTACACACCACACATTACAATCGATAAATGACGCCAATCACACATTACACATGCTACATTCCAATACAAAGGTACAAAAGGGTATAAATCATTTTGGCACTACTAAGACACAATTTCGAGGGTATCAGGGTTTCAAACTACAAATGGGTACAATACAATACAATTTTATGTATAATCATTAATATACTATTAAAATTTACAAGCCATAATTCTAGTTTTTTAAAATGTCTAAAAAGAGTGAGTGAGTGAGTAAGTTACTAAGCTTGGTATTAAGTTAGTATCGAGAAAATTTCGTTAGTTCTCAAAAAATTATCACCTACGTATCGACTAAGGCTGAGATTGTAGAACACTCAGTCTTCTAAACCGCGAAGTTTAATCGCTATGTCTACAGCATTTTAAGTGTGATCAAACTTTATCTGTTAATTTTTTTAGATAACTTTAATTATTATTTCCTTGTATACACCTATCTCTAACATATAGTGCTTAGTGACAATTCTAAAGATGTTTTATTCAACAAGACGCAAAAAGTGAACTGGTTTACATGTGTATGTTTGTCCGTCTGTCTTTTTGTAGCACCATAGCTCCAAATATCAATACGATTTTTTGATAGGTAGCAATTGTTCTTTTTGTTCTGTAATATTTTAACTTATGATTTATGGGTTTGATTAAGAAGTCATTTTTGAATGGAGGATCATTAATTTTAGAGTTGATCCCTAAAAATTGAAGGGTATAACTACTAAGTTTACTAACAAATTACATCAAAGTAATTTAACAAAACAAAACTGAAAAAACGTTTTTTCAATATTTAAATGACAAGAGTTCCGTCTTACAATCTCTTGTAGTTTTAATCTCAGCCTCTAATGGCAGTTTACATTTTTTTCCCAAAATAAACGTAAGTACCAGACGTAATTATGTAATGAACTGTTATTATTATTGCTATAATAGATAGGTATGTTACAACAATTAACACAACAAATGTAAGACGAAGACACACATTAATCTTACAAGTTTCATACAAATATTTAAACAGGACTTTTTAACTATTTATAGTCAGGTAGTCATCATAATTAATTAATGAATTAATGATAAGTTCAACCAGAATGAAATATGTTTAAAGTGTAAAAATATTGATAATTAAAAATGTTAAGTAATTATAACTCTCCTGTTATTTTATAAAAAATACCAAACGAATACTATTACACCGACATTGGGCTACTAGCCCCCTTTCAACCCTTATCACAACTCTCTCTGACTATAATTACTTAAATTGTTTAAAATGCAACAATTAACCAAAGGAACGCAAAATATCATTGCTAAAAAACCATTGTATATTAAATAATGATAGAATTGCTTTAAATCAATTGACTATGGTTTAATAGAGCATTCAATTAAGTTGGGACCACACAAACGTTAACTATGTCAAAATACAAAAAGGAATAATTTTTTAAACCCCTGCCTGGCTAGCTGACTGGCTGGATAGTTGCCTGACTGACTGCATGTTAGTCTGCCAGTCTCGCTAAGTTTGGAAACTATTGAACAAATTCCAAATGGGCATATACGCCAGGGCAGGACACTATATTGGAAATAGCATAAGAGATTATTTTCCCATTCATTACACATTCGATAAGAATAGCCTTATTGTTCGCCGCTATCCTCATCGTGGCCCCAACATTTATAAGCACCTTAACAAATAATTCATAATATGTCATTTATAACATACGCTACATAACTGAGTAAAAGTGAATATACAATATAATTAATATGAAACAGCAAAGAAATTCACAACAAATGTATACTATAAAGCAATTGATTCATAGTCAATTTTATAATTAAATCCATTGATTAAGCAGATTCAATTATCTAATTACAAAGCTGACTATAAATACAATATGTCAAGAAAAATATTGCAATTTGTGACCTGTTTTAAAGTACTCAGTAAAATAAGCGATGTCCAACAATTTCTCGTACATATCGGACAACTTATAATAAATTTAACTATTTATTTCCCAAAATATATAGATAAAGTAAATAATAAGATAAGTAAAATACCTCTTAATCACGTTCATAGTGTATAACAATTTGTATGACTTTGTTTTACACCTTTATTAATTTTCAATCTATCCAACGTTTTGTGTACTAAGTATTGAAATTTGTCAATTTCTAGTACACAGAAATTGTCCAACTTCGATTTTTGTTAGTATGACCTTTGTCGTTGATGGAAATTTGTAAATGACTTTAGATAGTCGAGTTGTATACGACATCGAGTACAGAGGTGTGACGTCATGAGACTCACGTACAAATTTTCGATTATAGTAAACGAATCAGGAATTTTTATGTTAGCGGCCTTTAGTATGTAGCGGGGCACAATGTGTTTATCTTGTCTATCTGTGTGTTTGAATGTATATATGTTAGAGTATGTTTGTGTGTGTGTCAGTGTGCGTGTGTTTAAGTAATGTGTTTTGTGTGTCTGGGTGTTTGAATGTGAGTATGTTTGAGTGTGTTTGTGTGTGTGTCAGTGTGCGTGTGTTGGAGTACGTGTGTTGTGTCTGTGTGTATGTTGGACTGTGTGTCTATGTGTGTCTGTGTGTTTGAATGTATGTTTCGAGTCTGTTTGTGTGTGTGTTTTGTGTGCCTGTGTGTGTCCGTGTGCTTATATTTGAGTGTTTTGTGTGTTTATGTGTGTCTGTATGTATGTTCGACTGTCTGTGCGCATTTTCGACTGTGTGTGTGTGTTTGAATACGTGTTTTGTGTGTATGTGTGCGTGTGTGTGTGTGTGTGTGTGTGTGCGTGCCTAGCGGTAGGTGTGCGGGTGGCAGGGCAGCAGCTCGACGTAGTTGGCGGGGAAGAGGCCGAAGGCGCCGCGCGGGCCGAGCCCCTGCCACCAGCCCGCGTCGATCTGCTCGATGTGCGTGATTATGTCGCCCGGGTCGAACGTTATCTCTGATTCGTCCGCTGGAAAATCATTGGATTATATTTAATTATGAAGAATCCAGAGCCCAAATATTAAATAGTTATGTAAAAATATCTAAAAAAAGCTTGCATATGTTTTTTATCATAGAAGAATAGCAAGAGGAGCATGCAGTCCACCTGATGGTAAGTGATTACTGCCGCATCATGGACATCTGTGATTAAACCCAGATAGGATTACATTTATACCTGAAGACGGTCACAGATGCACCGCTACCCCTGAGGACTGAGCTGGAACACCTCGGAAAAGTATGTCTCCATTACATACTTTTCCGGGGTGTTCCAACTTCAAACCCTTCTAACACCCTTCAAACTAGAACATGCTTTTATGAGGCAGAAATAGTAAAGCCGGAGTCTAACCACAAAGGGTTCTACTTCTTTAACTCGAATATTTAATTTGCAAATAAAATTATAATAATATAATATATAGTAAATAGTAAATAAATGGCATCTCCATTTAAAATTACCTGCTTGATAATCGTATAGAGCCCGCGCCGTTAGTCCGGGGTCATCATCTAAATCCTCGTAGATCGTGCCCTCTTCATCCAAACCCTCGGGGGATACATCTAGATATACAGTTTCATATTAATCCTTACTAATATTATAAATCCGAAAGTAACTCTGTCTGTCTGTCTGTCCGACCGATTTTAATGAAATTTTGTACAAAGATAGTCTGAGACCCGAGAAAGGACATAGGATAGTTTTTATCCCGGAAATCGCGAAATTTTCGCCAGATGGCGCAACTGGTATTCCAATGAAGGTACGAATTTTCAGTTTTATGTATGTTAGTATGTCATATTATTTTCTTTTAAACGCGGGCGAAGCCGCGGGCAAAAACTAGTGTTATATATAATTAACATAATTGATTATAAATAATATAAGATTTAAGAAGCTTTATTATTTACTAGCTGTGCCCCGTGGTTTCACCCGCGTTGAAAAGAAACAGGGGCACAGTTAGTTTTAAAATAAAAGTAGCCTAAGTTACTCCTTATTACATCAGCTACCTACCAATAAAAGTCCCGTCCTAATCGGTCCAGCCATTTCAAAGATTAGCCGGAACAAACAGACAGACGGGCAGACAAAAATTGTAAAAAATGTTATTTTGGTGTATGTGCCGTATGTATATCCATATGCATGTAGTAAAAAGCGGTTATTTCAATAATAAAAACAGACACTCCAATTTTCTTTATATGAATAGATAGAGGAGCCCTTGCCGGAGTGGTCACCATACCGGTCTGACGTACAGAGGGTTCTGGGTTCGATCCCTAACCAAACCGATATCCAAATGATGAATTTATATTTCTGTTCAGGGCCTCATTGTTTGTATATCTATCTTCGTATATGCCAGTGGCACCAACGAAACATGGAATCCTATTGTAGAATTGTGAGTGTAGAAAACGTATTTTTTAGAAGAGTCAATAAAGGCAGTGAGAACTTAACATCATTACTTAAATAAATATAAACATTCTGATCTATTTTGGGGTAGTTAATAATTTCTATATTGTTCTACTGGTTATTATGTTACCTTAATACAAAAATTTGCACATATTTACCGTCAAGCGATGCGGATCCATTCTCCTTCTTATAATTAACGTTCTCTATGACAGTGTTCTGTCGACTCAACTCCGAGCGGTCCTCAGACGAGTTCTTGGTATACGGTGACCGTTTTATTGTACTAAACTTATTATCACTGTCATCGTCATCATTTTCGTTTGAACTCGAGTAGGAAGCATCGAACATATCATTTTCGAGGATGTTCTGCTTGATCATCGGTTCAGATTGTTTCATTTCTTCTATATCTCTGTACGAGCTCTCGCTGTACTCCTCGTAACTGACTGCGCTGAAAGACCCGGGTTCATTCTCGGTGCTAGGACTTAAGTCCGCTGGATCGATTATGGGCTCATATTGTATCTGAGAGGGGCTTTCGAGGCTCATTTTGATCTTGTCGATGTTCTTCATGGGGCTCGTTTTCGGTTGTTCTACTTCCTCTTGCAGCGTGTTAGTATCGAGGTTTATGGGTGATTTCGGGCCGGGCGACACGGGCGGTTGGGGCGTATACGTCGGATTCTGACTGAACGTGTTGATACGTTGCGCGATCACTGAGCTGCGGACTGGCTTCTCAGGTATCGAGTTGGATCTGTAAATTATTTTACATTTTAAATTGAAAAGTTCAGTAACAAGTCTTATTTGGGTGAGTGATAATTTCAGGGTAGGTGAAATTATCACTTACTCAATGTTGTTGTAATAGTGTTGCGCATTTCCCAGATCCATGTTGATACTTTAAGCTGTAACGCATCTAAAACTAACGGCACTAATTTCAGATTTTGAAGTATAAACATAACACCTTTAACAAGGTTTAACTAGTGTTATCCAATTATTTCTGATCTATTTAGGCCTACGTGATTACTTATGGACATTTACAACACCAAAACCATCTTTTCTTGCTTTTTGGTTATATCATGTTAAATGTCATGGTTATCATATTACCAAACGAAAGAATTGGCGCCTATGAAGGTAATTTATCCTGATTACCCATCTGGTGCCATCTGCCCCTGCGCCATATCACCGAGGAAAACATTGTTGTCTATATAGGTATGAAGGTAATTTATCCTGATTACCCATCTGGTGCCATCTGCCCCTGCGCCATATCACCGAGGAAAACATTGTTGTCTATATAGGTATGAAGGTAATTTATCCTGATTACCCACCTGGTGCCATCTACCCCTGCGCCATTTCATCAAAGAAAGCATTGTTGTCTATAAGGTATGAAGGTAATTTATCCTATTTGCCCACCTCGTGGCCATCTGCCCCTGCGCCAAGTTCTGCTGGAACATGGCCCTGGCGTTGGCTGTGGAGGCTCCGATGAGTTGCCGCGCCTCCATAGAGCGCTGTCTCCTCAGCGCTTCACTAGCGCTCACTCCCGCGTTGCCGGCCTCCGGGCTGGGGCTCCTGGGAACATGACACAATTAGTTATTTAATATGAGCAGTATTTTTTACAGACTTCGAATAGGAAGATTCTATATTCGGCTGCATGAATTTTTAATTTTATATTATTTTATTTATATATTCAGTAGTCACTTTCTCATATATGTAGTAGTAAGAGACGCTAAACAGGAAAAAGGTCATAACTTATATCTGAAGTCAGATGTGTTGCAAATTGATTTCGAATGGCATACCTGCTTATACTCTTCAGTTGGATAAACCTCAGGTAGAAATTATCTTGTAGCCAATTGCGAAAGGCATAAAGTTGTAGCAATGTAAGCTATTTACTAGGAGACACCTATTTTTTGCTATATAGATACCATTATAAAAATAGGCACGCATAATCGCAAGCAAAAGCTATTTTACATCAGAATAAAAGAGTTACTTTTGTTCCTCGGCCTTAGCTCGCTTGGCTGCCTCCCGTTCATCTCTCCTTCTCACTTCCTCCTCTGCTTTCCTCTTCTCCTGAAGCAAAACAGTGCATACTTTAAATAAAAGTTTCATTATCTACTAATTGAACTATAATAAATAAGTTTGTATGACATGACTCTTTATAAAAGGAGCAAAAAGAGGTCTCCACTAAATTAACTATTTTATCTGTATAGTCCGCGCCAAACTGCTAGTCCGCTCTGAAGTTGTTGCGCACAACTACAAGCATATAACGTAAGGGCATACTAACTGCGCTATGTCCCCGCGGGAGAGAGCAGCGGGGGTGCCGGGGGTCCCGCGCTGTCTTCGTTCACTAATATCTACAATTTGCTATTCGACGCGACTCGTTTCTATATTCAGAGCGGACTAGCAGTTTGGCGCGGACTATAACATTGTAATTAATTCTAATCTTGAAATATAAATCGAGTAACTACGAAATCGTTTCTCTAACCTCTTCACGTCGCTTCCTCTCGGCTTCAACTCTCTTCTTTTCCTCTTGTTCTTCCTTCAACCAGAACTGATCCCTCTCCTTCGAATTTATTTCTTGTACTGAAACAATAAAAAAAACTCTCACATTATAACAAATTAAATGTCATTATAAAAATAGATATTATAATTTATTACTGTTTATATCATACCACATACGTATATTGTATATGATTATCAAAAATCTACACCTTCCTTAGCTTATGCTGATGCTTACTTAAAAAATACTAAAGAACGTTTTTTTGTACGTAAAGAGATAAACTCATTCGATTCCCGGCTTAGGAAAGAGATATATTAAAAAAATAATGATGCAGTTTTAGTTTTTATCAAAATTGGCCTCGTAACTCCTTTCAACATTTTTGGATAATTCTGATAGTTTCGGATTTAGCCCTGAAGGCCTATTTGAAAAATTCACCCTGTATAGAGTACCTAAAATTTCACATTATATTTTTTTTACCTCAAAAAGGTCAATTGAGTATATAGGTAGGTATGTATCGCTTTAATAATTTTATAGGCTAAATTGGGTAAGTGTTATTTGACGTGTAAAATGAGTTCAATTTAGGCAACCTAATATCCGCCTAATTAGCCAGTAAAGAGAACATGCTACACAGAGTAATGTTTTATAAAAACCAAAATTGAAAGCAGCAACATCGATTTTAAAATGGAAAGAAAAAAATACTGATACAGATTGTATCGGTAATCGTATTTTAATATCCAAAGTTTGGATTTCTACTCATAGATTAGTAAATATTACTCACTCCTAACGAGAAAATGTAACCAGTTTTGACAATTGAAATTGTCACTATCATCTATTTTCGTGTTTGGAAAATATTAAAAAATTGTAGTTTTAGTTTTTTAATCAAAATCGGCCTCGTAAGTCCTGTCAGCATTTTTCGAATGAAACGATATTTCTCCGCACTTTTTCTACGATTTCGTGTCATAACTGCGCATGTCGGCATTGTTCCGCGTAAATTACACCATGACAGCCATTAAATGGCTGACAGAATTGTCAGCGGTTTAAGGCATTTAATAATGGCTTCCCACAACTACAACGCGGTGAGATATGTATACTTATATATGTTTCTACTAAGTTTAGGTCCAATTGCATTTTTACCCCCAAATCTAAGGAAATTTAAGTTGCTATACATTATACACCATAGCCCTTTCTTAGAAGGACTATTCCTGTGTCGGACACACATATAAAATAATACACAAACACTCAAGCACAGAACAGAAACCTAAATTCGTAAATTACATAATTACTAGCTGACCCGGCAAACGTTGTGTTGCCATATAAATAAAAAATGTTAAGGGTGAACAACCCTTATCACTTAGGGGTATGAAAAATAGATAGTACCCTATTCTCAGACCTACTGAATATGCATATAAATTTGGGTGAAAATTGGTAAAGCAGTTTCGGGGGAGTACGGTAACTAACATTGTGACACGAGAATTTTATATATAAGATATGTCTGGCCGAGGAACGAACCAGGAACCATTGCGTGTACCACCGATATGGTGAACGCTCCGCCTGATGCGGTCATAATTACACACTATAATTCCTACCTCTACGCAAACTCCTTTTCCTGATCTTAATCGCCTCTACAAGTTTTCCCAAATTTCTGTCACCTTCGAACTGCTTGGACATCTTATATCACACATTTTATTTGTGAAAAAGTCCATGAAATATATCTTTCAATTGTTCACAAGTTTGTATTTCCACTTTATATTTTCGTTGCTTCCCTCTGAGGGTGATGTTGACTACAATATCAGTTGATTAGTGTGTCTAAGCGAATGGATATGGTGACTACGACACAAATCTACCCGATAACTTTTGCATATCACGTAACATGCAAGAATAAGACCATAATTCTGATATCATCTCAATCCACTTTTCAATGACCAATAACGTTAAACACCGCGCACGTACAAACGGTTGAACACTTGTATGCACTATGCAGTGCAAAGTTTACTAAATGGATTTGCACACAATGCAAAACATCGCTTTATAGTGTGGTCTAGTGGCCATTGTTGTCGCCACTACGGTAAACAATTGAATTGAATGGTGTTTTAAATCAAAAACTTTTTCTTTGTAAATAACACTTTGGTTGGTTTCGTATTTTATAAAATTGCACAGCAAACGCGCATGCAGTCCATATTGCAACGTCTTAAGAGATTTATAGTGAATCGCAAATAAGATTAAAGTCATGCATGACGTCGAAAACGCCTCTTAGGTATGAGTTATTTTTACAATAATATTGGCATAACATTTAAAGATGCTATAACCCTCCGCGACTCTGGAAGCACCACCGACAACACCTATTTCTGTGTAATAACAGCTGTGTTCAACAGTGCTGTGTTCCGGTTCAAAAGGAGTGGTAAGAGGGACATACATATCGAAGATTCAACTAAATCCTCGGGGGTAGTATTGTAATGCAACTATGACATTATTATTTTATTTGAGGGTGATTGGTAATCAGGTGGACTCGGGTGGTATGCTCATTTTCTATTTCTATATAATAAAAAAAACAAACGATCACACAGTCCACTTGATTATAAATGCACTGCCATGCTAAATGCCGCCCGTGGACATCTATAGGTAACCAAACCGACATAGGACAGTTACACCTGCAAAAGTATTAAATTTAGAATCGAATAATTCGGAAGGTTATACTAAAATAAATTATTTTACCGCACAATTTCTCCGTGGTTTAAATATTCTTAGTGAAACAGATATTGGAATATCTTGGTTTAACTTAAAGCACGGTATTTTAATGTATCCATCATCTTTTGATAATGTTATCGCTATGTCGTTAGTTTGTCTTAAGTGTTCTCATACAGGGCTCATTCTTGATAAGTACCTTTCAACAGCGAACATTGCCGCTACAACGAAATATTTCGTTCTTACAGCAACAATATTCATACAAGGTACTCTTTTCTGACACTTACTCTTTGAAGGTTCCCAAACTTCATTGATCTAATGTAGTTGTATTGTCCACCTCAGCTAGGATTCCTAGCCTGTAATAAGGACTGGTAAACTTACTGTATCGCTGGAAGTAACGCATCTAATTTAAAACTTGTAAAAAAAATGTAAATAAGAGTGACGATTCATATTGCACTTATTCCATTTATCTAGAGTTAGTTGTCTTAATTTTAAAAAAGCAAATTAGAATCTTCCAAATTTGCCAGTTAAAGCAGAACAAAGTCAAACGTGTGGACGTGGCAACACTTTAAGCTAAATTTAAAATCCTAAATAATGCGCAATAGTCTGAATTTAGTTACTGAATCATAAACCACATAAGAATGTATTTTGACAATCATACTGTTTGCTACCAAAATTGGGTAACGAACGTAGCTTACATTTGTCAATTTTGCTGTAAAATTAATATGTACGACATAATACAGTATATATAAAAACTCACCAGGATTAACTTTCTGGTACGCGGTCCCGATTGGCCCACTGGGCGGCAGATCCTCCAACCGACTGGACTTGACATTGAACGCCGAGCCGGCTTTCGCCAGCTTGTCCAATAGCACCTTCTCGTCCAGATCGTCCTCGGTCCTCGCGTGCATCGTCATGTGGAAGCCGGGGAACATCTGCGCCACGTGCTTCACGTGATTCGCGCAAGTACCCTTACGAACCGTTGGTGCCCCTTCACCCTGCAAGTGATTTTTGTTTAATAAAAGCAGCATAATGGATGTGGGATTGAAATGGAAACATGAAAATTTAATGACATAGAAGTATTAAAATATAATGAACACATGAGAACCCTTTATGATTTCACACTGGCGACACTACCGCCACATATAAGGCTAAATTAGGGAGTATTTATTCGAGGACTATAACTGTAACCATTGCAGTTACTGTCACCACATTGGGGCGATAGTTCAGCGTAGCGAAGCCTGGAACGGCATAATCACCTTCTGCAATGACGTAATATCTGCAAAGGAAAAGCGCGCTGACATTCGGATAAGGAGGAGGCGCCAGGGCGTACATAACGCCCCTAGGCGCGGTGTCCCTGTAGTTACGGGACTAGAATAGGGATACAGTATTCCCTGCTTGTCGTAAGAGGCGACTAAAAGGGGCTTTCGGGGTTGCGGGCTGCAAGAGTGGGAACTTGAACCGCCCGGCTAACGACCCCGGGAAGGACAGCGGTATGTATGGTCGCGTACATCGGACGGTGTGGTGGTTCAATCTCACTTGGGCGGAGCCCGACGGGGCAGTGCGCTGAGAGGACTCCGGTTGCTTTCTTTTGGAGATCCCGGAGGACGGCCACCGGGGGGGTTTTAGTGCGGTAAAAATCCCACATAACCCCGTGTCGCTTCAACGGCACCGAGTACCTTTTGAGTTCCTGTCACCAAAAACTGTAGCGTTTACTAAGCTCGCGAGTCGTCGATAATTGAGTATTCATATTGTAACTGTAATTGTTACCAAAAATGATAGTGTACGTGACTCGCGAGCTTATTTACCTATTTCAACCATATTAGTACTGTATCTCAGTTACAGTTACGGCTTGCTAAGTGAGTACGCGGCGGTAGACAGCTTGACGTCGCGGTCGTTTCATGTGTACACAATAGAGCGTGATACTTCTTTATAATATTAAAATAACAAACGAGCATGCAGTCCATTTTATGATAAGAGGCTACTGCAGCCCATGGACATCTGTATTCAACCCCAAATAAGAATAGATTCCCATCTGAGGTCTAATAAAATCCATTGCTACCCCTGAGGACTAAGTTGGAAAGCCGCAGATAAATATATCGCCTTTAGCCAAACCATTCAAACCAGATTACAGCAGCACTTAACGCTGCTGTTATTAGGCCGAAATAGGTGTTGTGGTGTGGTCTGAGTAGAGCCATACAAGGCATACATACTCTAACATCAATCTAACATCAAAATTGCATTCAATTACTTCATCAGTTTGGTTACAGCTCCTTTATGAGTATGTAGCGTTGCTGTATTTAATAAAAATACTAGTTGATTTATTATATAAATGTTTGACCAGCAAACTATTACTAATTATTACAAGAATTTATCATGTACTTATGTGTATTCCAAATAAATCATTTCAAATTGATTGTGTTCAAACATACAGCATAGATAAAACAATTAACAAAAGCATTACAAGAGCCAATTTCTTTAGAGAAATAGATGAATAGATAGTGCATGAATAACAACACCGTAATGCCTATATGACTAATCTCCTTCCTATCTTATCAGTATCTCAAACATAACTCGCCTGCCAGTTGATAAGCACATATTTAGATATGCTGCCATTAGGAATGTCCAGTTTGAGGAAGGCATATTGTATCTTGCCGCTGTTTAAGTCATCTATAAGCTCGATCAGCCCGCCATCTCCCTTACTTACAAACTTCAAGTCATTTGTCAAGCCATCATAACCGAAGAGTGCCCTGTAAAGAAATATAAGGATTAATTAAATGCTGCATCCGCAACTCTTTTTATGTCCTGCGACACTGGTGCATTTTCCCCACAATAAGTTTGTAAAGTAGAACTAGCATCATGTAAGCAGGGAGATATCACTGCCACTATTTCTAGCATGATGCAGTTCTCAGGTTTTGATAAAAGGATGTGTATTCTAGCTTTCTTACATAATATAAGATGATGACCTTAGTGCTCAACAGTGGCATGGCAATTGTTACCTGCACCGGAATCATATATAAAGTTGGTTACAGATTGAGCAGCAGTAAGAATTTACAATCTTATGTAATAGTGACTATATGTTATGCAAATGTAGTGGAGGAAAATGCATTAATAATATTTACATTTCAAATGGATAATAAATTGGGATTAATTTAATAGCTCAATACTGATAATTATCAAAACTGAGGGATTTTTAAATATACACCTTATTATTATTATTTACAGTTATTTTTGCGTTTTGTAAATATTATTAAAACATTTTTTAAATGCATTATTGTGTATACAAATGATAATAATATCATATAATAACACAAAAGAAGGAAAACTTTTGTGTATTTCATATAAATAATCAAATGCATATTAAATTTGTGACATAATATTTGTGTCAATTTTCCTGTTATTTGTTACAGTTATATAATATTCATATATATATAGAAAATCCTTATATATACATGAGAGTTTATTTATATATTTATATCTTTAAAGTTTTGGAAAAGCAGAGTTAGCAAAAGTTGTAAATTAGACCGATTTTTAAGTTTTATTTATTTATTTTATTGTGTAAAGCATTTAGTACAATAGGTCAATAATGATACATAAAGTTCAATTAAATGCTACCTTTACAGGTGTTAAGGTAAGTAATATATTAAAGTGCAGATAGAACTCGATTTTACATAGTTTTTTTAATGTATATAACATAATATCAGACTGAAATGCTTATCAAGGCTTTTTCAGAGAGTTTTCCATACCAAATAAAATGTTAATGTTTTTATATATAATTATAAGTTTTTAGATATGTATAATAGTCAGTCCAAATCAATTGAGGTTTTTTTTTAAGATTAATCCATACAAACAGAGAGGAGAATAAAAATTTAAACCTGTAACTAGGTGGACAAATGAACAGCTATATATTGTTGGTTTACAAACACACACCACAATTTAATTTATAGATATTTATAAATAATATTATCTAAAGGTACTTGACATGGACAATTACCTCTTTATAAAATCGAGGACACACATTATGGAAATTATCTGTACATTTCTACAAATATAAATACAGTTACAGAACTTTCATTTATCTGTAACACTGATTGCTCTTTATGCACCACTCACAAAACAGGTTTAAAACTCTGACTCAGCCACAGAATCGATGTATAATACATAAAGACACTGGATGTCTCTAGATTTATGTTTTTTTAACAATAAGTATGTAAATTATTACATTTTGTTATTTGCATATAACTGGACGAAATAAATTTATTTTTCAACTACTTAAATAGCATCCCATATTTAAAATACTAAGTTCCTTCCGCCCAAAACATTTTGAAATTAAATTCAATGATTTTATAAGCGCGAGGAAAATGTACCTCGAATCAATAATTACATTGTTTGGTGCGAAGGCAATTTGCGTCCGACTACCGGACACCGTGCAATATTACAATCATTTCATAATTTCAATTAACCACCGCTATTTATTTAATTCCTGTAGCAAGTAGGTCGCAAGGGCTAATGAACGTACCAATTTGTATCAGATTTTTCATCGAGAACGTCCTTCCACGCAGCGATCAACGCCTCCTTGTGCTTGTCCAGATTTAAAGCCATTTTACACTATATATTTGCATGGAGCCGAACTTTAATTAACAATGTCTTTTTCAATAAAATGGTAAAAACCGACAAACGAACTGACTCACAACAATCCTTGTCACAGACTAATTATCATTTTTTGAAGAGTTCATTCAACCACTCAACTGTCAAATGCTCTCGATCAATCACAGACGCAAAATAATTAAGCAGATGTCCAAGCAATCGGACTTATTAATAAAATGATACATTTAAAAATATATATATTACTATATGTTATGAGACGATATTTTATTGCAATTTATTCAATTCATATCCTCCTGCCAAAAATGTTTTAGCAGTTTGGTAAATTCATCTCTATGATTCTCTATGATATTACAAAGATTTGTTTCGTACCATCCAGTAGAAACCGTGAATGTTTATATGAATTTCCACTTAAATAAACGTTAGAAAATTCAACAGATTCTAATAAAACATGAATTGATAATGTTTTCAGTAAAAAACATTTTCGTTGTATGATATTATATTTTATTACTAATAATATCATTTTACAGGGAAACCAAATTAAACCATGTGAAACTAATAATATCTACAACTTTAAGTATAGTCTGCGTAAAACGACTAGTCCGCTCTGAATATAGAATTGAATCACGTCGCCATAGCAAATTGTATGACTACACCTGCTTGGAACAACTTCAGAGCGGACTAGCAGTTTGGCGCGGACTATACTTATATACTGCCTAGTTAAATGTTTTAGAGTAAATAAAGGTATCTTTGTCTCTCATATTCAGAAAATTGTTCTATAAAAATAACTTTTAAGCCTTACGCCTAACTATTAACAGGCTTACATTGGTCTTTTAGGCCCTACCGCCCATATTATCCGCATTTAAAGCAATTTTTAGTAAATCCTAAGTCCTAGAAAGCTCTAAATCGTTTTAAATAATATTTTGAGATACATTTGTAAATATGTTATATAATGAAACATTATGCTATCATTAACTTGGTCTGGCGACGAACCCGGACCACAGTAAAGGTATGGATCTTATACTGTGCCCGGACGGTCACAAAAACTCCATTTGTTCACCTGCCGCCTTCCATTTGATCTCGAACTCATGAGAATGGTCTCAATGAACCGTTAAATGGCATGTTCAGAGAATGTGTCAAAAAGAATCAGTATAGCCCAAAATACTAACTACTCGCCGTAGGACATTCATATATTCTCAATGAGCCACTTAGTATTCATTTGTATGTAAGGATTCCTTTGAACCCATATTGACCACAATCCCAAACTAATCGTCACGCTATCTAGGTTTTAATGAATAATGTAAAATACATACAGCATTTATTATTATGCACAACATCATTTTCTTATTTTAAGTTATTCAAATTACCTTTGTACAAGCATTCGCACAATGCGCGCGCATACAAACTTTCCAACGCATGCTCTTTACAACTTTTATTAAGCCCCGTAGGACGTAGTTTTGTATACTCTGTAGTCGTCGTAGTTCGTAGTCGCGACAAACATCTTGCCGCGTAAACGCGAAATTTTAGCGCGCCATGGTTTGTTTACTTTTAACATAAACAAAAGTGAAAAGTTAAAAAATAATTATGTGGGTGGATGTAAGCGGACGGGAAAGACAAAACTATTTAACGCAAACTAATGGATCTTTTATCCCTGGGTAAGTTATAAACTTACGGAAGTCAAATGTAGGGTAAAACTTAGGGCGCGGATTTATTATGACATAAAAGTTGATTAATGATAATGGCATTGTTGTTGCTAGCCTTTGCCTTGTCGCCCATAGAAAATATTTTTATCACGGGAAGTAGGACTTTTTATAGTTTTTAATTATAGAGAAGTTAATATGAAAAAATTGGATCCACGTATCCTTACAATTAAAAACATGTCAACAATAAAGAATTTTCATGTATTATCCTATTATCTTTCAAATTGTGTAATAAAGTCATTGTACTCTAACAATAACTCAATAAAAAATGTAAGTATGATCCCATTTCTCAATTCTCACGCAAAGGTCGAAGACCGATTTCAATTGATTTTTTTACTATTTTCCATAATACTTTTTAACTTATTTTTCTTCTACCTAAATACCTTTTAATATCACAGATTAAAATGTATGTTACAAACACGTACATTACATTATACCTGCCTAATTACATACCTGTTTAAATACAAGTGGTGAAAATAAAACGATAACAAATGTTTTGACTAGAAATAACTTTCTTGTGTTGTTAAAAAAGGGATATTAATAAAACATACAATAAATGTACCTATATCAAAATTAAATTATAACTTTTATCTATTTTTCTTACAATTAACTCACCTATATTAAGAGTTAGTAGATATATAAAGTTTGTTTGGTTGTTTTTATAAGTAAATAGCTCCGTTTTACCAGATATTTAGAATAAGCGTGTCAAACAAATATAGCTGAATAAATAAAATTAATTTGAATAGGAATTTCTCGGTTGGCTTACTCCCGAGACAGAGCGAACCACATTTGTAAGATATGTTCATTAATCACGCTAACTTCTCATTTATATCTTGTAGAAAAAATACATAAGCCGTAATAAATTTAAGAAATGTTGATGCAGTCTAATAACAACGCATGAACCTCAGAATAGGCGTTAATTTTCACAATTTTGGATGGTAAAAAATAATAAGATCTCTATATCAAATAGGCGCTTTAACTTCAAGGTTAAAATTTTATTGATTTAATAATGGCGGAACCTACCGTTATCAACCATTAGAATCCCAATGCTTAACACTGATTTCCTCTCATAATAATAAGGATTAGGCCATAGTTCACCATGCTGACTAGGCGCTAATTCTTAGGCTTTACCTTTAAGATTTTTTTAAGATCTCAGATATGCAGGTTTCCATACGGTATTTTCCTTCACAGTTATAGTTAAACACATTTTCTAATATGCACGCAATTAAAAAATCAGTGCCCAGCGGCGGAAAAATGCGTGCAGGACTCAAACCTGGGCACGCATTTTTTCACCCTGTATTGATAGATTCCGTTTCAAAGTACTGTAAACTGATTTTGTACCGCAGCATATAGAGCAACTTTGCAATCCTACAAGGTACATTTTAAACGTAGGCTAATATAAATACAAATTTAATTAAATTGCTCCTAAAATATCTTCTTAGCTAGTTAACAACAATACGAATTTCAACTTTGTAATTTACGAAAAACTTATCACGTCTTTAAAAACAACTTAAACAATAGACAATATTAAATGCCTTATGTTTTCTAAACTAGCCGTTAAACTTAAGTCAAATAAAAAAAACAAACAGAAATACCTACAAGTATTGCCATAGTTTAGGTGTAAAATGCTGTCCTGCCTACGCTTCTTTTATTAATATTTAAACATTGCTAATGGATATTTATATACCCTACAGTTATGTGTTGTATGGAAAGTAAGAAAATAATAGGAATAATATGTATAATAGTTACCTATCTTGATTGTTTCCAACATCCCTAATGTTAGTAACGTACTTTCTAAGACCTAAGTAACCTTAGGAAAACTGCTTATTGAGTTTGATAACTCCAACTCAATAAGCAATCTTCGGAGAGGTCATGTGAGATAAATTATGTGGAGAAACAAAGTTACGGGTTTATTTTAACTTTCTGGACGAATAGTCTTCATGAACTAAGTACTTAGGTACGCTAATATTAAATGAAGGCTGTGATTTATAAAAAGAATCATATACCTAATGTTCTTTTTTTTTTATTTTTGTATCCCATAAGGTAGAAGTATTATTTTAGGGTAGGTTTACAATCTTCACACTGCCTGTTCCATCAATGCCACATGCACTGCTGCAAAGATGCATTGTTTTGAAGTTAAATGAAAAGCATACATAGCCGATATTGATAATTTATTAATCATTATTATTAATGAAAAAAGTTACAATATACGTTCCCAGTCTCACAAAATCGATAGGATCGAAGACTGTGGTCTCCAGCAATCCGCTCACGAGAAATAAACAACATCTTGGTATGTTCGCTGTAAATGCCAGGTGCTATTGAATTGCAAAAATAATTTTACATTGTTGGTTGGTTGGTTGTTGGTTATTGGTTGGTATTTTATGTGCATTTAATCTAATTTGCCATAACTGGATAATTATCTCTGTCTACAACAGGGAACGAGAGGCCTAGAGCACTCTCCACTTATTTAAAAGTATTTCAGGTTTTGTTTGCTTTATTTTATTTACTTTTTTGTCACGCCAAACAAGTAAATAAGTTAAATTAAATTATTATTAACTTTACACGCACAGATATTGCGTTTACACGCACAGATTGCATTAGACAGGAAAAAAGTAAATTGGCTCACGAAACCGTTGTCGTGCCGTATAAAAAGTTTATCATTGTCAGAAACATTCATTTTAATTTTACGATGGTTATTATAGTAATAATGTCCGGAACATAACATTATTACATCAACCTTGACGTAACAAATCGTAACAGCCTAGTCATCTTGATCTACGGAATACCGCAATTTTCATTCATAGTAAGTAATAGCATCCATTGCTGAAACGTGGACAAATGATTAATGCTGTCCTTTTCCTTTTTGTAATCTTTAAACGAGATGGAAATAATGTTCAGCCGTGAGATGCGTCCGCTTATTATCTACCTACGTGGCAATAAAGTTTGAATATGAACTAGTTCTGTGTCTACAGTACTATATGGTAAATACTAAATGGAGCTAGTTTTAAGTAAGACAAAGTAAATAGAAGTCTTGCCTACACACAAAAGAGAATAAACGGCTATAGGTATTATTACGTAGGTACCTACTTTAAGAGACCCAACTATATCTTATTAGACATGTAGGTATTAGACCTCTACTTTGCATTGTGGCCTAAATAACATTTACATAAAAGAAATGGAAACCTCACGTCAGTTCAATTTCTTCCGACATTTCCTACTATATTTTAATACCTGCCTAGATATTAAAATATAGTTCAAAAAATAAAAACACGCTTTTATGATAAAATCAACTAAAAAGTAGAAAATAATTTTCAATCTAAGAATCAATTAAGGAACAGCAAATAGTATAATTGTGACAAAAGCGTGGGGTGCTCCATTTATCAGGTTCGAAAAGCGCCTGAATTAAACTGAACGTTCAAAGTGGATAGAAATCGGGTTCACAGATTCCGTTACTCTGTTACGTACATACATACATACGTACATACAACCCAAGCTAATAAAAGTGTGTTAAAAACACATTTAACCCAAGTCTCATTATATAGCTCGATCTAGCGCCACCGACAACGTATAAGATAATAATAAAAAGTTATTAAAAACTACAATCTTAAAACGCTCAGAAAGTTATCACTGCGATACTAATCGTTTCACAGAAAACACATTTCAAAGAAGTTAGCTCAACTTTATGGCAAAGAAAGTAGCTTACAAACAAAACAAGTTGGGCGAGGTATCCCGGAAATGATATTTTCCCCGCTGACTCGCTGTTACAAGAATGAAAGATGGGGAATTCGATATCGCTTTATACTTACAATACATTTTCCTAATCTACGTAGCTAAAGCATTGGCAGACTTACATTAATGGACTTCGGACATGGGAGTAGCTATGCCTTAGTCGAGGTCGGCGAAAAAAGTCAACTAGTCTCTGATTTTTTTATCATTCTACATTATGCGAGAAGAACCAACCTTCCCCTATATACGTCCATGACTTTGGATCTACGTTCAATATGTCCAATGTGAAAAAGCTACAAGACGTAGAAAGTCCTACAAGGGCAGACCAGTTGTGATATGCTGGAGCGAACAGACCGTAGATTTAATAATGTCATTTGTAATCCAATACTTATGTATTGTATTGCTTCATATTAGGTTTACAATTTTTTTTTATTAAGTGTATTGTAATACTAACAGTAATATTTTCTTATTCGATATTATTTCCAAATTCAAAGTTAAACTTTAATTAAATCCAGAGTGTAATCATAACATAGCATAAATGGGTAGTTAGGTACTACATCTAAAAACTAAATAAACTCAGCCGAAAGAAAATTACTATGAACATGAATTAAAACTATTTCACCAAAATTGCTTGCTTTTTGAATGAGTTTGAAAAACTTTGTGCAATTGCCTCTTAGTGTAATTCTGTAATCGAGATAAGCGCCAGCCAGTCCAGCCATTTGGTCAACCGGGAACTTGATTAAGAGGCTGGTTAAATGCCTAAAATGGTATAAGTAGTGCCAACATCTTGCTAGTAGCATAATGCGATGATGTCTTATACGTATAGGATGCTTCCTATACGTATAAGACATCATCGCATTATAAGTGTAAAACCATTAGGCATCTCACCATCATCACATACAACATCATTCGACTGTAATTAATTAAGCCGGTACGTTGATGACAGCAATTATACTATGGAAGATACAATTGAAGGAACGTGGTCGTTCGCTATTGCTGACTGTTACTGCATCGAAAAGAGACCCTTGTCATTCTAAAATCTATTTGAACAGTCGGAATTTTGCAAAGACAATATGGAAGTCTGTAACCCCTATCGCAGTCAATTCCATTAAAAAGACGTGTTATCCAAAACAATTAACAAGTTATTTGATGTAACACTCTAATCGCGAATCCTAAACAGAAACAACTTAATCTACTGCTGATTTCTGCCAGTGCACAAAGTTTAATATCGATTGACAGCGCCCATTACAAAGAGTGTCAAGGGCCTCGTCAACGAAAGCACACCCCACAATTAAGATAAGAAGTTTTGAATAAAATTATTTAAGTAAGCGTAGGTATAGGTAACCTTGAATAACAGCCAGCAAGTTTTAGTCAGACTATTTTTATGTGTATATTTAACGTTTACCGTAGTTTTTTTAATGATTACCCGAGAATTTTAGATGTACATAGAGAATAATACACATCGCTACCTCTAAATTTGGCTATTTTCGACTAAACGCTCTGTCAAATTCAATGGAACTCATTTCAAAACGACACCGACCTGCCGCGAAGCCATGAAACTTACTACTTACCTCAATAATTGCAGTTATTTTCATAATACTTACATAGATTTTATTTATTCGTAGATTTGTTTGGTATCTAATGAGAATTTAGGCAGATACTCTTTACAAGACAGGTAGGTACGCTTCCCGCGGCCATCTCGTAGTGAAAGCGATGGGCTAGAATTAAGACAGTAAACAATAGGCGTCCGTTCATCTAGAAGATAGTGAAAACTAACTTAAAATCTCTCGATTGTTCTCACGAGCTCGATTCGCTTCGATTCTCCCGCGCCTTGCAAACTTGCTGGCCATGACAGGAATGCGTAACGATGCAAGGGAATATCGCCCTTATTACTAGATTATCAAACTTGATAGTTACACATTATAGATCAATGTTATAATCGGCCTATAAGGTCATTAGCTATTGTTAATTTGTACCGATCGAAGTAATTGAGATGGTAGAACGTTTGACACGATGTATTGGCGTGTATAATTTGTTTCAGACTTCAGTGACGATAGATGCAGACCAAACGAGTTTTTCGACCTCAGGCAGCATTCTCATCTTAGGCATCTGGAGTTAATTACAGATGCCCATGTCTATGGGCAACAGTAGCCACTTATATTATATAAAAAAAAAAAAAAAACTTACCATCAGATGAACAGCATGACCATTTGTTATTTCTATGTAATACAGTTCATTTTGTTACAAATTATCAAAAAGAATGCCAATGAATTAATCCATTACATTTTTATATTTTTTTATTGTCTCCACAATTTGGATTGTCTCCACTTACGTAGAAAGCACAGGTAGGCACAGCTGTTTGCTCTTTTTGAATATCTTATGATTATGACGCTTGTATGAGCCTTGAGCCTTTTAATTTTATAGTCGCTCAACCTTGGCAACAAATTCATGACGATCGATTATTTGGTCGACAAAACTTCTAATAAAAAGTTGGCTACGCAAGCTCTCCACGCAAAAGAATCATTGAATAATTTTGGTGACTTGAATAAAGTAAGCACCTACCTCAAGCTTACTAATAATATAGGTTTTTTAAATGGACCTAAATAATAAATATCTATTTATAAGTAGAGAAAGCGTAATGATATACGTTTCGGCCTTCTATTTTAAAGGTCTGGATTAAAATCCTAGGTCTTCACTTCACACTTCCAATTTATAGATATGATTATGAATCGGAAAGAACTACAATTTGGACAAAACCACATACCTAATATCCTCTATAATATCTTCCCACCTGTGCTTCCCAATACCTAAAGTTTCTCATTCAGGTTTCCAGAAAATTTGTGCCGACCGATAACCAGCAATCGATTGACTTTGATGCATCCAGAACGCCACAATATTGCACTACTTACTAAAATGTATTTTGCTTTCAATTACCATACAATTCTTGCTAAAACTACCCGTAGATACTCTAGTCTAGACCTACTAGATACCGTAGACCGTAGGTACTATAAGTGATTGATAGATTTCATGCTAAGAATTCGTATCGCACAAAACAAGCGCTGAACCTAGTAGCAATTTTTCTCGGCCTGAAAAAGATGGCAGCAAGTTAAGAATAAATCGTTTCCATAAAACTTTTGATGAGTAACGTTTATCAACATTTCAATGTTATACTTAAGTTTATCTGGAAAAAAGTACCTACAAGACGAGGAAAGATATTTTTTAGATAAATCGTTACATAACCGCCATATTTATAGGTACATCGTCATTGACTAATTTGTAACTGGAAAAGTAGTGAGCCTTAGAGCTTTACTGCGGATAAAAACAATTTGGTAACACACTCATACTTACAATGCACCAAAAAATGCTTGTGGAACACTGTGAACTTCTGCTCCTAATTCAATCCATCGAATCCAAGACCAGCATGGCATAGCATAGTTGGAAGGTACTACTCATTCGATGAAATGAGCTGAATTAGAAACGGAACATAACAAAACACTATTAAAATAAAGTTCAAAACTCAATTCCTCTATTTTCAGCATTATCAAGGAGCCCTAAACGTTAATTCACCAGTCAAAGTTTCGAAGCATCAATTCGTAGTAAATCGTTCCTTCGCCAAACTTCAAGGAACTATCATACTTAAGTAGTGCTTAAATTAAATTTTACATGGCATCATGCCAAAGTCCAAATAAAGCACTATCTATCTATACAAGAATTTAATTTTAATTTGATATCAATCTACCTTTTGTTTTCCTTTTATAATATGATAGAAACATTAATTTGCAGTTCATGATTAAGTAATACAATCAATTATTCAATTAAATTTATTGACAATTATTATACAATCGATGCAGCTTTTTTTTATAATATAGGAGTAGCAGACGAGCATGCAGTCCACCTAATGGTAAGTGGCTACTGCCGCCCATGGACATCTGTAATCCACCCCCGATAGGATTAAATATTCCTACCTGAGGTCGGCCACAGATGCGCTACCCCTGAGGACTAAGCTGAAACGCCTCGGAAAAGTCTGTCTCCCTTACCACACCCTTCAAAACGGAACACAGCAGCGCCTAACACTGCTGTTATTATGTTAGTTTGGCGGTGGTGCCGCCGGAGTCGAACCACAAAGGATTCTACCACCTTCAAATATTAATAATAATTAGCTATTAATTAAAACAATTATAATCGTAATAGAATTAGATAGGCGATAGATTTCTTCGTCTCCGACAAAACTCTCGTAATTGAGCCCTAGTTAGACTGTTAACGAGGGTTCAAGTACTTGGAATACTTAAATATCTTTTGTATAGTTTTATCCACCCTTTCCCGTAATAAACAAAGGTCAACATCCTTTAAACCCTGTTTTCATTGAATTAACGTCTACTTCGGATTACCTTTTCTACGACTTCGTTGTCTTCGTATTTTCTTCAAGTTACAATTTACCATAATGAAACCCGTTAAGCTGCGTAAGGGTATCTTTGAATTATCAGGTGTAAATTGACAGTCAGATTATAAATATTTTCAAACGTAATTTAACGATAGTCCCATTTTATTTACATTGTTACTTGACCCTTTTAATTTTTTTATTAATCAAACAAGCAATTATCTAACAATATATTGTTCTTTGTTATATAAATCATAATTAAGCTATCCATAACGCGCCTTCAGCACTATCTGGATCTAATTTCAGATTGGATCCTATTTCAAAAACAGTTTTACTGATAGATATCGAATTCGCGGCGTATTTGCGCCTAGTTCAATATCTTTCTGCAATCTCATACGGTTATGGCGTTATCAACGCGGCGGTAGGGCGGCTCGGTGCCAGGCACACTGCTATCTAAGCTTACGTATTACTGGGTAGGCTTGTTTCAGACAGCGCATTTCGGCTGCGTATATAAATACTTATGGCCTTTATAATTACTTGGTGCTTTATAGCATGATTATTTCGAAAGTACTTAATTGCTTTGTTATTGTTCAGGTAATCGCATAGTTTTAGTAGTAGTAGGCTTCCGTGTAGCTTTGTATCAGGTACCATAATGTTACTGCCTACGTTAAACTTAGCTAGTAACTAAAGTTGTATGTGTTTAATTTAGAATTTTAATGGTAATATTTTACTACTTCAGATTATATTCGAACGCATGAAGAATACCTGAGGTTGGTCAGAAAATAATGCAATCAGTATGAATTCAGTATACACATCGACCATTTTATACGAACCAAACCGCTACATGCGTTTTACGCCTATGCCCAGTCACCTATATTTTATACAGAAATAGGCCGCATGTTCGTGATTTGTACCCATTTGTCCGCATTTGCTAACTTGATGTTTTTCTCCATAAAGTTTTAGCGAGTTCAATAGCTAGCAATTTAAACAATGAACTAGTTATAACCAACTTGATGCCGTCAATTTCCTCAGGCACAATTAACCTTAGATCGTTTATCATTCTATTTCGAACTTAACCCTAGATATATTAACGTAGAGGAAGGTAAATGCTAGGTATTATTATACTCTTTGGGTAAATGATGGTAGACTACGGATTATCGTTAATTGTGTTGTGCCTATATGGTAGCTTTTAATAAATTTAAACTTTTAAGATCCGTCATATACCTACTTACCTAGTTTTTATTAGTCCAAATAAGTTATATTAGTTTCTGTTGAAATAAAACCCCATTTTTTATTTAAACCACCCCAGAACAGTGTACTGTATCTGATCGATAAACCTACAAACTGTGCACTACTACATAGTACAGTTAAAGTAAGAGTTTCCAAAACATTATCAATAACAACACACGTAATGACGATTGTGAGACCTGCGTGGGAAAGTGTTTCTTCCGCATTTGTTCGCCGCTGTCGGTTGGGTAACGATGTTGCTCCTGATTTTGATCTTCGCCTCAACAGGCAACGGTTTGGAATACTTCAGGAGATGCATGTTGCACCATGGCAAGTGTAAGTATCGTTTTATACGTTATATATGTACCTAGCTACCTACTTCAGCCGGTAGTAGGTAGATACCTAGCATTCGCATAAGTAATAAACTTTTAAACCTCGTTCCTGTACTCTCCATATGTCATAAATGTTTTACTGGAAAATGTATTATGCATATTATAATTTAAAATGAATGTCAAGATATATAGTTTATCATTTTCTACTCCCGAGCGCTAAAATTAAAACCATAACCACAGGTACTTACCTGTGGTAAAAATTGTGTGTGTGCTCATAGCATTCATAGACAGAGAGATATCCTGTATTGTCAATACACTTAGACCCCAGAAAAACACGAAATAAATTCATCATTTAGATGTCTACCTGAATGGAACCAAGAATGCCTACTCTAGATAGCCTCTCTCTTATATTTGACCTAGACGGCATGCATGTCTTTTTAATTCTAATGCAATGCACAGTTGTGTACATTTGCTAGTGTAACCTCATTATGCCACAGGTGTGCCCCACTGCCCGACAGGCATGCACCCCTACCACACACGGTGCGACAGAGACACCATGTCACAGCGGACATGTGACATGCTGCTAGTGTACAGTTTAGGTAATATATATACTTCTTTGATTTACTGTGAGTATATGCCTCAAGTAGCATCGATACTATGAACTCTTCCTATGGTTATACTTTTAACTGAGCGATGTATCTGTTTTTCGTTGTCCCGTTCAAATCATCTTGATTCAGAGATCGCGTCGAGGCAATCGCATTGGGCTGCCATTAGGTATACCTTTCTATTAATCAAGTGAAGAGATGGTTCTAAAATCACATACATACGCACCTACTTTGAACTAAGAACTCTTCTTATCACCACAAAAAACCGAACCATGGCAGAAACACAGCTGTAGTAAGGCAAACATAATAATATTGTCGTCGTCAAAACCGGGCAGCTTTTACTTACTTCGTATATAACATTTCCAGGTTACACCTGCGGATGGTCGCGGTGTGACTGCAACGGCGACATGGTCATGGACGAAGTGACCGGCCACTGCGTAGACCTCGACTCGTGCCCTAAAACTACTCATAAGGAACGGAAACGTGCCCAACGCAGGGCGGGAAGAAGGAAAGACCGAGTCAAGTTGAAGAAAAGGATACGATTCACTGAAGACGATATACCTGACATGAATTAACTTATTTACTCTTCTAGACTTAGGCGAAGTAATTAAATAGAGACGTAATAGTAGATATTACAGTTTTCCATAAAGACCAAAATAATATGTCTGTGTACTCAGAGGCAAAGGTCTTGAACTACATACCGATTGGGTCAGACAATTACACCAATGAAATCTATAAAATTAGTTTTAAAAGGTTATTTTGGTTACATTTGCTTTTAGGAGTATATTTGATTATCACGCTAATTTTTATTCCTCCCATTTATTCGTTTATGCAAAAAAGCTTTCTACAACACGAGAATACGTTTAAACCCAATAAAAATAAACGAAACTTTAATCAAAATAATACGCATGTATTATATTTTATAAATTATGTTTTGTTTGTGCTGATTATGCTGATGAAATAAAATGTTCACCACAAACGTGTTGTTATTACGTGCTTATTCACTTTATGAATTGGATACAGTTTTAACGGAAAATTCTGTTCCTACGTAGTCATTTTGTAGGTCCCAATTACTCTGCCACAATGACCTCATAAATAATGTTAGTACTTACTTTTCAAATCGATTCACTAAGCCCCAGTGTGAACCCAGTGTGTAATTCAACACAACTACCCCTTAAATGAATTTTTAATACCACATTTCGCAGACATTTACACAACACTGCATATAATAAGTAACCAAGTATGAAAACAATATTTGGACTCGAAGTTATTTTAACAACCATTGCAAACACTAACCTTTGCAAACATGATAGTTAATTGAAATAAAAATCATAATGAATTTAGTATTAGGGGTAACTCAGATGTTGAGTAAGCAGAATGTTAGTATTTTTAACCCTGACAAGGGCTAGGGGGAGGCCCTTGCCCTTGTCAGCGAAAGTAAGCAAATCTACCCCATTCCCCTGTGCTTACATAACTTAAGATTAAAATTAGAACCTTTTTGTAATAATAAATATTGCTCACGTAACTACTCTTCAGGAAAATATAAGCAAATAAAATCTCTTTGGTGCTTATATTTTAATATTACTACGCCGATCTTAATAAGGCTAGAGAAATAGATTAAAAAATCGGAGTACCTACGCAGTTTTATTTTTTCAAGTCGTTTATCGCTTCATCTGTTGAACCATAACAGTTCAAATTTTCACAATGCATTTACGCAGTGGGTGTTATATTGACAAATAGTGAATATACAAAATAATGAAAATTTCGGTGGTATGCAACACTCGTGTGCGAATTCCAATTGCACTTGGCCAATTATTTAAGCAAGTTCTTAGCTAAATAATAATCATTAACTCATTACTGTTCCATTGCTGGAGACGGATCCACTCGCAGAGTAAGTGAGGTTTAAACCATCATCCATCACGATGGCTTACCTACGTCTACAAAAGACCACTCATAAATCGCAATTAGCCATTTAAAAAAATTGTGAATACAAATTGATGTGCTTGCAAACAAGCTCATACTGTAGCATTATATAACCAAGAAGTCTGTCAGAAAACAAAACAAAAAACAACAATGTATTCTCAAGAAAAAGAATCGTGTTTCTACTACACACATGGAAAATAGTCTTCGACGTTTTTACTGCGTTATCGATACAACTCTATTTGAAAAATGACGTGCAAGTTTTTTTAATATCATTGTTGCAAGGAATGCTTTTGTCGACAGTATAGTTTCTTTCTTTCAACACACCAGACAGATTTCGTAGACTGATTTATATCGTCGCATTCTTTCACAAGTTCAGTGATAAGATGAGAACTACCTACCTTCTAACTACTTATCTTCTATTTTTGATGAACCCTCATTCAACAAGTACCCATTTGTTATAGAGTTTTTACAGGACCCATTCCTACCTCCCAAAAATAGCGTACCTGTCTCTGATACTTTCCCGTATGTTTCCACAACAATGGGTCGATTTCGAATCAGTCGTAACATGAGGTAATTGTCAGTTCATTATCGCAACATGATGCAGTGGATCTTGCTCGTGCTATGCACCATCAAAGTTATCGACACGATGTACTACGCTAGAGTGGGTAATCCAGGTTGCTTAATGTATAATAAAACGTGTAAGTAATTTAAATTAATACCTACATAAAAGCTGCATAGTTCATACTTTGGATTTCAAAACATCACATGAGCAATGGGCACCTGTTAATACATACAAAATTTCCACATAATATTTCAACCGTATTCTCATTTGCTATTGTTAAATATTTACAAAGTTGTTTGAATGTTTCCAGGTGTAGACGAATGTCCCGAACACATGCATCGTGTAAACAGCGAATGTCGTCCTACACCGTCGCAGCGCACTTGCGACGAACCAGTCGCACTCTCTATGGGCATAATTTGCGACTGGTCGCGTTGCGATTGCGACTTCCCCTTCGTGCTACATTTGCCGTCGGGTTATTGCTTCGTCTACGAAGATTGTCCGTGATTCGATAACATCGTTAATATCGAATTTACCCCAATAAGTGTATGCTCTGAGCATGTAGGCGAAAAAATTCAGATACGTTTTACACGCTTCAATATCTTCATGAAAATAAAATTTGTACGACAAGATTGAATTTTAATTTTTCCCACGGTGAAATATTTTGTATTAGATTGAGCTGATTTATTGTAAACACAAATTAAATTCACAACATGGTAACGGAATAGATCATAGACTTAGATTTTTTTCGCTACGCTATATATCTATGGAATAGATAGACCATATTGGTAGTGCAAAAGTAAATGATACACTGGCAAAAATATTTCAGTCTAACCTATTTTAAAGTATACTGAGTTACTACTTACTGTGTTACTGTGGAGCATAACGTAAAAAAATCTGGGATCGTTTATAGTATGGAGCATAGATTAGTAAAGAGTACTCACTCCTAACAAGAAAATGTAACCAGTTTTGACAATTGAAATTGTCACCGTCATCTATTTTCGTGTTTGTAAAATATTTTAAAAATGTAGTTTTTAGATCATTTACGAATGGAGCGATACTTCTCCGCACTTTTTCTTCAATTTCGTGTTGTGCACCACTTAACTGCACATGTCGGCATTGTTATGCGTAAATTACACCATGACAGCCATTTAAGCAGTTTAATGGCTTCCTTCAATTACAAGGCAGTGACATATCTATACTTATCTATGGTATGGAGACAAACAATTCGCTTAGGGTTCATTAAGACAAAATGCTTTCATGGCAATACTTAGTTATAAATACCCGTAATACGATTCAATCCCAAATAGTATAAAATGTCATTGATCCTAAATAACAAAAGACATGATGTCGAAGACACTCAGTGACATCAACATATTCTGAGGAGATATTCTATTATTACTGAACGGTAGACAATTCTATTGTTCTAGCTACACCGGTCATTGTCCACTGCTCAAATTTCGTTTCGGAAAATGCTACGGCGACAACACCCGTCAAATACTGAGAGAGATACGTTCCAAAGGACTCTTCAAGTAAGATTCTTAATCTTTTTCCCGATGATAAAAACGAACCGATGAGAAAGAAACTTCTGGAAAGTTTCTTTCCCATCTGAATTTGGGGAAGAAACCTAAGATTACAATCTAGGTATTAACTTTCGTAGACATCATCACTAAAACGATTTTGCACATCCAGTCTTAATAAAACAATGAACATTGCCTACTGGCACATGTGGCGATCTAGTACTTAAATCCAAATTTTACTAGAATACTTCTGGCTACCTTGGTTTCATACTCAAAATTGCAAAATCACATATGGCAAATAATTTAATTTTGCTGGAGACGCAATTCATTAAATCAAAGTGTACACTCTATCACACTAATCTTTTTAAAAATTCCAGTAAACCGCTAGAGTATCGACCAGGCGACAACTATGAGATCAACAATATGCCTAGGCGCGACACTCCGATGCGAGATGTCTACGACGGCACTCGACACCGACAGACGGCCTACATGACCGGATACACTGGATACGTGCCTGGGATGAATTTCAGGTTCACAAGAGATATATTAAACAAGTTCTTAGAAGGATATAAAATATTACTAATAGACTAGAATATACCGAGATACATACGAAATATTATGTATCTTATGCATGTGATCTACTGAGCAAAAAGAATCCACTTTGCACAAGTTACATATTTTAATTCCCGGACACTTTTAACATAAACACTCTTCCCGAAACTGATGCCATTACCGGTATAGACAACAAAATAATATTAAAACAATACATATATGCATCTGGATTAGATAACATTTTTTAAATCCATTGAAATCGGTCACACCTGAATAAAATCATAGGACATCAATTGCCAATAATCTCTTCTATCTAGAGCCTGTCCCGACCATACCCTATATTTAATTTAGTAAAGTTTTCAATGAAACTTCCGGGCCCACCCCACACATTCGATTTGTATGTGAAAAACGATTTGCCCTTGATAACGCGGTAACTTCGACCTTCGGATTACAAAGCTTTAACAAGTTTTATTATTGTTGCTCATGTCCGTCATGAATTTTTATTCACGTTGAAGCATAAACATAATAAACTTTATCATTGTGTTGAAGAAAATACGTACCAAATCTAAATATATATAACTCAAAGGTGACTGACTGACATGGTGATCTATCAACGCACAGCCCAAACCACTGGACGGATCGGGCTGAAATTTGGCATGCAGGTAGATGTTATGACGTAGGGATCTGCTAAGAAAGGATTTTGATCAATTCTACCCCCAAGGGGATAACATAGGGGATGAAAATATTACTTCGTAACGCGAGCGAAGCCGCGGGCAAAAGCTCGTACAATATAAAAATGCCTGCTTTGCAAACCTTATTTCATATTATTTAATTATAAAAACTGTTAAGAAGTGCCAACTTGTACTTACCAATAGATGAACCAGAATTCTTCAATAGGTTCTCAATAACTACCAAATTAATTATAAATCTGAATATTTTACAGATACGGAAAATCCTACGGCCGGGCCGCTGACGACTGCATGGCAGATTTTGCTGAAAACCAACGCGAACTAAGACGCAAAGTTGACTTGAACAGAAGCTACGTACGCTCCAGAAGTGCGCCTAAAATGGAAACCATACACTCCAGGGACGAGATTAGAAGGGATCTTAGCCGATTCCGGGAAATAAATAAGTACAAAGGTAACATAAATATTATTAAGATCTTTAAAAAGCATCTGACGATGGATAATAGAATTAATTTTTGTTTTGAAATAAATTACTTTCATACTATATCAGTTATTTAGCATAAACAATTTATTTTCAAGACTATATTTTTAAACAAATACTTGATGGTCAATTATTAGATTACATAGAGTTGCACAAGGTACTAACTTAGTGCCACTGCTATTCAAATGATTGTTGCAGAGAACACAATATCGCCAGAGTTTCCACCGATTGCTGGTTACACGGGACACATCCCTCGAATCAAGGGCTCCGAAGCATCCCTAAGTCAACGATATCATTGCGCTGCGAAACGAGGATTGGAACTCATAAAAATGGAAAGAGATAAAAGGAAAGAGTTGCACGAAGCCGATAGCAACATCAAATCCATTCTGAAGGACCACGACAAGAAATATTCATATTGGAACTGGGGATAGCATACAGGAAGAAGAATGTTCTTTACCAAGCGTCGGTGAACATTCTTCTGCTAATAAGTATTTGAAGAAAATCAGTATTATCTTCACTATTACTAACTATTGATTTATACAAAGGTCCTTAATAATGCAATTGTAGGAATTAGAATCTAATATGGATACTAAACTAAATTAAGCAATAATACAAGCTGTAATTAATAATTGGTAATTGAAGAATTTATAATTTAAATAAGTATTTGTTTAAAGCTCTTGAATTTTATAAAAAAACGACTGAACTTTTTATAAATTAGCATTCAAAGAGTATTTCAAAATACTTCTAATTTGGCAATGCGTCAAAATTGAAACTAAAGCAGACTCTATATTTACTTTACTGTAAATATTTGTATGACATGCTAACTCTGGGTACAATATGAAAATTTGTTTACATTTAGTCTGACTGCCCATTGGCCACTGAATTACTACTGAGTACCTTCAGCGACTATGTTGTCGTTATTGCGACTACGAAATGTTGTTTAGCGACTATTTAGTAGCTTATGCACCTATACATAGACAATCGACTGTTGACAGATTTTTCAAATAAAATAAAACATGTATCGTTCGTCGGTCGCTCAAACAACAACTTAAGACACCTGTGCTGTAACAGCATAGTAGCTCAAGCGACAAAAAGGTAGCTTATGCAACTATCGTTCACGAGTTAGCAATCAATGGGCGGTCAGCCTGATAATAGTCCGCGTAAAACTGCTAGTCCGCTCTGAATATATCGCCATAGCAAATTGTATGACCTGCTCGCAACAACTTCAGAGCGGACTAGCAATTTGGCGGGGATTATACCAACGTAAATAAATATAAGTATAAATCAAAAAGGGAATCAAAATACAATAGTATATTTTGAAAAATTATATTGTTTTATTTTCAAATGTATTAAAATATTTTATTCTGTAACTTTTTATAGGAGTCATTTCAAGGCGAGTGCCACTTACAAAATAAAGTATTATTTTTTATATTTCTACATAGAATTAGGCCTAAATATAGTTAACTTATGTACTAAACATTGTAAATAAGATACAAAATATAAAATTTTATTGTCATGTTAAACACGACTACTTAACACTAGATTTTAGTAAAATTATTACTAAAGATATTAATAATAGCTTACTAAGTATAGCACTATGAAATTTTGTACATAGATAAGGCACATAAATGTAATAGATTAGAGTATTTGCACCACTCAGTATATTTTACAATTTAGATTATTTGTTGTATAATTCAACCAAATAGTTGAAAAATTAAAAGTGTTATTTTAAAACAATTTTACTATTTTATTGTCCACGGTTCTACCGTTTAGAATGTCATGAGACCTGCAATAACTAATATTAATAACTTCTACACAATTATCGTTAATTCGGCTTTAATTTTAGTAACATTACTAGCTGACCCGGCAAACGTTGCATTGCCGTATAAATAAAAAAAATGTTAAAGGTGAGCAACCCTTATCACTTAGGGGGATGAAAAATAGATGTTGGCCGATTCTCATAGATACCGGATAAGCACAAAAAATTTCATCAAAATCGGTCAAGCCGTTTCGGAGGAGTATGGCAACGAAAACTGTGACACAAGAATTTTATGTATTAGATTATTATATAAGGCAAATGTTCTAAATATTTTATGAATGAAACGTCTACTTACAATAACATGTTTTTGTTAAACAATGAATTCACAAATAATCACTTCATCTTTATAATCTACTCAGTAGATTAATGACTGAATAATACAGTAGAATCTACTGTATTATTCAGTTATACAGAGATAAATATCTGAAACAATTATTAACTATCTTAAACCATCCGTAACTTCTCATCAAGTGAAATAATAGCACTAAACCTTTTCATGAAGCATAATGCATTAGGGTTCACACAATTGAAATCGGTTAATAAGTCATCATGAACAAAGCACCATAGATTAACTTTGTTCTGAAGACAATTCAACCATCTTACCAGTTCTTTCATCAACACCATCAATTATTATACTTTTGTCATCAACAGGAGAAGTGGGTTCTATCGTATTGTTCTTCCTATCGTTGGCTAGTTCCAACATCAATGTTTCTAGTTTCTGAGCCTTCCTAGTCTCGTTGTATGTGATCAAAGCACACAGGTGCTCTATTAGCAGTTCTTTTTTCTCTTTCTCCTTTTGCAGATTTATCTTTGCTTGCAGAAATTCCTTCTCAACTTTTAAGTAATGCTTCCTGTTGAAAATAATATCACATGAGATATAAAGTTGACAATGTTCATTGCATTACGAAAATTCTTAATTCAACATTTACCTATTATTTTAAATTATCTATTTAGTTTACATTATCTACTTAGATTAACTTAATATGAAATATGGTAAAATAACATCAATATTATTATTGAATTAAAAAGAAACAATCTACAACAAAAGATTGTTGTTCAGTATTAAATTTCATAGGCCTATTATTAATAATAATATCATATATTCAATATATCTACTGACAATTTCTGCTTTCCAGAAATTATCAATCAATAACAACAGACATGAGAAAGTCACTTAAAATATATCAAATACACTTACTCAGCATCAGAATAAGTCAGGCTAGCTTGATCAATCTTCTTTCTTAGTACACCAACATCCAGTGAAAACTGTCCGTCCAACACTGCCAGCTCCTTCTTTATCTTCTCCAACCTGTTTACTTCTTCTTCAGTTTGTTTGGTCCTTAAATTAAGTAAAACACATGAAATTATAAACAAATTCTAGTTATTTTTGGTTCAAAAAATCAAATATTGATTTTGTATCACATTGAAAAATGATTTTGAAACATATTCGGCATGAAAAACTTGTAATTCATTTACAAAACATCAGTCACGTCCATAGATATATTATCCTTTTAGTATAATATATCTATGGTCACGTCATACAATGTCAACTATGGTATGAAAATTTATATTGAAACCTATTAAACATGAAAAACAACATTAAAATAACATGTTCATAAGAATTTGTTTGTTATTACATACCATATAGGTTTAGATATGAGGTAAAGGAATTTATTAACCATGTTTATATAACCATTGTTAGATCGACATGAGTTGTGAAAATGTGTCAACAGTAAACTGTCGATAGAATTTGATAGCGAGATAACACTCAAATACGAGATAAGTTCCCATGACATCCACTGTCATGATCCATTGATAAAAATTTACTAGTTACAATTTCCTCAATATTCTATATTGATATTTATCTAGCTGAAATGTCGTATCCTTAATAGTAACTTCTACATTCTAAAATTTGTAACAAAATCTGAAATGACTGACCAACTGGACCGAATGAAGAAAAAAAGTTAAGACCTTATTTTTCCAAAAATCTGCTCATCTAGACACAACCAGCCTTAATAAACAAGTAGTTTGTATAGTAAGGCATAATAGGCGTTCAATCTTAGACCCCAGTAGTGCAATGCCTCTATTCCAATAACAATCTTTAAGAAACCTAATCTTATGTGGATTTATCCATAGTGAAATTTCTTTGAAAATATCACTTACCTGTCAGCAAGTGCTTTAGCCAGCATCTCTTTCCTCTTCTTATTCTGTTCTTCCATCAACTTTTGTTTGAGTTGTAATTCCTCTAAATTTATTTTATGCACTATTACCTCATTTTCATTATAACTATCTAAGAATTTCACCACATCTGGGGTAATTACACTATTTCTTCTATTAGCAATATCGTCTGCAATATCTGTTTCATTTGTGTTCATATTTGCAGAATCATTCATGCTTGTTCTTTCAGTTTCAGTGGTATCTGCCTGTTGTTCAACAATCGCTGCATCAGTTATTTCAATATCTTTATTATTATTAACCATATCCTCTATACTATTTGAGGGTGGTGTGGAAGGGGACTTCAAGCTAAGCCTGCATTTATCAAAATCAATATTATCTATGATATCATCTGAATTCTGTGTTTGTAGGGTTGGGGTTTTATATTGCTGGGCTGTCCTTTTATTTTTCAGACCAAGTTTGTCTATTTTTCTCACATTTGGATTGTATGGACCTGAAAATTAAGAAAAGCATACAATAACAATTTAATCAAGCAATTCTTAAAATTGGTTTTTGCCTTGGTTCATGGAATTTCTAAAGGACTGTACTACTTTTTAAAAACATTTAGTTTTAAATTCACAAATGATCACAACACAAAGCTACAAGTCTTCCTTTTTTAAGTAATATTTCGTTAAAAAAACACATGGACATGGACATTTTTCATTTCAACATGTTGCATTTCCATTGAAGGTAAACCCACCAGGATGGACACAAAAATAATTATTTTTTATTTACATTAGTCACACACATTTATTTACATTATTCAAAACTTGAATTTCATATAAATAAAATTACCAACTTACTGGATTTTTGTACAGTTTATATTAACACAACCATAATTAAGAGACTTTAGACATATGAACTAACCTTTATTTGATTAAAGTGCATATAGGGAATCATCATTACCAATCCATAACTGAACAATGATTTTTTAAAACAAAAGGTCACAGAACAAGAATTTCCAAGAGAAAAAGTAGAACACCACACTACACGCTACAACTTATCAACTGCATCCTGCCTATTATTGTAATTGTGATAATTGTTTTAAACATTCCTATACCGATAGGAAGGACATGTGATACTTAGGTATTTAATACAATAACAAATAATTTATATGTGTAGTATTATGACATCATTGCATTCATAGTTTTCATCATGCTTCTGAATCATCTAAATATCAATAGTGTTTGTTTAGTTCAAATTGTTTTTCTTGTTTATTTTCTTTCAGTTCAATAATGGTCTTGCAAAAAAATATAATGAGTTTATATTGTTTCCTTCAAAAATGTGTGTACGAAAACCAGAATAATTTGCCTTATTTTTAGCACAATCCAGTATATTGAGGCCTTGACTTGTAAACAAGAAACATTTATAAAGTTCAACAATACCTTCAAGTAAAAAAAATACAATTTCATAATTTACATATCAATACCTTAATTCGCAAATCAGCCAACTCCACTTTTTGTCAAAATGTTTTTTTTATCTATTTTGATTTCGTTCAATGCCATTTACTATCAAATTAAATAAAAAAAACATTGACAAAAAGTTGAGTTGGCTGATTTGCCAATGAAGGTATCAATATCATAGGCTTATTTTCTTTTTATCTTGTCTGATTTAAATGTATGATGAGACCTGTAGTGCAGCCCATGTTACCCTTGTTTTAAAAAGTCCTAGGCTGTAATTTAAAAATCTACTAACCATGTTGATTAGTGGATATCAGACTGGTATGCCATGAAGAAGTTTCCTAATTAACCTTACCTTTCATACCTTAACAACTTTATGTGAAAATATTTAAAAATCTATTCATTTTAAGATTAACTTTCCAACCAGCTAGTTTACAAATTATCAACATCTTTTACCGATACATTGCACTATACAAAGTTGAGTGGTCAATAAAGCTCATGAATATTACTTACTAATATTACTATCCATAAAAAATATGCATTTTTAATAAACATTTTTAACATATTGTCCGGTTGAGATTTGGCTACGTTTACCTAACAGCATCATAATAAATTGAATCAAACAACATTTCTAAAAATAGTCTTACTGTATACCTTCAAGCTACTGAGAGGTAGATAAACTTTTGAATCTTTTACTTACCGTTTTAATCTTGAATTTGTCCGACAAGTCTTTAAAACTGCCAACACAACAAATCTATGAAGACTGCCTATTTCAGTCATGCTCGTGGGAAATTCTCATAGAATTGCATTATTAATTAGACTTACCGCTCTTTCCCGTTTCCGCAAACTTCATCCTCTGTAGGTCTTCTTCACTGAATCCTGTAAACGACATTCTTGTTTGTTATAATTTACCTCTTTGAATATTTATGATACAATCGAATTTAGCTAGTAAATAATGTAAACATGTACATTTCTTTTAATACACTTCCTCTAATAAGCGAGGCTGTGAGGCGACATGAATTGTCATGAATGACGTAAACAAATCGGACGTACATGACATTTGACACTTCACATCACATGTTGACATGTGTAAAATGTTATGTGGATTTTTTTGAAGCAACAAAAAAGCTATTTACTTAATAGATTTTTATTTTATTTTTATTTATAGGAGATAATATTCATACTTTAATATAATAATATTAAATGAAAAACCACTTGAGATCATATAATATATAACATTAACATTTTAAATCGTTAAAATTGTCTAGGTGTTTATGGTATTTATGTCATTGTCATCATTGACAAATGACAGTGAAAGAAATCCATTTTTGATGGAATTGATCGTTCCGTTCGGATCGTAGCCTTGGGTAAAGATTTTCAGTGTTACACGACGCACGTGTATAAATACTATTTACAGTATTTACTTTCATAAGTAAAAATGTGTGTTTAAGCATTATTATCATTGATGTCCTATGAGAGTGAAATTGAAATATCTTAAAAATGAGTGAGTTTCTTCAAGATAAATGGCAAATACTTTTAAGAATAATTTTGGACAGAACGTAAACACATTTTTATTTTTCAGCGCAAGTGTTAAATAAAATACGCGAGGTGGATCCCAATGACAGTGAAGCCGTTAAAGAGGTTGTTACTTCGTTTTTCCAAAATCTTACGAAGATCGGCGAGTCTGATCCGATCAAATGGCTGCGAACATTAGTGGATGTTATAAACCGGTAATATAACCTTTAATTTAATTATTCTGTATGTATGGTAGTTACAGTTTGGAAAATGCTTTAGGCAGAATGAGATATTTTTGAAATGTTACATTTCGGTCAGTTCCACCAACTTACCGCAAGGGTACATTTCTAATAAATTGAAAGCCATTTGTTAAACTATATAGAGTAAAAAATTGGTTGTATATTATTATATATATTTCTACAGGATAAAATGGATTGTAATGTAATGTATGTCTGTAAATTAGTTGTAATTTATATTATATCAAAACATATGTTATTTGTTTTAACCACGCAATATTCTTTGTCTCTTATTTATTGTATCAACCAAATTTATTTATATAAAAACAGACATTTCTCTTTTCAGCTTTCCAAAATATTGTATGTCCCATCGCAGTACAATAGAGAGCATACTAACATCATCTATTGATTCAAATGATTACTACTATGTTATTGAGGCAGCTAAATGTGCGCAAGCATTACAACAGGTACAAACATTTTTAATTCATTATGTAGTCTGAAATTAGGAACTATTTTTTAGCAAAATACTTTTTTGTAAGTAGTATCAGTTAATAAACATCTTGTTTTTTATGAATAAATTAATCATATTTATGTTTATCAAGACTTATTATTTAATGTTTGGTATATTTTATAACAATATAACATGTTGACTTCTTCTTAATGTAACTTAAAGTTATTCAAAAATTAGAAATATAAGCTTATATGGGTTTTTTAAGCAGTCACAAGCTTCTTTGAACATCTAAAATATTAAAAAGTCTGTCAGGCAACAACTTAAACATGACATAAGTTAAGTGTGTATTATTAATCATCATCATAAACAACCCATTATTGTTATGCCACTGCTGGGCACAGGTACTCTTCCTACTCCTCCTCTCATAATGAGAAGGATTAGGCCATAATCCACCACTCTAGCCAAGTGCGTATTGGTAGACTTAACATACGTTTGAGATTTTTTTTTAAATCTCACAGGTTTCCTTCACCATTTAAGCAAGTGATAATTAGTGTCTAATATGCTAGTGTCTAAGATTATTACAGCTTTTAATTAAAATTTACTTCACAGGTCAGACCATCTCAAGAGAAAACTGCCACTCCCAAGACATCATGGCGTGAGCAAATGAGCCTCCTTTGTGATGCAGCCCATTCACTGATTGCTGCTATTTTCCCCAATGCTGTGGATGTACACAAGGGAAATAAGAATGGACAGGTTTGTGTTTTGATAAAAATAATATTAATAAAAATAAAGTTTGAAGGTGGTAGAACTCTCTCTGGTTCGAGTCCAATGGCACCACTGCCACACTATTTCTGCCCAATAACAGTAGTGTTAAGCTCTGTTATGTTCTGGTTTGAAGGGAGATATAATTTTCCGAGGCGTTCCAGCTTAAGCCTCAGTAGTAGTGGCACATCTGTGGTGAGTATCCGGAGTTGATTACAAATGTCCATGGGTGATAGTCACTTACCATCTGGTGGACTGCAAGCTCTTCTGCTACTCCTATATTATAATAAATTGACGTATAAAACCTAAACCACACGAAAACCACACTAAAATTGCATTCGGAAAATCGTAACCCTGATTCCTGACGATCCTGATGAGGAGAATGAGATAAAATTATAAAAATTGTGTATTGTCATCGGTTCTTTAAGTTAATCGGACCGTTAAAAGTGGCTAAAAATCGAGTTTAAAGATTACGTTACATACATAGATACAACCCAAGCTAACAAAAGCATGGTAAAAAAAATAATTTCTGTAATCAGTTTATATATATAACAGTGCAACAGTGTTGAATTGGTGATGATAAATCTTTTTGTTTCAGAGAGAGGAGTTATCATCTAATTCCACCCTCACAGCTGCCCTTATGAAAATACATTCAGTACCAAAGACTCAAAATAAAGGTGAAAAGAAAACAGTACTGCAAACTAGGTTGAGGAACGTATTCTGCTTTATTCAAGCTATGCTTGTGTAAGTATTTTTCTTATTTAATTAACTCCTCAATTGTATGATAAATTTGTAATTTTGTCAATACTCTGTCAATGACAATTTTTAATGCTCTCATGCTTGCATGCATGCTTAAGTGCTTAATGTGTACAAAATTACAGTGTTGAAAGTGGACAGGAGTTAAATAGGTGACCACCAGTGGCTAAATTTCGAGTGTGCTTCCATGATTCTGAGGGCACATTAAACTAGTTTTCCGTTTATCATTTACATATAGGATGACAGTTGTATATTTTCAGAGGCCTTATCTACAGATTAAAAACATTTGAAGTGGAATCCACATTGATATATGCTCCAGGCCATCCCTACTTAAGCCCATGGTTAAAAAAAAAATTTAGTTAATAAAATATGATTTTTCAGGGAGATTTACCCGGTGCCAAAGCCTATTCGCCCACAATTGATACTGGATGTGGTTGTGAGAGCATTAAGTGTGTCCAGCGGTGCAAAGGACGCTGGTGTTGATGTGGGCGTCATCAAAGTGGAGGCTTTAAGAACTTTAGATGCTCTTGTCGCTTGGTAAGCATTTCTTCTATGATTAAAATTATATAATCCGGAGCCCATTGCGTGTCACACTAGTACGGTGACAGTTCCATCTTGTGGGTCGTCGAATACATTATACTTACTAATTTTAATAAAAAAACATAGAATCTCTATTTAAAATTGTTTTCAGCTTGGGCCCAAATCTCATCCCATTTTCACCATTAGTATTCAGACTTCTTATGCAGACATTCCGGTGGTCAGAAAATGCAGACAAAAACTTCAGGTAAAGTACAATATTTACTAAAATATGAATTTAAATTATGTTACATAAAAGATAGCATTTCAAATTAAAGTATGGAAGAATTCTTAAATTCCTTACATTTTTCTCAGTGGCACAGTCAATTTGCATAAACGAGTATCCATTGTCTATAGGGAGAAATGATTTCATATCAAAATATAATCGCAATTTCCATATATTGCCTAGATTTTATTGTTAGAAATATTCAAATCTTCAACCTACTCTTAATATTCCCTCCAAAATACAACTCAAACATCAAGACGCGTTAACATAAAATAATTAATACTATAATTAAATAACTTGATTGGTTTTCTAACAATATATAATTTTTTCTATGACAGAAATGTGCGATGCACGGCATACAACAGCCTGAGCAAATGGCTGAATACTCTGCACGTTCATCGCGCGGCATCTGACAGTAGGAGCTCGTGGGAGGATGAGCTCACTAAACATATCGTTGAAGACATCGCCCCACCTGAGAAGATTGTGGAACTTACTGTAAGTGTTCTGTTATAAATATGAGTGTAAGTGTTCTGTTATAAATATGTTGTAAATATGAGTGTTACCCTAACTTATATGAATATGAGTTTGTTTGATGTTTGTTACACTTTCCCGCCTTAACTACATTACCCCTAGTCATGAAATGTCAGAGGTTCAGAAAAGGATATAGAGAAAAAAGTACAATTTCCGATGGATAGATAAAAACAAACTTATCATTTATTCTAATAAGTTTATAATTTTGTCAAATTATGGTATTGTCTTTGTGCACTAGTAAAAGCCTACGCAGTCATCTATGAGACAATAGATCCTTTTTTTTTGTTTGAAAGGTAACTAAAGGTAAAGGTAAGGTAGGTAGGTTGGTAAAAATGTCCAACTGTTTGATGATTTTTTTAAAACTTTACAATATTTTTAATTGTACTATCCAACCTAATTCAGCTTTTTGAAAACTAAATATGTTTATTGTGCAGATGGGCCCTCAACCAACAAAGCACATGAGCAAGAAGGCAAAGCGTAAACTTGCCAATGCAAAACTATTAGAAAGCTCCATAGCCAGCCACGCGCCCGGCGAAAAGAATAAAGCTAACAAGTAAGTATTCAATAATGTATGGCCTGATCACTAAAACTTCATATGCCATGCTCTAAATAACTAGGATTAATAATAGTAATAATCATTTATTTCAGACAATATAGACAAAGATACAAAATTATAATTGAATACAGAGGTCCATATCATATATATGGGCAGTCTATTTGTTAGTCGGCCGGCATCCACCCTTCCATCAAAACGTAAGAAATTCCTTACGCAAAAAGCCCTGATCAGACGATACAAACATCCTTCCACCTTAATTTTTTTTATAATACAAGAATAGCAGACAAGCATACAGTACACCTGAAGGTGTCGCTACTGTCTACTGTCGCGCATAGACATCTGTACCAAGCCTCTAATAAGAATAAATTCCTACCTGAGGTCACCCACAAATGCGCCGCTACCCCTAAATGTGTATATGAGCACAACACATATATGATCAACCATAATGGGACTCCATTTCCATCTATTTGAATGTAGTATCTCTAAGCATTTTATGGCAGTCTTTGATATTTTTATTGTTTTGTTTCAGGCCCGAAGAACTCAATAATGAAGTGGCGATGGCAGCTCTGGACTGCGCTGAAACATTCCTTCTAGTCTGTGGGAGATTTTTGAAACCTGCAACTCATAAGGTAAACACACTGTTCATTTTCAACAAACTTTCAACTGATTTCTTATCAGATAACTGTTATAAGTTTATGGACTGAAAGTATTACTTTAGTTGCTATGGATTTGGCAGTTAACTCAGTAAAGACCTTGCTTTTCCTAATAGGCTAAAAAGTTTGGCACTTGCAATATTTTTCTATGTAATGGTTGGAATACCAAGTACCCTATTTATCAGACTATATTTTTTTGTAAACGTTTTACTCTGTCTCAATTTTGTTTTTTATAATATTGAAGAATCAAATAAATATGCTGTCTACCTGATTGGTAAGTGGCCACTGCTGCTCATGGACATACATTGCGAGCTCTTGATAATATAGTATTACCAGAGGTACCTAGACCTTGGGCACAGATGCGTTACTTCCCCTAAAAACTACATAATATTATGTCTCTTATGGACACCCTTTGACCAACAAATGCCACACTGTTATTACAAGTGTGATGGGATTGCCTCCACACTGGAACCAGCTTCAAGTGACTACTGTTAGTTACTAAATTAATTACTGTTATAGTCTGCGCCAAACTGCTAGTCCACTTTGAAGTTATTCCGAGCAAGTGTAGTCATACAATTTGCTATGACGACGTAATATATTTCTATATTCAGAGCGGACTAGCAGTTTTACGCAGACTATACTACTGTTGTTACTTGTAGTTGAGTTCGACCGCATTAGCTCTCTGACTACCCCTGCGTGCAACAACTTCAAAGCGGACTAGAAGTTTCGCGTGGACTATACCTGCTAGAGCTTGAACACAAATGCGTTGCTTCCTTTTAGGACAACATATGAAATGTCGTTCTTACCTACGCCTTCAACCAACACAACAGTGCCACACTGTTGTTATAAGACACAAACATGTGGTGATGATGTCTCTACACTCAAACCAGCCTCAAGCCTGCACTGTTAGTCACTAAATTAGTGATAATGATTGTTATCTATTTAATAATTTATTATGAATAATTCCCAGTTATTCCAAGAGCGTGCGATCCGCGAGTGCTACTACAGTCACAAGTACACCGACGAGCAAGCCGCGGCGTTACTACGGGTGGTGGAGGCCGCTCGTACCACCACCCCGGCCACTCTACCGCCGCCCACACAGCACTGTCTCCAGCTGTATAGCACGCTGATCAATAGAGGTAACGGGGAGGTGAGTGGATACGCATTTTTACACGCTTTATATTAGCTTCACTTGTATGTTTGTTAGTGAGTAACTCCCTTTTTCAGTAGAAAGAGATCAACATACATCCTTACCCTGCATGTATGAAAGAATGAAATAGAATACTTTTCTACTTTTTCGTTTATTTTATCATAAAAGCGTGTTTTTTAGTTATTTGAACTATTTTTATTATGTTGATATTGGCAGTTTACTATTTATACTTATAAACACAGGTTACTCTTCAGTAAAAAAAAATAATGATAGAAAATTACGGTTTTATATACCCAATTGCTTATTATTTCATCTTGGTCGGTAACTATAATAGTCCAAAAAAACATTTACGACTGTTTTAATAATCAATCACCCAATTATTTCCCGTCAAAGATTTTTCGTATAAAAGATGAAAATTAAACAATTTCTTTTGGGCAGAAATTGTTAAACGTCGAATGTTGGCAAGAAAAACATTGGAAAGATTAAGTATTAGAAATGGACCACAGTAGGAGATAGGTATTTATAAGAAATTCTAGCAATTTCAAATTTGGACTATAGGCAAAGAGACATCTTCAAGTTTTAATGCCGTATGTGCATAATAATAAACATAGAAAATAAAACTTATTTTGATATCACTAGAAAATTGTACAAACCTGAACATTTATTTATTTGTGTAAACACAAGTGTTCATCTTAATATTTAATTTATATTTTTCAGATATCAAAATTCTGTACACAAGCCTTGCTTGACATCCGACTCCACTTGCATTGCTCGCCGCCATCGCTCAGCTTCGCGCTCGAAGCGCCGCTAGAAAAACAGAAATCCTCTAACAAAAGAAAGAAGGTCTCTGAAAAGAATAGGGCCGCGCTGGAATCTTTACTGGGCTCAGATAGGTAAGCTACTTACTTTCGAAATGTTATTAAACCTTAACTTAATGGAATTATTCTAATAAAAATGAGAATAGAGACAAATAAAGTCACAAACCATAAAGTGTTCCAATATAGTCCTTATTAGGTCATATTGACACTTAATATCTACTTGTAATAATTGCAAGATTTTTTTGCAAGTCGACTTTGACAGGTATTAACTGCGATTCTCAAAGTCCTCAAAATTTCTAATGAAAACAAATTTATTATACTTAAATATGGTTAATTAGTAGGTACATTAAAATGGTTTACTCTTACAGAATGTCAGCTTTGAACACTCCAGAGGTTATTACCATAGCAGATGAACCATCATCTAAGAAGCCACGATTAGAAGAAGACGAAGCAGATCAAATCAGCGTGAGCAGCGATTCAATTAGTTCTGTTGAAATCAGCGATGATTCAGATGTCGAAGAAATTATTGAAGAAGTTGATGGGAGCATTGAAGAAAGTTCGCACACAACAACGGTTGTAATAGAAAAAACTAATGACACTGTGTCCGTTTTGGAGGACAATAATATAAAAGATGTAAAGACTATTCCGAAAGAAAATGTTGCTGAAGCTATGGAAGAAGATGATATAGCAAAACCAGATGATCAAATTTTTCCTAAAGATTCCATAATAGAAACTGAGGCAGAAGTTCATACCATTGAAGAGGATATAAATACTGACACACAAGTGCAAGAAAAGGATAAAACTAGTGATGCTGAAGTGCAAGACAAGGATAGAAGTGATGAAGGAGAACCACTTACAAAAATTAATACTGTCTCAATACACGATGCACCAACACAAGCCCCACTAAATGTGTCCACAGAAACCGTTGACGGGGAAGAAGGACCATTTTCTTTAGAAGTCACTTATGATTATCCAAGTACAGGTACTGCCAAAGTAAACGTATTTAATAATTCAACAGAGGAAGAAGCACTTCCCAGTACGAGTGATACTGATGACGTTATTACTTGCGGGCAACTAGTTAAAAGCTCTCAAGACTCTAATACTGAAAAGAAATCTGATGATACAGATGTGTCTGAAGCTACAATAAGTATAGCTCCTAAGGTTAACGGAAATGTTTCTGAAAGTGAAAGAAAAAACGGCGTAGATATACCAGCAGATAATGTAAAAGATGCTGATAAGGAAACAGCTAAAACTGCATCAAAGGATGAAGGTGTATCTATTGAAGAAATGATGGCCGATTTTGTTGATGAAGTCAGCGAAGATATTACTGTAGCTTAAGTATTTTGCCAAGCATTTACTATTTAATATTGCTTTATTGTGCCAAGAATACCAGAATGCGATTTTATGTAATAAATAATGAATGTCAGTGTTTTTTCGTTTGTTTTCCCTTTACATCTTTATAAAGCTGTTTTGGACACCCGATATGGATGCATAAAATATTGCAATAGACCTTTTTTATCATTATTTGTTATAGTATTTCTATGTTTGATAATAGCAGCTGTGTTAAAATCAATAGATTGTGATGGGCTTCACTCGCTATATAGCTTACTATACTCGTTGGGCTTCAGGAAAAGCCACTGTATTATACAGAATTAGTTTCAGATGTCTATTAGTGGAAGTCATTTCTGAATAACTATGTAGTTTGTTAATTTAATTATTCGTGGCCTTATTAACAATTGGCTACTTGACACTTTTTGGGAAAGTGTTGTAATGAATTAGTATACGTATTATATATGCCTTTCATTGATCACTTTTTCGAAAAAAGGGCTATTTATTAATAAAAAACAAAGTTTCTTTACGGTGAACGGAACGTCGCGTTAAATCAGGCGGTCAAGTGTCATTTTGTGGCGAAACGTCATTATACTGTAAACAAACAACGCTCGGAAGAAAATAGGGAGTTATTTAGCTTTTATAACTAAAATTGAAATAAATGACAAGTTATAAGACGTGTGCAGTGACGATGTGTACAAGTACGATCGCTAAATATCCTAACAAATTTGCTTATACACGTTCCTAAACCGAAATCTCATAAACATTAAAAGAACTTGCAGACAGAGGATTCAAACATATAATAGAAGTATTAATGAGAAAAAAGAATAAGGAGTGATTCCTCTACTCTAAATCATCAAACCCGGATGTAATCAGAACAAAACAGCAAGTTAAAGTATTCATATATTATAAAGATGTCTACAATAAGAATAGAGTTAGAATAGTATTAGTTAAGAATAGAATAAATGAATTAAAAGACGTCTACGAGAATTCTCTATTTTAAGGCCTCATTCTGTAATTAATAAGAAACAAACTATTTCGATGACTGAGTTATTGTTACTTGTGCATGGATTAACTTACAGGACTGTATAATTAAAAATACATGATTTGCTAATTTTAATCTTTTATTAACCGACTGCTTTGTTTGTTAGGTTTATATGGGTCTATTATTGAGTACACACCATAGAACTTTTGTATATATTTATCATTATATGTTACATTTACAATATTTACTATAGATAACCTCAAAGCATTTTGAAGCTGTTATTTTCTTGTATATTGAAGCTCTTGCTCAGCTGAATTTTTGTGCTGCTTGAGTGTGTACTTTCTTCATTTTTAAAATTATTTTCTGTAACAACTAGATATATAATTTTTATCATTGTCATTTTGAGAAATCTGTAGTGCAATAACAGCAACTGTATGGTCTTTTTCCTTCCTTCATCTTGTTACTCAAGTAAAGAACTACTATTTCCCATTTCCTTTACTTTATGTACTTCAGAGTGCTGACCACCTTTGAAACTTTTGGTTCCTCACTTTCTATGACTCCACATTAAATCATGTTTGCTGCATCCTTGGGAGGCAGGACAGTCATCACATTTAATAATACTTTGTTTTTCATATACAGCCATGGACACTGAGCATGACTTTTACAAGGTACATCACCTTGCATTCAGGACAACTTTTACTTTTCATGAAACACAAACTTGCCTGCCTCTTAAACTGCACATACCCTATAGCGTCGTCACTATAAGACTGTCGCGAAGATCTGAAAATATAAATATAACCAATAAATAACCTTAAAGCAGTTCACATAAGAATATAAGTATAGTTTAAAAAGCTTGATAATCACTTAAAGACAACCTTTCTTCTATCGGAAATCGGTTAAGAAATGTTTTAACTGTCCGAAATGATTAAATGTAAATATAAAGAATATTTTACTTACGTTGTTTATTTGTGATTTCCATAGGTTATTTCACGGAAGTTTTTGTATTCATTTTTATTTATTGCATTGTATATCTTATTTAAGCAGATTCACGCTATCAGCTTTAATATACTGTGGATTCATTTCGGTTCACAACATAAATTCAACCAACTCTAACAGCAAACGATATCATTTTTATTTGCCTTGTTTATTATGCATGTGGTGACGTCACATGACATTTAAGGCAGCACTGTCGCCGTTTTGGGATTTAAAATCCACAGATAAAAAATCGAAAATTTCTTTTGAAAAATTAAAATACTTAGAACGTTTTAAAAATTAAACTAAATACTGCATAATTTATGTTTACTTATAAGCTATCATATTGGATATATTTCATATTTTATTGTTATAACTGTCAAGCGCATCAAAATTGTAAGACATGAAAACATACTGACTGCATGACATTATTATCTTTGCCTATTATCTGATATAGATATTTATTTTATAATATGGCAATATTTTATAGCAGTCAGATTTCGCAAATTGCCGATCAATACTTCTGACAGTAACATAATCATTTGTAGGTAAATATTTGAGGCGAAAATTGCAAAAATAATTTAGTAGTTTTATAAAGAGGAAAGTTATTGGAAAAATGGTCATAGCAATAGGATTCGAGGGGAGTGCTAATAAACTTGGAATAGGTATCGTGAAGGATGGAGAAATACTGTCAAATTGCAGACGAACATACATCACTCCGCCGGGGGAAGGTAACCTTACTAAATTTTTAATCTTAATAATAATAATATATTCAATTCTGTGACTTGTAGCGTAACGATAGATATTCTTACTGACTGTATATTACTTACTATAGCGGTAGTAGTATAATTAATACTAAAAATAAAAAGAGTTAAAAATAAAGGCGGATCCCTATACAAAATACGTAGTTTTGTTTACGGTGATAAGCAGAGGCTAGACACTTAACAATTTCATAATACATGTGCTTTTATAGATCCTGTCTTAAGAAATAAAAATCATATTGGTATGAAACCCTCTGTGTGTAAGTCGAAATCGAATTTGGCTCATTTTTATGTTAAACTGTGTGGGTTAGGTCTCTCCCCACACCTGGGGGAGGCTAAGAACATCCGCCAACATGATGCTACAATGTTAGGGATATGGATTAATAAAATCCTGTTAGATTAATAACACTGATTAGGATTAATAACTATTACTCTAATCCGGATCCATCCAAACCATTTAATGTGTCCTCAAAAACACTGAAATGTGCACACAACCTTAACTATTACCAATTCACCGCAGGTGCAATCAACTGCCAACCACACCCACAAATTTGATAACTCAAGATTAACATTACTAGGTGGTAGAACCCTTTGTGGTTCGACTCCGGCGGCACCACCGCCACACCTATTTCTGCCTAATAACAGCAGTATTAGGCGCTGCTGTGTTCCGTTTTGAAGGGTGTGGTAAGGGGACTTTACCGAGGCGTTCCAACTTAGTCCTCAGGGGTAGCAACGCATCTGTGGCCGAGCTCAGGTAGGAATATCTAATCCTATCTGGGGTTGATTTTATCCAGATGTCCATGGGCGGCAGTAGCCACTTAACATCCTAAATTGGTAGAATATATTTGTATTGCTACATTATTGGATCACTTCGATATAAGTATGTCATAGTTAAAGTGTTTAAAGACAATAAACCTCTTATCTACAAAAAAAACCATTGTAAAAGATATGTAATTTTTTCTATTCAAGGTTTTCTACCCAGAGCCACTGCAGAGCACCATGAACAAAATATTCACGAGGTTCTACAGGAAGCGTTAAATGAGTCCGGCATCACTCCGCAAGATATTGATGTGGTTTGCTACACCAAGGGCCCCGGGATGGGCGCTCCGTTGATGGTGTGTGCTATAGTGGCCAGAACTTGTGCTAGAATATGGAAAAAACCTATATTGGGAGTTAATCATTGCATTGGCCGTATCCTTTTCTAAATTAATCTTACTTAGGTCCATAATAAACACTTCAAAAGATAGTCATAATATTCTGATATGAATCCAACTGACAAATTTTAATTAATATCTTACCAAAAAATTTAATAGATTTGAAGGTGATAGAAAGCTCTGTATGTGTAATGGCAGTGTTAAGTGCTGTCCAAGGGCGGCATCCACTACCAGCAGATGGTCTGCATATTTGCCTGCTACTTGTATATTGTAAAATAAAGATAGTATGAATTGAGCGTTGATTTGATTCTACTACTTTGATTCCACCGGTTCTGGTTGAAATTGTTACTTTTGAAAACTACAATTGTGGAGAAATTACTTTTTATATCAACATCTATGAGTTTTCAGTAAGACACTTTCGAGATCATGTCCTATATGACTAAGTCTTGATGTTGAGTGAATTTAGTTAAATAGGTGTTTCAAATATTCCGTTGGTAACATTTCCTTAAATCAGATCTATAATATCCAGACATAGAGATGGGCAGGCTGATAACGAAGGCAAACAACCCGACCGTGTTGTATGTGAGCGGCGGGAACACGCAGGTGATTGCTTACTCCCGACAGCGGTACAGGATATTCGGGGAGACCATTGATATTGCTGTCGGCAACTGTTTGGACAGGTAGTTATTTATGAACTTGTAAATATCCCAAAATAAAATTCAAAATCGAATCTTGATTAATATTTTAGTTGTTGTGTATGTATTAAGACTAATGATTATTAAAACATGAAATAGAAACTTTTTGTGCTATGGAGTAAAGTTATGTCATTATGTTTGGTTAGTATTAAAGTTATCTGGAATATATTTAAAAGTATAAACAACAATTATAACAGTGTTAAAACAAGAGTGGAATATTCTTCATAGATTCTTTCTATTAGAAATAAAGTCTTATCAAGAATTATGTAATATTTGTGTTATAGTAAATATTTAAGTTGTATTGAGTAACATTTGTCTGGTGATAGATTTGCAAGAGTGTTGAAACTATCTAACGCGCCCAGTCCTGGCTACAACATCGAACAGATGGCAAAGAAAGGCAAGAAGTATCTACAGCTCCCTTATTCTGTGAAAGGTATGCTCCCAGTTAACCATAACTTATTTATACCCACACAAATGTATCTGAAGGTTGGTTGGTTATACCTCTTTTAACATGAATTCTTAAACGCTATTATTAGCAACTTTAGTAAAACCATCTGGGCATGTAACAGGAAAGAACACATTTTGTTTCACAACGTAAAAAAAAATTCAAGGGGATTAATTTTTACTCTGTGTTGGCAATTAACCAAATACTCAAAAATATAGAGTGATTGCTTAAAATCAAAATAAACTCTATGCCCATTTGGTACTTAAATTATATTGATAACATTAAATATTCACTTATTGCGTTAAACATTGAATTATGTAGTGTTAAATATTCCTGTTTTCATATTTCTCACTACCTGTCCCTTTTAATATTAAAAATGGTTTTTAACTGACTATAAAAAGGAGGTGGTTATATTTCATAAGTTTTGATGTAAAGTTTTTTGTGTGTATATTTTTCTAGGTATGGATGTAAGTTTTTCTGGTATTCTGTCGTACATGGAGGATAAGATTAATGATCTCCTGAAAGAATATACCCCAGAGGACCTGTGCTACTCGCTCCAGGAAACCGTGTTTGCTATGCTGATCGAGATTACTGAGCGAGCTATGGCACATTGTGGATCAAATGAGGTAAGTATTTATTATTAGTTAACTTTCTACTGTAATAGTTTGCTTGGCTTATTTCTAAGTACAAATATCATAAAAAGGAAATTACCAATTAATCTTCAAGAGAATATTTCTACAGTCAAAATTATGTGCAGTATGTTTATAATGTTTATATGTTATTGACTATGTAATAAATTATAATATATGGGTAAATAAGTCTGAAATTCTATAAAACTAAGTCGCCTTTTGACCCGATGTCGGTTGACAATCTTTGTGGTGGTGCGGTCCCCATATCGATGTGACGTGCATACGAGTATAATGATCGCACCATACCCGTTCGGGTTCGATACCTGACCAGACAGACATCTGAATGAGGAATTTAGATGTCTGTTCTGTCCGTTAGGTCTGGGTTTGTGTCTGTTCATGGCATCTACATGTAATCTTAGTGTGGGGTTGTCAGTTTAAAAGCGATATTTTTCATCAAGGTGCTGATAGTGGGCGGCGTGGGTTGCAACGAGCGCTTGCAAGCGATGATGGGGGTGATGTGCGCGGAGCGCGGGGCGGAGGTGTACGCGACGGACGAGCGGTTCTGCATCGACAACGGCGTGATGATCGCGCACGCGGGCGCGCTCGCCTTCGCCGCGGGCGCGCGGATGGACTTCAAGGACGCGAGCATCACGCAGCGGTACCGCACGGATGACGTGCTGGTCACGTGGCGGCAGGATTGAGTCTAATTTACAAGAGTTACAAGTGCAAGGCGAACTCGCGCGAGGTTCCGTTGCGTATCGCCAGATTTTTATTGTTTTTTTTTTAGTATTTGTTACTAAGCAACGGTGCCGCACTGATGACGCGTTGGCCACGTGGTGGCAGAATTGAGTCTAATGTTGCCAAGTGCAAGTCGCACGAGAGTAGCACCGGTTTTGTTTTTTGTTTTTTTTTTAGTATTTGTTATTAAACAACGGTATTAAATAACAGTTCCTTGTATGGCGACTATGGATTTTTATATTTTTAGTACTTTTTGTTATTATAGCCACCTTATACATACTCTGTACAAATTACAAGTGTCTTTCCGAAAAGATTCATGGGATAGAGCCCTGTGACAGTTGGATAGACAGCGGAGGCTTAATAATAGGCTTCCGTTTTTACCATTTGGGTATGAAACCCTAAAAAAGCTATATAATATGGTGGGACTTAGCGATATCCGCCAAGTCAAATTGCGACACGAATTGCTGCGATGCGATATCGTGCGGCATAGCGTCTCCCAGGGTGACCAACAACAACAACAACTGTGAGGAAACATCGCAGGAATGCGCGATGCGAATCAATTCGCAAGTTCTTGCGATGCGTTGAGGGAGCTCGCAAATTTTTATGATGCGACGACGCATCGCAGTTTTGTGTACAAGCTCTAAGTCAGGATATGATTTCGCATATGTATAACATCGTATGGTATGATTTTACAAGATAAGCCCGAAGATATAATTATATTAATTGCACAATAGTGTTGTGACAGTTAGTCCTCAGTGGTATTATTTATTTGTTTCTTATTCTCCGCGATTGAATGTAAAATTGATTTTGGCGCTGTGTTTGCATTTGTTTGTAATGTTCCTTTTTTTAGGATTACATTTATTGATCGGTTTACAATTAGTAAAACTGAAAAATAATCAAAATTTTGTTTGCTGGCAAAAACTTTATTTATTAAAGAAATCTGAAATGCTTATCCACAAAATGATTTCGATCATTTTCCAACAATAGCAGAAATTGTTAGAAAATGATGGAAATTATTTTCATTAGTGTTCGTTTTCAGTTTATACTGAAAACAACCATTTCAGTCGGTCATTAGTTATTTTATATAGTCTTATATAGTTTTTAAGATAAAAACCAATTTCAAGACTTATTTATTTTATTTGTCTTACGTTTGTTTTTAATTTTATGATTGTTTTGTTTCTATTTCCAGATATGCATATAAACTGTTCGATTTAAAAAAATAAAATAATCGAGTTATTATGGCAATGTGAAGGTCTTGTGTAGCTCACCTTTTATGTCTAAATCACCTGAAAAATTATTAAGTATTTAATAATTTTTCAGGTTATTTTAATAGAAGACAGTCGAAAGAAATAGGTACCTACAATAATAGTAGTTACGTTAGGTTGATCTTATTCAGTCAAGTCATTGTGAAGGGTGATCTCCTGGGTGACCTTGGTGATCTCCGCACAGTTTTTCAAAACGGGGAATATGACTTGACACTGGTACTCTAATTTTTTGCTCCACATTGATCCTTAGCGATATTTGTTCTTTATCACAGCTACAGCTGAAAACCCAGCTTCACATACTCGTAGATATGATGTTACAAACGGAATGAAAATTTTTAATGCTTTGGATGTTAAATTTGGATATTCATTTTGAATCGATAACCAAAACGCCAATATTTGTGGTGTCCAATAATCGATCGAAAATAAGAGGATCGACTCACGGCGCCCCTCTTTACTTTCTACGGCGCACCAGCGAGCCGCGGCGCACTATTTGGGAACCCCTGGTATAGATGATTATAGGTGATAGAACCCTTTGTGGTTCAACTCCGGCGGCACCACCGCCACACCTATTTCAACCTAATAACAGCAGTGTTAAGCGCTGCTGTGTTCCGGTTTGAAGGGTGTGGTAAGGGAGACAGACTTTTCCGAGGCGTTCCAGCTTAGTCCTCAGGGGTAGCGGCGCATCTGTGGCCGACCTCAGGTAGGAATATCTAATCCTATCTGGGGTTGATTACAGATGTCCATGGGCGGCAGTAGCCACTTACCATCAGGTGGACTGCATGCTCGTCTGCTACTCTTATATTATAAAAAAAAAAAAAAAAAAAAAAAAAAGATTATAATTTAAAAATGTAAGATATGCCCTTGCGATCTCTTTAATTTTATTGTTAATCCAAGGGCATTAATTAAGTTAACATTAAATATGATTTATCGATTATAAGTCATGATACAAGAATTAGTTTATTAACTAGTTTCCATAATGTGCCAAAGCCGGTATTGTACGACCTTCGCTTCGCTAACTAAAGTCAAGAGGTTCTGTTAAAATGTACTTATGTAAAATCTTAGTTATATATTTAATTAAATTATAAAATAACTAGCTTTATATTAATAGTTTAGTAATAGTTGTTTTGCTCGTTTGTCTTCCAATATCTTTCTTTTATAAACAAATCCTCAAAATTTCCATAGTGATTATGGTTGAATTTCGATAACTCGAACACAAGTAAGTAATTTTGATTATTCAAAAGATTTCCATATTTAGTAAGGTTATATTCTACTGTAGTAAAATCTTATAATAGCATGTTATTCATCAATTTATAGAAAAATATAAGATGTAAACGTATAAGAGTATACTACAAATATTTCATGTAAATATCCATTTCAAAATATAAGTAGTTTTACTTTGATTACCTATTTCAATAAAAAAAAATTAAAACACGAGCGTATTACATGTACTGAAATCAAAGTTATAACGCCCTATGTTAATAAATATTACGGTTTGTAGGAACTGCCTACCAGTCACCTTTTTTTAAGAGGGGGAAACCTTCAAACGGTACCACATGTCGTGGGAGCGACACGAAGTTATGTGGGATTCTTACCGCACTAAACCCCCCCCCCCCCCGGTGGCCGTCCTCGGCGCTGCATAGAGGACTCCGGGATGTCCAAAGGAACGCAACCGGAGTCCTCTTAGCGCGTTGCCCCGTCGGACTCCGCCCAGGTCCTTCGCGGGGTCGCTGGCTGGGCGGTTCGAGCACTCTTGCCGCCCGTAACCCCGGAAGTCCCCTTTTAGTCGCATCTTACGACAAGCAGGAGATACCGAAGTCCTATTCTACAGGGACGGCCTACCAGTTACCTACCATGAGCTCGTTTGAACAATGTTTTTATTTGTTTTAGAAACGGCGCATCGTAACGCAACTTTGATGTCCATGTAAAATTAAATTCGTTTTGTTTTTCCGAATATTGTATTTATCCTGACAAAGTGTTAAATTTAAAACAAAATAAACATAACAATTTAAATCAACCATTATAATATTTGTTCTAATGAAAGTACATTTCGATTGAAGCAAAGGGCCATACGTAACAATAACATTCTATAAACAAAAAATAACATTATTATTGAATTACATGCAATAAATGTAAAATTAAATGTTCTATCACACGGCATGGAGTACTTCATATGGTAAAACTTAACAATTACAAATATTTATTTTAATTTGCCTACAAATTTGCATAATAATATTGTATTAATTTTAAAGGGGTACAGTCCGCGTAAAACTACTAGCCCACTCTGAATATAGAAATGGATCGCGTCGTCATAACAAATTGTATGACTACACCTGCTCGCAACTACTTCAGAGCGGACTAGCAGTTTGGCGCGAACTATACATTTTAATAAGCAGATTAATGTAAACACCACAAGTGTTGTAATTCAATATTTGAACTTTAACGCACATATTTAGATTTGCACAAAGTATAGGATTGAAATGACGTTTGCATTACATTATTAGAATTTTATTCCCCGATGCCACAGAGCTATAAATAAGCACTCGAGTGCTAAAAATAACAAATTTGTAGGCATATTTCCTTAAAGTTAAAATGTAGAATATATTATTAATATTATATTATTTTAAATATACATAATATAGAAATGCAAAAGCTCTCCACAACAGCAAAATTGTTTCATTTCACTTAAAACCTATTGCGTATTAATTATTATATTATTGTTTAATTATTGCTGGGTAAAATGTCTACATCCTATCAAGTATATTAAAATTCCAATCGTCTCATATTACAATTCATTCAAGTCATAATGGGAATTTCAGCAAATAGAAAAAATACAGAAGGAGCCTAAAATGTTCAAAAGGCATAAAGGATCATAGAAATATTAGGGACAGTAAGGTTTTGATAAATTTTATTTAAAATTCATAAGCCAATACATCATATAAATGTATTAGTACATTACTTATTGATTTGAGATGTGAATTCAGTATAAATTTTAGACCCAAAGTCAATATTTAACGCTTTGAAAAAAATATGAAACCATGCAATAAGTTTGCATCGATACCGTAGATTTTACTTTTGCCGACATTGTTGATTTACGAACGTATTTAAATGTATATACACATTGATAGATTTTTAATTTACATGGTAAAGTATGGATTTCGACATCCCAGATTTACGATATTATTATAAGTAAAAAATTGCAAGTAAACACCACCACCACACCTGAGCAAATTCTCTTTAGTTTCCTACGATGGATGACGGCTACCGATCCCCATTTGGCCATCATGATGGTTATTTAACCCGCATTCTAAGACCTGTGCCCAGAAGTGGGACAGAGATGGATAGATGATGTAATGTATGAAGCGGGAATGTTATTTGACACATTTTTACAATTTATCTTGCGTGGTCACATAAAAAATTATATTCTAATACTTCTATAACAGGACCAATTCACATTGAGATTTGCTATAAACATAAGGCATCAGATTAAATGAAAAATGAATTAAAATACTTTTCAGATAGATAAGCTGCACTTAACATAAGCTGGGCTATATAACTGTTAACTAGAGTAATAGTTAAGAGTAAAAGGTATTATTAACTATTATCTATAATTCTATATGCTTAATTGAACACTAACTTCGAATAATTACAATTACAACAAAATCAACGTGAACTGGCCCTTAGCCATTACCATACAATAACATTCCGATTCTGCATACTTAATTATACGCCGATTAGGGCTGCCATGATATATAAGCATTATAAAAATCTGACTTATTTCTATTGAATACACGAGAGCTGCAATTAGAAGTAGTTATTTTTTTTAATTCACCAGATGAAACCTACAGGAGAAACCAATTGAAAAATAAAGGGGATTTGTAGATTACTAATGACAGCCCTAATCCTATCATCATCCCATTGGCAGATTATATGATTACCGTGGAGTCCGTGGATAACCTTCAGAATTAAACAGTTAATCGAAATCTAATGTTATCATGTAACAATACCCACCCTGTAAAACAAATTTTTATACTTAGTTCATTTTCGAATAATATAATTCTCCATTCCTCATAAATCGTCGGTGCCGTGAAGTCCTGTGTACATGAGGATCCATGTGACCTGCAAAGATGAAAATTTATTTGGATATACTAACCAAAGAACACATATCTGCAGTTTTATTGTCATTGCTAACCAAATTGTTGAAATATAGACATATTTTTTGGACGATTCTTATTGTCTCGTTTTTTATCTGTCTTTTGAGCTGTCACTTGCATCCACGTATCTATGCTTGTATCCGATATTCTCTCACTTGAATAAAACTAGAAAAACTACAAATTGCTATTTTACTTTACAAATAAACCAAATAGTTGGAAAGGTCAATCACAACAGCATTACTGACATTGAGAATTAAATTTTAAAAAGTAAAATTTGTGGCTTTGCTTTATCTCGCGCCTTTAAAATTTGAATAGGGATTTTACGCCGTTTCCACTAGTTTTATATGTGAAAGATTATGAACAAAATTTTTAACATTAAAGAAAATTGGCTTTAGTCCTTCTTACTGTAAAACCTATGCCCAGCAGTGGAAAAGTGGGCTGGCATCAAATTTATCATCTATATAAATGTTATTGGTATTATACAGGCAGACAGACACATTTTCTCATAAGGAAAGATGTGCTTGCTGCACAATTAAAATGAGCCTCAAACTAGTTTTATGTATACAAAATAAATTGAGCAGGTTTTTGGTATTTGAGTTATTTTATAGTTTAACCTTAACAGAATTGAATAACGTGTTTTTTCAAGATCATTGTAACCAAATTTACATAAACATGTCTGTAGTGACATTTAAAATTTGAGTAATTGTCATATAGGTACATTTTTGAGCACTTTGAGTAAAATACAAATAACATTAATCTTTCGTCTTTTTAAAGAAACCAAGTTATTTAAGAACATTGGGTGGTTATCATCTTTACCTACACAATAACAAACATGCTAATTACACTGATAAGGCATAATTATTTAAATATTACCATTTTAAGAACACTTTCCCCTAAAACATAAGTTTTATAACTATATTTTTTTAGATATATTGATAAGACCTGAGGCTGGCTATCATTTATCAATTGCAATTAGTTGCAATTCCAATTCAGTTTATCAATTGCAATAACAAATTTATTAAAATTACATATTGCGTGCTTTCAATGCTAAACAAAATATAAAATGGAAAATATATATATAGATCTTACCAAAAATCCTGCAAATGAAGTCATAAATCCCTCCTTAGTGAGTTCCCAAACACCTCCATACTCCTCCTCATCAATACCTTGGAAATTGTACATGTAGAAATATATTACTGCCGCATTCACAGTCACAAAGCTGAAAAAAAGAAACACTCATCAGACCATTATAGTTTCAGTGTTGATAAAAAACAGGTAAGTGTAGTGCCCGGGCAATAATGTTGATGGAATTACAAATATTTTGATTTTGAAGATATATTGTACAAAAATAATGCAGTGTTAGCCTAGTAGTTAAGAATCGCAGCCTCTTGATTGAGGGTTCCAAGGTTCAAATCCCAGGCACACCTCTGATTTTTCAAAGTTATGTGCGTATTAGGAATTAATAAACACTTGCTTAAAGAACTAAGGAAAACATTTTGAGGAAACCTGCATACCTGAGAAATCTTTAAAAAAAGTTTTCAAAGGTATGCAATGTTTACCAATTTGCCCTTGGCCAGCAGAGTGGACTATGTGCTAATCCTTCTCATTTTGAGAGGAGACCTGTGCAGAGCAGTAGGACAATAATGGGTTGATAATAATGATGATGATTGTACAATATGTAATATTAAGTTACAATCATCATAGTACATACAATTGAATTTAAACATAACTTTTATTTTATTATTTATTTGAAAATTGAAGTATTATAAAGAGAATGGGTAACACTTACAGTAAAAGCCCTAAAAATCCTTTTAATGGCAAAACACCCCATAGGAGCCCTAAAATAATCCCCATCGCTTGACGCATCCAGTAGATTACATCTAAAAATTCATCCTGAAAACAAACATTTAAATTAATTTTGAAGAACAAACTACAAATAAGAGCAGATCATGCATTGAAACACGAGGTATTCCACCAAAGGATTGGTACTATTGGCTCCTGAGGTCTGCCATGGATGTCTTTTTGTACACATTTATTCAATACTAATTTTAAACCCTTCATCTTAGTATGATTACTTAATTCTCTTCAAAGCAAAATACACAAGGTTTAAACGGCTTGAATAAGGTAAAAATAGGTGTAGCGGTGATGCCACTTCAATGGAACTACAAATTTACATAAAATCATTGTAAAGTTTTGACCAGAGACCGAATTACAGTTTATGATTTCACGATGATCATGTTATGGCTGACAGACATTTATATCACTGCAACAGTGTAATAAAAAGATATTGTGCCATTGTAAATAGAAATATCCCGTGATTTAAAAACTAACCTTGTCCGGCCACTCGGAATTTGAAGTGAACGCTCTTTTCCATATCGACTCCAATGTTTTGCTTTTCACCGAGCTCTCCACCGTTTTAGTCTTACTCGACATTCTCAGAACTTTTATAATCTCGTTAAAATTATTAATGTTTCATTTATAAAGAGCAATCAATAAATATTATAGGTCCGATCCGAAATTCCGAATCCAATACGTCCGTGATTGTCCACGTCAATGTCACAATGACATGTCAGAAAATGACACGCGTGACGCGTTTCCAATTTATTAAAAAGATCTCATCATAAGACAAAGATAATTTATATTTACATCCATTTCATATTTATTATTTTGATTATACGCTACACATTTCATGGTACAATTTGTACCATAAAATATAAGATTATTACAATAGCTTAAAGATAAATATTTTTTTTTTTTATTTTTTATTTTTTATAATATAAGAGTAGCAGACTAGCATGCAGTCTACCTGATGGTAAGTGGCTGCTGCCGCCCATGGACATCTGTAATCAACCCCAGATAGGATTAGATATTCCTACCTGAGGTCGGCCACAGATGCGCCGCTACCCCTGAGGACTAAGCTGGAACGCCTCGGAAAAGTCTGTCTCCCTTACCACACCCTTCAAACCGGAACACAGCAACGCCTAACACTGCTGTTATTAGGTAGAAATAGGTGTGGCGGTGGTGCCGCCGGAGTCGAACCACAAAGGGTTCTACCACCTTCAAATTTACTCAATCTAGTCTCAACTCCATTTCAAATTAAAGCTCAGAGAGCTTTGAGACTTGCCGAAGCCGTGTATAATTTTCAACAGTTATTTTATGCTTAAATATTCGCTACATTTATGAAAACCTGTTAGAATTATGTTCAAATAATACACAAAAGAAAAGAGTAAAAAACAATATTTATTTATCACAACATAGCAACTAGAAAGAAGTGCGTCTTTGAATGCAAATAATTTTCTTCCTACGTAGATTTTTAAATGCTTATAAAGTAGACGTCCATTTTTCAAACATAATTAAAAAAGCTATGTGATCTCTAAAACAAAGAGTATTACAAGCAAGTAATCACTACCACTGATTTCTTCTAAAGATCTGCAACTATTTCATTAAAATTGAGAAACTGTTATTGATATGTATAAAATTATTTTGTTGATAGACTCACAAAATACTAAAGCAAAATAAGACTTATAAAAACAATTTTGAATTCACTCTTTTTAACAACTTTTGAGTAATTATTAGACATCAAATACAAACATAACAATAACAATTTTATTGTTTACGACCATCAATGTAAAAAAATAAAATGTAATATTTGACCCAATGATTACAATTTATTTCTGTGCTATATAATGGTAAATTTAATCTCATTTAACATTGCGTGTCCATTAGCACTTATTAATTATATTCAGATCAACCCAGATGAGGAACACTGGTATTAGTATCTCAAGTTTTGGAAACTACAAACTACATTATAAATGCTTATAAGGTAGGTACGATTCTATTTTTCAGCCGCTGTTTTCTCTCTGCCTCTATCTTCTTTGTAATGTCCCAGCATTCTTTGTTTAGGGTGTCGAAGCCTCTGGATAGACTGACCAGCCTGGCCAATACCAATAACCGGTGAAGATCATCAGCTGTTACTGGGTTCTCGCTGTCTGCATTATTACGCATCTCTATGAAATCGTCCTCTACAAACTGGAAAGAAATATTTGCCTGTGCTATACTCATAAAAGCACGCTACAGAAACTAAGCTAAGTCATACAATATGTCCATTAGTCTATAATAGTGAAACTGCTGAATCAATTTTCTTACAATAACGCAAAATATTTTATAGCTTTTATCACACACTAATTTTATAACCAATATGTATAAACTAAGAATTAGAAGGTAGGTCTTTGGTTATACCTGTAAATCTTCACTTATAGTGTACTTGACAAGCTTGAGATTGGTCAAATAGATCCTTATAGTGTTCATGATCTCTTCTTTGAGGTAATATGTGGCCGCCTCCACTATAGCATCAAATATTTCTAGAGATGATTCTTCTGGCCTTAGAGGAACATGATAGTCACTCTGGAAACAAAGTGAACTTTTTAAGTATATTGAAAAACAGGTTTGCATATCACATGATTATCATTATTAGCCTGAGAGTATTAAATTAATATCCAATTTAAGATAAATCCGATTAACAAATGTAAGTATATCCTCTAGATAATGCTCACATCATTTGTTTAGAGATGTATTATTTCCATAAAATTTCCAATAGGAAACCTAATTAGATGAATGTTAGTAGACCTCATAAACTGGTTTAATTTTAGTCCTAATTCAAAGACCTATATTAAACAGTTTTACAGTAATACAATATTAAAAACCTTTCACAAGATAAAGAAATAAATAATCATGAAATAAATCACAATTGTATTGTATTGTATCCTTTCATACAAATTATCCACAAACTTACGGGCAACAATGATTTCCCCTCGGACAGCACTAGCACAGAGACATCAGAGTCAAACTCCATCTTATAGTATTTAAAGTCGTACTCCACTCTCTGTTGCTGTATCAGATTGCCCAACGCCGTGATGTTGTTGACTCCGGTAGCGTCCAGGCGACCTTGCTCCATTTGAGTTTCGTCCAGTACTAGATGTGTGTGCTTACTCAACTGTAGTATGCCGCTTGTTAGGCGGTTGCATTCATAATCTTTTCTGTGGAAAATAGGTATGTTTAAGCTATGTTTTTATAGGATGTAATTAAATAAAATTTCCAAGGAATCAACTAGAGTTAAACATCCACTTAGTTAATCTTTACAGGAGACATTGAATTGCAATGGATCATAAGATCTTTGTTAAGTATACGACACTGTTATTAAAATGATACCAAATCTATCTTATATTCTAGTCTTAAATTTTTTTTTGAAAAATCCCATGCAATAATTTAAGCCCTCTAAAATGGCATCATCCTTAAAAAATTGTGAGACTATATTATCACACAGTAATAAAAAAGATGATGTAAATTTGAAATTAAATAGAAAAAACTTAATACTCACTTAGGTAATAGTGCCATAGTGTTCATGTTATCTATTGTAAGTGGCAGGTAGTAACTCTTGGTCACAAACTGTTGGATGACGTCATACAACTGTTTTGCATAGTTTGGATACTTCTTGGTGGGCAGATTAGAAATGTTTAGGCAGAATTGGCCGAGAGCAAGCGTGTCTTGTCGCATATATCTGAAAATTATCAATTACATTGAAGTGTCCTTAATTTTAATACAACTTATTATTTGTAAGCAATTACAACTATGGTCACTTGCACAATAAAGTATTGAAGCAGTTTAAAATCAAAACCCTTATTCTTGTTGATATGTATAGTTGATGGTTACATTTGTAAAAATAAATTTTAAGAATAAGAAACCTTTGTTTACCTAAATTAGAAATTTGACGGTTTCAAACAGTTTCTATAAAAATTATAATTTGATCTTTGATAGGCAAAAGTTAGTTAAAATTGATAATTACTAATGAGTGTTAGTGTAAATATAACTTACACACAGGAAATGAGATGACATATCAGATACTCAGCAGACAGTTTGTCCCCGAGCAGTAATTCTGTGAGTGCCTTCAACAAATGCTCTCTGGCAGTGTTAGCATCTTTCAGAACTGTTTCTGTAATGACAAATTGTCCTTGTACATTCATATACATTAACATGGATACATACATATACATTAACATGGCTTACACTTCACCTACACCAATGATTGTACAACCAATATAAGCCATTTAATCATTACATAAAATACATGAGTTGTAAATATACTTAACTACTTATATAATAATCTAGATATTCAGACTAAGGTCACATAAATTGCTCAATCCTCTTTATTGTATATAATCTCTTTATTATTACATAATCCTATTTCTGCCTATTAACAGTAGTGATAAGTGTGCTGAATTCTGGTTTGAAGGGCGTGATAAGGGAGATATACTTTTCAGAGGTGTTCCAGCTTAGTCCTTAAGGGTATTGGTGCATCTGTGGTCGACCTCCTATCTGGCGTTGATAACAGATATTCCTGGGTGGCAGTAACCAGTTACCATGAGGTGTACTACATACTCGTCTGCTACTCTTATATTATAAAAAAAAACATAAGTTGCTCAATGCTCCTTATTATTATAAACTTTGCTTACCTTGATCAAAGCTTTTAACCAGTGGGTTACAGTGATCCAGTTTCTTAACATGCACAGCATGGAGCCTCGGCACCAGACTTGGTGGTGGATTGTGAGTTATTGTCTCCACATCAGACCCTTCCTCAGGCTCCAGTAAGGAGTTCTTCTCACCGTGAAACTCCCCAGACAGCGCTGGGTCCATGGACAGAAATCCAACTACCTCGATCATGTCGTTCAGCTTAAGATTATTATCTTCATCATATATCTGAAAAATATGTATTTTCCTCTGCTGTATATGATTTTTTTATCATCTAAATTTGAAATATTTTTTTACTTATAATGAATTAATATACAAGTGTTAAAGTACAGACATACTTCAATAATAACTTTTTCTACAAGTGAATTTGAATGATGCAAATGCAAATATTGTTTACATATACAGGAAAATAATATAGATACAAAAACTTAATTAACAAAAATAGATTTTAATTTTTTTTTAAATAGGGATTACCAAATTTTCATTCTATTTGTGAAATTGGTCAAAACCACTATTATGACAAAGTGACATTATTTTCAGTGGATGGCAGTCAATTCACTACAAAACCTTATTTACCAACCTTCACAATGCAAGACTGGCTGGGCACATCAGGCAAGGGGAAGTTAAGTAAATGTTCCCTTGAAACTGCATTGGTAGGGTTATTGACTGTTTCTTTAGTCTTTGGCTCCTTATTTCCAGAAACTTCTGCATCCCCAGTATCCATAGCGTCTGAGTCTTCCTCAGTCTCATCATAACTCCGTTTCAGTTTGGTGCTAATGTTTAATCTCTTAGATGAACCAGGCTGTTGTTCTAAATGCTTCAAGTGGTTGTGCTTGTTCTCCTCGTGTAATGCCCAGTCGTTGAAACCTGGCATTGACACAACAACCATTGTTTGTCGTTGAGCACTTTTCAGATTTTCAGTGTAGTTTATTTTCTCATTTTCCTATAAAAATGTTATGAGAGATGGAAAGTTCGAGAAAAGACTAGTGTATTTGGAAATTCGAATATATATTTTATTTATTGGATCTTAAAACATTACATATTCAGCTAATCCAGACAATATGATTAAAAATGTTACTATTGACATTTTTTTACCAAATATTGTTTTCTATACATTCAGGTTTGCATTTTTAGGCGTCAAGTTATTAAATACAATAAGCTTACCAGTATATGAGCAGTATCACAGTACTTCCCAGACTTGGTTTTGATTTCATTTGTTACTATGTTAAAAACTTCAAAATGCTCAAAGTAAAATTCAGGGTTGTGCATGTCCTGGATCATGCCCCGAAACCGCACTAGCGTACCATCGGGGAGGTTGTGAGACGCATTCGAGTTCAACAGGGGTATCTAAAAGGTTATATAGAGGTCAATAAAAATACAACAAATTTACCTTTTATCTTATTTTTAAATGAAATACCTGATGCCAACGAGACAGTTTGAGAAGCCTTTCCTTCCAGGCGACTTCGTTTGCTATCCATATTTCGGGGGTAACTGTATCAAAATCATGAGCAAAGTCGTGCATTGTTATACTAATGTTTGCTTATTTTAAAGTGGTCGCTGAATTCACTATTAAGATACTCTCAGATTTATAATATAAAGACAGGGCTTATTATTCAGGATACCATTCAAAAGCTTAATTTAAAAGTGATTATAGTATCTATATAAATAATTTTGTGCCACTACACTTCAAAAACAGGAATAAATATTGTGATTGTGATTGATTTAATTCTATCAAACTGACAGACAGCAAGTCAGTCAGCCAGAAACACAGAACACCTATACTCCTGCCAGAAAGCCCTAGCAGAAAGCGGTCACAAGTTATTAGTTAAAATTATTAATTGAAGAATTAAGATACAAGCATAAGTCACAACATATCCCGCGCGCGCGAATTATTTCGTTTATTCGTTTCGATCAATTTTATTTTTATCTTTTTTTCTTTCATTCAAATGAACGATATAATGTGGCGTGACTGCTAGGTTTTTAACTAAAGAGAGATTATGCAAAAAAAACTCGATTCTAAGAAAAAATAAAGCCAAAAAAATCCCTATTCATTCTTGCTTATTGCGATTGTGGATAATAATTCTATATAATGGCGGAAACGACAAAAATATAAAAGAATACATCAAAATAATAAATTCAAACATAACATAAAATCTGGCAATACTGTCCGAGGCCGGCGTCACTTGGCGTCACGCTTTATTTTTAAAATTTTTATTTCTTGCATGCAAACTTTATTTAAGCAAATATTGGAGTGAGTTGAAATTAAAATTTTAACTTTTGATTGAACTAGAGATTCATTTGATGCAACAATTAGAATTCATAAGGACTGGAGTGGACGGTTGTAGCAGGACTACAAATCTTAGTTTACTAGTATTTTATGGTGTACTTGTTTTCCAAATAAACTGTAAAGTTCATTAATAAGTTAGTTGATTTTCTCTTTTTTTCTTTGCTACTACGAATTACTATTGTTACACTTTTTATCTAGCGTTTACAAACTAGTAGACATCACTATCAAATATAAGTGTTAATATAACCTCAAAAGTTTGTGCCGGGAAAATCTGCTGCGGATCAATATTGTTCTTAATTCAAATAAATAGGCAAGATGTGTAGTGAATTGAACGCTTACTAGTTAAATACAAAAAAATATTAGTAGTAATATAATAATTACATTGTTTACTTCTTTCAGCCATGGATATTCGACCAAATCACTCCATTTACATAAACAATTTGAATGAGAAGATTAAAAAGGAGGAGTTAAAGAAATCTCTGTACGCCATCTTCTCTCAATTCGGGCAAATTCTTGATATTGTGGCACTAAAGACACTAAAGATGAGAGGGCAGGCATTTGTAATTTTCAAAGAAATTTCAAGTGCCACAGCTGCATTGAGGAGTATGCAAGGGTTCCCGTTTTATGATAAGCCAATGGTAAGCACTTCTGTGTTATTATTATCAAAAAATATCAAACATTCTTTTTGTACATGTCTTATTGTAGACTATACAACAACTACAAAAATCTGTATTAAAATTGTCCAGCAAGTTTTGAATAAGGACATGAAATCTTTTTTCAAATTTTATAATTTATTTCCACTTTTTCCTATTTACAGAGGATCCAATATTCAAAGACTGATAGTGATGTCATTGCCAAAATGAAGGGAACATTCCAGGAGAGGCCAAAGAGACCAAAGATGCCAAGAGGGCTAGATGATAAGAAAAAGAAGACCAAGGACCCCAACCGTGCCGCTATCCCTGGGTTTGGTCAACCAAGTCTGCTCAATAATGTCAATATTGAGCAGCCACCTAACCAGATATTGTTCTTGACCAATCTTCCCGATGAAACATCTGAGATGATGTTGTCTATGCTTTTTAACCAGTATGTAACATTGTTTATTTTTTTAAGATGAACTTACTAGCAATGGCCACCTTATTTATTATTCGGGCTAAAGTCTTAGTGGCATTAGGTATTACTTTTTTAGTAATTAGTAGCTTATTCCAATATGTTGATGTTTACAATTTGTCAAAAAAAAAACAATCTATGTTCAGACCTCACTCACTTCACTTATAGTTTCTATGTCCAAAATATCTATATAGTCTCTTTTTAAACTCATGTAGTTTAATTTTAGAAAATATTTATATATAATTTTATCACCATTAAAACACTTTTGAAACCACTATTTCCTCATTTCAGATTCCCTGGCTTCAAGGAAGTGCGTCTAGTGCCAAACAGGCATGACATCGCCTTTGTTGAGTTTGCGAATGAGATGCAGTCTGCAGCTGCTAAGGAGGCATTACAAGGCTTCAAGATCACTCCTACCCATGCCATGAAGATTACCTTTGCGAAGAAGTAGATGTAACCATAACTCTATTTATACTTTATGTATTAAGTTTTTATCTAATAAAGATTTAAGTTTACTTGAGAACTGTTTTAAGCATTGCACTCGGCTGAAACAGCTCTCTGGCTGTGACTAGTCATTAAGTGTATATTGAGAATTTCTTTCTACTTTACAACCCTATATGCCCTCTATGCTATGGGAAAAATATGACACGTCTTCATAAAAATAAATATTTGGTAATGATGGTCACATCATAGTATAGAATTAAATATGAACATTCGAGACCTGCAAGCGCTATGATAGTTCTTTTCTGGTGTTTTGTTTAGAATAAATTCAAATTATTAATGGTTAGGTTTCTAATAAAATATCGAAATTCATTGCGCTATTTATTCAGACAAAGATATATAAACACCAAAGTACGAATATTTTAATCCAGTTTCTATTGGCTTACTATTAATGCGAAAACCGAAGCACTAACTTTACCGTAAACTTTGAACATTAGAGTATAACTTGACAAAATTTAGTACGTTTTGCTTAACTGTTTCGCTAACGTACAATATACCTACAATTTCTTTTTGCTGTTTACCGATCATTAGCTCCCAAAAATATTAATAAACTAAAAACTTGTTTTTTAATCTTATTTTTTAAAGAAGTATTTTAAAGTATTTTATTTTTATATTTACTGGCTACTATTTATCTCGATCAATTCAATAAATGGCAACTTTTTCAACATAACCGACTAAATTAAAGAGGCTATTCGTAGTCTAAGTTAAAATGGGACAGCAATATGGATATTGTATGTGAGTAACTGAGAAAATTAAGGTTTCAAGGCGGTGTTTTGAATACAGAGGGGCATTCTTTATTTTTAGTGATTGCGAAACTGTCAAAGTCAATCGCTAATGGTTGTAAAATCGATCGATTCGTCCCCGTTCCTTTGAGTTTATTTATTTTTTCTTTTCAATGAATTCTATCTTTAGGCCTATATTTTGTTGTGTTCAAGCATAGTAGTAACATAGTATCAACTTTTTCTTTTCGATTGAGTTTTGTGGTGTGTAAATATAATGGAAGATATATTTCAGTGGTGTAGAGAAGGAAACGCTTTGCAGGTGCGAGTTTGGCTGGATGATACTGAACATGACATGAACCAAGGGTAAGTATGCGGTACGCCCTTCATTCATTAGTTATCCGGAGGCCTACAAGTTCCATATAAGGCGTAGTGTATATTCGCCCACATTACCTTCGATCTTGTAAATTATGTCAGCACGCAATATGCCGTGAAAATAGTGCACATATTAGTCACCATTCGATTTAGGCTTCGTTAGTACATTACACATCTTACGAGATGTAGTGAGAACGATGCTACGCTAGTAAAGGATGGACTACGAAACATGACAAATACGAAAAAATCCTTTCATAATTTCAGTGGAATATGATTTTCATTTTCCTTGTTAGTTTTGTATATCCTGCTTGATAAGGGTTCTTTTATAATCATCGTAAGACCTCCGACCTTTTATTAAGCTTTTCAAAAAAAGAGAAGCAAAAATGCATAAGTTCCTACTCTTCCTATATATAGTAAAAATACTTTCCAATTCAGTGAAAATATTGTCAGAATGGTGTAAGCTGTAACTTATACAAATAAGAACAACATTAAAAAAAATAAAAATATATGTTAGTATTTTGGCTAAAGGCTGGGATTGTTCCTATAAAATTTTAGGATTTACAATGAAATGAGGAAATATTTTCTGCTTTGAATGAGTGGATACAATTTTCCTGTTGTTAGTTATTATTCATATTTTAATTTTAGGTATGAGTATTAATAAAGTTTATGTTAAGAATTGTCCATATGTGACAATATAATATAACATTGCAAGAGCATATTCAAAAGGTAGAAAATAGTTGATGGTCTAATACTAGCACCTTTGCTAGACCTATTTTTAGCTTAAAGTTGTTTTTATATTTTGATGGATGAGGATAAATGCCATCTGTCTTACTCATGAAGCGACTTCTTAGTCCACCTTCCAGTCCAAATTCCATGATCCTAAATATGAGAAGAAGATTCTTTGATGTTATAATTTAATTATCACACGCTTAAAAGCTGAAGGAAAACATACTTTCATTCCTGAGTTATAACAAAATGTTTTGAAAAATTTGTGAAGTCTACCAACCTGCAATTGCCCACTTTGACTATAACCTAAGTCTTTAAATTCATAAATTTGAGAATGGAGCCAAGTTGAACAGAGAGGATTTGAATTCTCCCACTATTACAATCTTATTCTTTGATATTACAGTGATGATCATGGCTTCAGTCCCCTCCACTGGGCATGCAAGGAAGGCCACATGAAGATCGTGGAGATGCTGATTAGGCGTGGCGCTAGGATCAATGTTACCAATATGGGGGATGACACCCCCCTGCATCTGGCCGCTGCGCATGGCCACCGAGCAATTGTTCAGTTGGTTTGTATTATTTTGGTGATTTTGTCGCTCAAAGAACACCTGCTGGGGTGAATTTAAACTTATGCGAAGGTAATTAATGTATTGCTTAAGTTTTATATAGCTATGGGATAATTTACATAGTGAGTGAGTTTTTATCTTAATACACTTATTAGGATATCAAGTGATGATGGGGAAACATTTAATAAAAAATCTATTCATTGATACAATCACCTGCTAAAAATAGATCATCCTTCATCTGTTTCTCTTGTGCTAGCACCCCTTTGAACCCAGATTGAGGTTAGAGCCTAGTCAAAGTCATTATGGTCATGAGTCATAGGTCATGTGAGTTCACCAAAAATGTGACTCATTCAGACTTGACTTATAATTCAAAATGTATGTAATGTATGTTACTACCCTTTGTATAAAAAGTCATGCAATATTAATTAATTTGTATTTCCAACAGCTACTGCAAAACCGAGTGGATGTAAACTTCACGAACGAGCACGGCAACTCTCCGCTCCACTATGCGTGTTTCTGGGGGTACAGCGCGATCGCCGAGGACCTCGTGCTGGCGGGGGCGCTGGTCTCGCTTGCCAACAAGGATGGGGACACGCCACTTGACAAAACTAGGGGGCAACTGGTGCAGAGGTAATGGAACTATCATAAGTTGTCATCTAAATAAATACATGTTTTCATGTGTAAACAAACACACATCACAATGAGTCCCCAAATCAAAAATCACAATATCACCTCTTAGTATTAATGTTAAGAACTCAAACTTCACTAGAATTTTCTTTTCGTCATCTCAGATGATATTTTCATGGTAACTAATGAAATAAAATAAAGCCTATCTGGTGTAACCTAGTAAACACGATATTTCATACATAAGATGGTATTTTATGTTTTGATATTTTGAACTTAGAGTATTATTTATTTTTTATTTCATAAGTATAGGTTAGCTAACCCTAACAGTTTGGTCAGCTTTTTAATCTGACTTAAAGCTTTAATTATTTTATTTATGGCGCTTAATATTTTAATTCCACTCTCAAATTGTGTAAGTGTGTAGTTGCATTGATTACTATGAAGATATCTTCGATCAGACGTAAATTTTGGTATAATTGTCCCTTAATTTTTGTAAACAGACTCCACGAACTTGCAGTATCACAAGGCCAGGACTTGAAGAAGATCCAGTTCAAGGATCAGTCGTGGCTGGGGCTGAAGACCAGGAGTCGTGACGCGACGCTCTCTCGTCATAAGGGCATCAACATTAACGAGTTGGCACTACACACGCGCATCGCTGTTACACCTTCAGGTAAATAAATCAGATCCTAAATTCCTTTTGTACTGTTTGTCAAGTTATGTTTATTTTGGTGAGTGAGGGAAACATCAGATTTTACAAAACAGATAAAAATCGACACCATAGACACTCTTAAATATTGCAGGTTTAGTTGATTTTTTTAGATATATGATATAATTTGTAATGTTAATTGTATATTTGCTAAATTAATATTAAGTTATTTTCACAGTCTTTTGTCTGCTATAATTTTTGGACTATATTGTGATAAATTTAGTCAAATGTATTTGTATAATAAAATTGTTAAAATAGCTTTCCTGCTTCAAGCATCGCTATTTACATAGATAACTAGCTGGAGAGAAATCGACAGGCAGAAAGATAAGATTAATAAAAACGACTCCTACACATATTTTACATACCATCAACAATATACAAATTTTTCGTATATTATTAACTTACAAAATTATAGTCACAGACATCAATATTATTTGTATAGATTATATTTTGATCCGTATGCTCCTTTTTTATTCCTTTAGGTGAAACGTGGCGTGGACGTTGGCAGAAGAATGACATCGTGGCGAAGATCATCGCCGTCCGCGAGTGCACGCCGCGGATACAGCGAGACTTCAATGAGGAGTTTCCCAAACTGCGCATATTCTCGCATCCCAACATCCTCCCTGTTGTGCGTACTATTACGTTAATAACACAGTGGCCTAATTTAGTGATCAATTTGAATCTTGCAATTACATACATACATGTTTATCAGATTTCATGCAGTCATATTTATAGTTTTCTATTACGTATCCCATGTATTCACAAAGATATATCACATAATATATATGTTTACACTCCTACCTATGGCCTATTTTTGCCTAATAACAGCAGTATTAAAAGTTGCATTGTTGTGGTCTGATAAGGAGACATACTTTTTCGAGGCTTAATTTCCAAGGGTAGGGTCGCATCTGTGGTCGGCCTCAGCTAGGAATATGTAATTGCATATGGGGTTGATTACATATGATTACGGGCGGCAGCAGCCATGTACCATCAGATGGACTGCATGCTCGTCTAGTCACTTATGGTCTGCTTAAAAATGAATTGTGTCGCCATAGAAAATTGTATGACTACACCTGCTCGCAACAACTTCATAGCGGACTAGTAGTTTGGCACGGAGTATACCATCTGGTGAACTATAACTCGTCTGCTACTTTGTTATAAAAAGAAACCATGTTGAGCAGGTGGGTTGTTGCGTGTCGCCGCCGTCGCTGGTGGTGATATCGCAGCACATGTCGTGGGGCTCGCTGCACTCGCTGCTGCACGGCGGCGCGGGCGGCCGCGTGGTGGTGGACGCCGCGCAGGCGCTGCGCCTCGCCGCCGACGTCGCGCGCGGCATGCGCTACCTGCACTCGCTGCAGCGCGACAAGGTGCTGCCCGCGTACCACCTCACCAGCAAGCACGTCATGGTGAGCCCCGGCCGAGTGTTGCCCCCCTAGCGCCGCGACGTCGCGCGCGGCATGCGCTACCTGCACTCGCTGCAGCGCGACAAGGTGCTGCCCGCGTACCACCTCACCAGCAAGCACGTCATGGTGAGCCCCGGCCGAGTGTTGCCCCCCTAGCGCCGCGACGTCGCGCGCGGCATGCGCTACCTGCACTCGCTGCAGCGCGACAAGGTGCTGCCCGCGTACCACCTCACCAGCAAGCACGTCATGGTGAGCCCCGGCCGAGTGTTGCCCCCCTAGCGCCGCGACGTCGCGCGCGGCATGCGCTACCTGCACTCGCTGCAGCGCGACAAGGTGCTGCCCGCGTACCACCTCACCAGCAAGCACGTCATGGTGAGCCCCGGCCGAGTGTTGCCCCCCTAGCGCCGCGACGTCGCGCGCGGCATGCGCTACCTGCACTCGCTGCAGCGCGACAAGGTGCTGCCCGCGTACCACCTCACCAGCAAGCACGTCATGGTGAGCCCCGGCCGAGTGTTGCCCCCCTAGCGCCGCGACGTCGCGCGCGGCATGCGCTACCTGCACTCGCTGCAGCGCGACAAGGTGCTGCCCGCGTACCACCTCACCAGCAAGCACGTCATGGTGAGCCCCGGCCGAGTGTTGCCCCCCTAGCGCCGCGACGTCGCGCGCGGCATGCGCTACCTGCACTCGCTGCAGCGCGACAAGGTGCTGCCCGCGTACCACCTCACCAGCAAGCACGTCATGGTGAGCCCCGGCCGAGTGTTGCCCCCCTAGCGCCGCGACGTCGCGCGCGGCATGCTGAGATAATTTTACATGAACTACCTATGACATTTGATCGAAGTGGGCTGCAGTAGCCACTTACTGTTAGGTGGACTGCATGCTTGTCTGCTACTCCTATATTATTTAAAAGAAATATAAACATTACGACCCATGTAAATAAGTAAAACATTAAGCACGTTGCAACCATTGTTTAGTCCGCAGAGAAACGAGTCGCGTCGCCATAGCAAATTGTATGACTACACCTGCTAACTACATTATTAACCTATAATAAACCAGCATGTAATATTTTCTGTAGTTTGATTTACTTTACCTCTACGTTAAGCGTGTCGTGTTGTTTCCAGATCGACGAGGACCTGACGGCGCGCATCAACATGGCGGACGCGAAGTTCTCGTTCCAGGAGCGCGGGCGCGTGTACGCGGCGGCGTGGGCGGCGCCCGAGGCGCTGCTCAAGCCGCCCGCCAAGCGCAACTGGGAGGCCGCCGACATGTGGAGCTTCGCCGTGCTGCTCTGGGAGCTCGCCACCATGGAGGTACGCTATCACCACCAACCATGGTTGGACGCGTCGCCAGTATCAAATCGCCGAAAGATGAGCACAGCCAATCTGTGAAACAAAAATAAAATATAGATGTAAAAAGATATGTTAAACCCTCTCCACATTCTCGCGAGAACGCGAGAAAAACCCGATTCGTATCATCTCCCCATTCTCGTCTCTCGTACATTTCTCGCGTACTCGCGAGAATGTGGAGCGGAGGATTCTCGCAGAGAATCATGGCAGAATAAAATAAGAAAAGAAAAAGTCACCACCAACCTCACATTCATATTGTTACCTTTGGACCGGGAAGGCTTGGATAGGTGATAGCCCCCTCAATGGTTCATCCATCCATTCTGCCTCATAATAGTAGTGTTAAACACTGGGTTCGGGCATGAAGGGTGTAGTAAGAGAGACATACTTTTCCAAGGCGTTCCAGCTAGCGATGGGCGATTGTTCTAAAAAAAACAATCGAATAAATCGACAATCGACGGAATCAACAATCGATTGTCGATTTATTCGTAGTAACAAAAAAACAATCGAATAACAATCGACGTTCGAATAACAATCGACGTTCGAATAACAATCGACGTACGAATAACAATCGACGTACGAATAACAATCGAGGTACGAATAACAATCGACGTTCGAATAAAAATCGACGTACGAATAACAATCGACGTACGAATAACAATCGACGTTCGAATAAAAATCGACCTTGAAATAACAATCGACGTACGAATAAAAATCGACCTTGGAATAACAATCGACGACCGAATACAAATTATACCGCGCGGCCACATGCGTGTGCTCAGGACAATGTGCAGGTGCGTCGTGTTGCAAAGTTATCGTCACTTGCCACTGGTTGGAAAATGTAAAGTATTGTATTACATTTTAGTCGATTGTACAATATATTGTTGAGAAATAATTATACCATAAATCATTTTGTATCAAATACTATGGACTATGGAGTATCATCGATAATCCAGATGTCGTAGTCATCCCCTAAGTTCGTTTCATGACAACGTTTTGACATGACGTCAGAAAATATAAAATATGTCTTTTTAGCGTATATTATAGATAAAAGTTATCACAAAAAATTATGTACTCATAGTTACATTAAAATTACTCGGTGAAATATTTGAAGAAAAATGATATCCTCAAACTTCCATCTTTATGCAGACGATTTGCAGCTTTATCGTCATTTTACGGTGCCTAACGCCCTCAGTGAAATTAGCAAACTGAATGACGATCTTCTTGGAATTACTGAATGGGCTAAGTCATTTGGAATTTTGATTAATCCAAATAAAACACAAGCCATTATTATTGGTAGCAAATACTATCGCAATCAATTGGATTTCACAACCGTTCCGTTTACTGATACAGTAAAGAATCTTGGCGTTATTCTTGACTCTAACTTATCGTGGGATGCTTATGTGCGGGAAGTGAGCCGTAAGGTCCACTATACTTTGCACTCACTTAAATGCCTTCAAGGTTTTTTGCCCTTTAGAACTAAGATTTCCCTATCTCAAACTCTCATACAGCCGATTTTAGATTATGCGGACGCGTGCTATTTGGATGCTACAGAGGAGTCATTAAATAAACTTGAGCGCTTGCAAAATCTTTGTATTAGATTCATTTTTGGCCTACGAAAATTTGATCGTGTTTCTCATTTTCGCAAGGATCTCAAGTGGCTCCCAATCCGACTTCGCAGGAATACTCGAATCCTCTGTCTCCTCTATAATATCTTGAAAAACCCTTCCTCTCCTTCGTACCTGCAGCATCGTTTCTCGTATGCACGGCCTTCTCTGGGACCCTGCAGGTCGCACCTTAAATCTCTATTAAATTACCCATCCCATAAAACCTCTCTTTATTCTCACTCCTTCTCTGTTCATGCGGTTAGACTGTGGAATTCACTTCCGCCTAATATTCGTCTCTCTAAGACTATCACTATATTTAAACGTAAAGTTAAAGAGTATTACCTGTCACTTTCATAACTAATTGTATATGTGTATTTTCGGTATGTATCCATGTATGTTCGAATCGAAGAATTTCGATAGTTATTCGAATACAATCGAACACAATAACAATCGAATAATTCGATTGTTTTTAGTAACAATCGCGCATCGCTAGTTCCAGCTTAGTCCTCAGGGGTAGCGGCGCACCTGTAACCAACTTCAAATTGGAATATCTAATCCTATCTGGGGTTGATTACACGTCTATGGACAGCAGTAGCCACTTACCATCAGGTGGACTGCATGCTCGTCTGCATATTATAATAAAAGAACTGTTATAATATTATTTTAAAAATGATATATTATTAAATTAGTATCTTAGGATTCTATAAGAAATGCTTAACTAACGTACATGTAAATTAAAATAATATGCGCTCTGGCTAACATGTCTTAAGAGAAAAATATTCATGAAAAAATAAAAATAAAGAGAACAATTGACTTAAACCCATGCACTGTTTTCCAGGTGCCCTTCGCAGATTTATCCCCAATGGAGTGCGGCATGAAGATAGCCCTTGAAGGTCTGCGCGTAACCATCCCTCCGGGAGTGTCCCCACACATCGCCAAGCTGATCAAGATCTGCATGAACGAGGACCCCGGCAAACGACCCTCATTCGAAATGATCATCCCCATTCTCGAGAAAATGAAACGCTGAAATATACTACTGTTACTATCTATAATCGGTTATACTACTATGATCGGTTTTGTGCCTATGGTAATGCAATTATTTAAATTATTGGTTGTACTTTCTTTGAGGGTTGTCTATGAAATTGATTTAATTTTTATTTAGAATATGGTTGAAATTGAACAACTGATCTAAGTGAACAAATGGATTGGGCCATAATTGCAACAAAATGTAAAATGAACAGTCACGCGACGTTGTTTCATCAAGCAACAAACCCAATGTTAAAATGCCTTTTTCCACAGTTAAAATGATGCGAAAAATAACATAAAAATCTTGGTTTATTTGCATATGTATAGTATTTTTATTGAAATGCTGAGTTATACCGCGGTGTTTTCTTTTTTCTGTGAATTTAGTTTCAAATCTAAGGTGTAAGAGTGAGGCCTCACTGCGCGTTTGTCTTTCGCCTCAATTATATACCCGTGTATAAAACGCATTCAACCCTCTTGGTCGAATGTGTTTTATACACGGATTATTTAAAAATGAAAACATTGCCACATAATTATACATTCGTAAATTCATATTTTTTGATAAATATATTTCATAGATATTTCCCCAATTTGTCTCGAAATTAGTCTCGAAAATTTTTGATTTATTTTCTTAATTCTGTTATCACGAATCATTACTTGTGTTTTTCTGTTACCGTTTTAATAACAATTTTGTAAATTTCCATCATACATTTTACTTGTCCATGAATATAAGAAATGTATTTATAATCACACTAGATATCAATCTATAATTGTAACAAAAGACACAGAACACTCACTTTCTTTGTTATATAATTAGTTATAAATAACAATGGTTGTTAAGTTTTTATATTTAATCATAAAGTTTAAGTGCCAAACCATTTTCGTTATCTACATACATTTTCTGAATTATTCTACCGTAAACGACCTCAGTTCCACTTGATGATGAAAACGTTCGCGCATTAATAATGTCTCAGTTACTGATGGACTTTATGTGGAATAAAAAAAAATTCAACATCACATTACGTCAAGTGGAACGCACCCATCATTGAATCAAAATCTCTTGATTTATACAATAAATAGTTCGGGCTCGATAGTAAAATCTCCTGTAGTGCCATTTAAAAATATTTTATAGATAATACAATTATATTAGCAGTTTCGTCTGTATATTTACTCTCAGTTGGTTTTACTTTGTACTTTCGCTTTCACGTAATATAAATATCGGTTTTGATAACGTTCTTAGGTCGAACATTCAGAGTTTAAGTGAAGAAGCGATGCCAAGAACCGATTATATTTAAAAAAAACCAACCGACTCCACCGATTTTTTACCGCTTTAATCAAAAGCATCGATATTAAAAAAACAATACAGTAAAATAAATAATAATTATTAATTATATTTTTATAATTACACAAGAAATAACTGCCAATTTTAGTTTTATGTAACATTAAGTTTATTTTGTATGTCTTGAAATAGTGTTGAAGAATAATTAAAATCAAATTTTATGCGAATGACGTAAGATCAATGTATCAATTACAAGGGTCTTGGTAATCTAACTTGGTTTTTCAATTTTAATTCGAATGAAGGATATATCTTTTCATCCATGCTGTATGATTTAAAAAAGATGTTTGTATGACTGCGCATGCATGAGATTATTTTTTTAATTGCTATACCATATTAAAAATATACAAATCTTATATATTCTGTCAATGGATAATAATCATGTAATTACATCCTCGTAGATATTAAAATTTCACTAATATTTTGTCTTATAACACACCTAAAAATTTATAACTTTAAAAAATATTTATTTATTTTTATTATATTATTTTATGTCATATCTATCAACTCGTGTTTTGATAAACTAGCAATATTTTCATTTAAAAAATGTTATAATAATTTAAAAGTATATCGTTATCGCCAAACTGCTAGTCCGCTCTGAAGTTGTTGCGAGCAGTCATACAATTTTCTATGGCGACGCGATACATTTCTATATTCAGAGCGGACTAGCAGTTTTACGCGGACTATACTTATCTCCTCTTATGGCATTGTCCATGCGTAATTTGAAGGAAAATGGTGAATCGAATCTCAACAGAGTTAATATATTTAATGTAATAAAAAGAGGTATTCTTTTTCGCGCAATTTTATTCCATTTACATATACAATATATATTTTAAAATAGATGAAGCAGAAATATATACCTCGTACACAAAACTGCGATGCGACGCGATGCGAATTCGCAACGCAAAAAATTGCGACACGAATTGCTGCGATGCGATATCGTGCGGCATAGCGTCTCCCAGGGTGACCAACAACAACAACCACTGCGCGAATTTATACGATGCGACGACGCGTCGCAGTTTTGTGTACAAGCTCTTATCTGGTATATCCCACAAAACAATTGAAAAATAGTATGTGTTGTGTCATACATGCACACACATTCAGTTTTCAGACATATTGCTACTATATTTTACAAAATAGTGCAATTACTTGAAGTCTGGGGGCAAACACCCAAGTGCAATTAATAGATTTAAGATATTTCTTATTGTTTATAACCCATGATTTCAATCAATAGGTCTGCTATCGGAATTTGGTAACTACAAGATTAGCCAATTCATTCAGTACTTATGATTTAAACAACTGAACTTAACGCTTCAGTTTAAATATACAAAAAGATACTCATTACATTGGCTATTTTGGTGGTACAAATTTCCATAGCTAAGAATATTGTTTAAAATGTATGGTGCAAGATACATAGTTCATTTAAATCAGCATAGCAAACTTTATGACCACTCTTGGTACAATTGACTCCTGACACAGACGACATGATAATTGATTTCTATTTATAGGGACTGTGGGGGTATATTATATAGGGTAGTAGGGGTAGGTCCAGCAGTGATTCTTCTCTGAGACAGAACTTTTTGATTTAAAATTTAAAGTAACTTGCTTTGTCATTGATTGATTTAGACAAAAAATTGTACTTCTAAATGTCTGTACCTATATGAGGCCATAAAGTTTGTCACGTGTTTTCAAGTGTTTAATTTTCAGACTATTGCTGCTATGTAGACGAAATAGAGCAATAAATCAAGTCTGGCGGTAAACACCTAAGTGCAATTAATCTTTTTGTAATACTCCATAGTTGTATTTTTATAACGCTATAAATGTTTCTTCCCTATTACTCCTTCCCATAACTAATAGTGCTTTGATTTTTTTTCTTGCTTTACTATCAGTAATGCAAATTGTTAAACAGTATTTATGTTTATAGTTATGATACTGTGTAGCCAGAGTGTGTAATGGGGAAGAAATGGCTCTATATGTATAATATATGTATTTATTATAATATTACGCGAAGCTGTGTTCAATAGGAACAGTTTAAACTGTGCTTAAATAGATTTTGTGATGCTTTTTATTAAAATAACGTGTAGGCGTCCAGACGTAATAATTTGTAAGATATATTCATGTATTTTTGTGAAGGCATTATAGTATAAACATATTATTTCTTAAAATTATTTAAGGTACTATGTAAGTATGTTTTTCTAATTATATCACACATTTATGCAGTAAATGGCACCATACTGACTCTGGTTTTGCAAACACTAATTTATCATAAGCTTATATTGGTCCCATCTTTTCTCAAAATGTTCAAAAAAAGGCTAAGTACAAACTTTCAGGTGTGTAGGTCTCCTAGGGTCTTCACGATGGTCTATCATCTTTACAATGAGGAACAATTAAATAATTATTTTCTAATATGCACTTAAAATTCACAGGAGGCGTGGGAATAGTAAATGTTACAACAAATTGTATGATGTTCATTATGGTGGATTAGTGGTTTTCATACTATGGTTATTTGGAATCACATAGTGGTGGATAGTTGGATGGTTGGATGACTGAATGTCATGCAATGATTTTATGGCCTTGATAATTATGTTTGGAATTTTTCTGATAATGATGACCACAGGTTGAGAACCACTGTCACACCTTCAATAATTATTTTATTGTATGTTGTAGATGTGCTTCAAATGTAATCTAATGCCGTTTAAATGTTTACGTATTGTCTAATTACAAAAAATATATAATTTAAAGTGATGTAATAAATGTCTAATGTATTAAAACTACAAAGATAATATTTTTGATGTGAAATTAAGTTATTTTAAGGCAATAATTATACTAACGATTTTTAATACCATTTGTATTTTATTTTTCCAACCATATTTTTAATCCTGAAAACAATGTGCTAACAATATTACAACGTGCTTTATCTTTCCTATATTAAATATGGTTTGTGTCCAGACTTAAAAAGAAATATCTAAATTCATTATTTAGAATTTAATCGACCTACAAATTGAATATGTGATCCTCTGTGCAAAAGACTACTAGTCCAGGAGGAATTGGCGCATGAGTACCGAAAACTATTCCACCTCAATTTTTTTATGCGATCCTCTTTAAATTGTCCTACTGGTGATATAAATGCATGTTGCCATGGGGCAACCCCGTGCCATATTGTTTAAACTGAAATTGTTTAAACAATTGCAAGGAATTGTTATTTTTCAACCGGACAATTTTTTTTTATATTCTTTATTGAAATACGAATAAAAAAAGTCCTATGACTTTTCACGATAAAGTTAATATTTTTAGAGATATGATTTTTTAAAGGTTCGAAAAATCTCAAATTTGGGTACTTTTGACCCATGAAAAATATATTAAAAAAAAAAAAAATATAAATAATATATTTTTTTTAATTCTTTATACAATCGTTAATAATATTCTTAATAGAGACTTTTAAAAATTTTATTGTTTATACCTGTTTTATAATTGTTAATTTCACGCGCTCACAAGTATGCGCCGCTTACCTTTAAGTATCGCCGTCTCTCTCTGACTCATGCGCTGCATCGGCCTCTCTATGTCCTGAATCATTATTTATCATTTATCTTAAAAACTATTAACTTTATCAAGATTGTTAAAGAGAGCAATGTTATTAATAATTAAATTGTCTACAATTTGTTTCTCATAAAATTTTTTCTGAAATCAATTTTACGAAAGTTATTTAAGCATGAATCGGAACATGTAAATAAAATTACTTTTTTATCAGTTTATATTATTATCATAGTTATTATCATAGAGAGAGACGGCGATACTTAAAGGTAAGCGGCGCATACTTGTGAGCGCGTAAAATTAACAATTATAAAACAGGTATAAACAATAAAATTTTTAAAAGTCTCTATTAAGAATATTATTAACTATTGTATAAAGAATTAAAAAAAAATATTATTTATATATATATTTTTTTTAATATATTTTTCATGGGTCAAAAGTACCCAAATTTGAGATTTTTCGAACCTTTAAAAAATCATATCTCTAAAAATATTAACTTTATCGTGAAAAGTCATAGGACTTTTTTTATTCGTATTTCAATAAAGAATATAAAAAAAAATTGTCCGGTTGAAAAATAACAATTCCTTGCAATTGTTTAAACAATTTCAGTTTAAACAATATGGCACGGGGTTGCCCCATGGCAACATGCATTTATATCACCAGTAGGACAATTTAAAGAGGATCGCATAAAAAAATTGAGGTGGAATAGTTTTCGGTACTCATGCGCCAATTCCTCCTGGACTATACCCTTAATATGAATTTTCAATGCAACATTCGAACATTAGAATCGAAATCTGGATCTCTGTTACCCTATAATGACCAATTTTATTCGTGAACTCGATATAGAGGATTGAGTCGATCAAAGTATTTTTTCTAATCTTTGTTAAACTGATAAACAATAAAATTGTTTCATGCAAATCCGAAATACATTATCAAACTTTGATTTATTACTCGAGGGTAGTTTATGAGAAAAAGTAACAGATTACCTTTCTCAGGGTTCAAACTTACATTTATTTTCTTCAAAAGTGATTATTATTGTTAACTATTATTCATAAAAAATTAACAGATCTTTACTTTACCGTTTATTTATTATTTTGTAATGAAAATGAGCACGGAACAATAATATTTTTCCTATGGTAATCAGGATTGATCAGAATCATTGCCGCAAGTATTTTTTTTATTAAAAATATTATATCATAGACAAGATATTATAATATCACGAGTTATTTGACAGATATCAAAATGTCATTGTCAATGTCCATGTTTTCATTATTGAATCTTAATTCTTGATTCGATTCAATTAATACTAAATAGTAATATTGTTGCTAATTCTGGTGATAAACTGAGCTTTAGCATAATACACCCACAAATCACAATGTCAGGGACTTAACAACAAAAACTACATCTAAGAAGCTTTTAACAATGGAGAAAAGTAATTCAAAACAACATTTCTTGCCAAAAATTACTGACGTGGAGTGGAAGTTGGAGGTGTTGACTAATACGCCGGGCGTTGGTTCAGACAACTTATTGTACACTGTGATACTGAAGACTGATGGCGAGGACGTGCGGTTCACTTGCGGGACCCAGCAGCTGCAGGATCTGGTGTATAAACTGAAGGACTTGACGCGGCATTGTGATAAAGTTAAAAATGAACTTGCTTAGTGTAAACGTATGTAGCGGCTGTTGTCAGTAGATCTACTAATGCTTTGAGTAGGCATGGCTTACAGATTCTCCAGGGGGTGTGGAATTGTAGGTTTGTAGAAGGAAATTATTAAGACATTTCTGACTCATACAGGTAAGCAGTAAAATTGTATATTGACATTATAGTCAGTGTTATTCAGGACTGTAGTTGAATTACATCTGTTATTACTTGCCAGAACTATACTTACTTAACTTCTAGTAAGTTACAACAAAGAAAAAGTATTGAAATATTGTGCAGATGTATTTAAATTTGGCTCTAAAATCAAAGTTTCGTTCTTACAGGGATATTTGGTACCATTGAGATTAATATACGCAAATCTGAATAAATGCACAGAATTTATATAAAGCGAAGAAGTTTGTGGATGGTGAAGAATATAGTGGATAAGTTTTTTGTAAATAATTTAGAGAAAGACTATGTTTTGTAAACCTAGTGTTTGTAAACGTCTGTGTCAATCACAGGCATTGTTTTATAAAACTTTACAAACAAACTAGAAGTATAAAATAAAAACTTGTAAATAATATAATATTTATGAAGTAAATAAAAAATGAGATTCTGAATTACACTTTTTATTTTACAACTTATAATAATTACGTGTTTCAGCTTTTTTTATAATACAGGACTAGCAGACGAGCATGCAGTCCATCTGATGGTAAATGGCTACTGTATCTGTAATCAATCCCAGATGCGATTATATATTTATTATGGGACAAATAAATAAAACAATCTTTGTATTCAAAATAACTTTATTTTAAAGTATTATTAGGATAGTGAGAACACAAATACAACTGATAAAACAATTCCTTTCCACAAACAAACGAAAACAAAAACACATCACAGATTAACTACAATGACTTCAAGTGAGTAAATAAGCGTCTTAACATTAATATTGTTAAAAGACCCTATTTATATCGACAGACACTGAATGTGCCTGACAAGGGAGATGGCAGACAATATATTACTGTACAAAGTGTATTAATCTACACTAATATTATAAAGAGGAAAACTGTTTGTTTGGTTATAATGAATAAGCTCAAAAACTACTGGACCAATTTTAAAAATTCTTTTACCATTCGAAAGCTACATTATCTACGAGTAACATAGGCTATATTTTATATGAAATATATTTGATAAATTGATTTTGAGGTGGTACAAAGTTTACCGGGTCAGCTAGTGTATTTATATTGCAGGCTTCAAACCATAGGTATGTATAGATCAAATAGCATTTCTGTTGCTTTTTATTACATCATTACTTTCCGAATATGTCCTTATATAATCTATCAATGGATATTTAATAGGGCAATTAATATTTAAGAAAACAATGAAAAAATTTTGACATAAAAAAAGTTACCAAGCCGTTTCTGATTCCTGAAAAGTAGGGGTATTACATATACTCCCCGTTTAAAGCCTTTATAGAACAGTATTAATTTGGCTGTCAAGGTCTTTGTCTAGCTACAATGTCTGTAGATATAAATGGACCTTAATGTGTTAGCATCTCAGGACAAACACTTAACTATAGGTTATGAACCAAAAAAATATCTTAATATATCACAATATCAACAACTACACTACTTCACTACAAGGACAAGATGGTGGACATGAATATGTAAATTTTACATTTTTGGCAATATGTTCCTTTTGGCTAATAATTCAAATTATCACCATGAACTATTTGTTAAAGATGAACTATCTAGTTATTTAAGTATTTAGTAAGAATCTTAGGATTTCTGGATATCCCAATATTTAAACATTTTTTGTTTACACCCACAGCCCCACACTAGGATTCCCGGTATCGTGGGTGCTATGGACACACACAAAGACCCAGATCCAAAAACAGAAGTCTAAATTCATCATTTAGAAATCTGTCAGGCCGGGAATCAAACCCGGGACACTCTGCGCGCCAGACCGGTATGGTGACCGCTCTGCTATGCGGGTCGTTAAATAAACAGTGTATTAAATTAATTTGTGTTAGTTATGTTACCTATTCATTCCCACCATTTTATGTCACACTACGTCTATCTATCAGCTTCACAATAATTTTTAATGAATTTCATCAGACTTAGATATTTTATCCATATAAGAGAAATTAGTTATTAATAGCAATTATTAATTATCTTATACACTGTGTTGGACAGAAGCACTTAAATTTCACTGGCGAAAGAAAGTTAGGCCTTAATTGGTTTCCTTCTGATTTCACATTACCCCTGTAATGTAAGTTGTATCCGCAACATCCATATAATTTTGGAAAATATTTCACACTACTCGTCTTATAGAAAAATATTGCATCTTACCCTAACTGAACATCTACCATGTATTAATTCCAAATCACGACATATCTAATACATTATACCTATATATTAGTACTTAATATAGTTCGAATAAAGATATCTCACAGGCTGATACACATAAGTGGGATGGTATATTATTTGTTTTGGGACAAATATATTTATTTGCACCTCAAATATTGCCTTCATAATCATGCTGTTAGCAGTTAATGAGATCCTACTTTAGTCATGATTCCTCTCACCTAAACTACTTCATACTCATTAAATTTAAATGTTTGAATACTTTCTATGAGGAATTCAGCATAAGATGTATTTTTGTATACAACATTAAACTATGCTTGTAAATATCCATTATTTTAGTACCGGAGACAAAATAATGTTATAATTTTTAAATTCTATTCTTGCATTCACAAATTCAAGATTTCATTGGTCTGGGAAAAAAAATGAACAATATAATAGCTACCTTACTAGTTCGATACAATTATATTTAATAAAGATAATAAAATATCTTTAGTCAATATTTTTCCTACATCGGTAATGAACAATACACAATCGGTAATTTACAATCAATATCTTTTAAACTCTGTGTTGCCTTTGGCAGATTTTAGCAATCCATAATTTTTGGTATATAAATATTATATTCTTTTGAATTGCAAATATATAAAAAATCTATTTGATTACAATTTTTAGCAAATCAATAATAAAATTTTAATATGTATTCAATATATTGACAAACATTTTTATTATGAACCGAATATAAAATTATATTGTAGTCACTTCATTTTTAAAAAAATATTAAGATGGCAACTAACAAAAGGTAGCAACTAAACAAGGTACTTTACAATAAGAACAATAAATACACCAAGAATCAGGTTTGGATTTAATTCAATCCAATATGTGTACATAACTATGTATCTTATGTACATAGATAATATAGACAGCTAATATTATTCTACCTCTATTATAACCAGTTTAAAACCACTATGCAATATCTACGCATGGGCATAATCTTAATTTATAATCTACTAGAACCAGAATACCTACAATCAACTTCATTTTTTTAGATTTCTCATAAGGCAATATGGGGCAATTTGTACAAGGAAAATATATACATTCATATATTGTTTTAATACATTTATGTACTTCATGAATTTTGTGTATTTGATATTTTACAATTAAGATCAATAGCTTATTTACTAGAATATTACAATGTATGAGTAATACTTATATATTTTTATCTTGGTTTAATAATAGGCATGAAGGTATAACAAAATCCACAACAAAATAGTAGATATTTTTTATATATTGATTTGAGATAAACATGAATTTAAAATATATGAATATCTTGCTATAATAGTATTCATATTTGTCTTCTATGTTTGACCTTAATTGTAAATATTACATACAGATTTTAATAAAGATTATAATTCAATAACTTGAAGTCCATCTTACAGAATTTGAAAGTCTGGTATATAATAAGAATTATATCTTGAATTTGGATGTTTCTGCTTGTCTCCCGACAAAGAACAAAAATACGTAGCTTCCTTCTCATCTACAATTTAAGCTCAACAGCTAAACGTTAACTATAGTGATTGTGTCCTTGTATAATTAAATATAATTATAGGACGAAAAGACACAATTAACTGTGGTTACTGGTTATTCAATAAATTGCATTGTGGTGAGTTATTATTGACAAATTTATCTCCTGTCATCATATTTATTTTCAACAGCTTTTCTTTCTACCCTAGAGTGATGTCCTTTAGTTAAATATTCAAATACTTTTCTAATTCTCTGATGCTCTTGCATTGGTTGGTGCTTAGTAAGTTTAGTTTCGATATTTGAGATCATAAAACTGTTTCATTCATGAAGCATTTATATAAATATTCATTGCATAAACCCACAACAAACTTAAAATGCATGACCTGAAACCTTACACACAAAAACAGAAATAATTTGGAAATATCACATGGATCATCTTAAAGCATCAAGGATAAAGCAGTGCAGTTCTAGCTTATTTATAGTCCGCGCCGAACTGCTAGTCCGCTCTGAAGTTGTTGCGCAGGACTACAAGCATATACCCCCGCGGGCGAGAGCGGGCAGCGGACGGGTGCCGGGAGGTTTCGCGCCATTTTCGTTTCGCGAATATCTACAATTTGCTATTCGACGTGACTCGGGTCTATATTCAGAGCCGACTAGCTGTTTGGCGCAGACTATAACCGCTCTTTAGTATGGCGTTTTATAGCCTTGTTAATTATATTTCTAAAAAGGTTTCTACAGATAGTCCAATTTATCTGTAGCCTTAAATCTTAATATCAAAGAAATTTAAATACTGGGGCGGTACAATCATAACATAGCATAACGGAACAATAATATTAGTTTACTACAAAATTTTCTATCATTTTGTCTTATTAAAAAAAACGTGATACATTGGTATCTGGCAGTATAATTACCGTTATGCAAAGGATTATGTACACAAGATATTGGCGCAACTATTGAATGAATAGAATGAATGAATAGACAGCTATCAACAGATTCTATTACCGCTCATTTTTATAAATATATAATACACAATATATATTAATTTTCAATGATTTTTTATATACATAATAAGTTCTCATATTACAATAAGTTAATAACACAACAACTACTTGTATATATTACAACAGCCCGTGTTGGTATAGTATAACAAGTAGATTAAAATTAGAAAATTTACAGAACTAGCAACCTCTATAGTTGTCATAGTCAAACATAGAACACCTTTAAAAATAGAACACTTTATGGTTGGTAATTTTGTCTCTGATATTTAATATTATAACATGTAACACTTCTGTGCGTTTATACAAAAAAGCACAACTTATGTAATTTAGCTGCCCAATACAGCATAATATTTTTTTCTCTGAATTATGAAAATACAATTTATTATTTCAATCAGAGAGATCACAATATTTTTGTAATGAAGCACAATGTATAATTATCTCTGTATATAATACCTGTAGTAGTAGGTACCTGAATTATTTCCTGTAGTACATGTTCACATACATTTTCATTACATATTTTATGTTCAAATAGATTAGATACTTAATACCGTACTTCTAAAACGCAACTTTCATACGATGGTTATAGGTACATATATAATTATGCAGCTTTAGGATTTAAATCAGATGTTTATCGTATCGCGAAATTGCTATTATGTTTATGTGTGAAGTATCATACAAACAGCATTATGCATACATTCATACAATCAGCTTGATTTGTATGGAAGCATTATACTTTAAACCCTCACGAAAAGTGGTTTTATCTAAAGTTTTATAAAATACTGATCAATCATGTATTTATTTGGTACTATATTTAAAATAGAAAATAAAGTTCTCAAAATCGAATTCGCACATAAACGAAATTAACAATTAAATATACATAAACTGACGGACTAACTCATAATCCTTCTGATAGCTTATCATTCCTTTTTCTAATGCATATGGGAACTATTTCACTCTTATGATATTCAAAACTTGCTTCGTAACATTCAAGAAAGCACCTCTAGTTTTCTTAACTTTCCATGACGCGTCCATTAATTTCATTTGGAAGACATTATTATAATTATTTCAATGCAGTTTCTAAGTCCGCCAGTTTATACCACTTAATAAGACCGTTAGTAATATTAAAATAAAAATCAAAGTACATATTAGGAAATCCATATTAGGAAAAATACGATAAAACTCGTCGTAATGACAATCAGTTGCCGACAGCACATGTATAATTAAAATAAATAAAAAGAGAATATCTCTACAGCGCTTGTAGGAGTGCCCTGTATTCAAATACCTGTAACGCAGGCGTGGACACACCGTTTACAAGTGTATAGTGTATAAAGACAGCACTGTCTACCTCTCCATATTAAAGCTCTGCTCTATTCACAGTTACAGACACCATAACGCGGTAAAGATCTAAGCACATATATTAAATTTTCACATAATAGGTATATTTCATATGAGTTAGGTCTGTTCCGATATACTATAACTAACAACATTTTCTTTCATATATCATCCCATAAACACACACATACATATCCGACAAAACGAAAACATTGCCAAATAAAACCAAATGAATCAAATAACCAAACGCAAAATGACTCTTTTTTTGTTCATTTTAAAATGATGAATCTATATATTTGGCTTTCATATCAATATGGTAGACTATTTTCTTATACAGTTATCAGACAACAACGGTTTTAAGATACGTTTTAAGATATTGTATATCGGAACCATATCTAAACCGGATCATTTTTCTGTCAGCGATCTGTGTGTCTGTGTCAAATAATCATAGACAAAACTATTTGTGTTTGTGCTGTGTCTCTACGGTGTCTGTATGTGAATAGAGTTGATAGAGTAAGTATGACGGCAGTGTAGGTTTGTGTTTAGAGCGAGAAGAACTTAAGGAAGGCCGCGGGCGGCACGGGGTGCGGCGGCAGCGGCCCGCCCGCCTCCTTCAGTCTTTCACGGTACTCGGGGCACTGCAGAACAATAATAAAAACGCTTTCTATACTCACAGACCCACATTAGGATCACACAGAGACAAATACACAAACGCTCAGATCCAGCAACAGATGTCTATATTCATCATTGAGATATCTTCCTGGCCGGAGATTGAACCCGGGACGTGTAGAGGACACGTCAGACCGGTATAGTGACCGCTCCGCCATGCGGGTTGTCAATAGTATCAAAATCAAGAATATTTATTTCAATGTAAAATGTAATGTAATTTCTCTTTTGTATTCATATGTGTTTGTGCGTAAATATACAAATTAAAAATAAATTTGCAATTATGGATGAGCCATTAAACATTATAAATGTTTATTTTATGACATCTTATATTTCTATAGCTTTATAAAATGCCAATATTCCCATATGTTACCTATAACGCCTAAATTTTCGAAAAAAAAGTAGCTGTAACGCCATAATGTGTAAATTTCGCCAATTCAACCCTTTATTTAAGAAAACTCAGACAAAAGTAATCGTAGATAGATATTTTAATTTTGAAAATACTTTAACATATATAGTTAAAACCAATGATATTTTATTATGTCTATATTTAAAAATAAAATGGTTGAATCATAATATTGATTCATGATATGTTGCTACAACTGAGTAAAACACACTTGTGGTAAGTTCTACTGTTGTCAATAAGGTTTAACTTACCTGATCTGCTATACAGGGATGCCCCAGTGATCGCCAGAAAAGGCACTTGCAATGGCGGCAAAGCGACAAGGTTTCCGCGTATTGCGCGTCTTCTCGCAATCCGTACATTCTGGTAAAAAAGAGAAAATATATAAAAGAATATGAAATAACTTAATAAACGGTCTATCTGGCAATATCATTTAAGAGTAACTAAGCAGTTTTCTATTCTTGCAGTTTTATATGCTTGTAGTTGTGTTCGATTGCATTGACTCTCTAACACCTGCGAGCATTAATTTCAGAGCGGACTTGAAGTTTGGCGCGGACTATGCTTTCTAAGCATATATAGAAGTGGTAAGATCAAAGCACTAACTTCCTAAGCTGATGGAAGATCTGCTTCCAATCGGCATCCTTCTCGTCAGTCTTGAGAGCTCCGGCGGTCTGCTGCCGCGTGAAGTGGAACGCCACCAGCTCGCGCCACACGCGCTGCTCGGAGCACACTGACGCCATCACGCTCCACGCTGACGATGCTGACTGGGGATATTGGTGAAGTTGAGGAGATTTGATAGGAAATGGTACATGGTGATTTGATAGGGAATGGTACGGAAAGTTATAACTGAAGTAATTGGGCTTCGAGGTTTAAACTCCCAGGTACTAGTGATTTTTTAAAGTTCATAAAGTGCTATTTGCTTTAACGGGGTAGTGCAATCGTGTGGAAACCTATGCATTTAAGAGATCTTTAAAAAACCTTTTCAAATTTCAAATGTGTGTCTACCAATTCGCGCTTGGTTAGCGCGGTGGCCTAAACCCCTCTAAATTTGAGAGGAGTCCCGTGCAACATTGGGAAAGTAATGTGTTGACGAAGTAACTGATGAAACGATGAAGAACAACTGAATTTATAGTAGCTGACAAATTAAAGTGGTTGAAAAGGTCCAAAAAGGAAAATAAAACAAGAATATTATTATAATTCTTACATCTAAATCCCTGTGATCCGATATCCTCAAAAGGATCTCCCTGATGCACTCCTCGGGCATATCGTGAAGTTTAGGCACTATTTCGGGTCCGGGCTGAAATAAAATTTACTGTATTATTATCTACGATACATTATTTGATTATAAACGATGAAAATCAAACGGTATTTTGTGACACAAGGTCAAGGATGATTCTTCGAAACAGAGGACTCTCGACTCGTTTGGCCATAAATAATAACTTATTGGGATTAATTATCAGCCTCTGACATATATTGTTACATATAATTACCGGTACAACGTAATGTTTTTAATTATATTGAAAAATAAAAAAATGCCATACGAATGAGTCGGGGACACTGTTTCGCAGCACCCAAGAACGATAAGAAGTTTTCACTTCAAACACTCTAAAAAAAATTGAAGGTACTTCTTGTATCCGGATGCTGCTGGCGATGCGGTTGATCCTCGCGATGGCGTGGTCGTGGTGTCCCCACAGCGCGCGGCTGCCGAGCGGCCGGCCCCAGCACGCGCGCCGCTCCGCCTCGCGCAGCGCAGACAGCGCTACCACCAGCGCTCGCAGCGCGTTTAGGTTCTGCTTTGATTGTGCAACTGGTTGGAAAGGGAAATTATATCAGACTAGCTTTTCCCCGCGACTCCGCTCACGTTGAGGTTTTTAACTGTTCCTCGGGACCGGTACTTTTTTCGGAATAAAATATACCCTATGACCTTTGCTGATCCCCTGATCACATGCGTACATTCAGTTTTATAGTGAAGGCGTTAAAATATAGCAAACAAAGAAATTCACATTCGCGTTTATAATATTAGTAAGATTTCTGCAGGGACGATTACGAGTAGGTACATTCGTGACGAAACGAAGAAAACCTTCAACCATTATTTTACATTTTAGCACAACATTGGCCGATCCAGGGTAAACGGGGGAGTTATAGGGGCTTAAGAATGTAGACTAGTTGATGTCGCAGAATCGGATGTAACTTTCCGAACGTGAGTGTGAATTCGATCGAATTTACTCAATCAGGTTGTCAATCCTGATACGGATTCCAAACATGAGATTCATTGATACAACAGCTCGAGGCGTCTAGGACGCAAGTTGAATGTGCTGCCTAGGAGGAAAAATATTAAAGAAAAAGGTTTTTCTGTAAAATAAGCTACATATAAGGTTTTGCCAATCCCTAAAAAGACGCCTGGGGCGGAAAGGAACTTACGCTACGTATACCAAAATATTACGTTGTCCATTTTTCCATTCCATTGCCTAAAGTTTTCTTCCCTCATAAAACCTTGAACCTTTCAAACTAATTCTGACTTTATACCCCGGGCTATGGGTCAAATGAGATCAAACTTTTAAAGACGATGACAAATAACATCATGTTTTTCAGTAATGAACAGTTTTAAAGAGCGGGGAATATACCTTGATCAGCAAGTTGTTCAAGCATAGACAGCAGTAACTTCTGGGCTGCTCCCGGCAGGTGGGTCAGCTTCTGCCCGCCCAGGAGGAGCTCCAACAGAGCACAGATGTAGTTGAATCTTCGTACATCGCGCACAGCGGATGTGAAGTCCAGGCGACGGACGGCTTCTGATAGACCGTTGAATCCTGCAATCTGCAAGAAGAAATAATATAAGAAACATAGGAGGTTAAATTTGTGGTGTAACTGTAATACGTTTAACTATGGACAGACTTTTAAACATTGGATGTTTTCGTTATTTTACAGACGATTACGTCGTGTAAATTGTTTATGAAATATTTGGCTATGGATCAAATGTACAATATCTTTGGTGATAATTGCAGCGGCACCATAGCTTCACCTTTTTTAGCTTAATGACAATAGTACTGTGTTTTGAAGGGTGTGATAAAGCAGAGGCACAGGAGGCGTTCTTTGTAAGGTTTAGCAAAACTTCAGTAATTGAACTCAGATAGGGCTTTAATCTTATTTGCAGTTGATTACAGATTTCCATTGGCGACAATCATCACTTAAAATCAGGACTCGTTCGTTCGTTTGACTCTCTACTTTCATAACATTGATTTGAAGAGGTAAAAAGAGAAATTTCGCCAATCTTCTATCACCCCTCCCTTGAAGTATGTAATTGGTAATTCTTATATTACAACCCTGAATCGCGCTGTCGTCAGCCCCCTAGTGCATGCTTTTTAAATATTACACAGGGACCCTATATTTTAGAGGGGAAAAGTATGTCTCTAAGTCTTGAATGAGACGTTTTCATACTTTTCATTACATAATGTACCCTTAACTTGTTGCAGTACAGAGTGTCAACCAAAATGGCCAATTTTGTGTACGTTTTCCGCTCTCACATCATTGAAAACGAGCGAGAGGAGAATAGTAATAGCGCCAATTCTTTAATTAGTGAAAAGAGTTACAGTTACACAATGTTTTTCAGTAAAATACCCCCGCAATATTGTTGTGAGCTTTTGTGTTGTAAGATTTTGTTTTGATGTTTTGTCCATAGTATATTTTTGTATTAATTTCTAAACGTACTGTGGACACATTATATTTTGTATTGTTTAATTTCTATCGCCTATTCATTATTTTTCTTGCTCGGTACTCTACAACGTTAATCTCTAAAGTTTAGAGTTTAGAGTCTAAACTCTTACAAAACTAGAGTATAGTCCGCGCGAAACTGCTAGTCCGCTCTGAAGTTGTTGCGTTCAGGTGTAGTCATACAATTGGCTATGGCGACGCGAATCATTTCTATATTTGGAGTGGACTAGCAGTTTGGCGCGGACTATACCAGCATTCTCGCATGTATCTTGTTCCTTATTTTAGTACTAATTAAGATGTAAACACGAATGTACACTTATCTAATCGAGGCGTAACGACTGAACCATTATTCAATCAAGGAGCGTACGGTTAACCGCGGGACATATTAATCAATACGCATTTTGCGTCTTTATTTCAAACAGGCTTCAAAAATATTCGAGTACAATGTACGTACAGTATACAATTGTTTAACTTGTGTACTAAAACAATCTAATCACGACCTAGGACCATAGTGTTTATCAAAATGAATGTAACAAACATAAATATATTAAAAATATTATTATAGGATTTTTAAAGAAAATATCGTGAACTGCGCGTCTTCGCATAATTTTAGTAAGTAGGTACTTTTTATTATGCTTTTATTATTTTATAATATAGAGGTAGCAATTTATGAGTAGGCAATACGCAGTCAACTTGATGCTCAGTGGCTGCTGCCATGCGTATGACATCCTATACGTATGGATGCGATGCAGCCTCTAAGGATTGTTGAAACGCCTCGCCTCGCAAGTATGTCTCCTTAACCACACCCTATAAATCGGAACACAATGGCGCTAAAAACTAAATACTGTTATTATGAGGTAAAAACACTTGTGGCGGCGGACTCGAATCACAAATGGTCCTACCACCATCAAATTACAAAGTAGTATTATGGTAAAAAGTTGCATGTAAATATAACTTATACAATTATGTATATGGGCATAATTCATCGACACGTAAATAGTGTTTACATTTTGTTACTCACGTGCGATCGACATTACTACGCAGTTTCTCGGTAATAGGTTAATACAAAGTTGAATCGTGGTTGAATCAGAGACAACGTGTATTATATATTATTAATTAAATATACTTTTTTGGCAAAGGGAGATCTCCCGCCGGGCTAGGTGATCATGTCGTGGGGGCGGCCGTGCTCCGACAGTCTCAGTTCGGAGCTTGTATATATGCAAGATATTTGGAAAACTTTGATAGCGTGATTCAGAATACTCGTGGCGCCATCTCTTGACGAGTAGTGGGAGGTCGCCACATCACCCCCTGCTCAGACCGGAGGTCGATATCCATTGACTGTGGTCCGCGAAGTCTTCGTCCAGGTTTGCAAGCACCTCGGAACGCCCTCGTAAGTCTGCGGTGAGTCGAGATGTGAGGACGAACCGAGGACTCGAGGTTGGGGCGAAGAGAGACGGCGAGCTGAGCTACTCGAGCCGTCCGGGCAGTCGCGGAGAGCAGCTTGACCAGCCACAGGAAGTGTTTTTCATGATGCACTGCGATGCACCTGATGAGCCGCTGAATGGATGCTGTGAGGTTGCAGTCCATCCAGGGAGTGAAGTTGCCACCATCGATGAGGGTCAGAAGGGACGTGTTCTTTGTCTGGGGTCACCACTTTGGCACAGGGAGATCTCCCGCCGGGCTAGGTGATCATGCCCGGGGAGCGGCCGTGCTCCGACAGTCTCAGTTCGGAGCTTGTATATATGCAAGATATTTGGAAATTTTAACATTATTTTAACTATTAACTAAGAAATTTTAACTATTAATTTGGATATTTTAACATTAAAAAATAAAATAACAATATTTTGGAAATAATTTGACAAAAGTCTTTCGAAATCAGCAAGCCATAACTTATCTATGGACAGATAAACGACCAGAATAAAGTGGGTAATATTCGTAATTATAGAAACAAAAAAAACCCAAATCCTTAAAAATAATTAACTGAAAAGGGAACAAATGTAGCATGTGTCACTCCAAAAATTTAGGCAAATTTAACGACACCTCATTTTCCCTCCATATCGGATAAAAATTAACACTACATTTTATAATTTGTAATACATAATATACATAAAATTAAAAATTAATGCCTTATTTTGTTATGTTTCTGTCTACACAAATTTGTAATCTACCTACTACCTAATAAACTATCGTCTCACATACAACATTATCAATGAAAACATATGTATAAGAAACATAGGCATTTTTAATAAGTAATAAGAATTAAATTACAATAAACGATGTAATAACTATGTACTTCTCTGTAGATAGGTATGTACGTTACATAGAAATAGGTATCTAGTTCACAACAACAAAATAAATAATAAATAAGAAAACAAAATCAATTTAAGATTAATTGATTAGATATTTCCGTAAAATGAGTAGCTAGAGATTATTTATAACAGACTTAACTTTCACCTCCTACTTAGACATTACTAGATGAATTTTCGAAAATCCTTTCTTATTATTTAAATAGTTTCTTATCTTTCAAAATTTTAACTTCCAAATCGACTAAATTAAGATGCATTGTCTTGATCTAGAAATTTTATTAATAGAAGCTTTCATCTCGTATTTGACCACTTTAAATCTTTTAGTTCCATTTAGACACCTAATAAGGAACGCCTAAGAAAAAATTTCTCTTACCTATTAAGTAAAATTATATTAAGTGGGTAAGGTACTTACTTCTCTAGTGCACTTGATAGTGATGTGGCAGTGTGGCGGTACCCTCGCTACTGTGTCATCACTGGTACTCTGGTCACCTTCCTCGCCTTCGACCCTATAAAAAACATATTTTTTAAGTCACATACAATCTTATAGAATAAAACACACAAATATTGTTTTCGTGTTGAGGATAAAATAACTTTTTTATGTCAAAATTCCATTCAAGATTTAATAAAAATATATTTTTTTAATTATAAATGTAATGCTTGTAAGAAAAATATTCTTAAATGTTTTGTCTTAGCCTATATGTATAACAAAATTTAGTCTATAACTGGACTAAATTTCAACGGAACCTCCACATAAATACTAGCAAACATGTTGAACGTGGTAAAACCCTTTGTGACTGTGCTTTGTGGCTCCAATACCACTCCTATTTCTGCCTTATAACAGCAGTGTTAAGCGCTGCTGTGTTCTGCTTTTAAGGGAGACATATTTTTTCGAGGCATTCATTTAGTCGTCAGGGGTAGCGGAGCGTCTATGGCCGACCTCAGGTAGGAATATATAATCCTATCTGGGGTTGATTTTACAGATGTTCATGGGCGGCAGTAGCCACTTACCATCAGTTGGAATGCATGCTCGTTTGCTACTAATATAAAAAGCGGTTTTAAACACAGTGATATTGTAATTATTTCACCCTACCGAAATAACATCCTCAAAAACCTCAACAGCACTTATATACAAAGTCTCAAGCCCTTTCAAACCCTACGCTAATAAGCCCACCTGACTTAGGTAAATGAAAATGGGAAGCGGGAAACGCACGCAGACAAAGCCACGTGAGTAATTCCCTGTCGCCGACGAGTGCTCAGTCTGGCTTGATCCCCGAACATGATGGAACAAAAGGTTGCGTTGCGTTGCGTATACCATATGTAAAATATGTATCATGCCTAATGCTTACTTTCACCTTCTAGATATATTTTAGGATGTAAGAAACGAGCATGCTGTCCACATGATAATATTTGTCTTGATCGCATTTGGACATCTGTAGGTTAAAAACTCCATTGTCCTTGTAGTCCCGGGACTAAAATAGGGCTACGGTATCTCCTGCCTGTTTCAAGTTTAAGGATTTATCTGCAGCTTTCCGTAGGCAGTAAACATTAATAGAATATCACGTTATCGCGAACAATTCGAGGAATTAGTTGCAGACTAACGGCGAATATGTAAACTTCGCGTACGAATACAGGCGTAAAACCCTTTGATACGCGACTTAAAAACAAGAAATTGCGAAGAACGAACGAGTATTCGTGTCGGGTACCGAATACAGCCGTGTAAGTTATTTACACACTCGTTTGCATATGCATATTTGACCACGACCAATATTGGAATAAATTAATGACATATGGAGCATCTATTGCTTCTTGGGGGAAAAAAAAATCTTCGCATCCATACACTTTCATTTAAAAACTAAAAACTTTAAATATAATCACCCGCTAACGAGCTCCACTTATATCAAAGTTGCTAGTTAAAAAAAATTCCCCCTGAATAAACGGAAACGGTTAATGAGTTCTAAGCGCGAATTTTTAATAACATGACATGCAGCAAAGTTTTCTGGGGCGAATATTTCTATTGAGAAATGCTTTTCCGAGGCCGTCCGCTTCGAATTAAATTTTTACTGGCGTTTAGTCTCACACTGCACGGGAATATATTTTATATAGTGGGGCTTGTAGGATACATGTAGCAAATGTACTGCTATCCATCTTACATTATTTTTAGGGTTCCGTGCCCAGAGAGTAAAAACGGAACCTATTACTAAGACTCCGGTGTCTGTCCGCCTTTCACAGAGGTCTATCTCAGGAACTTTAAACAACTCATTTTAAAAATTGAATGGCATATGTTTCTTATAATAGCATATTATTTAATAGCATATAAGTGCATTTTTTTTTTTTTTTTTTTTTATAATATAAGAGTAGCAGACGAGCATGCAGTCCACCTGATGGTAAGTGGCTACTGCCGCCCATGGACATCTGTAATCAACCCCAGATAGGATTAGATATTCCTACCTGAGGTCGGCCACAGATGCGCCGCTACCCCTGAGGACTAAGCTGGAACGCCTCGGAAAAGTCTCTCTCCCTTACCACACCCTTCAAACCGGAACACAGCAGCGCTTAACACTGCTGTTATTAGGTAGAAATAGGTGTGGCGGTGGTGCCGCCGGAGTCGAACCACAAAGGGTTCTACCACCTTTATAAGATACAATCGCATATTATAAGATTGCATCTCCCGTCTTGCAACCATGCAAGAGTGGATAATACATATGCTAGTAACTTAAATCTATGATTAGACTTGTGTTGCTGACCGTACTTTCTATATCAGCTTTCGCAGTTTGAGAGAAAATTATAATACGATACAAGATACGGCGATTGCTTTAGTTTTCACTGTGAATGTAATTCTTACTATCATAACCTTGTTTGTAATCACAAATCCAATTTAAAATAACAGTTTAGGTACGGTATAACGTTAGAACGATATAACGGTAGCTTTTTGATAATATAAATGTTGTAACCTATTCGTGTAAAATTATTTATAAAAGCATTTGATTACAAAGCAATCAACTTTAAATTGCACTTGATATTTGACTTCTTACTAATAGATCCTGAGAGCATTGATAGCCTAGTGATAGCAGTGATAGCCTGGTGGTTAAGACACTCGGCCTCTCGATCGAGGGGTCCGAGGTTCAAATCCCAGGCACGCACCTCTGAATTTCCAAAGTTATGCGCATATTACGAATTAATTATTACTTGCTAAACGGTGAAAGAAAATATCGTGAGGAAACCTGCATACCTGAGAGATTTATAAAAATATCTCAAAGGTATGTGAAGTCTACCAATACGCACTTGGCCAGCGTGGTGGACTATGACCTTATCCGTCTCATTATGAGAGGAGACCCGTGCGCAGAAGTGGGAAAATAATGGGTTGTTCATGATGATTGATGATGATTGATGATGATAGTAGATCCTGGATGCAGTATTCTTAATTGTTATCGTTGCTACTTTCTAGAGTGATAATATTGATAATAGCAGCAAAAAAACTGCTAGCAAAGCAATGCAGCAAAGCAGTTCAAATGAGATAGATAGGTAGTCATTGCAGAAAGTAGGTATTATATAAAAAACCAACCACAGATTCCCAAAAAATACTTTTTAATACTTTCCCGTTCGTTGTATCAAAACTTCGAGGCTCAATGAGCATAGACCTTAACCGACTCCTCACAAAGGGGGAGTAGCCAAATGTTATTTTTTGTTACTTTTTTCATGGAAAAGTAAATAAACCCCCTAAGTCCCTTTGAGGCTCAATAGATCTAAGCTTTACCTGGCGAATTGCCATTTGCTAACTAGACGGCAAGCGTCAATTCCGCTCGTCTACTCGTAAATCTTCCCTAGGGACTCCTATTTGCAGTTTACACTTAATTCACTTATACGAAGCCGTCAGAAACCCGACGGTCTAGGAAAATACAGACTTAGACCTGTATAATTGTATATGCTTAAGCTTAAGCTATATACGCTTAAGCTGAATATATATCTGCTTTAAAGTATATCTGCTTTCAAGATAAAGTAAGAAGAGGTTTCCTATTTCCTTCTTTGTCTTAAGGCTACTGTTTAGACGGGAAAGATAAAACCTTTTCAACTTAATCTAATTATTTTAGAGTACCTCGTTAATGGATTTACGAAGCTTAAAGTAAAAGGAGTTGGATGGATAACCGCTAGTGCCTAAATATGTAATGATTCGGGGCCGGTTTTTATCACTGGATAGTGGTAAGGATATAGATAGATAGATAAGGATACTGGATATAATATTTTTGGTTAATAACAACAGTTTAAGCGCTGTTGTATTTTGGTCTGAAGGGTGTCACAATTATTAATTAATTAAATATTTTCCAACTCAAGGATGTGTCTGTGGCTGACATCAGATTACTATCCGATTGATTATCTAATCTAATTCTAATATATAAAATTCTCGTGTTACAGTTTTCGTTGCCATACTCCTCCGAAACGGCTTGACCGATTTTGATGAAATTTTTTGTGCTTATCCGGTATCTATGAGAATCGGCCAACATCTATTTTTCATCCCCCTAAATGATAAGGGTTGTTCACCCTTAACATTTTTCGGGTCAGCTAGTTATTTATACATGTTTATAGGCAGCAGATTCCATACCATCAGTTCGACAGTATGTACCTACTACCTGCCTACCTACTGCTACTTCTAATATCAACTGTACTAGTTGAAAGCAGAAATTACTAAAGTTTAATCCAATTATCGATTTTTTTGTTCCCAGTATACAATATACGAGTAATTGATCAGAATTTCGCATTAGAAAGTGGTTTTACCTAACTCTGTGGATTATGTCACTGCAATATCGTTCAGTTTTATATTTTATGTTCAGCTTTACATTACAAATCTTTGTGTCGTGTTGTAAGAACCAAGGTAAGTATGCAATTTTATGAAATAATTACATTCAACTACATATTAAAATAATACTGTTAATACTTGCTTAATATAAAGCAGTTAATACACTTACAACCATAGATTAGTAAAGATTACTCGCTCCTAACAAGAAAATGTAACCTTTTGACAATTACCACTGTCATCTCTTTTCGTGTTTGAAAAATATTAAATAATGTAGTTTTAGATCAGTTACGAATGAAACGATATTTCTTGGCACTTTTTCTTCGATTTCGTGTCTTAACTGCGCATGTTGGCATTGTTCCGCTTAAATTACACCGTGACAGCCATTATGACATGACATGACAGTCATTTAATGGCTTCCTTCAATTACAAGGCGGTGAGATATCTATACTTATCTATGCTCACGGCACAACTTACAGCTCCAAATAACTAGAACAGATAATTATCTAAATTCTTTTTTTGACATGTCTCATGGAGGATTGAAATCGTATCTTTGCTTGGCGAAAAATGTAACATGCGAGTCACACATGTTGTTACATAAGAACCTATTATTTCTCGATAGTTTCTGCATTATCTCTGAGTAATTATTAAATTATTTATACATATCAAGTATGTATTACTTATAATTTGAAGACGTAAATTCTGAATAATCATAAAATAATAACAGAATTAAAACAACATGAAATTAAAAAAGATGACATAAAAATTGGAAAAGTTTTTATTAATTTTTGCAAATCATAGTAACTAATTAATCTGTGCTATAATTTTTAACCTTGAGCATTATTTTCTTACTGAATGAAGCTTATTTTGTAATTCACAAAATATCCTTAAAGCATGATACTAAGCCAAGTTTGGCATTACATTTTTTTTTCAACCCTTTTGCTCTAAATGTGACATTATATAAGGGCAAAACCTTATTAAATAAACATGTATGCATAAGATGCAACCCCGTTCTAGCATATTGTATGCATTTTCAATGAATAAATTTCACGACATCGAGGGATCTTGGAGCCTCAACGACCAGCTTGCTTGAGCTCTCGCCTTCACACTTTGATTTCACAAATGATGTCATGTCATGTCATGTCATGTATGACAAATGTGACCAAATTCGATTTAGGAATAAGTGATATTCACGATAAAATCGTGGTAAAAGGTCATAAGTTTTTTTTAAGTATGATTATGAGCATACTTATTTGTTTTATTCCGTTTGTAAACCATTTTATAATTTATAATAAATCTATATTGTCACGCAAACTACTATGTATATATCTGTTTACTACAAATTTTACACCTGTTAAACCCAAAATTTAGTTAAAATTTAGATCAAAATAGTTACTTCTACACAATCGAAAAAAATAATTTGATTTTAAGACAACACAATATTTTTATTGAAATGAAAATTTGTTGAACGGCTTTGTACCAACAATTGCACACTTTGCACATTTTTTTCTTACTTAGGTATGGTCCGCGCCAAACTGCTAGTCCGCTCTGAATATAGAAATGAGTCGCGTCGCCATAGTAAATTGTATGACAACACCTGCTCACAAAAACTTCAGAGCGGACTAGCAGTTTGGAGCGGATTATACTACTTTGTTTTCTTCACTTCTTTACACGCGTACACTGATAAATGCGTATCCCCACAAACATACACTAAAGAACATTTACGAGATCTTCTATCAACCAACCAAACAGCTACAAATGTGCAAGAGTGTGTGGATCAAGTTATACTGGTACTACGTCGCAACAGCTGTAAGGTCGTTGACATACGATTCGCTTTGTCTCTCAAGAGTCTCGAATTGAGACGCTAACTTTAGACATAAAGGGGCCATTGTGATTGCTATATAAATCTTGCAGCAGATGCAATATCTAGTGAATTTGCAAACGATTCTTGGTTATATAATACCCGAAATGGTTCTAAGCAAACGAATCTGCTACGAAAACGCATGTTTTAGAGTAGAGGTCAAATTATGTTGGTTGTTATCGTAATAGTTGTTAGGTCATTGACACGAGTTGTCCGTATTTCCATTGTACGCCTCCGGAATGACATCGACAATGGTCGAGATACGGTGGGCACGACACTGATTTAGTATGATAGTCATGAGAGACTGTAAATAATGGTCGATTTAAAGGTATTCTGCCCTATTTACTATTTGCTACCTTCTTCATCTTTGCAGCTAAACCGGCAAGGGAATAACTCTGAACAAGAAAAATAAAAGAAACATATTTGAATGAAATCAATCTTTATGTAACGAGTGTAAGGTCATAAGATACAGCCCAAAAAGCAGCATAACGGCCACATTACTTATTATAATCTGTTTGTTTAAAACTATACATTAAAAGCTGTGCTACAAACGCTTGCAAACTTACACAAACCAGGTCAAACACTCTATCCACATGTTTGAATTTTTGACGGCTTGACAAACGTGCAAACGCGCTGTTATAAAGTAAGGCAGGAGACATCTCAATGTGACTTTCCCGCTCCGCCATCAGTCACTATCTCACTATCAATGGAAACACGCCTTTACCATGTCTTTTAAGACGAGACCTCGCCTGAAATACTAAGGTTAGTTCGTACTGTTGGTAGTGATAGCTTTGGGATGTTTAGGTCCCAGAGGTAATTTAGTATTAAGTGGCGGAAGGCGAAGGGCTAGTGCCTAGCTCATTTGCCGTAATACTTAGCAAAAGAGGGTTATTTACCAGAGACTATTAGAATTTTCCATAATACTCATTATTTTTGCATAAGTAGGTGACATATGCTAATGGAAATGCAGTTCGTCTGCTGGTGAGCAATCACTGTCGCACATAGTGTGACCAATTTAGAATAGAACAGAGATCTCTGAAAGCGACAAATTGGAACGTTTCTTTCTAAGAAATTTATTTCACCTCATTTTTTTCTTGGAAGTACAAGAGTTTTGTATTCTTAAAAATTACGAGTTGAATGATAAAATTATATGACATTAAAAAATTGTATATCTCGAAGTAAAACATTTTCCGATATCATATTTTCTTGTTCTATATGAAAAAGATACGAATGACATGGCATTTGACGAAAAATGTCTAGTTTTCAAAAGTCCCATTAATCTATGTTTACGAACGAGTGCAGCCGTCAGGTCATTTAGATCGCATTGAAAAGTTGTCGGGTGAGGTCGCAATTTACATTAAAAAACTGGGTAACATAAAAAAATGCATAAATTCACACTTCGTATTCCGGTTGCATTGCACAAAAACGTTTAATTAGGCTCTTTCAAATAAATTATCACGCAATAGACTAATAGTATACGGATGATAAACCCCAAATAGATGGTCGTACAACCAAGCAGCACGTCAGGATAGGTAATACATCTATGGTCAGGATTTGCCAAATTTATAGTTGAAAAATGTAACACACAATGGGACTCGACCACATGAGTTTGAGTATACAATAATGCGTACAACGATATTTTATCCATAACACATTTACAAGTACCTAGTTACAAAACCAATTAATGACATTTATTATCTGTATTATCGTAATTACATTATGTGCGCATCCATTTATAATAATTATAAGTGCTATACTGTGCAATAATATCATACGAATCACGTCTACAGAGCGAATTCTAACACGATTCCACGAACAAGACCTTTAATTGCTTCGCGGACATGTGAAAGTGAATAACGGCGCTTAAAATAGATTAAAATTAATTATTAACTCGTATTTGTATGCGTAACTCGTTCTGATTGAAAGTAAAAGTCAACGTTACAACGATACATGAGACTTAAACATGAACGCATTTGCCAAATGTGTGGAATTACTTTAACCAAATATTTATTATCTACATTTCGAAACGTCAAAAGTGACAAGCGGAACAACTGGAAGCGGTTTAAATATAGAACGGCATTGCATCGTGCGTCGTGCATTTAGCGTTTCTTCAGCCGTCCACTCTTCTGCCGGTTGAGTGCATGTAGCAGATGGGAGCGGAATGTTTACGATGCCATATGATCATTTAAAAGGAAACTCATCTTAATATACTCGTATCAGGCGTAATAAACATCAAATAAATATTCGTGCTAAGCTTGCAGTTTCTATCGTACATAAAAATTTTAGTCTCTAAAAATGTTTCTGTAAGCATTTTCCCTGAAGTCGATAGGAAATGCAATGCTATAACCATAGATTAGTAAAGATTACTCACTCCTAACAAGAAAATGTACCCAGTTTTGAGAATTGAAATAGTTGCGTAAAAAAGTTTTGCCACGTCTCCGTGCTAAAATGTCCCTAAATATTTGAAATAATTATTTATTATGTAAATTATACATTGTAATTGTAAATTACGCAGTATTAGTTATTTATTCGTAAATTTTCTCTAAAAATGTTTTTATTTGTCAAGAATTCAAAAAAAGAACTTACTATAATAAGCCATTTGTGGCTTCATTCAATTTCAAAGCGGCGAAGTATCTTTACTAATCTATGGCTATAACCGAAAAATTATTTTATTGGCCTAATGTAAGTAATACTCCTTAACACGAATAATTGCTAATAAAAGAGAAATAGGTGTGGCGGCGGTACTTCTGCAGGTAAACGACAAATACTCGTATGTAATTCTATAGTTTTAAAAATAGTTTTCATGGCGAATTATTTACATAATAATATATTGTTATAACATATTATTATTTGTAAACCTCTATTATACTAAGGCTAACCAACTATACTTACTAATTACTCATAATGCAGTTAAAGCAAAACAAGAGGTTAATAATAACCAACAACATATTTCATTTTATTTATATTTAATACTACGCTCGATCTTTTACTAAAATAACATGACGTATATAAATGGAACGTCACATATGGATGAAGAGTTCAAGTTATGTTGGCGTTATTATACTTCAGTCGTTTCTTTATATACGATTCCGGGTCGGCGCGTGCGCATGTTTATGCTACCGGTTGCATGAAGCAAGCGCCACCTAGTTTTAAATTAGATGCATGTTATGTAAATAACATTATTTAAACGAGAATCGGCGCGGTTCGCCTATTTTTAATTTTAACTAACTTTTTAATTTTAAGCGTGGATTTATTTCGGAAGAAATAGTAAGAGTATGAAATAATGTATCCTATGACATTATCCTACAACATACTTAGGTATACGTAAAAAGATTAAAAAAGGAAGTAAAGCAAAAAATTGCATGGAGTTCTTGTTTTAGATTCACGCAAAAATCATCATTGTACCCGTTTAAGATTTTACTTACATTACTCAATTTAAAAACTGGAGATTATTTTTATGTTTAAATTTGAAATCAGTTTTCGTCAAGCAGCCTGAAACCGTCATTTAAACCGTTTTTAGAGGTCACAAAATTTTGTGAATACGATCATATTTTACCGTAACAGATTAATAAATCGAAAGAAGTCGTGAGCTGGAATAGTATAGAAACTAATTTGTTACGTAAGCAGTGACAGTTAGAATGGCAATGCCATTGCACAGGATCGGTAAGGCGCGAGGTCGTTTCAATGATAATAAAAAGTGAACTCTGGTTACGTCTATCCGGCAATGTGCAATGTCGCGGACACTACCGACCATTTCAATACCACTGTGTGTACATTATAGTTCAAATGCACCCAAATGGGTATGCATATTGTTAGTATTATTTGTAAATAACTCGCAAAAAGTGCATGGAGTACTTGAGGTTAGGTTAGGTTATTCAGTCATTAGAATCTTCAATCATTAAAATTATCAAGGCTGACGACTCACAATGGGTTGAACCGTGTAGCAAATTTAATTTTGTCACCTCATGTTGGAACGACACCCTCGCTGGAATTTAAAGCGACAATAAGGGAGTCACGTAAGTTATTTTTATCCCGAATTTTTAAAGAGTTCGTCCGTGAAACGGAAACTGTTATGTTAGTATGCAGTAGCGGGTCTAGCGTCAAGGAGGGAGATCCAACTTTCCTGCGCCGAAGTAGTACCAAAAACTGAAATCACGTCATCACTTTCAAGACAATCTAAACCCCCTCCCAAAGTCTATAATGGTCTTAAGTGGTTTACGTTCTGTAGACCTATTTTTCCCTCGAATTTGACTTCTTACTTCGGTGACTGCATTCATATTTTAGACATCATTTCGCTATCAAAGTCTACCTTCGGCTGGGACATCCCTCAATAGATCCTGGATTCCACAGTGTTAGGAATATGTGTCCATTAATGGCTAACGACAAGCATAACATTTAAAACTATAAGTATACCTTAGTGCACTTTTTAATTAATCCAAATCACCCGTTTACTCGCAAATTGCGGAAAGATGCAGCCGCATGCTTCCGCGTTACGTAACTCGCTAATTGCGAGCGATGCTCCGAGTTTTTGCGTAAGACGAGCGAGTTCTCGGGTTTCGTGAGACCCACTTAGACTTGTGTCGCAAGTGTTGCAACGAATGGAAAGGACACTTCACTAACCCCTAGAGTAGCGTGGATGACAATACTCCTGTCCTGTAGAAACGACGTAGATTGTGACATAATAATATTTGGGTCGAGAACCTAGGCGTGTTGCAATTTGCAAGTCAACGTATACATGGAAAGGACACTACAAAAGTGCAGAGTAGAAGTTTATTCTGTAGAATTGTAGAAAGTCCTTCATACAATAGACGTGCTGTGACTTGTGACGGATATTGAGGTCAAGAATCCATATTATAATCATAGAAAGATTTGTAATTTGCAAATCAATGGATGCAAGAAAACTTCACTAATTCGTTGTATCGTAGTGTACTGTAGTGGTAGATAGTTCAACGTCTATATCGTGACTTATTGCCTAGGATATTTGGCTCCAGACCCCATAATATTTGCATAGATATCTTTGTTGCAAGCTGCAAGTTACTAGTTACTAGTTCAGCTAGTTAAGCTCTTCATTTGAATACCGTCTAGGTAATCATCCAGTTATAGAAGAGACGACAGTTATTATGTAATATTTGCTTAACGGTTCTTACAAGTTAACGAAATGGCACGATACAATTTTATTCTGACAAAACAGGAAACAGAACTGAATTTCAGGATGAAACGAAAAAAATACATTGATTGAGAATTTATTATAGAAAGAAATTATGTATTTTCTTCGTAATATTTCTACCAGATGGACCAATTGACAAGTCTGACTGTCCATTTATTTCGTCTATAAGGTAAGTAATAAGTGTACAAACTGATAGAAGGGCAAAAAAGGGTGCAATATTTGGGACTTACACGGCGACTTTATTTTCACTTTAAAATAGCGTAGGTGTCGAATCTGTCGATAGAACAGTCTTCATCATGAAATGTTTCGTCACCCATATCGAATACAGAGGCTATTATCCCGAGAATACCTTTCTAATACTTATGGGACGATATCAACGCAATATCGAAGATGAAGGTCGAAAACGTTTACATTACTTTCGCCTTTGTGACAAGTACATAGCACCCATTGTTCTCTGATCGCAAATAACACGAATAGTGCGGATTATTGCGTACAGAAATGAAAGATTAAAGTGGCATTATGGTTTTTATTCCCTCTCTTTCGTTCGCAAACAAAACTGCAGCATTTGAGAAAGACAGGCAATAATCTGTGTTTATGAACTCCGTCACGGTTGAGCGTTTATTACGTATCGTGTTTACCTGTAATGTCTCGTTATAAAGCACTTTTAGTGTTTTCTACATAAATCGTTCGGTGAATCATGAAGCTGTTATGTAAACATTGCTAATGTCCCTTTTCTAATGTTTCACTATCAAAGGGTTTGCAAGCGACTTGTTTAAAAGAAAAAGAAAGTGAAAAATGGTGCGGATCACATCTCAAAACGACCGCAGATTATTACCTGAGAACAGATAAAGCAATAATGAACGTAATAAAATAGAAAATGTATTTATCGCTAACAAAGTCATAATTTTCTATAGTGTATTCTCCTTTACGTAAATCTAGGCTTTTCTATTAAAATGTTGCGCAAGGGATAGGTATCTAGATAGCATAGTCCGCGTAAAACTGCTAGTCCGCTCTGAATATAGAAATGAATCGCGTCGCCATAGCAAATTGTATGACTAAACCTGCTCGCAACAACTTCAGGGCGGACTAGCAGTTTGGCGCGGACTATACCAGCAAAGTTATTGATTCATTGCAGAATAATAAAATTTCGCATATGAGTTACAGATTTAATACATTAACAGATTAAATAAATCTTTAGGAAAGATTGTATAAAATGAAATGACACTAAAATACATTAACTTACATAACGAAATGCAGTTACAGATAAATCAAGAAAATATTGAAAAAGCCTTTCAGTTGGTTTCTATTCAAGGGAATTCAATTTAGGTTTTGCAACGACATCGAAATGTACAATTTGACTTGGCAGCATTCATAGTTGATGTCGATCAATTGAATTTATGAGACACCGCAAACGACGTAAAGAAACACGGGTTTTTTTTATGTACCGCTATATACATAGCTTTAATGAATAAAGAAACATTATGTATTAAAATAAAAACTTCGTAGGTAAACGCAAGAAATGGAGTCTTCTAATTTTACCTGTAATATTTTTTGCAATTTTGGAATTTTAGCTTTTCGATACATTTTTAAAATTTAATGGCGTATACAAAAATCACAATATATTTTGGAAAGTTTCTGAGTACTTTTTGAATTTGATTTATACATAGATTAGTAAAGATTACTCACTCCTAACAAGAAAATGTATCCAGTTTTGACAATTGAAATAGTTGCGTAAAATAGTTTTACCACGTCTCCGTGCTAAAAAAATGTCCCTAAAATATTTAAATACTTATTTACTTATTATGAAAATTACGCAGTATTAGTTATTTTCTCTAGAAATGTTTTTATATGTCAAGAATTTAAAAAAAATATTTGACAAATCAGCCTTTTTTTTATTCAATTACAAGGCGGCGAAGTATCTTTAGATTTATATCCAATATTTATACAATATTTTAAGTCAGTAAATGATAAACAATCTTGATGAGTTTGAAAGCACTAAAACTACGATCGATTCAAGTGCGCATTCACTTTTCAATCATTCTTTTTTTATAATATAGGAATAGCAGACGAGCGTGCAGTCCACTTATGGTAAGTGGCTACTGCCGCCCATGGACATCTGAAATCAACTCCAGATAGGATTAGATATTCCTACCTGAGGTCGGCCACAAATGCGCCGCTACCTCTGAGGACTAAGCTGGAACGCCTCGGAAAAGTATGGCTCCCTTACCACACCCTTCAAAACGGAACACAGCAGCGCCTAACACTGCTGTTATTAGGCAGAAATAGGTGTGGCGGTGATGCCGCCGGAGTCGAACCACAAAGGGTTCTACCACCTTCAATTCCATTCGAATTATTTAGATTACCAAGTCGTACATAAGGCTTTTTCTGGCAGATTCTGCGTCGATACCACATAATATATTGTATAATAATAATATACAATTATACATCATGACATATAACCCGTGTTTGTATTACATACAATGACAGCACGCGCCATCAATGAAAACATTGCATCATTACTTCCACATGGAGTCTGAACTGGACGTGTACAAGTCTTTTCCTTAAACTGACTCAGAAGAAATTAAAGCGTGTATTGTACTACAGAAATACGAATACAAATTTCAAATACGAATGAAATTTACAACTAACTGGCAGATTGCCAGAACGCTCGGCCAATGACCAACTTGCAATCCCTTTAGTGCTTTGCCAGTCATAAACCTACTTATTATTAGCTTGCCAATTTGGTAACTAGTCTTCATTTGGTTACGGAGCATTATTTTGTAACTGATTTTGGTAAAAAAATTCATTATTGTTCATCATCATCATTTGCGTCCTAAAAGTGGGGTATGGTATAAGTGAAAAGAAACTGATTTATAAGCTAAATATTTTTTTATAATATAGAAGAAGCAAACGAGCATGCCATATCCACCTGATGGTAAGTGGCTACTGTCGCCCATGGACGTATATATTCTATTGATTATAGAATCAACCTCAGATAAGAGTTCCTGTCTGAGATCGGTCAGAGATACGTCGATGCCCTCGAGTTGGCATGCCTCGCAAATAAGTCACCCATACCCACATCCTGCAAACCCAAACACAGCAGCTATTAACACTTATTTAAGCAGAGGCAGGAGTGGTGATGGTGCCGCCGGAGTCAAACCACAAAGGATTCTACCACACAAATATTTATAACATTAAGACAGAGCTGCTACGAGTATTTAACTACTATAATTCCTCTCTTACTCATTAAAATTAAATAGCTTCACTATTCCGTTTCGAAATCAACACTTCAGCTCATTTAGTTTTTATTTTTAGTTTCGTCTAAGAAAGAAATTTCCTCAATAATGGAGCCATTAACGTAACGGAATAGACATGTCGCCCGCTTTTACCTGGCAATACATTTTTATCATCACCTATTTAAATTTTTGAGCGTTGAAATAGAATTATTAAATACAGTAACAATGTGCCTAAAACGTTTTTAATTACGTATATTACTTAGTTTATACGTAGTCGTAGTTGAAAATATAGATTTCTAAGGGTGAGTATCCAAAACTCTATGAAATTCGGTACTAACAAAAAATGGGGGAGAAAAATTTTAAGAACTTCACTTAGAAGCGGCGGTAAATCCTTTATCCAAAAAAGACGTGACCAATAGCTATTGCTTATGTAAAGTAATTATTATCATAGACACGTCACATACATTCATAGAATCAGGTCTGAGAATTATGTATTTTTTCAGAAAAACTGAGAATATATGCGACATATGCGTGCCTGGCCGTGGATCGAATCTAGGACGATTCGCGTGTCAAATCAATAGCGTTATCAATGATAATAGTATTCCTTATGGGAAGTTTTAGTGTCTATCTAATCAGAGTATGAAATTCGTAACAATTCAAGTACCTATCTATGTAATCAGAATATGATTATTTTTGTTTCTTTAGTCTAGACAAACAATATTTTTTCAATGATGTTATCGTAACAAATACATTGATAAAACATGAATAAAATCTAATGTCATTACAGATTTTTATAGTAATATTTATTACAATGCATTTTTAGCCGAAAACGTTAGTCGACAATAATCATTCATATTTTTTTCTTACTAGTTAATATTTATAAGCACTCTGGTTTTGATTTTTTTTCTTTTTTAAGTACAAGCATTTATTTTAAATGCCGTTGTTTATAATGCCAATGTTTAAAAAAAACTTTAGAGGCTAATGCCACATGAAATAAGCACCAAGTATAATTTGTAATCTGCGATCACTACGTACATTTCTGTTACAATGACAGACTGGACACTTTCACTAAAATTATCGTTTTCTTTTTCTAATTGTCCGAGCGTTGACAACTTTCATGAGTGTCACTGCCGACACTGATTACCTTATTACGTGAAAGAAACCGCCATGGTGGCAACACTGCCATTCAAACGTCATTTGAAATTGGGGTTTGTTGTGATCACGACTATAATTATGTACCGGAACTAAATAGTTCTAATGGAAGTCATAAACTTTCTGGTATTACATCAGTGGAATGAATCGTATGAGAAACTCTGTTTACGAATCCTATTGGTCTTATTATTTGACTTTTTTTTGCGCCCTGACGATAAAACGGCTACCTTGCGAGAAGGGGTCAATGCTCATGCACTATAGCACAAGCGCCGCGACGGTTCCCTGGTAGTGTGGGACTCATCCTTAAGGTATGCCTCGCCCACTAAACCCCCCCTTTTCAGCTTTAGTCCTCGGCCTCCACAGCCACAGCTAGGGACAGCACAGGGAAAAAAGAGGTGTATTATTTGGAGTTCTTTTTATAGTCAATCGTCGACCAAACTTACTCGTTATAAAGAATTCCTCTATGCATATTACTAAAGATATAGCAACAGAACGAGTTACATATACATAGATATAGATCGTTATAGAAGTAGATGACATAATAGATCGCTTTATCACTACCAAATTAATAATTTTGGGTCATGGTCGAACTTTACCAGGAAGCAGTGCAAAGTTAGCAAATCATGTGAAGCGGATGGTTCCATTAGATTATTGTGGAGACACATCAAAGTTGGTAAGCAAGTTAGCAATTCGCATCTAGTTAAGCTGTGAATCAAAGCTTGATTTATTTATTTACGGCTTCAGTCGTAATTTCGTAATGTTGGAGACGATTTTCTCTATTTCTTATCTTTATATGTACCGAACTATGTACCGAAGACCATCAGTAAGATGATTATTTTTAAGACAGTTTTTAATGGGATAGAAAACGAGATATTTTTTACAATTACTGTAGAAACACATAATAAACTTTAGTTCTTTCGATTAATTTATATTTCTATTTACCTCTCTTCCTTACACTTGTGTACAATTCTTGTAGAAAAATGGCTACCATTTTGTACAAAAATGAAGAAGAATGAGTTGAAGCACTAACCATCATGTTGACTGCATGCTCGTCTCCTACTATTATATTATTAAAAATATCCCCGGTCGAGTCTTACTGGCTCTACCACCTTTCAAATGTCAGTAGTCAGTACATTGTTATTACTTAACAAAATACAACTTAACTTAATTAAACCTACTATTGACACAGCACACAGCAAACCGTAGGCAAGCACTCACTTAATCTGATAGAAACTAAGTAGGTTCAGTATACATGAAGTTAGATCGAGATGAACGTGGCAAATTGCATAACGCATCCAATCTCGGAAGTGCTCCAACATTACCCGATGTCAGTTGCTCTTGATATAAATTGGTTCAGCCAGTACTTTGCAATATCAAATCTGTGGGAAGCGTTTTAAGGATGTGGTAATCTATTTACCGCTTTTGAGTATTGAATTTCGGTGCTGCTTTGAAAAACTATGATGAACGCTTTACTCGACTATGGTAATGTTTTTCCAGCATATGTATGTGTTTGACCTTTGAAAAAACTCGCATAAAAAATCTTGAAAATAAACGCCTGAAAAGGCGCAACCGAGACCGACATAATATGTTTGTACATAATAGCTCTGACCAGCTCTATTGCGCACAGTGTAATAGAGTTTTCAAAAACAAATGTGGCTTTGCAAGTCATCTTCGAGCACATGCTCGAGCAAACACATAACAAGGTCCGCCGTCATCGGACGTGATGAGGAGGACATCATCATGTGTTTGTAGATATTTGTTTCATTCATATTCAATTCCAGGGGATAATTCTTTTGTGATTCTACTCCGAAGGGCACCGCCACACCTCATCAGATTAACCGATGCACAATGTTAAGCATACTCGGGTGCGATCAAAGGTTAGATGGGTTTGCCGTTTGTGGATAATTTCACGCGCTTGTGTGAACATGAGAGCATAGTAAGTTGGTTTAGAGGATGAAGAAGGATAATAGTTTGTGGAAATCGAAGAAAAATGCAATCTAAATTTGAAAATATCAGACACGGTTTGGTCTTTATATCATCCCCTCTTCGCTTATCCGCATTGGAATGATTCGAAAGAACTGCAGATGGTTGAATCTTGAAGTTCTACTCCCTATAGAACCACTTTAACAAGATAAAAACATAATTAACTAATGAATCTTTTATTCTTTCAGATTCAATGCAGAAAAAAAACAGAAGGGACCAACTAACCACAGCTAAGCAATATACTACCATAGACAACTTATCGTTCCCATAGATAACATCCATTTTATCAAAGGGTCTGCCCTATGCAATCATCGTAAGCAAGTTAACCTTTTCAGCGATTAAGGTGTGTCGTTAGGGAGTGGCTGGATGAAGGCCGCCACTGCCACCCACGAATGTTAATAAAGGTTATATTAAGGTAAGGCATTTTTCGACGCAGTTGAACAATGGAAATTATAATGAGATGAGAATGAGAAGAGAGAATGAGAGATAAACAATTATAATGAGATGAAACTCATTGGCTGCATTCCATTTAGGTTTTAAAGTTAGGCACGGAGTCTCCATGACTACGGGAGGGAGAAGGAATATGTTCCACCTTGATATCATTTACGGAGAAGTAAATATATTCATCATCATCAACAACACATTACTGTCCCACAGCTGGTCCTCTCATAATGAAAATGATTAGGCTATAGTCCACCGCGCTGGCCAATTGCGTATTGGTAGTTGGTAGTTGGTATTCACATACCTTTGAGTTTGAGATTTTGTTTTTGATCTCTCAGGTATGCAGGTTTCCTCACGATGTTTTCCATCACCGCTTAGCAAGTGATAATTAATTTCTAATACGCACATAACTTTGAAAAATCAGAGGTGCGTGCCTGGGATTTGAGCTCGGACCCCCTCGAAGTATCTTTACTAATCTATGTGATAACGCTAGTTAGTTTAAACGTTATAGATAAGATTTTCAATCATAATGTTGAAACTTTATTACATTTTGTTTATTAATGTAAGTAAAATAAGTTGTCAGCCCTAGTATAATACCTTACGTATTATTAAAGCGTCTCACTTTCCTAGTACGTAGGCGATCGCTTATCCCGTGTGATTTAGAAGGCAGATAAATAAGCGTAATAATCGTAACTCGTAAGTAAAAGCCTCAATAACAAGCCCGAAAGGTTACCCTTAACCTTTCAGGGTTTACTTTATGAGCCGTGCCTGTTACTGCCTATATCTTGGACTATACTTAGTGGTCCGTTTTGCGTGCTGCTATGGACGTTCTGGACAATTTATAGGCATGTTCGATAACCTTTTAGCTTGCCTTAAATACATTTTATATTTATAAAGACATATATATTCTAGTTCAGACCACAATAACATTAACCGTACATATAATAATTATTATTACTACATCTAATTATAATTTGTCGTGCAGCGGTCATTGTCTCGATCACAAGCGTCGGAGGTTCAAATCCCCCACCTAATATTAAATGATAAATTTAGATTATTTTCTTCGGTCTGGGTGATTCTCTACCTACTTGGTTTCATTTGTGTCTATGACACCCAAGATGCGAATGTTTCTGCCTAACAGCAGTAGTGTTAAACACTACTGTGTTCCGTTTTGAAGGGTGTGGTAAGGGAGACATACTTTTCCGAGGCATTCCAGCTTAGTCCTCAAGGGTAGCAGCGCATCTGTGGCCGACCTCAGGTAAGAATATCTATAAATATAAAAAAAGCAAATACTGAATAAAAACTTTAATCGTTCAGTATCAGACCAGCATGACAAATTTACCACAAAACATTAAACAATTCTAAAAAAATCTTCATATTTATTAGATGCTAATTTATCATGAACGCTTCAAAAATAGTCGGTGCTCATAATTGAGTGCGCTGTCGTTAAATCGCCCCAAAATAAAATGGCTCTTTGTGAAGAGGACATTTCTGTCAACGTTAAAAATAAAAAGCCGTCCTTATTCATGTTGGAACAAGTTTTAAAGGTGCTTGAGTCACCTTTCAGGGGTCTTATTTGGCCGTGGGTGCTTCTTATAATATTTGATTTTCGACCGTAATTAGGTGTTATCTTCGTATCCTTTTTCGGCGTTTCCGAACGTTTTTTTAAACCGTACCTTTTAATTTTGAAATCAAAATGTACGTAAATGGCCTATTTAAATTTGTTGATGATTACAAAGAATATTTTATAAGCTACCTTAGCATTTTATTCCCACATATAACACATTACTTTGTAAGTTATGGATCGATATAACAGATCTTTATATTATACTAGCTGACCCGGCAAACGTTGTGTTGCCATATAAATAAAAAAAACCCTTATCACTTGGGGTATGAAAAATAGATAGTAGCCGATTCTCATACCTACTAAATGTGCATATAAAATTTGGTGAAAATCGGCAAAGCCGTTTCGGAGGAGTACGGTAACTAACATAGTGACACGAGAATTTTATATATAAGATAATGATTGCCTTCTGATATTAAGTGGTACATGTCGCTCGTGGAAAGGAGTGGAATTGGCTACCTGAAGACTAAGTTGGAACGCCTAATATACGGATGTATACGTCTATGCAAACCAAGTCTTTCAGATGTAACTTCTGTTTTAAAGTCAAGATAGTTACCGTAGTGGTACCGCCGATTTTAACTCGTGTATATTTCTACGACCTTCGAAATAAGTTAAATTATAATCTGTTAATCTTTTTTAAATGTTGTTTTTAAATCCTATAAAACATATTGGATTATCATGTTTTGCGCGCGTTAGGGATGTATTTATGTTATAGGTCAATGAAAAAAACTTGTCTACAGATAACATTTAACTTGCGAAACTTTGGTCCCAGATAATACAAACATATTATAACATACATATTATTATAACAGGTACGTAGACGTCAAACTGAAAGCATACCATAAACAAAATTTACTTTCTCTTTGCACATAGTTTTACAGAGGACCGAGTTAACCTGAAAGGATTGGCTACCTTCACATGACCATATTATTATGAGCAATATAAAATATAATAGATTGATATAGGTTAAATTATAAAATTATCTTTTATGCCGTAATGTTAAGTATTGTCATCAAGTACGTCATAAAAGATAATTTTAGTAAATTTTCAAATAGTATTACCGTATGATATTGAAATCTTTCAATCTGACCGGGTTATTAAAATTTATAATATTTACCATAGATTAGTAAAGATACTTCGCCGCCTTGAAATTGAATGAAGCCGCAAATGGCTTATTAGAGTAAGTTCTTTTTATGAATTCTTGACAAATAAAAACATTTCTAGAGAAAATTTACGAATAAATAACTAATACTGCGTAATTTTCATGATAATTAAATAATTTATAATAATAATTTCAAATATTTTAGGGACATTTTAGCACGGAGACGTGGCAAAATTTTTTACGCAACTATTTCAATTCTCAAAACTGGGTACATTTTCTTGTTAGGAGTGAGTAATCTTTACTAATCTATGATATTTACATACAAGAAAATATAAAAATATTTGTTTCATTAATATCTATACATATCTACTTAAAAACAAAAAATATACTTTTAAATAGTTTATATAAATAAAAAAACACATCTTTATATATATTACTGTTATGATCTACTGAAGTGTGCAATAAAGAATATATCTATCTCTCTATATATTTCTTATATGCGTGTGTATGTCACTTAACTCCTCCTAAACGACTGGACTGATTTTGATGCAATTTGTTGTGTGTATTCAAGGGGACTTGAGAATGGTTTAGATTCACAATTTAGTCCGTTGGAAAAGATTTTTTAATTTATTTTTTAATTCGTAAGTAGTTATAGAATCGGAAACTATGCATTTGATCAATTGATGATCTTTAGCAAAGTTGTTGTCCAAAAGCCCACGAGGGCTTGGGAGTTGGTAAGACCAATTTTCGACAGATGGCACCACTATCATTGCAATGCAGGTACAAATTTTCCGTTTTATGTATGTCATATTATTTCTTTAAAATGCGGGCGAAGCCGCGGGCACCACTAGTTTCTACACTTTCTACATAATTTATTGTCTATGACGTACATTGTCAGTTTATTTAACAGCTGAAAACTGGCAACCCTGAATTAATGCGGATGCCTTATTTCAGAATTAAAGCTGACCCAAATATCGCTGAAACAAATTTGTATTTGCGCAAAACTTGAGCCGAACCAACTTCTGTATACGAACATTACGAACCATCGTTGCAACTTCCCACAGTATTATATTTATTTTGAATAACTGACAATGGGCAATTAATTAAATATTTTGTATAAGTACGTACGATGTAATTTTAAATTTACGAGTGTCTTCAATGCAAATAATATAATATGTGTTGACTTGTCTCGATAAATATAATTAAAATGTAATGATTGTATTAAGCGATAAATATTTATACAATTGAAATAGTAATACATAAATTAAGCATAAGTATAACGCATTATTTTCAATAAGAACTTGAAATGTAATAAACTGTCATAAAATCCAACCATATTATTAAGGTTAAGACATTTATTTTTTCAAAAGATTTTACAAAAATCGCTTATATATTTCAACAACACATTCATTTATATTAAAAAAGTGTTTCGCGTCTCGTTTATTCCGGCATGTGGAATCTATATATATAATACAGAACTAACATATTTTAAGTCTGTGTTAAATACGACCAATTCGTTATTTTCAACGCGAAAGTAGATTTATTACTTTAAAAAATTGTTCCAGAGTATTTGCTAAATATCCTAACGAAATATCCATTATCTCGACATTTCTTTTTAAGTGGAACTACTCCGGCTGCCTGGAATTTGTACAATTTGCCCCACTGCACAAAGAGGTTGCTTACTCCTTTCGCAATGGAATCTACACTAATATTATAAAGAGGAAAACTTTGTTTGTTTGTTTGGTTGTAATGAATACGCTCAAAACTACTGGACCGATTTTAAAAATTCTTTCACCATTCGAAAGCTTCATTATCTAGGCTATATTTTTTGTGAAAAATATTTGATAAATAGATTTTGAGGCGGTACAAAGTTTGCCGGGTCAGCTAGTCATTAATAAAATACAATGATAATGTACAAAAATATAAAATAACCCGTGTAATAATGTTAATATACTACTTTATTACTTTAAATTTCCTCTTTAGGTCAAATGTTCTATTCGAAAAATTTTGTATACTTAATGACAATAAGGTTTATTATCATTTCATAAAAAAATTATAAGAATTTTATAATTAGAAAATTTGAAATACAGGTAGCAGGCACTTCGATAGAGTTTATAAATCACTTAATTTAATCATTTATTAGCTTTATTAGATTAATCTTGTAGAAATTTCCGAGATACGACTAAAACAAGCCAAATCACGCAGATTTTGTACTAAACGAAAATAAATTTTATTTTATTTGTTTAAGTGCTTATTATTGTTTCCAAAAACACAGTTATTTTAACAGTCAATCGCATCGCAAACAAGCGATCGAATTACGCATGTCAGCGAAAGTCTGTAAATAAACAAAAATTATGGGCGTCTTGTATGTATTTTAAAAGTTCCCCAAGCTGCTCACAATCCGTACAATTCGCTCCAATTCCACGCAAAGAGGTCGCGGTTCGCTCGGACGGACAAATCGACTTCCTGCCTGCCCGTTTTATTTACGGATAAATTATTTACGTGAAGTAAGTAGAAAACGGACAACCGTTTACGAAACAAACCGTTCTCACAAGATCTTTACCTTTTTTTTTATAATGGAAGTAGCAGACGAGAAACAGTCCACCTGATGGTAAATGCCTACTACCTCCCATGGTCATCTGTGACCAACCCCAGAAGGATGAGGTCGGCAATAGATGCGCCGCTACCCCCAAAGGACTAGCCCTGGCTGGATTGCCTCGAATAAGTATATCTTAGTCTTATTACCCTTACCACACCTTTCAAACCACGACACTACAGCGCTTAACACTCGACTCGTGGTGCCGCCGGAGTTGAACCTTTGAGGATTCTACCACCTTTAATAATAGAGCAACAATAATACTTTATTTTACTTGTCTCTTTGTTAAATTTATTTTAAACATTTAAATTGACACACACGACATAATTTTGTTGTGACGGGTTTTTCATTGGACCTAGTAAAGAGTAAATGACGCATTATTTGTTCACATTAGAGTTATGGAGAAAGTAAGGAGTGTTATTAGAATAATTATTTGTAAACTTTAAGTTTATTGTATCTTTATGACAGGCTGATAAATATGACTATACATTTTCCTACGTGTCTTGAATCAAGTTGCCTAGATAGATATGTACATACGTACGATTTGCTCCAAATTTACGCAAAGAGGTCGCAAAATACTCGATCTCGCAATCGAATACCTTGCTGTTATTTTATTCACGGAGACATTGATGGAACTTACTGACGATAAATTGTTACATTCGTATCGATTTATGTTCTTTTTATACACATATAACTTTACAATTCTTCTTCTTCAACCATTATTCTCCCAATGCTGGGTATAGGTCTTCTCTTGGTGTTTCCATGTAGATTGATCGATGTGGTTATATATTTCTTATATATCTCGCCTTAAAACAAAAATCGCTATGGTTTTTAAGTTTACTTAAAGAAAATATAGTCACGTAGGTAATAACGCCATGCTGTAAAATTGCGTGCCAGACCATAAACCTTTTCTTACCGACCTTAACACTAAACCCTTCCGGTAAGTTGATAATATAAACGAAACACTACACTTCAAGTTAAACGTTATCGTAGTATTGATCGTGGTTTCATTCCGTTGAATATTTAGTTTATCAGAAGCCTACTTCTGTCAGTCCTTGGCCTAAATACGACTGGACTACACGGCATTATCTGGACGGTTTCAACGTTTTCATCAACTGAATAAAATATTGGAAAATTCCTTTCAAAAGATCGCGTAAGCCTTTCAATTTACGTAGCATCTGATAGAAGCGAAATTGAATTTGTGTGCCAATTATTTCAGAAGGTTGTAATCTGATGTGCCATTGATGGACTATATTTTATTTATGGACTAAAGGATACGTACTCCCCTATACAACTCCATTCATTTTAGTTAAGTTAGAGGTTAGCGACTAACACGAAAGTTGTATAATAATAAATCGCGTCAAAGCTTCTAGTAGTGTTTAACAGTTACATTATATTATATTAAAGCACTGAGTTTGACTGGCTAATTCCATTTCGAGGCAATTTCGGGAAAACGAAGCGATGTCGAGAAAATTGATCACTAGTCACCTGAGGACTGACCGGGTTGAGTATTGCTTAACTTGGCGGAACGTTTGTGATTCGCTAGTGCCGTGGAGCATGAACGAAGGTAATCAGTATCGTAGCTAAGGTTGACCGCAAGGGGACCAAGTATACAGGCCTCAAGGGAGCACACTAGACTTTATAGGGCATAATTTGAATTTGAAAGACAACACAGAATGTAATAATAAAATACATTCATCGGCTCATTACCATCCCATTGCCGGGCACGGGTTTACCTGAAGAAGAAGAGTTAAAACCACCACAGTGGACAAAGGCAGATTGGTAGACTTCGCATATTGTTCGATTTTTTAAAACAGTTCTCTAGCATGTTAGTTTTCTTACGATGATTTCCTTCATTGTTAAAGCAAGCGATAATTAATTACGCGCTACACATAACACAAAGGTGCGTTCTAGGATTCAGACTTCGGGGTACTTCGGACCCTCGACAGGTTTATCTGAATAGCGGAAAATAATGTCATGAAACTTTCAACGAGTTTTACACAATGACTGTACAACTATAATAGAATGGATTTGAAAGTAGTTTCCGGCAATTTTCCGGGATTTCCATGCGTCGCAGTCACTGGCCTTCGTCATTACTAGCCGCAATTACAGGGTTAAATGTAGTAGTGTAGTAGTGTATAAGTAGAAATTGAATGTCATTATGATTTTCATACATAAAACATTCGTGTTTATTACGTACCTATATCGATAATATTTATGTACAAGTTTCGAAAATTCGTCACTTATGTTCTGGACGGAAAGCATTTTATTTAAGGGGTAGGTACGATAAATAGGTAAGTTATTATTTATTTAAATAGGTATCTGGAATTCTCGCGACCTTTTTTTTCTTTTGACCAGACACTTTCATTTGCACCGTTCAATTCTCAGCTTGAGAGTCAAAGATAATAAATCCGTTTTTTTATTCTGTTTAATGAGTGATACACGTTGATATGCCTATTTATACAGCCTTTTGATGTGACAATACGGGTATGTTAAGAATTATTGGCAACGTTTAGATGTGTGGCCCTTACCTACTTAGACAATGCATCTACTACGCAAACCAGGCGAAGGACTGCCTCACACACGTAAGAAAATCGATAGCTTACACAATGAAAACAGAATCAGCTGATCCCTTTACTTGTGTGAATAAATCTATATACAACACTTACCAAGACTTCTGTTGATTATCGTCACTGTTATTATAGTTAGAGATAACGGGATATCTGCAATGCAAAACAACAATCTAATTGCACAATCACACACTTGCAATATTATTATATAAAAATAAAATTAAGCATTATAGCGTGAAGTATCTAATAATAATGTTATGTATTGCTAAAACTGTTAGTGCTGTAAGCGCTGAACTAAAATCGAACAAAGGATTTGTTTGTTTTGCAATAACTTACCTTTGTGCGGTGCATTCGAGCACCTTCTTCTTTTCCCAACCCTCTTGAGTCTTAACCCACTCCTCACCGGGCGATCGCCAATCTTTCGAAATGAAAGGCATAATTTATAACACAAATTCACAACAAACTTCGAAACGCACTGACACACGAAGCGAAAAGACGTCTACAACGTAAGACGGTAATTGACAACTGACGGTACTAGAGGACACCCGACAGCAACACTAGCGAATACCGAATAGCGCGCGACTCGGCGATCGGCTGACTCGTTATTGCTTTTGTCCGCTCGTGCAGTGCAACTTCATGAGTGCGAAAGAGAAGTTTTGTTTAGATAAGGACAGTTGTGCGCATGGCTTTTCTTTCGTGTTGATCCATCGGAAACGTCACGAATCGAACAGCTGTTTTTGTTTTGTTTGTTACGAAGATATTAATTATTATGCGCAGCGATACTTTCTTTGTATAAATAATTGGTCATATTCGCTAATAGCAATATATTTTCTATACGTTTTCTTCTATTCGTTATCTTTTGTTACTCCATTTATATTTGAAAAAAATAACATAAATATTAAGTCCTTTGATAAGTAAATTTTATTCAAATGTTAACGCAGAATAAAGAAATATTTTAGATCGATCTGTTTAAAGACAGGAACTGTTGAGTTAAAAGTAGATTTAATGGAAATGTGTTGTTAATAATGCAACATTACTTTTATGATAGGCTACTCATGTCCTAAATTTTATTAAACGTTTTTAGTTTCTATTAGTGTAATAGTGAATCATAGATTAGTAAATAAACATTTGACATAAATATCTGGGACGTGAACCACGAACTTCTTGATTAGGAGGCCAAGTTTCAACCATTAGGCTATGGCTGTTTTAATTTTCAATGATGTGAGTTTACAATAATAATTATGTACCAGCTATGAGGGTTTTGTGCTATAGAAAACTATGTGCTATAGAAAAGGAATTATATTTTCAGCCCAAAGCCTTTATTTAGTGATAGCAGATTTACAGTATTCAAAACTGTAGCGATTTATGATCTGTGTAATAATCAAGCATATGTATGAATGTGCGATTACCTTTAGGAGTTTATATTCACTCATTCATCATTGTCTATGTCTCTAATGCCGGGTTAACTGAAAGTTTTATCTGTCCTATAACTCCTATAATATTATTTGTCTGTGCTACTTTGACATTTTCTAATAGTTTTGAGGTTAAATTTGGGAAAAAAATAATCTCGTAATGGGAGACTCCAATTTTAAACCGAAAATCAATCCGGGAAGTAAGGATCCAGTGTTAAAACAGGCGGAACTCGATTATATGAAGATAATTGAGCAAAAGAACCGCGAAAGAGTACTAAAACTGCAGCAAATAGGTAGGAGGAACAGGATCACTGGTTTCTCTATCGGAGCCGGAGTAGTGGGTATTTACCTGTATTCCATATTTGCCGTGAAGCAGGAGACGTTCCTTGACGATTTCGAAGAGCCAGCAAAGATACAAAACTAGCCATGACTGCCGCAGCGAAAGCTTTACATATAAGATTGCCTCCATTACCAAGTATTAAAGATGTTATTAGGTTGTATAAGCTGCGCGCTCTTAAGGAATTGTCGCAAAACTTTCTCATGGAACCGAGGCTTATTGACAAGATAGTGCGTGCCGCCGGCCACATACAAAACCACGTCGTGTGCGAAGTGGGCCCGGGACCCGGCGGCATCACGCGCTCCATAATACAGAAAGCACCAAGAAAACTCATACTCGTCGAGAAAGACGGGCGGTTTATTCCCACACTAGAACTTGTAGCCGACGCTTGCAAAGATAAAGTAGATGTAGATATAATTAGGGACGATATATTGAAGATTAATATTGCGCAATATATTCCATCTGACACAAAAGTGGACTGGTTTGAGACTCCTCCACCTATAAATTTAATAGGGAACCTGCCATTCAGTGTCTCAACTATATTAATGATCCGCTGGTTGGAGATGATATCAAAGCAAGAGGGCCCGTGGTCATTTGGTCGAGTCAGAATGACATTAACCTTTCAAAAAGAAGTAGCCGAGAGAATGGCGGCTAACATTTCACATCCTCAAAGGTGTCGCCTCTCAGTCATGTGTCAGAATTGGTGCAACGTCAACTATAAATTTGACATTCCTGGTGATGCTTTCCTTCCCAAACCTGATGTGGATGTCGGAGTGGTCACACTCACACCCTTAAAGCACCCGATCATTAAACTTCCATTCAAATTGGTTGAGAAAGTTGTAAGGCAAATATTTTCAATGAGACAAAAGTATTCCATTAGGGGAGCGCAGACATTATTCCCGGAAGAAGTTCGTGAGGAAATGGCTCTGAGAATGTACAAGATGGCTGAAATAGATCCTGTAACGAGACCTTTTCAGATTGCCAACACTGAATTTCAAAGAATATGCGAGGCTTATAATGAAATTATTCAGAAATACCCTGAATTTGAGAACTACGACTACAGGGCTCCCAAAAAGAAGTCAACTGCTGATGATAATTTAGTAGAACAACCAACTGGGGATCCACAGTTATGCCTTTAATTTGTAAATATTGTAGGAATAATAAAAGATTGTTTAGTTTGAATTCATTTTTTATTTCAAAATCAACACATTTTCATACACATGTTTAACGTTTAAAACTGAATTACAACCTTCGATAATTATAACACAGTAGTCATTTTGCAATCAAATAGTCTGTTAAGCCTATTTTATAGGAAACACTACCAGTTGTTTGAACAATGTTTAGTTTCTATATTATTGTGCATTTATATCTACTGACATAGTAGATATCAAACATGGCCCAAGATGAAAAAAAGATGTTTATTAACTTAAGTATATCAATCTGAATGCGAGTGACTTGGCTGTGCAGCCATGGACATTATTGTAAAGAAAAATATGATTTTGTAGTTATTTTTAGAATTATTATTATTTTAAGCTCAAGTCACCGAACAATCATAATTTTATACACAGTCAGTTATATAGATTACAAACAAAATAATATAAAAAAGGTTTCTCATAATAGATTTTGTCAAACAAGACACATACAATCAATGGCTTATATTTTGCAACTTAAATACTTAATTCTGAACATGGTTCATTATCCTTTTTTTCTGTTTCTTTTTTTTCGGTCACTTTTTTGGCGACTTCTTTAGCAAGTTTATTTTTCTTTTTTAGTGCTCTTGAATGTCTATGGGATGACATGTGTATTCCAAATTCTTTATCGCCTATTATTAATCTTTCACACACTTCACAATAATTTGAAGAGTGACTGTCGATATTCTTCACTTCATTTTGTATTTGCGGTTTTAGAGGTTCAAATTGACAAGGCGTTTTGTTCAGAAAACTTTCTACAATACTTATAGCTTTATTTTTCACTTCTTCGTCCCATTTTGATAGTTCCGTCGTATCCAATTCGAAAATAGGAGGCACCTGAAACAGTGACATCTATTGAGTTGTAGTAAATTTAGTTTACTATCCGACACTAGGTGGCGTTAGCACGGTTTAAATAACTTTATTTGAATTGTATCAAAGTAGTTATAGCTACTGAACACTAGATGGCGTTAGTTCGTAGGCATGTATTACAAAGAAAATAAATTATAAAATTACCGAAGATTTTTTAACCGAAAATTAAAACGATATACGATTACATTTTTTGAACATCCGATGTACTAAAGGGACTACTATTGTATTTAATAAACGCGTTTTTCTGTTTCGTGATAATAAACCATGAATTAATTCTTAAATTATTTTTTACACATTTTATTTCAAATATAAAAATAACCGAATAACTGAAATGTACTTAATATAGATAATATTATGCTTACTTCTCGCGTTGGATGTTCCAAAAATCTAGCGCGAACCATTTTATTCTGCCGCCTCGCGTACCGCCGGGTGCCCATTTTCATGTTGCATATGCTCTGTTGTAAGAGTTTCTTTCCTTCATCGCTGTTTCTTTCATCTTCAGTCAACATCAGGTATTCGTGAAATTCTTTGAATCCCAGCGTTTGAAACACTCCCTTGGTGTAATCTGGTGGTCTGGAAATTTAAGAAGAAAATAAATTAATATTCATTTAAGGGTCTTTATGGGTTTAAGGATACTTTAAGTCTTATATATGAGTCAGTCCCACTTAGTCATCTCGTTATTTATTAACAATACGGCTTGTGATCGACTTCGGTAGCACACCAGTTGCCGGGTTTCTGCTTTTGACCCGGCACCAAGCGTCTAGAGGAACACCGCGGACTTTTACTTGGTAAGAGACCGACATATCCATTTGCGTTCCCCCTGGCGGAAGTGCATCTATTAAGATTTCTCCATGTTAAAAAAAATCCAGTACTATCTGAAATTACTTGCAGATGTCTTTGGAGGGCAGTGGCCAATTAACACCGGTTAGAAATGAGTTCCGTTTGCTACTTTCACTTGAAATAAAGCAAAAACAAATTAACAAATAATATTTTTAATTTAAGTACCTACAGATAATTACCTCGTAATTAAATTACGCAGTTTATATACCTAACTGTTATGAAACGGTAAATGTTTTAACAAAGAAACAAATTAAATACTTATAGGTAATTCGGGTCAATGCAATGAGACCGAGTGCGACCTGCCCGTCTGGCAAACCATCTTCACATGTATGCAAATTTTATAGATACAGCCGTTCATTAAATAGATGCATCGCATATTTAATTAAGTAAATTATATTTTCGTTTATAAGCAATTGTAACGGTTTCGCACATTTATGAATTTTTTTTTATTGTTTGCGTTTTTTTTTTTATAATAATAAGAGTAGCAGACGAGCATGCAGTCCACCTGATGGTAAGTGGCTACTGCCGCCCATGGACATCTGTAATCAACCCCAGATTGATTGGATTAGGTATTCCTACCTGAGGTCGGCCACAGATGCGCCGCTACCCCTGAGGACTAAGCTGGAACGCCTCGGAAAAGTCTGTCTCCCTTACCACACCCTTCAAACCGGAACACAGCAGCGCCTAACACTGCTGTTATTAGGTAGAAATAGGTGTGGCGGTGGTGCCGCCGGAGTCGAACCACAAAGGGTTCTACCACCTTGCGTTTTCAATATTAGGTACTGCAATTTCCCTAACTATTGGTTAGTGCTTAAGGCAGATGTTTAACTTGAAATTTTGGCCACCGTCGCTGTAGGACATCCGTAATTAACTCCAAAAACAATTGGAGTCTAACCCGATCCCGCTTACAGAAGCTTGGCTGCGTTAGTAACTATTGTGGGCTATGTTGGTACTCCAAGTATTCCTCCCTTATGCACGCCACGAGCTAGAAAACAGCTCCGGTTAGTAATGCATTTGAAGCAGAAATAGCCTCATTGCTGGTAGCGGAGTCAAAACACAAAGAGTATAATAATTTTTTTTTAAGTAATGATTATCAGATACTCCTCATGAGGAATTACACAAAAGTAATTCTCGTCATAATTTGTGTAAGGTTCATAAAGTTAAAATCTATAAACAAAACTTATATTTCTTTTACCGTTGATACATCAATGCATAATGAAATTGTTCTATACAAAAGTAACCTTTGTTATCAATGTATCATATATCGGTAAAGTTAATATGGTCTATTAAATGTAAAAGAATATCTTCGTCAATTTTCCTTTACGGCGTCTGTCTGTACATAAAGTTTGGAGGCCAATTCGGCGCTTACGTAACCTGTAGCCATGTCCACGTATCGTGCATTCACCTTACATACGAGCACATACGATACATTACCACGGTGCTGAATACACAATGTCAGCGGCCTCGAGTTATCAATCAAATATTGACAATATTATTATCAAATTCACTTTACATATCGACGCCTCTTGTAGTGTTTTCGGGTTCCGTACCCAAAGGGTAAAGCGGAACCCTAATACTAAGCTTCCGCTGTCCGTCCGTCTGTCACAGGGCTCTATCTCTTAAACCGTTATAGCACAGTATAAGGATATACAGTAATTTAACTCGGCCCTGTCCTTGAATTAGATACCTACGGTTGCGCTGGGCACGGTAACGCGTTAGGGCTGCCTGCCTACAGTTTTTTAATTACATCTGCATACTTGACTTTCTTTTTAATTTTTTGATTGTAAATGTTGTATTTTTTTATTTATACAAATGAATGCTATAGTTAATTATATAGAAAGTGTTGAATGAAAATGCATGTTATGTTTTTTAATATGTATATATTACGTAATAAAAACTATTCTTATAATTGGGTACTTGACAGTTACAACAATAAAATATGAAATATGTTCGACATGATAGCTTATAAATTAACATAAATTATGCAAAATTTAGTTTAAATATTTAATACAATATTTAATAATAATTTTAATTAGAGATGCGCCGAATAGTGGTTTCACCGAATAACCGAATACCGAATATTATTCGGTTTAACTTTCACCGAACTGGATATTCGGCCGAATGATTCGGTTTACCAATTCATTGTTTTGCCGCGTAAACAGGTTCTAATATTTCTTTTATAGTGTCCATTATTGTCAATTTGCCAGTTACCTGTGTTCATTAAAACTTTGATTTAAGTTGTAAAAAGAAATACTGATTTGAGGTTTAAAATAAATGTTAACTATACTAACTTTAGAATCTATACAAATAATTAAAATTTAAGTGTCTGTTTGTAATGTCAAAATAACAACATTTTACTAAGACCATATAACATAAAAGGAAAATATAAAATATACGGTACATACGGTACTTTTAACGAAAAAAAAAATTATTTCAAATTTGGTTTGTTCCGGCTAATCTTTAAAATGGCTGTACTGATTTTGATGGGACTTTCACTGGCAATTAGCTGATGTTATAGACAGTAACATAGGCTACATTAATTTTGGAAAAAGAATTAGGGATAAGCGCAAAAAAGTTAAATCCCATGAAAACTTCAGAGTATTTACACTTTTAACGCGGGTGAAACCGCGGGGCACAGCTCGTAAGTAATAAATATGTTCTTTTAAGGTTTCAAAATAAATGTTGATTTGAAGTTTAATTGCTTTATGTTATTAAATTATCATAGGATTTCTTTGACTTAAAATATAACATAAATCTTACATAAGAAGTTTTGTGTTTTAGTTATGTACCGTGTCGTGTATACACGAAAGTAGACATACCTACTCGAACCGAATATATTCGGCACCAAAACCGAATAATTCGGCCGAATACAAATACCAAAAAAGATGCCGAATACGCCGAAAACCGAATACCAAACGAATATTCGGCGCATCTCTAATTATAATCTATACTCCGATTCATAATTGGGTGTCCAAAATGTAAACAAAGGTGTTGACCTATCAAGAAAATACCTTTCAAATGGTAGTTTCTTATTTTTGACGATCTTAAAATAATACAACAATAATAAAATATTGATCTAAATAAATTAAGATCAATTCTCATTTTCTAATATTTATATTACCTCATTCAGAATAGTCCCTCGGCGGCATATCGCGCGAACAAACGGGTGCCGAAAGGCCGCTAAGCCACGCCCTCAGCCTTTGTTGCGCCGCGCGACGACGAATAAATACGACGCGTGCGTTGTGCAAGCAAGCCCTTCGTTTATCAACAGTTTCGAGTTTTATTTTGCGCGGGAATAATAAAAGTTGTAAATTGGTCGAAGAAATAGTTTTATTCTATTAATTCAGAAGAGGGATAACCTCAAATAACAAGCTCTGACACCTGTCTACTGAACCAAAATTACAACAATCATACGTATTTTTTTAAAATATCAAATTGTATTAATTAAAAACTAATCTAATTTAGTAGTAGTAGTACCTAGTAGATTAAGTATCTAGTATTAACATAAAAATCATTGTAATTGTCTTACCTTTCGGAGTTTCCAGGCAGTTTAAAAAATGTTATATCTGGATGTGTTATTGACGAATTGAAGCAACCAAAAACAACACAATATAATCTATAACTTTTCTTCGCCATATTATTCTTGAAACAACAAAATATCTTACAAAACCGTCACATAACCCGCTCGTCACCGTGGCACATTCACGACACTGCGTGTACCGAGTGTTTACTTACCTCGAGACGAGTAGGCGTGGCTTGCGTTTCGTGCGTTTGTATGAAGATAAAATACTGTATATCCTTATACTGTGGTTATAGATACACAGTTAAAATTTTCACAATGCAATTACTTCTAGGGTTGCTATGATAACAAATATTAAAAATAAAATTAAATGGAAATTTGGTGGTACAGAACTCTCCATGTGTGAGTTCCACTCGCACTTGGTCAAATATTTAAACGTAGGAATTACGTAGTAGGCATTATGTATATAGGAGTTAAGTGAGCATTCGTATTTATGATGAAGTGGAAATAGAACAGGAGTTCTGTCTCACGTCGAATGACGACGTCGCTACCTTGAAAAGTAATTTGGAATGCCTTATAAAATAGCCCCATTAAATCACTACACGAATTTTGCCTGAACGAAATCCGAAGTTAGTTAACTCTGGTAGGGAAGTCTAGTTTTTTTTATAATATAAGAGTAGCAGACGAGCATGCAGTCCACCTGATGGTAAGTGGCTACTGCCGCCCATGGACATCTGTAATCAACCCCAGACAGGATTAGATATTCCTACCTGAGGTTGGCCACAGATGCGCCGCTACCCCTGAGGACTAAGCTGGAACGCCTCGGAAAAGTATGTCTCCCTTACCACACCCTTCAAATCGGAACACAGCAGCGCCTAACACTGCTGTTATTAGTTTCGAACGAATATACAAATTTACTTCGGTGTAGCTTCGGGCGTTTCCTACTCCGATGGTTTTTATTAAGAAGGAATTATTTGACAGCTAAATCCTACTTTCCAGGGCTTTAAATCCTACCGAAATTGCTTCATCGGATCACAACTTTAGACTTTACGATTGCGAAGAACGTTCGAAACTTCGAATGAATAAATAGAATTCCCGTCATTTTAAAATACAATATTTATTAAAATAGCTTGTGCATCATACAGACTTTATTTAATTCATATTACACGAACCACAACGAAATTAGTAAAGTAATTACATAGTTAGGCATTACAAAATATAAAAAGACTAATCTACAACCTAAACAAGCAAGTCTAGGTACGTTCGCTCTTGTGAATGGATTTAGCAAAAAAGGCCCCGAGAGTCGACAACCTCTCGTGTTTTTTGCTATTTTTTATATATAAATTGGTATTTGCTAGAAGTGTTTGCTTATGTAATATGTTTTATTATATAGGAGGTTTAGCGTATTTTGAAATTACACTAAGTAGTTTATTATATCGAATTGGAAAGTATTAAACTACTCGCATTTGTTTATTTGGAAACGATTATTAGAGATATTTATGGTAGGAAGTTTTGTCAACATTGAATTTGCTAAATAACCGGTAGATTAGATAGAAAAATTAAGAAAGAAAATGTCTCATATTGATGTTGCGCAAAGACGCACTCTCAAAGAAAATAAATATTTTTTTGGGATCTACGAGTATACATTCGTTATTGACTGTCCGTTACTATGTATAATTTGTTTTTTTTTTGTACATATAATACAAACTAATACGTAGATGATATAGATAATATATTCAATATGATTATAATTTTACCGCATCTGTTTAAAAGCTTAAGTCGGATCAAGTGCAAGACTATGAATCAAAACCCATATTCATTCATATTCTAATTACCCATTCTTGCCCAACAATGGGTAAGTAATAACAAACAGTGCCTTATACGCTACTTTTGGGACTCAATTATTATTTTAACGTCCAAAATCTTTTACGTCTTAAATGGAGGACTTCCCAAAATCGTTATTAGGTGTTCAGCGAAGCGGGCCCGAGTTGGTAAACACTGCACGGAGGTGAGGGGGTGGTTTAATGAAGTGACGGGTGCGGGGGTGCGGGTCGCGGGAGGGGAGGTCGCGTCGTGAGAGGAAGGCCTATGAATACGAATAGAATAAATGGAAGCGGCCATATTTATAATGGAGTGCTAATTTATTTTATTTTGTCGTATTTCGACTAGCATTAATTGTTTAGGATTGTGCATTAAGATTTTAGAACTGTTCTATATATGATAATACTATAATGATTTTAGTTAAGATTGTTATAAAATATCACTTGTTAAACATATCAAGACGACATATTTTCGATGATTTAAAGTTATATGTTAAGATAATATATTATCTTTATAACGCAATTACCCAATTTACTTTGTCAATTTACTGAGGCAACTACAATTTATGGTTTTCACAAAAATATTGAAAAAGATGATGATGTACGAGCATCACAATACTACATCATAAAAACCTTATATTCACTTTAATTATTTTCCAATCTACTTGGTAATTACTCCAATCTTGGTAAATACAAAAAAGATTTTATTGGAACTAATTATTTCAATAATTAACCATTATCAACAATAATTTATAGTCTATGTCTCTTCCAGATACCGAATAGATCATAAGAACTAAAGTAGCGAGTAGTGGTCGGTGCGGTTACCGCGGACTTGTGCGAGGCGCGCAGTCTTGATACTTGATTGATGTGACACCTCGCTATTGTTACTTTCATATTTAAGTATGACATTTGTATTTATTATCTGTGGCAGTAATAGTAGTTTTGTTGATGGTCACTGATAGTATCTACCTACTTTATAATGATGAAAGCAAATAAAGTTATGCTGAAAGGCAAGAAGCTAAGGCCGTAAAACACTATAAAAAAAAGTGTACAAAATTGTTTATTTTGTAGTCTATGGTTTTAAAAAATAAAAATGTACTTTTTATTTATATGAACGAGCGATGCAGTCCAATTGATCTTACTCGTAAATAGTTTATAACTACGAATACATAAGGTTTGATACGCAGAAATACCGTGTTCGAAATTTGGCAAGACAAAAATAATGAAGTTGGATTTGTCTTTAGGGTCTGGGTGTTTGTGTATTTGTCTGTAGGTATTATCCTATTCGTATAGAAAGCGTTTATAAAAGCGATTTCCAAATAGAAGGGCTGAATCGTATGGAGATCATGTGTTTTTGAGGTGTAAGTAGGAACGCTTAGTTTAGTAGGATGTGCGTTTACGCGTGCGTTATTTACTTCAAAAAAGGAAAAGCTACGAAGATAGACTGTATTTTTATTTTCAAATTAAAATACAGCAGAATTATCCACTGGTGCTATTTTAATTTAATTGTTTCTTAACAATATCTCTAACTCTATCAGTTTAAAGATCTTGTGGCCAGACTATCATTTGTTTACTTATCTGTAACTTAACTATCACTAAACATTAAATAAATACCAACAGAATCACCATATCATAATATACTCCATTAATAATCAATTATACAAAAATTAAAAATTACACCGAGTACCAAAGACAAACAAGTGTCATACGAAAATAGACGCGCGTAACGTGAAACCATAGAGAACCGCAACCATAGAGCAGATGCCACTCGGCCGGCCGTTGCCCGGCGGCCATCTTGTGCGCTGCTGTTCTTTTTTCAATTTCTACCATTGTCGTTGGCGCGTATCCGCGATGCGTAGAGCTATCGTGTTTTTCTTGTTTATTTATTTATTATTAATTAGTGGTTATTATAATTTCATTTATAATGTGTGCTTTGACAATTACTCATTATAAATTGTTTGATGCTCAACATGCACAATATTAAAAAAAAAATCTTAAAATTAATTATACGTACGATTTAATTAAATTACATACGTAAAACTTAAAGTAGTACGCATAGATTAGTAAAGTTTACTCACTCCTAAAAAAAAAGGTAACACGTTTTAAGAATTGAAATAGTTTTGCCTCGTCTCCGTGCTAAAATGTCCCTAAAATATTTGAAATAATTATTTATTTATTGTGTAAATTACGCAGTATTAGTTATTTATTCGTAAATTTTCTCTAAAAATGTTTTTATGTGTCAAGAATTAAAAAAAAGAAATAAAAAAGCTTACAAATAAGCTGTTTGTGGCTTCATTCAATTTCAAGGCGGCGAAGTATCTTTACTAATCTATGGGGTAGCAACGCATTTGTGGTCCACTTCTGTTACGTCTGCAATCTTATCTAGGCTTGATTACATGAATATAAAAGGTCAATGGCCACCTGATAGGCATCAGTTCACATACTCGTTTGGCATTTAAATACTAGAAAATATAATCTAAAAAGTTTTAAAAAGCAACTTATTTCGTTTTTTTAAACAACCCTTTCATTTAATACCCACATCATAAATGGATTAAAAATTATTGTTTAACCATCTTGGGGCATAAGTCATAACCGTTTTTGAGAATTAAGTCAATATTTCGAAGGTCGAATTTCGATGGTGGTAGAACCCTTTGTGATTCGACTCCGACGGCACCACCGCCACACTTATTTCTGCCTCATAACAGCAGTGGTAGGCGCTGCTGTGTTCCGTTTTGAAGGGTGTGGTAAGGGAGACATACTTTTCCAAGGCGTTCCAGCTTAGTCCTCAGGGGCAGCGGCCTATCTGTGGCCGACCTCAGGTAGGAATATCTTATCCTATCTGGGGTTGATCACAGATGTCCCCGGGCGGCAGTAGCAACTTACCTTCAGGTGGACTGCATGCTCGTCCGCTACTCCTATATTTAAAAAAAATCATCCGAACCAAAAGTGTACGCAAAATTTCAACGACAACAAACATCAATTTTTGGTTGGCAAAACATCAGATAGATCGATTATTAATAACGGGCGTTAGTTCCATTAAACACTAACAAACGATGTTTTATTTTTTTATTTGTACAGATAACATTTTAAAAGATCGCCATTGCCTGTAACGCAACTAACACTGTTTAATTTAACGGATAATTTGCGCGGATCGAATGCTTTGTTTCGTTCAAATTAAGAGGTTGCCGGCATCTGCCAAGTCAGTTGTTTGGGTCCAGACAAACCAACGGAATAGACACCTAACGATAATACACTGCTGCTTTTACGCCAGGGAAATTAATTTGATCAAAAGTGACGCCTACGAATTTTATTGGTCTCTAGAGATTAGCAGGGACTTGTAGATTTAATTTTGTGCGCGATTTTTTTTATCTACTTATGAGCCTAGGTTCATGTTGTTCTGCAACAAGAAAAAATAAATCTCGACATCAGCGTCATCTATCTGACAAGATGCCTATTTCTACCTAAAACCACACAATAAAACGAGTACATACTGACAATATTGCATTAAAATCGGTTGACTACTTTTTGCGATGAGTATGTATGAAAACGACGTCACGTGATTTATTTATATCAAGACTAGGAGTCTATATAGTTACTTCGTCCACGTTTTGATTGGTATTCATCGGCTCTTGCATAACATCTGGACGCTCGCTTGGGTGATATGAAAACGATTTCGATAATTTAATTAGGAACACATAAATAAAGTGTGAAATATGTTCACGGGATATAAAAGTGGCCCTAAAACCATGTCAATTTGAAGCTATTGTTCTATACTTCGAATGAGATAGGAATGTTCTAATGCGATTGTTTCAGCACTAGCGTTGAACTATAAGCTATATAGGTAACCTAAAGATAAAAACTGAAGTAATTGTTTTGTATTTCTAAACCCAACAAAGAAGTACCCTTTTTTTTTTTTTTTTGTTACGAGGGGGAAACCTTCAAAAGGTACCCTGTGCCGTGGGAGCGGCACGGGGTTATGTGGGATTCTTACCGCACTAAAACCCCCCCGGTGGCCGTCCTCTGCGCTGCGTAGAGGACTCCGGGATCTCAAGAGGAACGCAACCGGAGTCCTCTTAGCGCGTTGCCCCATCGGGCTCCTCCCAGGTGAGCGTGACGCTCGCCACACCGTCTGGTGTGCACAACGGTATGCGACCACACATACCGCCGTCCTTCCCGGGGTCGCTGTCCGGGCGGTTCGAGCTCCCACTCTTACGACCCGCAACCCCGGAAGCCCCTTTTAGTCGCCTCTTACGACAGGCAGGAGATACCGTAGCCCTATTCTGGTCCCGGAACTACAGGGACCAACAAAGAAGTACCCTAAGAGGTTCTGTATTTCACTGTATTTTTTTATAGGTCATCATAACTTTTTACAGGGTGTACCGATTTAGATGATTATTTTTATATTCGAAAGTTGTTGCCTGTCACGTGGTCTCATGTAACCTGAGCGTGAGTGAAGTAGTTTTTGAGTTATACCTTTGAAGTCAGTTTTTTGTTTAAAGCATAATTATACTATCAAGTCATCTAAATTTCCGCGAGTGTCTTGAAAATATAACAGTCGCAGCTAACGCTCTTACTATATTATTAGTAATATATAAAGATGTTGGCATCTTTCATCGGTGTTGATCGTACATGTGCCTTATCCCAGATTAAGAGACGTCTGCCTGTCCGCCGGCGCTTGTATTCTGTTTAGATTGCTGTACGACGGAATGATTTGGGAGTGTAACATCTGCTCGCTCTGACGCTCTAACGATATTATCAACATAGTTAATCGTCGTTGATCGTACTTTGCCTTATCCCAGATTAAGAGACTGTTTAGATTGCTGTACGACGGAATGATTTGGGAGTTTAACATCTGCTCGCTCTGATGCTCTAACGATATTATCAACATAGTTCATCGCCGTTGGTCGTACTTTGCCCTATCCCAGATTAAGAGACTGTTTAGATTGCTGTACGACGGAATGATTTGGGAGTGTAACATCTGCTCGCTCTGACGCTCTAACGATATTATCAACATGGTTCATCGCCGTTGGTCGTACTTTGCCCTATCCCAGATTAAGAGACTGTTTAGATTGCTGTACGACGGAATGATTTGGGAGTGTAACATCTGCTCGTTCTGACGCTCTAACGATATTATCAACATGGTTCATCGCCGTTGGTCGTACTTTGCCCTATCCCAGATTAAGAGACTGTTTAGATTGCTGTACGACGGAATGATTTGGGAGTGTAACATCTGCTCGCTCTGACGCTCTAACGATATTATCAACATGGTTCATCGCCGTTGGTCGTACTTTGCCCTATCCCAGATTAAGAGACTGTTTAGATTGCTGTACGACGGAATGATTTGGGAGTGTAACATCTGCTCGTTCTGACGCTCTAACGATATTATCAACATGGTTCATCGCCGTTGGTCGTACTTTGCCCTATCCCAGATTAAGAGACTGTTTAGATTGCTGTACGACGGAATGATTTGGGAGTGTAACATCTGCTCGCTCTGACGCTCTAACGATATTATCAACATGGTTCATCGCCGTTGGTCTTACTTTGCCTAATCCCAGATTAAGAGACTGTTTAGATTGCTGTACGACGGAATGATTTGGGAGTTTAAAATCTGCTCGCTCTGATGCTCTAACGATATTATCAACATAGTTCATCGCCGTTGGTCGTACTTTGCCTTATCCCAGATTAAGACTGTTTAGATTGCTGTACGACGGAATGATTTGGGAGTTTAGCATCTGCTGCCACTAGCGTTTAATCAGAATATCGCAACGTAGATCTATGGGTACGTAGATCGATAGATTGACGAATGAAAGGTTTGTTGTGGTAAGGAAAAGCTTTTAGGGAACGCGATGGATATGTTGCAACTGATCTTAAGTAGTCACTGCGAATTGTGGATTGACCAGTCAGTCGTTAGAGGTGTTCGTTTTGGGGACTTTTTATGTTGTTTTTATAATATGGTTGAAGCAAAGAAGCAAGTCTCAAGGTCTGAGACAGTGATAGCCTTGTGGTTAAGAAACTCGACCTCTCGATCGAGGGGTCCGAGGTTCAAATCTCAGGCACGCACCTCTAATTTACGAAATTATGTGCGTATTAGAAATTGAACTTGCTTAAACGGTGAAGGAAAAAGATCGTCAGGCAACCTGCATACCTGAGATATTCAAAATCTCAAAGGTATGTGAAGTCTACCAATTCGCACTTGGTCAGCGCGGTGGACTATGGCCTAAACCTTCTTATTCTGAGAGGAGACCCGTGCAGCAAGAGCAGTGGGACAATAATGGGTTGATGATGATGATGATGAAAGGAGCAAGCAGTCCGTCTGACGGTTAGCAGCGAAGATTAGATTCCTATCTGTCGTTGGCAACCGATGCTATCCTGAGGATTAAGTTGGAACGTCTCGGAAAAGTACGTCTTCTTTACCACACCCTTCAAAGGTGAAGTAGCGCCTAACAGCAGGGATTAAGTGCTTCATCATCAGGTTGTTCGACTGTCTGAATTTCTTTCGATAACTACACAAACTTTACAAAATTAAAGTTTGAGATTCGTATCTTTACTACGTCGGATATCATTCTGGTGATCAGTGTTTGATTCCAATCTAGCCTAGATTGGATCAATGTTAAATATGATCTTACTTGCCATCCCGGATCCTCTGCTTGTTGTGCCTCTCGTGGAAGTCCAGGAGTTCCTCGATCAGACCCTCCTCCAACATGGAGTCGACGCGGGCGTTCAGTCTCTCATCGTGGATAGCCTGTAATATAATTTTTTTCATCAATCAGTTTCCAGTGGCTTAGTGGTCATCACACCAGTCTGAAACCATGAGGGAACGATTTTTAGTCAGGTGGGTATCAAAACAATGATTTTGGTGTTATTATAATTATATCTGAGGGTATTTTATATTGAAGTAGCAAATAAGCATGCAGTCCACCTGATAGGCATCTGCATCCAACCCCAGATCAGATTAGAGTCCTACCTGAGGTTGACTACAGATTCGTTGCCTCCCCTCAGGACTAATACGAAACGCTTAGGGTAATAAGCGCCTATGTCTCCTTTACCACAGTCTCTAAAACATAGAAGCGTTTAAAAATGCTGTTATTAGAAAGAAATAGGTGCGGCAATGATGCCTCTAGAGACAAACCACAAAAGATTCTCGCGAACAAGCGATTTGAATAGATTTGATTTTACCACCATTACCATTTTGTTACCACAAATTTTTTGTCACAATAATCCTATCTGAAATTCAAACCAGAACACAGCAGCGCTTAACTGCTGTTATGAGGCAGAAATAGGTGTGGCGGTGGTACCGCCGGAGTCGAACAAAAAAAGGTTCAGTGTCGATAGTGCCTCTGCAATCACGACGATTTGAAGAGGCGTAACATATCGCTAAATGACGTCACAGCTCGCTATGCGCCGGTCACGGTTATGTCATCCGGGCCGCGCGTGTGTCGATTCCCCCTGACCTCATAGATAATGCATACATATAATCAGGCTCTGTTTATACTACATTGGGTTGGCTAGAACTGCAGATTGAACGTCATATGTTTTTTCCATAAGATGTTCAAAGAAAATCGATATGATTAATGTGCTTTTACGATAATCTCATGTTTTATATCAGCTGTCCAGTGACAACTGAGACTTTCCTCTCAATGATATTTGAAGCCTATTAACCAACTTTTAGGCATCATAGGCTTACAACTACTACTTTTCTAATAGTATAAACTCCGGAATGTGATTTTCCGTTTAATTGTTTTTCCGTTAACATTATTATTCCAAATCCGTTTTTCCACAAAACTTACATAATTCATATTTTCCCAGTAACTTATATGTCGAGTTAAATCATAATTTATACAGACATCAATTTGCTTAACAAACAGGACAAGGTCCGTAGTATTTCCGATAACTTTATCGTGTTAAGGCCCTTTCTCATTGACTAAACCTTGAATAACTTTAAAAGAGAAACTTATATGAAGAGTTTTCCAACTAGTTGATGAAGGGTGGACCAGTGGTGACCATACTGATCTAACATGAGAAGGTTCCGGGTTTGATCTTCGGTGTAAAATTATAGTAGCATTTGAAGGTGGTAGAACCCGTTGTGGTTCGACTCCGGCGGCACCACCGCCACACCTGTTTCTGACTCATAATAGCAGTGTTAAGCAATGCTGTGTTCCGGTTTGAAGGGTGTGATAAAGGAGACATACTTTTCCGAGGCGGACCACCTTAGTCCTCAGTGGTAGCAGCGCATCTGTGGCTGACTTCAGGTAGGAATATCCAATCCTATCTTGAGTTTATTACAGATGTCCATGGGCGGCAGTAGCCACTTACCATCAGGTGGACTGCATGCTCGTCTGCTACTCCCATATTATAAAAAAAAGCATTCATTAGGGACGAAGGAAATCATCGCGAAGAAACCAACATTAATAAGAAATAAAGAAACATTTTAAAGCTACGTAAAATTTACTAATCCGCACTTAAGCAGCGTGGCGGACCTTACCCTTCTTATTCTGAAAGAAAATCCCGTGCTTAGCAGTGGGATTCGTTCTTGGAGAATGCATATACTACTTTAAATCAAGTGCTAGTATCTAGCGCCTACATTCATAGAACGAAACCGCAAGAGAATTCCGAGTATAGAGCCTTAGACTAAAATAACAGATAGTAATCAGAATCATGCCGCTTATTATATACTAATGATATGTATAGATTCCGTTTGTTCGTGACTAATTCTATATTATACATGTACGACACGACCCGTACTTTGTATGTGCTAACTAGTGTAGTGATGTGCTGTGGCGATACGATGAATACGAATACAAGGGCATACTGAGGCATTGCGACTAAGTCTTCAGGAGAAGCAAAGCAAATATGGCTGACCTCAGGCAGGACTTTTATCATATTTGGGATTGATTACTATAGCCACTAAAGCAGTGATAGCCTAGTGGTTAAGAACCTCGGCCTCTCGATCGAGGGGTCTGAGATTCAAATCCCAGGCACGCACCTCTAATTTTTCGAAGTTATATGCGTATTAGAAATTAATTATCACTTGCTAAACGGTGAAGGAAAACATCATGAGGAAACCTGCATACCTGAGACATTTATAAAAAAAAATCTCAAAGTTATGTGAAGTCTACCAATACGCACTTTTTTTTGGCCAAGCATGCAGTCCACCTGATGGTAAGTGGCTACTGCCGCCCATGGATATCTGTAATCGACCCTAGACAGGATTAGATATTCCAACCCGAGGTCGGCCACAGATGCGCCGCTATCCCTGAAGACTAAGCTGTAATGCCACAAAAATGTATGTCTCCCTTATTACACCCTTCAAACCAGAACACAGCAGCGTTTAAAACTGCTGTTATGAGGCAGTAATAGATGCGGCGGTGGTGCCGCCGGAGTCGAACCACAAAGGGTTCTACCACCTTTAATTTGCAATTGGCGTTTCATAAAATAAAACATTTACTCAACATTTATGATATGAATGTATCCACGACAACATCACTATAACTACTGCACAATGCTACATGTTTTTCCTTGCCCAATTGCAACGAACACGTGTGACCGATTTGCACATGCGTTATGTCATGTCGTGTGTGAGATTGTTTGGGCGCGGTAGGAATTCGCGGCAATATGTGTTAAGGACATTATTTACACGAAAAAGTAGGATTTGAGAGCGGAATATATAATATCATGCGCTTTTATTTGAGTTAAGTAAGTAACTAAGTAGTAAATAAATAAAAACTGATGTTAATTGACAATTCTATAGAGTAAACGGATTTTCCACCTGATGGCCCATGGACATTTTAATCAACCCCAGTTATAATTAGAGTCCTATCGGAGATCGGGCACAGATGCGTTGGTACACCTAAGGACCAAGTTGGAGCTCCTTACATAAGTACCTACATATCTCCCTCATGTATCGTAAGCCTTTAAAGCGGAACACAGCAGCGCTAAACTGCTGTTATAAGGCAAAAATACATAAGGCGCAAATACTCCGAAGTCGAACCACAAAGGGATCTATCTCCTTCAATATTTGGCTATGCTCAATGATTATGCCAGGATAGTAGCTGTGCTCAATCTATATCTATCTATCACTCATTTTTACAACACGATTAAGAAATTTTCTATAGCGTGATTCAAAATACAACATTTATATATTTTTATCTTCCCCAGGCTTTTTTAATATGCCTTTTAAATATGGCTAAAAAGCCTGGGGAGATTTTCCTGTGGTGATCCTTTCTTCCTTACATAATACTTTTATAGTGTTCCTATTTAATCATTGCTCGCAATAATGCATTCTCGATTGCAGATGCAGCGACGCGAATCTGTCACTAAGCGTTACAGCTGTTGTGATCAACTTTTGTAAGAATTGAAGGGCAGCAATTACCACTTAAACATTATTACATCCGTTCTCAATTTAAGTCACACAAAAATCACCGATACATTTTGCTTGCACCAAACCAACCAAATAATAAAGATATCCCAAATCAAGTCTAGGCTCGCTTCGGATCTTGTTAGCATCTAGAATACGGAATGCACGCTAAGGTCAATGTGCTCGTTAAGGTTTTTTTGGTTGTGATAACTCCATTTGTATGCGAGATAGCGTACCGGGGCGGGGTGGCGTGCTCGTATATATCCAACTAATTTTTAAGCCAATTTCGAAGTGTTTTAAGGTGATTACTTAGTTATACGGTGAGGTTTGTTGAACTTTTTCGTTGTTTGGAGATATGTCAAGTCCGAGTTCGTGGTCGTGGGTTCAGTATGAGTTTGCAATAATATTTATGCGTTTGGAATTATATAACCTTGTTATCGCTAATGATGATTATTGAAAGGCGTTATCGTATCGTTCGGACGAAGTACTTTTGATGAAAGGTTGTGGTTGTGGATGCTTGATGACTTACATGAGGCGACCATCCTAGTCCTGAACAGTGGCAATATCATAGAGGTATTGAGCCTCAAGTAGAGACTGCTTAATGTAGAGTAGGCCGCACTTGTCTATGGGGGGCAGACCATTTACTGTCTAATCTCAAGCTGTACTGTCTAAGGTCAATTTATTTTATCGATATAGTCATCCTCTGTTGGCTTGTGTTCTTCATTGTTCAAAGGTAGATCGAGCAGGAATAACAGATTTTTATTTTAATCTTATATGTACCGTGATATGTAAGATGCAAAATTATATAGACGTGTCCGAAAGATTTGAATCGTAAAAAGGTATTAAATGCAAATCGAGAATAATACCATATCCGCAGTGAAAAAAGATATAAAGTGTAAATAAAACAAACTTGTGAATCAATTAAAAAATGCAGACACAAACATTTTTGATGCGCTTTAAAAGAACTTTAATCCTGAACGCAGACACTACAATTATATTCAATTCTATACATAAATGTATAAATAACTGCACGCAACGGTTGCGTTAGCTTAATACATACATATAAAATGTAAATTGATATAAACACATACCAACATAAATATAATTGGCCAAGTGCAAGTCAAACTCGCACACCGAGGGTTCCGTACCATCAACATTTTAATTTTTTTTATTATTAGTATTTGTTATTATAGCAGCTACTGAAGTTAATACATTGTGAAAATTTTAATTGTCTACCTATTACGGTTGAATAGATAAAGGGAAAACGGCGAAAAATAGCGGCTTCTTGTATGGCGACCACCATTTATTTTCAACTTTCAACTATTTTTTATATTTTTAGTATTTGTTTTTATAGCGGCCACCTTTATACATACTCTGTAAAAATTTCAAGTGTCTATCTTTTACGGTTCAGGAGATAGAGCCCTGTGACTGACGGTCAGACAGCGAAGTCTTAGTAGTAATAGGGTTCCGTTCTTACACTTCGGGTACGGAATCCTAATTATCTTTACGTCACGAAATTACATGAAACGTATGACATAAACAGTTTTTGTTTCATTCATACAAGATCCTCGTTATGGATGGCGGGCTACTCTACATAAAACCGCTGAGACGAAAAATTATAAACATAAAGTGAACTCAATAAAACAGATAATAAAAATGGTGGCAAGTGCATCGTGCAAAGATCTGTTTTTATATGTGCTCGCTCTTAAATTAAATATTCTTGTCTTAGTGTCACGCCCACGGAGTAATAAAGCATAGAGCGACTTTACCGCCTTGTTAGTTGGTATAGTCCGCGTAAAACTGTTAGTCCGCTCTGAATATAGAAATGAATCGCGTCGCTGCAGCAAATTGTATGACTACACCTGCTCGCAATAACTTCAGAGCGGACTAGCAGTTTGGCGCGGAATATACATGTAGTAGGCAGTGTTGGTTGACGTTTAAAATTCGCTAATTTTTTTCGTAACTAGATATGTAAAGTTAACCTCCGACCTGTCTAAATGACAATTATTACAACGACTTACTTAATCAAATAAAAAATCCTTGTAATATATATTAAGTTCTCTAGGTAGACAGAGACAGTTATAATAAAGATCTCATGAAGATAATACGCCTTTTAGTAGACGAGCCTAAGCTTTCTACATTACAACTTGTAAAATTTAGGTACTTATAACTTGTAAAATATTAGGCATATTTCATCACAAATAGGATATTTACTATTAAAATTTAAAAAAAAAAGCATCATCGCACTTTATTTGATTTTGTATTTTATTTGATCGCCATATATAACGTGCAGTGAAGGCGTTCGCACCTGTGCACACTGTTCTTACCCGGGGAACTTTCGAGAGCTCGCTCTATACTTTTAATTACACTGAGGTCACGCCTTATAAATTACTTGAAACATGGAAATAAATTTCGATCGAGGATAATTCACAATTATACTCGTACGTTTCGTTTTACGATTTTACGTTTCCGTGTCGAAGACACATCAACACTTCGTTAGGACCACACGCAACGTGTTATCTCTTTAAATAACGTACTTGGGAGTAATCTGAGTGGAAACTATTTAAACGAAACACAGATTATTAAACGAATTAAAATAATGTAAGGCGGAAAGAAGAGAATCCACGCTTTAAAATAAATATTTAAAAAGTACACGTCAAGATTGACAGTCGGGCTTTGAAAGCGTCAAAAAAGTTTTTTTTTCTTTTTACATCATAGATATAGTGCATATATGTAGCTGCTCTATTAGTAAAAGCATCTTTTAAAAGACAGTTGCACATAGTATAAATTGAAAGTATATATAGGTATGTTGTACACAACCAAACTGTGTTAACCATTACGTTGTCCGGTACGTTTTTTTTATTATATAAGAGTAGCAGACGAGCATGCAGTCCACCTGATGGTAAGTGGCTACTGCCGCCCATGGACATCTGTAATCAACCCCAGATAGAGATATTCCTACCTGAGGTCGGCCACAGATGCGCCGCTACCCCTGAAGACTAAGCTGGAACGCCTCGGAAAAGTCTGTCTCCCTTACCACACCCTTCAAACCGGAACACAGCAGTCCCTAACACTGCTGTTATTAGGTAGAAATAGGTGTGGCGGTAGTGCCGCCGAAGTCGAACCAAAAACGGTTCTAACCCTAAGGGTTCTTTACCTGTCCTATAAAACGCTGCTTATTTTTTGCGAAACAAGGCAATCTGCCTACCATTTTTGAGTATATCAACTTTACGCAACTACTAATCGCCTAATCGCATAATCGCATTAGTGTCAACGTGTATGAAATTGTCCCATGTATGTGTGTATATTTTGTTACACTTGTATGCTATGTAGCGATTGACCGGCCTTGACTTGTCGGGTTTACCGAAAAATTTGCTTAAGTTGTTAGTAATGTGTTCTAACTTTGATAATTTAAAGAAATTTGCAATATAAAGCGAAACTGTGATATAATATTACCTATATGTTAACCTTACCTTCTAAATTTGAATTATGTATCAGCCATAGATTAGTAAAGATTACTCACTCCTAACAAGAAAATGTACCCAGTTTTGAAAATTGAAATAGTTGCGTAAAAAGTTTTCCCACGTCTCCGTGCTAAAATGTCCCTAAAATATTTGAAATAATTATTTATTTATTATGTAAATTACGCAGTATTACTTATTTATTCGTAAATTTTCTCTAAAAATGTTTTTATTTGTCAAGAATTCAAAAAAAGAACTTACTATAATAAGCCGTTTGTGGCTTTATTCAATTTTAAGGCGGCGAAGTATCTTTACTAATCTATGGTATCAGCTTAAATAATGTTTGTATCATTTTCGCACAAAGGAATAAGAGTACTTGTCTTGTCACGCGGGTCTACGCCGGCATGCGTGCTTCGCCTGTACTCTTCTCGACACGCGTGCGTACGAAGCACATCACAGCAAAATATCTATGAAAAGATACGAGTCATACACCCAGACCAGACCTGCATGCTCGTCTGCTACTCTTATATTATAAAAAAAGTGTAAAAATAATTATGAATAAAATTTAGTGTTTCAAGTATTTGCACTAACTGAATGACTGGGTGCCATGGCTGATTTTGTTATGCCAATGGGATGTCATATAATACCCATCCATCCATCAATCTACTTTACGACACTTTTTCCAATTGTTTAATGGTCAAATTAGGAATTTTCCAATAGTCTAATTGAGACTAATTATGTTTGTAACTTCGGTGCAATAATAATTATATTTATAAAAATCTGACGATGGACCCGGATGTTGTCTATGGAAACGCATCAACCAAATGAGATATAATCGTCCTGTGTAGGCTTGATGGATTCATCTGTACAAGTTATAAGTACACTCAGTATACATGAATTAAATAATCAAATAAAAAACGTCAAATTTTATTTTCTCCAAGCCTACATTCGAAAGTTGCACGGCATTAGAAATATACATGTCACGTTCCGTTATTTAAAAAGAAACCACCATCAACCAGGAACGAAAGTGGAATTGACCTGTCAAATTCGAAAATAGAACGAGGAGCGACGACGGCAGTGGAGCGCGACGTTTTTGAATATAGAACGTTCCCACTGCTTTATTTCTCACGACAATATAGGAGAGATGTTAGTGTTGTATTAGAGATGGCGCTACTTTTCTCTATAGTTTTCATACGTAATTCTCGTAGTTTAAAATTTCATTCTCAATTCAACTCAATGGATTACTCTAAGAATAATCTAAGACTAATAATATACCTAAGACTAATGCTTATGTAAGTAATGTATTCATTACTATTATAAATTCCGTCGAACATAGTTTGTTAAAACTGTAGGTTTAACAAGTGTACCAAATAGAACCTAATGACGACAGTATAAATAATTCTAGTCAGGTAATTTAAACACAAAATACATATATCGAAAAAGCTTATAACGCTCATAGTTTATAACGGTAATTAAAAGATAAAAAAAATTACATATTCAAAAAATTTTAGACCAATGGAAACAATTCCGTGATGGAGCCAGTCAAACGAAAGCGATAATAATAGTTTGGTACTAAGAATTTGCGCTAAGTATTATTCGAAATTATCGTTAAACGGAATGCGGATCCAATAAGTTTTAATTTTAAATGTCGTCATAAAATGACCAATCTTTGCCTCTGTATCTTGAGTTTAATTCTAGCAATCTTCATAATAATATCGTAGAGTTATTTTAAAATTGTAGTCTGACATACTGACATACCGATTACTTTAGAATAATAGTTCTATTCTATGTAATATGATAATTTTATCATCGCAAAGTAGCGTAATTAACATGATTTAATTAAATATCGTAGTAATAAAATTATTCAAATATTTAAATGGATCATTCACCTAATGTAAATAACCTATGTTATTTCTTATTTAGAGTAATTAGTTTGAACAATTAAAATAATTTTGTTCAAAATTACTTAACTACAATTTTTAACATAATGATAGCTTTTTATGTATAAAATATATTGTTTTAAATATGTTCTAAAAGTTGATGTAACTGTCAATTATTTTTAATGAATATATGCAACAACATTTAGGAACTCGCCGAACAAAGACGAATAGTGGCAAGTATAAGTAAATACCCTATTCGGTACTCGTCTGTTCCCTGTGGGTGTTTCAGCTTACCTTTCAGGGTTAATCAAATGATTAAGCATGGGGTTCTTCAAAAAAGGTGTAAAAAGAGCTCTCCTAAAAAGCCGGCGATGCATTGGCGACTCCTCTGGTGTTGCAAATGTCCATAGGCGACGGTGACTACTTTCCATCAGGTAGCACGCCTGCCTCTTCGTTTAGGTATAATTATAAAAAAAAAATCTTTGCACTACGATGCGGAGTTTACATAGTCGTTGTTTAAATGTTGCATTAAAATTAATTTCTCGCTTAAAATATCATTGTCCGCTACGTATTGGACGTAACCTTAATGACTGGAGGCGTTCTATTTTTAAAAAGCTGTCAAAACTGCCGTCTGTGAAACTAGAGTTGATACACGCGTTTCCCGCCTTTTCATTTACACATTAAAAGGAGATTTGTTTTTTAATCTATTATTATAATACAGAAGTTTTATTTTCTTTGTTTACAGTTTTTATGTGTTTATTTTTTAACACAAATTTATCAACCTCACGACATTTGTTTATTTAAAATCATCTTCAAAAGTTTGAATAAAACACGTTTTTGTAACGCATTTGAAGATTTAAATTATTTGTCAGATGTTAGATGAATATTTTTGCGTCACAATTCATTGAAATATAGATGTATTTTAAGTCGGTTTGTAGGGAATTCCGTTTCTTCCTCCACTTTTTATGACTCAACCATAGATATACTACTAATAACGTCTTTATTAGTAGTATATCTATCGACTCAACTGTATCAATAGATCACTTTACTAAACTTATACAACAAATAATTAATAGCTTGTAGCCTGTGCTAAAGAAAAACACAGCTACACCATAGACATTTTTTACACTTTCATTGTTAAATAAAGACCGAATCGACACAAGATAATTATAGGCACACAGCCAATGTCTTTTTATTAAATTTATCATTCATAGAAATAGCTTATTTGACCCTCGTTCCAGCCTTTTGTTACATAGTTGATTTTTTGCGTGATATCGAGAACGTTTATTTTGTCTATTGTCACTCATAGACAACGCAGCTTCCGTCTCTTTTTTTTATTTTTTTTATAACCGCCTGGTTACCGTCTGTCCGAGTGACCTCGAGTCGTAAAACTAGTATGATAGTGTTTTAGGCGGGTTGCGCACCTTCATTAAATGTTAAATACTTCATCATGTAGAAATGTATGTAATTCTACAAAAAATATGAATTTCTCTTTAATGATTTCTAATTATTCTAATTAAAATTGCATCCGTACTGAAATGGGTCTCAGAGCTCCGAAGCTCGGAATAACATTAGGTATTCTTTAGAATACACCAGGATTTTTTATACCAATCAATTCTTTATGATTTTTGAAGATATACGTTGCTTATTTAGAAATAGCAGCAGAAGTATCAGATACTACAAAATTACTTGTGTACAAAATCTTTTTGACTTTCATCATTATAGAAATAGTCTTGAGGTTGTATCAAATATTCTGGTCCTTATATATCACTTATTTCTTAAAACCATACAATCAATCGAACAGCGAATCAATGATGGTTTAATTTAATTTTACTTTAAAATACCGCATATATATGTCTAACAGCGTTCAATACTAGTTTGAACGTGCGCAGTTGGCCTTATAGACGTAGTTTGGGATTCGGCGTGGTATTAAAATTCAGTAGGAAGCCAGCTGCGACTGTGACCGCCCTTGACTCCGTAGGCGACGCCGGTGTACTGTAACGGTGGTGTTACAGTCTCGCTGGGACCTTACACTATTGACGTTACAAATCAAATACTAGTATTTTCTAAAAAACATATTATGTAGCAAACGAGCATGCTCATGTCTAGTTCTTTAGGTCTGTTAAGTGCTGGTTTGAGTTGTGTTTTACTAAGTGAGACACAATAAAACGAGATGTATCAAGTTAGTCGCCAGTTGTAGCAACGCATTTGTGTCCGGATCGTAGTCTGTATCAATCCCGGGCAGAGCCTTTGCCATGACATAATCTATTTGACATTTCAATGTTTAAAAAAAAAACAATACGCATATTTTTTTTGATTGCGAATCTCATACGTTGCTTTAACGTTGAATCTGATGTAGCATATAAATCGTTTTATTATTTTTGATTGGAATTATTTCGATGCACCAATATTCCACGCCGCCATATTATTTTAATTGTCTATAACCAACACAAAACAAACAAAAAAGAACCGGAGTTCTAGCTGAGGTCTTATACAAGTTATACACTAGTGTCATTAGGGAAACTAATTTAGTGCTCATTTATTAATAAAATACCTAATTGCTATACCATATCTTTAAAACTGAATGGTTCCTGTTCACACTTCTAATAACAGAGAAAGCGATAAATGTGGTACAACGGGACTACCCCTATTTATAATTTCGGCTTTTACTTTTTCTTATTACAATTTCTATTCGGCCTATCTGCAACGAACATGCTCGCTCTCGCACGCCGTTCGTCAGCGAGTGTATAAGGCAGTTACATTGTCGCGACCTAGTCGCGCCTCTGATATGCGGATTTTTTTGAACCAACCCGTTTCCTTTTGTGGATTGTGTGTGAAAAAGTAAGAGCGTTTCTAACTAGTTTTAGTTAAATAAATATTATTATAATACTAGCTGACCCGGCAAACGTTGTGTTGCCATATAAATAAAAAAATGTTAAGGGTGAACAACCCTTATCACTTAGGGGGCATGAAAAATAGATATCAGCCGATTCTCAGACCTACTGAATATGCATATAAAATTTGGTGAACATCGGTAAAGCCGTTTCGGAGGAGTACGGTAACTAACATTGTCACACGAGAATTTTATATATACGATTATAATATTATTATATTTAAATATTATTATAATATTTATTTTTATTTAATGAAGAAGATAAAGCAATTTATCAATGTTATAGTTAAAAATGCGTCATGTTCATTCATGAGAATGAACATGACGCATTTTTAACATTAACAATGTTAATATAATTTACTTAAGTCAATCCAGATTGTTCTAGATTATTGTGGCGTGTGTAAAGTAAGCGACAAAAAAAGCAGCCCTCTTTATGTTAATAAATATAGAGCAGAAGTTCTGACCTGAAGGGTACAGTACCCTTAGTATGAGTTTTTACGTTTTTACAAAAAGGACTGTTTTTGTATTGTTTACGTATTTGCCCATACATTTCCAATCAGCGCTTCTAGCGGATTGTATCAGAACTGATTGGGAAATGTATGGGAAATACGTAAACAGTTCATACCACTTCACACTGACATAATCTCGTATTAATTAAAGTTTGAAATTTATTTCAGAAAAGCTTATTACCAACTGGTAATTTATTTATTTATTTATTTTATTAAGTTCACCAACGGTTGTAACATTATACATATTTTTAAATTAAGTCTAGTTACAATGCAAGCAATAAATGTACAACCACTTAAAGGTAAACATCACATGCAATACAGATCTAAACGTGGTAATGAAAATAGAATAACAAACTTTATAAACCAAAAACTAAAACAACACAAAAAAGAGAAAAAAAAAATAGTACAGTAAATTAAACATTAAATTGAAACACTAATTATAATTTAGATACAGCCTTCCTAAAAGCAGCTAGACACGTATTATTAATGTCGATGTCTGTGGATTCACTACGCTTATTATAGAGTATGGACAGTCTTGCAATAGGAGAGTTTGATCCCAATTTAGTTTTACAATGGGGAGGTACGAAGAGTTGAATCGGTTTGCGAGGCATGTTGACGGGTATTCTAAAGGAGAGCTTAGAGAGAAGACGCGGAAAATGTATCTGAGAATTTACTAATTTATATAAAAAGATTAGATCTAATGCATCTCTCCGAGTATCCAAGCTAGACATATTGAAGTGATCTAGAGACGCTTTATAAGAATACTTGTCTTTATTTTTGCCTAACGAATACGCAAGATGCCTGACAAATCTCTTCTGTACCCGCTCTATACGAAGCATATGGGATGCAAAATGAGGACGCCAAACTACACTCCCATATTCCAAAGTGGATCTTACAAGACTGTTATACATAATGATTTTAGTTGAAGCTTTTTTGAAAAATTTGGAATATCTAATGATAAAACCCAACATTCTAGATGCTTTCTTTATCATTGAATCTATATGTGGTACAAAAGTTAACTTGGTATCAATACTTATCCCCAGATCTTTAATTGTTTCTGTTTCACAAATTTGCGTGTCATTAATGAAGTAAACTGAAGGAATGATACGGAATTTTCTAGTAAATTTGATATGAAAGCATTTTGACACGTTAAGCTCCATTATATTTATTTTACACCAGCGAGCCAGAGCATTTATGTCTTCCTGAAAACTTAATACATCCTCCCAGGTGTCTATTACTTTATACAATTTTAGGTCATCTGCAAACATCAATGGAATTGAATTATTAAAGCAAAGTGGGAGGTCATTAATAAATATATTAAACAAAATTGGGCCTAGATGAGAACCTTGTGGAACGCCAGATAATATTTTACATGAATATGAATTAAAACCATTAACCACGACAAAAAATGTGCGTTCCGACAGATATGACCCCAGCCAATCGAGAATGTCACCTGCAAATCCATATGAACTTAATTTAGTTAATAAGATCTTGTGAACAACTTTATCGAATGCTTTGGTGAAATCGGTGTATATAGCGTCGACTTGCTTCCTTTTATCAACCGATGTAATAAGGTCGTCAATATAAGACACCAAGTTTGTATTAATTGATCGGCCCCTTAAGAAACCATTTTGCTCATCACTGCTGTATTTCTCAAAATGTTTATGGACAAATCGACATACTAGTGATTCAAAGATTTTTGAAAAGCTAGACAAGATGGAAATTGGTCGATAGTTGCTTACAAGATGAATATCACCAGATTTGTGGATTGGCACTACTTTGGCTGTCTTCCAAAGTGAAGGAAAAATGCCTGACTTAAGGGAGACATTAAATATATGATGCAATGGAGTGACTAGATTGTCAGCGCATTTGACGATGAAGTATGGTGGAATACTATCGGGTCCCGCACCCTTCGTGCCATCTAAAGACAGTAAAGCTTTTCGTATTGAGTTACTACTAATATATAGCGAGGTAAATGCCTCATAGAATGCTTGATCATTGGGGTAGGTATTCGTGTTTTCCCTTGAGTCATTGTGTATGTAGTCGCTATCGTCAGTATTTTCATATATAGAATTAAATTGATAAGTAATAAATCGTGAATGAGATTTTCACCCCTTCCTTTTATTTTTACATTATGTCTTGTTGAAAGAATTCATGTTGATACCAATCAGATAAACTTGAAAGAAGAGCAGAATGAAATAGAAATAATAATAACTATTATACGTATCAACGCGATATAAATCTTCTACAAAATGAGCCTCCCTAATTTACGACACCGCGGAATATCACCACTATTAAAATATCAAATTTACCCGAAAATAATTAAATTATTTAAACCATTAAACAAGTGTCCGGTAGTAAATAATGTTAGCGTCAAGGTTAAGTGTAACAGGTTAACAACCGCTGTATAGAAACTTTAAATACTTGTCTATGACATTCAAATGTAACCATAGATTTGAGTCTATACAAATAAACCGAATTGTTCGTCTGTAATTTCAAGAAGACTTCTGTTTCTTTTGCTCATGAAATGTTTCTTTACTTTGGGAACTAATAAAATGGTGACTTTTTCATTTTGTGTGTTTAAATAGTTTATCTTGTTACGGATTTTGACTACATTTTCATTAAAATATAGGAAGGAATCGCTAATTCATATAGACTTATTTAAACTTCACAAATATAGTGTAAATTAAAAAAAAACCATGATCGTAGACAAAGCCACGATCGCAGTCTTGAGAAAAAAAATCTTACTTTTTGCAACATATTCGCATAATCAAAAGGCCTAAGAAACCGCAATAAATAATTTAAATCACATATGAATCATTAATTAATTAACATAATTTATGCAAAGGTATACAGGTAACATTTTATATTACGTCAAAACACAAAAATAATTTGGCTGAATGGCGTAATTAATCTGTGCCTCTAATAGCGTGAAAACGGACAAATTATTATTAATTCTTTGGTTCATACCAGAAACAGTTTAAATTTATGGCATATCAAATATTCGCTACACAATTTTAGTAATGCGAAACAATTTAAATGTAAGTAATGTTTATATACTTATTTTGTTGTTTAAAAGGTTTGAATTAATATGGTTCGACCGGGGAGGTACCACCGCTACCTGTTTCTAGCGTGAAATAGTTCTGGTTCGATGGAAGGGTGTGGATATGAAACGATCTTTTTAGTTCTCACTCCTCAGGTTGACGTCAGGAAGTACGCTTGTACTATATATTTTTTAAAAATATAGGAGTAGCAGACGAGCATGCAGTCCACCTGATGGTAAGTGTCAAAGTAATAAGATTTCTGGGTCTGGGTGTTTGTGTATTTGTCTCTGTGTGTGTCCATGGCACCCACGATACAGGGAATCCTAGTGTGGGGCTGTGAGTGTAGAAAGCGTTTGTTTGTTTGTTTGTTTGAAAAGAGCATAGGCCACTCCTTCCCATGAGAAGAGATTCGAAATTTCGAACCTCGGACCCCTCGACAGAGAGGCCGAGATTTTAGCACTATCGGTATTAAGCTAATAAGGCGAATGCGGGGTTGTTTTAAGGGAAGCGGGAGGGGGTTGTATTCCAGGTAGGTCTGTAATTAACTCGACCGAGTGTTACATTAGTCAAATGGGCTACAGTTCCAGAAAATCTAGTAAAGATGAATCTGCTTTACAATTATTAGGTCATCACCAATCTCGGGTACGAATTTCAAATACCTAGTTCACTCAAAGACCGAAGAATGACGACGTAGAATAGGATAATGACAACAATGACGCAACGATAAGCGACTAAACTCCTCACGTATGCCCATTTCATTACGCTCTATATTCGCTTTTTATTAAGTACTTTTTTGCTTCATTGCAAACCCATTAATGGCTATCATTGATGGGCAGAACTGGCAGTTTTTATTTGCCTTCGATTGCCAGAAAAAGTTGTGAAAAAAAAGAACGACAGCGCACGTCACGAGTTCGCGCCAAAACTCGAAAAGGCAATGGCATATGGCATCATTGGGCAAAAACGAGTGCAGGTGGAAAAAACTCACGAGCCTGCGGTTAAACGATCCCATTAACGTTAAATAATTTGAATGGAATATCTATAGTCTATTTTTAATGAAATATTAGATTACATTCACTCGCGCGTACCAAATTATCTTACTACATGTTATTATCGTTGCATAGCAACACTCACAGTTGATTTACGTTTGCTACACTTACCTACTTACATGTCAAAACACCTTGTTGAATACAGACTATAAATATGGTGTATCTTGTTTAGTTGTGTTACTTACTTGGGCAGTTTCCTTAGCAACATAAGTATAATTTATTTACTTAGTTCATGCATTTTACACAGAATTACCGGCAGACAAGCTTCTAAGATAGTAAGCGTTTGTATACAGATTAAAGAATAAAAATGCGGCGACTAAAACTTTGTTTCGTGTTTCCCGCCATCAGTGTCTTAGCGGAGCGAAGGAAGCGAACATACAATTTTAAATGAACTACCGAATTTTCGCTTGTGTCCTATTTATATTTTAACTTTGAAAGAAAACATTAAATTTAAATTCAAACAACATGTATTCCAAATTGATTTCCATGGAACTCACATGGAACTCTTTCTGGTATCTGTAAATGTACCATCGCTGCGTTTGTTAGTCTATGGAGAAGAATAGATGTGGAAAACTACATATTTGTAACTTGCATTTTTACAAGAGGTACAAGATGCTTATATTGAAAGAATCGATGATTCTAGGCGTTTGAAGAATTACGTCACACCATTCGCATTTTACATTTAAATAGTAATTTACGTTGTGATAAGCTTTATTACGAAGCTTTACAATTGATTAAAATATTACTACGGAGATACCTAATTACTTACATACTCAAAGGTTTCCAAAATAACCTTAAATGAAACCTTATTAAAAGGAAACTATTCTTAGAAGCTGTGGTCCATTCGTGGGAAAGCAGAACATCCCAGCAGTGGGACAACTGAGCAGTTCGCAAATCTCAACGACGTTAGATTTGTATACGTTTTTTGTTTATGTTTCTAGTGTGAGATGATTATTCGTGGTTTTTATCGCGTCAGAGGTCTATGAACGTTGAAACTGGTCGAGTCGTGGGAGTCGGTATCGGCCCACGTCATATCTCGTATCGGTCGGCGCTTTGATACTGCGCCTTGTGATAGACAATTTTGACATGCGCCTGTTGAGAGGCGTTGACTAGATCATAGAGTAACATCGCTACGTATAGAAGGGATACTTTAGGTTTTTTTTACTTAATTCACATTGTAATGTTTGTGATTACAATGTGAATTAAGGTTGGCTATAGATGTCGCTAACTCCGAGGGTATAAGTTGGAATCCATAAAGTAAAGTGAGATATCTTCATGCCATAATTTAGCAGCACTTGACTCTTCTTTAGTTTATATTCTGTTGGAAATAATTAAGCTATTGTAACATTTATTTTAAAATTGTGTTGATTAGGCAAAATTATAACTCACTACTTTTCTCACGCAACAATAAAATAATGTTCTTCTGATACACACTTCACGGCCAAGAAACACAAAACTTGATAGGTGTCGTAGCGTCCAACAAAACATAATATAGTGGACAGTATAAAGTTCGTAATATTTATTTGTCTATGACTAGCCGCGGGACTATTAATTTTTGCTCTCGTTTGATTTATCACGTGAACGCTGACGTCTTATTGAATGTTTGGAATAAAAAAAAACGATAAACTCCTAAGATGAAGACTCATTTCCATTTTGACCTCTGCTACGCGGCCTGCAGTTGACTTCTTAATATGAAGACGTTAAGAGATCTAAACACATATCTAATACATATTATTACAAGTCTTTTTTTTTTGTTCACGAGAGGGAAACCTTCAAAAGGTACCCGGCGCCGTGGGAGCGACGCAGGGTTATGTGGGATTTTTACCGCACTAAAACCCCCCCGGTGGCCGTCCTCTGCGCTGCGTAGAGGGCTCCGGGATCTCCAACGGAACGCAACCGGAGATTATTATAAGTCTGTGAAGGATTTTAAAAAGGATAATGTTTAAAAAGTTGTGACGTAAGAGTTTAATTAAGCGATTAAAGCGAAAAGTTTAATAAATGAGATTAAAAGACGTTTCCTGGCTATTAAATTATACTTTTGAATAGAATCCAACTTTTAAAAGCCGGTGAAAGAAAAAAGAACAAATTGTTATAAAAATATGTACCGTGAACATAAAGACTAAAAGGTATTTATAAAAAAGCGTGGATAATACCTACTCAACTATTTTTTGTGCAATAAAAAAATAGACGCGACGATTATGCAGTCTCATATCTGAAAGCAAATGCTTTTTTACCCTGAAAAGCATACTTTATCCCTATACTATAGTGCAGCGTTTCCCAGCCTTTTTCAGTCCACGGACCCTTAGGAAATCAAGCACAGTATCCACGGACCCCCTTAAAATGAACTGCAAAATAAATGGATTGGGTATTTATTTTAGTCATTACAGATACAAAAAAAAACAAATACATAAGGTAATTATAACTGCTTATTATGAAAATATGAAAAATAAATCTAATAAAACTGGTTTGCTGATTTTTCGTTTTGCGGCCCTTTTGCATTTAATGAGCGATTTATGTATGGTCCAGAGATGACACCGCGGACCCCCGTACATATACTCGCGGACCACAGGTTGGGAAGCGCGGCTATAGTGTGTCCTTTACACTCGTATTATACCAATATACGAGTATACCTACTATTACATATGTTATATATATTTAATATATACTTATACACATGTAGCAATTACTTTTACTAGCCAGTGAAGTCTCGCACTGAATTTTGAGTCACCGATTTCTCTTTACATTGCAAGTAATTAAACGTGACTTGCGAAAATTAATTATTTTAAAATTAGCGTGTGTTTGTAGGCGTGCAACTTTGTCGTGTACGTGCTATCCTATTTACATGTGTGCGTGAACTTTTCAATGGACTGAAATGTCCAGAGTTACTTTTTATAGGCTTACGGAGTTAGTAAAAATAATTCAATTAAAATATTTTGTAATCATTAGCGTATTGAAAAACTACTTCAAGATCTGGTTAGGAATTAATGAAATTTCTCTTGTATATTTTTGAAACCAATTTTTTTTACAGCTATGTTATGTGTTACATCAAGTAATCTATTTGCTGTATGTTATCCTTTACATTTAATCAAATAAGAAGCTATTTAGACATGATATGCTATTTCATTTCTCTTTGGAGTAAATATTACTATATTTTGTTTACTTCCCGGCTGTTATAAATATTATTTATAATTTAGTAGCATGTAGTCCACCTGATGGTAAGTGGCTACTGCCGCCCATGGACATCTGTAATCAACTCCAAATAGGGTTACATTTTAACCTGAGGTCGGCCTAGATGCGCCGCTACCTCTGAAAACTGAGCTGGAACGCCTCGGAAAAGAATGTCTCGCTTACCACACCCTTCAAACCAGAACACAGCAGCGCAATGCGGAAAAGCGACGTCATGGAGTATTTCTTACAACTACATTTTCATCCTACATACATCGTTATTGTTACGTATAAATAAGTCCGCAGATAAATTACATCCAGGGCGAATGTTTGAGAAATAGAACTAGTTTACTGGGTTAATGACAGTAGGTATTTATAAAAAGATATGTTCACGGCCATCCGAGCAATAGCAACTGAATATTTCAAAGTCAAAATGTATATTACGCACCGGGCCAGTCATGTCGGCTAAATTTAATTCTAGATAACGACGCAGCTCGCGATTGTACGATCGGTGGCTATATCACACAATTATTTTGTTACTAGGCGAAATTTCCTCCATTTTTAATATTATCTTATTTGAGGTGAAGTAGGGAGTGTTGTTATAACGAGTTTCCACGAATCGCCGTATTGATAGGATTTTTTGTAAGGGTTAACGCTTTCAGGGTTCCGTACTCGAAGGGTAAATCGGAATTACTAAGCCTCCGCTGTCTGTTCGCCTTTCCGTCACTCACATAGCCATTGAAACTTTTAGGTGTTATATTATAGACCGTTTATATTTTCACAATTCATCTCTTCCATCTCTGTTATAATTAGTATTGACCGAATACGAGAATAAAAAAGTAAATATTTGGTGGTACGGAACCTTCCACGTGTGAATTCGAATCGTACTTGGGCAATATTCATTTCTATTATTGAACGAGTACGTACTCGCTAATCATTCTTAATATAATTATAATGTAATTTTAAAATTTTGCATGCTTCCCTGAAGCTAAGTGTGAGAAAAATTGAAATATTCCTACCAACCCAGATTGTACCACATTAAAAGCAAATAAATGAATATGAATATGAATATCTTCATTATAGTAACCTAAGTATTCTAAATTTCATATCAATTGGTTAAGTGTAAGTAGTTACATCGACCAGTTTGTAATAAAATGGAACAGCTTTACAACCGTGACAAATTAATATGTGTCAAATATTGTACGTTCTCCGCACAAAACACTTCGTGAACAGAACAAGCGAGCATAAAAAGTGAATTTCGAGCAGTGGGGTCGTTTATACCCCTCGGCTGCCGCGGTCAAAGGTAAACAAATAAACGTCCTTAATGGTTATGTAAATTAAATGTCATTCAATTCGGTCGGTGTGAAACAAGCCACCGTTGCGGTTGTGCGCCGTTCCCCGCTCATGCCTCCACTCCGGTGACGATTATGATGTGTGTGGTCCAAGTGATAGGCGAAAATGGTTCGTGAACTTAAATACTAACGGTCTGGTTGTATTATAAACCACGGACGACTAACAGTGTAACGTAGGTTTCATAATGGACCTTCATAGCATGTACTATACTGTGAGTTAAAATTTCAACAACCACTAACGACAGACGCGTTCTGCGTTAATACCGTCCTTAAACCAAAACTTACTTACCTGGAATGGAAACCAATTTAAATGTATGTAATCTTTATCTTTGAAATTGAGTAAATCTTGTATTTCTTATAAATAAATGTATGTAATTTAAATTAAATTTATGTATTTTTTAGCTTTCACATTGTTAATGTATTATTGTATTTCTTATAATTATTATATGCCCGCATGCGGCAGGAATGTAGAGGAATATTATTTTATGATTGTACAATGTACATGTACCTAGCTTACCTACATTCCATAATAAACGAATTTTATTGATTGATTGGTTAGAAAATCTTTATAGAGAAAAATAATTAAACACCATTTATTTCATAATTGAATAAAGGGCAAATTTCATACCACGAAATTTATTTATATTTTAGAATATAATGTTATAATGACCAAACATTTTCTGTAAAAAAACTCAATACCTTTATATTAATTTCAAGAGATACAGCCCTTGGAGTACGGTCTGTCTGCCTGTAACAGGCAGACAGACCGTTTCGGTTCGATCAAGTTCCGTTTTACGCTTTGGTTACGAATCTTGAAAACTATTCCAACATATTCATTAAACTATATAAACACTCGTCAAATTTTACACTTCATTTTCTAGTCTGTTTTTAACAATGGCTAACAGATTTAAGGGCTCGCTATCTCTTTTAATTTGAGCCACTCAAGGGACAAAGAACTCCGTGATATTTATACTTGTTAAAAGGCGTTAGACACACACTTTTTGTTTGTTAGGAACGCATCGGTATTTAAGTCTTAGAACAGCTTTCTGAGTAGTCTATGGCCTACGAAAACGATTCTAAATTTATATTACATAAATGTATTTAGGTTATAGGTAGGTTCTAATGGATTTAGGTAATATAAATTTAGAATACACTAAAATTTACATTGAGATACAATTCAATATTTAATAATTTGTCTAATGTATTTTAATAGACAAATTGTTGGCATTCAAAGTCTAGATAACATATATGTATTTAGTTATCTTAAGATTTCGTAATGTTATACATGTCTGTGTCCAAAATACAATAAATAAATAAAAAATATATTAATTGCTAATAGTGAGGAAGTAATAACTATGTATAGTGCCACCAACTTATCTGTTCAGTTGACAGGGTCGCTAGTGCAGCGTCCAATGTTACCATATAATTATATTTGCCTACTGAAGAGGGAGCTCAACAACTTTGAGACCTATGATTTTTACTAGATAAAATATGTAAAAAATATTTAAAAAGATAAATAACCTTCGTAAACATCCTAAAAAAAAGAATTAGGTTAATAATGTCAAATTTTAATTCTTAAATGATATTCTAGGACAGGAAAAATAAAAAGTCCAGAATTATTAACTATAATTATTTATATTTTATAAAAATAAAATTTATATTTTATAAAAATAATTATGGTCATGATCTCTAACTTCGAGGGGCTCCACACCAGACATCCCTGAGCGAAATAATGACGATGCGCCTGAGATGCCTGTGCCAAGTGATTTACATAATTCGTCATCAGAGTCACTTGAATCGCTTTCGCTATCACTATGCAACTTAATAATGAATGGTTCTTCTAAATATCCATCATTGTTCCTGTATTTTTCTTCAATTCTTTTTACGTGGTGACAATGGTTTTTCCACTCTTCTTTTGTTATTTTATCGAATGCATTCTGAATTAACTGGGGCATTTCAGCACTAGATTTACCAACATTTCGCTCAGCGACATTTCTCTTCATTAAACTCCAAACCATCTCGATTGGGTTCAAATCACAGTGGTATGGCGGTAACCTGAGAACAGAATGGCCATGACTTTTTAATAGATTATCTATTTCATATTCAGGAGCTGGTTTATTACGCTTTATTAATTCTTGCAGTTGAGGTTTCGTCATTTGCTCAGAAAATTCTATATTTCTCTCCCTCAGCCACAATTGCATGACAGCCTTAGTGTGGTTTGAATTGGGACATTTAGGGCCGTATTAATAAACAGATCTCAAGTTTGAGATCTAACTCAAGTGCCATCTTAAGTTCGTTATCGTATTAATAAACAAAACTTAAGTGTCAAACATTAAACGCGCTCTCACTTGAGATCTGTCATCGCATTCGCTAATTAATAAATCAAACTCACGTCTCAAGTAGCCTATTGAGATGCGTTCTGAGATGCTATTAGCTGAGTGTAGTCGGACCTTGACTTGAGTCGACGTTTACGTATCGCCGAGAAATGGATTTTGAAAATATTTTAGACGAAATAGATTATTACGATTATCATGAATTATTACGATAATATTGATGATCGCTTTAGTTCTCGGTTACCGAAAATTTATTTAAGGGACGCTCAAAATCCTTTTTAAATGCCTATAAATAAATTTCAAAAAAGGTATAGATTCTATTTACACTTCTCTTTCACAGTATCACTAATTTTTATATTAATTTATATCTTGATTCAACTTCATAATTTAGCTGTTAGGATTTAAATTTTTATGTTGTATTTTTTTAATTGAATGGATTTTTTTTAATTAATTGTAATGAAATTATTTTATTTTTTATTCTATCTCACGTTTTATCCAGGATTGGTTGATTTAATTAAGATTGCAATTGTAATTAATATTTTTTTTTTTATAATATAAGAGTAGCAGACGAGCATGCAGTCCACCTGATGGTAAGTGGCTACTGCCGCCTATGGACATCTGTAATCAACCCCAGATAGGATTAAATATTCCTACCTGCGGTCGGGCACAGATGCGCCGCTACCCCTGAGAACTAAGCTGGAACGCCTCGAAAAAGTCTGTCTCCCTTACCACACCCTTCAAACAGGAACACAGCAGCGCCTAACACCGCTGTTATTAGGTAGACATAGGGGTGGCGGTGGTGCCGCCTGAGTCGAACCACAAAGGGTTTCTACCACCTTCAAAATATATTTAAACTCTGTAATGTATTTTTTTGTATATCTTATTATTCAATACATACAAAATTTAACTAAATGTGTAAGGTAAGGCTGGTATGTGTCAAAAATAATACAAATATAATTTTATAAACAATATATTACACAAAACTGTTTCTAGTATTACAATTATAAAAAATAGTTCCTTTTCAAAGTAGATTTAAATTTTAAATTACTCAGCTTTACCTGAAAGAGAAAAACCAGAAATGCTTTATAATATAACCTAATTATATAAAATAGGAAACTTATTAAATTCTATTATTCCAAATGTAGCTTTAATTCATAATATAGTTCTAAAAAAATAAAATGAAATTCCTTATAATATAATCTTTTATATTAAATAGGAGATTTATTATTACTTAAAATGTAACTCTAAATTATAATACCAAATATAGGTTTTAAAATATATACCTATTGAATCTTCTCTGTTTTTATTGAATATAATAATAATGTTATAAGTAAATTACAGCTAATACCTAATAAAATCAAAAGCTTTTCTTTTTTTTCTAACATTGAGGCAGCAGGCGGATGCAAAGAAAGTGAACAGGGTGGAGTGCTAGGCTTGATTATAACTTTCTCCTTTTCTTGTGTATCATTAGGCGCGGCATAACAGCCATTTCTAAAATAAAAAATAATATTAGTAATGCAGTCTGAAATATTACTAATTATTGTATAACATTAACTAACGCATAGCTAAGATATGAAGATGCAGTACTTCAAATAGTTAGATATGTAGAGTAACTTTTAAAACATTTTAAATACATACCTGATACAGTGTCGGAATCATCATCAGCACTAACAAGGAGCCCTGGAGTCAGCTACGATACATCTGGATTCATTTCTGCGTCACTGGTAGAAGGGCCGCCTCCATTTGACAATGTTTTCACATTGTTGTTGCTTTAGGTCATCCATAACCGCATTAGTTGTTTACTCGTATCCTACAACATTATCATAAATATAAAATCATGCCATTTTTATCAAATACAAGTCATTTGTATATGTTGTTTCTGTAGTATTTGTATTGTAAGTTTCTGTTCATTCTAAATTAATAATATAAGAGAGTATAGTAGCTCTGTAGGAAAGTTAACCTATACTACAGGTTTTTTACCCAATTTAGGCAGCTGACGATACTGAATTAAAATAAACGATTATTATAAAGACTACTCTGAGAAGATTGCAATTGTACTGATGCTTCATGAAATAAAGAATTATTATTATTTGGTTTAAGGTTATTGATAAACATGAAAAATAGATGAGTACTTACTTGACGGGGTATGTGGGAGCTGGCATTATATTCACTAGCAATTTTATACCATGCAGAGTTCTTCTGTTGCGAATAATATCCGTCAATTTTAATACACTCCACTACACTATTATATGAAAACGTTGTTTCCACTTCCCTGAATATGTGTTTCTTATTCATTTCCATAATAAAACAGTCCAACTAATGTAAATACAGCTAAATAATTCGCACTTCACAACCAACTCATAACAAATAACAATGGAACAAAAGTAAACAAACTAATGACGCGACGCGTTTTGTTCACAGTAACAGTGTCTGAAATCGAACTCGTAATACTTTTTTCCGAAAAATATTGCACGTGAACTCATTTACTTTTTATTTAGTATACGATTTAAACAGGATTTGTCATTTTTATAAATATATTTAATGAGATATTTCACTACATTAAACATTTTATTGCATTAGCAAAGGAGCGGAACCGAAACGCTGCATGACGTGATTGTAATGTTCAACTCTCATTCATTCATAGCTGTCATTTTAAAAAATATTTTTAATCTGTTCTACTGTTTCGAATGAGATGCTTCTCTTGAGACCGGTATCAAATGATACGCACTTGATACTCATTTATTAATTAGCGACGCTCTCAAGTCGCTGATCGCAACTTAAGAGCGACTCAGTTGATACGAACTTAAGATTGATATTGAGATCCATCTATTAATACGGCCCTTATTAACACAAATGCTGTGATAGGGGGCATTGTCCATCACTATAAGAGTATGCTTATGCAGGTTCGGCAGCAATTTCTTAATAGTCCATCTTTTAAAATTATCATTATTCATTTCATCATGGTAGTCACCGCTCTTAGTGTTTGATTTAAACACAAGAAGAGCATTCTCTACAAAACCTTCTTCGCCTCCTGCATGAACTATAATCCACCTATTCCCTTTTGATACTGGCTCCAAATCACCTTCAACATCTGGGCCTTGCCAACATTTGTCAGTTGAGTGAGATGAGTGTATATAGGTCTCATCTAAATAAACGACGGGTTTTTTTTCTCCAGACTCATTCTCACGAATTTTTTGTAAGTATGCAGCCCTCCACGCAGTTATGTCATTACGCTCACATAGCACTTTTCTATTTGTTTTAGTTTTTTTAAAACGAAATCCTATTTTATGCAGCAGTTTTCTAAGTGTTTCACGTTTTGCAGAGAAATCAATTTCTTCTCTAAGTATGTTTAATAATTTTGGTATAGTCGGAATTTCTTTCCTAAATGAATAAAATTCATGAATTTTTCTCCGTATGACGCCAATGTCAAAATCATCAATGTCCAATTTTCCTGTTTTTCTTTCTCTATTCTTACCGGGAGTAGATAGTTTGACATTACTTTCTTCAGCTTTTTTCTTTTCATTCATGAGCTTGTAAACAAATCGTTCGCTTACTCCTCTAGCAAAAATATAAATACATGAAGTATAAAAAAACATTTACTACCAAAAATACTCAGTGACACTTTAACTAAGTAAAATAAAATAACTGAAATATTTACGCGGGACTTTCTATTAATTAACTATCAACACTTCATAGCAACACTAACCTGTCGCAGCTGCGACGCGTTCTGTCACTTTCTCAAACGGTATTTTCGGAGCTAGCAGGCGTTTTTCTTCCCTCATGAAATCTAAAACCTTTAAAATAATGACCCGTGCATCACTTTTGAGAGGCTTAGGCATTTTTAATCACTTATTACAATTATATTCGAATCGAAAAACAAAGAGCACTCACACTTCAAAGAATTGACAGCGGAATGACATTTCAAAATGGCGGTCGGCTTTGTTTTAGTTCCAGATTTGTCTACTGAACAGAAAAGTTGGTGGCACTATATGCCTGTTTGCCTACGAATTTAAATGCGAGTCAAACGGAGTCACATCGTGGGTGCTATGGACACACACAGAGACAAATACACAAACACCCAGACTCAGAAACAGTAATCTAAATTCATCATTTAGAAATCTGTTTGGCCGGGGATCGAACCCGGGACCCTCTGCGCGTCAGAATATTTGTTATATTAGTGACCGCCGTACTCTATAACAAATTCAAATACTTGCCTATTACATGACACAGATCCCTGTGATAGATGAACTGAGGGACAGGCAGTGAAGGCTTAGTAATAGGGGCTGGTTTTACCCTATGGTTACGGAACCCTAAAAATCAGAACATTTTATCGATATAATTAATGCGGTGTTCGTTAGAATTGGAGAAGGGTTGTTTTTGGTAATCAATTTAGATAAATAAAGCCCTCGATGACAGAATGATAGACTCGACAGGTCATTGTAACTGTATCCTAATTTGATAAATCCACATCACATATAAATAGACAGTATTTAAAAGAGTTTTAATATTAATTGTAGGTAAAAAATATATGTTTTGGTTATGAAAATCAGATGTGCTTTTTTAGGAATCGAATCCTGGACCTTCGTGAGTGACGCATCTATTCGTGAGTAACTAAGATGTAACACCTCGGATGTCTCCTTTACCACACCCGTAAAATCGGAACACAGCAGCGCTTAGCACTGTTGTTGATAAGCAGAAACTAAGTTTAGTCATTAGGTTACAGGTGCGGTGGTGGCGGCTTCGATGTCTAATCACTAAGGGTCATATTCCCTTATTGCTACTCGCTTATGCTTACGCTCGCTACGCCCTTATTGCTTTTGCTACTCGTACCTATCTTATGAACAAATAAATGAATGTATACAGGGTGAATTTTTCAAAGGAGCCTTCAGGGCCTTAGCGATAAATGCTGAAAAGAGTTACTAGGTCGATTTTGATAAAAAATAAAACTGCTTCATTAGTTTTTTAAATATAGATTTTTAGGGGCGGGAATCGATCAAGTTAATTTTGGAAAAATAATACACATCCTCTATTATACCACTATCGGATAGTGTTGCTTATAACGATCTAATTCCGGGAAGTAATGATAAATGACAAAATAAAGGAACAGCATCAATTTCGCACTGAAGAGCCATTTGAAAAATTACCCTGTATATTATCCAAGTAATAAATAGCGAGCGAGCAGTCACATTCTGCTGTATATATTATAATTTATAATATATTAATAAAACTTTTACAGCCAGTGATAAATCCACAGGAAAGCTTAATTACACAACGAAACAGCCTGACATTCCACGTCAAATGTGATATTTTTTATTCCAAATTCAAATACATTTCCGTTCAAACAATTAAAAGATTCCGGTGGTTTCTTTGCTTTGTCTCTATAATTAAATACCTTGTGTTTTAGTGTGTGTTGTTAGTGTTGTTAGTGTGCATGTGTGCGTGTGTGAAATTGTTTGGGAACAGGTGTAGTGGTGAATTAGTTTCTTTTTGTCCAATGGCATTGTTAGGTTTGATGACGGCTGTAAATTTTAGTTGTCGCTCCTTGATGAAATCTTGTTAGGTTTTTATTGGCTAACGAACTTCCTCGCGATGCCACCCTCACGAACACTGGTGTATGCTTTTACGATTTGAACGCGGGAACTTTATATTTTCTGCATAAAAACAAGTTCTTACACTAAGCCCTGTAAATATCCATTATTATCGTGAACATCAGTTTAGTCGTTACGTATATTTCGTTCATTCAGATAAACAAATATTTCAAGAAGGGTGTACATTTATATACCAATATTATATCAGAAATCTCACAATGCAATGAAATAGGTTATCAATGATGTGAGAATCAAAGGTGGTAGAACCAGTATAAAGCTCAATTGCAAAGTTCCCGCCGGGCGCCGCCACACCTATTTCTAACTAGAATCTGTTTTGAGTTTCGCTAGAAGCATATGTATGCAGGCTGACTCACATATGAGCCGACCAGTTTACTCCTAGTAAGTGGCAACGTAGCTTTAATCGGTTTCAGGTACTACAAGGTACTGTACCCTTACCATGATTTTTCAAGACATCCCACAATTTTACGTTACGTTTACTCAATCCATTATTCTGTTCCGTTTGCTTCAGTAGACTGAGTAAACGTAACAATAAGTAAGTGCTCAAATCTTTTTGTCTGCCTCACATGTTCGCAAAAAAGAGAAACAAAACATAAAGCGGCATTTTGTCAATTTAGACATTTAATGTTACGTTACTGACACTATAGTTCTGATACAATCCGCTAGGAGCGCTGATTTGAATTTGTATGGGCAAATACGTAAACAAATACCAAAACAGTCATATTTATGAAAACATAAAAATTCATGGTAAGGGTACTGGTTGTACATATCCATGGGCGGCAGAGTCTACTTGCCATTGGGTGGACTGCATGCTCGTTTGCTACTTCAATGTTACTAAAAATCTTTCCATAAGATATAGTTTTATTTTATTTTTTGTATTTATTACATATATAACAATAAAAAGTTTTGTATCGTATTGTAAACTCATTTTCAGAGGGAACATTAAAGGGTCATTAATAATGTAAGCTGATCATACCAATTACTTACTCCGAGATGAGACAGTAACGGGTTACTAATGATAATGTAAATTAACAATACCACCCTTAGCAGAACAAAATGCACGACAATAGGGTTATTCCGGAGTTTTTTACACAAATTACTGTAATTATGTATACAATGTACACGAACAATATTTGCAAATGTTGCGTTTGCGAATTGACAGAAAACCGCCGACGGTCAACCGTTTCGAATTCCTTCGACCTAGAACCCTAACGCTAACAAGACCCTTGTTTTATAAGCAGCGAGTAGCGAGAAGCGAGCAAATTGGGCTTGTCATACACGTAATTTTATTTTTTCGCTTCATATTTGTAAGTTATTTTTAAGCTTTTTTAGGTATAGCTGTAATAATCGTGGCTTCTATCGTTACTATTCAATCTTAACTCATTTGTAAATGATGAATAATGATGATGATCAGACATATAACAGCATGATAACTGTCGATTTCTATTTAATATTAGATACACTGTATTTTACTTAAATAATGCTTAAGTTTATATATGATCATTACGCCATTAGCCTAAACTTATACAAAAATAATTCCACGTAAGCATCACCCTGTATAATAGCGTAAGATAGTTTTGTGTCACAATTGTCAATCACTGCGATAGATCCTCGTGTGCGAAAGCCCTTATTGAAATACTCCAACGCACTCCAGTACCCATACCAGGAGTTTTTACGTTTCGACAAATATGACTGTTTTGGTAACTGTTTATGTATGGGCCAATACGATTTCCTAGTTCTGACACAATCCGCTAGGGGCGCTGATTGGAATTTGTATGGGCAAATACGTAAACAAATACCAAAACAGTCATATTTGTCGAAACGTAAAAACTCTTGGTAAGGGTACAGGTCACAGTGAAACAGACGAGTAAACGACCTACCATAATACGTACCGGATTATTATAGTTGCCATGTTCGGAAGATAAGGCAAAAAAAAGTAGGCAGGTGTGACGCGTACCCCACTACACAGGGTGTTTATAAAATTAAAAGGCAATTCGTTCAGCCAATTACATTTTTAATTGGGACATAAATCGATCTTGACAGCAGCCTGTATACTGTATTGAGATAAATTTGCATTTTATCACTGTTTAATAGCAAGATAGGCATGGGGTGGATAATAGTGATGTATTACGAGCAATTTTTCACGAGAGTACCGACGTGGCATCAATCATTTATGAACAGAAATTATGTTTTTTTCACAATCTACCTTATAACTCCTCGTACATAATTAAACGGTTTAAGGCTAGCGGTCAGAAAAAAACAGACATTGGTACAAAGTCACAATCGTTCTTATATTTGTACTAGTTTAAAAGATATTAAATTGACGTTATAGCTAGGTACTGACATAGAAGAACACTGCTTGTGAACTAAATAGCTTCAACATATCAGTTACATTTTGAAAGTACAATACAATTTAAAAGTACGAAAGGCAAATTATCCTGTGAATTTTTCTTAAAATTATAATGGAAAAAACATATATGTTGTTATTATTATTACTATTTTCATTCCATGGTTTTAACGACTAGACAGATAAATAGAAAGAAGTAGGAAAATAGTTGCGGATAAAAACTGAGTACTAGACCGAATGTGCATTTTAATGTAAATTTTCCGTTCTACTTAGTGGCGATAAGTGCCCGCTGCGTTCAATAATATTTTTATTATAAAAACTAAGAAAAACAACACCATGTATAAAAACGGGCGCGGACAACAACAGGTGGTGGACGAAGGCTGCGCGTGCCCGGAGTGGCCGGGACGCTCTCTCCTCAGGTTAGTTTCATATGTCTCTATGTTTATGTGGGGCTAGCTGACCCGGCAAACTGTGTACCGCCTCAAAATCTACTTATGAAATATATTTCATATAAAATATAGCCTATGTTACTCGTAGATAATGTAGCTTTCGAATGGTGAAAGATTTTTTAAAATCGGTCCAGTAGTTTTTGAGCCTGTTCATTACAACCAAACAAACAATGTTTTCCTCTTTATAGTATTAGTGTAGATAAAAACCCTAGATGCTAAGACAATTTATGTAATCTGTGCTTATGGGAAGAGGAAGGGATAGGAACTATGATTGGTCGGTCTTGCGCTGAGACGGTTAGGATAAGACGGAAGAAAATTGTTACTTAGTTAGGAGTGATTTTGGAAAATAAAATTAAAGTTGATTTTTGTGCAAGTAACGAAGGGTTTAATTTTATCTTCAATTCCCACATTTATGTATTTTATAAATTGTGTGTGGGGATCAGACGTCTGAATGTCATATAGTTAAAAAATAAAGGTAGTGGTGTGAGTTTAAATTATAACTTGTCGTATGAATTTTGGATACTTAGGCTGAGACTCTTCAATTAAATGTTTCTGATTTTAAAAATTATGCGCTTAGTAGAAATTAATTATCTCATCTCATCATCACCATCACGTGAGAAAACATCGGTAGGAAACCTTTTTGATAGATTGCGAATAGTGCCAATTTACATTAGGCTTATGACGAAAATATATCTTTTGAGTATCTGGTGTAAGATTAGAAAGTCATTACTGCAATTATGTTGAAAATTAACATATTTTAAAGTAATAAGTTAAAAGGTCAAAATCTGAATAAAATGAATAAAACGTTTTCATTTATTTTAAATAAAACGATCCTTAAATATTAATAAAAAACGATGTAGAGATAAACATAAAAAATCTTTACTCACGTGAACCATGAAAAAATTAAATATATCCACTTAAGTTATTATGAAGTTAATTAAATTAAAAAAAAATGTTAGCTAAGTTTTTCTATTATGAAAATATATGAGAGGGTATGTATTTTTCTCAAGATTTACTATTTTTTAGCACGATAAATCACCCTGTACGCCGGAAAACAATTAAATTAAATTACCGTATTATTTAAGTCTTAATTAGAGTTCATATAAAATATTATACATACGTAATAGATGTTTTAAAATATGTGTAAAGCCAGTAAAATTAATTTGCATGCTTTATAATTTTATCTATGTTTATTCTGTGGTAATAAATTTAAAGTCAATTTGCATATTTTTTAAGAGCGGGTTCCTCTTGCCTAAATTCTGTTGCCATAGCTTCAGGATATAAAATATTAGACTATATTAAAATACATAGACTTTTAATTGTTTATATACCTAATATGTCTATAAAAATATACAATCAAAAAAGCAAATTAATTGTTTGCAGTAACACAAACACAAGCAATGGCATATATATTAAATATAAGGAATTCGCAACACGTTTTTATTTATTTATTCTGCGTCCTATTCTGCGACTTCAGGAATAAGTCCAGAAATTTTGCATAACTGTCTCCATGCTACGTTTTATTGACTGACCGTTACCAACACACAAAGCCAACACACAAAAGCGAAGCCTATAGCTAACCGCACCCCATTACGAGTATAACGAGGTTCCATCATTTGATTCGTCCTGATAGACACAACATCTTCATTATACGAAACAAAAGCAGGTGAAGCGACAAATCAAATTAATCTTGGTAATTCTGTAATCTGACTTTCAATTTACGATCATCTATTAAGGGGCCTATGAAAAAAGGTTTACCGGTGGTTTTTTACGAGGAGTTGTGGAGCAGGTGCGCGCGTGCGGTGCTCGTTGTAGGGCCGTCGATCCTTGCGGGTATTTAGTGGCCTACCATATATAATATAGGAGTAGCAGACAAGTATGCAGTCCACCTGATGGTAAGTGGCTACTGCCACCCTTAGATATCTGTAGCCATATGATTATATTCTTATATGAGGTAGGCCACAGAGACGCCGTTACACCTGAGGACTAAGCTAGAATGACTCGGAAAAGTATGTTTTCCTTACCACACACTTCAAACCAGAACACAGCAGCGCTTAACACTGCTGTTATTAGGTAGAAATAGGTGTGGCGGTGGTGCCGCCGAAGTCGTAGGGAAGAAAACGTATACAATGGTTTGCAATAGGTGACAAAAAGGTGGTCGATTGGGCAAGGTCAATGACCCAAAAGAACCCAATAGATAGAATATTTTTCTATCTTTAGGACATATTTCAATGAGAATTACTAATATTGTGATGCTCGATGGAGCAGGTACAAACCTTAGACAAAGAATGTTTTTTTTGTTAATAAATTAATTTTGGAATATATTTTTTTGTTTCAAAATCATTTCGGTGCCTAGCCTGGGGCTAATACAATATAAGTTCTTGAAAACATCCTGCGATTCCATTGGACAACGAAGTCAAGTCGAAACAAGAGATAGAGCTCTTGACAAACGGACAGACGGACAGACAGCAGAGTCTTGAGCAGAACCTACTACGGTTTCAGTTTTTACCGTGGTTTTTTTTATGTAAAATAATTCACACAGATGCGAGCAGCACTACCGCCAAAGGAGTTTCACTTGTGTTTATAAAAGGTCATTTTTTTCAAACAACTTAGTGCAGTACTAACAGCTACAACCGAAGTGCCTGCATTACTTGCAGTAGGAATAGTGATATGGTCAATTAATGGTAATGACCACTTCAATTAGCGTTGCAGCTTTGCATTGACCACCCGCGTTAACATTTATGCGTTTTGCTCAACAATTACACATTTCAACGACATCTATAAACTACGACCCCAACGAGTATTTAAATTGAAAGAAAAAAACAAAGTCCCATCACGAAAACGAAGCCTAAGCGCAAACGATGAGCCGCTAACGATAAAACTTTAATCCAAGCACCTGTAGCTAGGAAGGCCATACTATATATTTTTCTAGGACGCACCTAAAACTTTGTTTACAATAAAAAGAACAATAAAATTTCTTCATTTTTTCTTCTTATATTTCATGACAGACACATTTGAAATAAAATCTTTGGTTTTTCAAAATTTAATTTAGCTGTCGTAGCGGTCACCCGTGTCACAAGTGTGGGGTACTTACTAGTGCTACTTACATACTTACATTTGAACCTTCAGAGTCTCATTCCGTCCATTGATAACGAAATGTCTTACTAATAGTTCTAATTTTCTAGTTTTTGCTGTTTTTAAGTCTGCGAATATTAAGTAAAGATAGTTACCCTAAGCTAACCATACATATGTATAACAGGAATTGAATGCAAATAAAATGGCTAGAGCTAATCTAAGGTGTTCGCGGCTTCGGTAAGATATATTTTTTTTTTTTTTTTTTTATAATATAAGAGTAGCAGACGAGCATGCAGTCCACCTGATGGTAAGTGGCTACTGCCGCCCATGGACATCTGTAATGAACCCAGATAGGATTAGATATTCCTACCTGAGGTCGGCCACAGATGCGCCGCTACCCCTGAGGACTAAGCTGGAACGCCTCGGAAAAGTCTGTCTCCCTTACCACACCCTTCAAACCGGAACACAGCAGTGCTTAACACTGCTGTTATTAGGTAGAAATAGGTGTGCAAAGAAACTGCTCATTGAACATTGCATATTTATAATTGCAAAGGGAAAAAGTATAGGGACCAGGTGCTTACAATAGGTGCGTGCCTATGACTGCGACTTAATTAAGAATTTTTACAGCCCATGTTACGAAGTTACGATACTGTAAAAAACGTAAAATTTGACGCGCGAACTTATATACTAGTAGACTATTGTAAGAAAGCAAACAACAATTGTATGTTAAATAATAGCGTATTGAATTAAAATAAACATACTAAAATCTAAAAGACGTACAAATAATCTCTATTTTACAGTCAATTTCATTATGACGTTTTTGTGTGACGGTGTTTGTGTGTGTGTGTATAAAAACGACATTTTGTTTCACCCTTTGGTTTCAAATATATGGGACCTTTCCAACTTGTATATTTCCGGAAATAATTATGAAGAAAAATAGTTTCTTTTTCTCATTTGTGGTAAAGTGCATAGCGCTTAAGCGGCAAAGGAAACACACTTAATTTTATTTATTGTTACGATAAAGCAAACAACAAATCAACAATACACCGTTCTGACGTGTCGCACCTGGTTTTTCGAGTGTACGATGACACCAATTTATACCCATGCATCACTTGAGACAGCTCTAGGCAATTCATTATACACTAGCGTTTGTTAGCAGAATAATTCTAGTAGAATTGACAGCATAATGCGCTTTAGTGTTGCCCATTAACGGTGAGGACAGATTAACATCTTCAATGCACAGATGCTAAATATGTTTCTTTGTTACAAACCGAATGCCATATATGGTGTAGTTTTTCTAACTCAATTACGTATGTTGTTTAGTAGCACGCGGTTTCACCTGAGTGCATGTGGATTTTTTAATTTTTACGCTGAGTAGATAAAAAGTAGCTTACTGCATTTACGGTAAAATTTGCAAAAGGAGAGAAAGTTTTGCTACATTATGACTTTGTTTCATCACTGAACATAAGGTTAGGTAATTACCACAAGGTAAGAGACACTCACTTTTCCGAGGCATTCCAGCTTAGTGCTTAGAGTAGCGGCGCATCTGTGGCTGACCTGATTACAGATATACGTGCGGCTGTAGCTACTTACCATCAGGTGTACTGCATGCTCGCATGCTTGTCATACCTATATTGTAAAAAATATTTTAATTTCATTATAAATATACATAGACATACATACAAAGACATACATGTATTCATACATAGTTGCTTTCGTGTCAAAAAACTTCTAATGCTAATTGAACCGATGTCAATACGATCCAATGGTAATGTTGTTGATGTCCGCACGTCAGACGTGCCAACACCTTCCCTAGTTCTTGCATTGCGTCTGAAATAGTGCAAGTTTTTACTAATGCAGGGAAATAGTTTTGCAGGTGTTGGAAATATCTAATGATGTATAGCTAGTAAAAATACCCGCATACTAAAATAAAAGGGAATAACAATATTATGGTTATAGGTAGCTTTAAGTTATGTAACGTAGAGTATTGCTCCATATTCCTACTAAATCTATCCAAAATTTACCCAATAAAGTTCAGAATTTGATAACTTCTAGTTTACATAAATTGTCTAATGTCAATCTATGGTACGCAAAGCACTGGATAGATTAATTATTAATTATAAGCGTAATTCGCCTTTTGTAAAATACCTAATACCGATTTTTTAATGTATGCCACCGCAAGATCTCGAGCATTATTTTATTACTTATACCTATTAAAAGTATTTTTTTACAAACTCGCTTAGCTTTAATATAAATAAATTAATAATGGATTTATTTTTCGATCATAGTAACTTTTAAGTTTTATCGTAATTACTGTCCTTCTACTACCTACCACTAAACATAGTGCTGCAAAAATACAACAATTTTGAAAAAAGAAATACGTACAGGTGGTAATATATGTAAACAAATGCTAACAATTGTACGCTAAGCGTAATATTTTTATTTCAACATTGGAATTCACAATACGCGCATTTTTGCCGTGGCATCTGCAGGTATGAACTCTGCGCCAAACCTTCTGAATATTAAACCTTATTCTCTCGACAATACGGTTAAAAATTGCACACAGTTCTATCCAACATGCATCCTGTCCGAGCTGATGGTTTTAAATAAATTATCACGTTATTTTCAAAGCGATAGAGTTAAAAGTGTGTTGTTAATAGAAAGCGCAGATGCACCAACGCCACCTGTCAATCTGTGCGCGCAGGTGACTCGCTTTGTTTATATTTTTTTCCGCAAGATGGCCGCGTAATGGGGTTTTTTGACATTTAAAAGTCACTGATGACTCCGCTCGACTTCCTCTGATGTTGTGTGCTATCTGCATTATTTATACAATTGTTTTTGTTTACACTTGCTTATGGTATCGCTAAGTATAGTGTGCCATTCACCCTTACGTTAGCTTGCTAATAACAGGTGTAAGCGTGCCTTTATTTCGATTTTTTGTGGAATTTAAATAGCTAACGAGCTTATAGTCCTCGTGATGATACTGATGACCGCGCACATCTGTAATCAACCTTAAATAGGTGGTCCTATATGAGGTTGAGCAAATTAGTACCTTTGAGACGACTATTTCTAAATGCCTCTTATCTGAGAATTAAATAGCCTAAAGCTAACTTTTTTGAAATGTCTCAGATATGTACCTGGGATTCAACCCCAGACTATTAACGTCTAAGATTAAAATTGAACTACGATTAGAACTGCGAACTTTAAAACAGAAAACAGCAGCTTTACATTGCCCCCTGCTATTTACAAGATATAAATAGCAAAGGGTATGGCAGGCAGTGATAGTTTAGAGCTAGAAATGCGGGCTTTTGGTCCGGCAGTCCGAGATTCGAATCCCACGCAGGGCACGGGATAGAAATTAATTATCACTTACTATAACTGCCAAGGAAAACATCGAAAGGTAATCTACACGCCTGAGAGATTTAAAAAACCTCAGAGTATGAAGTGTACCTTTGCACTTGGCCATCGCTGTGGACTTAAACGGTAGATAATAATAATAACAGGTAGAAAGGTGGTAGAGCCCTTTGTGGTTCGGTGGCACCACCGCCATACCTATTTCTGTCTCATAACAGCAGCATTAAGTGCTGCTGTGTTCTGGTTTAAAGGGTGTGGTAAGGAAGACATACTTTTCCGAGGCGTTCCAGCTAAGTTCTCAGGGGTAGCGGCGCTGTGGCCGACCTCGGTAATCCTATCTGGGGTTGATTACATATGTCCATGGGCGACAGTAGCCAGTTACCATCAGGTGGGCTGCATGCTCGTCTGCTACTCCTATATAATAAAAAAAGACGAAAAAACTTTCCACTGAGAGTGCCTCGCAGTGGGACTGTAATGGATTGAGAGAGAGAGTATACAGCGCATATATTACCTGTTCACATTTCAGCCACAGGATGACGGTGGCGCCTGGCCTCCGCAGCTGTCCTTCGCTCAGCTTCTGCTCGTCCAGCACTTCGCTGTGACGTCGCCCGGTCTTCAACCATAACTCTATTGATCTGAAACAATCATAGGATACGTTAAAAAAGATTCAAGCTGCTGTTAATGTGAGTAGTTGCACCATGGATCATGACACTGATGTACTGAGGTCCTGTGTTCGTTCCCCGGTCAAGCAGGCATCGAAATCTTGAAACGATGACACTTTCGTTCTTGTTTCTTATAATATATGTCTCAACTATGTCAGTATGAGTATGTAACATATTAAAGTTTTTAGTATTTTTGTAATAATTCGTGTTCTTCAGTTATATTTGTGCGGGACGACGCGAACAGCTGACTCAAGATTCGACGTAATTATAAGTTTGAAATTGTTTACTTAATTTATAGTTAATAATAGTTCATAAGTTGTAATAAATAAAGACTTCATTATTCGTAACTTACGATCAGCTGATTAATATTGTATAGTTCAATGGCCGACGCTAAACAGCTGACTCCAACTCGATCAGCTGATCATAGCAGTAAGACGTAGTTACGTAAACAGCTGATAGTTTTTAATGTAATTTATTGATGTTTTTATTATGTTTGAATAGTGTTTTACTTATGTTTTATTGTTAATAGTATATAATAGGATTTAATAGAATAGGGAAAATAGATAATAGTTTAAGTTTGTAAATGTATTAAAATAAATATTTCGTAATAGTTTATAGGGCATAGGTATAGGTGTCAATTATAATAGGTTTTGCAATAGTTTGGGTTTTGATAGAAGTTTGAATAGAAATATGTAAATTCCTAAACAAACTAAATAGATTATTATTATTATTATTGTGAATCGTCGATTCAAGGCCACAGTTTGAACAGGTTCGTACAGGTCCGTACAGGTTTAGACATAGAATAACGGGAAATGGTTGTAATTGGCCAAAAGGCCTATATTCCTGCCTAGACCTGCTTCTAGTTGTGGTACTTGAGTCGGGGATATAAACAGGCCAGATTTTCAAATTTTCAGTCAGTACTGGCAACAGACCTATGGAACAAAGGAATAAATGGAACAAGAGTAAAACAAGGGATTTCAATTCTTCCAACCCAGCAATTATAGTAATGTGCCCCTGCACATTTAATGGTCCTTCGAGCCGGATATTGAAGAAATTGAAGAATAGTAAGTAATATTATCGTTCCAATTGTCATTTTTGTGTATTAGCAAGAAGAATGCCGATCACACGCTCCGTGGGAAAAGAACGCCGAGACTCGACGGAAACGAAGCCCTCCTCGTCTGACGCGACCACTGGGACCTCCGCTACGGGCACAACAACAGAAACGTCGGCCACGGGAACCACCGCGACCGACACTACTGGGGGAACCTCCGCTACAGACACGTCCGTCACGACGAAGGGTACAGTAGCGTCAGTGGCCACTGGCACCACGATGGCCAGGCCGGCTGCGACCATTTTCAAGAATCCCGTCGAGCTCACCGCCAGTACTGATTCACCGACAGTAATACAGAAGCCTTCAGAAGCACATAGTCAGCATGGTTCGCGCGCTCCGAGTCGACGCGCCGGATCCACGCGTTCAAGGTCAAAGGCTTACAAGGTAGCCAAGGCCAAAGAAGAACTCATACGTCTGCAAGTGGAACTTGCAACAGCACGCCTCGCCGTTATAGAAGCAGAAGACGACGATGACGACGTCTCCGAGTACTCAAAAACAGAAGCCGACACCAGGGTCGACGAATGGTTGGAACAGCAAGCGCAACCGAGGCTAGCCATAGCCGACGAGCCGCACCTACCTCTCCGCGAAATAGAAGCCATCACGGAAGAGACAAGGCCGGTTCAACAGAATAATAGTACAGCGCACCATACCCAACCAGATCCGCGAGTACATACAACGGCGGGAGCTCAAGCACCGGCGGGAGTCCACGCGCAGCCAGACTTCTCTCAACTTACGTCAGCGATAACACAGGCCATCAAAGCTAGCCAGCGGTCCTCAAAGTTTGTTGAATTACCGACTTTTAACGGTAATTATCAGGACTGGCTACCTTTTAGAGCAGCATATATGGAAACAGAAGAGTCTTTTTCAATAGTAGAAAATATTAATAGGTTAAGAAGACATCTAATAGGAAGAGCTAAGGAAGCAGTTGAAAGCTTATTGATCACCAACGCGCACCCATCCGATGTTATGAAGACCTTGGAAATGAGATTCGGTAGATCGGAGATGATAGCAATGGCCGAAATAGACACATTGAGAACACTGCCGCGCCTCTGCGAGTCGCCTAGGGATATTTGCGTGTTCTCTACTAAGGTTACAAACGCCGTGTCTACACTTCGGGCATTGAAATGCGTCTACTATCTCTACAATCCGGAGGTATCTAAGGTAATGGTGGACAAGCTTACTCCTACTTTACGTTACAGATATTACGACTTTGCTGCAACACAACCGAAAGAAGAGCCTGACTTATTGAAGTTTGAAAAATTTATGAAGAGAGAAGCTGAGCTGTGCGGACCCTATGCACTCCCCGAACAGATGGCACCGCCGATGTATAGTAATAGACGTCCTCAGAAGACACATACAGTATTAGAAAAGCAGTCTACAGTTATACAGAAATGCCCCGTATGTGAAGAAACAGGTCACATCGCGACGGACTGCAAACAGTTTAAAGAAGCAAACGAAAGCACAAGATGGGATATAGCAAAGAAGAAACGACTATGCTTTCGGTGTCTACGCTTCAGAAACAAGACTCACAACTGCCGAACGAAGCCGTGTGGTATTAATAGTTGTAAGTATTTCCATAACAGGTTACTACACTTCAACAGAACAGAAAAGGCAGAAACAGAAGATAGGTCAACAGAGGTCATCAACTCCGCGTGGACTACAGCCAGACCTACAAAGAAGCAAACTTATTTGAAGATAATCCCGGTGCAGGCAACAGGTCCCAAGAATACGGTCAACACTTACGCGTTATTGGACGATGGATCTACAGTTACGCTGATAGACGACAGCCTTGCCTACGAAATAGGGGCAAAGGGACCCATCGACCCATTACGTATAGAAGCAATCAACGAGTTGAAAACAGCTGAAACAAAGTCAAGAAGAGTTAGCATCACACTCAACGGGTTGAACAACCACACAGCAAGCATTCAAGCGAGAACTATCAAGAACCTGCACGTATCGCCGCAGGAAATAGCAAGACAACAGATTGAAGAATGTGAACACTTGCGAGATCTTAGCGACGTACTTTCCTATGAAGATGCGAAGCCTACCATACTCATCGGTCAAGACAACTGGCATCTCCTTCTAGCATCAAGAGTGAGAAGGGGAAAGAAGAACCAACCGGTAGCGTCTCTCACGCCACTTGGGTGGGTACTTCACGGAAGCCACAACCGAATTATTGGACGTACCGCTAACTTCGTGTCACACATTACAGAAGCGCCGCAGGAAGATAAGCTTGAAGATCTCATGAAGCATTACTTCGCAATGGACTCGCTATGCATCAACCCTAAGAAGCCACAGTCGGACCCTGAAGAGCAAGCCTTACGTATCTTAAAGAAAAATACAACCCAAACAGAAGAAGGAAGATACGAAACCGCTCTACTATGGAAAAGAGAAGAGGTCGACTTGCCTAACAACTACGACAACTCGTTGACACGTCTTATGCACATAGAAAAGAAGCTTGACCGTAATTCTCAATTAAAACAGAAGTATACAGAACAGATGGACGCGCTTATCAAGAAAGGATACGCCGAGCCTGCACCGAGGACGAAGACTCCCAATAGAACTTGGTATTTACCGCACTTCGCGGTAGTGAACCCAATGAAGCCAGATAAACTCCGAGTGGTACACGACGCCGCAGCGAAGACTAAGGGTGTCGCACTCAACGACTTGCTGTTGAAAGGTCCAGATCTACTGCAATCACTTCCAGGGGTCGTGATGAAGTTCCGACAGCATATGGTTGCAGTAACAGCTGACATTAAGGAAATGTTCATGCAAGTGAAGTTGAGAACAGAAGACAGAGACGCTCTTAGGTACCTGTGGCGAGGGAACCGTCGTGACGATCAACCACCCGAGGAGTATAGAATGACATCACTCATCTTCGGAGCTTCAAGTTCGCCGTCAACAGCAATATTCGTCAAGAACTTGAACGCTAAGAAGTATGAAGAGACCGAGCCAGAAGCAGCCTCCGCCATTATAGAGAAGCATTACGTCGACGACTACCTGGACAGCTTTAGAAGCCTCGAAGAAGCCATACGCATCACTTCAAGCGTGCGTGATATACATAGAAGAGCCTGCTTCGAGTTGAAACAATGGAAGTCCAACACGCCCGCGCTACTACGAGCACTAGGGGAACAGGAGTCGTCACAGGACATAGAACTCTATAAGGCGGGAGAGCAGCTGGAACGTGTGTTAGGAATCGTATGGAGACCGGATACAGACGAACTTACCTTCAACCTCAATTTAACGCGTGTGCCTCGTGAACTTATAGATGGGAAAACACCGACGAAGAGAGAAGCCCTACGTATAGTTATGTCGCTTTTTGATCCGTTAGGCTTTGCTTCACCAGTTACTATAAGAGCTAAGCAGATTTTACAGGAACTCTGGCGGCGTGGGACATCGTGGGACGAGAAAATAGAAGATCACATAGCGGAACAGTGGCGCGACTGGATGGTACATTTGAGAAGCCTCTCGAATATAGCAATACCAAGAAGATACCTACAGTACAGCGACGCTACATCCCTTCAGCTCCACGTGTTCACCGACGCCAGCGAGTCAGCCTACGCAGCGGTATTGTATTGGAGAGCAACGGCACCCAACGGCGACGTCAGCATATCACTAATTATGTCCAAGGCCAAGGTGGCACCTTTAAAGTTAACATCTATACCTAGTTTAGAGTTACAAGCTGCAGTGATGGGAACTCGCCTCGCCGACGCCGTCGTTAAAGAACATCAACGAAAGCCGGACTCAAGAACGTTCTGGACGGACAGCCGCACAGTACTCTCATGGATCAAGGCTGGTTCGCGCTCTTACAAGTCGTATGTGGCACATCGCATAGCGGCTATAGAAGAAGGTACAAAGGTAAGTGAGTGGCGCTGGGTGCCAACGAAGTCCAACGTGGCGGACGATGCCACAAGAAATGTCCCAATAGGGTTCAATAAGAACCACAGGTGGTATAGGGGACCGGACTTCCTACACGAGGATTCGAGCACCTGGCCAATAGAAAATTCTGCGTCGTATCCATCAGAACCTACAGGTGAAGAAAGAACACACAACATAGTAACAGAACGAGGTCTGAAGCTGGCTGAAGGTCTACCGGAGGTGTCTAGATTTTCAAATTGGGATAGATTACGTTTCACTACAGCAAGGGTTTTACAGTTTATACAGCTTTGCAGGACGTCTAAACAGCGGGTCAATTACAAGAGGACTAGACGAAACGCTCAAGCGGACCCCGACTGGCGACGTCAAAAGAAGACACCGATGGCTCCACAGGTAAAGCATAGAAAAATAGAACAAGCCAAGTGTTATATCTCCGTGCCCGCAGAACTCCTCCGAGAAGCAGAAGAGTTATTAATGCGTTCATCGCAAGAAAGTTCATTTCAGGTTGATATAGATAACATGAAACGTCAGAAGCCTATAGACAGAGATAGCCGATTACATCGTTTAAGTGTCAAGTATGAAAATGGTGCCCTGAGACTCCGAAGCCGCATCGAAGCAATAGAAGCCGTCACAAATGAGGTCAAGAACCCCATGGTGCTGGACGGTGACCATCCGACAGTCAAACTATGGATACACAGCATCCATAGACAGATGCATCACAGCGGAGTCGAGGCCACGGTAAACGAGTGTCGACAAAGGTATTGGGTTCTACGGTTACGTCCGGTGACGCGCACCATTATACGACAATGTCTCAGATGCCGCATGAAAACTCAAGCACCGCCGTACCCGAGAACCGGAGACCTACCATCGTGTCGCTTGGCACATCACAAGCGACCTTTCACATACACAGGAGTCGACTACTTCGGGCCGCTTACAGTAACAGTCGGGCGTACCAATCAGAAGAGGTATGTAGCTATCTTCACCTGTCTAACCACACGTGCTATTCATCTAGAAGTTACAGCATCGCTCACCACCGACTCTGCGGTGATGGCGCTCCGGCGGATGATGGCGCGCCGTGGACGTCCGGCGCAAATATGGTCGGACAACGGGACCAACCTGAGGGGCGCTGACAAGGAACTACGGCAGGCGATCGACGCAGCTACAGCGGAGGAGGCTGCTAAGAAGATCATCTCGTGGCGATTCATCCCACCTGGCGCGCCCTTCATGGGAGGCGCGTGGGAAAGGCTCGTGCGCTCCGTGAAAACTGCACTGCAAGCAACGCTTCACGAACGACATCCAGCAGAAGAAGTCCTCACGACGCTCCTGGCAGAGGTGGAATATACAGTGAACAGCCGACCTCTCACCCACGTGTCAGTGAGCGCCGAGGACCCAGAGGCGCTTACACCGAACCATTTCCTACTCGGCGGGAACGGAAGAGTATCGACCCCGGGAGAGTTCAACGACCGCGACACCATATGCAAAAACAGCTGGCGTGCCGCGCAGAGATTAACCGACATATTCTGGACAAGATGGCTTCGAGAGTACCTTCCTGAGCTTCAACACCGGCGGGAGCCCCACGGAAGAGGGGCAACAGTGAAGATCGGCGACTTAGTACAAATATTGGATAGTAACCTACCTAGGAACATATGGGTTCGAGGTCGGGTCATCGCAACATTTCCGGGTCCAGACAACATAGTAAGAACAGTCGACGTGGCAACCAAGGGAGGAGTTCTACGCCGGCCAGTGAGGAAGCTGGTAGTGCTGCCTATAGAAGACGTCGCCCCAGCACCGACAGAAGATGCAACACAGCTGCACGGCGGGAGAAATGTGCGGGACGACGCGAACAGCTGACTCAAGATTCGACGTAATTATAAGTTTGAAATTGTTTACTTAATTTATAGTTAATAATAGTTCATAAGTTGTAATAAATAAAGACTTCATTATTCGTAACTTACGATCAGCTGATTAATATTGTATAGTTCAATGGCCGACGCTAAACAGCTGACTCCAACTCGATCAGCTGATCATAGCAGTAAGACGTAGTTACGTAAACAGCTGATAGTTTTTAATGTAATTTATTGATGTTTTTATTATGTTTGAATAGTGTTTTACTTATGTTTTATTGTTAATAGTATATAATAGGATTTAATAGAATAGGGAAAATAGATAATAGTTTAAGTTTGTAAATGTATTAAAATAAATATTTCGTAATAGTTTATAGGGCATAGGTATAGGTGTCAATTATAATAGGTTTTGCAATAGTTTGGGTTTTGATAGAAGTTTGAATAGAAATATGTAAATTCCTAAACAAACTAAATAGATTATTATTATTATTATTGTGAATCGTCGATTCAAGGCCACAGTTTGAACAGGTTCGTACAGGTCCGTACAGGTTTAGACATAGAATAACGGGAAATGGTTGTAATTGGCCAAAAGGCCTATATTCCTGCCTAGACCTGCTTCTAGTTGTGGTACTTGAGTCGGGGATATAAACAGGCCAGATTTTCAAATTTTCAGTCAGTACTGGCAACAGACCTATGGAACAAAGGAATAAATGGAACAAGAGTAAAACAAGGGATTTCAATTCTTCCAACCCAGCAATTATAGTAATGTGCCCCTGCACAATATTTTTGCATTTTTATTTATATTTGGGTACTGTGTTACTTTGTGTTGGGTTGGGTTGATTTTAATAAATTATCTATCTAATGGTTTGGCTATCAAAAATCGAAATTTTACAATTCCTGCCTGCTTAGAAATTGTTGATATTTGGTATATTGGATTGGTTGTTGTAAAAATTGTGGTAAAGGTTGTGGTCATTTTTTTCAGAATGATTATCCATAACGGGTGTAGAAGTTTGTTAACATGTTTGTAGATGTGCACGAACCCTTAGGCAGTAGGTGTGCGCAAGATAGGATCTGTTGACAGTAGAACTGTCAGTTCCTACATTATTGTCTTGTTTTATCACTGCGTCTAGTGTCGTGTTACATCGTGATATAATCGCTGTAAAATCAGTAAAAAGGGAAGAAAAAAGAATCTGCGGCGACACGACATCCAGTACTTTAACTTGCCGTGCCTCGTTTGTGTTTGGCTAGTGTTGGCGACAGTTATAGCGGTAGTCATAGATAAATATAGATATCTCACCGCCTTGTAATTAAAGGAAGCCATTAGATGGTTTGTCAGCCGTTTAATGGCTGTCATGGTGTAATTTACGCGGAACAATGCCGACATGTGCAGTTAAGACGTGCAAAAGCACGAAAACGAAGAAAAAGTACGGAGAAATATCGTTTCATTCAACTACATTATTTAAATATTTTTCAACCACGAAAATAGATAACAGTGACAATTTCAATTGTCAAAACTGTTTACATTTTCTTGTTAGGAGTGAGTAATATGGCGCTAGTAGTGACTCGTCATTTAGAATAGTTTTATGTCGATAAGTTAAATTAAGAATATTTTAAGAATATGAATTGGAAGTATAAGGTGACAGCACCACATCTTTTTTTAACGTATTCTAAGTGAGGCAGAGACATTTACAGTCTTGTTAATGTTCGCAAAGTTTCAAAAAGGCTTCAATAAATCCGTTATTTTTGGTTTTACATATAAAACCAAATCAGCAGATAATTCAATTTGTGATTATAATTGTTTATACAAATTTTATATGCGACGATTAGTTTGCCTTAAGAGGGTGAAAAAAACATTTTTTAAGGTGGCGGCCGAGGGACAAGAGTTGTGACCCTACAAATAAGAATTAAGGGTTAAACTGACCCCTCCTTGACATCCAAATAATAAAATTGCGTCCTCTGTTAAATATGTAACATTTCAATGTGGACTAATTAGTCAAACTAAAAACGCACGCAACTAAGTACTAAACGGGCAATATGGCATAATTTCACTATGAAGCAAGGACTTACTTTCAACCCGAAGACATAAAGTTCGGTCCTCTATCTTTATAATGGCCACTTTAAAACTCATAAAAGCGAACTCTAAGTAAGCTGGATGGCGGGAGGCCGCTGTCCTCCTAGATTTTCACATTTGATATATTTCTTATAACTACAGTATCGCCAGTTGAAAAGTACAAAGACAAACATTACGAGTTAACCTATGCACTAATTACGCGCGAGTAAGCTACACACGATAATAAAAATTATTTCTCTACGCTTCCGGTAGTCTCCACAGCACGATTTTTAGACGCACAAAAAATTAAAAAAACACACAAACTTCCGCACAAAACAAAATTCTCACTAATTTTTTATCAAACATAAAATAAAAATAAATACAATTTTTAATATTATTATTTTGATTTACTTGTTTGAATGTCCCATCTATATCGATTCTAGAATCTTCTGTTTGGTCAGAAGATACTTTATTGTAATTTTATAAACCATACATGTACCTATAAGCAGTGGTAGCCTAGTGGTTAAGAAACTCGGCCTCTCGATCTAAAGGTCCTAGGTTAAAATCCCAGACCTCAGATTTTTCAAAAGTTATGTACGTATTAGGAATTAATAATCACTTAATCAGTGAAGGGGGAAACCTGCATACCTGAGAGATTTATAAAAAAAACCTCAAAGGTATGTGAAGTCTACCAATACGCACTTGGTTAGCGCGGTGAACTATGGCTAAACCTTCTCACTCTGAGAGGAGACCCGTGTCCAGTAGTGGTCATTGTCCCACGATGACGATGATGATGACATGTATGTCCTATATATTTTGTGCCGTTATCAGAGACAATCCTCGAAATTATTGATATAATAGTTAATATTTAAATAGTTGTTTACTCGTTATTGGTGAAACATGGGTCTTATAACAGCGGTGTAATCTTAGGCAGGCATAGTAGCGTCTCACGGAATTCTAATAAAATAATCGTAAAGTGCGTTCTTGAGACGCTTATACTTTGAGGACACTTACATTATTCGGTGGAGCTCATATTTCTGTGTTTATTATTTATCTATGACGTGCGGATCATTAGAGGCTAACATTATAACAAGCGAATCATATAATTAGGGTTCCGTACGCCAAAGCAAAAAAAACGGAACCTTTTTTATATCGCTCTTGTACCTGTCTGTCTATCACAACCGACTTAGAAAAAATACTCGTAGATTCGGTTGTATACCAACTATAATCTATTTTATTTCATTTTTTTTCATAAAATTGAAGTAACAAGGCAGCACGCAACTCACCTGTCATCTATAATCACCTCTATATACAAAGAATAAGGATTCTACCTAAAGCTGATAACGATGTGTTGCCACTCTTGTAGGTATGCGAGATATCCTATACACACTTTCCCTCCTTGTACCTTTTTTGTTTACGAGGGGGTACCTTCAAAAGGTACCCGACGACGTGGGAGCGACGCCGGGTTATGTGGGATTTTTACTGCACTAGAACCCCCCGGTGGCCGTTCTCAGCGCTTGGTGGAGAACTGCGGGATCTCCTATGGAACACAACCGGAGTCCTCCAAGCGCGATGCCCCGGTCGGGCTCTGTCCTGGGGGGAGCAGTTTACGCTCCTCCCGCACATCTGGTGTTTATGGCGGTATACGACTACACATACCGCCGTCCTTCCCTGGGTTACTTGCTGGACTGTTCGAGCTCCCACTCTTGCCGCCCGCAACCCAGGAAGTCCCCTTTTAGTCGTCCCTTACGACAGGCAGGGGATACCTTAGCCCTATTCTAGTCCCAGGACTACAGGGACAATACTACATATCCTATATACATTTTCCCCTTCACATACCTACAAAATCAGTATTAAATTTGCATTTACATACAAAATTTTATTAATGGTTAATTAAAATTGTAACTACGTCCACAGCCTTCCTATACATTCGCCATTCCCTATTAGAACCGTATAAAATATTCTTCATCTTATTACATATACTTCTGCAGCATCAATTCTCCATTTTCAGACATCCGGAGAAGACGGGCGACCCCTCAGGCTGACTTATTAAGCCCAAGTCTGTATTGAAAGTGCATTGTGTATGGACTATGGATATAGCAAGTTTTAATAGATGTTGGAGAATTTGCAGATAAAGTTTATAACAAAAATAAAAATATCAAAGTCTCAGTCTATAATTTTAAAAAGAATGGAACATTCGTATTGTTTTATTTATTTATTTATTAATATACTTATTGAGAAGATATCCAAAGATAGATATAGGTATACATATCGTTTTTCAGTCTATTTTTTAAGGGCTATCTATAAAATCGACTTGGATGAAACTTTCACACAACGATAGACATAGAAAAAAAGAAAGATTTGTAGCAATAGTTAATTTATTATTAATAGCTACTTGCTACTTTATGTCTTTCTGTTACGGTTTTTACCTCTCTGATAAGGAACCCTAAAATTGGCAATAACTACATACTTGATGCAAGAGGTGCGTCCATAATTACTAAAACTATAAACCTATTTTATGTGTTTACTTTAAATTAACACTATAATAAAACCGAGACAGACGGACATGCAATCCTGCGATCGTTCTAATTAAGTTGCCGTCTGTTTCGTAGTTAATTAAATATATTTTATTTGTTTATTTTGAACTTTATAAATGTCGTTAAATAAATAAAAAAAATAACAGTAAATTTAACATTATTAATTATTTTAATAATTCTGGTACATAAGTTCGGTTTCATTTAAGCAACTCGAAATTCAAGGAAGAAAACGCAATTTTTTTGTGAAATACTTGGAGCCGGTTGAAATATAATACTCTATTTCTGCCTTATAACGGCAGTTTTAAGCGTGTTTTGGTTTGAAGAGTATGAGTAAAGAAGACGAGACATTCCAAATTAGTCCTCCAGGGTATCGGCGCCTCTGTGTTCCACCTTGGGTATGAAGTCCTCTAATCTTATCTGAGATTGATTACAGATGTGTGTACATAATTTCATGACAATCGGTTATGTGGTTAAGACGTAAGAGTATAGCAAATAAACAAACAAATAAACAAAGCTACATTCGCATTTAATATATTAAGTAGTTAGGATAAGAGCTCATTCAAAAACATGTTCAATTTACCTGACATAGATAAATCATTGTACATGAAAAATAATATATTCAAAGATCATAAAATACCGTTATATTGATCTAGTAGCCAGTACCTTGATTGTGTTGTTTAAACAAAGGTGTATTGTCCATAAAAACTTAATTTATTGCTCCAACCGAACCCATTATACACGACAATAGTTGACCAAATACATATCCATTCAAATAATACTATGAATGAATCGCGCAAATCGGTTATAAATTATATGGACACTATTATGAATAACAATTATAGCCGACGAAGATACAATAATATGGTATCTATGTGGAAGAAATAGGGTTTAAAAACGTTATGTACCATAGAACCTTTAATAAATGATGGTTCACTCTGTAATCGAGTCACTAGTGATGTGAAAGTGAAGTCAAGGTTTATCTTTCTATCTTTAGGGATGTGTCGCATCGATAGCGAGTCGCGAATCGCTAATATACGAGTATTTTCTTCAATACGAACCGTTTCTTTTACGTTGTCATTTATCATTACTTTCCAAAATTTGATTAGTACAAGCGATGCTATACACGATGGTGGAATAATAAAAAGGTTTCCCTTTTTTTCAAAATTAATTTGTTCGATTCCCGGCTACTGAAATAAATATAAAAAATCTAATGATGTAGATAGTTTTCGTTTATCGTAGAATTATCTAAATCGGTCTCGTACTCCTTTCAGCATTTTGTGCTATTTCTTATTGTTTCGGATTTGGCCATGAAGGCCCTCTACCCTACCCTGAGAACAAAGCTGGAATGCCTCGGATAAGTATGTCTTCCTTCAAACCAGAATATAGCACTGCTTAATGCTGCTGTTTTTAAGCAGAAATATGTAGGTGTGGCGGTAGTGCCGCCGAAGTCGAACCACAAAGCGTTCTAGCCCCTTCAAAATGTTGATATATTTTTAAAGCTATCTCGCTTATCGCTCACCCTTCAACTATGAGACACATCATCGTATACACACTGCATTCCTTTCTTCTGTAGACCTGTGAGTTTGATTAGTGCTGTGACCGTGACTTTTAAAGAGCACGACTGAAAGTTGAGCCAGACTATAGGTGGTCCTTCGCTAATCTCTAATATCGTACAATTGTAACGGTCTCTGATATGCCTATTATGTGGCTGATGTATGGATACGTTACATGATAACGTTGTAAAGGTATGTTAGTTTTATGGTTGCCAACTCACCTACATATTTTTGGAGTTTACACCTTAAGAAACGATTTGAGTTATAAGGCCCGGTACGGAAATTTTATGAGGAGTAAAATCAAGTGTAACACGAAAAGTTGAGGCGTAACGTAGAAAGAGACAAACATATATATCTGTAGGATTGAACGTGTAAAAGAATGAGATGGAATATTATTACAATCATCATATCCTCTCAAAAAGGAAGTAGCGTTTTTAACCAAAATATGAATCAAGAGTGCTTTTATTAATTTAAAATACAGTAAGTTCAAATCCCATATGAAAGTAATTATTACAATAAAAATAATTAGCAATATATAAAACATTAAAACGTCATTAACTAATTTGTGTACATTTTTGCATAAATTAAGTTATAGGTTTGATCATTGATCACTGTGAAAGATATGAACATTGGCGCCATAATATGATTAACAATCTTTTATGAACGTTTTTAAAGAAGAGTAACATATAAAATCAGTAAGCAATTGAATAAGATATAATATTAGCAAAATAAGTTTTTAACATAAAGAGGCTTTTGTAAGTTACTGATATATTAATTTAACTTATAAAAATGGATGCATTATTGATCAGCATCATCTATCAACGATAAACGGGCAAAATCAAAACAGTATTATTTAATATTTATTACAGAATTATTGCTAATGAATTATGTTCAAAATAAGTTATATAAAATTAGCAATACGTTTTAAATGAATTCTAGAATTATAAAACATTCAGAAACAATCAAAATTACATATAATAACGTTTATTGAGTCTCATATAAATTGCATCCGTAAATTGCATCCGTAAATTGCAACAAGGATATTTTATAGATGGCAAAGAAATTATAATTATTAAGTTTTAAGTTATAAAACGTTTAACATTGTTTTAAATATAAATAATTATATTATATTAAAATTTACTTTAATATAAACAATTATATTAAGTTACCATTATAATATTTGGAACCAAAATACATACATTGATAAACTTGCAAACTTACAATTTATAAAACTTGCCACTAGATGGCGCTATTATACCCATGCGACCATATATACATCTATATACAACGTATATAAACAGCAACCTAACCATCAAGTTTTAATGTTTTGATTTTAAAGTTTTCTTGTACTTCTATGCAAAGATACGTGTATTTTTATGTACTATTAAACAAATCATCAAGTGATTAAAGTTGAAAAAATATTTGAAAATATGCAAGAAATTGATTTAGATGATAATGAAGAAGAATCCAAAAAACACATGGATGCGGTTAATTGGTAAGCTTATCGTTTACATTTATGAATAATATACATTTTAAATACGAACAGCTAGATCTTTTATTTAGTGTTTTTATTATTATTATTTTTAATCAATTGAATAAATATATTTTATATTTATATAATATTTTGTAATACTTATATTAAATTATTACGACCCATTTCTATTTTTGAAGTAATATAAATAATCCGAATAATTACAGATATATGTTTGTTTCTCTTATCATTTTAGCAGATGCGTTCATTTACCCTTTTTTTCTATTCGATATATATCATAATTATCGTTCGTAAGGAGTAAACTCCAATCGTGCGTCGTAGCTGACACACACACCCTTTTTTATTTTTTATTTATTTACTCTTTATTGACCATGTTAAAAACAGTGTGGTACAACAGGCGGACTTAATGCTAAATAGCATTTTCTCCCAGTCAACCTTAGGGATGTGCAGAAAAATTGAATGAGGCCATTAGTTCTTAGGAGTCACGACCCGTGATTAACTTCAGGTATAGGGTTGGTTACAGATGTCCATGAAGCTGCAGAAACCGCTTGCTATGCATCAGGTGTGTAAAAAGGCACTAACATGTGAAGATGATAGAACCCTTTGTGGTTCGACTCCGGTGGCACCACCGCCACACCTATTTCTGCCTATTAACTGCAGTGTTAAGCGCTGCTGTGTTCAAGTCTCAAGGTGGTAAGGGGGGCATACTTTTCCGAGGCGTTCCAGTTAACAATGGGACATAAAAAGGGCTGCAACTGGCAGACTTTGGGTGGATATGAATATAGATACTGCAGTCTTTCGAGTCTTTACTAAAGAACTAAATAATATTTAAAATAAATCCAGTTATAGTCGTCACAATTTAACAGGCCCATTTTGACACATGCCATCGCTAGGCTATAAGCATGTGACATACAAATCGATAACCAAAGAAACCAATTTTTATCACAAATCGATTACAACCACACATCGTATTGTATAAATTACTTAATATTTTGTACACAGAATATTTATTCTATATTTTTCTAAATCATCTAAATATTCAATAAAAAGGAGAAAAGAAAATAAATTCTAGTGTAATTTAAAAATTTAATCCTTTTTAGAAGATTAAATAAAGCATCGGTTGTAAACTGTATTTTTTTTTTCGTTTTATCATTCACTAAGAAACAAAGTTTTGATTATTTTATTGTTGTTATAATGAAAAAGGGATAAATAATTAGTTATTGCTAATTCTAAGTTTCGATTATTTGAAAGTTAATCGATTATAGTTTCTTCCGAATGCTTTGAAGCTGCAAGCTCTAACCGTCACGTGGTCGTAATTTCCCTACTAAAAAGTTAGTTTAAGACATTAATGACATTGGGATGGCATGTGTCAAAATGGGCCTATTAAATTGTGACGACTATAGAAGGTCTTATGAAAACGCAGGACTTCTTCAATTCTTCTAATAATATTGATGAGATATTAAAATTACTGTTTCGCTGAAGAACATTACTTTTTATTCTCTCTTTCTCTGAAGTATACTTGGTTTTAACTACATACCTATATACATTATTGCAGACACGTGCAAAAAGGCACTAACATGTACATAAAGCGATTCTTGTAACTAACTTAAAACCAATTACTGAACGAACTCAAAAAACTCAAATACCTACTATCTGCGATATCGTATTCAGTGACGTCACTCAATACCGCGTACTGGAGTTATCGGAAAGCGAATTATCTTGACAATTGGTACATAAGTTGTGCTTAACGAATTGCTTCCGTCGCTAATCGGTGGCGGGAAGACATGTGGTGTCGCCGATATCTCGACGAGGAACGTGTGCCGCTGTCCCACCGGCCAAGAGCGACGAGTAGAGATGAACGAGTAAATAATGTGCGAACTGCGAGTCGAAAACGCACACAGTTTCCGTACCACATTTTTTTTATTAACACGCTTTTATTAGCTTGGGTTGTATGTATGTACGTAACAGAGTAACGGAATCTTTGAACCCGATTTCTATCCACTTTGGAAGTGGACGTTCCACTTGATCCAATTATACTATTTAATGTTCCTTAATTGATTCCTAGATTGAAAATTATTTCCTACTTTTTAGTTGATTTTATCATAAAAGCGTGTTTTTTAGTTTTTTGAACTATATTTATTATATTTGTTATCAGCGCCAGGCGCAGTATCAGGAGGAGGTGTCACAGGGGTCACGAACGCCGCCCTCCAGAACCGCCGAGTCCGACTCGCACTTGGTTTTTCGCATTTTATTTTTCGTGGGGAAGCCCTGCATGGATTCCTCTGTGCCGCGGGGTGAGCGTAGAGGATACGCCGGACTTTACATTAAATACTAAGGTAAAAAGTTAAAAAGTGATCTCATTTAACCAAATTTCTCTTGTAACAGAAAATGTTATGCTACGATCGCGTATGATCATGGCTGTCTGAGAAGTAATGCATTGTGAAAATTTAAAGTATTTATGTTATACTATTCAGGCTCGAAATAAATTAAATTACGATTTCAGGATAACAGTCGTGAAAAATTTATTTATTATTTTAGGGGCAATAAAAGTAACAATTTTATTTATTATTTACCATAATAATCATACTATTATTGATCCACAGTTAGAATTACACTGCTATAAGATTTTTTTACAATATCCTATTCATGTATCGCTTATAGCTTAAGTCCTTGTGTAGAGACAATTCCTTACAGAATTACTAATTGTCGCTCAATTGAATTATTAATTCAACCGTTTGAGGAAGACAAATTAAAGAAGGTTTTTACTACACAGATAATGTGTCATTAAATGGGTGTTTTTGGGATTATATGTTAGGGTGAGTGTGATTCATAGGAATTCTCATGTATGAACACAAAAAATGCTTCTGCCAAGAATTGAACCTACGTCCTAGACCCAGTACCAGAGTTAGTTCAACTAAGTGAATTTGTTAATTGCGATTTGGTGTAAATTACTGATGTATTCACAGATCGGGTACAAAACAAATACAGTAGATACTCTTACCAGGAGTTTTTACGTTTCGACAAATATGACTGTTTTGGTATTTATTTACGTATTTGCCCATACAAATTCCAATCAGCGGCCCTAGCGGATTGTGTCAGAAGTAGGAAGTCGTATTGGCCCATACGTAAACAAATACCAAAACAGTTATATTTGTCGAAACATAAAAACTCCTGGTAAGGGTACAGGTCTGTGGATGTATTCCAAAGTAGTTCTCAAGGACTAACACATGATTATTTTTCTATTAACTTTGCTCGTTTGATATTTTCAATGGTACCTAAGAAATCAGCCAAGTATGAGTCGAATTCGCTCACGCAGAGTTTCGTAGGTACCACTATAAAATATGTAACACTATATTTTTATAGATAAACCGAAAATCGCCGAAAAATACTGGTCTCTTTAATATCCGTTTAATTTAATACTTAGTATTATTCGTCATAGAGCGACCATAGTACAATACACTGGAAAAAACCATGTTTCTACCTATTACAGTTCAATGGATAGAGCGCTATCATAGACGGACAGAAAGTAATAGCGTTCCGTTTTTGCCCTTTACGGAACTCCAAAATACAATGTCAGTTGTTATGAAGCGTAAACATAGTTCTATGAATGAAATATTTCACTTTTGACTATACCTTTTTGTGACCAAAGAACCGCGTTTTAATTTTCAAATTATAAAAAGTTAATACCATGACGATAGGGATGGGTCAGTTTAACGTGAGCTTCACACCAAATCTAATGCTTGAATGGAACCTGTTATCAGAGATGTACCGAACACGGGAACTCAAAAATAGGCGTGACGGTTTGTCCCACTACAATATACATAAAGATGAAATATAAAATATGGTGATGGAAAAATCCAAAAAAAATTTTATAAAGTAATATCTAAGAGATTGTGCAATATTCATATATCAAGCGACATATTTATCCAAAATAAAAATTAATAAAATCCAACTAAGTTTATAAAAATTGTCTCTTAAATGGTAATAATAAAATAAGTATTAAAAATTTACTACTAAAATTTTGGTCCACGTCAGTCTCTGAGTAATAAGTGCCCCGTAACAGACATATGGTTAGAATCAACAGCTGAATCGCTGCTTTTCAGATGTTAGAAGCAGCGATCAACCCCTTCGACCCGCATACGTTTCAGCAGTCGAGAGAGTTGGTCGCAGTTACTTTTGGATGCTCCATGTAACAATTGAACGCAAACAACACGATGTAGCATTTACGCAATCGCTGATATAGTCCGCGTAAAACTGCTAGTTCGCTCTGAATATAGAAATGAATCGCGTCGCCACATCAAATTGTATGACTACACCTGCTCGCAACAACTTCAGAGCGGACTAGCAGTTTGGCGCGGACTATACTAATGCTGCTAGTCTTTTAACGCCGTTATCTTTAATCGACCATGGTAAAACGCGCGCTTTACAACCTGCCAGTAATTTAATGGATAAGAATAATTTTAAGGTAAATTAATTGTAACCTAATAAGAAACCGATGCCCATTGAGGGTACGTTTAGGAATGCTCTGGGGCACGTTTCGGGAACCTCCCGCCCTCACAATAAGAACCAATTTGGCTTTCATTTTCTCCAAAACCTTTTCACGGTTCAAACGAGTAAAACGCTTTGATGATGCGTTTAGTTCCGTCCAAGATTGATTATAGAGTGATGCGAGAAAAAAAATTGTATCAATCGGTACCCGTGTCCTATACAAATGTACGTAAAAACTTGTCTCGTCTAGCAGAAGTGAGATTTATTTGTGTAGTTCTGAATTTGAATAGATAGACAAATAGCTGGTTTGAAATTCAACCTGTCACATCCCAAGTGTCTAGGGATTTTTCGAAGCTATGTGCGTATTAGAAATTAGCTAATGATTACTTGTTATAATGGTGAAGGAAAATTATTGTGAGGAACTTGCACGCCTGAGAGTTTTTTTCATAATATAGGAATAGCAGAGGAGCATGCAGTCCACCTGATGGTAAGTGGCTACTGCCGCCCATGGACGTCTGTAATCAACCACAGATAAGATTAGATATTCCTATCTGAGGTCAGCCACAGATGAGCCGCTACCGTATGTCTAAAGTATGTCTCCCTTACCACACCCTTCAAACCAGAACACAGCAGACTTAACACTGTTGTTGTTTGTCAGAAATAGGTGTGGCGGTGATGCCGCCAGAGTCGCACCACAAAGGGTTCTACCACCTTTAAAATCTTTTAAAAGTTCTCCAAGGTGTGTAAAGACGCATTCCGTACATGGCCAGGTGACATATTGCCTAATTCTCTCTCATTTATTACATAACATTACGTTACATTAAATTCAAGAAAGAAGATAATGGAAGCAGTGCACAGAAAAATGAATCTAATACTCTAACTAAATATATAACTCCAGTTGTACAAAAAATATTTATATCACAGGTTTAACTTACAGAGTTATCTACTCATTTCGTTTCTACTCCTACACTTTTATTGGGTTCATACTAAAGTTCTCTATCGAGTAAAAATCGAGTTACTCGTAATATAGTTTGTCACACGTGATGAGATGTCAACTCGTGGTAGGGGATAATTGATGATCGCTCATTACAAGGTGGAGAGGAGACGAGTAATGACGTATGTTATTTCATATATTGTGTGTTTAATACACACTGTTTATTACGCTCTATCTAAGAGCGTCTTGAAATTAGCCGTTGTGTACACGGCCGCGCTCCTTTATCGATCGTCATTAATCACTTATTATCCCACTGCTGGGCACGGGTCAGAATGAGATGGATAAGGCCATTCTCTACCGTGTAGGTCAAGTAGGAAGTGATAGACTGCACATCCGAAGGTGGTAGAACCACACCTATTTCTGCCTCATAACAGCAGCGTTAGCCGCTGCTGTGTTCCGTTTTGAAGGGTGTGGTAAGCGAGATATACTTTTCCGAAGCGTTCCTGCTTAGTCCACAGGGGTAGCGGCGCATCTGTGGCCGACCTCAGATAGGAATATCTAATCCTATCTGGGGTTGTTTACAGATGTCTACCGGCGGCAGTAGCCACTTACTATCAGGTGGACTGCATGCTCGTCTGCTACTTCTATATTATTAAAAAAAAATCATACGTTCAAGAATTTTTTTTAAAGATCTCTCCGGTATACAGTTTTTCTCACAATATATCCGTTAAAGCAAGTAATAATTAATTTCTAACATGCAGATAGTTAAAAATACAGATAAGCAACTTGGGATTCGAATCGGAAATCCTTCGATTCGGAGACTGCGTTTCAATCACTAGACTATCACAGTCGCGAAAAATACTACGAAGTTTAAACGTCACATAGGTTCAACGACCGCCCAGCTACAAATCTTTTTTGTAAACATACCCACTTACCAATGTAACTAAAATGTAGCACCCTATGCTTAGCACCCTAAGCCCGACGGCGGCACCCCCAATCAATACCCACCCCATACACAAACAAGTGACTAATTGCCCAATTATCAGGGCAATTACCAATTGCCGTTGTGCAATGATCGGTAAAATCATAGAACCCATTTGTACACATCTACCCATATCACCCATAGTCCATATTGTTAGATTGCTTCTCATAAAGAATCTTAAAAGTAAATCTTAAATATATAATTATTTGTATAGAAAGCATAAAAATTTGGATAAAAGTAGTAAAATTATTTGCGCAATACGAAATATTCATTTTTTTGACTGTATAGCTGAAAGTTTGTTATTTGTCCGTCCGTCTGTCTATGTGTTATTCAGTAATTTATCTCAAAAACTACTGACCCAATTTTGACGAGACTTTTCCAAAAATATAGAAATATCATTCGGAGTGCGTTAGACCATTTTTTATAATTTTATAATTTAGGGACCCTGCGAAGAAGCTGAAAACCACTTTATAGGTGCGATTTATATTGCTATTTAAGTAGGTCAGATTCTGTCAGCGTACTTACGTATTAATGATTAATGATAAATTATAATGCACTGAGCTTATTGAGATCATTAGAGTAGTTAGAATTAATGATGTTCGATAATTAATTACGTATTGAGCGGTGCGTGGGGGCTCGGGTATTATTTTAAAAGATTTGTCAACAAATTGTGCTCGCGGCGTCTGTGACACGTTTCCATTGTCATACGAAGATACTGTAATAGATTAAAATGACGTGCTATTATTGACCCATTAATACCCTGAATACCCACTCCACTGAATACCCTTTTTTTTCTTTTTGTTTACGAGGGGGAAACTTGTCAATTTCCAAAACTCACATAATCTATCATAACAACTAGTATTTCTTCGCGCGGACCTCAGTAGCCTTAGCATGTGATTTTACGTTTTTACAAAAATGACTGTTTTTGTATTTGTTTACGTTTTCCCCATACATTTCCTATCAGCGGATTGTATCAGAACTGATTGGAAATATATGGGAAATGCGTAAACAAAAACAGTCATTTTTGTAAAACCGTAAAAACTCATACTAAGAGCACAGTTCACCAAGTTGTTGCTACGCGACATCACCGTGTCGTACACGACAATGGACTCGTTACAAATTAGCGGAAACAGCGGCACATGTGTTGCGCAGCGTGTGACAGTGGCGCAGGTGGCCACCACACTTATTTCTATAATTACCTATCATCTGATAGGTTGGACCAGGGGTGGGCAAACTTTTTCCTACGCGGGCCAATATTTACAGAAATATTTTCTGCAAGTTTCCTTTACTTATGCATGGAAAAGAAAAAATATTTTTTATGAAATAAAGAAACGCGCTTGTTTCGTCCTGACGAGTTTTTTTTCGCTGATAAATACGATTACATTTCTTCGCGTATGTAATTTCTTTCCAACCAAGTTTATACTACATTTTGTAAATGTAGTATTTTTTATTTCTTTCGATATTGATTAAACTTTTTTTAAACATTTTAAACGCTTTCTACACTCACAGTACCAGACTAGGATTCCCTGTATCGTGGGTACCGTAGACCCACAAAGACGAACACACAAACACCCAGACCCAGAACAGATATCTAAATTCATCATTCAGATATCTGTTTAGCCGGGGATCGAACCCGGAACCCTTTGCGCGTCAGACCAGTAGGGTGGCCGCTCCGCCACGCGGGTCTTCATAGCTTGTATTTGATATTTTTATATTGTGTGATATTACGGGATTCATCATCATCATCATCAATCCATTATTATGATTATTATGGGAGTATATTATATGATACTCGCGGTCCATAGTTTGTCAACCCCTGGATTAGACCGTGGGTCCTGTATCATTTCGGTCATTCCGAGAATGGAGTATTTTGAATAGGTTTCCTTTGGACACTTTTCGGTAATTTGCTTCATCATCGGATATGAGTGTTAATTGCTAATAATCTGTAAAACATGTTGTACGCATGTGTTTTGCTTAATGAATCATGTTTATGTTATATCTATTTTATTAATTGAAACTATTGTAAGAGCGTGCTGTCCACCTGATAGTAGACCATCTATAGATATCTGTAATTTATTTTAAATAGACTTTAAATTTACTTAACAGAGATGCATTTCTACTCCTGAGGTCTATGTTGGAAGGTCACGTATAAGTGTTTTTACCACACTATTTAAACCAGAATATTCTAGCATTTGCCACCTATTATCTTTTATTCCCTAAATAAGAACAAGATTCCCTGAAGTATTTTAATATGTTCATTGTATTCTTCGAAGTCAATGAAGAACAGTAGTTAGTTGGATTAGTGGCCGGCAGTGGCTAAACATACCGCGCTCCCGTGCTTTACTCACAAGTCCCTCAAACAAATTCTATTGGAGCAGCGTAATGAAGTTTGCCCCAGGTTCCTCACTAATCAAAGAGAGACAAGTGTCCAGCACAGATAGCCTAATGTTTAAGAAACTCGTCCTCTTGAAGTGTCCGACGATCAAATCCCAAGCACGCCTCTCTGATTTCCAAAATTATGTGCGTATTACAAATTAATTATCACTTGCTTAAACGGCGAAGGAAATCATCGTGAGGAAATCTGCGTACCTGAGAAATAAAAAGAAAGTTTTCAAAGATATGTGAAGTCTACCAATACGCACTTGACCAGCGCGGTGGACTAAGGCCTAATTCTTCAGCGAGGAGACCTGTACCCAGGAGGGACAGTCATTGGTTCATGATGAAGTGTCCAGCAGTGGGTCATACAAAACTTGCAGCTATGACGATTATCATTATGTTAATTCTGCAGTTCAAGTATCATTGCACAAGATACCCTCCACACAATCCGATCATTAGGCGCAACGGTTTCAGCTGCCTTAATCACGTTTTCGGATCTCTTTGTTCTTGGCTCGTTACTCCGTTTTAATTGACTGGTTCCCGCCACTTTCGTTTTCAGACATTTTTTCAATCAACCGTTAACGTCGCCCAAAGCACACATTTGTATCTGTCAAATTTATTAGTTTCATCTCTTTTTGTTTGTATGGAAGAAAGAGGGATGGAGAATGATTGTTTGGTAAATAACGAGGTGTGGGTGCGTCTGAGCAAATCAACCTGCGATGCCACTTTGCGGTCGCTGCCATCTGTCGTACGGCATATGGCTTGCTTTTTTACGGCCCTACGATTTGTTTGTATTCCTGTCCCTTTTCACCGTGGGTGTGTGCGCAATCTGCATCCCCCTCCCACCCAGTTTTCCTTCAAGGTACGGGGTAATTGAAACTGAACACTGCATGCGGGTTAAGTGAAAGGACTCCACTTGTCAGAGATCAAATGTTGACAGACGGTTTGTGACATCGGAATATCGTTTGACGAGCCACAACTTTTTTCGTGTGAAATGTTGTAAAAATGTACACGTTTTGTAAACAACTTAATTTTTTTCTTAAAATGTGATTAATATTATTTTGTATTATATCGAAAAATTAACCCTCGACATAATACTAGGTACTGCTACAGCAGTAGTAGTAGCAGTAGTATTAGTCGAGGGTTACTTTATTATCAATCAATGTATTGATTTGTTGGAAGTAAGTCCTATTCATAATAATAATAATGAATCTAATAATAAAATATTGAACAAGTGATAAAACCGCGTCTGCAGTCTGAATAGAATGAAAATACACATATTTTGGTAAATACCTCATACAACATACATACTTACCAATGGAATCCTCACGAGCAAATTCGATTTACACTTGACCTCAAATAGATCAGCCTCACAGATGAACCATAATTTTAGGCATAATATTCCGATTGTCTTGCCAATACCTCTGTCCATGAAATAGATCATCGACCCCTGGAACCTAGGAACCACCTTTGTCATGTTACAGGGTTTACTCGAGGCCATAAATAATAATTAAGTAAACCATATTTATGCGGCGTCTTTGTGCCTGGCAACGCAAATTATCTTGCAATTTTACCATGGTTAAAATAAACTTAAAGTTCACTTTCGTTGTGGTCCGAGACAATAATCATTTAAATTGAGGGTATCATCGACTGCGAACTATCATTTATATAGACTTCTGAGTCCCTATGTTCATATCTTGGAGCCGGCTACGACCTATTTCTACCTAAGAACAGTAGTGTTAAGCGCTGCTGTGTTATGGTTTGAAGGGTGTGGTAAGAGAGACATACTTTTCAGAGGCGTTCCAGCTTAGTCCTCAGGGGTAGCGGCGCATCTGTGGCCAACTTAGGTAGAAAGCTAATCCTATCTGAGGTTGATTACAGGTGTCCATGGGTGGCAGTAGCCACTTACCATCAGGTGGACTGCATGCTCGTCTGCTACTCGTATATTATAAAAAAAAAAAACTATTCAGTAGGTTTATGAGACGATAATACTTGGCTAACGATCAAGGAGGCCACTTCCGGTTTTAAAATACCTACCTATAATACAACGTTGTAAGAATACCGGATGGAAGTTCATTCCATCCCAATAATGGCTTGAGTAAAAGTTTATTTATATCGCGTAAGGCAATGCAAATATGTACTACAATTCTAAATTCACGCTGCTATTGAAAGAAGTGAAAACTATTTTTTTTTGTCAATTTTATAAGTGATATTAATAAAAGTTTCGACAGAAAATCTTTTCAACGTTCTAGTTTTTGCTTGAGCGGGAAGCGAACGCGAGACTTGTCTAGTCAGCATAGCGGCTATCCAAGTAAAACGTCATTTGACAAGGGGCTACGTACCAAATCTCCCCTGTAGCGCACCTTTCCATTTTCAAAACCATCGTTTACAAAATTTTTGGGGTGCGTATGAAGACATTGACGTTATCTTAACTGATTGTTTACTCAAATTCAAAAATCTCATTATCCTCGTTGAAAGATAAAGAGGATCAAAGGGTACGAGATTACGTAATACGCGGTTCTCAGTGCGGCTCTTCCGCATTTTATTTATGGTATTAAAGCAATTTTCTTGATTTTAATTCCCCACCGCAATCCATTGAATGTCAAGAAATGTCAAGGAGTATTTGAAATATAGCAGCAATGATAGCCTAGTGGTTAAGAATTTGGGCATCTCGATCAAGGGGTCCGAGGTTCAAATCCCAGGCACGTACCTCTGACTTTTCAAAGGAAACCTGCACACCTGAGAGATTTTATTCAAAAATATTACAATGGTGTGTGAAGGTTCATCATCATCAACAACCCATTACTGTACCACTGCTGGGCACCGGTCTACTCTCATTATGAGAGGATTAAGACATAGTCCACCGTGCTGGCCAATTGCGTATTGGTAGACTTCACATACCTTTGAGATTTTTTTTTTTATAAATCTCTCAGTTATGCATGTTTTCCTTCACCGTTTAAGCAAGTGATAATTAATTTCTAATACGCACTTAACTTTGAAAAATCAGAGGTGCCCGTGCGTGCCTGGGATTTGAACGTCGGACCCCTCGATCGAGAGGCTGAGTTCCTTAACCACTAGGCTATCACTGCTTGCTGTGAAGGTTCAAGCCAAATCAATGATCCGTTATTTTATAAGACTTTCACCTAAATTTACAGTTTTTAGGGTTTCATAGCCAAAGGGTAAAGACAAAAATATTTTATATTCTATCTATTACTAAGCCTCCCCCGTCTGTCTGTCTGTACAGCTGTCCGTCCGGGCTCTATCTTCTGAACCGTAATACTCGTAGATAGACACTTGAAATTTTTACAGAGTATGATGATACCTATGTATGATGGTGGCCAATTTGTGTAAAGATTACAAACAAAAAAACATACATAATTTAAAAAAGACACTAATTTTATTAGCTTCCTCTACGTCTTATACTACTAAACCTCAAAACTTTGATTCCTATAAAATAATTCCAAAGCTTAAAGAAAGTTAACGACCATTTCAAAAGCAACCGCCCATCGTCAGTGACTGTTACAATTAGTACAAAATAATCAGCCAAGTGCGAGTCGATCTCGCACACTGTGAGTTCCGTACCACAGAATTTTCATTTATTTTTTATTTTTAGTATTTGATAGCATAGCAGACATATAAGTGAATGCATAGTGAAAATTTGAACTGTCTACCTATTACGGTTTAATAGACAAAGCGAGACGAACGTCGAACCATCGCGGTTTCGTGTATAGCGACCCCCATTTGTATTGAAGATTTTTTCATTTTTATTAGTTGTTGTTATAGCGGCCACCATTTACATACTCTATAAAAATTTTAAAGGCCATATTACAGTTCAGGAGACAGAGCGTTGTGAGTTATGACAGATGGACAGATAGCGGAGGCTTAGTAATAGGGTTCCGCTTTCACCCATTGGGTACGGAACCCTAATTAAGTAGGTATTGTTTAACGTCGTCACGGTCCTTAGATATATATCAATAAAATTATGGGCTTAGAATAAATATTTTTGGCGTTGATGCGACTGCCCACTAATTGTGGGTACCACTCGTCCAGATATGATCTTTAGTGGCACTAAACCCCGATGTGGTTGTTAAACCTATCCCTAATAAACATTTCGGTGGTACACCGCCGTGCTCCATCAATGGAACCGTCGAAATTAAACAGGTGAACTAAAACCATAAATATTATTATTCTGAATATTTTAATTATTTTAATTAACCGACTTCAAAAAAGGAGATTCTCAATTTGACTGTAACTTTTTATCATTGCTATTTATTTATTTTATTTTATTTATTTATTTAGTTGCACCAACAAGGTATACACCAACAATAAATATAGGTAAAAATTATCACAAGGCACAAAACAAGTGTTACCTCAATTATAGGCGGAAACAACAATGGACAAAGAATAACAGAAAATAATGAAAAAGAAAAGGATTTTTAGATAATTACAAAAATATTACTAATAATAATTACAAAATATTTCCAGATTAATATTTTTCTTTATAAGATTGGAACAGCAAATGACCCTGCAATCCATCTGATGATAAATGGTCACTACAGCCTATGGACATCTGTGATGAACTCTATATAGAACAGTACCCATAGTATTTACGTTTTGACAATAATGACTGTTTTTGTTTTTGTTTGCGTATTTCCCCTATATTTCCAATCAGTTCTGATACAATACGGTAGGAGGGGGGGCTGATTTGAAATGTATGGCCAAATACGTAAACAAATAACAAAAAAGTCATTTTTGTAAAAACGTAAAATTTCATACTAAGGGTCAGAGATTTGTTGTCACTTTTCAGGACTAAGATGGTCGACTTATATGTATGTCAGCCGGCATTCATACCCTTGCATCGAATCATAGAAGTGCTTGACCCCAGAAATGGCAGAGGCTGTAATTTACTTAAACATTTATTTATTTAGTTAGTAAAAGTGTATATTATATACCTAATACTAGCTGACCCGGCAAACGCTGTGTTGTCATATAAATAAAAAAAATGTTAAGGGTGAACCACCCTTATCATTTAGGGGTATGAAAAATAGATAGTAGCAGATTCTCAGACCTACTGAATATGCATATAAAATCTGGTGAAAACCGGTAAACCGTTTCGGAGGAGTACGTAACTAACATTGTGACACGAGAATTTTTATATAGGTATAAGAAGATATAGGTTATTTTTATAATATAAGAGTAGCAGACGAGCATGCAGTCCACCTGATGGTAAGTGGCTACTGCCACCCATGGATATCTGTAATCAACCCCAGATAACATTAGATTCCAACCTGATCGCAGCGCATTGTCCACAAATGCGGTGCTATCACTGATAACTAATCTGGAATGCTTCCGATAAGTATTCTCTCTTAACACACCTATATTCATGTATTCATAAACTTGTTTGGCCACAAGTGTACGGTCGTTAGAAAACAAAATTAATTATATAATGCTGTATTGAGCACTCCCGCTAATAACGTATCATTATTATTCAATTATTCAAATTAGCTTTTCCTTATTTCTGTTGAGGCAAATGAAAAGGGGAATCGGTGCTTATGTTTGATCGTTGATAATTAATTAAATAGACACTCGATGGGTTATATTTTTTTATTCGAATACATGTTAATTAGCTATAGGATTACGTCCGTTAAGAATAATCAGTCTATCCAACGTTTGCCTGATGAAGTCCGAAGTTTGACAATGTTTTGGTATGAAGAAATTGTCTAATGTCGTAGTTTGGTATGCAATTGCTTAGATGAAAAATACCTTATTAATAAAGGGCGTTAGCAGTATTTAATTACCTCGTTTATGAGATTTTGTCACAAGTTCAGATCAATAATGCTTTTCGACTTCTTCATATATTTATTATCGCCTACTCCTGACTTTATCGTATTAAATCGATATATTTACGAACTTCCAATAACATAATATAATCTAAATATATATAACTCAAAGGTGACTGACTGACATAGTGATCTATCAACGTACCTACAGCCCAAACCACTGGACGGATCGGGCTGAAATTTGGCATGCAGGTAAATGTTATGACGTAGGCATCCGCTAAGAAAGGATTTTGATCAATTCTACCCCCAAGGGGATAAAAAAGAGGATAAAAGTTTGTATAAATATTTCTTCGTAACGCGAGCAAAGCCGCGGGCCTAAGCTCGTTTTACATAAAAAACTAGATTAAATGTTAGAAACGTAGTAAATTATTTAATATCTTTGTAGACTTTGTGTCATTCCTAATCTACATACCGTTTATCTAATATAAATGCAAACAGTGTTGCAATTAATAATCCTACAGAATGTGGTAACATCACTTTCCCCATGCATTTCCTCATAACTGCATCTCTGATACTCAAGCCCCCATGTTCACTTCGTTAGCATAAATATCACGCTCATTTGCCAAGAATTTATCGAATTAAAACGGAAACACTGGGAGTCGTTACACACATCAATATTCATACGGTCAATATTTTTTCATATAAGAATAAATGCACATTCTCCATCTTTGGCTCGCATTTTGGTAACAATTGGGAACATCCAGTGAAAATGGAACCTAATCGTGGAATGGTTCTTTGGCAAATGTCGACAAATCTGATGATTAAAGCTTTTAATTTCAAGTAGCAAAAAGCTTATAAAAAGTTTATTGTACGATTTCATAACTATGAGGATATCTTTTACAAACACAATTGTAGCTATCTATTTATTTACGTTAATCCTATTATCATTTGGTAGGAGAATAGATTGAAACAGTTAAATCCCCGATTATTAATCTGTTGTAATTATAATTTATTCTAAGAGGCGTCTACTAAATCTTCACACATTACAACAACAACATTGCATCAATACGAACTTTAATGGCACCGCCTTTTTTTTTTTTTTTGTCGAGGGGGAAACCTTCAAAACGTACCCGACAACGTGGGAGCGACGCCGAGTTATGTGGGATTATGGGATACGACGATATGCGACCACACATACCGTCGTCCTTCCCGGGGCCGCTGGCCGGGCGGTTCGAGCTCCCACTCTTGCCGCCGCAACCCCGGAAGCCCCCTTTTAGTCGCCTCTTACGACAGGCAGGAGATACCGTAGCCCTATTCTAGTCCCGGAACTACAGGGGCCGCCTTACTATAGTTGCAAGTCGAGTGAGAGCGGATAAACGTAGGAACACCCCCATTCAACATTAACATACAACAAAGTGTACACTTATTTGACTTTGAAATATTCAGAAACGAGTTATTTAAGTCAATAACTTTTATGGATCGTGCTCAGCTGGTTATTCTGTTGTCGAGCCATTGTATTGTTTTTGTGAAGCGAAGTATTAATTGAGAATGCGGTCCACCTGAGGGAATTGGTCATTAACACCTGTGATTAGCATCAAATAGGATCTAATTTTTTACGTCGTTCGTTGAAACAGACATTGAATGTGTTTCATGGACAGTTTCAGATAAAATCCTATTTTCATTAAATATTTTGACAGGCACGGCCCTAGTCTGTAATTGTGTTAGAGCAGATATAAATATGTTAATACATTTGTAGGATGTTCGTAGAACCCTTTGTGGTTCGACTCCAGCGGCACCACCACACATGTTTCTACCTAATAACAGCAGTGTTAGGCGCTGCTGTGTTCCGTTTTGACGGGTGTGGTAAGGGAGACAGACTTTTCCGAGGCGTTCCAGCTTAGGTACGCAGGCTTCCTCACGATGTTTTCCTTCACCGTTTAAGCAAGTGATTATTAATTTCTAATACGCACATAACTAAATCAGAGGTGTTTTAGTTATGTGAGAGCCTGGGATTTGAACCTCGGAGTCCTCGATCGAGAGGCCAAGTTTCTTAACCACTAGGCTATCACTGCGTTTTAAATTTCTTCAAATTAGTAAACATTGGGTAGGTAGTTATTCGGTGGAAATAGATTATAGGTAATACCAGTGGAGCTGAAAATACACAGTTCTGTTATCGTTCTATGATCTTAAAAAAATCTAATAGAAATAAGTCTTGGTATTAAATAATAATCTACACAGGTTTCGTACGGCGACCATACTCATTAGCCTTATTGGAGACTAATCTATTCACCAATTTACGTTGGTACAGTACCCTAAGAATAAGTTTTTATGTTTTGACAAAAATTACTGTTTTTGTTTTTGTTTACGTATTTCCCATATATTTCCAATCAGTTCTAAAACAATCCCCTAGGGGCGCTGATTGAAAATGTATAAACAAATACCAAAACAGTCGTTTTTGTAAAAACGTAAAAACTCATACTAAGGGTGATAAAAGTCTCAAGATTTCCGAAGTAAATGAAATGATATGAAATATATATTTATTTGTATAGGCCAACGGCGGCACTTACAAATTGTCAGTTACAATATTTTCTTAAACTACTACTGGATCGGAACGCGACCTCTACTGAGAAGATCCGGTAAGAAACACAGTGGGTTTGTCTTTTTTAATTTTAAAAATAATTATTCTCTTTTTATTTTTTTTTAAATGCCATTATTTTTACATATAATTAATAAAGCATTAGCTCCAGTAACTTGCTTTACATTTATCTAAAAAAAGAAGTTTGTTCAGCAATATACGCTACACTTTGACATTTTCTTAATTAAAGAAAGAACCGTGCCAAACAAGGTACTACGTACAGCTTACATTAATTTTATGGTACTCATACGAGTAGTTACCTCGAACAAAAACCTATAATTATTTCAGAATGATACACAAACATCAATACCGACGTCCTTTATAGACGCTAGTTATAATGGAATAATAAAGCTCTTGTAAAAAGAAGGAATAGAAAAAGGCATGGAGTGGCCATCCATTTTTAATCACATCTCTGTAACTCGCTTTATTGTTTGCACGTATAGTTAATAACCACTGTCTGTCTATTTGTTTGTTTGTTTATTAATAAAATATTCCATTCGTCTGTAAGCGAGGTCGAAAGCTAGCGGCCTGTTCATACTGGTGATGTGTCTATGTGTATGTGCATGAGTGCGAGCATGCGTGCGTGTGTGTGTCTGCGTGTGTGTGTGTGTGTTTTAGTGACGGCAGTGGAGCTGCTGTCTATCATGAATTTGAAGCCAGATTTTAGAAGCTCAGCCATGGAGGCGTTCTCAGCAAATAAACAATTCTATGGTGTTTCTATGATATTACACAAGTAGTACATGAGTATGTTCATCTATAACTCCAAATAGAATTAGAGTCCTATCTGAAATCGCCTGTAACATGTACGTTCCGTCCCTCGAGGACTAAGTTGGCACGCTTTGTATAAATATACATTTATGCAAAGCAAAATTAACAAATACCTACTTCTATGCATTCACACCTAAACACTCACCGTTTAACACAGTTGTTATTAAGCAGAAATACATGTATGACGGTCACCACGAGGCTACCAATCTCCTAGTCTGTGTATAAACAAAAGTTCGGTCATAAAACTGATGACCACAAACGGAGTTCACGAGAGAACCATTTTTACTGTAACATAAAACCGTAATTGATACATTGCTTGTGCTTTGAGATGCCGACTGTAATCCTTCCACTGAAATGTAACACACTCTATCATTAGGCTGTATGTACACTTATCGTTCTATTAATGAAGAAATCAAGAGTTTGTTCAATTCGATTTAACCTTATAATTATAACCCGTTTCGTCTACAAAGGACTTTATATGACAGACTAAACTTTATGTTGTTCATACTATTTCATGTCAATGATATTTGCATAACGTATGAATATTTTTAAAATAACGTACTGGTTAACGTAATCTATACAAAGAAATAAAATTAAAATGTCTGCTTGTAAGTCACAATAACAGCGTTTTAATAAATAAACAAAAAAGCGAGTATTAAAATTTTGTTTGCCTTCTTGTTTGATAGTTATAACTCGAGATCCAAACGGCTGGAATGATTTTGAGAGGACTTTCACTGACAATAAGCTGATGTAACACGGAGTAAATTAAGCCACTTTTATTTTAGAAAAAAAATCCTATGCAAAAAAATATTACCCACGAAATTACCTAAAAGTCAACAAAATCAATTTTAAACGCAGGTAAAACCCACACACACACACACACACAGGACACAGCTCGTAGTTTATTCTATCAGTTACAATGTAGCCGATACAAAAGCTACAAAAAATTGTAAAGGCTACAATCGATGTATTTATTGTGTTTCCAACACTAACACTATATTTAAATTATTTAATTATATTATATTATATTATTACTAGCTGACCCGGCAAACGTGTTGCCATATAAATAAAAAAATGTTAAGGGTGAACAATCCTTATCACTTAGGGGCATGAAAAATAGATAGTAGCCGATTCTCAGACCAACTGAATATGCATATAAAATTTGGTGAAAATCGGTAAAGCCGTTTCGGAGGAGTACGGTAACTAACATTGTGACACGAGAATTTTATATATAAGATTTTAATAAATATTATGTGTTATGTTCATGGTGTGTTATTTTTATAATAATAAGTGCCCATTTATAGTCACTGGCTGGCAGGATCGTATGAGGGAGCATAAAGGAAAATAACGCTCTTGACGTTAGAGTTGTATTTTGCGCGGGAATAATAAATGTTGTAAATTGGGTCAAGAAATAGTTTTATTCGTTTCTTAATTGATACTTCGATTGTAGCCGATATAATTATTTTGGTGAGTGTCCACCACGCTTTACAATATTTCGGTGGTGAGAAAAAAGGTCGCATCAAAATCCGCTCTTCCGTTGAAAACCTCCAAAGTCGTTCACACGTAACTCTAATATTTTCATCACAGACATGTAACATTATACTCAGAATACGTTACATGTATAGATATACGTAGTTGCAACAAGTGCTATAGTTGGGGACGGTTCTATTCTCTGAATAATAGACATATTATAGAAGGTGATAGAACTTTTCGCAACTTTATGAGAAACCCTCATATTGATGCCTTAGTTTGCATATCGGCCAACTCTACTTTTTTTCACAAAATATTTTTTTAAAATTATTTTATATCGTTCAATGCCATTTATTACCAAAATAAATAAAAAAAAACATTTTGACAAAAAGTGGAGTTGGCTGATTTGCGAATTATGTATCGATATGTGTTTTCGGCAAAACATTGTTTTCACGTAGACACTACTTAATCTGTTACAAAAAAACGTTAAAAAAGAAAAGAACATTCGCGAAGATCCGTCATAAACGACGGCGCAAAAGCGGAAAAATCCAGATCAAACCAGTTCCAACCGGTGCACCGGTGTTATTATTTAAATCGACACAGACGGCGCCCCACTTACCCGCTTGTTGTTTGTTTATTTTCGAACGACACGTTGACGGGGCGGGCCGTGTCACGTGGCGTTTTCCTTTCACTGGAAAATACCCTTGCACTTTTGTTACGGATTTTTCCATGACGCTTTGCACGAGCCACTTAAGCTCTGTTTACACCTGACTACGGAGGGTAAAGTTTATCGAGCGTATGTATGACTTGTACGTATGTACGCACGTATGTATGTATGTTTCATACTTTGGCGCTCTGCAGCCTAAACGGCTTCATGGATTTTAAGATATGAGCTTAAGTTCATCATCATCATCATCATCAACCCGTTAGAGTCCCACTGCTGGGCACGGGTCTCCTCTCATAATGAGAAGGATTACGCCATAGTCCACCGCGCTGGCCAAGTGCGTATTGGTAATTTGGTAGATTTCACATACCTTTGAGATTTTTTTTATAAATCTCTCAGGTATGCAGGTTTCCTCACGATGTTTACTTGTTGTTGATGTTTATCCGTCTGAGCAAGTGATAATTTATTTATAATACGCACATAAATTTGAAAAATCAGAGGTGCGTGCCAGGGAATTGAACCTCGGACCCCTCGATCGAGAGGCCGAGTTTCTTAGCCACTAGGCTATCACTGCACTGCACTGAGCTTAAGTTGGTTTCGGCTAAATTGTGGAAGTGATATAAGCTATATTTTAAGTAGTTGGATTTTCTCTATTTAGTACATTGGAAGCAGAAAAAGGCATTTAGTCCTCTTGTTTTAAACAGTTGATGTTGTCGGATATGTCTACTAGATATCAGATAGGAGTGGAGTTCTATCAGAAGTCCCCCACAGATGCGTTTGTAAGTTGTTACCCCTGATCACTAAGTTGGAACTCCTAGTGTAAGTGCGTCTATCTTACCACACCGTTTAAACCAGGACATAGCAGCGATAAACACTGCTGTTACAAGGCAGGATATCTGTTATAACGTAGAAGATTGTACTCAGCAATTTTCTGGGTTCAACATAAGCACTTTTAAGGCGGAACATGTCCGCCAAGTCTCATGAAGATTGCTTTTTTCCTTCATCCGTGAAAGCGGTCCAACAAAAAGAATTAGATATATAAAATTACTAGCTGACCCGGCAAACGTTGTGTTGCCATATAAATAAATAAATGTTAAAGGTGAACAACCCTCACTTAGGGGTATGTAAAATAGATAGTAGCCGATTTTCAGACCTACTGAATATGCCTATAAAATTTGGTGAAAATCGGTAAAGCCGTTTCGGAGGAGTACGGTAAGTAACATTGTGACACGAGAATTTTATATAAAATTATAACACAGGTCTCACAAAACCGTGACTCAAAACGTCGTATCAAAATGTCAAACGCAACAATTGCATCACACGGAACAGTGTTAGCGACGGGAAAAATAAACAGCGGATTCCGAGCGAAAACACAAAGAGGACATTTGACCCAAATAGCTGGTCGCGATGATAGAAGACAACTTTAAATATAACCAACCGTTTGGTCGTCGCGGACGGACCGAACGGCACGTATGCAGTTGCTTTTTGTTTGTTTTTTTTTTCATTATATAATGGAAGCAAACGAGCTTGCAATTTGATGTTATCGTTCCCGCCTACGGATATATCGCATCTCATTGAATTGGAGGTGGTAGAACTCTTTGTGGTTCGACTCCGGCGGCACCATAGCCGCACCTATTTCGTCCAGGATGTAGAAGTTTAAACTCGAAGACCGCCGAAAGTCTCTGGATGTGCAACAGACATGCATGCAGTTCACCTGATGGTAAGTGTCTACTCCCGCCCATGGACATCTGTAATCAGCCTCCGATAGGATTAGATATTTCTGTCTGGAGTCGGCCACACATGCGCCACTACCCCTGAGGACTAAGCTGGAACGCTTCGGAAAAGTATGTCTTCCTTACCACACTCCTTAAACCAGAACCCAGTAGCGCTTAACACTACTGTTAATAAGCAGGAATAGGAATGCCGATGGTGCCGCCGGAGTCGAACCACAAAGGGTTCTACCACCTTCCGATCTATAATTATCTAACCCATATTATGTAATAGAATATCTATATTCATGATACTGTATTAAAGTGAAGGTGCCTACGACACCTTTACACGCAGTCGCCGTCAGTTGCGCCGACTTCAGAACTATGTACTAAACCTACATTTATTTTAATTATTTTTTACTTTGTAGTGACACAGAAGTCGGTATTTTTTTAAATTTTATTTTTAACCTTTTTAGTGATGACATACTAACGTATATATGTATATAATATATGAATAAAAAACTTACAAACGCACTAATCGCCGCTACGATTTTTGAAAGTTCCCCTCGATTTCTCTGGTCTGCCTTTATCAGACCTTGATTTCATTATAATGGGACCACCTTGGAAATATCATTTTTCCAACAAAAAATCAAATCATCAAAATCGGTTCACAAACGACGAAGTTATCGCCGAACAAACATAAAGAAATATATATAAGAACGCTCGAACTGAGTAACCTCCTTTTTTAAAGTCAGTTAATAAAATCTAGCCACGTCTATGACATATGTTTCGTATTGTTAGTTTCTGCTATCTCTCCCACCATGACTTAATGACCAAAACGTTCAAAGTTGAAAACGGAAGTCACACGCTGAGATCGCCACGGTTTGACATAAATTTGATTTTAATACAAAAAATATATTGACTAATCACTTATTCTTGCGAATACTAAGACTTCTGATATTTTTATTTAAGACAGTACTCACCCACAAAGAAAAAGTAAAAAAAAACTACATTCATAATATATAGATTTAAAGTAGTAATTAGAGATCTGTTGGCTAGCGACACTAATATAGTATTTTGTTAGCAATACTAATTATTTATAATTCCTGCAATAAACATTCGCCCCTTCCGTTTCGACCCGTAAGACGTATACACGTGTATACACGTGTTTTACTGCTACTGGTATTTTTTATTGATATTGTTAGTAGTAACCGTAATCCCTATAACAGTACACAATCTAACAACGTTGGTTCAAATGGTGGTTCGACTCCGGCGGCACCACCTACACACCTATTTCTACCTAATAACAGCAGTGTTAGGCGCTGCTGTGTTCCGTTTTGAAGGGTGTGGTAAGGGAGACAGACTTTACCGAGGCCTTCCAGCTTAGTCCTCAGGGGTAGCGGCACATCTGTGGCCGACCTCAGGTAGGAATATCTAATCCTATCTGGAGTAGATTACAAATGTCCATGGGCGGCAGTAGCCACTTACCATCAGGTGGACTGCATGCTCGTCTGCTACTCCTACATTATAAAAAAAAATAATACTAGACAAGACTAATTTCAAACCAATTTAGACCATTTCAGACTAATTTCAGATCAAATTCAAACCAGTCAGAAATTGATCTAACTGAAACTGATCAGACTAATTTCAGACCAATTCAGACCAATTCAGACCATATTATAATAATAATATTAGATTAATTTCAGTCTGAAATTGATCTAAAATGTTCTTGTAATGTTCCTTTTTCGAGCTAAGAATTGCGTCACCTAATAATCGAATGAAACAGCTGCAATATTCATATTTTATAGAACTTTGTTTCAACAACTCATAAATTAAACGAAAGCTGATACTCGCATCTCCCTTTGATTATATTAGACCAAAAATAATTTAATGTAAAACTGGAGATCCACTGTATTTAATTGGGCAGTTCTGGGGCCGGAGATTTCGTCTATTAAAAAAAGTCGTTTAGAGGTTTGAAATGTAATCTCTCAATCTGGGGGTCGAAGGTTCGTATTTGAGGCACCACTCAGATTTTCCCAAGTAAACACATAACATATTTGAAAAGAATTATGACTTGTTTGATGTATTGTCATTATTGAGGACTAAGATACCACTGAACTGTACTGTACTGTACTACTCCTGTCGTATCAAAGCCATGTTGATTTGTGCTAAAAATATAAATATAATGGACCGTGTTTTACAGGCTTGCCAAAACCTGATTACATCAATTATCAGCTCCAAGAACCTCAGTTCGAAGTCCAAGTCCATAGTTAGCCACGGGAAATCCTGACCTTGAGAATGTGTTAGTTTTAGCCTTAATTCAGAGGTACCAGAATACTTAAGTATTATCATACTTACGCAGGAAGATGTCCTCGTCCTTAAGTGGGATTTGCGTTCGCAGCTAAATAACCAAAGGTTATATCCATTTTTCACAAGGACTCTAAAAAGTTATTTTAAGACTTTAAAAGTCATAATCTTTTACAAAATTTATTTATAATCCAAAGTGCAATTGAACTTTTATCGAGATTAACACGACATTCTCTTACATGATCCAGCTGCACTGGTTTGTAATTAATAACTGGAACTGTATCAATATTATTTCTTTGTTCATATCGCCATCTCGATAGGCGAGCATTCGTTGATGGACCTGTTTGGAGACTTTCAGTGGCCTTCGAGTGTAAATACCAACTTCCTGGACGACCTTTTAATCAGAGCCAGTCATACGATACCGCCCTTAGTGATTTTGTATAAATACCGATGTGAAATTAGTGCAAGGCATCAGTCGGTCCCCGTTCGACAATTACAAACATGTTCAAACTCGTCGTGTTGTGCGCTTGCCTCGCTGCCGCGGCGGCCGAGCCCAACCAGCTGGCATCCTTGGCGTACACCAGCTCTGCGATTGCTCCTCTGGCGTACTCCGGAGCGTACGCCCCGGCGGCCACCTACATCAGCCCTGCCAGCAGCATCTTCCAGCCTGCTGTCTACTCGACCCCCTACGGCTACTCCCACTTAATCAAGAAACGGTCAGCTCCTTTCGCGTACAACGGATACATCGCGCCCACAACCTACTTGGCATCCACCTACGCCGCTCCTTACGCTCCTTACCTGTCTTCGGGTGCCATCCTGCCTTCTGCGTCCATCGCCTACTCGACTCCCGCGCATTTCATCAAGAAGAGGTCTGCCCCCATCGCGTATGTACAACGGTCGTACAGTGCCCCGATTTCTTACGTGCCGACTACCTACTCCGCTCCTCTGTACACTACTCCCTATCTGTCCACCGCGAACTTGGCCTACCCCGCGCATTATATCAAGAAGCGTTCCGTTGCTCTCGCCTACGCCGCTCCTGCTGCCTTCTCTCATCAATCTAGGATCGACTACAATGCCTACAGCACCCCAGCACTCAGCGCTTACGCCTCGATCGGTCCTCTTAACTACTACCCTACTGCTATCCATTCCCTGTAAGAGGCTAAGCGACCCCTGCCGCTCTTAGTGAACTGCAAGCATCCCGAGTTCCATCATTCCAAAATATAATTTGTACGTATACTATTAACATTTGTTAAACGATGTACACACGAGGAAGTTTTCACTTGTAAATAAACACCTTTGGAATATAATATTACTGTTTTATTTTCCATATATTTAAATTGTCAAACCGGCTTTACAAACAAACACGAAAAGTGGTAAATGAGAGTTTCCTGCGCAACAACGTTATTAAAATTATTAACAGTATAATCTCATCTTTTATAATCGGTATGTCATCTTTTAGGTCACAAATGACTTGATTAAAAATGCATTAATACCTTCAAATTCAGTTGTAGTACAACCAGACAGTGCACTAAACGTCAACCTGAATATAATTATATCTTTTTATTTTCGTACAAGATTATCAACTTCATAAATAAATTGAGTCAACATTTTAAATACCATAATATCTATATTAACTAACAAAACAAAATCAAAACCATGTTTGAAAAAAAGGACTAGATTTTTTTTTGAAATGGGTAGTGTGGCCACTGGATGGAAACTACCAGGTCGACTGTATAGGTACAAGAAGAAAAAAAAAAGCATTATTTTAACTAATCATCTATTCTTACTAGTACAGAGTGTTTTGATATTTTTATTCCTACCATTGCTCTCCCACAAAAAGAATAACTCTCTCACTGATTAGTTACTGTACTTAGTATCTTTTTTGTATTATTTTCTTAGCCTTTAGATAATTTGTTAGTATTTATTAAATACGAATACGTTTAAGATCCCTAATAGATCCCCCAATTATTTGTAGTATCTATATGGTACCAATTAATTGTAAGTAATAATAAAACTCCTTTCTCAAGATTAACTGCAAAGTCGAAAATAAATACAATGAGATCTGTATAAATATATTGTTGTGATCTAAAGGGTGGATTCAAAGGGTAGGTCAAAGACAAGGGCACTGTAACTAGATTTGGAGACGGAGGGGAGTTCGAAGGGCATGTATCCCTAATTCACTTTTTACTGCAGAATAAAATAAGCAATGATTAAACGTGCGACGAAAACATAACAGTTGAAGGTGGTAGAACCCTCTATGATGCGACGCCGGCGCCACCACCGCCACACCTAATTCGCGTAATAACAGCAATGGTAAGCGTGCCATGTTCTGGTTTGAAGGGTGTGGTAAGGGAAACATCATTTTCCGAGGCATTTCAGCTTAGTCCTCAGGGGTAGAAGAGAGGCGCAACTGTGGCCGACCTTAGTTAAGTCTAATCTTATATCTATGGGCGGTAGTATTATATAATAAAAGACATGATAACGGATGATTAGAAAATAGATTTTTTAAAATTATTTTTGAGAAATGCGTTTGCTTGACAGCATACCGGTTTGAAAGGAGAGGGTTCCGGGTCCAATTTTATTAATAAATTTAGATGTCTGCAGGACCTGGGTATTTTTGTACTTGAAATTTCGTTTTCATAATAGGTCATTTTCACTATAATATCGTAATCTTGATACGGAACCCCAAAAATAAGAAGCGTATTAATATTCAAGATCTGTGTAAGATACAGTACAGATACAGATATTTATTCTTTGGTAGATAGTCGGTAACCTAGGGCGATCTAGGGCAGACAGGGCGGACGAAGGGCGACTAATACACTCTCCTTAATATAAGATATGGGTTCAACCGCAAACGTTTTTGTAGTTTAGGAACAGCAAATGTATTTTTTTAAAATATGTTTTTTTAATATTCTTAGGAAAAATACCGCTTTATAAGTCAAGTATTTTTGACACTAATAGCTTTACAGCAGCGTTTAAAGCGATGGAATTCCATTGAATGAAAATTATTTGATAAATGTAGTAGAAAACGGATAGCCACCCATATTTTCAATGTAATAAGTATTAGGTACGCAAATAGGTACATAGGTGTTTTGCCCACGACACCTAGGTACTGTACGAGTGTAAGCTTTTTAACACGCTTTTATTAGCTTGGGTTGTATGTATGTATGTACGTAACAGAATAACGGAATCTTTGAACCCGATTTCTATCCACTTTGAATGTTCAGTTTAATTCAAAATTTTGAAAATATTAAGTACCGATGACAATACACGATTTTAATAATTTTGTACCATTGTCTTTATCAACATCCTCAGGATTAACGATTTTCGAGGCGACATTGTTCGAACGCCTTAGAGAAAGTTCATCGCAAAATTACTAGATTGATTTTTAGTTTTGAAAAATAATGATGTTATTTCCCTATAACTCAAATGTAACTGAAACATATCTAAATGCCATCTTGTAGAATGATTTTTAGGATTCCGTACCCAAAGGGTAAAACGAAAGCCTCCGCTGTCTGTTCGTGAGTCACAGGGCTTTATCTCTTAAACCGAAATAGATAGACACTTAATTTTTTACAGACGATGCATAATGAAGGTCGCTATAACAACAAATACTAAAATTATTAAAATAAATATAGTTCAAAAAAAAAAAATTAACAAAAAAATACAACCGACTTCTATGTCACTACAAAGTAAAAAATAATTGAAATAAATGTTGGTGAAATATGTACTACATATTTATGAAGTCGGCGCTCAATATATTTCGTTGGATAACGATGTAAACAGCGTGTCTAATATGATGGTGTTTTCCGAAAACTGATAAATGGAGCACCCCACGCTTTTTTCACAAATTACTGTTTCCTTAATTGATTCCTAGATTGAAAATTATTTTCTACTTTTTAGTTGATTTTATCATAAAAGCGTGTTTATAGTTTTTTTAACTATATATTTTTTTAATCTAACTAAATCTTCTACTACATTTCAATATTGATAGATGATAGACAATTTAAAGTAGAGGTTCTTGAACTTATTTCATATATGTATTACACACTTTGAGAATTAAATTCTTTTCTAGATTATAATTTTGAATATTTGTTGTTTTAACGGCCATAGTAATATACACTGTAAAAAAAACAAGTTATAGATACTTGATACAAAAGTTCAAGAGATAGATGTACTATGACAAACATAAACCTTCAGACAGACATTGGAGGCTTAGTAATAGGGTTCCGTTTTTACTTTTTGGGTAAGGAACCCTAAAAACGCGAATCGATATTCACCCACTTTGAGAATTTCAGACTATTCCCCAATAGCTGTCTGCATCCACCATTGGCGGCGGCTCCCAAGATTTGATTTCGATTCGTCATCATCCCATTACTGTCCCACTGCCGGGCACGGGTTTCCTCTCAGAATGAGAATGATTACGCCATAGTCCACCGCGCTGGCGAAGTACGTATTGGTAGACTTCACATTTTCACCTTTTAAAACGTTTTTTAAATTTCTCAGGTATGCAAGTTTCCTCACGCTGTTTTCCTTCACTGTTTAAGCAAGCGACAATTAATTTGTAATACGTACATAACATTGAAAAATCAGAAATGCTTACCTGGGATTTGAACCTCGAACCCCTCGATCCAGAGGTCGAGTTTCTTAACCACTACGCTATCGCTAATTTCAATTAAAACGCCAAATTAACGTCGCGAAAACTTTACCAATTAAAATTCCGCAATCGGGATTGGACACGGCTATAAAATTACAGGCGCGAACAACGCGATAGGCGTGAAGCTCTCCGTGTGAAACGCGATGTACTGATTTACTGATTACTGTCCCACTGCTGGGCATGGGCCTACTGTCTGGACGAGAGGTTCAGGCCATAGTTCACCTATTGCCAGACTTCATGCAATTTTGAGTTTTTTTTTATAGATTTTTTTTATAAGAACTCTGAAGCGTATAAGTTACTTCAGAATGTTTTTCTTGGTCATTACAGTTTGAAGACGGACGAGTGAAGGTTGGCAGACTTCACACAGTTATGAGATTTATTTTATTTATAAAACTCTCAGGCTTGTAATTTATTTGGCTACGTTTTCATTGGCCGTTAAAGTTATGAGGTGATGGAACCCTTTGTGGTTCGACTCTGAAGGCACACAACATATGTGTTCAACGCTACTGTGTTTCGGTTTGAAGGGTGTGATTAAGCAGACGTATTTATCTGATGCGTTCCAACTTATGTGTGTTAAACAGAAAAATGTTAAATAAATCTGAGTTTAGAAAACAATAATGTTAAACTTAAAAAAGATGTGTGTTATGGAATTTTTTCGCCGCTTCTTCTCCATAACGAAACACCTTGTGAAGTGGTAGTAGTCGTACTGACATTCAAAAAGTGCTCTGTAAAGAACCTATTTTGAATTTAAAAAAATATTTGATTTGATTTGAACATTTCGTTTGAGAGACAGAATATCTACAATGCAATCATTATAATTTGCAAGGTACATCAATGATCAAAATGCTATACTAAATTTCTATAAACACACATAGTTTATAAAAAAGCAATTCATTCAGATTTAAACCTTAGTCCATATGTAATACGATCGAGTATTGTCTGGTGTTGTCTTAGACCCCCTCAGACGGTCACCGAACCCTATCACCTGATCACAGAACGCAATCATTACGAATATGAATAGGGTTACTATAAAGTGTAGTACAAGCGTACAAAATTGTAATATTTGTAAAATTTATTTGAAAAATAATATATGTTTGTTATATTCAGAACAACGTTTTAAAGGTAGAACCTCTTGTGGATCGGACCCGGCGGCACCACACCTATTTCTACCTAATAACAGCAGTGTTAAGCGCTGCTATGTTTTGGTTTCGAAGGATGCGGTAAGGGAGACATACCTATCTATCCGAGAAGTTCCAAGCTACTTAGTCCTTAGGAGTAGCACCGCATCTGTAGTCGACCTCAGGTAGGAATCTTATGGTATCTGGAGTTGATCATTCATATCCATGGGCGGCAGTAGCCACTTACTGTTAGGTTTGCACTTAACATTATAAAAAATAATTTTGTAGAGATGACTCCAAAAAGCCTTAATACAAGGAGAATACCTTGTTTACTTTAGACGTTTCCTCGTCCATAATCTAGGTTTACAATCAATTTCAGCTTAATGGGCTAACGCAAGGCAAACATAGCAAGCAAGCTATAATCATTTTAATGTCCTTTTTAACTTTCAAAATATACGTATCCTTTGGCAAATATATATATAAATGTAACTACCAAATATTCTAGAAGATAACAATAAGTTTATATAAAGTTAAAGTAATTTGCATAAAAATACAAAGTTTGCATTTAAATGTACCATTCAAATTATATTTATGGCAACCCTAAGTTTAACTGAACTTTCTGTAGCCCTTTGTTGTCTAGACTATTTCGCCCTACTCCGGTTTCACGAATCAAACTCACTGATTTATATATCTTTATGATATTTAAAATCAGTTCGAGTTATCTAACAGTTATTTAAAAAAATATAAGCGAATAAAAAAATATCCGTCAAAAAATTATTAAACCTAACAGTTTGATCTTCCATTCGACTTGTTATATAAGCTGAAAAACAAACAGAAATTGTCTGATTTGCTCTTTAGATGTAACTTTTCTGTTAATATTAACATTGATTTACATTACCCGTACATGTTCGAGTCACAGAAATTGATTATTATAATATGTGCGACATTTCAATAAAGCTTTCAGGGGTAGCAACGTAATCATGGCAGACCCCGAATAGGACTTCTTAATTGGGGTTAATTACAGACGTTCATAGGCTACAGTAACCACTTACAATCAGATGAACTACATGCTCGTTTGCGACTTTTATATCATAAAAAATACTCTAAGGAAATTGTTGAAAATTACATTCGAGAACGTTGGTCCGGCTTCGACTTGGATTCGAGTTTCAATAGTAACAGCTAGTGGTGGGAGATCTCGAATTTGTCTCGAAGGTCTTTCGTCTGCGTCTCGGGACGACGGCGTGGTTTTATTTTTAATCGGACCGAAATCTATCGATTCAGTGTATTAGACGAGGGGTCCTAATATCTAAGATTAGCTGCACAGACATGTAGGAAGGCAGACAAAGAAACGGATATATAAAATATCACTTATTTACAATTAGTTTATTAACTTTAACAAAGCACTGTATTGCGTAAAAATATACGCGACAAATAGATAAGATCTTTTCTTTGGGACTTCCTAAAGAAGAGAGGTTATCTATTCTTTAGGAGAGGGTTAAAAATGTGAGTTCTTATAAGTATGTGTATTTTTGATTTTATGCTAAATAAATGGATTTATTTCTAGTTTTATTCCGATGGAATGTATTTAATACATATATTAAGTAATCATTATTAATATTTAATTTAGTATTTAATTATAGTAATTTTTAAAGAGTGATTTAACTTCCTCATCAAACTTTATTTCACACGAATTGAGTGGTGGGTATAAAACTCGCCAAACCATCAAGTGGGTACGACGGTATGCGGTCGGGGTCGCTTACCGGGCGGTTCGAGCTCCCACTCCTTCCACCCGCGACCCCAGAAGCCTCCTTTTAGTCACCTCTTACGACAGGAGATACCGTAGTAGTATTCTGGTCCCGGAACTACAGATGCCATGTTAATATGTGCCATTCCCGTAACCCGACAAACTAAAGCACAAAACTAAGTACTCTTGCCCATAAACCGGAATAAGCATGTCCGTGCACGAAAACCACCCTTAAACCTCAATAAAGTGTTGTTATACGAACAATATTCGGTAGTAAGTCTCCGTGGAATGCGGTCGTAATCCTCAATAACTGCGGGTTATAATAGTATTCACGTCGTGTCGTCAAGGGCCGTCGATTTATGGCCGCATCGATTCCTCGTTTCAGTGTGACCAGAGAAACAGCGGGCTGGTAGAGCTCCGTAGAAGCTACTTGTGTGAAAAAATCCTTAGGGAGATTATACAAGAATCGCATAGATTCGTACTCGAGGTCTAGCCTTTCATTACCTATATGCATTGTACTCGTATAGTATCGTATCGTAAGGAAAGTATAGCGTACGCTAAGCGTTGCAAGCAACATTTAGCTTTTGATGTCGCCTGTAAATAACTTGTATAAGGCTTATTAACTTTAATGACTCGTAGCCTGTTATGTGTGTGGGATAAGATATAGAATGTGTATAACCTTTAAAATGTTTTCGCTAAAATCGGTTTTAATTCCTTAGGTTGTAAGATTATATTTAGAACTCATGAAATAAACATACGAATTTTCAAAGTATATTTTCAATACTAAAATCCGAAAATAAAATAGCAATTACGTATGTCATAATTATATTTTTACCAAATTTTAAAATATCAGTCACCTGTTACTTATTTAACTAGCTGTCCCCACAAACGTTGTGTTGCCATATAAATAAAAAAATGTTAAGGGTGAACAACCCTTATCACTTAGGGGTATGAAAAATAGATAGTAGCTGATTCTCAGACCTACTGAATATGCATATAAAATTTGATGAAAATCGGTAAAGCTGTTTCGGAGGAGTACGGTAACTAACATTGTGACACGAGAATTTTATATATACGATTATCGCTCGTTTAGTGGCCCCACACCGCGAGAATATCTTCGCGGCGTGGATTAGGGGACAGCCCGCTAGATATTGCGCGCTGTGACGCGAATTTAAACGGACCGGCCCCTATGTACTAAGGGCTTGGTTCTAAAAATAAATATTTACTTATTGAGTCACTAACATCTTATTTGAATTGATTGTTTTGAGGTTTCACTGTTTTATTGGCATGCCCTATCTACCTTCCTATTTGTTATTGCCCGTTTTTAATATACAATCTATCCTTTTTTACCAAAAATCGATTTTTAACAATTTCTAGTAGTCATTAGACAAATGTGGAACTTTGGTACGAAAACGGAAAAGATTGATTATTACTAACGGACATATATTCTGTCTTGACCACTTATAGGGATAAGGACAGGATTTATCGGGTCTCGAGCTCTTTGTCACGGCAGATTCTCAAGGAGATAAACGCCAACTGAATTTTTAATATTACATTTTAATCACATAGCAAGTTATCCATAGGATTTGTTTATGATGGTTACTTTATGGGTCAAAGAATGGACGTAGACTATTTTTATTCTAGAAAAATCTTCGGTTCCTATGGGATAGTATAATAATAAGATATTGATAGAAGCATATTTACCATTATAAAATTCGGGTGTGTGCTCGTAATTTTCTTCCTCCTATATGTCGTATGTTGTATGGGGTAGTCTGGATAGTTTTTTCTTAATCCTAGTTAGATCCCCCAATGAGGCGTTGTCGGCGAGATTTAGTATTTGGTCGAGATTTATTTTTCTACAAAATCTCACTAGTTACATTTTTTAATTTCTCATATGATGAAAGGAAAGAAATCCTTTCAGACTCCCAAGTAATACAATAAGAATGACGAAGGAGAGTGTATAGAGCTGAAGCCATTTCTGAGCTTTAGCTTTCTCCTTAATACGGGTGCTATAAATTATATTTTTGCTTTTTTTTAATAGAAGTAGCAAACGGGAATACAGTTTACTCGCTTTTAAGAGGCATCTGCCATTCTTGAACATTTGTAATCAATCCCAGATATACTCGTAATTAGAGTCCAACTTGAATATGGTCACAACACGGTACGTTGTTACAACTGAGGACTAAGTTGAAACGCCTTGAAAAATTTGATGTCTCAAACCATAATGCTTGCTTTTGAAGGTGGTAAGGTTTTACCTTTGTGGTTCGACTCCGGCAGCACCACCGCCACACCTATTTCTGCCTTATAACAGCAGTGTTGAGCGCTGCTGTGTTCTGGTTTGAAGGGTGTGGTAAAGGAGACATAGTTTTCCGAGGCGTTCCAGCTTAGTCCTCAGAGGTAGCGGCGTATCTGTACTCCAGGTAGGAATATCTAATCCTATCTGGGTTGATAGGCGGCAGTAGCCACTTACCATCAGGTGGACTGCATGCTCGTCTGCTACTCCCATATAATAATAATAATTAAAAGAAACCTTCAAAAGAAAGGGAAACGCGGAAGTGTTTCCCCACGGCCCCAAACCATATCGAGTCATTGTACATCAGTGACGCATGCCCGTGGGCGGGCGGAGGTGTATTGGAAATAGCTTTTATAGAAATAAGGAAGCTAATTATACAGAATTCTGCGCAGCTAGCAACAGACGGCGAATTTTTATTACGCAATAAAATATTTAACTGATATGCGTAGGTCAGTATTTTTGGCGGACGTGTGTTGTTTGCAGAAATAGTGATGCCCTAGTGGTTTCTTATTCGGGCCTCTACGTGGGTCGTCTGGTGTTCGAATACTAGGCATACATTTTTTTTTGTTTTGCGTATTAGAGATTTATTATTATTTGTACCATTACTCTGTCATTGTAAAAAAACCCTTGGGAAACGGTGGGAGACGAAAAGGGTTGCAACCATGCTTCACTTAGTCCTCAAAGGTAACTTCGAACTGATGAAGGCATTCTTGACTAAAGCTTACCACATGAAAAATGTTTATCACGACATATTTTAAATTTTAGTTCTTGCAAAATCATCTTCTTCCCGTTACCACTATTATAAAAAATATTAAAAATCAGCCATTTTCAAAATACACGAGCTAATACAAAAATTTAATAAATATAGTTCAAAAAACTAAAAAACACGCTTTTATGATAAAATCAACTAAAAAGTAGAAAATAATTTTCAATCTAGGAATCAATTAAGGAACAGTAAAATATATAATTGAGGAAAAAGCGTGGAGTGCTCCACTTATCAATTTTTGAAAAGCACCCCACACAACATAGCATACAACCCAAGCTAATAAAAGCGTGTTAAAAAGAAGCTTTTTAGTTTTTATATCAGGGAGACAATTGCGTGGCAGTTATTTTAAAATAGCTGATAGGCACTTAATGTTATTTATGTATCTACGCATCTATTTAGAAATAAGGAAGCTCATCATATATTATACGAGGTGTGCCCCGCGGTTTCATCCGCGGTTTAAGGCTTAAATATTTTGGAGATTACAAGGGTTTTAATTTATTCTCACGGAACGCTAATCCTTTTTCTAAAATTAAAGTAATCTAAGCTGCTCCTTATAACGTCACCTAATTGTCAATAAAAGTCCAGTCCAAAACCGTAGTCTGTTTCGGAAATTAGCTCGAACAAACAGATAAACGGTCATACAGACAAAAATTTGGTCAATTTGTTTTTTTTTTATAAGAACCGTAAAAATTGACAATTCTTTTCTTTTATTAAAGTCCCGTTTAATTATTCATATGCGATTAGTAAAAAGCTTTTATTTTGTCATTACGACAGACACTTCAATTTTATTTATTTATATTATTTTTACGATCTGTACCCTTAGTATGAGTTTTTACGTTTTTACAAAAATTACTATTTCTGTATTTGTTTACGTATTTGCCCATACATTTCCAATCAGCGCCCCTAGCAGACTGTATCAGAACTGATTGGAAATGCATGGGAAATATGTACAAATACAAAAACAGCCATTTTTGTAAAAACGTAAAAACTCATACTAAGGGAACAGTTGCGAAGTTAGCAACAGGTCGTGTTGCCATGAAGCGCTCGCATATGTGAGCCACTACCACTACTGTGTCTACTGTCTAGGTCAGTGAGGTTAATAGTTGCTATTTTTGGCGATGGCGTCGTAGCGAATTATCTCGATATCTGTTATATCTTTATAAATATGTCAACACGCACTCGCTACACGAAGATCACCAGAAAAACGTGGCTATTTCACAAGAACGATTCAAAAAGTGTTTTTTTTTGTTGCTACGAATTGAATCACTTGATTTTATTTTCTATTTTTATTGTTTCGTCGGGGTGTGATGTAGACTCATAGAGGGTGGGATGACCGCCATTATAAAACGTTAATTAGAGTTAGTTTATAAATACGATTACCTGTTATAGATTTCTTCTCTCACAAAACCATTAGCATTATGTCTAAATGCAAATGGTATTTCGAAGGTTACGTTCCTATCTCCCTCCTTCTATATCATGAAAAACCAATAAAAACTATAAACGTGATATCACCACTTAAATATCATTTCGTATAGGTATATCACAATATAATATATGATCTCGGGAGACGAGATATTAACGGCAAAAAGCTAGTAAAAACAGGTCACTTTGATGAATATGATCGTCGTTAAACTTTATATTTATGAATTCAGGACAAATTGCATGTAAGTAATAAAAAAATAAAGGCCTTGGAATATAAAATATTGTATATACTCGTAGCTCGCCTCCTACGGTGTCTATAATCGTAAATGATTCACAACACCAGCGTAGCGTGTTCTATATGGAGTTATAGATGTCCATTGGTTTTAGTAATTAACGTAAGGTGGACTGCATGTACTTTGCTACATTATTTTTATAAAAAAAGCAAAAAAAAATCTTCGCGATGTGGCGAAGTGGTCACCATACAGGTCCGACGCGCAAAGGGTTCCGGGTTTGGGTTCTGGGGCGTAGGTGTTAGTGTCTATCTTTGCGTGTCCTACTGTGGGGTTGTGAGTTAAGAAAACATCATCAACCCATTATTGTCCCAATGCTGGGCACGGGTCTCCTCTCAGAATGAGAAGGAGTAGGCCATAGTCTACCGCGCTGGCCAAGTGCGTATTGGTAGACTTCACATACCTTTGAGGTTTTTTTTTAATAAATATCTCAGGTATGCATGTTTCCTCATGAGTTTTTCCTTCACAGTTTTAGAAAATGATGATTAATTTCTAATACGCACATAATTTGGAAAAATCAGAGGTGCATGCCTGGGATTTGAACCTCGGACCCCACGATCGAGAGACCGAGTTCGATAACCACTAGGCACTGCCATTAAAGTTAAGAAACTGCAGTTAAGAAAACATTTTTATTATATTCCCTGGTTTTATGGACATACAAACTCTTCCTGAACTGCCCTGGTCATCGATCAAAATACTACAAATCAAGTGAAATCCGGGGTAATTTGGAATTGAATCCTATTTTATTACAATCTTAATTACAAGTTGCAATCATACACACCAGTAGCATAAATCCGCAGAAAACCAACTTAAAATACTGTATTTAAAAACTCACACCGAATAATAACGACACAAGGATTTATATTCTAATCCGCACTTCATAAATACACACAACACACAATTAATGTAATTCGCATGAAATTGCGGAAGGATTGGAAAGATTTTGCGAAAATAAAATATCTTTTATTTACAAAATGTATGTATAAGTCAAAATCGGTCTCAGATACAGTCCAGCTGACTATTAAGAAAGTCGGACATACCGGACTGAACGGTATTTTATCAAATCATAATCATATTTGCTAAATAAGGTACAACGGGTGTTAAGACAAAGTATAATATCCTCTTACTCGTATTTTGCCTTTAAGGCGTGCAAATATACAGTCAGTGGTAATATTAAGTGGTTATTGCAACCCATTGAGAACTAATTCTAAATAAAACTAGGTTCAATTAAAGTCAAGGAACTTTTTTCTACCTTTCAAGACTTTAGAAAGCACCCTGTATAATAGTTATGACCCATAACCAGATTTAAACTAGACTTCTCCAACGCTGCGACACTGGACTGGGTTTTTATATGTAGAAATTCGATGACGCACTCCGTGCTTTTAAATTTAAAAAATTGCCATTATTATATTTTAGTACCTAAGTCTTTAGATTTAAAGGAAGTCCTCTAACTGTAGGACCTTGTATAAAATTTAGATAAAACGATGTCAATTGAAGAAAAATAAATAAAAGAAACAGGTTTCATTCATACAACGTGTTAACAACCTGAATTGTCATTTGAAACGTCAAAACATCAAATACGTTAAGTACCTCGGGTCCAGTTATAGACACGGTGACAGAAATTTGCCGAACTGTCAATATGGGATATATAATTTTATTTCATCTTTTATAGTTTTATTTCATCCTTACTAACATTATCAGTCATAGGACGATGTGTGGATGTCGGATGTTTTTTATACGACACGACCCTTTTAGCTTTCAGGAATGGCAACTAGTAGCACATTTATGATCGGCTTTAGGTAAACCCCCTGCTCTACATAGGATTGGTTACATAATTATCTCATGGACGGTAGTGCGCACTTACCATGACGAAGACTGAATGGCCATTTGCCACTTCAGTATTATTAAACGACGATATATAAATGTTAACAGGACAAAAACCGAGAATTAGTCTTATTAAAAGGTTTTCTACTCTCTATGACTATCCCATGAAGATTATAGTTTTAAGAACTTTCTGTACGAGTAAGAGGCTGATTGTTAAAATAGTTATATACTAGTAGTTGGTTAAGAGTGCATTAACCCAAGAAATTCAACAAATGTTTCTGTCAAATAACAAAAATATAAAGAACAAAGGGGACACATCTGTCACTAGTTAACTACCTTTAGTACATGACAGCTGCCCTCGCCAAATCTTGATTCAGCGTCTCTATAATCGCACCCACACCTATCGCGAACATTATGAGAGGCCAGTTGACAAAATAAAGCGATATTATTGAGATAAATCAACGAGTTATGTGCGTCGTTTAAGAGTTTACGACTTCCTGGTTTTATAGTTGCGTGATTTTACCAATATTTATGTTTTTTTGTCGTTAACACGATTTTTAGGGTTCCGTACCCAAAGAGTAAAAACGGGACCCTATAACTAAAACTGTCTGTCCGTCCGTCACAGGGCTCTTATCTATTGAACCGTAATAGATAGACACTTGAGATTTTTACAGAGTATTTATAATGGTAGCCACTATAACAAATACTAAAAATAAAAACAACGTGAACATAAATGAGGGTACGCTATACAAGAAAGCGCAATTTTTCGGTGTTTTTCGTGTTATCTATTGAACCGTAATAGGTAGACACTTGAAATTTTCACAATAAATTTACTTATATGACTGCTATGAAAATCAAAATCTAATAAAAAACGAAAATTGTAGTTACGGAACCCTTCCCGGCGTTATCGCCTCGCACTTTGCCAATTATTTGCTTAACATGATTGTTATTTGTTATGGACATGTGAATAGTGTGAAGTACATGCGATGTTCTATTTAGCACTCGAAGGGCGTAGTCTGGCGGGCGAAGGTTGAGCGAACATTGCTTCCTGAAATTATATTTAGATTGAGTCTACAATATTTGCTGTTGCCGATTTTATTTGCGATTTCAATGTAATGGTACACATAGTTTGTTGTGAGATGAAGTTCATTTAGATGACTTTTCTGGGCCTGAGTTATTGTGTGTTTGTCACTGTGTGTGCATGGCACCCGTAACTTGTTTTAATTATAATGAAAATTATCTTAATATGTGCTTATTAAAGAATGGTGTCATAAGCAAAACAAACTTTTCCTAGGTATTCCAGCTTAGTGCGGTGGGATTAGGAGCGCATCTGTGGTTGAACTCGGATAGAAATGTAATATTATCTGGTGTTGATTTACAGATGTCCATGGGCGGCAGTAGACACTTACGATCAGATGGACTGTACTCCTATATTATAAAAAAAATGCAACTTTTACAGAATTCTCTTAGTTATCGGTCTAATTTAATTTGTAAATATTCAACAATCCGTGTTAATGTTGAATGTCCACTAATCTATACCTTCCTCGAGAAATGCTCCACGATTCATATGTGTAACGTGTCTATGAACACAGATCGTTGTCTCGATCGATTGTCTCTCAGTGAGGCAAGAGGGTAGCTATCAGAACAACTTTGATCTAGGTCTAATCTGTACCTTTTTTTTGTTATCGAGGAGGCAACATTCAAAAGGTACCCGACGACTTGGGAAAGACGCCGGGTTATGTGGGATTTTTACCGCACTAAAAAACTCCCGTCGGCCATCCTCAGCGCTTGGTGGAGAACTCCGGGATCTCCGATGGAACACAACCGGAGTCCTCCGAGCGCGATGCCCCGGTCGGGCTCTGCCCTGGGGGGAGCAGTTTACGCTTCTCCCGCACACCTGGTGTTTACGACGGCATGCGATCACACATACCGCCGTCCTTCCCGGGGTTGCCTGCCGGACGGAGCTCCCACTCTTGCCACCGGCAACCCCAGAAGCCCCTTTTTAGTCGCCTCTTACGACAGGCAGGGGATACCGTAGCCCTATTCTAGTCCCAGAACTACAGGGACAAGGTCAAATCTGTACATATGGCAGTATTACGTAGTAGGGTACTTGTTATTCGGGATGTTACAACAGTCGATTAAAGAAACCCGTTGGCCTTGTGTAACAACGCGTCCTCTATAGTGCTACTAGCTTACAACTGCGACTTTGCCCACGTTTTATTGAACACGAATCAAATGTATGTTTTTTGGGAAAAATGTGGTAAAATGGAGGTTATTTCATTTTATCAACATTGAAATAGCAAAGGAGCTTGCACTCCGTCAAATGCTATATATTCACTGCGCCAAATGCTATATAAGCTACTCCCTATACAAGAGGGTTCTAGTTGAAGCCAACTATTTTTTTTTATAAAATAGGAGTAGCAGACGAGCATGCAGTTCACCTGGTGGTAAGTGACTACTGCCGCTCATGGACATGTGTAATCAACCCTAGATAGGATAAGACATTCCTACCTGAGGTCGGCCACAGATTTCCGCTACTCCTGATGACTAAGCCTCGAAAAAGTATGTCTCCCTTACCACACTCTTCAAACCAGAAAACAGCAGTTTTTAAAACTGCTGTTATGAGGCAGAAATAGGTGTGGCGGTGGTGCCGCCGGAGTCGAACCTCAAAGGGTTCTACCACCTTCACTATAGATGCATTGCTTAGGATTAAAATGGTTGCCTCAATGTAAGTTAGTCGGCATTAACAACCTTGCCCCGAAACTAACTAATTGTATCACTTTTAAAATTTCGACCACACCACCTTTTAAAAACCACAAAAAGACTTCAATTTAATTTATTAGTATGCACAGATGTACAGACAAACACAGGTGTGTTACAGTTTCACATGGCAACTGGGCTACACATAGATAAATATACAATAGCCGAAATAAACCATTCGCGGCGCGTAGGGCGCTAAAATTTACATACAAAGTGCGGAGTGCGTATTGACAGATAATTTTTTAACGACTTTATTGCGTTAGGACGTGGTCACACGGGACCGGGATTTAATTATATTCTATATACATAAATACATTTAGTATTATGTAATAATTTAAATTGAAGCACGTAACCCACGACTTGAGTTCGGTGTAGGTCGTGTCGTGGCAGTGGGGTAGTGTAAAATTGGGATAACTACTGCCCAAGAACATCTGTGATAAATTCCAAATAAATCAGGTTCCACCTGAAGCCGATCTCAGGTATTAGCAGTCCTGACAACTACATAAGATGATCGCCTCATATGTAACTCTTTAGTGATTTGGGACGTTGCAAACAACAACAACCGTTGATGACCAACAAATAAACGTTGAGGATGGCCACCGAGGGGGTTTTAGTGCGGTAAAAATCTCACATAACCCGGCGTCGCTCCCACGTTGTCGGGTACTTTTTGAAGGTTTCCCCCTCGTAAACAGAAATATATATCTGGGACATATATTGTAACTAAATGTTTACGGTGATATTGAGTAGACTTACACCCGTTAGTATTAATCAATATTAACATAATTTTAGCTAGCAATGTTCGAACTTTGACAGACAAAAATTGGTTAAGATAGGCAATAACCGGGCTAGATAGGTAATAACTAAGGGGAGTAACTTTATATATGAATACTGACCTATACGTATATGCACCATTAGATCGCGCCCTTACCTAGATTTATGCGTGTTCTTGAAACGCACTGAAGGTTTATATTGAAGCATTGGGCAATCTTCAAGGGCGGACATGTATGGACATCCGCTAGTAAGGGTGCGTGCAGAGATTGTATCACGTGAACTTTGCCTGTTGAAACTACGATTTTGCAATCTACTGGTATATTTCTGTAGTCAAAGGACTTTAACAAGGTGTATGCTTAAAAAGGAGAAAGGAAACTATATCAAATCAAATCAAATCAACTTTATTTGTGAAATGCTTAATATACATATTTTAAGAATACAATACTATGCATTTTGTCATCACTGACGTACAAAATTATTATAATGTTAAAGTATTAATTATTATTATTTGAATACAAAATATTACACACAATTTTTATAATTAAAAATTTCAATAGATTATATAATGTCTAAAGGAGTCCTGATGTAAAATATCCTATTCTTATTATTATACGTTCATTTAAATACATTGTTCTGAAAGCTACTTACTTTTTCCGAGTTACGGAATTCTCTTTTTAACCGACTTGCTAAACAAGAGAGCTTACCTATTCAACGCGTATTTTTTTTATCGTTAAGCTTCCGTCCCAGTATTGGGTAAATGTCTTCTATAAGATAAGAAAAGTTGAGTATATAGTCTTGTTAGGTAGTGTCCAAGTTTGAAACGGTAGTATGATTAAATTATTATCATTTTTTAGTCGACTTCCGAAAGGAAAGAGCTTATCCTTTAGTGCATTGTTAGGCATGTAGATTTCCTTGTTATTATTTTTATTTATTTTAAGAATGTTTTAATTCACAATTTTCATACAATAACTTTCTTTACCATAGCAACTGATACATTAATTTATTTTGTACTACACTTTATTTCGAAAAACAAGTCCGAAACTTTATTAAGCGGTCTAATTTTTAACACGCTTTTATTTGCTTGCGTTGTATGTATGTATGTTGGATGTATGTATGTAACGGAATCTTTGACCATAATTTTCACTAACTTCCACAACTCTGATTAATTTGAAACTTTGCACACGTATCAAGGACCGATGACAATGCAATAATTTGATAACAGTTTCCGATTATCCGTATTATATTCATTAATTCACAAATTTATGAGTTTGTTACAGACTAAAAAAAATAAAAATAAATACTACTTAAAAAAAATTTAAAAATTCTTGCTAATCGAACTAAAAACTAGAAAATATTTTTTAATGACAAAGAGTTTAAGAGTAAAGAGTTTCAATTCAGAGTAAAAAGCGTGGGGTGTTCGATATTTTATGGCAATTATCAATGAGAGAATAGTTATGAACCGCAGTAAAATGCACCCCACGCTTTTTACTCTGAATTCAAACTATTTACTCTTAAACTCTTTGTCATTAAAAAATACGAGACCAAAAAAGGTAGACTAAGTGTCTCGAACGAAATATATTGAAAGATAAAAAAATTAAAGAACTGATATATTTCCATTACGTAGGTAATTTTCCATTTGAAGGTGGTAGAACCCTTTGTGGTTCGACTACGGCGGCACCACCGCCACACCTCTTTCTACCTAATAACAGCAGTGTTTTAGTGCTCAAGAGTGGCAGCACATATGTGGTCGAGACATAGTACTCTTGTTCTATTTGGAGTAAGGTTACAGATCACTTAGCATCAAATAAATATGAAACATGTGTTTTGTGCAAAGAAAAGTCACCGATAAAATCTAGATAAGGTAGGTGTGGCGGTGGTGCCGCCACACCTATTTCTACCTAATAACAGCAGTGTTAGGCGCTGCTGTGTTCCGGTTTGAAGGGTGTGGTAAGGGAGACAGACTTTTCCGAGGCGTTCCAGCTTAGTCCTAAAGAGTAGCGGCGCATCTGTGGCCGACCTCAGGTAGGAATATCTAATCCTATCTGGGGTTGATTACAGATGTCCATGGGCGGCAGTAGCCACTTACCACCAGGTGGACTGCATGCTCGTCTGCTACTCTTATATTATAAAAAAAAAATCTACGATGACACTATTTCAATGCAATGTTCGACGAGGCGTTGTCTTGTTTTTTAGTCTGAGGATATGAATGACAAAGTCTCATTGTCGTCAGTGGAATATCCTGTATCTAATCTAACGTGCTTATCATAATCATTCTTGTTACCTGCCCCATTTTATTGCCATGTACCCATAATTGTCCCACTGTTGGTCATTGAGCTTTATCTCAAAATTAAAATGGGGTGTGAGAATAGTCCAAAATGCTGGCCAAGTGTAGATTAAAAGACTCTCCGCACTTTTGAAAAGGTTTTTTTACAGAACTGTCAGGCATGTAAGATTCTTTACGACGTTTTCCTTCACCGTTAAAGCAAGTTTTATATATTTAACATGGAAGCCCGTGAAATAATTTATATTCGACACGAAAGCGCGAAAAATGTTGCCACTAACGATCACCCATCCAACACCCGGCCGCGCCCAACGTTGCTTAACTTTGTAGATCTGTTGACATTTACATAAGCTATGCGACATAATCGCTTAGTTACGAAAAGATTAAAAATTCCGCTAAATATAATAAACGTTAAATATAATTATTGACATTTGCCACTAACGGTCACCCATCCAACACCCGGCCGCGCCTAAAGTTGCTTAACTTTACTATGGACCCTATGCGATATAACCACGTAATAATGAAAACGTTATAAATCCCGTACACTATTGGATGAGATTATGATGAGATCTACATACGCTGAGGCTATGTGACACAACCGCGTTATTATGAAAATACTCATAAGGTCTACAATATAATTATAGACATTTGCCACTAACGGTCACCCATCCAACACCCAGCCGCGCCTAAAGTTGCTTAACTTTGTAGATCTAACATATAAGCGACTATGGACCCTTTTTTTTTTGTTTTCGAGGGGGAAACCTTCGAAAGGTACCCGGTGCCGTAGGAGCGACACAGAGTTATGTGGGATTCCCGCACTAAAACCCCCCGGTGGCCGTCCTCGGCGCTGCGTAAAGGACTCCGGGATCTCCTGAGGAACGCAACCGGAGTCCTCTTAGCGCGTTGCCCCGTCGGGCTCCGTCCAGGTGAGCATGATACTCGCCACACCGTCTGTTATACACGACGGTATGCGACCGTACATACCGCCGTCCTTCCCGGGGTTGCTGGCCGGGCGGTTTGAGCTCCCACTCTTGCCGCCCGCAACCCCGGAAGCCCCTTTTAGCCGCATCTTACGACAGGCAGGGGATACCGTAGCCCTATTCTCTTCCCGGAACTACAGGGACAAGGCGACTATGGACCCTATGCGATATAACCACGTAATAATGAAAACGTTAGAAATCCCGTAACACGTCCATATTATAATTATCGAGTGGAGCTTACCGGTCGGCCATGACAGATTCGCGCAACCTTGAACTAGTGGCGGCCGGCGGGACGCGCCGATTACGAATTACTCTATTAATTCGACGGTCGAGCGTGTTCGCGTGTTGCTATGGGGTTCCGTTGGAATATGTTTAAATTCTGTTAAATTTAAATATGTTTGTAAATTGTCGCCGTGTACAATAAAGCATAAAGTAAACTACTACTAGTGTATTACCGAGTAGTAGTATTAGTAGTAGTAGTAGTAGATAGATGAGTACCCCGGATTAACAGTTAGTTTGGGCTTGATCCAGCCAATGGAAAATCAGGATTTCCATTTTTGGGTTCACCCAGCCGACGGTTCCAATGAATTTGATGTCGAAAAAAGGTCTACCCTTAAAAAGAATTATATGAATGCTGTCTCGGAAATAAGTCTAAAGTCAGTGAAACAAATTCTGCCTATGATTTTAGATCTATGTAGGAGGCTTGGCTAGGCTTGGGAGGCTAGGTAAAAACTGGAATGTGTTCTTATTTTTATTTTAGTTATCTTCAGGACCAAAGTAGGTACTACGTATTTTATATAAAAAAAAGTATCTAGTTATTTACATAATAAATGAAATGCCCAAGGTGTAGTATTTTCTCAAGGAACCCAAAAACCATTCAAGACGCGATGCCAAATAAAAAAAAAATCAAGAATTAATTCGACTATTTCGAGTCTGTATTGAGTTAGATCGGGGTTTATTTAAATGATGGCGGCTCTAGACAATTTTTCCGGCATTTTTTCGTTGGGCAATAAAAAAGTTCCTCGATAAATTATTTCGCGAAGTCGAAAAATGCTAGTTTCAACAGTTTACGACCAATTGGATTAAATGTGTCTACGCGAAGCCGCGATTTCGATTCAAGACTTCAAGGTTTTTGTGCCACGGTGGCAAATTGACGATAGAAATTTTCCGTTGGCCAGACTTCACACATACCTACAAACATACATACATACATAATGTATGGTTACGTGAATAAAACAATATAAAGAAATCTAAATTATAAATGAATGTTGGTACATATGTATAAGATATTTAAATTTCCACACTTACTATTAAATAATAACTGACTCCTGTCTCATAACTGACCTGTCCATAACCTATGATTACAGGAGGTCGTGAATGAGTTTCTATGAGTAGCGATACGACAACGCTTATTAGTTCCCACAACCGCTCATTAGAGGGCGTGGTCGCTGTCACACCGTCACTTAACACTGCACGTCACTTGCTAGGACACACGAGCGATCAATTTATATGATAGACATGGTCGTTCATTCATTAATCCTTAGAAGTTGACTGCCGGATGCGGGAATGGAGAATGGAGGGGGAGAGAAGGGAGCTCTTGGGTAAGCACAGTTGAAGGTGGTAGAACCCTTTATGGTTCGACTCCGGCGGCACCACCGCCACACCTATTTCTACCTAATAACACCAGTGTTAGGCGCTGCTGTGTTCCGGTTTGAAGGGTGTGGTAAGGGAGACAGACTTTTCCGAGGCATTTCCAGCTTAGTCCTCAGGGGTAGCGGCGCGTCTGTGGCCGACCTCAGGTAGGAATATCTAATTCTATCTGGGGTTGATTACAGATGTCCATGGGCGGCAGTAGCCACTTACCATCAGGTGGACTGCATGCTCGTCTGCTACTCATACATTATAAAAAAAAAAATCCGTTGCGACTCCCAGGATGGTTGGCCTACAATCCGTCGCCGTAGGCCGGCATCCACACCCAGCTACCGAAACACAAGAGTTGTTTCACGCTAGAAATAGGTTTGCCGGTGGTAACTTCCCCATAGAACTATACTGTTTCTACAATCTTTCAAATTTCGCAGAGGACGCTTCTGCCTATATTCTGGGCATCCAAACGAAGAAAGGGTGTGGCACTTCTGATATATTGATATACGTATTATAAAGTTACAGACCCTTTAGAAATAAGAAATCACTTGATCTAACTTTGACAGAAAACATTGTCAGGGATCCATTATGTCAGAATTGTCCAACCCAGTTCACACCAGGGCAAAGTGGTGAAGTATGGAGTTAATCGTTGTTGTATTCATACTTTTCCGAGGCATTCCAGCAAATCCTCAAGGGTAGCAACTTAGTTAATTATAGAAGTACACGGGCGACTTGGTGGACTGTAGGCTCGTCTTTTTACAATTTTATAAAAAATAAAAATTAAAAAAATACAACTAGGAAACGATTCACATTCACAGTAGACCCAAGGACAAATATATCACGCATAAACGTAGAAGTAACAAAAAACCTACGCATAAGTCTTTGAATATACAAAAAATCAGAAGGCGCTTGAGACAAAAACAGCAGGCACCAAACTTCATAAAAATATTCCGAGATTCCCAACCACAATCATCGTCTCAAGTACCAATTTGAGCGGGGTAAAATTCTAAAAATCAAAGCAAGGCAATATCTACATTAATGAATTAATTTAAACAATCCTGACATAGCAAATATATTATTTATTTTACCGTTACAATTGTGATAGTATTTGAGTTTTTTTTTATGCTAAAATACCAAACATTAATTAATTTTAAAAAAATCAAAAACCCGACTGCACCAAAAAGGCTGAAGTAGAATTTCCAAAAGCAGTGAAATAGGCATTTTATTATTTTTATCCAGAAAGCCAAATACAAAGTTTCATAGTAGGTGTCTGCTTCAAAAACAAAAGATGTTCAAACAATATTATCATATTTTATCCTCGTAGTGTTCATTTACGCTATATAAAGAACCTATGTGTAAAATTCCAGCACGCTTAAGTTCAGCGGTTTCCCGTTGCGTTGATCTCTGGCACAGCAACTCTCTCATTTAGTCAGACAGTCATCTCGATGTGTATATACGAGTATATATGTACTAGCTGACCCGGCAAACGTTGTGTTGCCATATAAATAAAAAAAATGTTAAGGATGAACAACCCTTATCACTTAGGTGTAAAAAAAAAGATAGTGGCCGATTCTCAGACCTACTGAATATGTATATAAAATTTGGTGAAAATCGGTGAAGCCGTTTCGGAGGAGTACGGTAACTAACACGACAATTTTATATATAAGATATATTATATAATGTATATGTAATCTCCTCTTAATTTCCTTTATTTTGACACCCTACTCGATAGGTTTGGTTAACTTTTTTTAAAACGTGTTACTATTTTGCGAAAAAAATCACCATTTACGGTCTATAAAATATATAACTTCAGTAAATCAAAGTTTCGGTCATTATTTTACCTCGTTAGAGCATTTCATTATTTTTATCCAGAAAGCCTGATACAACATGTCATAGTGTTTGCTTCAAAATTGACGATTGTTCAAATGAACTTTTAACCCTTATTTTACCCTCTACGGGGTTGATTTTTCGGAGGGGGATAAATAAGTGCGTCCTTGTTCCTATTCAGAAAGCCAAATACAATTTTTTATAGTAGTTGCTTCAAAATTAAAGGATTTCAAAAAAACTGTTTTCCCCTATTTTACCCTCTTAAGGGTAGAATTTCCAAAAGGTCTTTCTTAGTACTTATTCAAGCTATATAGAGAACCTGTGTGCAAAATTTCAGAACTGTAAGGTCCTTGGTTTAGGCTGTACGTTGATTTCTGAAAAATGAAAAAGTCATTTAGTTAGTCAGTCAGTCAGTCACCTTACTGTTTTATATATATACAAATATGTTTTTATAATCTCCGTTTAATTTCCTTTTATTTGATACCCTACTCGATAGGTTCGGTTAACTTTTTTTTTTAAATGTCTTACTATTTCGCGCCAAAAATCCGCCATTTTGATTTTTTTTTACTAACACCTATCTAAGGACACTCGGGTCGTTGAGACAAATATAATGACACTTTAACTGTTGAAATTGATCCAGCCGTTTGTTAGATCGGATCAAATAAAGAAAGACAAACATACAAGATACGCGCGAAAAACATAACCCTTCCTTGGCAGTCGGGTAAAAACAGCGCCAAAGCGGCTTCCTAGATAAATGAATCATGAATGAAGGCACACGGGATCTATGTAACTGTATATTCTAGGGCCCAATCATAAATTTGGTTAAAATGTTTGGACGTAACTGACCTACAAAACGACGTGTAAACGATGGGTCTACGTTTATAAACGGATCGGTAAAAATAGTCGTTCAATACCGTTTCTACGCCAGGCATTTCATTATTTATTTTACACGCTATATCGTCTCTGTACTCGTAAAGTCGCGATTTACAACTAGCGAAGCCGGCCACCCCGCTAGATCTCGGTGTTGCCATGCTTTTGACACAAAATACCATATTTTTGGGATACCAAAAAAAATAACACAGATTTCTGTGTTTAATAATATTCCTCCAGAAGAAATATTTTTTTCTATCTCGGATTCGACTGATCCAATTTATTAGATCTTATATTCGAGTAACCTTTTAAAAATCAGATAATGTTAAACATTAAACAGTTAGTGATTGTTTGTGTAAGAAAAAAATCTTACGATATCTTAGTTCTTTGGGTGAAATCACTTAAAAAGATACCTTTCAACGAAAGAGCGCCTTTAAATACACAATAACAATACACAAAAACATAACAATACCGAAATAACAGCAACAATACAGCAACGGTTAGTAAACGTTCCATCTTACAACGGGGGTGTTAATTAGCGAAACACAAAACAGCTATCGAAATTGCCTTCAACGGGGCTAATTCAATTACGCTGGCAACACCATGCCGTAATAAAATAACCGAGAGGGTTCCGGATACGAAAACTCGCGTAATAACCGGCCGGAGTAAACAATACACGGTTTTATAAATAGGTAAATGGGTGCGGGGCGATTCTTGAATTTTTTAACCAACTGCTCTAAAAGACGGGTAATGTGTTCCGAGTTGTGTGTTGTGTGTTTGTATAAGTGTGTGTATGCACGTTTGTATGTGTGTGTGTGTATGCGCTTGTGTGTGTGTGTGTGTGTGTGTGTATTTAACTATGTATATGTGTATGCCTAATTTATTGTCACGTTTTACAGTCTAAACGGCTTGAGGGATTTTAACATATGAGGTGTCGTTGAATTTGCCTCAATTGTGAGAGTGACATACAAATAAGGTCTATATTTTTACCTTTTATACAACATCAATATGACCATGGATAAATCATTCCAAATATATGCAAACAATAAATACAGAAAAATCTATACGTTTGCCACCGTATACAGCACCCTATAAAATTTTCATTTCGTATTTTAAATTATTTCAAATTGTAGCAGTACCTTCTTGTATTCCTCTTTTCAGTTTTTTTTAAACGTCGGATTTTAAAATTGATAAACAGGAATTTACGAAACGGGAAGGCCGTGTCTTTCCACGTATGTTGTAGGAGGCGACGAAAGGTTAATGCAGATGGATAGCAGCATCTTCCTGTTATGTGATTCATATACTGCAATTCGGCACATAATTTCGTAAAAATAGAAATAAGTGCCGATATCGTAGTCAAACGTAGATCTACAGACCAGGAGAGCAAGCCATTGTCAACCCTTTGACTGGACAAATGCGAAGTGGTATAATTAAAACACCCTTCATAACTTTTAGAAAATCTGTCTGTCGGCGCTGCGTAGAGGGCTCCGGGATCTCCAAAGGAACGCAACCGGAGACATCTTAGCGCGTTGCCCTCTCGGGCTCCGCTCAGGTGAGCTTGCCGCTCGCCACACCATCTGGTGCGTACGACAGTATGCGAGCACACATACCACCGTCCTTCCCGGGCCCGCTGGCCGGGCGGTTCGAGCTCCCACTCTTGCCGCCCGCAACCTCGGAAGCCCCCTTTTAGTCGCCTCTTACGACAGGTAGGGGATACCGTAGCCCTATTCTGGTCCCGGAACTACAGGGACAAGAGGTGCCCGTCTGGGATGCGAATCTTGGGTCCTCCGACTGAGACGACATATTTCACTTTAGCAAGTATGAAAATTAATACTTGTCTTTTTGGTTAAAAGTAATGAGTCCAATTAAAAGTCCGTTAAAAGATCAAATTAAAGGGTCAGCAGTGATAGCCTAGTGATTAAGAAACACGGCCTCTCCATCCGAGGGGTCCGAGGTTCAAATCCCAGGCACGCACGCAAATTAATTATCAGTTGCTAAACGGTGAAGGAAAACCATCGTGAGGAAACCTGCATGCCTGAGAGATTTATAAAAAAAAATCTCAAAGGTATGTGAAGTCTAGCAATACGCACTTGGCCAGCGCGGTGGACCTTGGCCTTATCCTTCTCATTCTGGGAGGACACCCGTGCAAGGGAGTGGTACAGTAATAGGTTGATGATGATAAAGGGTCAAATAAGGATTGAAAGCACTTAGTGCATAAACCAATACTATCCCAGTAGGATGTACGACATAGTTCGGTTCACTTCATAAATACCTAAGTAAGAACTCCCTTTGCGGGAGATAAATTTTTAATTCTCCCGGTTTCCTTGACTCACGGTGGTGTGGTACGAGTTTTCAATGCCCCATTGTGTTTTGATTCTTTTCATATTAAGGTTGAAATAATAATAAGCATTTAATTGGGAAAGTATCAAAAAGCTTAGACTTAGTTGAATTATGTGTTACATTTTTTTAATAAGGTTTTCTCGCGTTTCAAACGTTTGAACATTAATTTTGGCATACGGCAAAAAGAAGTCATAGGTTTATCATCAGTTATGAGGTTACAAGGTCATATGTTGACCGCCATAGGTACGTACAAAGTGGCGAATATTTAGTCTTTAGTAGTTTAGAATAATCTTTGTATAATCCTACTACTTTTCATGTAAAATAAACAATAATTATTATATGTTTTTATTCGATTAATGAAAAAGGTGAGTGATGCTGATGGTGAGTGATCAGTCACCCATAGACATCTGTCAATAACCAACTGCATATAGAACAGTATCTCCAGCTAATCACAGATAAATTGCTAAACCCACGGACTAAGATAGTCACCTCATTGTAAGTTAGCCTCCATCCATACACACCCTTCTAGCAGGGAATCTAATAAGGGAAGTACCATCCCAGTCCAACTATACTGGTTACGTTGCGTTCACAACAGCTAGTCGTTATATTTAGTCATAAGGAGCTAGATAGCGAAACGCTGATCATAATCTCGATCGCAACAAGTTCCGAAGCGCACTAAGTGTGTTAGGTAAATTAAATTAGGTTGGGTAAATTAGGACCGTAATTGGGCAGTTCTCACGTATCCAGCGGCCCGCCGCGGCCCGCTGCGTCACGCGTTCCGACTCCAGAGGTTTTAAGGCCACTCTTCAAATGATCACAGATATTTGTATCCTTACTAATATAGGTAATATTATAAATCCAAAAGTTTCTCTGTCTGTCTGTCTGTTTGTCTGTTCTTCACGCCTAAACCACTGAACCGATTTTAATGAAATTTTGTACAAAATAGTCTGAGACCCGAGAAAGGACATAAGATAGTTTTTATCCCGCAAATGCTACGGGAACTAGGGATGGCGATCTAAGATCCATTAATCGGAGAATCGATCTTTTGGACAAAAAAAAACGATTATTTCAATCGATATTAGTAAGGATTGAATCGTAAACTATGCATTTGATCAAGTGATGATCTGTAGCAAAGTTGTTGTTCATGAGCCCACGAAAGTTTCAGAATTGGTACGACCAATGTTTGCTAGATGGCGCCACTGTCATTCCAATGAAGGCACGAATTTTCAGTTTTATGTATGTTAGTATGTCATATCATTTTCTATTAAACGCGGGCGAAGTCTCGGGCAAAAACTAGTCTTTTTATAATATAGAAGTAACCAACAAGCATCAAGCTCACTCAATGGTAAGTGATCACTGATGCCCATGGACATGTGGAATCAACCATAGATAACATTAACGTAATCCTTCTTCGGTCAAAGATCTTGCTATCCCTGAGGGCTAAGTTCGAATGACTTGCATAATTATTCTCGCATCTCGTTTACCACGCCCTTCAAGGTAGAACACAGCAGCACTTAACAATGTTATTGTTAATAAAATGTAGCGGTGGTGCCGCCGTACTTCTACCAAATAACGAAATGAGTCAAACCACAAAGGATTCTACCACTTTTAAAGGCAGATGCAATGCATGCCGACCGTACACTTGTTTGCTCGTTTACTCATAATATAAATAACTCAAATCCTCACTCACATGTACCTACATTGTACATTTCCCTTATTATAGCAGGCACGCTACACCGCTTCCGTGGAATGGTAATTGGGTAGAAACCAGCTCGTCAAATATGACGCTCGTGGAGGTATCGCCCCGTGACCGCTCCTAGTCGGAAATAGGACCCTTGGTACCACGTGAGAAATGCCTCAAAATAATTAATCATAACGTACCATCTTTCTTGACAGTTTTTTTTATTCCTACAAAAAAATATCAAGTTTACGTATACAGGGTGCATTTTTTGTGGCTAATTCTATTAGAAACTATTAGGTATTGTGAAAACTCTTAGGAGTTACGGGGAACTATCTCGGGGGAAACATGGGATTTTCCATCGATTTCGAAATTCGATCCATCGGTGTTTTGAAAAATCTAATCTAAATCGAACGAGGTCACTAAAAAAGTAACACATACAAGATGTAAGACTGCGATATCAACTCTCTTTCTTATAAGGATTAAAGTTGGGAAGTAATGATAAATGAAAAACTAAAGAATAGGTCTTGTTTTGGCTATTGTTAATATAAAACTATTAGCCACATACACGTTTCCTAACGATTTTTTCTATCCCCATTGAAGCATTATAATCAATTTCCCTTTTCTGCGATTCGGACCATCGGACTCCTAATAAAACGCCAAATTTATTCCACTAGTCAACCTTACCATACGCACCTGTAATTACAGGGCAATTACGACGTTTACCTACAAATCCCTCGAGGGGCGCCACAAGGGGCATATTAGCCATTTCGCGCCCCAACTAATTTAAACCGATGAAACACCCCAGTTTCTTTATCACACATCGATCAACACACCTCGCTGGCGTGTCGTTAGTGTGATTAGAAATTTGAGTGACGTCATCAAGATAGCGACAAAATTACATAGTGGACGATTGGCGTCCACGTAGGGACTCTAGGGGCTTATTAGTAAATTAGAAACGAGGAAATATAATATGGATTACGATAACATATGGAAGGTAATGTTTTTGGTAAAAATCGGGACGTTTAGTTTTAGGGCAGCCATTTTAAGGTTGTGGGCCTCTATGAGAGTTACCAAAGTCCCTAGCCGTAGGTAGCGCACATATAAGCCCAAATTAGAAAGCCTTCATATAAGTTTTTTGACTGAATCGATCTTATCGAATATTTTCACGAATTAAAATTTGAAGTTAGCTGTATATTTTATCCGTGAACTTATATCTTGTGGTCTATAACTATGTTTTAATATTTTTTCAAAAAGAAGTAGGTACGTAACAAAAAATAATAGGTAAAACCATAAAGATGATAAATATAATATGTATACCAGATACGTGTATAAACGAGATATTTACATCATGTGTTTACAAAACAAAAACAATAAAAACATTGTAGCGGTTACCGCAACAAACGCTGACACAGTTATCTCCAGCGCGACCATGTAAGGGCTGGTGCACACGCGTCACTTTACAAATGGTGAAAAAGAAATAAAAGTGTAAAGTAACTCTCTAATAGGTACACCCGAAAGGCTTTTTATAAAAATTATAGCGCCACCATAAACAATTCTCACAAAAAATCTAACATTTTATATAAAGACTGCAAACATTAAAAAATTAAAAGGGATTGCTAGTTAACATTCAAAAAGAGTATTTTATGTGTATAGTAAATAACTAAACATATTTTTAAAATATAAATCATAATATAAAATAAATTTTAGAGTAAATAAAGAGTAGAATATTATAGAAATACTGTATTCATTCTAAATTTATTAACTTTAACCAAAAATGTATGTAAATGATAAAACTTCGTAAATAAACCCGATAAAAATAAAATAAAATAATTTAAATCTTCATAAGGGTATTTGTATATCAATCAGGGGATGATTTAATATGTATTGTAGATTATACACACAGAGTTATGTCAATATTTGAGCTCACCGGAAATGCAGATGACAATTATACACCTAACAGCACAACTCAATTACCGGTTTGTACATAATCCGTATTAGCTGTACATATAATCCGGTATTGGTGGTATCAATTCACACGAAATACTTACTTTAAATCCCACTAATACTAATTGAACTAATCTTATAGGTTAAGAGAAATTGTGTTTGTCGGTTTGTTTGTCTTTCACGCATTCGCAGTACATTAAAATATTTTTTTATATATATTTTTTCATTAAAATAGTTTATGGGCTATAAAGTAACACTTAATTTTTATTTTGAAAAATATAATGTTATTCAATTTGTTTACGTGGTTCATACTTTACACCAGAGGTCGGCAACGCGGCACCTTAAATTAATTTTAGCGCGCCCTTAAAATATTGTTAATTTAGACAAGAAATTCAAAACGTAAATTTTAAAGTTCCTAGAATGTACTGTACGATCTCAGGTAGGAATACCTAATCCTATCTGGGGTTGATTACAGATGTCCATGGGCAGTAGCCACTTACCATCAGGTGGACTGCATGCTCGTCTGCTACTACGTAAGTACTACTACTAAAAAACTCAAATTAAAAGCGTTGCCGACTTCGGATTTACACAATAGTATACTTTTAGGAAAATGTTGCAAGAGTTCAAACTTTGCTTGTTTATAGTAAGTAGGTCTTCTTTAAAAGCAAACTTTATACATCACTCATTTTCTGAAATCGACGCGGTACTTCCATTATTTGAAAATACACTCCTATTATTTTCTACTTACGACACCAAAAGAAACGTCTAAATATATCTTCATAAAAGATATAGTAATACGGTTACTAAAGATGACCATTATGAACGCGGGCTACGGAAGCCATGGAGAGGCGGTTCTTGTATTACACTGGTTTGCAGCCAGCTAGCCACTGTGTAATTGTATAACAAATTGACGACATTGCCACCGTTCACAACAATCCATCAACCACCGGTGAATATCTACTAATAAATAATTATAATATACGAGTAAGTAAGTTTTGAATGTGGTCGATCCATTAGTGGTTCGACTATTGAGGCACAATCATCATATTTCTTCCTAATAACAGTAGTGTTAATCGCTGTTGTGTTCCTATGAAGGGTGTGGTAAGGGAGATAGATCCGAGGTATCGAGAGGTATATCCCCTCGTAAACAAAAAAAAATATCCGATGTATTCCAACTTAGTCTCTGGGGTAGCAACGCGTATTTTGCCAACCTCAGGTAGGATCTAATCTTATCTGGGGTTAATTACCGATGTCCATGGGCGGCAGCAGCCGAGTAAGGTTTGCATGCTTGCAGTAGCAAACGCTACTTAAATATTATGAATAAATTTATATATAAATAGTTTTTTAAACCAAGTATTTATTTATCCTAAAACAATTTTATGCGATTTATAGTAATTTTATGCGATTAATAAATTCTTATAATGCAATACTCTGTTACAATGAATGAATTTAAAAGCGTTTATAGATTCATCATAATAAATCATTTACTACTTCAATCATTAAGCCCTTATTAAGCCCTTTATTAATAATTAAGAAATTATTAAGCCCTTTATTATAAACAAACTATTCAATTAAGCCTACGTCTTGCAGGCAGAAAATGCAAAATTTATAATTATGTTATTTGGCATAGTCCTCGCAAAATTGCTAGTCCGCTGTGAAGTTGTTGCGAGCAGGTGTAGTCATACAATTTGCTATGGCGACGCGATTCATTTCTATCAGGCGGACTAGCAGTTTTACGCGGACTATACAAAGCATTAGTCTAATAATAAACACAGTTCAACTCCGATTAACTGGGAGTTAGCAAAGGTCACTCCACTCAGGGTTAACATCCAATGAAGATATTTCGGTTTTGAATTGCGATAAATGTTCTAGCAACAATATTGTTTTGCGCGATCGTGTACAAGAGATAATTTATTGAGCATTGATGTCTGTTCGCTGAAAGCGATCGAACGGGAGGTATTGTCTTAATCCTTTCTACCTTGAGGCGATAACGATGTTATTACTCATTACCACAGAGTTAAAGTGAAGTAGAAATGACATCAACTATTCAGTTGAATGGAGGCCCCCAGTGTAAAAAGTTCGCCAGTGGTTCGGTGACCTTTTTTTTTCGCTGTCTGATATACATTTCATAGATTGTTTGGTTCTGACGACGGTTTTTTGGCAAGTGTGTTTGGAGGCCCCCAGGATTGGGGGCCCTGGGCGGACCACCCCCCCCTCCCCCCCTCCCCTTCTTAAGCCGTTACAACAACTATCATATGACGTCGTCAACCTATTATTATCCCACTGTTGGGCACGGTCTCCTCTCAGAGTGAGAGGGATATAGGCCATAGTAACATTTCTCTTTTACGTAGTTTTATAAAATACACTAGGTCAGTAATGCAAATGATTTAATACAACATTACTTAATACGTATTTTATTTAATTATGTATGTATACATGTATAATGGTGCAAATTAAATAAATAAAATTCAAAAAAAAAATTGATGTTGATTTTTATGTCAAAATTTAAAAATTAACTTTAACAAATGTAATGAAACCAAAATAAAAATTAATGATAGGTACATATACTAAACATTTTTTAAATGTTATAAAAGGTAAAAAATATGCATACATACATTTTGAAACAAAATTACTAAAAATAAATATTTTATAATGAATATACAAATAATCATAAAACAAATAATAATAAATAAAAAAAAAGTACATTTGATCCGCAAAGGCCCCGGCGAGATTCGAACTCGCGATCTCCTGTTTACTAGACAGGCGCTTTAACCAACTAAGCCACGGCGCCTCACAAGCAACGTGACGAAATTTGTAACCACATCACACACTCGAGTCTTTCTTATCGCATATTATCTCTAGTAAGTATTCATACCATTTTGAATCTTATATTCATTGAATTATGTACTGATCATTATTATATTTGTCATTAAGTATGTACAATAATTTGCTTTTAAGAATTATAAACGTCTAGTAGTCTATATTTCTCAATTAGGTACGACGGTATGTATTATAACTTATTTCAATTAAATTTTGTCAATGTGTATCGTTGGTTTTGACTCGAAAGATAGTCGAAAATATACTTATAGCAGAATGTCTGCCTGAGGACCCCGGGTCCCCTAGTGATCTATATTTAGTTTTTTGGCATGATTAGTGAAAGAAATAAATTTTCAGATTAATCACATATTTTCATATACTAAGTGCCCTCTTTGTCTGCGGCGGATTTTATAGGGTTCCATCAAAAAACCGTGCACGGATTATGGTTCCGTATGTAAATATAAAAATGTTGTAACATACAAAATAAGTACGCATAATGTGTTATGTGTTCAATTCATAAGGTGAGGTGTAATGAATTATAATTGGGCACAGAACAGAAGTAGGGATAGAAAAAATATTTAAATGCCAAAAAATATTTTTAATATTTTTAACCTACCAACCAATAATTATTGGTTGGTAGGTTTGAATTAAGGTCTGCTACGATGAAGTTAAAGGATCCTACGCCACCACGAACCCATTTAAGTGTTCCGTATCCAAAGTATTAAAGTGGAACCCTATTATTTAACCGCTTTCTGTCCGTCGGTCCGTCTTAGGGTTATATCTCTTGAACCTTAGGAAATAGATACTTCAAAATAAAGGATCGCAGTAAAAGAATTTCCTGTTAACCTAGAATCACGTTTGGCAAGAAGCAATATCTTAGCACATAATATAAAGAAAAATCTGAAACAGTATGGACTTAAATAACAAAAAAGCTAAATTATTATTTGCGAGTGCATTTTTTTTTATATTATAGGAGTAGCAGACGAGCATGCAATCCACCTGATGGTAAGTGGCTATTGCCGCCCATGGACATCTGTAATCAATCCCAGATAGGATTAGATATTCCTACCTGAGGTCAGCCACAGATGCGCTGCTACCCCTGAGGACTAAGCTGGAACGCCTCGGAAAAGTCTGTCTCCCTTACCACACCCTTCAAACCGGAACACAGCAGCGCCTAACACTGCTGTTATTAGGAAGAAATAGGTGTGGCGGTGGTGCCGCCGGAGTCGAACCACAAAGGGTTCTACCATCTTCAAAATGATCAATGATCAATCTTGATCAATGATCTTATCTTGGGATTGTACTACAACGTTCAGTTAGTTTTAGTTTACAGAAACCTCGGTTCACGACGGCAATTCGCACTTGCCCGTTTTCGTTTTATTTCTTAAATAATATTATCTTTAATACTGTTCACAATAAAATCTTTTCTTTTATAATATAGGAGTAGCAGACGAGCATGCACTCCATCTGATGGTAGGTGGCTACTGCCGCCCATGGACATCCGTAATCAACCCCAGATAGGATTAGATATTCCTAGCTGAGGTCGGCCACAGATGCGCCGCTACCCCTGAGGACTATGCTGGAGCGCCTCGGATAAGTAGTCTCCCTTACCACACCCTTCAAACCAGAATACAGCAGCGCTGAACTCTGCTGATATGAGGTAGAAATAGCTGTAGGTAGGTAGAAAATAACTCGAAAGAATTTTAAAATGTGAATGCCAGTGTTATGTTGCTGACGCTACATAATACAGGAACGCACCAGGAATACACAGGTCCCGCGTGGGAACGGTACGCGTGCCGAGTTTAATTGTCGGACGTTTACGATGTATGTACATGTGTGCGTTTGAACACAAACAGTACGAACAATGGAGAATTAACATGGGAGATTAGTATGTGTGCGTGAGAGAGGACATCTTGAAAATTAACGAGTATCATCATAATTATACAATTTATGTGTTTTGTGTTTCTAAAATCATGTAATAGTTGGGGAGCCCAAGAGGAGATTTCGGGAGTGTCTCGAGCGCGACAGACCAAGATATGGGAGATACCTTACGCCCTGTAGACTATCCTAAACCATAAATGAGTATTAAATAGATCACTGGACATGCTCGAGCGCGGTCAATTTTCTTTTTAATATAAAGGAAATAATGCTAGAAAACGGGAAACATCATAATCTGCCGATTACCACATGTCGAGGTAGTGAAAAAAAAGTCAATTTGAAAAATCTGATAGTGTCACTTATTAGCATGAATCCCTGGGAAGTAATGATGCATCACAAACTAAAGGGAAGGGCTCATTTTTAGGAAAATACATTATTCTTCATACATTCTCATACTTTTTTTTTTCAAATCGTCAGATTAAGAAAACCCCGCTGAATCGAAAAATATCATATAACCTTTTCTTGATTCTAATGTCTAATCTACACAATCGTATAGGTCCCAATGAAGCTCGAGTTTCTACACATTTAGCAACGTGGGCTTCCCTTCTATAATCATCATCGGAAGGGTATTACGAGTATACACGCCTGATTTTCGAAGTGAAAAATTCTTTAGCGGCGTTGTGCACTTTATATGATAGGTTAAAAATGTTGTCAGGACACGTGGCCTGATCGAAAATTTGTAACGCAAAGCAAACCGTAAAAGTGCAGATGTCATCCGGTGTCAACATAAAAAAAATATGTCAATGCGTGTCAGTTTCTTTTTTAATTTATTATAATATATTATTCAGGCTAGATTTAAAAAGTTTTCACTTCTACCGGCACTCCCGGAGTCCAACTCGTTGATTTTTTTTTATTCCTAGATGTGTGAAAGTTACCAATTCGCACTGGACCAGCGTGGTGGACAATATCTTTAGTGATTGTCGTCAAACTATTACTATCCCACTGCTGGGCACGGGTCTTCTCTCAGAATATAAGCTATCAAATAGACTGGCACTGCTTCACTGCATTTGAAGCATTGTTACGAGTAAATAAGTTAGTACGAAGCTATAATTAATAACTAGTTAATATACACTTTTAATACTCATGATTTTTAAAAATCCTGCTTTCATTTCCTCATGAAAGCATATACCTATCTCTATTAAATTCATAATTTAGTTCGTAATATAATTCGTTCGTTCATAATTCGTCATCTCGCAATTTATAAAATTCCAAGGAAATACTCGTAATTCAGTCAAATAGTAACTACATTAGTCAAGAAATCAATATTTAAGCAGTGACATGACGTGGCCTCATTTCTATTAAGGCACTGTTTCCCAAATTCTTTACTCGATGTATTTAATCAGTAATTACACCGTAAATATCACATTTTATTTAATAATAAGTGGAAGAAATAAAACTAATACAAACAAAGGGAATCATTCTTAAAAATACTAGTTATACTGTATCTAGATTTACATTTAGATCATTTAGATTTAGATGTACTTGAAGGTGGTAGAACTCCTTGTGGTTCGACTCCGGCGGCACCACCGCCACACCTATTTCTACCTAATAACAGCAGTGTTAGGGGCTGCTGTGTTCCATTTTGAAGGGTCTGGTAAGGGAGACAAACTTTTCCGAGGCGTTCCAGCTTAGTCCTCAGAGGTACCAGTGCATCTGTGGTGGACCTCGGGTAGGAATATCTAATCCTATCTGGGGTTAATTACAGATGTCCATGGGCGGCAGTAGCCACTTACCATCAGGTGGACTGCATGCTCGTCTACTACTCCTATATTATTATAAAAAAATATTTTATTTGGGTGTCTAAAAATAAATTAATGAATTAAGATAAGACTCATGCAAGTGCGACATACGCTAAGGATGTGACCCTACCTATTTTTCTATTCATTCCTACTATAACACCTCACCTAAAGGTTGTCTGGAAGAGATCGCTGGTTAGCGATAAGACCGCCTTTTGTATTGTGTTTTAAATTAGTTATCTATTTTTATATGCATTTTCTTTTATTGGGTACAATAAAGAGTATTGATTTGATTTGATTTGATTTGATGTGACATACGTTCGATAAACATTGCCCTCCGCAGTCAGGTAATAAAAACTAAATTTAATAGACATAATGCGAATAATAAATATAAATGAATAGTAAATAATTTATACAGGCGATTAATTAATTTTAAGGTCAAACGTTGAGTGTCGCTGTCGTAACACATTTATTAAACTTTGACAATGGGAGAATTATACATGAGCAAATTTTGTATTTTTCCGCTGACTAAAACCTGATCAAATATTGCCAAATGTTAACGAATGTTTGTTTTATATCCGATTGATTATAAATGCGTACTGCTCTTGAACATTGACGTGGAGTAACTTAAAAATGACTGCCTTCTAACCAGAACATAGCAGAGCTTAACGCTGCCTTAGTACCCTTAGTACGAGTTTTAACGTTTGCTCGAGAACGTTCAACGTTTACGAATTCGAGCATACAGCGCCCCCGTGGACCGCATCGGAACTACCTACTGTTGTTAGGCAGAAATTGATGGAGCGGTAGTACCTCTAGAGTAAAACCACGGTACAAATATCTATACCTTATACTGTAAGGTACAAATATCTAGATCCTTATACTGTGGTAGAACGAATTAAACCTCAAAACTATTCGTTTATGATAATTATGTGTTATCGTCGTTAATACGAAGCTTGGATATTAACGATATCGCATTTTTATAATAGTACTTTAAAATAATAAGTCACTCATTTGATTATTACAGTTTAAAAACAGGTGCAGTGGTGATGTCAAGTGGGGAAGATATCATGGCGGCGCTCGAGTTAACAGAGAGCGGCATTCTGGTCGGAGACTTCAGCAAGAACAGTTTTATAACGGGGATATAGTTATAATACCTCTAATCACTAGTGTGTACGTACTTACGTGTAATTGTAATATCGTTACTCCGTACCGTATATGTGACTTTATTTATACATGACTACCTTCAAGAAGACGGCGATAATATATGGTATTCAATAGTAGAAATGGTCCTTAAACCTTATTACTATTTAATTTTAATATGTTATTCGACCTTGACATTCTAGATGTTACTTGTAGGTAATATTTAGTAGTATTGTAGTAACCCATATACATAAATCGACGAATTGTAGAATGAAAAAGAAGGCTTATTTTTAATTTTTTTCATTTGAATTAGATGTGGCTTAATATATAAGTCACGATGTTCATTTCTAAGCATTGTTACATTAGTAACAACAAAATTAGTCACTTTACACATTAGTCATATTACTCGATCAAATCTTGCCTATAAAGTCTTTCCAGAAGGTGTGACGTGGGCAGTGTCTATCTTGGGTGAATGGCGGTGTAAAAAATTTGATAATAAGCAAAAAAATCATTTATATGGTGCGATGATACTGCCGTGAATGGTTGGATACCAATTAAAATAATCGACACTACAAAAGGGATAAGGTTATTAACCGATCAAATCTCTAGTATTAAACCATAATAAGATAGACAAAATGTATAGTATATATGTAAAATGTATAGTGCATAGGTATGTCATAGATTAGTAAAGATACTTCGCCGCCTTAAAATTGAATGAAGCCACAAACGGCTTATTTTAGTAAGTTCTTTTTTTGAATCCTTGACAAATTAAAACATTTTTAGAGAAAATTTACGAATAAATAACTAATTTACGTAATAATTAGTTAATTTACGTAATAAATAAATAATTATTTCAAATATTTTAGGGACATTTTAGCACGGAGACGTGGCAAAACTTTTTTACGCAACTACTTCAATTCTCAAAACTGGGTACATTTTTTTGTTAGGAGTGAGTAATCTTTACTAATCTATGAGGTATGTATATCAGATATTACATCAAATTTACGTAAAAAATACAGCCTATTCCATGTTAAGTGGGAATGTCGCGGTAGATATCAGTAACCAACCAGAAATAGGCAGAAATCCCTTCTAAACTGGACTACAGATGCGTTACTTAGGTACTTAGAGAATTACAATGGAATGGAACTAAAATGAACTAAGGGATGGAACTAAATGGTCGTATGAGCAAATTTGTCATTTCTCTCACTATAAAGCAGACATATGGAAGAGTCCTTTTGACTTCATTATACGACTTATATTAAATTTACAAGGTCCACAGGTCGCTCCCTATCAGGCAACCCGAAAATGTGAAGAATTCGCCGGGAAAATTTTACGTCTTATTGATTTTTCCTAAAACTATTGCATATCCAAACAGCTTAACCCCTGGGGTTATAGTATTTGATGTTAGTAGATTAGTCCTCGATATGATATTGAATATTTTAAATTACAAAAAGGCCATATCAACGACCGAGTTGTTAAAAGAAAGAACTTTATTAAAAATTTAAATTTCAAATCACTCTGTAAAATTTGTTCTAGTAAAAAATTCTAGCAAACGAGCTAATTACATTAGTTTTATCTTAATGGCGCATAAAAACTAACGACTTCATTCCGGGCACTTCCAGAGTTGAATATCTGAGGAACTTTGCTATTTATTTGACGTTTCAATGAATATATAATCTGTTTCCGCTCCTTCCCCCATTTTTATGATAATCTAGGTGTACGTTATCTGTGCTGTTGACATGCGTTCGCTCGTAAGGGCGGGAAACGACGCCATGTCAGATTTGGCGTAGAATGTTCGACTCTAAATTCCGACTTTAGTCCGCGCCAAACTGCTAGTCCGCTCTGAAGTTGTTGCGAGTATGTATAGTCATACAATTTCCTATGGCGACGCGATTCATTTCTATATCCAGAGCGGATTAGCAGTTTTACGCGGACTGTATCATCAGAAGTGTTTTCAACATTTAAATGTTATATTTAATTAATAAATTCAAAATTTATATTATATTCAGAAATAATTAAAAAGGGATTAAGACATAAGTCTTAAACACAATGGTGGATTAAGTTCCATTTTCAGACATTACCATATTAAATAATAATTATTCCAAGAGATACAGATAAGGATCAGTTTTTATTACAATTATAAAATCGTTATTTTATTTAAAACAAAATATATCAGAAATTATCATTTCAATACACCTTAAAACATATTTTGGTATATAGGTACCATTGTAATAAACTTTGTTATAATAATTTCAGTCTGAAATATAATAGCTACACCAATATATTATTCTATAATTATTACCAAAAATAGCATTAGTGTTAAAGAGCTGACCTCAATATTATTTACCTATTGTGTCCTTTATAAATATTATGTATCTTGGGTTCTTAAAACATTAACGATATAATCTTTTATTTATATAGGGTATGACTACGACGAATAGCAAGCAATAAGCGATATATATTTAATTTCAAGTTGAATCGTACGATAAAGGTAAGTGATTGTAAAGGCTCTTACATACGAGTGAGAGTCTTACGAACGACAGACGGCCACAATCGACAGCCAAAGTCGAGAGTCGTCAGCAACTGCATTCAACCGACAATCAGGGGCGGCCCTAGGGCGGTGCGAGTGGGCGCCGTGATACGAGGGGCGCCGAAAAACACTCGAGGGTCACTGTTTAGCCAAGAGGCTAGGCTGTTAATTGAAGCGCTGCTTAAGCTACTTGGCTACAACATTCATATTCTGTGGTGTAAGTAAAGGGTGCGAGCTAAAAAAAACACGTTGTCTAGAACTACGGAGAGCCACCATGAGATGTCGCACCACCTAAAATTTTTGCTCCGGCCGCCACTGTCGAGTTCCCTCCTGTTTCTAGCAACTTTTTTTAAACACTTTCTACACCCACAGCCCCACACTAGGATTCCCTGTAACGTGGGTGCTATGGACACACACAGAGACAAATACACAAACACGCAGACCCAAAAACAAAAACCAATTTTTTTCTAAACATCATTTAGAAATCTGTCTGACCAGGGAACGCAATCGGGACCCTCTGCGCGTCAGACCAGCATGGTGACTGCTCCGCCACGCAGGTCATCGATTTCATTGGTAAAGATATTTGGATTGAAAACTGCCTCCAACTGTCGGCGATATTCGTCAGCACTATCGCTCCTGTATTAGCTTCCAGTCATTCGTGTGGCACCACCCTTAGTCTCATAGGGCCAGTGTTCGACATCGAATCGCTTTTAGCGAAGAGCGCGAGCGCCGTGTTCTCGCCTCACATTCGCACGTTACGATGTTCGTTTTACATTGTTGCTAGGCGGTTTGCTTTTAAGGGCAAAGGTTAAGGTCACTTTATAGTATCTTTTAGTAAAATCGTCTGTATTGTTTACAGCAAATGTCATTCTCATATATGGATAGGCAATAAATCTAGTTGAACTGAAAAGACTTGAGGGAAAATCTTGGCGTTACGATTTTCGAAATGGGTACAGTTACTCTGTGGGTTGCGTTACAATGTTATTAAGTATTTAATTATGAAAAAATATTATATATATAGAAATATATACAAATAGAATTGGAGTATGCCTATGACATCTGCATCCATAGATAGGATTAAAGTCATACTTAAGGTCTGTCACAGATGCATTACTACATGTAAGGACTAATCTGGAACGTCTTTGATAAATACACCCTTATATGCCCTTCTAAGCAGATCACTGTTATTATTACGCAGAAGTAGATGTGGCGGTTGAGCTTAGTCAAATCACAAAGAGATTTATCACTTCAGAGTTTTATAATACGTATGAGTCAAATCGCGAGGTCTTTACACATTAATATAAAAAAAAAATTAACAAAAAATACAACCGACTTCTATGTCACTACAAAGTAAAAAATAATTGAAATAAATGTTGGTTTAGTACATATTTGTGAAGTCGGCGCTCTATATATTTAGTTGGATAACGATGTAAACAGCGTGTCTAATATGAGCGCCGACTTCAGAAATATGTACTAAACCAACATTTATTTCAATTATTTTTTACTTTAAGTTTAAGTTTAAGTCGGTTAATAAAACTATTTTAATATAGAACGCCCTAATAACAATAAATTTTGACTTTAATTGCCAAAATATTACATGTGCTTCAACGTAACATAATAATACATAAGTATGTACTTAAAAGCTGTGGGTTTATTAAAACAATGTTTTTATTGCTTAATTAAGTGATGTTTATACTTCGTTGTTGATATGTGGAACTTGTTTGTGCTATTATAAATTATAAATATAATATAAAGTTATAGTAATATTTAACAAGTATTATGATTTAAACTCTTTTCATCATGAACCCTGCATGAAAATATCATTCTGATGTATTGGTTATGTTATATTCATTACATTTTCTATCATTTTGTCATTTGGAATAGGGTTAATTTTAAGTGACCTCCATCTTAATAAGAATTTAGACGACGAACTACATTTTTTAATATCTCCGGCTTCCATGATCTTAGCAAAATAGTACACAGTAGTTTGTAATCTATACTTATAATAAATCTGTAGAGAGGTCCATTCTGTACATGAAATATATTTCCAAAATAACTATCAGGGGGTGATTAGGGATCGATACTGATGCCAAAAATACAATCAGTAAAATTTTTGTCTGTCTGTCTGTCTGTCTGTCTGTCTGTTACATACAGACCGCTATAGAAACAAAAACTACTCGACGGATTTTAACGAAACTTGGCACAATTATTTTTCATACTCCTGAGCTGGTTATAGTATACTTTTAATCACGCTACAATCAGTAGGAGCAGAGCAGTGAAGGGAAATGTTGGAAAAACGGGAGAAGTTACTCCATTTTCTAAGCTTCCGTCGCGTGTGCAACCTAAATGGTTAAAGCTACACAGAAATCATGTATGACGGAAATGTTCTTCTTAAAATTATATAAAACTTATCCCACGACAGCATATGTCTATCTTTTATGGTTGACTCACAATAACACGTGTAACTCCCGATAGCTTAGCAGTTCAAAGCTTTCTGATTATATTTGTCTGCTCCTACGTTTATAACACTCTCAGTCATCCCTAATTAAAAAAGTTAACAGTATTAACTATTCCATAAAAAAGAATCATAGAAATCATACCCCTGAGTGATAAGGATTGTTCACCCTTAACATTTTTTTATTTATATGGCAACACAACGTTTGCCGGGTCAGCTAGTCCTGAATATAAGCTTTTAAACATAAAAAAATATCACAATAATTCCCATCGTTTTTCAATGATAATAGTTCAACAAACAGACAAGAAACATTTTATAAGTAGTGTTAATACAATAGTCGAATGTCTTTGTCCAATCATACGTAGGTACATAAATTGCGTAGCACACGTTACATCGTTGTCGGAATGAATAGCGGCAGAATATATTATTATGTACGTTCGACGATGACATTATTATCTGTGACGACCCACAAACCTCACGGGTTATCGCGAGGCGCGAAATATCGGTGAATGGCGCCAAGGTCAATGTTGCCAGCGAATCCGCGACCCAATGTTGCCACGCTAATCGTGTAATGACGCCCAATTTAATAGATTAAAACATTTCTGCGGAATAATTTTAATTGTTTCCAATGCGATAATAATTGTAATTATAATTAAAATTAGGTATTGTTTGATGTGTGTGATGTCGATGTTGGAAATATCTTAAATATTATTATGTCTACAACATTTCATATAATCCTTATAAAAAATATATTTAATGGTAAGAAATAAGAATATCTAATACTAGCTGACCCGGCAAACTTTGTACCGCCTCAAAATCTATTTATCATATATATTTCATATAAAATATAGCCTATGTTACTCGTGGATAATGTAGCTTTCGAATGGTGAAAGAATTTTAAAATCGGTCCAGTAGTTTTCGAGCCCATTCATTACAATCAAACAAATAAACAAAGTTTTCCTCTTTATAATATTAGTATAGAAAAAATCGGATCGTATGAAATAACAATTATTTATTAACGTTTAATAGATTAATGTTTATGGACTGTAAATTGTACTAAATAGTTTGCTTGGTTTTATAAAACATCGAAATTCCTATTTCTAAATTTAAATAATTTGTCATTATTATCATGAATTTATTTTTAGGCATAAAATGTTACATTTTTTGACTATGTTACTAATATAATTATTTGAGTTAAACACTCAATGGTGTGCTTACTTTATTGTTTTACAATAAGTAAAACAAAACTTGTTATTTCTAGAATCTAGCGTGTACGTGTGACCCAAAATGTTCCAGAATTGCTAGTCAGGAAACGAATCGTCTAAGGATTCCGTCTTCCGCTCCATCTGTGTAATGTACGTAGATTATAGAAAATATGTAGATGGAGTATAAAAATCAAATTCGCAACATTATCCAGCCAAATATGTCTTCTTAAGTGACGTTTTGTATATTTTACGTTTCAAACTTATAAGGAGTTCTTAATCAACCAAGTTTCAGCGTTTAAATTGATTGTCTACAATATAGGCTCAATGTTATGCTTTATAAAAAATCAACTATTTTGTTACAACCACTATAACAAGACACGGTTGACCATTACTATCGAGCAACATCTCTTATTTCCTTTCTGTTTCGATATATTTGTGTCATACATTTTTGTGACACTGAACTAGATTAACTTAACTAATATCAAAATATAACTAAATTTCAATCCATATTGCTAAAGCAGTTTCTACATTTTAAGTAGAATCCTTTCCTTTGAATATTCACGTCAGAATTTCAGTTAGGAACACCATTTATACCAAGGAGGCTTCTAAATTTTCCGTATTCCACGGTAACGTAGAAAATTCGCGTCGCCTTTGGCGGTTATGCCCGCCCTTGACACCGGTTTTTAAGACAATGAAACCGAGCGTAGTTTTTATGTTTCCGCTTCAAATCGTGATGGGTGTACGAGTTAGTTACGTTTTCTGTGGTAGGGTTGCTTGCCTTTTTTAAGGAAAATATATATTTACTTGACTGACTTACTTTAGGTAGATATGGAAGACACATTAAAATCCAACGTTTGAAAACGAAGTTTAATTTTGTTGCTTTTTTTGGAACTTCTAGAAACATCTAACAAATATATGTTACATAATCATGTTTAGAATTTATTCCGGTAATAAGATAGATAATAATAAATAATAAGAACTATTATCACTTTTTAAACATTTATGAATGTTTTTTTATTGTTTCTAGTATATCAGTGATTTTGTAAAATTCGAAAAGTTTAAGGATTTTTATGGTTGCAAAATTATACAAAATAAAGTACAATACTAGTGTTAACTAGTGTTTCCAATGGTTAAAATTTGACCACAATTTTACCAAACAAAAATAATTAATAATCAAATAATCAATAGCCAATAGTTACCAAAGGGAAAGAAAAATATCAAAAAAGAAAAAGTATTATTTTTTATCTCTTTATGTGTACAGATAATAAAGTACGCGTGGCAGCCCTACAGGGAGAGGGGATGGGGGGCACAGGGTTACTTTACATTGAATGACGGCTGCAATGTCCTCGAAATTTGCCAAAATTAGTGTCAATGACCGCCGTTTCCTGACACGAAGTACCTAGTTTACTTTATGTACCTTAAAATTAACAATTAAGATTATGACAAAGCCAAGTTATGATAAGATAAATTAATAATTCTGAAATTAATTTACGAGATTTCAAAATTATAAAAATGTAATTGAGTTTGGAAAAAAACTTTTGTCGGGTTTGTTACAGATCTAAATAAAAAAGGAAGATAACATTAGCTGTCAAAACATTAGACCTGTTCACCAGAGATAAGTATAGATATCTCACCGCCTTGTAATTGAAGGAAGCCATTAAATGGCTTTAACGGCTGACATTTCTGTCAGCCATTTAATGGCTGTCATGGTGTAATTTAGGCGCAGCAATGCCGACATGCGCAGTTAAGTAGTGCAAAAACACGAAATCGAAGAAAAAGTGCGGTGAAATATCCTTTCGTAAATGATCTAAAAACTTTTTTTTTTAAATATTTTTCAAACACGAAAATATATGACAGTGACAATTTCAATTGTCAATACTGGTTACATTTTCTTGTTAGGAGTGAGTATTCTTTACTAATCTATGCTGTTCACATAGTAATTAAATATTATTATCGTAACGTAACGCTTAAGCGTAACCGTTTCCATTACAAAAACCGTTTCATTACTACTTTAAAGGTGGTAGAACTCTTTGTGGTTCGACTCCGGCGGCACCACCGCCACACCTATTTCTGCCTAATAACAGCAGTGTTAGGCGCTGCTGTGTTCCGGTTTGAAAGGTGTGGTAAGGGAGACATACTTTTTCGAGGCGTTTCAGCTTAGTCCCCAAGGGTAACGGCGCATTTGTGGCCGACCTCAGATAGGAATATCTAATCCTATCTGGGGTTGATTACAGATGTCCATGGGCGGCAGTAGCCACTTACCATCAGGTGGACTGCATGCCCGTCCGCTGCTCCTATGTTATAAAAAAACAAAAAAAAACTATTCCCCTCATGCCGCGCCTAAAGAAGAGAATTTCAAAAATCTGGCACCATCATATAATACATAAGAATGAATATCAAATGTACAAGTATCAAGATAAAAAACTAAAATTAGCCACGGATAATCACTTTATCTGCGCCATTAGTTGTACATTTTTAATCTGTACATAAAATATTACCACAATCATGTGAATGACGTACGAATTTTCATTATCTATCTTATATCTAGCATATTCTGTGTCAAGTTTTGTATTGAGTCTCAATCATAGATATACCTACGTCAGTAGGATAATATATCTATGGTCTCAATTAAATAATATGTGTGTTAACATTGACATTATATATTTAAATTGACGTTACATATTTGTATTGAAGCAACGTTGACGACCTGCTTCCGACGGACACGGCGTTTTTCGAAAACTGATAAATGGAGCACCCCACGCTTTTTTCACATTTATACTATTTACTGTTCCTTAATTGTAATAATGATGTATCACAAACTAAAGAAAAAGGTTATTTTCTTAGGAAAATACATTATTCTTCATACATTCACATACTATTTTTTTTCCAGATCGTCAGAATAAGAAAATCCCTCCGCTGAATCGAAAAATATAATATAACCTTTTCTTCATACTAACGTCTAATCTATAGTCTGATTCATAATTAGGTGTCCAAAATGTAAACAAAGAAATGTCACTGTCAAAATTAACAAGAAACAAAAACTTTAACAAACTCAACAAAAACCGAAAATTTAACAAATATACACAATTTAACAAACGCGTTATGTAAACGAGAAAACATTCGAGTTCGCTCACAATCACGAAAATGAATAATATCAGCTACAAAACTTAAAAATGACAGCACAAGAAATGTCTTGGATTTCGGTTGTGTTACCATTATCACATTTTAATTTTCTACCATAAACTTTGTTTTTTATTATTATTACTGTATGGATCGAAATTGAGGTGATATAAATATTAGAAAATGTGAATTAATATTTATTTATTTAGATTATTATTTTATTATTGTTGTATTACTTTAATATCGACAAAAATAAGAAACTACTATTTCTAACGTATTTTCTTGATAGGTCAACACCTTTGTTTACATTTTGGACACCTAATTATGAATCAGACTATACACAATCGTATAGGTCCCAATGACCGTATTATTTTCTTCACATCGTACACATCGATAGATACTACGAGTGAGATAGCGCACCAATGGTAGCCAAATTGACGGCTAAACTCTTCGTTTCAGCTTCGTAAGTCAAGATCGTTCGTTCATGTGGTTGTGTCGACTTCGGCACGAATACCACTCCTGATTCAGCCTAGCAACAGCAGTGTGCTGTTGTAAAAAAAAATCTTAATGGGTGTGTTCACACATTTTTCCCGTAATTAATTAAATATGCGCAACGTAAGGGATTATCCCTGTTAACCATTATGTGTGATATATTAGCGGAATAACTAAACGTGTTTTATGGTTAACATATTAGTATAATATGATCAGCTACAACTTTGGTAGGTATAGTTCAAATTTAAACCCGCAACTTCGTCATGCTTACGTTTTAAGCGAGATTGAGTAAAATATTATAATTATATCGTATTTTAGTCGTTTATAGGTATGTGCAAACAGCTAGTTTTAGTTTGTACAAAAACAGCTTTCTAATTATTTTTTTTGTATTCTTCTCAGTCCCTTTTATTTGATATCTATATAATGGGGAATATGGGGATGCATAAAAATACTAATTGGGTCACCATCCTGAGGCGTCCGCCACAATAAACTTAGAATGACGTCACTAACCCAATCATGCAATATCATCTAAAGCAAACGTGTATGCAAAATTTTAACCTAATCGGTTTCGTTTACTAGCTTAAAATTCATTTGCAAGATTTGACCCCACATGGATACGAACTAACGAAGCTAGTTAAATAAAAGCTTGTAATGATAATTACTGTCATTATCTAAACTTATTTGCATTTTTAATTTTCTTGTTTGAACCTTGAAGCGTGAAACGTATTTCTACAATTATGTTAATAAAATTACTAAATTAATAAAATTATTAAAATTACTAAAATTATATTAAATATTTAAAATTTTAAAAGTTCCAACTTTATGTTAAATTCATTAAGTAAACGTACTGTACCTACGCATGTACCTCTGATTAATCACCAAAGTTGAGGATTTATTCACTAAAAATATTCTTTACTTTTTAGTGGAATACTTTATAAATATTAATAAATTTATTCACTAAGTTTTTAAAGTAAATTTAATGAATAATTCCTTCAACAATAAAACTAAAATTTATTATTCAAAGTAGATTATTTACAACATTATTTTTAATTTTAATAAAGTATTTTTTTCAATTTAAATCAATTGCTTGTAAAGGCCCAGTGTCACGGATCAACGTGACCTTGATTAACAGTTCAATCGCGTATTACGTTTATATCGTGAAATTTTTAGGTTGCTAGGTTAACGAGGACGGAATGACGCCAAATATACTCACAGCCGATTTGTGTATGAATAACTTGCTGTTTCCATCTGCGAGAATTCATTTATTGTATTTTCAAAATAATTATTTAAATATCTCTTATTAGTTTAAGATGTTAACTTTAACATATTACTTAATAACCTATACTATATTTACTGGTAACTGACACTTCCTATGATTATTCGATTGTGTAGTCAATGTTTTTTTTTACATAAGGTTTCCTAGAGAGGCAATGCTTGGAAAACAATTACAAAATTATATACGTCATTCAGTTTTACTTTGAAGTTGATGATATACTGATAAATACTTACTATTTCTTGTTGCGAAAATATTTGGTAATTCTACATAATATATTATCAATTAGAAAAAACCTTGTACAGAAACAGAGCTACGCGCGTGCGTATGTGCGTAGAAGAATAAATTAGTATGATTCGTGTCAATAAAAAAAAATTAGAAACTAGAGGCGTTTACCTACTTACAAAAAGTAAAGGATGGAAGGATGGATGGAAAAGTAAGATATGGAATCATAAAAAATATCTTGATATTTTTTACAATGAATAAATGTATATAATATAATATAATATAAATACTCATTATACTTATTCTCATTCCGAATGTAAGTATAAGTTTTTCGATTTAAAATTCACATGTAACATACAGGTACATTTAAAAATAAAACATTATTTCACAGCATTTTTTCTTCACATGCACACATCGATGAAGATGTACGACTAAGATAGCGTAACACTGGGCGCCATTTACAATTCTATTCTTTATTGCCCTGCGTTACACATAGTATCAACGATTACGTGATCTACAGTTGAATCACTCGTCGCTAGGTAGTTATGTTAATTTATTATATCGCGGAATTTTTGTTGCTAGGTTGACAATCGTCACGGCGCCAAATACTATTGACTTTAGTTTGTGGAACTCGGCCTTGTAAGTGAGCAGATTCGTTATCTCTAGTCCTTCTTGTCTGATTGCTGGACAAATGTTTTCTATACAACTCGGAGAGGATATTAGTGTGTGGATGACACTTGTGCAAAATAAGTTTTACATCTGTGATCGACAAAATATCAAGATTCTATCTGAAACCGATCACGGATGCGTTGCCAGTTCTAAGGGCTGAGATTGCCGCCTCATATGTAAGTGAAGGTGGTAGAACCCTTTGTGGTTCGACTCCGGCGGCACCACCGCCACACCTATTTCTGCCTAATAACAGCAGTGTGTGGCGCTGCTGCGTTCCGTTTTGAAGGGTGTGGTAAGGGAGATAGATTTTTCCGAGGCGTTCCTTCCAGCTTAGTCCTCAGGGGTAGCGGCGCATCTGTGGCCGACCTCAGGTAGGAATATCTAATCTTATCGGGGGTTGATTACAGATGTCCATGAGCGGCAGTAGCCACTTACCATCAGGTGGACTGCAAGCTCGTCTCTTTACGCAAATAATGGGTGCGGCGGTGGTATCTCGTATGGTCGTACCACAGGTACTGAAATTTTATTAATATTGAAAATTTTATTGAACAAACGTCTAGCAGTCCTATTGGTGGAATTGACCGACATTTCAAGGTAAGCTACCCCGCACATCTTTGATAGAAATAAATGAACGAAAAAAAGAACGGGACATTTTAAAAGAGACCTCAGGAGTACCAAGGCCTTTTTGAGCGACCTCTGGTAGAACTCCAATCTTATCTGGGCTTGATTACAGGTATCCATGGGTTGGCAACAATGGGTTAACATCAGAAAGACTGCATACGCGCTTACTTTTACATTATAAAAATCACACCTTTAAAACGAATTAACATTTTTACATGAATTATACACAATAGCCATAACATTGAAGTGGACACATATGTGACATAACACACATTCTATGTCACAGTAACAATAATTGCAATTACAATTATCCCTGACACATATAAGTGATAGGAATTCGAATACTAACAATGCTATTAATAGTTATTCGTAAATTATGTAAGCCATAGCAGGCCGCTGGCGCGAGGTGAAGCTTGTATGGAAACCAATTAATAAAAAATAATTATTATAGACACATTATACATTTCGCACACCGTTAGTAACTAATAATAATAAGTCTTAACAAATAATTGCCAATAATTTTGTCATTTTTTGCCTACTAAAATTCGGAATGCGTATCAACGTTCCATACTTTAAGGCGAAAATAGGACTTGTCAAAAAATCTAAAAAAATGTGTCAATATAAGCTAATTTTAAACACTAGATTTTAATTTACAATACTAATAAAATTATTAAATGCAGTTGCCGAAACTATGATTTTAAATCTGTGACATTCTCAATTTTGATTTTCAAGATTTCTAGAAAATTATGAAATTTGTATTATGTATGTTATATAAAGACATTTTAAAATGCAATTATGAAGTTTATTTTTTATCAAAATCAAGAATTATTTTAGCGTTTTTCCCAATTTTCCACAGCTACCAAGAGCTTGAAAGAATGACTCCATAATATTCGTATTCGTCCAAACACGTCCTTAAAAATCTTAACGTACAAAATACCCATAAGCAAAGTGTATGCAATCAGTACCCCTGAGAATCGTGCATTATTGCTTTTTATCGTCCCCGTATCTACTCCCATAAACAATGCTACATAAAAACCTGCACGTCAACAATAAAACGAAGCAGTACGTTCCCAAGGCAATAACAAATTTAATGGCGAAATATTCCGTTTAATAAAATAATTGATTATTACAGCAAAGGTCCGAGACTCCGAGTAGATACGATCGTACGTTTAGCAGACGGTTGCTTACGATTGTGTGGATTTATGCGGAGTTTTGCGATTAAATACAGAGTAAGTTTAGATCCTTAATAGTTAGAGGAATAAAAGGAACTTATGTATTATGACCACATACACATATTGTATGTGTATGTGTTCATAATGCATAAGTTCCTTATATTCCTCTTACTATACATACACAAAAAATAATACATAAAAAATAAAACATACACATATTGTATGTGTATGTATTATTTTTACCCGACTGCCAAGGAAGGGTTATGTTTTTCGCGCGTATCTTGTATGTTTGTCTTTCTTTATTTGATCGGATCTAATAAACGGCTGGATGAATTTCAACAGTTAAGGTGTCATTATATGTGTCCCAATGACCCGAGTGTCCTTAGATAGGTGTAAGTAAAAAAAAATCAAAATGGCGGATTTTTGGCGCGAAATAGTAACACATTTAAAAAAAAAAGTTAACCGAACCTATCGAGTAGGATATCAAATGAAAGGAAATTAAACAGAGATTATAAAAACATATTTGTTTATATACAAAACAGCAACGTGACTGATTGACTGACGAACTAAATGACTTTTTCATTTTTCAGAAATCACCGTACAGCCTAAACCAAGGACCTTACAGTTCTGAAATTTTGCACATAGGTTCTCTATATAGCGTGAATAAGTACTAAGAAAGGCATTTTGGAAATTCTACCCTTAAGATGGTAAAATAGGGGAAAACAGTTTTTTTGAAATCCTTTAATTTTGAAGCAACTACTATAAAATTTTGTATTTGCCTTTCTAGATAGGAACAAAGACGCACTTATTTATCCCCTTCCGAAAAATCAACCCCGTAGACGGTAAAATAAGGGTTAAAAGTTCATTTGAACAACCGTCAATTTTGAAGCAAACACTATGAAATTTTGTATCAGGCTTGTTGGATAAAAATAATGAAATTCTACCTCTAACGAGGTAAAATAATGACCGAAACAATGAATTACTGAAGTTATATATTTTATAGACCGTAAATGGTGGATTTTTTTTCGCGAAATAGTAACACGTTTTAAAATAAGTTAACCAAAACTATCGAGTAGGATGTCAAAATAAAGGAAATTAAGAGGAGATTACACAAACATTATATAATATACTTATCTTATATAAAAAAATCTCGTGTTTGTTACCGTACTCCTCCGAAACGGCTTCACCGATTTTCACCAAATTTTATATACATATTCAGTAGGTCTGAGAATCGGCCACTATCTATTTTTTATTTACCCCTAAGTGATAAGGGTTGTTCACCCTTAACATTTTTTTATTTATATGGCAACAAAACGTTTGCCGGGTCCGCTAGTACATATATACTCGTATATACACATCGAGATGACTGTCTGACTAAATGAGTGAGATGCTGTGCCGGAGATCAACGCAAAGGAAAACCGCTGAACTTAAGCACTAAAACTTAAGCACTACGAGGATAAAATAGGATAATATTGTTTGAAAATCTTTTGTTTTTGAAGCGGACACCTACTATGAAACTTTGTATTTGGCTTTCTGGATAAAAATAATGAAATGCCTATTTCACTGCTTTTGGAAATTCTACTTCAGCCTTTTTGGTGCAGTCGGGTTTTTGATTTTTTTAATTAATTACTTGTTTATCTTTGAAGAGAGAGTGTACCAAAATGTTAAAATCACTTATTAAGAATTTGGTGTTGCCTAAAAAAATATACGCGACAAATTAGGTCTCCCTTTCGGTAAACCGGGATGTCAGAAAGATTAAGAACCGCAAATTTCAAAATTGAGAAAATGGCACCTACTCGTAGTTATATACCTTCAATTTCATTTACTTGCATAGATTAAATACCTCGCGATTTCACACGCGTGTATGGTTACTACTCAAGTAAAAAACAAATAATTAAGCTTGAATGGCCACTCTCATCCCTCTATTACTCTCTATTCCATTAAAAATCTACTGTTATCCTACTGCTGGACATTTCATCTCAGCATGAGAAGACTATCGTTTACCAAGTAAGGGCATACTCGACACACCTATGAAATCTTTTACCACGCTTTTATTAACTTGACGCCTATGTCAACGTATGTGTATGTATCTATGTATATGTATCTATGTGTATGTATCTATGTTTATGTATTTGGGTAGGTATGTAAGGGAATCTTTGACTTACCCACTTTTAACGGTCAGATTAATTCAAAATTTTGCACGATTATCAAAAACCATGATAATAATATAATACATGAATGTTAATAATTTTACTCCCATTCTCCTCGTCAGGATTTAAAAAATCTTGTGCCATGTTGTCATAGTTTTTAAATATTTTATGGCTGAAGATGAAACAATAGCGAATAATACACTACATAATATACTACTAAATGATATGTATGTTATTTTTGATTAATAGTTTATAAAATTTACAATTTATTTATCCCAATCAATACATTCCAAAAAGTTTGAACTAAATAATAAAATTTGATCTGTAAAAAAATTACATCGTATTAAATATGCAAATAAACGCTATATGTACTCTATCTAAGAATAAATTAATGCGATTATGATTATTAAAAAGCAATAGTAATAATCATGCATATTTTGAAAAATAAAAAACAATCAAAACTTGTTGAATTGAATCATTTTTATTTCTGGATTGTCTGTTTCGGTTGTGTCACGGTCCTATGCAAGATTAATTGCTACTCATATTTTTATTTTATAAAAAATACTCGTTATACACATAAATAACGCAATAATTGTACAAAATAAATAAATTTCATTCTTCAGTGATAGTTATGACTTACGATATCGTATAGTTATATGACCATAAATATGAGCCTCTCTTGTAAAATAAAAGATCAACTTAATTGCTAGATTCCCGCGCGTTTCGAAGCTGCGTTTGAAAAGCGACTTTACATGTAGATGCGTACGATATTTTTAGCTTGTCACAGTCTCCGTGATTCTTATGAATGAGCGCGTGAATGGCGGACGGACGTGACGTCACCACAATGGCGCGAGTTAGGGCTTCTGGTTTTTCGGATAGTTATACTAGTTTTTAGATTAATCTTTAAGAATATTACATACTCCAAATGTTATATAAAAATATAATAATCATGCTTTATTACATTAAAATAAATAAAAAACATTTTTTAAATGTAACAATTAATGAATATATAAACATAAAATTAAAAATGTCTAAGTGCCTAACTAAAATAGATTTTTTTTTAACAAATATTTAACCGATGTAATCACGTAATATTATTTAAAATATTATAATGTAATGTAAAGAAATAAAAAATAAATTTACAATCACCGCTGTTCAGTTCAGTTCGAAGAAGTAATAGTTTAAAAAGTTTAAAAAATATTTAGTTACAAATGTATAGTCCGCGTCAAACTGCTAGTCCGCTCTGAAGTTGTTCCGAGCAGGTGTAGCCATACAATTTTCTATGGCGACACGATTCATTTCTATATTCAGAGCGGACTAGCAATTTTACGCGGCCTATAATTTGAATAAAATATTTAAATTTTAATCATAAGCTGTCAACCCTATCGCGAGGCGCCAAAGCGCGTACGCACCCTTGGTAACGTTGACAATCGTTTACCTATTTATTTCTGATTCTCATTGTTTACAAACTGCACTTTTTATTGTAGATCCCACGATGCGCCGGCACATGAATGACTCAGTATGAATGAACATTATTAAATTAGGTACGTTTTACGTTTTCGCAAGGATTTTTCTCACGATGCAACGCTTACGTGCATCGCAATACGACGTCGATTGAAACGGTGAATTAATACGATAATTGTATTGTAAGTTGTTACAAGGTCTCAATTACCTACTGCTATTATAGTTTTTTTTTTTCATAATTAATAGATGTAGCTGTTAACTGATATTAAAGTAGTCATAACTATTGTCTACGTCAGTGATAGGTACTTACGGTACAAGGCAAAGATAATGATTTGAAGGTGGTAGAACCCCTTGTGGTTCGACTCCGGCGGCACCACCGCCACACCTGTTACTACCTAATAACAGCAGTGTTAGGCGCTGCTGTGTTCCGGTTTGAAGGGTGTGGTAAGGGAGACAGACTTTTCCGAGGCGTTCCAGCTTAGTCCTCAGAGGTAGCGGCGGATCTGTGGACGAGCTTAGGTAGGAATATCTAATCCTATCTGGGGTTGATTACAGATGTCCATGGGCGGCAGTAGCCACTTACCATCAGGTGGACTGCATGCTCGTCTGCTACTCCTAAGGTGGTAAATTGGATATAGTTTAACCGTGGTGATACGACCGCCACACTATTCAACCGCACAATTTCTAGTTTGTAGCAGATCTTGCGTTTCTGTGAGACATGTGGAGTTGCTCATAGAGATTCATGGGCGGCAGTGACCACTTACTTTCGCTGTAATCGACGAATGTACCTTTATACCCAATTTCTATAGATGAGTAAAGATACTTCGCCGCCTTGAAATTGAATGAAGCCACAAACGGCTTATTAGTAGGTTTTTTTTTAATTCTTGACAAATATAAACATTTTTAGAGAAAATTTACGAATAAATAACTAATACTGCGTAATTTACATAATAAATAAATAATTATTTCAAATATTTTAGGGAAATTTTAGCACGGAGACGTGGCAAAACTTATTTACGCAACTATTTCAATTCTCAAAACTAGGTAAATTTTCTTGTTAGGAGTGAGTAATCTTTACTAATCTATGCCCATTTCATGAATTATAAGAGTTGTATCCAAAGTCGACCACAGATACGTCGCACCCCTGAGGACTAAGTTAGAACGCCTCGCATACCTATATCCTTCTTACCACGACCTTCAAACCGGAACACAGCAGCGCTTAAGACTGCTGTTATTAGGCAGCAATAGTTCCTGCGGTGGTGTTTCTGAAGTCGACCCACAAAGTGTTCTACTATCTTGTTCCTTTAATATTATAAAAAAGTACTTTACATAGTACACAAGTAGTGAACCGTTAAATTATAGTATTGGTCACGGGACCCTGTTACCTACTTACCTTGTGCCACCTTATTCGATAACTATCTACGTGTACCTACAAAGTACACCGTACAAAGGTTTACCCGCTCAAAGGGGCCGGTTTCGCGACACCTCATTGTAAGCAATACGTATTAAATATCCATTCGTAGTTGTTTTAGATTGAGAGTTAGTAACGCATAGAAGGGACGGTTTTTGCTATTATTGCAAAAAACAGAGGAATTGACAGCATTGCTTGATTTTTACGTTTTGGTAACTTGCATATTGCATAAAATGGAGTTTATATTGAAAAAAATCATAGACAACGATTGATGAGGCTCAGTTTATGCTGTCATGCCTAATGATGTCGTATGATCTTTTTTCTATTTTCTTAGTTATTTATATTTTTATTAGTTTTGAGAAAAGATATTCATATATAATATACCTACACCATTATGCATAGGTATATGTTATGACATTTTTCTCTCTGCCACTTCTAATAGTATTATCGAAACTACCAATGTACATAAATTATAATAACAATCATGCGATATGGGCCAAATTCCTCTGAACTTGGGTCATTCCGAAGCAACGTTTAAACTATATTTAATATAAGTAGATCCCTTGGTTTCCTAGTAAGTAGATCCTTTGGTTCGAAATCGGAGGAATAACCCACACATAGCGTTACAGCAGTGTTAACACTACTATGTTAACATATTCTAGGAAAGTGTTTCTACACTTACACGAGGCGTTCCAACTTAGTTTTATGTCCTAAAAGTTTTAAATATACAGGGTTACTGAAAATTCGATACATTCCCTTGGAGGGGTAAAAGTAGAGCTCATTTGCAATAAGTATTGTCATTAAGTACCCTAGCCGATAGTGATTTGTTTTTGAGATATTCAAGTTTTTGTGCTTTTATTTCTAAATACCGATTTCAGGCAAAAAATAAAATGCTCCTAAGTGAATGTCCTATTTTGATCCTGTTTTTGTGCATAATGACGGGTATTATTGTATCTTTTTCTAACATAGATTTACGAAAATATGTATAGGTACTAACCAAAGCTATAGGACTGTCATAGGTAATGGTCTGAAATAAATAAATAATTATTATTTATAATTGCTCAAAAAATGTTCATAACATTTATCAGATTTTTTGTCAGTTCTTAAATATATTAGACATGACAGTGGCATCTCACGTGACACGACAGGGGTTAAAATCTTGTTAATTTCACATAAAAATTCGGAATACGTTCACACTACCTTAAAACGCCATGGGAATTAATTAGCCTGTTACTAAAGCGATTAAGCTGTTTTAGATTCAAGGACTTCAAAATAATTAACTATGTGATTCGATTAATTATTTACCTATTGTCTATTAAGACATATTTGTTTTGAATTTTAACTGTTTTCCAAGTATATCGATAACGAAAATTGTTTTATCTAGTACAATAGCAACTTTAAAGTTGTTATAACAACATTTACAGCATAACAAACATGATATTGTTAAATAATTGAATTGTAATGCGGTCTGCTCTTAACTTGCTATTAGCGAATCTGTATGAAACTATAATTTAGAGGATTAAGGGCCGATACACATAAAAGCGGTGACACATCGCCAAAACGCCATGACGTACCCTTCGAAAAGCTCAACGCATGATACTGTAATGCAAACGGCGCATTGCGTTGCAGTATCACGCTGAAACGCTTTTCTGTGAGTCTGCCCTAAATCAATTTATGGTCCCGTCATTTAAGATTGACACTCTTCAACGCGGCATAAGTATCAGTGGCAATTCGTCAAATGACATCACTGTTAAAGCATCACGTATAACAGCGGCAACAGCTGTTGAATGGCCCCACTGCGCGCGTTTACAATTGAACACACTTCCTTATTGTTGAGATTACGTCACCTCGGACCAGGACCACTCATCACCATCTCACATGGGAATTAAATGTGGCGATTATGTAGGGCCTTCCGTCCTTAGTAAACTTTAAGTTTGACCAGATGTACACGACAAAAACTAAATATAAAAAATAAATATGGCAATATTTAAGGTGGTAGAAATGTTGTCGAAAGGACGAACAAACAGACATTAAGTGATGTTTTCTATATGTATTAAACAGTATGAAGATAGTATGTAATCAATGACTAACACCACAAACACCACCCGATATGTAATTTATTTATATTTATATAGCTAAGCGTGTAAAATTCGCGCAAGTCACCAAATTGAACGAGTTAATTCATCACCAACTTATCTAATTGTAGCGTTTAATTTGAATAAGTTATTCACTGAAAGTAATAATGGAGTATTACCACAAATACTGTGGTTAAGAAACTCGGCCTCTCAATCGAGGAGTCCGAGGTTCAAATCCCAGGGACGCTCCTCTGATTTTCAAATTATATGCGTATTAGAAATTAATGGTGAAGGAAAACATCGTGAGGAAACCTGCGTACCTGAGACATTTATAAAAAAAATCTTAAGGGTATGTGAAGTCTACCAATACGCACTTGGCCAGCGCGGTGGACTATGGCCTAATTCTTCTCATTCTGTGAGAAGACCCGCAGTGGGACAATAATGGGTTGATGATGATGATGACCTATTTTCATTTTCTTAAAAGGCTCGCATAGAAGTAAATCCGTAGTAATAAAATTACTACTTACAAGAAGTATTTGGAAGATCGTATTTTAAGGTAGAACCCTCTGTGGTTTAACTCCGGCGGCACAACCGCCACACTTATTTCTACCTTATAATAGCAGTCTTAAGCGCATTAAGTTGCGTTCTGGTTTGAAGGGTGTGGTAAGGGAGACATACTTTTCTGCGGCCGACCTCAGATAGGACTTATTTTATCTAAGGTTAGTTACAGAGGTCCATGTGTAGCAGTAGCCACTTATTATCAGGTGGACTTCATGCTGGTCTGACACTTCTGGTACCAAGATGGCCGAATGAGTATTGGTCGATCGAGGAGGTACCACGGTCATGCCATCGTTTTTTGCGTTTCGCTGCAAGGGGGAATAGCAGGTAGAAGGGTAGAAGGTATATTTCAGTTGAATTATATATAGGCGACCATTTTAGTCCTTAGCAGTGTCAACGCACAAAAATATTATTGGGTGGCATATATTCCATTCCTTTAGAAGAACCGAAAACAAATGTTACTTCATATTCATACATATTAAACATCATTAAAAAAAACTGCAGTTACGGTAAATGAATAACAAGTTACACATTCGTATAATGCATATGACGGCTTTCCACGACGACGACGACAGACAACGGAAAATGGAAATCCACCGATCGCGCCAAGGCCTTTCCAATGGTGCGTAACGGTCTGTCAGTCGATACGAAACCATTTTCTCATTCTTAAATGAAAAGTGAGAGATCACGTCACCTTTAAGCTTATAGATTGGCGGTCTAACCAACGCATCGTTACAGACATTTTTGCACTACGACGACGCATGAGACAAATCTTTCCGCATTGTGTCCGTCCGAGATATCACTGACCGTGGGAAGCCAGAATAACACATAAATTAGATACATAAAAACACACGCATCGAAATTACACCCTTCCGTCTGTCTTCAGTTAAAATTAACGCTGATTCATAAACTAAATTAACCAAATTATTCGAGTGCAGTGCGTTACATGTTTTTGAAGCGTTTATCCACAAAAAAGACGTTTTTTGAATAACTGTTGCGTAAATTTGATCGTATGCTTTGATAAAACATTGAACCATCATTTAATGCAGGCATTCAGTTTATTATACAAGCTCGTTATAAAATTAACACGCTCTGTAAACACAATGTAAAATATTCGGTGTATGTTAAATATTTCTTTAAAATCTATCTCTACATCCGTTTAAAACGAAAATCGTTGAGCGCTGTTATGTTCCGGTTTAAAGGGTGTGGTATAGTTATGTGAGGCGTTGGAACTTAGTCCTCAGGAGTAACACACTACGTCCGTGATCTATCTCGGTAGGATTTCTTCTATTTGCGGTTCATCATCAACCGTTTACATCCCACCGCTGGGCACGAGTCTCCTCTCGGAATGATAAGGATTAGGCCATTGGAGATCAGAGGTGTGTGCCTGGGTTTTGATGCTCGGAACCCTCGATTAAGAGGCCGAGTTTCTTAACCACTAGGCTATCACTGCTATTTGCGGTTGATTACAAGGAACTCTTACATACTCGTTTACTATTTACGCATATTTGTTACAAAAATGAACCTCAAAAACTGGATGACTAATGTGGAACGCCTCGTATAAAAGTCTCTTGTCATAAGTGGTTAGACCACCGCGAAGTGTTCTACCATCTTCGATTTCGACACATTAAATGTAAAACATTAAAAGAAACCAGTTATAAATACTTTGACAATATTACCAGCATCAAACCAGTCTTAAGTAGGAACGGCTGAGAAATTTAAAGCGACTTGATTTTTAGGGTTCCGTAAGTATAAAAACGGAACACCGCTACGCAACGCACCGCTACGCAACGCTTAACACATACATAAATAAATAAAATTTCTCAAGACATCAGCGCAATTACAAAATGTTTGACGTCGCCTTTTTCACACTTTAATCGATAGGCTTTAAGCTATCCTGAATGGCCAAATTTGAGTATAAGAAATAGCGAAATCTTTATACTGGCTATTTATATATATAATATGAGAAAAATGAAACCTTAAGATCTGATTGAAGAATCTGATTTGACTGCGTAAAACTATGTAATTTTTATCACTTTTCCGCCACAAAATTATGACTGGGTCAAATCTGGCCAATTTCCATTGGTGACACGGAATCCCTCCATGTGCAAGTTCGGCTCATACCTTGCCAATATTAAAGTTACATTGACAGCAGACTGTCCCGACGTGGCTAGGCGTGGCGGATGCCATTTTTGGTGGTACGGAACCCTCCATGTGCAAGTTCGACTCGAACCAGGCCAATTATACAAGTTACATCAACAGCAGACTATGCGTCACCACTAGACCCGTCCCGATGTGGCGTGGCATGGCGGATGCCATTTTTGGTGGTACGGAACCCTCCATGTGCAAGTTCGACTCGCACCTGGCCATATATAAAAGTTACATCGACAGCAGACTATGCGTTGCCACTAGACCCGTCCCGATGTGGCGTGGCGTGGCGGATGCCATTTTTGGTGGTACGGAACCCTCCATGTGCAAGTTCGACTCGCACCTGGCCATATATAAAAGTTACATCGACAGCAGACTACGCGTCGCCACTAGACCCGTCCCGACGTGGCGTGGCGTGGCGGATGCCATTTTTGGTAGTACGGAACCCTCCATGTGCAAGTTGGACTCGCACCTGGCCAATTATACAAGTTACATCGACAGTAGACTATGCATCGCCACTAGACCCGTCCCGACGTGGCGTGGTGGATGCCACTTTTGGTAGTACGGAACCCTCCATGTGCAAGTTGGACTCGCACCTGGCCAATTATACAAGTTACATCGACAGTAGACTATGCATCGCCACTAGACCCGTCCCGACGTGGCGTGGTGGATGCCACTTTTGGTGGTACGGAACCCTCCATGTGCAAGTTCGACTCGCACCAATTATACAAGTTACATCGACAGCAGACTATGCGTCGCCACTAGACCCGTCCCGACGTGGCGTGACGTGGCGGATGCCATTTTTGCCCAATTTATTGCCATTCCGTATCGCGGCGAACCTCGGAGCGCGGCGTCATTCGCGCTCGATGGCAAAAAACGGATACTAATGTTAGGGTTGTTCAGATTAAAATGATGTTAACTAAACGGAAACTATAAATATATGATTTTACACTAATGTTATAGCGGAATTGAAACATTTTGATATATAAGTATTCACAAACGAGTAAATAAACGGAAACGATCACATTAACATATTGATGTCGTTAAATATCTTTTTAAATACTTTTTATTTAAAATATTTTCTAGATATAAAATATTCCTATATGCCAATTCAGTCATCAAGGCAAGCAAAAACAGGCAACACGCCTAGTATTGCGTATTAATATAGCGGAATAACTTTAGCCAAAATTGGCTGGATGTGAAATACCCATTTAATTTTTAAGTGCTGGGATCTCTCTTGGGAAAATCAAATGGGTTCTAAACATCTGTTTTGAATATACTACACCACGCATCCCCGATGCAATGGAGAAATACAGTTTAACGGTATAACTAAAACCAGCGCACATATTTGTAATATGTATCTAACATAACAAAATACTAGAATGTGGCAACCCTGACCGCTCCGCCACTCTTATCTCTTGGCAGCGGAGAATCACTAATATGTTTACGGGACCGTGCTCATACTTTTCGACTTACAAAAATTGTCCTCATACGTTTTGTGCAAAAATGTAGGAAGATCGTAATTTATTCTATCTTTATGCTGGTAATTGAAATATTTATACCAATTGGTTTAGAGATAAGCAATGATGGGCACGCCCGAGATTTGCATGGGTGACCTTTAGTGGTTGACCGTTGCAGGTGGCGCGCTTCCGTCCTCCGAAAAACACGTTAGCCCATTGATCCCGGCTATTATCGGTTTGAAAGGTACCCTACGTCAATTCGAATGACGAAAAAAGTCATACATGTAAAAAATATAAGTCGAAAAAAGAAGCACATAGCATGTTTGTCGAATTTGACCTCGTTACCTAATAATTCATATTTCGACCCCTCCTACGTATAATATCTTGACTGCAAAATGACAACTTTACAGAAGAGAGTTTCAAAGTTTCGAATATGCTAAAATGCGAATAAAATCTGCAAATCTGCAGGTATATCTATGAAATTTGGTGTATATATATTTATTTTATACGCTTTATAATGTTACTTGTGTCGATAAAACACATTAAATAAGGCAATTTATGCAATAAAAACGAAAATATACTTTTGTGGTTTACGATATTATACGTAGGAGGGGTCGATTTTTCAATTGTTTAAAATTCGATATTGAAAACACGAACCTAATTTAAAATGTAATAAGGGTCAAAAATAATACAACAAAAACATTCGTAACGCCACTAACCTAAAATTTTAACATAATGTATGCAACAAGACGAATAATATTTGAAATTTTAACAAAATTAATTTTAAGAAAAAAATTCGGTCCATGACATAAGAACCTATGCCACAATTTAATACTTAATATAATTTAAATATATACGGCGATATTTAATTAACAATGAAACGTAATCTTCAAACGTAGAATAAAAGTGAGGTCTTGGAATAATTGTATTGTCGTCCAAACTACATATACTTGCGAAATTACATTTAAATACGGAAATTACAAGTAGGTTCAAATTTGCTCTGTGCGAAAATGTAAGGATATTATAGATTAAACTGCAAACTGTTAAGTTTGTTTATAATATATCTAGTAGTAGCAGACGAGCATGCAGTCCATCTATGGTAATTGGCTCCTGCCGCCCGTGGACATCTGTAATCAACCCCAGATAGGATTAGATATTACTACCTGAGGTCGGCCACAGATGCGCCGCTACCCCTGAGGACTAAGCTGAATCATCTCGGAAAAGTATATCTCCCTTACCACACCGTGCTGTGGTGCTGTGCAGCTGTGTTACGCTTAACACTGCTGTTACGAGGCAGAAATAGCTTAAGTGTTGTAGAATTCAGGATTGTAGAGTGCATTAGGGAGAGACACTTAAACCATGAATGTCGACTTACACATCCGAGGCCTCCAATGAGCTCAGGTCTTTTTTCAGAATGAGAGGGGTTAGGCAATAGTCTATCACGCTTCCCAAATGCGAATTACGAATTGAATTTAAACAACACTCAGGCGTGTCTCACGATATTATCTTAACCGTTATTGTAAGGGATAATTAATTTCAAATTATCTATACATTACTGAAAAATCACAGGTGCCTGAGATTCGAACCTCAGACCTCCCGACCCTTTCAACCACTAGTCCATCACTGTTTTTATGCAATATGCATGTACAATGTACACTACACTTAAATAAAAAGGTTCCTCTTAACCCCACTGTCCCTAACCTATCGAAAATTGAGGCGTTACCAATTTGAAAAAGATCATAACAACGACCTCCATAATCTTGATTATCATAGAAATGGTGAATGTATTTATGTATGTCCTTTCATATTTTGTTGTACCTTTTGGTACTCTGTTTGCTTATATTACCGTAAATATTTTTCATATACATATTTATTCCTATCGTTTCGTACCCTATAACCTTACCGCACCTTTAAAAGCCGTCGTTTCGTGCGAATTACGGTTATGTCCATTGCTGAAGAGTTTCACTAAAACAGATTATTAAACAGTTTATGCCTTGTGATTGGAATTCGGCCTCTCAATTGATGGGTCCTAGATACAAATCCCAGACCTCTGATTTTTAAAGTTATGTGCGCATCAGAAATAAATTATTACTTGCCCAACGGCGAAAGAAAACAGCAGTGATAGCCTAGTGGTTAAGAAACGCGGACTCTCGATCGAGGGGTCCGAGGTTCAAATCCCAGGCACGCACCTCTGATTTTCAAATTTATGTGCGTATTAGAAATTAATTATCACTTGCTTAAACGGTGAAGGAAAACATCGTGAGGAAACCTGCATACCTGAGAGATTTATAAAAAAAAAAAAAAAATCTTAAAGGTATGTGAAGTCTACCAATACGCACTTGGCCAGCGCGGTGGACTATGGCCTAATCCTTCTCATTCTGAGAGGAGACCCGTGCCCAGCAGTGGGACAATAATGGGTTGATGATGATGATGATGATGATGAAAGAAAACAACGTGATGAAATTTACACGCTGAGAGTACATGAAAAAAAGTTCTAGAAGGTATATGAAGTATACCTACCATAACCTACCATACTATTCATACTTGATCTACGGGGTGAACTATGTTTTAAGCCCCTATCAAACTGAGAGGAGACAACGGCCCAGCAGTGAGACTGTAATGTGTTGATGACGTATGACATTACAATTAAAAATTATAAACTTTGCCGTGACATTTTTTTTATAATAGTCATTATTCTAAATTTATGCACATTAAATATATATAAAATTCTAGTGTCACAATGTTAGTTACGGTACTCCTCCGAATCGGATTTACCGATTTTCACCAAATTTTATATGCATATTTAGTAGGTCTGAGAATCGGCTACTATCTATTTTTCATACCCCTAAGTGATAAGCGTTGTTCACCCTTAACATTTTTTTATATAAATGGCAACACAACGTTTGCCGGGGCAGCTAGTAAAATATAAAAAATAAAAATGATAAATAATAAACGTAGCCTTTGTTAGTTAAAAGTTTCTATTTCTCTCTCTTTATAACTACATATCCAATTTAACGTGCCATTGAACACAGGCAAATTAAACTTCGATACTCTAGTTTTTCTACACAAACGTTATAGGGTTTGTAGGGAAACGAGGTCATGGTACGTACTATCATTACGGAACTCGATTGAAGGTCGCTCAGTGAGAAAAAACGGGGCGATATGAGCAAATATTTACACACAGTAATATGACGATTCCTTACATATCCTACGCTAGTTTCGTGTGAGAATTGCGTATCCAAATATGTTTATAATATTACTCGTCCGTTGGAGACTTATAAAACTAAAATTTTATTATGAATAGATATTCTCATATGCTCGTCTGCTACTCCTATATCATAAAAAAGTGGTAGCGTCGAACATGGACATCTGTAATCAACCGTATATGAGATTAGATAACTAAGGTTGGTTACAAATGCCACCCTTGAAGACTAAATCGGAACGCCTCGGATAAGTATGTCTCCGTTACCCTTCAAACTGGAATACAACAGCGCTAAATACAATCCATTATTTATCCGTACTCTTCCGAAACGGCTCTACCGATTTTTACCAAATATATACATATTCAGTAGGTCTGAGAATCGGCTACTATCTATTTTTCATACCCCTAAGTGATAAGGGTTGTACACCCTTAACATTTTTTATTTATATGGGAGCACAACGTTTGCCGGGTCAGCTAGTAAGGTAACACTTTCAACACGATGCGCAGGAGTGACGTGCGAAGTCGTGTGCGAAGCTCGTATAGCAAACTACGTACCGACTACATAATATATGTTTAGCACACAAATGTGTTGAAGGGTCTGTCTGTGTGGTAATCGAGTGATAAATAATTCGGGGTTTATCGGGGGCCATGTTCGCGATATACTGTAGGGTGGCCATAGCGTCCGTGCAGACTGGGAGACGCTGGACTGCTTAACCGGAATAGCTTCTGAGTGACTAATCAAATTAGGTTGAATACTGTTACTTTGTTCAGCTGTTGTATACCGTCGTCGTCGTCATCGTCATCAACCCATTATTGTCGCATTGTTGAGCAGGGGTCTCCTCTCAGAATGAGAAGGATTATGCTATAGTCCACCGCGCTGGCCAAGTGCGTATTGGTAGACTTCACATAACTTTGAGATTTTTTTTTAAATAAACCTTGTTGTGCAGTTTTCCTCACGATGTTTTTCTTCACCGTTTAAAACAAGTGATAATTAATTTCTAATACGCACATAACTTTGAAAAATCAGAGTTGCGTGCCTAGGATTTGAACCTCGGACCCCTCGTTCGAGAGGCCTAGTTTCTAAACCATTGGGCTATCACTGCTTTTAACCTATCCCCAACGTGTAGTTTACCGCGTAATTGGAATAGCGTCTATACACTTCAGGTTGACTAATCAAATTTGGTTACTAATACTATAATTTTGTTATTTATTAGTTATAGTTATGTCGACTAACTTACATATAAGGCCGTCGTCGCCTCAATAGAAGTGGTGTTTGTGATCGGCTTCAAACAGAACCCCAGTTTCATATATTTCAAATGTCCGCATATGACCGCATGCTCCCGCATCAGATTTTATTCTTTTACTTTTGCTGGCGAAATTGTATATTTTTAATAAATTGGTGTGATCGATTTATATTTTTTTAATTATAAAATAATAATTCACTAACAAAATATTAATCCAGAAATAATGGAAAAAAATAAAATAAAATAATTCTGTTACACTAATTAACACTATCACCACATATTGTAATTACAGAATGATATTATGTGTTACCATATCACGACAACATTATGCTTACACGAAATAAAATATTGACATGTAGAGCGAATCGTTCAAGTGCCATCCATATCAGACGCGATACGAAAAAGAACGTCCGTCCCGAAAATTCGCAAATCGGCCGTGGTAACCCTAACACAAGTGTCGGATAGTAACGCCAAGGTCACCCTACGCACACAGCGAAGCGTCTACGAAATCCTTGGCAGCGGTCGAAGACCCGCGGAAGTCCGGGCGGCCAGCGTAACCTGACCCGCCGACATTCGGTTGGGAATTCGTCATGTTATTAACTGATATGCGTTTTATGGTTAAAGGAATAGACTGGAAAGATAATGTAAGTCGACGATTTACGACCGTTATTAATAATCGACGAATTTGTCTTAGAATTTGTCAATTTTTGCCTGAATTGTATTGTTAAATTTTGAACCGCACTAGGCAAGATTTGCTTAAGATTGATGTTTGGATGTTGCTATTGCCAAGCGATTACACTATCGGTCCCGACAGAGTTCCGGAATCGATACCCGGTCAAGACATAAAATTGTAAATTAATTTAGATTTATTTTCGGGGTTGGGTGTCTGAATCGTCTTTATCCATCATAAGGCAGATCATAATGTAAGACTATGAGGGTAATTTATAAATTACTTCTGTGTTACAACAATAGTGTTAAATGCTGCTTTGTTCTAGTTTAACCGCAGAGACTGTCAAAGAATTCTAACATAGCATCCAGTTAACTAGACGTGGTCTAAAGGTGGTAGAATTCTTCGTAGGCAGTTCTGGGTGTGGAAAGTCATTCTACGAGATATTAGAAGATAGATTATACAAGGCGTTCTAAATTAGTCGTCAAGGATATGAAAGCATCTGTAGCCCATCTCAGGTAATCTCTGTACTCTTATCCTATTTGGAGTTGAGTTTGCTACCTGCCATCAAATGGTCTGCATGCTCAATTGCTACTTCCATATTATGCAAACGTGAATGGCTGGTGCCATTGGTGGCAACCCTTTTAACCCGGATGCGGAGGGTAATGTTATTCGATGGTATTAATGCATGTGCGTGTATGTCTTATTTGGCACACCCTACAACAAACAACGATTTTTAACTTGACGAATTTTAACATATGAGGTATAACATATGTTATTGGATTCATCTACGTTGTGGGAGTGACTTAGAATATATTACCCGCTTTAACACATATGCGACAAGTAAGGGACATATAATATTTTTATATAATAGTTATATTTCAAAAAACCGAAAACCCATCCAAATTGGATCAGTATTTTTTGAGTAAATCGCGGACATACAAATTTACCTACATACATACATACATACGTAATGGTTGAATGCAGCACCTCCTTTTGAAGTCTGTTAAAGATTATATAAGACAGACCGTCTAAAATAATAACAATACATAATTATGCTAATGGTAACATATATGTTAGTGTTAGTTTGTCTTTTATCCGCCAATGTTTGTCTGTATGTCTTATCTGCATTTGTTTTTTCTGAGGTCACATCCAATGGCCTTCAATTCAATTTGTATGATTATGTAGATCACGTGAACCGACGAAACCAATGTTGCTGTGTGGACGACTTACGATACCACTGATAACTATATTAAATATTATTACCCGCGAGTTGTGTCACGCGGTTTCACTCGCGTTTCAGTGTATACAATAGAGAGATTTGGTTCGAGGTTCCAATCCAAGGTACATACCGCTGATTTTTCATAGCTATGTGCGTATTAGAAATTATCCATACCGTGAGGAAACCAGCACACCTGAGAGTTAAAAAAAACTCAACTTAAAAAAAGTTAATATAGAGAGAGAGGAGAGTAAAAAAAATGTTACAGATAAACAATAAAATAAAACCTTCAATGCGATCACATTTTTGAATGAACGTATCATACTGAAAATGTTATACATATTTTAATTACTTTAAATGCAGCTACAGAATGAATATAATCTTTATAATCACTATCTATAATGTTAGATGTTATTGTATATGGATACACCTACATCTATTTATTATATACACCTATATAATAAGTATAAATATATTTTTTTAATATTCTGAGAACAGGATTCGTGGTTATAACCAATTTATTTCCGTATCGAATAATAGGCAGAATTCCGGAAAATAACACATTAAATAGGCAAAACGAAATCGAAACTGGTAAATCAAGAAGCGCCATTTAGATCTACCTGCTTACTATATTTAGCTATTAATGGGGCCAGATTGAGTCTAATTTACTAGCTAAAACAGTGACGAAATAGACAAAATAAAAAACGGGGAAAATGTATAAGTAAACTTCTTTTCCGTATACAAATTGTAAGAACGGGACAACGAACAAATTAACACTCCATATACGAGTATAAAAAATACTAAAAATAAAAATAACTTTAAAATAAAGGGCGGTCCCCATTCAAGAAACCACCTTTTCGGTCTATTTAATCAACTACATGTTTTATAAATACCTAATATTAAATATCTTACGGTAGTACGGAACCCACCGAGTGATTTTTCTTGGAAAACGTTAAAATAATTGATAGGTTTGTCACTAATAAAAGTAAAAAGTATAAATATGTAGTACCAAGAGTAAAAGTTGAATCATAGGGCAAGCAACTTTGACTTCATTCAAAAGTATGGGTAATCAATTAATAGTCTTTCATTGTTGAAATGGCATGGCGTTGCAAAATTTTAAATTTGCTTTATCATATTCATCATAAAAATTTACGTAAATGTCATAGTATTTAAATCATCAGATTATGTTTGAACAAAGGACACCTACAAAACCAGTAACGTCTGCGACTGGAATCGAACCCGGAAATATTTGATATTGACACAAATTAAGCATTTCTTAATAAAATATGTAGATATTTGTAAATTCACATCGATGAAACTACGTTATAAACTTTTATTTTTACGATGTACATAAAAATGTCTGTGATTTTTTACAAATTTAGTAACAGGTCATATAGAAACATTAATTAAATATTATTATTTGCAAAATATACAATATGTTCAAAAATAAATATTAAAATGTTATCCTAAAAATCATCCTCTTTAAATATAAGTATTGCTGTCATCTATAGGTATTCCCTCCACAGTTCGACTCCGAAGGCACCAGCGCCTCCGCTATTCTCACAAATACTAGTACGGGACAGACGTTTCGAAAAGGCATTTTATCTCTGTCTTCAAATCTTTATCCATGATCGACGTTTTTTTTTATAATATAAGAGTAGCAGACGAGCATTAGATATTCCTACCTGAGGTCGGCCACAGATGCGGACAAAGCTGGAACGCCTCGGAAAAGTCTGTCTCCCTTACCACACCCCTCAAACCGGAACACAGCAGCGCCTAACACTGCTGTTATTAGGTAGAAATAGGTGTGGCGGTTGTGCCGCCGGAGTCGAACCACAAAGAGTTCTACCAACTTCGACCTCAGTGAGGACTCAATCTCTTCAATGTCATAACACTAACCTGTTGGTTAATCTATACATCGACATAGAACATTTTAACATACTTACAAACGGTATGAAACTCGCAATCGGAAGCAGATTTTAAGTTTTGTGATAACCATATGTTACCGGAACCTTCGAAAAACCGATGTACACAGCTTAACAAGAAACATTTAGGATCATTAAATGTGGCAATATAAACTCGATGGAGTAACTTGTTGAATATGGCCGACAATAAACTTGGGAACACATTCTAGTTCTTGTGTCGTCGCGATAAAGGCGGCGGACATGTAGGTACCAAGAAACGAGAATAAGGAGTCTTATCCACAATCCGTACAGACATCCGCGACATCGCATTGCATTAAGTAGTGTTTAATTTTAGTTGTAAGCACAGGAAGGAAAAAGAGACAAGTGGAATGTAGAGAAAAAGTAAAACAGCTGTGAAGCTTTTACAAAAAATCAGTAATTGACTCTGTGAAATGCAAAACAACAGTAAAAATTGTTTATGATATTAAATAACAGTCATATTGCTTATCGGTACGATTTGAAAAGAAAAAATATATTTCTTCCTTTTTTCTCAAATAAGCTTTGGAAAAGATCGAAATAATTTTGAATAAACCTTTAAGGCAACGTAGAAGTACCTATTATGACACATTAGAATTTCCTTTAACGTACACGTGAATGTATTTATTGTATTGTGTATTGAGATATTGATTGTGTTTATCATAATAAGATATTTATTATACGTAACAATAGTAAAATTTATACAGCACTATTATTTTTAATAAAATCGTTTTTCGTTAACGGAAAAACGAAACCGGAAAAGTTTTCGTTATCCGGTTAACCGTTTCGTTAAACGTTTTAGTTCAAGTGCACATAGAGCTTTATAGCATAAGCGGGCGTCATCTCATTCATAAAACTGGTATCAATGAATTGTTTGCGACGACCTCTACAACAGATTTCGTTTACTATTTTTATACATATAATATTTTATTTTACATCTTTTTGATTAACTCGCTTTAGGTTTTGCCTGTACGCAAAACAATTTTACTCTACCTTCCCGATGAGGTTGAGACACGTTTTTTAACTCAAATTATTAGGTACGTACTAAAATATAACTTTTATGAAGTATAATTCATTATAGATTTCTTTGAGAATTTTCTCATAGTTTGTTGTTTAGTTTGTAGTATTAAACATGGTAGAACCCTCTGTGGTTCGACTACGGCGCCACGGTGCCTCAGACAACAATGTTAAACGCTGTTCTGATTTGAAGCCATTTTGAAGTGTGTGGTAAGGCATAAATAGGTACTTATTTGAGGTATTCCAACTTACTCTGTAGGGGTAGTATATATCTTTGGCCAATCTCAGGTAGGAGTCGTTCAGATGTTCACTGGCGGCAGTAGCCACTTACCATCAGGTAGACTGCATGCTCGTTTGCTATATCAATATTACTCGTATTATTATTTAGTTTTTACGAAAAAACTACGATCAAATTTCATTTTCAACACACACTAAAAAGTGGCGCTGGCGGAAATTTTGCAATCTTTCAATACAACAACATAGTATAATAATTTCACAATGTTATTATTAGTATCTATTGTCACAATAAATGTTGACGTGCTTACATAGAGGACAATGAACTTTCATAATAATATTATATTTATTAGGTTCTGAAATAGCCTCTGTAGGTTTTCCTCAATTAAAGTAAACACTAAACAGAAACGAAGCTGCTCGAAGCGAGATGGGTGGAACTTAGTAAGCCCTATTTTAATGAAAATCCATGGGCATTAGCCAGCCGGGCTTTTTAATGAAGAGTAGGCATCGTTGCACAGACATTTTTAGCATCCAAGTCAACGTCGAGCTCTTCTTTAGGATTCCGTACCCAATGGGTAAAAACGGAACCCTATTGCTACGACTTCGCTGTCTGTCCGTCTGTCACAGGGCTATATCTCCGGAACCGTAATAGATAGACACATTAAATTTTCACAGAGGATGCATAACGGTGGCCGCTATAACAACAAATACTTAAAATAAAATAAAGTTGAATATTAAAGGGGGTCTCCATAGAACAAACCGATATTTTTCGATCTAACTCTAAAGCCGTACTAAGAAGACGGTTGAAATTTTTATAATACGTTTAACTGGTATTATAACTGGTATTATAATACAAATAAGAACCATAAACCATATTTTAATATAGTTATTTTAATTTTATTGTACGTTGTTTAGGTTGGTATTATTCATCATCACCCCAACGCCATCTATTTTTGTGTTATATAACTAAGTATT